>NC_136428.1:403554284-405021784 GCF_052849685.1 Lactuca virosa | reverse complement strand
CGTCCCGTTTGGGGGTTTATTTAAAAAAATTGGGGACGGGGACGGGGGCACGGTTAACCCCCGTTTTAATTTCGGGGGCGGAGGCAGGGGAGGACAGTCCCGTTCTGAAACCCCCATGGGGCCCCCGTTAATAAAATATACATATATTTACATATATTAATTATATAAATATAATAAATAATAATATGATTTCGAGTTTTCAAAATTCAACAAAAAATATGTTTTTAAGTTGTTATTATAATGTTTTTAAGATGCCATAATTCTTTGTTTTTAACATGTAAAATTATGCTATAAATAATTATTTGTTACAAAAAAAATAGTTTTTTTTAGCCCAAACAACAACTTCTTTTAGCAAAAAAAATGGCAGCCCAAAATCAATCGGGGGCGGGGGAATGGGGGCGGTGGATGAGGATGTACTCCCCGTCCCATTTGCCCCCGTTGACATCCCTACGCGTTGCGTAGAATACAATTATAAAGTTTTAAATATATATTGTTTAAATATAAAAATGACATTGTTAACTTTGATATATTAATTCTTATAATAATTTAGTATAAAACATTTGATTATTTTGAATTATATGATAAGGTAGATATCTATTAAACTATATAATCTCAATGGTCTCAATGACCTCTGCCTACGTGTACGTGATACTCATAAATAAAATTAAATAGAATATATGATTTAATGTTATTTATAGTTGTTGTTATGATTAATTGATTTTTTAAAACTTTAATTGATTAACTGTTTAATTTCTATCATTGTAGTTATTTAAAACATCCAACATTGTTTTTGTTTTTATATGTAGCAATATAATCTTTTATATAATGTTCATTTTAACTATTATTGTTGTAAGTTATTTATAAACTACTTATTTAGAAATTAATAATGGTTATAAAAATAGATTTAGGATTATAATTTATGTGTTACATTTAACACTATAATTTATAACTTATAACTATTTATAAAATATTCCTTGGATTTTCTTTAAGTTTATTAAATTTTCTATTTAAGTTAACATTTTAATGCTATATTTAAATTAACAATTTAAGAATTGTAAACAAACTATTTAAAAATTGTAATTTTAAACTGACAATTTTTCACATACGTCAACATATCAAAACTAATAAGTTAAATATAATATCTTAAAAGTTAAAGACATAACTTTATAAGCAGAAGTTAAATACGTTTATTTAATATTGAAGTTTAGTTAATTTTAGGATTATAATTTACGCTTTGCATTTATTTAAATATATAAACAATAATTATTTGTTTTTTTATATATAAACAATAATTATTTGTAAACATGTTCTATGTTATTGTACTCTCAGCTAAAGAGATTGCACAATGTTTTTTAATGCCCGAGATAGGATAACTACATAGAATATATATTGAAAATATTTGTACCCCCGTATCAAAATTCTTTGCTCCGCCACTGTGGTGAAATGAAAAATCTCTTTCATACTTATATGGAAAATTTAACATATCTGTGACTTTTAATTAGTTATTTTTTTCGAAGCCATACAAAACAACAATCATATTTAACATATCTAATTAAATATTATCCACATCACGCTATATACCATATGATTGATAACATGTATCTGATCTAATATATATTAACGATTAAACCACAACATACAACGATTGTATTAAAAGAATCCAAAAACCAAGAAAAATTAAAAAACGAATTAGTAAATAACAAACTTACAAATTAAAAGCTATAACATAATAATATATCTCGAAAAGTGGTCATAAGACTTCAAACCAACAAAAAAACCTTTAAGTTTATTTTCTTTGTGAAGTTTGTATGTGATTTGTATGCATGTATGCATTTCTACACAAAAACCTTTAAGTTTTTCTTTGTAACATGCACATTATTAACCTAGTGTAATTATCGTATTTTGCAAGTCTGTTAGTGAATATTATTGAATATTATATGATTTTGAGCGTTGAATTCTAACAAGATAGTTTTTACGAGATTTGAAGTAAAACTATGTTTAGAATCATTCGGAAAGTATTGGAAGTCTTATGAGATTCCAATCAAAAGTCAACTATTGAAATTAACGAAAATATTAAGTTGGAAATAAGTAAAAATAATGTTATTGAAAGTTGTAGATTATATCGTTAGAAACATTTAGACGAAAACCTCATCGAAATCCAAGTTATAACGAAGAAGTTATGACTCATTAAAGTTTCGCGACAGAACCGGTACGATGTTATATGACGTAAAAAGTGAGTTTTCAATAAACTACTTTTTAACTTTAGTAATCTAAATGAAAGTTGTAGTATTCGTTAAACCGAGAGCTTTCATAAAAAGAACGTCCAAATCTGACTTCGTATGAGGAAGTTATGATTTTTCTAAGATTCGGCATAGCAGTACACAACCCGCAACTCGAAATAAAGATCGAGTGATTTTTAGCCGACACAACTTAAACGATAATCGAAGGTCTCGTCAATAGTAGTACAACGGTAAAAAGACAGACGAAAACGAACATCGGATGAAGAAGTTATGAATTTTTAACGGACTTTTCCTGTCTCGTCCTGTTAAAAATATAATATTAAAAATGAAGTCAAAATAAGCCGACAGAGTCTAAACGAAATTTGTAGAGTATAATCTCACCTACGGGTGGATATAAAGAACGTCAAAAACGGAGTTCATATGCGCAATATATGAATTTCTGAAGTTCGGAACACAAACTTCGAGGTCTGACCAAAGTCACGACGTGAAGTAGTTGATCGACACCTCTCAAGCCTAGAAGACACGCGGCAGGCCTACGAGCTGACCAGGATCGAGCTCAGGACGTGAGCTTATATGGCTCACGACGTGAGAGTCAAATTTCCGACCTATAAATGGAGGATCAGCCCTCTTGTTTCCGTTTACACAAAAACGCAACCCTCTCTCCCGTATTGCTGATTTTGAGCTATTTCCCGAGCCGACGATCGTTAACTGCTGACAGTGTCTAGTCATATTCTACCGGTAAAAACGCACTTAAGGGGTAATTTCATCACAACATTCGGTTATTTCACGGTGAGTTCAATATAGGGACAATTGTATGTTATGTGTTATATGTTCAATGTGCTTTCTTGTGTTATTCTGGTTTTATATCATTGATCGTGTAGAGCATGTCTCGTATCAAATTGGGTAATGGATTTGAGCCTTGGGCCATGTAGAGCATGTATCGTATTATTCTGGTATTGGATTTATGCCTTTGGCCATGTAGAGCATGTCTCGTATCACTTCTGGTATTGGCTTTGTGCCTTTGGCCATGTAGAGCATGACTCGTATCACTTTTGGTAATGACATAGGGCTAGGTAGGGCTGAAAGCCTGTATATTCTAGTAGAATGATAACCAGAAATTGTTTATTTTCTGGCCACTTGGGCTGAAGTCTTATTGATGTATATCATGTTGAAATTGTTGTATCTCATTGATTGTAAATCCTTGAATCAAATCATTGGTTGATATGGAAAGCCTGCCATATGATACACATATGCATTTGTTGTTTTTTTTCCCTCTTTGCTCCTGTCATATTGATATGTATATGACATAACGTTATATTGTAACTGTTATTGAACTCACTAAGCGTCAACCGCTTATCCCTCTCAGTGTTTAGCTATTGCAGGTGATAAGCATCCGACATAGTCATGTACTGTTGGAAGATGTAGAATAGATAATATTATTACTTTTGTACTTAGTGTATAAATTCCTGGGAAGTTATGTAATATATGTAAAACTTTTTAAAAATCTTAATAGTTGGTTTGTATCCAAACTTTTGTAAATTATATTATGAATATGCATGTAGCATGTTTGGAGTAATAATATGGTAAGGTTTTAGAGAAGGGGTCTCACAATCATGGTATCAGAGCAGTAGTTTAAGTGAACTAAATCCCAGGGATTGGTATTTAGACTTAAACTATTTGAAGTTCAATATATGAACGAATTCATTGTAAGTATATGGATACAAACCATAGGAAAGACTTAATTAAAGTATTAGGTAATGATAAATCCTAATATTCTAAAATACTATATTACTGCAAATTTTCAGAACAATGGCTGAACAGGTGAGTAGCCATACACCAGATGTGGGTGGAGATCCTCATCCTGATGAAGTAAATACTCTAGTATCCCCTCGCGAGGAGCCACTTGTGGATAAACTTACTGGTGTTATTCGGAAGACTCTCGAAGAACACAAAAAGGATAGTGATAAAGGTAAAGAGAAAGCTACCGGAGAATCTTCAAATGGGGAGGCGAAACGTCCCTCATTCAAAACTTTCAAGAGTAATGGTGCTACGGAGTTTTCAGGTGTTATTAATCCCATTGTTGTTCTTACATGGATCCAGAACACAGAAAAAGTATTCCGTATCTCTCATGTGGTTAATAAAGACAAGGCTAATTATGCTTCTGCAATGCTCATCGGAGAAGCCTTAGTCTGGTGGGATGCAACATTTGAAGCTCTCAACGAGTATGACCAGGAGAATTTATCTTGGGAGATGTTCAAAACTCGCTTGCTAGAAAAGTATTGTCCTCTAGACATGAGGAGAAGATTGGAGAAAGAATTCCTCGAGCTTAAACAGGGAGGAATGACTGTGAATGATTATCACGGTTTGCTGCAAAGTATATTCCAACTGAAGACGATAAAATTCAATTATTCATGGAAGGATTACGGTATGAAATCCGCGATTTCGTTGTTAATCGGGATGTTTCGTTATTTGATAAAGCGGTTGAGTAAGCCCGAAAGCGCGAGCATGACTTAGAGATACGTGGTGCCACTCTTTCTGTTCCGAAGCATCCACATGTTGATCGAACTGTTCCTGTTTCCTCTATTCCATCAGCTCAATCTGTTCGATCTGATCCTGGCAAACAAGTACAATCTCATAATACCTCTCGTGGCTGCGGTAGGTCACAATCTTTTTCTCTTCAGTCACCATCGTGTCGAAAATGTGGAAAGAATCACCAGGGCCAATGCAGAACAGAAAAAGAATCGGTGATCTGTTATGGATGTGGAGAAATGGGCCACATGAAGCCCGTTTGCCTAATGAAGAATGTTACATGCTTTGCTTGTGGTGTTACTGGCCACAGGAAGCATTTCTGCCCTACTCTTACTAGTCAAATGGCGGGAAGTCAAGCTTCTGTTCAACAATCGGAAAATTCTTCAACTAAAAAGGAGGAGGTGCCAAAAGCTAAAGGCCGTGCATTTCAGATTACCACAAAAGAGGCACGCAAAGACCCTAATGTTGTAACCGGTACATTTCTCGTCAACTCTAGACCTGCTCACATCTTATTTGATTATGGTGCCTCAGATTCTTTTGTGTCTCATGAATTTGCGCGTTCTTTTCAAATTGCTTGCTATGCACTCGCCCATCCATTTCATGTAGATACAGCGGGAAGTGTATCATTACTTGCTGATAAAGTCTATAGAGATTGTGTCATAGAAATTGAAGGTTATAATTTTCTTGCTAACCTGATTCTTATCTCCTTGCCCAACTTTGATATTATTCTCGGCATGGATTGGTTGTCAAAGAACCGTGCAGAACTCTTGTGCTATGAAAAGATAGTACGTATTCCTATTGAAGGGGAGAATCCTATTTATGTCTACGGTGAACAAAGACTTAAAATCTTTAAAATAATTTCTTTCCTAAAAGCTCGTAAGTTTATATCGAAGGGGTGTTCTACTTATCTTGCCTATACAGTTGATATCTCAAAAGAGGGGAAGAAAACTGTAATGATGTTCCCGTTGTTAATGAATTTCCTGATGTTTTCCCCGATGATTTGCCTGGACTTCCTCAGGATAGGAAAATAGAATTCCGAATTCACCTTATGCCTGGTGCTGCTCCGATTGCAAAGACACCTTATCGTCTTGCACCAGCCGAGATGAAGGAAATGATGATTCAACTGCAGGAAATACTTGACAAGGGCTTTATTCGACCGAGTACCTCTCCTTGGGGTGCTCCAGTATTGTTTGTCAAGAAGAAGGACGGATCGATGCGAATGTGTATTGATTACCGCGAGCTAAATAAGGTAACTATCAAAAACAAGTATCCACTACCTCGCATAAACGATATGTTTGATCAACTTCAGGGTGTTAGCTATTTCTAAAAGATTGATTTGAGGTCTGGCTATCATCAGTTGAAAGTACACGAACAGGATGTACCGAAGACAGCTTTTCGTACTCGTTATGGGCATTTTGAATTCCTTGTCATGCCATTCGGTTTGACAAATGCTCCTGCCGTATTCATGGATATGATGAATCGGGTAGGCCGTCCAATGCTCGATAAATCTGTCATCGTATTCATTGATGATATTTTAATCTATTCCAAATCTGAAGCTGATCATGCCATTCATATTCGTGAAATATTAGAACTTCTTCGAAAGGAGAAACTATATGCACAATTCTCAAAGTGTGAATTTTGGCTTCGTTAAATTCAATTTCTCGGCCATGTGATTTCTGGTGACGGTATATCAGTAGATCCTACCAAAATTGAAGCCATTCAAAATTGGGAAGCGCCCCGTAATGCTTCTGAAATTCGCAGTTTCTTGGGTCTCGCGGGGTATTACCGGAGATTCATTAAAGATTTTTCACGCATAGCTGTACTTCTCACAAGTCTTACACGAAAGGAAGTAAAGTTCAAATGGGGTGAAGCTCAAGAAAAAGCTTTCTCAACTCTAAAAGATCTTTTGACTCATGCTCCGATCTTATCACTCCCAGAAGGTGATAATGATTTTTCCGTGTATAGCGATGCTTCAAGGTTGGGACTCGGTTGTGTGTTGATGCAGCGTGGTAGAGTAATAGCCTATGTCTCAAGACAACTAAAAGAGTATGAAAAGAATTATCCCACCCATGACCTCGAACTCGCTGCAGTAGTATTTGCCCTAAAACTCTGGAGACATTATCTTTTTGGTACAAAATGCCAATTGTTTACCGACTACAAAAGTCTCAAGTATATATTCAGTCAGCAAACTTTGAATATGAGACAACAGCGAGCCATGGAGCTGATCAAAGACTATGACTGTGAAATCTTGTATCATCCTGAAAAGGCCAATGTAGTTGCCGATGCACTTAGCAGACAGGTCTATCATAATAGTGTGTGTTATGTTATTACTCACACTACAGTAAAGTTCACTATTCTTGATGAACTAGAGAAATGGCAAGTAGAGGCCTTAAATCCAGAAAATGTGAAGAAGGAAGGGATGGTACATTATTCTGATATTTTACTTGATGATCCACGTGGATTGAATGTATTTAAGAATCGGCTATGGATTCCAAATATTGGCGGATTAAGACAGAAGATTCTAGATGAAGCTCATAAGTCTAAACTGTCAATACATCCTGGTACGAGTAAAATGTACTATGATGTACGGGCTGATTATTGGTGGTCTGGATTAAAGAGAGACATTGGAAGATACGTGTAGGAATGTTTAATATGCTTACAAGTCAAAGTAGAGCACCAAAAGCCTTACGAAATTCCATAAAGTATTAGTGTTCCCGTGTGGAAATGGGAGGAGCTGTCCATGGATTTTATTACCAAATTGCCAAAGACTACGAGACAGAATGATAGCATTTGGGTAATTGTCGATCGACTGACTAAGAGTGCACATTTTCTTGCCATGCATGAAACAGCTCCAGTGGAGAAATATGCACAAGTATACTTGGATGAAATTATTGCGAGACATGGTGTGCCACTAAAGATTATTTCCGATCGTGATACTCGCTTCACTTCTCATTTTTGGGCGAGTACGCAACGTGAATTGGGATCTCGAGTTGCTCTCAGCACAACTTATCATCCCTAGACAGCTGGTCAGACGGAGAGAACAATCCATATAGTAGAAGATATGCTTCGTGCATGCGTCTTGGAGTTCGGTGGTAACTGGGATAAGTACTTACCTCTTGTCGAATTTTCATATAATAACAATTACCGCACTTCAATCAAAATGCCACCATATGAAGCACTATATGGACGTAAATGTCGTACTCCATTATGTTGGCGTGATATAGGACATAAAATCCTTGGAGGCCCTGAAATGATTCAAGACACCACTAATAAGATTCAAATCGTACGAGAAAGAATGAAAGCGGCCCAGGATCGACAAAAGTCCTATGCAGAAAGAAGGAGACGACCCATAGAATTCCAGGTGGGTGATTTCGCAATATGCTGAAGGTATCCCCATGGAAAGGCATTATGCGACTTGGGAAGAAAGGAAAACTAAGTCCTAGATTTGTTGGTCCTTTCAAAATCATCCATAGAATTGGTAAACAATCATACCGCTTGGAAATGCCTGGAGATTTGGCAGGTATTCATGATGTGTTTCATGTGAGTTATCTGCGTAAATGTTTGAGTATATATGATGAAACAGTTCCATTATACGAGGTGAAACTGGATAATAAGTTAAGATATGTAGAAGAGCCTGAAGAGATCATAAACGAAAGAACGGCTAATCTACGTAATAAAGAAGTGGATTTGGTGCTTGTCAAGTGGAAACACCATCGAGGCCCAAATTATACTTGGGAAAATAAGAATGAGATAAGAGCGAAATATCCCCATTTGTTTAAATCGTTGTAATTTCGGGGACGGAATTCTCAAAAGGAGGAGGTATTTGTAACATACACGTTATTAACCTAGTGTAATTATCGTATTTTGTAAGTTTGTTAGTGAATATTATTGAATATTATATGATTTTGAGCGTTGAGTTTTAACAAGATAGTTTTTACGAGATTTGAAGTAAAACTATGTTTAGAATCATTCGAAAAATATTGGAAGTCTTACGAGATTCTGATCAAAAGTCAACTATTGAAATTAACGAAAATATAAAGTTGGAAATAAGTAAAAATAATGTTATTGAAAGTTGTATATTATCTAGTTAGAAACATTTAGGCGAAAACCTAATCGAAATCCGAGTTATAACGAAGAAGTTATGACTCATTAAAGTTTCACGACAGAACCGGTACGACGCTATATGATGTAAAAAGTGAGTTTTCAATAAACTAATTTTTAGCTTTAGTGATCTAAATGAAAGTTGTAGTATTCGTTAAACCGAGAACTTTCATAAAAATAACGTCCAAATCTGACTTCGTATGAGGAAGTTATGATTTTTTTAAGATTCGACATAGCACTACACAACCCGAAACTCGATATAAAAATCGAATGATTTTTAGCCGATACAACTTAAACGAGAATCGACGTTCTCGTCAATAGTAGTACAACGGTAAAAAGAAAGACGAAAACGAACATCGGATGAAGAAGTTATGAATTTTTAACGGACTTTTCCTGTCTCGGCCTGTTAAAAATATAATATTAAAAATGAATTCAAAATAAGCCGACAGAGTCTAAACGAAAGTTGTAGAGTATAATCTCACCTACGCGTGGATATAAAGAACGTCAAAAACGTAGTTCATATGCGCAATATATGAATTTCTGAAGTTTGGAACACAAACTTCGAGGTCTGACCAAACTCACGACGTGAGCAAGTATTACTCACGACGTGAGCAAGTATTGCTCACGACGTGAAGTAGTTGATCGACACCTCTCAAGCCTAGAAGACACGCAGAAGGCCTATGAGCTGACCAGGATCGAGCTCACGACGTGAGCTTATGTGGCTCACGACGTGAGCTTATATGGCTCACGACGCGAGAGTCAAATTTTCAACCTATAAATAGATGATCAACCCTCTTGTTTCCGTTTACACAAAAACGCAACCCTCTCTCCCGTATTGCTGATTTTGATTTATTTTCCCAAGCCGACGATCGTTAACTGCTGACAGTGTCTAGTCATATTCTACCGGTAAAAACACACTTAGGGGGTAATTTCATCGCAACATTCGGTTATTTCACGGTGAGTTCAATATAGAGACAATTGTATGTTATGTGTTATATGTTCAGTGTGCTTTCCTATGTTATTCTGGTTTTATATCATTGATCGTGTAGAGCATGTCTCGTATCACTTTTGGCAATGGCTTTGAGCGTTTGGCCATGTAGAGCATGTCTCGTATTATTCCGGTATTGGATTTATGCCTTTGGCCATGTAGAGCATGTCTCATATCACTTCTGGTATTGGCTTTGTGCCTTTGGCCATGTAGAGCATGACTCGTATTACTTTTGGTAATGGCATAGGGCTAGGTAGGGCTGAAAGCCTGTATATTCTAGTAAAATGATAATCAGAAATTGTTTATTTTCTGTGCCACTTGGGCTGAAGTCTTATTGATGTATATCATGTTGAAATTGTTGTATCTCATTGATTGTAAATCCTTGAATCAAATCATTGGTTGATATGGAAAGCCTGTCATATGATACACATATGCCTTTGTTGTTCTTTGTCCCTCTTTGCTCCTGTCATATTGATACATATATATATATATATATATATATATATATGACATAACATTATATTGTAACTGTTATTGAACTCACTAAGCGTCACCCGCTTATCACTCTCAGTGTTTAACTATTGCAGGTGATAAGCATCCAGCATAGTCATGTACTGTTGGAAGATGTAGAATAGATAATATTATTACTTTTGTACTTAGTGTATAAATTCCTGGGAAGTTATGTAATATATATAAAACTTTGTAAATATCTTAATAGTTGGTTTGTATCCAAACTTTTGTAAATTATATTATGAGTATGCATGTAGCATGTTTGGAGTAATAATATGGTAAAGTTTTAGAGAAGGGTCTCACATTCTTTGTGAAGTTTATATGTGATTTGTATGCATGTCTATAATTTATGTTTTACACTTATTTATTATTAGTAACACACTTATAATCATTATTAGAAATAAATTGAAAATTAATGGGAATTTTAAATACATGCGGCGAAAAGAAAAATTATCTCTTTCATACTTACATGGAAAATGTAACATATTCGTGACTTTTAATTAGTTCTTTTTTTTTGAAGCGGTACAAAACAAAAATCATATTTAACATTCCAATTAAATATTATCCACACCAGGGTATATAATATATGATCGATAATATGTGTATGATTTAATATATATTAACGATTAAACCGCAACATACAACAACTGTATTAAAAGAATCCAAAAACCAAGAAAAATATAAAAAAGAATTAGTATATAACAAACTTACAAATTAAAAGATATAACATAAGAACATATCTCAAAAATTGGTCATAAGACCTCAAACCAACACAAAAACCATTAAGTTTGTTTGTTTGTTTGTTTTTTTTTCTTTGTAAAGTTTGTATGCATGTTACCCAAAAGATTGACATTTTTATAGTAAACTTTTCATTAAGTGCTTATTAGCACTTTAAAAAGACTTTTGAGTTGTATTAATTAAAAGAAACAGTTTCAAATGTAGTTTAAACAAAAATATATCTATTATAAAATATATAGATAGATATAGATATGACATCAAAGCTTAGTTTTGCTCAACTAAGCCCATCCCATGTAAAACTACAAATCGAGCATGGAGGCTCCCTTTTTTTTTTCAATTCCAAAACTCTTTATTCATGTCAGAAAGGCCTCATGAAAAATCTCAAGCCGAACCGATGTGATTTGAGCGAGTTATGAAATATATTGACGCCTTAAAAACATCGATGTATAATTTACGATCATCCAAAATACATGCTCAAATTGACCCTCATAGGTTTATTTTATTGCATCAGGGCGAATGAATGTCATTCATGACATGTCTCGTTCCCTAAATCACAAACATTTGGCGTGGAAAATTATGACTCCTTAGTGTGTGTGTATATATATATATATATATATATATATATATATATATATATTATTAAATTAGTAAGAAACTAAACAAACAAGTGGCACACATATTAAGGGGTTGATAGGTGTAGCATAGCATCCCCAAAATATTTGTAACATCCCAATTTTCAAGTCCAAAAATTTCTTTTTAATTAATTGACTCATAAAAACATTCATAAGAAAATACTGTGGAAACACATCATCTCATAAAACTATGCATCATGTCTGAAAACTCAAGTCATAAAATCATAACATATCAGAGTACAATCCCAGAAAACTCCATGCGGAAATCATGTGTGTGTGTGTGATGCGATGCTACGCCGCCGGCTCCTTCCCCTAAGACGAAGAGGTACCTGAAACCAAAACCGAAGAGGTACCTGAAACCAAAAATTATCTGCTTCCAGTAGTACGAGCCCATACTACCTTCCACATCTATCCGTACTTTCCTCAAGGACTGTCTCGACTTCGCCAGGTCCCTTAACCAATATCCCTTTCCATCTAGTCTCATCCCAGGCTTTCCTGGGGCACTCTCTGACCTACTCTCCGCCATCAGCTGCACTAGGAGTCCCTACTTCCTTTCCCTAACTAGCTTGCGAGTACTGTTACATATCCGCTCACTAGTTAGTTAAAGTTAGCCAGGACCCCTTAAGCACAAAGCAAGCAGCATTCGTGCCTCGAGTAACCGCATCATGCATAACCTAATCAGGCTATCCTACTGCTGACTAAACAGTCCTAGCATACAACTCATACAACAGGCATATAAGGCATCCTCCCTTTACCCTTAGCCCTAACTAGCATGCAATTCTCAGAATCATATATCAGACACACAATGCATCCTCCTAGATCCTTAGTCCTATTCTAGCATGCAGTTTTCTGAATCAAAACCATATAGAATAACATATCAAGTATGGGTATCTTGGGGAAAACTTACTTGAACCCGGCCGGTCGCATGCATCACACACTTCGTCTTTCTTAAAATCCTTCCATTTAGATTTTAGAAAACCATTTTTCCTTGTAAAAACCTTTTAGCCCCTCAGTTTGAGTCCAGACACCCCCGAGGGTGTGTCCGAATCCCTCAAACCAGGGCTCTGATACCAACTTGTAACATCCCAATTTTCAAGTCCAAAAATTTCTTTTTAATTAATTGACTCATAAAAACATTCATAAGAAAATACTGTGGAAACACATCATCTCATAAAACTATGCATCATGTCTGAAAACCCAAGTCATAAAATCATAACATATCAGAGTACAATCCCAGAAAACTCCATGCGGAAATCATGTGTGTGTGTGATGCGATGCTACGCCACCGGCTCCTTCCCCTTAGACGAAGAGGTACCTGAAACCAAAACCGAAACCGTAAGCACAAAGCTTAGTGAGTTCCCCCATCATACCACCTACCATACAATATCCTCGGTATCTTTCAACCGGTAATCATCGTCGGTATCTTTCAACCGGTAATCATCATCGGTATCTTTCAACCGGTAATCATCATGTACCATACAATATCCTCGGTATCTTTCAACCGGTAATCATCGTCGGTATCTTTCAACCGGTAATCATCATCGGTATCTTTCAACCGGTAACTGTCATCGGTATCTTTCAACCGGTAACTGGGGACTATTCCACCCCCTACCACTAGCATACAACAACATGATATAAACATACAGTCAGGCATATCCGGGTACTGACCTACCCTTTGGTCGTAAGGACCGCTATCAGGGAAACCAATCCCTATCATACACGTAACATATCATACAAGTAAAACTCATGACCAAAGCATGTAACCAGACCAAGATAATTATCACAAAGACAATCATCTTCTAAATACTCCTCTTTGGTGGGCCGGCATTGTGGCCTTAGACCCACCCCTACTGGAAGGTAACTCACCACGTACAAGTAGCTGCTGATAATCTGTGCGGGAAACCTCTGTCTGCTGCCGCTCCGGAAATCCTCCCGCTACAATCCCCACAAAATACTTAATCAGAGTCTGATATCTACTCTTAGGGTAAAATGACCATTTTACCCCCAACCAAGTCCAAGTCAAAGTCAACTTCCAGTTGACCCGACTCGCCGAGTTGGGCCGTCAACTCGTCGAGTCCCTTCCCTTTACTCGTCCTTATCCACGACTTGACTCGTCGAGTTTGGCAATGACTCGACGAGTTCCCCTACTTCACGAACATCAATGGACCTTCATCCGACTCGCCGAGTCGAATGAACACTCGTCGAGTTCACCTTCAACCGATGAACAAGTCCTGACCTTGACTCGCCGAGTTGTATGAACAACTCGTCGAGTTCATCTTCAAACATAAGAAGATTCCCTTGGACTCGCCGAGTCTGTTCTAGCACTCGTCGAGTCCCATGAACTCCAGGTCTAAAATTAAGTCCAATGCGTTGGGTCACTCTTTCTGTCCTGCTACAACCCTTCTAACACCTAACTGAGTCCTTTTGACCTTCAACAGATATGGGACTCAAAGCCTTGGACTCATCGAGTCCCAAGAACGGACTCACCGAGTCGATAACATCCACACCCTAAATCCTCGATTTCTAATGTACAACACTTGACCAAATGATAGATCCAAGCCCCTAAGCTCGATCTAGCACGTAAAGTGACGAACTTTACGTGCATGCATGGGACTTTTGAGCCAAAAAGGCTCTAAAATGGCTCTAGTGTTGCATGGAGCCTTCCTTGGGTGCAAAAGCAACCCAAATCTGCCTTGTGACCCCTTTAAAGACCTGATTCCAAAGCCTCAACCCGCAACCATGTTTGCAATCACGGTTGGTTACCAAAAATAGCTTATAAAAGCCCTAAATCTCCCCAAAAAGGGATTTATCGAATGAAAGAGCAAGGTACAGACTTTATACCTCTCAAGAACTACAATTGATGAACCAAACTCGAATCCTTCAGTTCCCTCTTGATCCTTCTATGCTCTTCCTTCTTCCTTGTGAACAAAACCACCAAAATCACTCAAAAGCCTTAGATCTTGCACCAAAACACTTAGGGTTTGCTATGGAGGGTTTCTGGGAGCATAAAGGGGCGATGGAGACTGCATAAGGTTGTTTAAATAGGGTGCAAACCCTCAGATTAGGGTTTTGTCCAGTCAGAGCCTACTCGTCGAGTCCGGGACCCGACTCGACGAGTCCATCACTTAAATCCCGCGCCTCATTCCGCTTCTACTCGGCGAGTTGGTCCTTCAACTCGCCGAGTCCAAGGCCAAAAATGCAAAATACTTAAATAAAAATACATACCAAGAACCAGGTGCTACAATATTAGTATTATTATTATTAGATTAACCCATTTTTGGTATAGTCTAATTGCTATTTTGCCCATGTAAATTATGCAGCCCATTATCTTTGTAATTTTATTTAATCTATTGAGAAGGCATATTGTCGTTCAAAAGGAAACTATTATGTCTATCATGGTATCCGACAACATTCTTATATTCTTTTTCTAATTCTCTACCCTTCAATCCTTCATCAACTGACGACAACCCTAATAGCTGTCGGCCGAACCCCTTTTTCTTTTTATTCTCTTGTTACCCTTCCTCCTTCTCGCTCTCCTATTTCTTCATGGCGGGTGACAACACACCGTCAACACAAAACCAAAAACCCTATGGTTTTCTAAACACGAAATCTTACGTACCTCTCCTTCTAGATCTTAATGAATTGAATTATGATACGTGGCGGGAGTTGTTTGAAACCCATTGTCACGCATTTGGTGTTCTTGGATTTCTCATTAGAAGTTCTAAAACCACCTTCGACGAAGATGAAGAATGGTATAAACTGGATTTTGTGGTCAAAACGTAGCTGTATGGGACCCTTACACAACCACTCCTCAACATGATGCTCACGAAAAACTCAACGACACATTCTGTTTGGCAAAGCCTTGAAGAGTTATTCTATGACAACAAAAATGCATGTGCTATCGATCTTGAATATGAACTTCGCAGCATGAGCCTCGGTGATCTATCTTGTAACATCCTGTTTTAAGCCGATTCATATTCGGGATCCTGACCCGAATATATTTTACCAATAGGCTTCAGATCTTGGGGAACAAAGGTTTAGATCCATTTGAGTGTAGGTAATGTAGCTTATATGATCTGAGACTTCGGCTTGTGTTTTTGGAGATCAAGGGTATATCGGTAAAGTGGCAGTTCGGGTCTTTTATGGAATTAGATTTTTGTTCGGAAAGTCTTATGGCAAGGGGGAGTTGATAGAAAGGTAGAGCTCTTCGAGTCCTTTCCGTGGATATAAAGAACGTCAAAATCGGAGTTGAAACGAAGAAGTTATGGCCGTTTGAAGTTGGAGTGGTTCGGGTGAGTGATCGTTGACTTGTTGACCAAGCTCATTTAAGGCTCACGACGTGAGAGGCACCTGATGCCCCAAAATAGTTATTTTCGGGTATTTAAAGGTATGAGATGATTAGGGTTGTTCCTTCTCAGCCTCCTTCACTCCCATGACCTCTGGAAACCCTAATCTCAGCCCCCATTGAAGTTCTTGGTCATTCTTGGTGTTATTCAAGAGCTTTTGGGTCTTTGAAGCTCATTGAGGGAGAAGAAGATCATTGGTGGTGCATTTGTTAGCATCTTGGCTTCATCATCAGCTAGTTGTGGAGCTTTTGGACCTCTGTAAGTCCTCAAGCTCATGCCTTTCCTTTCCTTGCTTGCTAGATCTAAGTTTCCATGCATATTATGGCTTGTAATGTTGGTTAGCATGCATGGGATTCATAAAGTGGCAACTTTATGGATCATGGTGTTATCTTAGGTCTTATAAGTCTTAGATCTTGATTTTGGTCATGGTTTTGGACTCCAAGCTTGAGTCTTGGTCCTTTTCCCCCCATTTTGACCTAAGTTGGTGTTTGAGTCATGTATTGGGCATACATAACTGAAAAGATTCGATTTTTATGGTTCTTGGGGTCAAGGAAGACCCTCTAGACTGTCCCATGTTAAGGCTTATTGGATTAGGAGCTTAATGTTCAATTTTGGTCAGATATGGACTCATGACGTGAGGAATAAGACCTCACGACGTGAGATCGTGTTCGAGGAAGTTTCTGGGTAAAAGTCATGACCTCACGACGTGAGCATAGGTGCACACGACGTGAGAACCTCCTGTGCAAGTTTGGGCTTTTTGATTGTTGCCTAACTTGGTCTTGGACTTATCCTTTGGTTTAGGCTCATAATGGACTAAGGATTTTAGAGTAATGGACTTTTGTTTGGGCTTGCCTTGCTGGGCTTGCCCTAATGGGCCTTGGATGGTAAATTGGGCCTTAGTGGGCCCAATGGATTTGAGCCTTGATTGGGCCTAATGGGCTTGGTTATTTGGGCCATTATTGGGCCTAGTGCTTGGGTTTAGACATGTGTGTTGATGGAGTTTAGTTTTGGGGTTTTGGTTCAGTGTTTGGAGCCGATTCGTAGCAGAAGTTGTTGTTGGGTTCGCCTTTCTTTTGAGGTGAGTTACCTTCCCTGTATTCGTGGGTCGAAGGCACCAATGCCCGCCCGCTAGGTGATGTTTATAGTAAGATGATTGTCTTTGTGATAATTGTCTGCAATGCCAGTATTTGTTGAGGTTTCTGTGATTATTTGCTTATGATATTATGTGGTAGTGGTAGGGGTGAAATAGACCCGGTATCCGGTTGAAATAGACCGAAGGGGAGGCCAACACCCAGATATGCTTGGCAGGGTAGGTCGAGCACCCATATATGCTCGGCAGGGCAGGTCGAGCACCCAGATATGCTCGGCAGGGTAGGTCGAGCACCCATATATGCTTGATAGTATGTTTGTTTTTGTAAAAACCCAAATTTCCAAATAAAATTTTTATTTTAAATAATCAAAATATTCCCATAAAATATTAAATCTCAGTGACAATTGTTTTCAAAATTCACAACATCAACATTTTATTTCAAATATCAGAGTGTGCCCATATAAAATGCCGGAGAGTGCATGCCGCACCATCAAACCTTGCCCTTGCCCTTAGGCTATGAAGTACCTGAAACAATCAACAAACTGTAAGCTAATGCTTAGTGAGTTCCCCAGAGCATACCCCACACAGTCCACATAATCACATAATCCATATCAGCTATAGACGCTACATAAACCATATAAGCCATGCATACAAACATATAAGGATGCCATGGAAACCCTCCAAGGTCTTATACTGAGTGCCACTGGAACCCCCACGTGGTCTTAACTACCTGCCATGGGAACCCCCACATGGTCTACACTAGCTGCCATGGGAACCCCCACATGGTCTTTACTAACTGCCACTGGAACCCCCACATGGTCTTAACTACCTGCCATGGGAACCCCCACATGGTCTTAGCTAACCAAAGAAATATTATACAAGCTAAACATGTAAACATACTAGGATGCCATGGAAACCCTCCAAGGACTTATACCAAATGCCATAGGAACCCCCACACGGTCTTAATCTACTGCCACGGGAACCCCCGGGGTCTTCCATACAAATGTCATACCAACATATCACATAATCCACTAACAATCCACATATCATATAATGGGTCGGCCTTGGTACCTTAAACCCATTGGTACGGTGAGAAGACTCACCTCTCAAGAAATGCTGAACTGATAAGATAAGTCCCAACGCGCAGCTCCAACTCAACTGCCTACAACCATCAGGTGACTGATTATGTCAAAATCCCGAATTACCAAAAATACCCTCAAAGTCAAACTTGGTCAACCATGGTCAAAGTCAAAATCAACAGTCAAGGCCAACAGTCCATGTTGACCCAACTCGCCGAGTGCATCTAGCAACTCGTCGAGTTCCTTCAGTGTTCAGAAAACCGGTGAAAACCCTAACCAACTCGCCGAGTTCAATCTGTATACAGAAAACGGAAAAACCCAATCCAACTCGTCGAGTTGCCAGGGCAACTCGTCGAGTTTTCCTTGTCTTAACATATTCAGTCCCTCCAGTTGAATCTAAAGCCCCAAACTACAAATCCAGTCCCCTAGGGTTAAGATACCATGCAAAGTTGCTAACTTTACATCCATGCAAGGCATCAAAGGGCTAAAAACACTTTAAACAAGCTTATCAAGGGACTTAGAGCATGAAGGAGGGCCAAGACTTGATAAAGTTGGCAACTTTAAGTCCCCAAAGGCCCTGAGATATCCAGATCTGGAGCCATATTATCATAAAATGCTCAAATCCAAGAATAGTCCCAAACTAGGCTAATAATGGCCATAAACTTTCATAGAAGAAGATCTAAGAAATAAAAGGCGAAGGTTTCGACTTTATACCTCAATGTAGCTGCAATACTGGAGGAAATCCCGAATCTACTCCCTTCTACTCAATATAACCTCTTCAAGCTTCAAGTTCCTTTCACAACCACACCAAAATCACTCTCCAAAGCTCTCACACACACTCAAGAAGGTATAAGGCTCGAACTAGGGTTTCTCTGGGCTGTAAGGACGATGAGGGAGGCTACAAATGAGCCATAAGTTCTTTATATAGGATACATACCTTGAAAATTAGGGTTTTGCTTTCCAACGTCTATTTGTCGAGTTGGGGCCTTCCGAATCGTCAAGTAGACCCTTCATCCCGCGTCCATAATGATCCCTACTCGACGAGTTGGAGCTCCCTAACTCGTCGAGTCCCAGTGCAAAACCCAAAATATTTAGAGAAAATAAATGATACCTGGAACACGCGTTACAATTTTGGTATGTGGTATGTTGGGGGAACTCACTAAGCTTTGTGCTTACGATTTTCAGTTTGTGTTTCAGGTTCTACAGTTTTCAAACAAGGGAGCTCTGGATGATTGCAGAGCACACACCACATGTTCCACATTCTATGATTTACTCTGATTCGATGATGTTTTTCTAAATCTTGATTACCTTGGTTTTGTGGAAATGATATGTATTAACATTTTATTTATTTAAGAACGAAAATTTTATGCCATTGTTTTAGGATGTTATAAGTTGGTATCAGAGCCTTAGTTTGAGGGATTCGGACATACCCTCAGGTGTGTCTGAACTCAAACTGAGGATTTGGTAAAGTTTTTTTCTAAAAGGAATACCTTTTGAGAAAAGAGTTTTCTAAGACAAGAAAGGTTGTGGTGCATGCAATCACCCGAGCTCAAGTAAGTTTCCCATAATACCCATACATGTTATCTGTTATGATTTGATTTATGAATCTGTAAATCTCATGCTAGTTAGGGCTAAGGATCTACTCAGTTTTGCATGATAGAATGCTAGGAGAGATGCCTTTGTATGCCTATCGTATGATCTTGTAGACTTGCATGCTAGTACTGATTAGTCAGTGATAGATTGGCGTAATATGTGATGCCTTGTAGCCTAAGAGGAATTGGATGTTATGGTAGACTTGAAATCTTTCTTGGTAGGAAGTGAGATTGAGATGTCCTCTAATGGCTGTGACTTTGAGTGTTACTGCACGAATGCTGCTTGCTTTGTGCTTTGTGGGACTCATGATGATGTGACTTAACTATTAAGTGAATATGTTAGGTCACATGTGGTATAGGTTAGATAATATCAGAGTAATGGATTTGACTCTACTGCATAACTCTTGTCTGAGTCCAACCGCTGTAGGGATGAGTCTTTCACTCGAAGGATTATCTAAACTCTGACGCAGGTGATTGTATTCATGAAGTAGTTAACTGACATTATTGGGAGTTCTTCAGCAGCTGATGGCAGGGTGAGGTCGGGAACCTAAGAGACCTAGGATGTGCTGTAGTGGGTTGACCTATGCTGTTTAGCGATGGGTGTTTGTTTGAGAACGGGTGTATAAGAATGGATAGGGAGGATGCGAACATAAGTGGTTAATTAGAGGACCCGAGATGATTCTTGAGGAAAGCATGGATAGGTGTGTAAGGTAGTATTGGGCCCGTAGTACTGGAAGCACAGGATCCATACTCGACTCGAGGCTATTTGGGGGAAATCTAAGGAACTGCTGAAGGAAGAAAGCCCGATTTGGAACCTTGATTCGTTGTGGTGTATTTCTGCCTTTATCGGTTTGTCGGGTATGATCGTCCAGGTTGAAGATGGGCCAGATGATTGTTCGGGCCTCAGTGGTCATGTCTAGTGGGTTTCAATGGTGCAGAAACGTGGAAGGCAGTTGATTCCGAGGTCTGCAGAGCCTTGCTCAAGTAGTGACAGTCGAGTCGCGGGACTCAAGAAGGAAGCAAGTGTTAAGAATGGCTTGAGGATTGCAACCGGAGATTAAGTGATTAGCAGATGGATTGGGATGTCACTATCATCGGCAGGGGTATGCTTTCTTGAAACTAGTTAGGAAAAGCGCTAGTTGATTGTTTCAGGAACCAAGGGAAGTGAATCAGTAAGAGCAACTTTTTTTTATGTGTCGGATATATCCGGACTAAGAGAATGATGCTTCTTATAATTATAAGTAATGCTCGTGATGAATTGTGTGCTAGGGAAATTAGGTGAGGAGTGTGGTAGCTCATTTGTTTCTAGATGGATAATTGGTGTCATGAGTGGACAAAAAATTATTGTTTGTGCATCTGCATAGGATTCTGATATTAGAGGTGGTTATGATTGGGAGGTTTTCGAGGTTTCCATATGAGATTCGCGATAACTTTGTGTTTGCTTGGTCCTTATCTGGGTGACCAGTTGGAGATGTGATATGTCTGCACCGTCATTTGGTGGTAGTTCGAACCCTAAGTGGGGGAGAGCCGACTATTTTGGTTGAAGGATCATTGCTATGGTTGAGTTCATGATATCAACAAAATGGGTCGTAGGGATTTGCGGTTCGGGTACGCGAATATTCGTTTCAGGATTTGGTCAGGATTGAGGTGCAGAGCAGGTTATCATTAGATAAATGTGTTTAGGAATGCAATATTGGGTTCATTATATCAACATAATGGGTCGTAGGGATTTGCGGTTCGGGTACGCGGATCTTCGTTTCAGGATTTGGTCAGGACTGAGATGCAGAGCAGGTTATCATTAGATAAATGTGTTTAGGAATGCAAGAGTTCTCTTCGCGGAAAGAAGATGTTGGATAAGGAGCTTGTTGTAGCTAGTGGTTCCTTTCAGAATGTCTCTGAATAGATCAAGAGGCATTTGGGATGCTCAGGTTGAGCATCGAATGCTGAGGGATTCCTTGACTCGTCGTATAAATTGTTTTCCCTGTTCTAGGGTGGTTATTTTTTATTGGTAAATGATGAGTTGAAAAACTCTTAGATCGATTAGGTCTTCAACAGGCTAAACAATAAAAGCAAACAAACACAATAAACACGATATAGAATCAATTAATGCTTAATGATTCAAATGTAGTCACGCCTTAGCAGAACTCGATGAAGAACTTCCACTGTAGAGACGAGCTAGGGTTTGTAGTACAATGATAAGAATAATAATTAAAGCGCTACCAACAAAGGATGCATGCATGCACCTTAAATACTAAACCCTAATAAAATAAATACGGTTGGATAGGCCCAAACCTGATAACAAAACTAGGCTAAGGACCGAGCCCAAGGACGCAACACTACTAGACCCAACAATCTCCCCCTTTGCGTCAAATGGGGCGAGACTTCACTTCGGTGGAGGTTGAGTAGTTCGTTTCTCAACTTTGAACAATTTTGGAATGATGGCAAGAAGAGTTTGTCTGAAAGCCATATACCACCGAAGCATATCGGAGAACAGCTTCTTGTCTGCTTCACTATTTTGATCACACCCATGGATAAGCTCAAGAATGTGCTCCAAACAAGAATTGGAGAATAGATGTTTGTCAGCCAGAGCAAATAAGCATCTTTGACCTTCGCCTCTAATAAACATGACAATGTGAGACTGTGGATCATTTTTTCCCTTCACCATCAGCTTAGTGTCACCAGCCTTCCCAACAGGCTTGATTAAGGGCCTCTTGCGTATAGCAGTGGCAATCTCCTGATCCATCTTCGCCACTTCATGAATGTAACACACTAGCATACGCTTGATGTGATCAATGATGGGCTCATATTCTTTCTGATTGGAAAGTAGGATGTTGTTCATAAGAATCCAATCGTGTGGATTCAGATTTGGCAGATCAGCAAGGGAAATCATATGGACCGAACCATCTGATCCTGGGGTCACATTGAACTTGATGTTAATGAACTTCGCTGCTGCAGTAGGTTTCAGCAACTTAATTGTTGTGATCTTCTTGTTACTCCAGGTAAGGTACTGAGGGTGAGAGAATTCATGATAATATTCAAGCAAGTCTTGATCAACCTTCGGGTCAGGAGAAGGAACCGCCACTACAGACTCGAAGCAGTGAAAGATGAAGGCTTTACGAGTGATTGGCATGTCATATTGAGAATCTTTAGAATTCTCGACATTAAAAGAAAGAACAGGCTCCAGCCAATGTGAACTTGGAGTTTCAATAACCTCCTTTCGTAGCCTTTCCAACGTCCACAGAGGAAACATCGATTTCCTCTGGTTAAGCAGATTCACTTCTCTCTTCTCATTCTCCTTATTAAGGGCATCAATGACTTTTTCCTTAATCTCCTGAGCAGTGGATCCCGGACACGAATCTCTTCCTTCAAAGTCAAGAGAGACTTCAAAGTGCTTGTTTGGATTCCCGTTGAATTACGATCAAGTACTTGTTGAGAAGCATTGAAAGGCATCTTTTATATATAAGGTTTTTAAGGGTGGCTTTCGCTTCAATTCTGGTTTCCGATACTTGATATAAGACCGAAATCGAACGAAGTACTTGTGAGACCAATGTGGCCTGTTAAACAAGTAGGTTTGGAACATCTTTAGTGACTTGTTGATAAATGTTAATTAGAAACCTCAAAAAAAGAAATTTGGATCCTTTGGGAAGAAAAGTCTTGGTGAAAGACATTTTCATAAGGATCTCTCAAAAATAAAAGGAGATTTCAGGGTACTTTCATAAAAGTGGTTTCGTAAATTCAAAGGGTGAAATCTAGAACATTGAATTGTTCACCGTCAATGCTTTATAGGTTTTGAATTTTGGGTTTCACTTAGCATGTGGTGGCATGAAACTAAGATCATTAACATAGAAGTTGTGTAACCGTAAACCTCAGTGGTAATGCTGAGAGTCTCAAGGGTTACATTTATGAGATGAAGTATGATGGAGAATAAATAAGATATGGTTAAAGAACCGAATGTACCTCATCTATAAAAGATAGACTAAGCAGAAAAACTCTTAACTCAATTTGAGAAGAGTAAGGTAGCTCATGATTAGAGTGAATTTGATAGCCTGATTGGGAAGACATGATTTGTATATATCAAGTCATTAAGGCTTCACTCACAATCTTTTGAGGCTTGGTTCAACATGCAGCAACATGTTTCTAGGGACACTTAGCTAGTACATAGATAAAGAATTATACCTGCCCCAGCTCCATCATTGAGAATAGTCCTTATACACAAATTATATTAAGAGTGAAGTAAATTGCAATAAAATGAAGGAAAATATTTTTTGAGTTGTGAAGTTTTTGAAAAGAAATAAAACAAAAACAAAAAAAAATGTATTTTTGGATTTTATAAGATTTTCTGAAAAAGAAATAAAACAGAAAGAAAAATATTTTTGAATTTTATGAGATTTTCTGAAAAGAAATTAAAACAGAAAGAAAAATATTTTTGAATTTTATGAAAATAAAAGGAAAAACATAAAATAAATTGTGAGAAAAGAGTATACATACTATACAACCGAAACCATCATTTAGAGATGAGAGGCGAACCGAGCCCGGTGACACCGAACCCGAAATAGGCCAAGCGTTCGGTTCATTTCGGTTCCCGGAAGAACCGAACCCGAAATGGACCGAGCTTTCGCTCTATTTCACTTCCAACTTTTACTGAGACAAAAGAGATTTCGGTACAGATTCAGCTTCCATCATTCCTAAGCCTTGTAGGATTTTATTAAAACTTGCTTTAGGCAAGGCCTTAGTAAAGATGTCAGCCAATTGATCAGTGGTTCTTACGAAATTAATTTCAACGTTACCATCTTCCACATGATCTTTGATAAAGTGATACCTCATTGCTATGTGTTTCGTCTTTCAGTGTTGCACTGGGTTATGACAAATCCTAATTGCACTCTCTGAGTCACAATATAGTGGGATTTTCTTCATGTTCAGGCCGTAGTCTCGAAGTTGACTTTGTATCCAAATGACATGAGATGTGCATGATGTAGTGGCTATATATTCTGCTTCGGCAGTGGAGAGAGACACACACGTTTGTTTCTTGGATTGCCAGCTAACAAGTTTGTCGTCCAGAAATTGGCATCCTCCTATGGTACTCTTTCGGTCCAGTCCACATCCCCCAAGATCAGTATCTGAGAATGCTTGGACAAAGAACCCTGATTTGGCTGGGTACCACAAACCGAGAGAAGAGGTTCGCTTCAGGTACCGAAAGATGTTCTTCACAGCTAGCAGGTGAGGTTCATGTGGATTAGCTTGAAACCTGGCACAATAAAAAACATAGAACATTATGTCTGGTCGACTTGCTGTTAGATACATTAGGGACCCTATCATCTGACGATAAAGGGTCATGTCAGCAGCCGGTTTGTCCAGAGAAGGTGTTAGCTTTGTGCCAAACGCCATAGGAACCTTTACTTTCGAATCTCCCATCATTCCAAACTTGGCAAGCAAGCTCTTCGTGTAAGCCTCTTGATTAATGAAAATGCCTTCGGGTCCCTGTCTTATATTCAAGCCAAGGAAAAAGTTAATAGGACCCATTGAGCTCATTTCAAATTTAGTCTCCATCAACTTCCTAAATTCAGCTGTTAAGCTAGGATTTGTGGAACCGAAGATGATATCATCAACGTAAATCTGACCGATCATAAGGTGGTCACCCTCTTTCTTACGAAAGAAGGTTGGGTCAACCGAACCTTATTTAAACTTAGACATTTTGAGAAATCTAGTTAGAGTTTCACACCATGCCCTTGGTGCTTGCTTGAGACCATAGACTGCCTTGTCCAGAATGTAGCAGTGATCTGGATACATCTCGTTCACGAAACCAGGTGGTTTCTCTACATACACCGTCTCTTCCAGTTCTCCATTTAGGAAGGCACACTTCACATCCATTTGGAATACTTCAAAGTTCTTGTGTGCAACATAGGCGAGAAAAATACGAACCGATTCTAGCCTTGCTACTGCAGCGAAGGTCTCTTCGTAATCTATGCCTTCTTCTTGACAGTAACCTTTCACAACCAATCTTGCCTTGTTGCGTATCACATTTCCTTCCTTATCCATCTTGTTCCTAAAAACCCACTTTAATCCAACCACGGAAGCATCCTTTGGTGTTGGAATCAGTCTCCACACTTTATTTTGCTCGAACTCATTGAGTTCATCCTGCATCGCCTGTACCCAATCAGGGTGATCGAGTGCAGTCTTGATCGTCTTTGGTTCGACTTTGGAGATGAACGAATTAAACATGCAGAATTGTACTTTAGAGAAAAGTACAGTTTATTTCGCTTTCAGTTGTGATCGTGTGAGAACCTTTTCTGTCGAATCACCAATAATTTATGTTTGTGGATGATCTTCGGTCCATTTGGTGAGAGGAGGGTAATTAGGATCATATGAGGGATCCAGTTCAGCATTCACTTCTTCTTCAAATTCTGACTGAGTATCATCATCGTTTGTATTCGCATTCTCCCCCTCGAATGATGATACTTCCTCAGTTTCAGGCTCAGAATTCTCCCCGTGGATTCGACTTTCGGTTGGAATGAATGATGATGAGCTCTCCCCCTGGAATGGTGAATTTTGGTTATGTTGAAAAGACGAACCCTCCCCCTGAATATGAGAACTATCTTTTGGAGGTTCGCTTGTGTCTGGCTGTTCGGTTGTTACCGGTTGTTCTTCTGCCATTTTCTTCGCAGCATCATTGATTATCTTCTTCAAGTTATCTACCTTGTTGTCTGCAGCTTCAGATTCAGAGAGAATTGCCTTTTCTGGTTCATCAAATAGCAGCATGTATTGCTCAAAGAGGATTGAAATTGGTACCGTAACTTGACCAGATTTTGGAAATATTTCCTCCACAGAACCTTCGATTGTCTTTAGTTTCTTGATGTAGTTATCATCGAAGGTGACATAATAGGTCTCTTCAATATTCTTTGAACGCTTGTTGAGAACCCTATATGCTTTGGAGGTTAAGGAATAACCCAAAAAGATTCCTTCGTCTGCTTTGACATCAAACTTGTTTCGATGTTCCTTTGAATTGAAGATGAAGCATCTTGAACCGAACACGTGGAAAAACTTTACATTAGGCTTTCGGTTGTTCAAGATCTCATAGGGAGTGATAGAGAAACGTTTGTTGAGATAAGATCTGTTCTGTGTAAAACACGCAGCAGCAGTGGCATCAGCCCAGAAATATAGAGGTAGAGAAGCGAAGCTCAGCATGGTTCTGGCTGCTTCACATAAAGATCGGTTTCGCCTTTCGACAATTCCATTTTGTTGTGGAGTATATGGAGCCGAGAAGTTGTGAGTTGTCCCCTTCTCTGCAAGAAAATCTTCAAAGTCTTTGTTCTTGAACTCCAACCTGTTGTCGCTTCTTATGTTTCGAACTATCTTCCGTAGTTGAACTTCTATCTGCTTGATAAAGAGTTTAAGCTTGGGAGTGGCCTCTGATTTCTGCTTCAAAAAGAACACCCAAGTAAACCAAGAGAAGTCATCCAATATTACAAGTATATACCTGTTACCACCAATGCTCTCGATTGAAGATGGACCACATAAATCAATATGAAGTAATTCTAGTGGTTCAATAATTTTCGTATTGACTCGAGAAGGATGACTTTGTCGACTTTGCTTTCCCATTTCACACGCAACACACAAATGTTCTTTGTCGTACTTCAGAACAGGAAGACCTCGAACATGATCCCCAAGCACCAGTTTGTTGATGTCTTTGAAATTGAGATGGGAGAGTCTTCGGTGCCAAAGCCAGCTTTCGTTTGAGTAAGCTTTTGTTAGCAAGCAAACTGCTGGTTTCCTTCGTATGAGATTGAGATTCAGAGGGTACATCTCTCCTTTTCACTTCGATTTTAGCAGAATATTGTTCGTCTTCTTTTCAATAATCTCTGAGGCATCTTCATCGAACGAAACTTTTAACCCGGTACCAACCACCAGTTGAGAAACACTGATAAGGTTGTGTTGTAAACCTTCAACGTACGCCACTTTTCGTATCGATAAATCACCATTGGTGATCATACCATAACCTTTGATCGTGCCAAAAGAATTATTACCATACTTGACACATCCACCATCTTGAAGGGACCGAAATTCCCTCAGCTCTTCCTTTCTCCCTGTCATGTGACGCGAGCAGCCACTGTCTATGTACCATTCATCGTCAAACTGCTCGTCACGCATAACCTGCAAAAATTAAGCAGATTTAGGAACCCAAAGTTTCTTGGGTCCTTGTGAGCCTTTTACAGAACAGGGAATTATAAGAGAAACATCAACTAAAAAGGTTCTTTTTATTAAGGTTGTTTCATCTTTTCTTTTTAAGGTGAAAACTTTGATTTTATCTGATTTGAGTACTTTAGGTTGAGTTTTTGAATTTGAGATTTTGACGTTGGCAGACTTTTGGTTCTCGATATCGGATTTAAACGACGTCTTCTTTTCGTTTTCCGGAAAGAGCTTTCCTTTTCCCTTTCGATCATTTTGTGAGTGAGAGTGAGAATGAGAAAGATGAGACTTAGGAGCAGAGTTAAGCTTTCGGTCAATGCTCTTACTTGGTTGAGAGCCGAAACTACTTTCCCTTCGGTTCCTCTCATTGGTTGGTCTTGGACCGAAACCACCCTTTTGGTTTCTCTCATTTTGAGGACCGAAACTTCTCTTTTGGTTGCTGTGCCTTTGTGGACCGAAACTTTGTTTTCGGTTATTTTGATTCTGAGGACCGAAACTCTTCTTTCGGCTGTTTTCATTATGTTGAGCGCGAGAAGCTGAGTTTGCGTTTGCTTCTTCCTTTGACTTAGAGGGCTTTTCATAGCGAACGTAATTAGGGTTTTGAGAACGCCAGAACTGTTTCCTTTCAGTGAGATTCTTCTTGTATCTCAAATTTCGTTGATGCTTTCGTTCTAACACATGTTTTGGATTTTTGTGGATGTTGGCCTTTTTCTTTGGTCTTTGAGCATGAGTTTCGCTCTTTAGCGAAGAGGTTTCGCTTAACACCATGACCGGTTCGCCTGAAGGAGTTTTGGTACCACTTGTGCTTGGCACATTAAAGCGTGTAGGATAATTAATTGGTTCTGCCACATACCTACCTTTTACTTTCCATGATGTTTTCTTAGATAGACCTTCTTTTTCATCAGCGTTATCAATCGGTGCTGACCAGAAAAACTCATCACAACCATCAACATTATCTTCTGCTACTAATGCTGTCAGTTCGGCTGTCTGTTGCTGAGTAACTCCTTGAACTGCATAAACTTGATTTAGAGTCGTTTGGACCTTTTGATATACAACAACCTTTTCCTTGAGGAATTTGGTCTTGTCTTTGGCCAAACGAGCGAACTCAACAGAATTTTCAGAAATAAGATTTTTGTTGGTTTCGGGTTCGCTCTTGACAAATTCGGAACAATCTACCACATCCTCATTGAATTCAGAAGTGTTTTCAATATCAATTTTATTTTCTGAACTCAATTTGGCATTCAAAGAGTCAAATTTCTGTACAATTTCGGTTTTGATTTTTAATTTGTCATTTTCATCCAACAAATTTTTGAGCATGTCCTTATGGTCTTTTGACTTTATGAAGGACTCTATTTTGTCAAGACCAATTTTGTAAGAGGGAGAAATATCATTAGGAGAAACAACGTTTTCACAGTTATATGCATCGGCATCGATTTCATCCTCCTTTAACTCAAGGAAGGGTAAAATCATACGATGTATCTTCTTCCCTATTTCACAATCAAGATGCAATTGAGTAATGTTGGAATATAATCGCTTAGCAATTAAACAAAAAACATTTTGTTGTTTCAAAAGCTTTAAATTATCTCTTTGCAAATAAATTGTTTCATCCCTAGACCTAATCAACTCCTTCTCCTTCTTCTCAATCCACATACGCCTCTCCTCACTCTTCGATGATGCCCTGTTGATTTGATCAGTTAGGTTAGAGTTTGTGACGCGAATTTGAGTTAAACTACCACTTATACTTGAAAATTTAGATTTTAATCCATTTAGTTCTTTTTCATAGTTTGTGATGGGAATTTATAAGGAAACAAGAATAGATTGTACCTTCTTGATCAACTCATCACATTCGTTGATCTGCTCACTGACAGGTTTCGCTGCAAAACACCTGTCTTCTCGCTCCTTTGCTTCATTCAGTCCCCCATCAGTGGTATAGCCTCTCATTTGTGACACCCCAGAAGTCACCATTAGACACTTTCCTGCAACGTCCTCTTCTTTCACCAACAATGCCCTGCCATGAGTGGGCTTCCTCACTTCTTCATCTTCTGAATCAATGGACCAAACTTCAACACCTCCGAACTCATCGTCAACAATATTTCCATGTACAATAAGAGCATTCATAGTGTTATTAGATCTAGCTTTTCTTCTTCTTGATTTCTTCCAATCGTCGTGTGAGGTTCGCTTCCTCGTCCTCATCTTCATTCTTTTCTGACATCTTTCTCAGCATACAATCTTTGGCGAAGTGATTTTTGCCTCCGCAGTAGTGATAATTAATGCCCGAGTCACCACCAAGTTTTACTTCCTTCTTTGGTTCTTCGGTCTGAGAAACACTCTTCGGTTCCTCCTTTGCTTTCTCGGCACTGTAGCTACCTTGCCAGTTTCGGTTCTTATTTGTTGGGAACCTTCTTTTGATGAACTTCTTGGAATTTGACACCATCAAAGCATAATCTTCACTTGTTAGATCATATGCAGAAAGATCCAAATCTTCTTCTTCTTCAGCAGCATTCATTCCTTTGGAGATTAGGGCCAAGGAACCCATGCGAGATACCACATTCATTTTTTTACTCACGACACTCTCATGTGACTTTAATATTCCCACCAGTTTTGCTAGAGAATAAGACTTGAATTGTTCATGAGCCTTCACAGTAGACACCACAGCCATCCATTCGGGTCTAAGGCCATTCATGAATGTCACCTTCTGTTCAATGACTTTCCTTTCAATCCCATGCTTTATCATCTTACTAAGGAGATTATTGAAGCGATCGAAGGCTTGAATAAGCTTCTCGTCGGGCTTCTGCTTGAAGTCACCAAATTCTGAGAGCAACAATGTTTGGATTGAATGTTCAAGATCTTCATCCGTAGAATACAATTCCTTAAATCTGTTCCATATTTCTTTTGCCGTTGTGCATGAGCTAACTAACCGAAACGTGTCCGATTGTAAAGCAAACCTAATCATTCTTAAAGCTTTGATGTTGCACTGAAACTTTTCCTTCTCATCTTGGGGAATGTCTTTCACATCACTGACGAGTTGATTATACTCCTTTTGAGTTTTAACAATTCTTGAAGTGCTTGAGTGAGCGAATGGACCTACAGTAATCGCCTCCCAGATCAAGTATCCATTGTCTTCTGAGCCAATCACGTAGTCTTCAAAGTGAGGCGCCCAGACCTCATAATCCTGAGTGTACAATATAGGAATCCTTGTCGTCGATCCTATGCTGTTGGAGATATTGATTGGGTTTGACTGAGAATCATCCATGGACATGACGATGTTTGTTCAAAAACCTGCTTAAGATCAGACTTGTAAATAACGTTAGGGTAAGATCGAATATTTAAAGAACTACGTCAATAGCAAGTGACGGCTCTAACAATATCAATCAAAGCAGAAAACCCTAAGATCTTCTTCAACAGAAGAGATGTGTATGAATTACACAGTCTCCTGCTCTGATACCAATTGATGAGTTGAAAAACTCTTAGATCGATTAGATCTTCAACAGGCTAAACAATAAAAGCAAAAAAACACAATAAACACGATATAGAATCAAGTAATGCTTAATTATTCAAATGTAGTCACGCCTCAGTAGAGCTCGATGAAGAACTTCCACTGTAGAGGTGAGCTAGGGTTTGTAGTACAATGATAATAATAATAATTAAAGCGCTACCAACAAAGGATGCATGCATGCACCTTAAATACTAAACCCTAATAAAATAAATACGGTTGGACAGGCCCAAACCGGATAACAAAATTGGGCTAAGGATCGAGCCCAAGGACGCAACACTACTAGACCCAACAGTAAATCATCTTCAGAGTTTGGTATGTTTGGTCTGTCATGGGTTCGTGCAAGTAGCGTGTTGGGGTTATTGGGTTGGTTGTCAATGCAGTCTCGATCGTTGGTCTCTTTATTCGTAATCAAAAGTGGAGGATCTTCGAAAGTTTCAAGTGTGTCAATTGAAGTTCAATGGATGCGTCCACCTATCATCAAGAATTTTTATATGCCATTTTGCATGCCATGAGTCGATAGTGGGTTGTATCTTGTCAAGTAGAATACAGTCTGTTCGGTTGTGTTCCGATTCTTTGAAGGGTAAATTCAGGGGTATTGTTTGGAAGGTTCATGGTTGGATTAACGGGTTAGTTCTCCAGTGAAGTCAAGGTTCAGTGGTTTTATCATCTGTTCTGGTATGATCGGCGGTCGCATAAGGAAGAACTTTTGGGTTTAAGCACTACATTTGCTAGGAAAGGAGCGGTAGCAGGAAGATAATGGATTCAATTGCATGAGTTGTTTGTTCATTGGTATGGTATCATGGGAGGTGATTTGGAATATCAGTATGGTTAAGATTTCAAGAGTATTCTTCAAGATTTCAGGATTTGGGCGATCATTGAGTTGGCTAGCGATGGAACGCTGTTATTGATTAGCGCATGCCATAGGCGTTTCATGCTATATGGGGTTGATGGGTTGGGAATCCATCAGGATTTAAGAGATGAGATAGCTTCGTCAAATCCAAGTGGGGGAGAATCGATCAGAATTTCCAAAAGTTTGGAAGGGTGTGTAACTAGGGCAAGTTTCACATCTCGACTAGGAAGAGAGACGACCCAAGTGGTCGTCTGGATTAAAGTTGTGTAAGTTGGAAGTCCTGGAAATTTCCAACTGCTGGTCGGTGCCTTCTTTGTTATGCACATCAGGCTTGTGGATGGATCTAGGTCGAGGGTTGTGTTAGAGCCTCGCTGCTTGTTCTTGTCTGATGAAGGCCTTGGGGTTCGAAGCATGACCCAAACACCTGATTGGATGCATTTGGATGTAGGTTTCGGCTCAAGATGCGTGGGGCTATGATGTTTTGGGTGTGGTAAGGCCATGGGTGGTAACCATGGTTGGTTATGAGTGTTGTAAGGCTGCGATGGGATCGTAGCATTCACCAGTTCGAGGTAGACTATCGTTGGAGGTGGTCATGAGCACAAAAGGGGAATCAATTCGTGCCTTGGGCACGCTAGTCTGGATTGTCAAGGAATATTGCTCTGTTTTAGGTTAAGGACCATTAGGGTCCGAGGCGGAGTCGGGCCTGTGTAGTTCTAGATGGGTGAGACCCGTGGGCAAGGCCGCTCCGTGGTATAGTTAGGTGGGACCCGTGGGCGAGGCCTTTGTGTTTATGGCAATACAGGTGGGACCTGGTAGAGACCGTTGGGTCAAGGTATTGGATCTTGAGTTACATGATTAAGTAGGTGGTTAGTGTGTGATGTAGAGGGGTTTATAGGCTGAGTAGCCTTGTTTTTGGACTCTTGGGAACCTGGTGGTTGGACCAGGTGCAAGACTGGTAGTCTCAACGATGGTTGGGAACCTTTATATCTCGAGTTGGGAATCACGGGTGTTTATGTGCAGGATTTTTCTTTTCAGTGGGATAAGAATTGGGGTATCTATATGCCGAGGGCATCAGTTGAAGGGTTTAAGGATAAGGAATGGGTTCAGTATTAATGATAGATCAAGCTATTGTGATTGTGTCTTGGATTGGTTCTATCTGTGAAGGGCATCAAGATAAGTCAAGGCAATATTATTGAGTTGGAACTCATGTGTGGAGTCGCTTTTTATTCGGATAATATGTTAGGTCACTTGCAGTTTGGATTAAATAATCTCAGAGTAAATGATTTGACCCTGTTGCGCAGCTCTCGTCCGAGTCTAACCGTTGTAGGGTTGAGTTTTCTACTCGAAGGATTATCTAAGCCTTCTGTCAAGTATGAGTGTTCCGCACCAATAATTTGTATGTGATTCTTTTTTCTAGTGGGAACCTCAAGTTATCATAAGTTGAGTAGTTAGATGGGAGATAAGTGTAATGGATTTAACAATGGTTCAGTATGGGTGGTCTGTCAGGGAGTCAGACCATCTCGAGGCTTCAGATTTCAGGTTGAGTAGACATACCTGTTTTGCAAGGGATTATTTTAGGTTGAGAAAGGATTTGTTCATCTTCGGGTTGGGTAGCCCTGTTAGGGTTGGATTCGGTTGCCTTGGAAAGAAATGATTTCGAGGACGAAATCTAATTTAAGTGGGGGGGGGGGGAGTTGTAACATCCTATTTTAAGCCGATTCATATTCGGGATCCTGACCCGAATATATGTTACCAGGAGGCTTCAAATTTTGGGGAAGAAAGGTTTAGACCCATTTGAGTGTAGGTAATGTAGCTTAGATGATCGGAGAGTTCGGTTTGTGTTTTTGGAGACCAAGGGTATATCGGTAAAGTGCCAGTTCGGGCCTTTTATGGAAGTAGATTTTTTTTTTCGGAAAGTATTATGGCAAGGGCGAGTTGATAGAAAGGTAGAGCTCTTCGAGATCTTTCCGCGGATATAAAGAACGTCAAAATCGGAGTTGAAACGAAGAAGTTATGTCCGTTTGAAGTTGGAGTGGATCGGGTGAGTGATCGTTAAGTTGTTGACCAAGCTCATTTAAGGCTCACGATGTGAGCTTGTAGAGCTCACGACGTGAGAGGCACCTGATTCCCCAAAAACCTTATTTTCCGGTATTTAAAGGTATGAGATGATTAGGGTTGCTCCTCCTCATCCTTTTTCACTCCCATGAACTCTGGAAACCCTAATCTCAGCCCCCATTGAAGTTCTTGGTCATTCTTGGTGTTATTCAAGAGCTTTTGGGTCTTTGAAGCTCATTTATGGAGAAGAAGATCATTGGTGGTGCATTTGTTAGCATCTTGGCTTCATCATCAGCTAGTTGTGGAGCTTTTGGACCTCTGTAAGTCCTCAATCTCATGCCTTTCCTTTGCTTGCTTTCTAGATCTAAGTTTCCATGCATATTATGGATTGTAATGTTGGTTAGCATGCATGGGATTCATAAAGTTGGCAAATTTATGGATCATGGTGTTATCTTAAGTCTTATAAGTCTTAGATCTGGATTTTGGTCATGGTTTTGGACTCCAAGCTTGAGTCTTGGTCCTTTTTCCCCCATTTTGACCTAAGTTGGTGTTTGAGTCATATATTGGGCATACATGACTGAAAAGATTCGATTTTTATGGTCCTTGGGGTCAAGGAAGACCCTTTAGACTGTCCCATGTTAAGGCTTACTGGATTAGGAGCTTAATGTTCATTTTTGGTCAGATCTGGACTCACAACGTGAGGAATAAGACCCCACAACGTGAGGAATATGGGCTTGGTTAGTTGGGCCATTAGTGGGCCTAGTGCTTAGGTTTAGACATGTGTGTTGATGGAGTTTAGTTTTGGGATTTTAGTTCAGTGTTTGGAGCCGGTTCGCAGCAAAACCAGTTGTAGGGTTCGTCTTTCTTTTGAGGTGAGTTACCTTCCCTGTATCCGTGGGTCGAAGGCACTAATGTCGGCCCACTAGTTGATAGTAAGATGATTTGTTTGTGATAATTGTCTGCTATGCCAGTATTTTTTGATGTTTCTGCTATCATTTGCTTATGATATTATGTGGTAGTGGTAGAGGTGAAATAGACCCGATATCCGGTTGAAATAGACCGAAGGGGAGGCCAACACCCAGATATGCTTGGCAGGGTAGGTCGAGCACCCAGATATGCTCGGAAGGGTAGGTCGAGCACTTATATATGCTTGGCAGGGTAGGTAGAGCACCCATATATGCTCAACAATATGTATTTTTTGGTATGTGGTGTGTTGGGGGAACTCACTAAGCTTCGTGCTTACGATTTTCAGTTTGTGTTTTAGGTTCTACGGTTTTCAAACAAGGGAGCTCCGGATGATTGCAGAGCACACACCACATGTTCCACATTATGTGATTTACTCTGATTCGATGATGTTTTGCTAAATCTTGATTACCTTGGTTTTGTGGAAATGATATGTATTAACGTTTTATTTATTTAAGAACGAAAATTTTATATCATTGTTTTGGGACGTTACATATTCATTGCTCAATATTGCCAAAAGATGAAAGACGCCTCCGATCTTTTTTATCCAAAATTTACAATCCAATACCCTAAAACACGTGTTGCACATTTACTGGTTTGTCACCACAATATGATCATATTGCCACACTCTTTAGTCACTGTGACTTGCTACCAACATTACTCTAAGCTCGCTCAAAACTTCTTGTTGAAGAAAATCTGTTCAAAACCATTCGACCTCAACAACCCTCTCACCGGGATCATTCCTTGTCCTAATCAACCCCATCGTGGAGGCAACAATTCTGACCAACACTGCCATCAACCTCAGTCGAGCGCCGCCTATGGAGCTTCTTCATAGTTGCTACCTTGATAGTCGTTTCCATGTCTATACCCACCTTCCAAATATCACCCCTCCTCCTTGACAAACAATGAAACCCCATTCACTAAACTTTACAAAAAACCACCACAATTTACTCATCTTTGTGTATTTGGATGCTTATGTTACCATCATATTCCCATACCTTAGAAGCTTTCCCCTCGGTCAACTCCATGTATTTTTATCGGTTATCCATCCAACCATGATGGTTTTCGATATTTTGACTTAGCCACCCATAAAATAATTATTCAAGACATGTCGTCTTTAAAGAAACCACATTTCCTTTTCAATCCATGACACCCAATACCTCTCCTTCCTATTCATTCCTTGACCATACTTGTGGCATTTTGCAGAGTGTTCACGATCTTCTTATGTCTAATACCCCATCTCCCATTGTTGTTCATACTCATAATAATCCCACTCCCTCATCCCTTCTTGGTTCCAATCAAGCCGAGACCTCTCCCGTGGGTGAGAAATTTTCTCCTCCTGCCACTTCACCGGTAGTCAGCACATCGACAGCCTTTAACCCTCTTGGTCCTCTCTTTACCACAACGAAACACCTCACAATCCTACATCTACCAATCCTATGGTCATCTATGGGAGTGTTGGTGTATCTAAATCTATTCAATGTCTTAGTATTCACACCACTACTAAGTCTCCCCTTCCCCAGTCTTATATTCATGCCCTACTAGACCCCAAATGAACCATTTCCATACAGGAAAAATTTCAAGCTCTAATTGCTAACTATACTTGGGTTCTTGTACCAAGCCCTCCGGGGCTAATGTTGTTGACTCTATGTGGTTATTTTGAAAGAAATACAAGAAAAATGGTTATCTTGAGCGATACAAAGCTCGATTGGTTGCTATCGGGAAAATCCAACAACCCGTGATTGTTTGTGACGAGACATTTTGTAACATCCCAGAAACCATGATATTTTATTTTCATTTTTATTAAAAAATTTCCACAATAAATCATAGGTAAAAAACCATTGTTTTGAAATCATATCCCAGAAAATCAGAGTATGAAGTCAATCTCTCAAAACATAAAACAATAGGAGGATGTGTACGATCATGCCTTCGCCTTCCTCCGATCATCATAAGTACCCGCAAACATGAAACAGCAACTGTAAGCCAAAGCTTAGTGAGTTTCCCCAAAAATACCCCACACAACAACAATATATATATATATATATATATATATATATATATATATATATATATATATATATATATATATATATATATATATATATATATATATATACAATGCATGCTGTAACGCCCGTGTTTCTAGGCTGGGCATTAATATTTACGTAATAGTCTAGGTTAACCTTTGTAACTCATTTTGAAGAAATAAAAAGGAATTATGTGAATATTATGTGAATTATGTGTTTTATGCTTAATTATTAGTATTTAATTAATTAAGAATAAAAATAAGCGTCGGAAATAAATATTAGATAAAGTCGATATCTATTAAGAAAGTTGTAGTGATCGTGACAAGGATTACAGATATATAAAGAATACCGAAATCCGAGTTATAACGAAGAAGTTATGACCTGTCGAAGTTTCGCGACAAAATCGACACGGTGCCGAATGACGAAAAAAGTGAGTTTTTGATAAACTACTTTTTATCCTTAGTGATCTAAACGAAAATCGTAGTGTTCGTTAAACCGAGAGTATGTATAAAAAGAACACCCAAATCTGACTTCGTATGAGGAAGTTATGATTTTCTAAGTTTCAGCTTAACAGTAGACAACTAAAAACTCGAATTTTAGATCGGGTGATTTTTAGCCGACACAACCTAAACGATAATCGAAGGTCTCGTCAATAGTAGTACAACGGTAAAAAGACAGACGAAAACGGACGTCGGATGAAGAAGTTATGAATTTTTAACGGATTTCCTGTTCCGGTCTGTTAAAAATAATAATATTAAAATTAAAGTCAAAATTAGCCGACGAAGTCTAAACGAAAGTTGTAGAGCGTAATTTTACCTACGCGTGGATATAAAGAACGTCAAAAACGGAGCCCGTATGCGAAAATAATGGATTTTAGAAGTTTTGGCACAAAAATCGAGAAAAAATGCTAAATCCGAGAAATTTCGCATGGTGGGACTTTGGCCACATCACCTTCGCTCCATGCGCGCCACGTGTCTGAAAATGCTGAGTCACCGAGGCCAGTTGGCGAGGCGTGTCGCATTTCCTCGCATCCGAAGTGCTGGTCCAACCGCGGTCCGACGCATGCCTTATTGACGTGTCCGAGCTTCGCATGGTGCGCCACGACCCAACCCTCGGACCCTTGACCTCGGTCCAATCAGAAGCCAACAGCTGGACCCTCGCACGTGCGAGCCATCTTCCTGACCTTCGCATCTGCTGCCGCGTGGAGTCTTCCCAGCCCTCGGATCAAAAGCCTCGCCCCTATAAATAGAAGGGTGCGAGAACTCCCGGGTATATTTTGGAAAAGTGTCAATTTTCACCCCTTAAACACTATTTCTTTCATTCCAACTTCCCCCAAAGCCCCGATATTATACCAAACACCCGAAACACGTCCCGAAGTGCCCGAGAAGCCCGAGAAATTTATCTTTTCGGTTTTAAAGCCCGACCCTCGCAGAGCCCAGTTTCTCAATAAAACTCCCGGTTTTATTAGAAACGATCGTTTTAGGAAACGAAGTGCTGCCCGATTATCATTAAATCAAGTGAGTGTGTAGTCACTTTCATCTTACACCTAGATATGAAGTATTTTCTATAAAATACGTGCTATGTGTAATTATATTAAGTGTTTATTTGAGGTGACTGTTGAATAGATGTTTTATACAAGTTTTAAACTGTATATGTATTTTATCTACAAATATGTTGGGTAAAACATAGGTAGACGAAATAGTCGATGTGTGTTAAAATGGTGAGAGGCCTCGATGTTGTTGTTGTTGTAGTCGTCTAGCGGAGTATAGATGACAGCCACAGACCCTTCTAGACAGTCCAATGGAACACTAGCAGATTTGCAACTTGTAGGTGTTGGTGAACTATATGTTCATTGGCGTACTCCATCCCCCTCATGGTTGCCTTTAGGACATGTACGGCTGAGGAGTCCCCTTAGCAGTAGTATCCATCCCGATGATATTCCTTAGGCTAGGTCCCTTGTGATAGGTGTTTAGGGACGTAAAGTGAGGATAACGGGAATGGGTAATCAGGGTTATTGTTGATTGATGAACTTAATAAGTTTATTATTATTGTGGGTTGAAAACCCTATATGCTCACCAGGCTCCCAAGCCTGACCCACTCAGCTTTTTATTATTACAGGTAGTGGACCCCGAGCATAGTCGGATGATGATGAGAGATTTTTGGATTATAGGCCAGTAGTTGTAAATAACTTTTGTAAGGTTTATAATGTCTTGTTTATGCTTTTGATCTGTATCGGAACATGACATCCCGAGGTTTTGATATAAAAGGAAAATATATACTTTCTTAAAGAAAAGTTTTGATAAATATTTATCATGTTTTGTTTTGGGGACCAATTCCACAACATCTTTTAAAAGGATTTCTCTGACTTTATTTTAAAAGCATAAATTAAATCGGTCTTTTCTGGCCGAGAAATTAGGGGATGTCACAGTTGGTATCAGAGCATTAGTTTAAGCGAACTAGAAATTTGTAGGATTTCTAGACTTAAACTTAGAATGCTAAATGATGGTTGTGAGATGAGTGTCTACCATATTTTAGACACGAGCACTAGTTTATTTTAGGAAAGATGCCTAAAATGCTTTTATGTGCTAAATGCTATATGTTTGCCATATATGCGATTATTTGTTCGGATCCATGGTCTGTTGCCGACCGGATCTGGAAACCTTATGTGTGTAGGATTCTAAGCGTATGATTACGATATTAGAACTAACATGTAAACATTTCGGAGTGATAAGGAGAATTTAAATACCTATCGAGGATAAAGACCTAAATTCGCCTTATTCGATATATAGATTGTAATGGCAAGAACCCGAAGTGGAGCGGGAAATGCAAATAGAAACCAACAACCTCAACCCCAAGTGGTGGAACAGGTGCCTATAGCAGGAGCTGCATGTCACACCCCCGAACCAGACGACGGAAACGTCTGAGGGCTCGCGTGACTCAAATTGAATATCATCACAATGATTATACATGAAACACAACATAAACTTCACCATGCATTAATACATTACAACTGACATTGTTCACATCAATTACATTGTCTAAATATTACATATCCATAACATAAATTGTTTGAGAGTTTTCAAAACATAACATCCTAACATACTTGGTATTACTCTTCAGCTTACCTGTTACCTGAGAATACAAGTTATTTTGAAAACGTCAACATATGGTATGTTGGTGAGTTCATAAGCAGGGTTGTTATAAAAATGTTTTGTGTAGTTTATAAAACCCAGAAAATCCGATATTTTCTGAAAAGACAATTGTTTATACCAAAGTGTGAAAATCCATAAGTTTGTGCATGAATGATTTCAAAACATGTATAAATGAGAAGTTTTGCATTATAGTTATTGAAAGTACAAGTGAATGGTGTTGATTTCCTCGAAAAACCCGATGTTTTCCGATAATATAATATAATTGTTTCAAATTGTTATACCGTCACAACGAATGATTATGATTTTCCTTGATTACTCGGATAATATTGGATTCATTTATTTATGTGAGTCGTTATAACCATGCATAATGTCACACCCCCGAACCAGACGGCGGAAACGTCCGAGGGCTTGCGTGACTTAAATTGAATATCATCACAATGGTTATATATGAAACACAACATAAACTTCACCATGCATTAATACATAACGATTGACATTGTTCACATCCAGTACATTGTTTAAATATTACATGTCCATAGCATCAATTGTTCGAGTGTTTTCAAAACATAACATCCTAACATACTTGATATTACCCTTCAGCTTACCTGTTACCTGAGAATACAAGTTATTTTGAAAAACGTCAACATATGAAATGTTGGGGAGTTCATAAGCAGGGTTGTGATAAAAGAATGATTTGCGTAGTTTATAAAACCCAGAAAATCCGATATTTTCTGAAAAGACAATTGTTTACCAAAGGGTGAAGATCCATAAGTTGGTGCATGAATGATTTCAAAATGTGTATAAATGAGAAGTTTTGTATTATAGTTATAGAAAAATACAAGCGAGTGGTGCTGATTTCCTCGAAAAACCCGATGTTTTCCGATAACATAAAATATAATTGTTTTCAAATTGTTATACCGCTACACGAATGATTTTGATTACTTTTCCTTGATTACTCGGATAGTATTGGATTTATTTAATTTCGTGAGTCGTTATAACCATGCATAATAATGACTAGTTCGTCTGTCTTGGCATCCTAATGTACGCCGGAATTGATCTTAAGATTTTGTCACCCTAGACTGGCCGAGTCTAACTGTAGCGAACAGCTGAGGTGTGGGGGAGTCACCCCCGTATAGATCTATACACAAACTCTCGCTCTCCTCCAGGAGACTTTGATTATAACTACAGACTACGAACGACCCTTAGAGGTGTCGCCCGTTATTACTCACTTAATCCAAACGGAGTTGATTACTATTGATTAACGACCTGTATTTGTTTACTTTAATTGAAGGTAAGCCTAACAAACGAGGAGAAGAGGATTACAAGGTCCTGCTCATTACGTGTGTTATTTAAGGCTGTTGGTTATACGAAGGACGCATTGGCCCATTTCATATTTGATTTAATTTGGACCTTACTAGCAATGCTAATGGGCCACCAAGGCCCAATAGCTTATATATGCCATTGAGGGTCCCTTAAACATGTAATTGTGTCACCGGAGGCCCAATAAACATTTATTATTAGTGTTAGGCCCAAAAGTCATGTCAATGGGCCACGAAGGCCCAATAAGCATGATTAGGATCTTTCAAGCCCAACTATTTGGATATTAACTTGTTTTAGGTATAGTATAATTGTTGTAAAGTTTGATTGAACGATTGTTATCTTCGTATCGGCATGAGGCCGGTCGGTTGTTTATAACGATATTTGAAAATTATACGTATATTCTTCTTTCTATTTTCATGAGTTGTAGTTTGGTATTTTTGACTCAAATATCTTAAAAACAAAATAATTGGTTCAAAATGTTGGTTTGACCTTTTCAGCCCTTCTTTAATAAAAATAACAATTTTAGTCCCTTATTTTGAAAAGACAAAATTACAAAAATGGTCCCTGTGGTTTGCCAAAAGTCACAAAGTCAGTCCCTGCTAATTTTTTTTGATGTAAATGGTCCTTGTGGTTTGCAAAACTTGCAAAGATGGTCCTTTTTACTAACGCCGTTAGTATTCAGCCGTTAGGGACTGAATTTGTAAGGGTATTTTCGTCTTTTCAAGTATAAAGGGACTGAATTCGTATCATTTGATAAACCATAGGGACCATTTTTGTAATTTGTCTTAAAATAATATAAATGATAGAAAATGAAGGGTACTAGATTCGAACTTTGGACCTCCTACCTTTCTCCCTTAATCAACCAAAGCCTTAACCAACTAGGCTAGAGCAACACTTGATTTATATTTTCGAAAACTAACTAATATTATCTATATATCGTAAATAAATTAATAATAAAATATTAAAAAAACCATATTTTTACAAAAAAAAATTAATAAAACAAAATATATTTTTAGCGTATTGTAAAAAATATACGAACAATTATTTATTTTTTTACGTATATGTTTTACGTATTTAAAAAAATAAGTTTCCGTCTACTTTTAAATACATAAAAAAAAACGTAATAACATATTATACAAAAACGGTTTCCTAAAAAACATAAAAAAGTTTTTTGTATATATTTATTTTATGTGAAGTATGTTTTTTATATTTTTTTATCTATTTAATTTATGTAAATATGTTTTTTTATGTAATTAAAAAAATACGTTTTTATATAATATGTTATTACGTTGTACTAGAATACAAAATCGGTCAAATAAGTTTTTGTATTGGCCCAATCGATTTAAAAAAACCGTTTTTCGGTTTAAAAAATACATAAAAAACTTTTTATGTATTTAAAAAATACATAAAAAACTTTTCGGTTTAAAAGTATAAAAAACTTTTTTTTTTAATATGTATTTTTTAAACCGAAAAACGGTTTTTAGAAAACCGATTGGGCCAATACAAAAATTTATTTGATCGATCTTGTATTCCAGTACAACGTAATAACATATTATATAAAAACGTATTTTTTTAATTACATAAAAAAACATATTTACATAAAATAAATACATAAAAAAATATAAAAAACATACTTCACATAAAATAAATATATACAAAAAACTTTTTTTATGTTTTTTAGGATTACGTTTTTGTATAATATGTTATTACGTTTTTTTATGTATTTAAAAGTATACGGAAACTTATTTTTTTTAAATACGTAAAACAAATACGTAAAAAAACAAATAATTGTTTGTATTTTTTTTACAATACGCTAAAAATATATTTTGTTTTATTAATTTTTTTTTTGTAAAAATATGGTTTTTTTAATATTTTATTATTAATTTATTTACGATATATAGATAATATTAGTTAGTTTTCGAAAATATAAATCAAGTGTTGCTCTAGCCTAGTTGGTTAAGGCTTTGGTTGATTAAGGGAGAAAGGTAGGAGGTCCAAAGTTCGAATCTAGTACCCTTCATTTTCTATCATTTATATTATTTTAAGACAAATTACAAAAATGGTCCCTACGGTTTATCAAATGTCACGAATTCAGTCCCTTTATACTTGAAAAGACGAAAATACCCTTACAAATTCAGTCCCTAACGGCTGAATACTAACAGCGTTAGTAAAAAGGGCCATCTTTGCAAGTTTTGCAAACCACAACGACCATTTACATCAAAAAAAAATAGCAGGGACTGACTTTGTGACTTTTGGCAAACCATAGGGACCATTTTTGTAATTTTGTCATTTGAAAAAGAAACATTTTAGGCCCTTAAACCATTTTCTTGACATTTTTGATCCATAGACTTGTTTAAATGATGATTTTAGTTCAAAATTTACTCTTTGGCAGTTTCAGCCCTTCCAGTAAGGAATTTTCAGTTAAAACCCAAACCTTTCGCAACTTTTACAATTTTGGCCCAAAATCCATAAAGCTTACATTTTTGATCCTTGTTTGGAAAATAAATCATTTTAACCCCTGAATTGGTTTTGTTTACCCTTTTTACCCCCTGTTTTGAGAAGTTTATCATTTCAATACCTTGAAAATTATGTTTTTCGCAATTTTGGGCTCAATGGGCCTGAAAAACCCAAAAATTTGGCCCATTAAGCTATAAATTACATTTCTAGCCCTTTAAAGAGTATGATATTCATAAAAACATTTATTTTTACTGTTTTGACTCTTTTAGTCCTTAAGAAAACCGTGGATGGCAACTCTCAACTCAACTTTTAATTGTTTGACAAATTTAGCCCAAAAATGAGTTTTATGTTGCATTTTGTTTATTATGACTTAAGCTAGGAACTTTTCTTGATTTGTTCAACAAAAGTATATTAGATCATGTTTGTTTCCTCTTTTGTGTCATAGATCTCGAGATTTCTTCCCTTTTTGTTACATATTTACCACATAAACACATAAAATCACACATACATACATGAAATCATACATAACATACACATACACATAGATCTACACATTTTACTTGTATTCTCCCCCATAAAACTTGTGAAAACCGAAAAGAGAGGGGTATGAACTCACCTTTTTCTTGTGGATCTCGGTTTTGAAGAATAAATGAAAGAAATTGGTGAGATTTTTCGGCCTAGTAAGCTTCTTGGAAGATCTTTGGCTTAGATGTGTTCTAAGAAGCAAGATCACGAATTTTGTATGAGTTAAGGGCGATTTTTGAGGTAATCAAGAAGTTAAAGTATGGATCAAACAACAACTTACCAAGGATTAGTGATATTAGGAAAAAGATCTTCTTGTAGCCCCTTGTGAATCTCGAAATTTTGGAGGAAAAGTGAAGGAGTTCTAGAGTGAGTTTTGAAGAAACTTTGAAGTGGTGATGGGGTATGTGTGTGTTTCGGACAAATTAAGAGGAGGGGAGAGAAGAGAGTGTGAATTGAATTGACATGCATGGAAGTATGAGATTTGTGCATGGGTTTCCAATGGACAAATATGAGATGGCATATAAAAGTCAACTCTTTCCCCCCATTTTTGTAGTTGGGCCGAGAGAGGAAGAAGAAAGAAAGAATTTGGGACCTTTTTGTGCTTAAATACATATTATGGCCCATTATGATGATTTTTCGGCCCAATAGGTCTTTGGAGATGGTTCACGGCCCAAAACAATCAAAGTACGAGTTTTATGGCCCAAAAGGGCTAATTAAATTTGTTATGGCCCAATAAGAGTATTTTATTTCATTCTAGGCCCATTATGGCCCAAAATGTTAAAATCAATGAAAGTGGGTCCAATTAGAGCCCATTTAAGAGTTCTAAGCCCAAAATAGTCAAATTGGAAGCTTATTGGTCCATTAGGCCCAATAAGAAAATCCTAGTCCAAAATGGACTTGAACCGGGATTTTTAGGGTTTCCAACTTTTGTTGACTATTTGAAAGTTTGTATAGGGTATTTGATGGGATTTTTGTTGTCATTGAATAAACACCATACATGTTTTCTAGTTTTAGCCACAATGTCATTCTTTGTTAAGTGTTTTACAGGGTATCAGAATTCCTGGTTGTGACACATAATAATGACTAGTTCGTCTGTCTTGGCATTCTAGCGGACGCCGGAATTGATCTTAAGATTTTGTCACCCTAGACTGGCCGAGTCTAACTGTAGCGAACAGCTGAGGTGTGGGGGAGTCACCCCCGTATAGATCTATACACAAACTCTCGCTCTCCCTCCAGGAGACTTTGATTATAACTACAGACTACGAACGACACTTAGAGGTGTCGCCCGTTATTACTCACTTAATCCAAATGAAATTGATTACTATTGATTAACGACCTGTATTTATTTACTTGAATTGAAGGTAAGCCTAACAAACGAGGAGAAGAGGATTACAAAGTCCTGCTAATTACGTGTGTTATTTAAGGCTGTTGGTTATACGAAGGACGCGTTGGCCCATTTCACATTTGATTTAATTGGACCTTACTAGCAATGCTAATGGGCCACTGAGGCCCAATAACACATAGAAGCCATTGAGGGTCCCTTAAACATGTATTGGGTCACAGGAGGCCCAATAGACATGTGTTATTATTGTTAGGCCCAAAAGTCATGTCGATAGGCCACGAAGGCCCAATAAGCATGATTAGGATCTTTTAAGCCCAACTATTTGAATATTTACTTGTTTTAGGTACATTATAATTGTCGGAAGTTTGATTGAACAATTGTTAAATTCGCAACGGCACGAAACTTGTCGATTGTTTATAACGATATTTGAAAATATATGTATATTTTTCATTTTATTTTTATAAGTTGTAATTTGGTATTTTTGACCCAAATATCTTAATAATAAAATAATTGACTCAAAATTTTGGTTTGACCCATTCAGCCCTTTTTCTAATAAAAATGACAATTTTAGTCCCTTATAAACAAAAAAACATTTTAGGCCCTTAAACCATTTTCTTGACATTTTTGACCCATAGACTTGTTTAAGTAATGTTTTTAGCTCAAAATTTACTCTTTGGCAGTTTCAGCCCCTTCAGTAGGGAGTTTTTCGGTAAAAGTCCAAGTTTTTCACAACTTTTACAATTTTGGCCCAAATTCCTAAAACTTTACATTTTTGATCCTTTTTGGAAAAGAAATCATTTTAACCCCTGAAATAGTTTTGTTTACCCATTTTACCCCCTGTTTTGAGAGTTGTACCATTTCAGTCCCTTGAAAATCATATTTTTGCAGTTTTTGCGCCTATGGGCCGAAAAGCCCAAAAATTGGCCTATTAAGCTACAAATTACATATCTAGTCCTTTGAAGAGCATAATAGTCATAAAAACATTTATTTTAACTGTTTTGACTCTTTCGGTCCTTTGGAAAAACCGTGAATGGGAATTTTTAACCCAACTTTTGTTTATTTGACAAATATATTCCAAAAAATGAGTTTTATGTTGCAATATGTTTATTATAACTTTAGAGGGTAATTTTTCTTGACTTGTTTAGTGTAATATATCTTAGATCATGTTTGTTTTCCTTCTTGTGCCATAGATCTCGAGATTTCTTTCCTTTTTGTTACATATTTACCACATAAACACATAAAATCACACACATACACATGAAATCACACATAACATACACATACATATAGATCTACACATTTTACTTGTATTCTCCCCCATAAAACTTGTGAAAACCGAAAATAGAGGGGTATGAACTCACCTTATCTTGTTGTTTTCGATTTGAAGAAGAAAGGGAAGAGTTTGATGCTATTTTTTCGGCCCTAGCAAGCTTTCTTGTGTTGATTTCGAACTTAAGGAGCTTCTAAGGAGTAGATCACGAAAATTATGTGAGTTAGGAAGAAGTTTTGATGAAATAAAGAGGCTAGGTTATGGATCTAAACAATAACTTACCAATGATGATGATTATTGTGGAATAAGTGTGTGTGTGTGTGTGTGTTGACACTCTCGGCCGAGAGTAGTAGAATGAGAAGAGAGAGAGATGAAAGGATAGTGCATGGAAACATATGAGATTTGCATGGAGATCCCATAGGTATTAAGGAGGTGGCTAATCCTCATTAATCCTCTAATTTCCCTTTTTTTTTCTTCTACTTGGGCCGAGAGAGAGAGAGAGAGAGAGAGAGAAGAGAGAAAAATATTTGGGCCTTTTGTGCTTAAGTCTCCTAATGAGAAGCCCTAGCTAATGGTTTTCGGCCCAATGGGCCTTTTAGATCAATACACGGCCCAATATACATTAAGGAATGAGTTTTATGGCCCATTAGGGCTAATTAGATTTGTTATGGCTCAATAAGGCCCATTTAGATAAACTAGCCCATTTTAGGATTATAAGGCCCAAAAAGGTTAAGTTTTATGGAAGTGGGTCCAATTAGGGTCCATTTAAGGGTCCTAAGCCCAAAATAGTCAAATTGGAAGCTTATTGGTCTATTAGGTCCAATAAGGAAATCCTAGTCCAAAATGGACTTGAACCGGGATTTTTAGGGTTTCCAACCTTTTGTTGACTATTTGAATGTTTGTATAGAGTATTTGATTGAATTTTGTGGTCATTGAATAAGCACCATACATGTTTTCAAGTTTTAGTTACAATGTTATCCTTGTTAAGGGTTTTACAAAGCATCAGAATTCCTAGTTGTGACACTACACCAGAACCCATCACCATGGCTGGAGTACGAGCCATGATTCAGTCAATGATGGCTGAACAAAGGGAGGAAATGAGGCAAATATTGCTGAACAACCGGAATGAACCTTCAATTCCTGTTGAACAACGCGAATTAAATGACGATCGATCTGAAGAAGGAAACAATAGTAGATCTGTTGGTCATAGTGAACCGCTTGTGGTTGGGAGAAATAACCACGAGGATAGAGTGGAGAGAAATGGGTGCAAGTATAAAGGCTTTATGACTTGCAAGCCATCAACCTTCACTGGAAAAGAAGATCCCGTCGGAGTAATGGATTGGATCTCGGAAATGGAATTGGCTTTCATGACATGTGGTGCCAAGGCAAGTTACAAACCACATTTGCAGTGCGTCAGTTCAGAGGAAGTGCTGCTCGTTGGTGGAACACTCTGGGGAAAACCCTAAGCCCTAATGAGCCACTACAACTGACTTGGGCAGAGTTCTTGGTGCACTTCAAGCGCAAGTACTGCTCGGCCCAAAAGGAATTTCTGACATTGAAGAAGGGGAGTATGACCGTTGATGAATACACAAATAGCTTCACAGAAAAAATGGAGTTTGCTTTACGTATTGTCCCAGATGAGCTGACAAAAATTGACAGATACGCAAATGGACATCCATGGGAGTACGTGGTGCCAGTACATCAGGCACTTACTTTGGAGGCAGCTATCTGGGCTGCCAAGTCTGTTGAAGACATGATTAAGGGGAGAGCCGCCAGCAAGTTTGAAGTTGGCGAAAAGAGAAAGTTTGAAGGAACTTTAGGTTCCAATAAAAAGAACAAATTCTCGAAGACTGGTTCGAGGAAATTCGGAGGAGGAGCTGAAGCCAAGTGGTGTGACAAGTGTAAGAAGAAACATGTTGGGAAATGCAGCGTGGAAGTCACTTGTTACAAATGTGGAAAGCCTGGGCATTATGCCAACGAATGCACCTTCAATAAGAACGTCTGTTTTGGGTGCCATGAAGAAGGGCATATTTTGAAGGATTGCCCGAAGAAGAAGGATGCCGCAAAGCCTAATATTCCACCAAAGCCGAAGGCGAGAGCCTTTCAGATGACACTTGAAGCTGCGAAAGAAGAAGCCGATGTTGCTTCAGGTACCTTTCTCGTAAACGAATTGTCTGCCCAAATTTTGTTTGATTCTGGAGCCAATTACTCCTTTATTTCGCATGAATTTGGTAGAAAACTAGCTTTGCCTGTTGATAGACTAGTTAATGCTTTATTAGTCGAGATTTCTAGTGGCAAGTTTGTATCTGTTAGCCATCGTATGAAAAACATCTTCATTGACTTGAATGGGAATAAGTTCCACGCGGAATTATTACCTATCGAGTTAAATAGATTCGACATAGTTTTAGGAATGGATTGGCTTAGCGCCAATGATGCCGAAATATTGTGTAGGAAGAAGATAGTAAAAGTAAACCCGCCACAGAAAGAGTCATTTATGGTGAATGAAGACAAACACAGAGTAAACTCTGGAATCATTTCCCTAATGAAAGCCAGAAACTGTTTGGCCAAGGGATGTACATCATATCTAGCATTCGTGATCGATGCTAAGAAGGAAAAGAAGGAGGTGCAGAATATTCCGGTGGTGTGTGACTATCCGGAAGTCGTTCCCGAAGATCTTCCCAGATTGCCCCCTGATCGACAAGTAGAATTCCGTATCGACTTGTTACCAGGAACGACGCCAATGGCAAAAGCACCGTATCAATTAGCACCAACAGAGATGAAAGAACTTATGATACAACTTCAGGAGTTATTGGACAAAGGTTTTATTCGACCTAGTTCATCACCCTGGGGAGCCCCGGTGTTATTTGTAAAGAAAAAGGACGGGGGCATGAGAATGTGCATCGATTACAGAGAGCTGAATAAAGAAACAATAAAGAACAAGTACCCGTTGCCGAGGATTGATGACCTGTTCGATCAGTTGCAAGGTTCGAGCTATTTTTCGAAGATCGATCTTAGGTCAGGATATCATCAACTAAAGGTAAGAGAGCAGGATATCGAAAAGACTGCGTTCAGAACAACATATGGACACTATGAGTTCTTGGTTATGTCGTTCGGACTAACCAATGCTCCAGCAGCTTTCATGGATTTGATGAACAGGGTTTGTAAACCATACGTTGATAAATCCGTGATAGTGTTCATAGATGATATTTTGATTTATTCAAAAAGCAAGCAGGAGCATGACAAGCATCTTCGTGAAGTGCTAGAAGTTCTGAAAAAGGAGAAGCTGTATGCAAAGTTCTCCAAATGTGAATTTTGGATTCAAGAAGTCCAATTTTTAGGTCATGTGGTTAACCAAGAAGGAATAATGGTTGACCCAGCGAAGATTGAAGCTGTGATGAAGTGGGAACAACCGAAGAGTCCTACGGAGATTCGAAGCTTTTTAGGATTAGCCGGATATTATCGAAGATTTATCCAAGGCTTTTCTTCGATCGCGACTCCATTAACAACTTTGAACCACAAAGGAGCTACTTACACTTGGAATGAGAAGCATAAGGAAGCCTTTGAAAAGTTAAAGAAGAAATTGTGTGAAGCACCGATTCTTTCGTTACCTGAAGGAGTTGATGACTTCGCAGTTTATAGTGATGCCTCTGGAGTTGGGTTAGGTTGTGTTCTGACCCAAAGGGATAAAGTGATAGCGTATGTCTCGAGGCAATTGAAAGAGCATGAAAAGAACTACCCACTCATGATCTGGAGTTGGCAGCGGTAGTATTCGCCTTAAAGATATGGAGGCACTATCTTTATGGTACTAAATGCAAACTTTTCACTGATCATTAGAGTCTTCAATATCTCTTTAATCAGAAGGAATTGAACATGAGGCAACGACGTTGGCTAGAGTTACTCAAGGACTACGACTGTGAGATACTTTACCACCCTGGTAAAGAAAATGATGTTGCTGATGCTCTCAGTCGGAAGGTAAATCTTGAAAAGAAAAGGCCAAGAGCGTTGAGAATTGAAGTTGTCTCGACAATTGTGGAAAGTATAAAGAAAGCTCAAGGGGAAGCTTTAGAGAAAAATGACCGAAAGGAAGAACGTTTGGGCAAAACGTTAGTGTTTGATACAAACGGTCAAGGACTGAAGGTATTCAAAGATAGGATTTGGGTACCTAAGACGGGAGGAGTAAGAGATCTTCTGATGGAAGAAGCTCACAAGACCATGTACTCGATTCATCCCGGCAGTACAAAAATGTATAGGGATCTAAAACCCTACTACTGGTGGCCGACGATGAAGCTCGATGTTGCTAAGTATGTGGCTGAGTGTGTAACATGTGCTAGGGTTAAGGCACAACATCAGAAACTGTATGGGAGTTTAGAACCTTTACCTGTACCCATGGGTAAATGGGAAGACATCACCATGGATTTTGTGACTAAACTGCCAAGAACAAGGAACGGTCACGACATGATTTGGGTGGTCGTTGATCGCTTCACTAAGAGTGCGCATTTCATAGCAGCCAAGGAGAAAATGGTCTATGGATAAACTTGCGAATTCTTACGTGAAGGAAATTGTGAGGCTTCATGGTGTTCCATTAACGATTGTATCAGATCGTGACAGCCGTTTTACCTCAAGGTTTTGGAGGAGTCTACAAGAGGAATTGGGTACCAAGTTGTGTTTGAGTACAGCTTACCATCCACAAACTGATGGTCAGAGCGAACGAACAATTCAAACGTTGGAGGATATGCTGAGAGCATGTACCCTGGAATTCCAAGGTAACTGGGATGAACATTTACCTCTAGTAGAATTTTCCTATAATAATAGTTTCCACTCGAGCATCAAGATGGCACCTTATCACGCTTTGTATGGAGAAAGGTGTCAAACGCCGTCATGTTGGTTGGAAGCTGGGGAAAAGCAGTTTATGGGACCTGAAATAGTCCATCAGACTGCTGAAAAGTTGAAAGTGATTAGGGAAAGGATGTTAGCAGCTCAAGATCGACAAAAGAGTTATGCTGACAAGAAAAGACAACCGATATCATTCGAAGTTGGAGATTCGGTTTTACTTAAAGTCTTGCCGTGGAAGGGACTTATAAGATTTGGTAAAAGGGGAAAGTTGAGTCAAAGGTTTATTGGACCATTTAAAGTTCTTCAGAGGATCGGGAATCAAGATTACAAGCTAGAATTACCGGAAGAACTAGAGGGTATTCATAACACCTTTCATGTGTGTTATTTGAGAAAGTTCACAGGAGATGTGCCCGACATAATTCCAATTTTTGAATTAAGGTTGGATGAAAACAAGAGGTTAATTGAAGAACCTGAGGCAATCGCTGACCGTAAGACTAAGAAGTTGCGACGCAAGATGGTCGATTTAGTGCTTGTGCGTTGGAAACATACGAATGGGCCAAATCTCACCTGGGAAACGGAGAGTGACATGATGAGTCGATACCCACAGTTGTTTGTTGATGTGTGATTCCGGGGACGGAATCATCCTAAGGGGGAGAGTATTGTAACGCCCGTGTTTCTAGGCTAGGCATTAATATTGACGTAATAGTCTAGGTTAACCTTTGTAACTCATTTTGAAGAAATAAAAAGGAATTATGTGAATATTATGTGAATTATGTGTTTTATGCTTAATTATTAGGATTTAATTAATTAAGAATAAAAATGAGCGTCGAAAATAAATATTAGATAAAGCCGATATCTATTAAGAAAGTTGTAGTGATCGTGACAAGGATTACGGATATATAAAGAATACCGAAATCCGAGTTATAACGAAGAAGTTATGACATGTCGAAGTTTCGCGACAAAACCGGCACGGTGCCGAATGACGTAAAAAGTGAGTTTTTGATAAACTACTTTTTAGCCTTAGTGATCTAAACGAAATTCGTAGTGTTCGTTAAACCGAGAGTATGTTTAAAAAGAACACCCAAATCTGACTTCGTATGAGGAAGTTATGATTTTTCTAAGTTTCAGCTTAGCAGTAGACAGCTAAAAACTCGAATTTTAGATCACGTGATTTTTAGCCAACACAACCTAAACGAGAATCGAAGGTCTCATAAATAGTAGTATAACGGTAAAAAGACAGACGAAAACGAACGTCGGATGAAGAAGTTATGAATTTTTAACGGATTTCCTGTCCCGGTTTGTTAAAAATAATAATATTAAAATTAAATTCAAAATTAGCCGACAAAGTCTAAACGAAAGTTGTAGAGTGTAAATTCACCTACGCGTGGATATAAAGAACGTTAAAAACGGAGCCCGTATGCGAATGTTATGGATTTTAGAAGTTTTGGCACAAAAATCGAGAAAAAATGCTAAATCCGAGAAATTTCGCATGGTGGGACTTCGGCCACGTCACCTTCGCTCCATGCGCGCCACGTGTCCGAAAATGCTGAGTCACCGAGGCTAGCTGGCGAGGCGTGTCGCATTCCCTCGCATCCGAAGTGCTGGTCCAACCGCGGTCCGACGCCTGCCTTCTTGACGTGTCCGAGCTTCGCATGGTGCGCATCGACCCAACCCTCGGACCCTATACCTCGGTCCAATCAGAAGCCAACATCTGGACCCTCGCACGTGTTAGCCATCTGCCTGACCTTCGCATCTGCTGCCGCGTGGAGTCTTCTCAGCCCTCGGATCAGAAGCCTCGCCCCTATAAATAGAAGGGTGCGAGACCTCCCGGGTATATTTTGGAAAAGTGTCAATTTTCACCCCTTAAACAATATTTGTTTCATTCCAACTTCCCCAAAGCCCCGGTATTATACCAAACACCCGAAACACGTCACGAAGTGCCCGAGAAGCCCGATAAATTTATCTTTTCGGTTTTGAAGCCCGACCCTCGCAGAGCTCGATTTCTCAATAAAACTCCCGGTTTTATTAGAAACGATCGTTTTAAGAAACGAAGTGCTGCCCGATTATCATTAAATCAAGTGAGTGTGTAGTCACTTTCATCTTACACCTAGATATGAAGTATTTTCTATAAAATACGTGCTATGTGTAATTATATTAAGTGTTTATTTGAGGTGACTGTTGAATAGATGTTTTATACAAGTTCTAAACTGTATATGTATTTTATCTACAAATATGTTGGGTAAAACATGGGTAGACAAAATAGTCGATGTGTGTTAAAATGGTGAGAGGCCTCGATGTTGTTGTTGTTGTTGTTGCTGTTGTTGTAGTCGTCTAGCGGAGTATAGATGACGGACACATACCTTTCTAGACAGTCCAGTGGAACACTAGCAGGTTCACAACTTGTAGGTGTTGGTGAACTATATGTTCATTGGCGTACCACATCCCCCTCATGGTTGCCTTTAGGACATGTATGGCTGAGGAGTCCCCTTAGCAGTAGTGTCCATCCCGATGATATTCCTTAGGCTAGGTCCCTTGTGATAGGTGTTAAGGGACGTAATGTGAGGATAACGGGAATGGGTAATCAGGGTTATTGTTGATTGATGAACTTAATAAGTTTATTATTATTGTGGGTTGAAAACCCTATATGCTCACCAGGCTCCCAAGCCTGACCCACTCAGCTTTTTATTATTACAGGTAGTGGACCCCGAGCATAGTCGGATGATGATGAGAGATTTTTGGATTATAGGCCAGTAGTTGTAAATAACTGTTGTAAGGCTTATAATGTCTTGTTTATGCTTTTGATCTGTATCAGAACATGACATCCCGAGGTTTTGATATAAAAGGAAAATATATACTTTCTTAAAGAAAAGTTTTGATAAATTTTTATCATGTTTTGTTTTGGGGACCAATTCCGCAACATCTTTTAAAAGGATTTCTCTGACTATATTTTAAAAGCATAAATTAAATCGGTCTCTTTTGGCCGAGAAATTAGGGGATGTCACACATGCATACTAGGCCTACAACACAAGACTAGACCTCCCCCGACGCTGCAACATAAATCTGGACCTCTCCCGAGCCTACAACATGAAACTGGACTACTCCTGGGTATGTTGGCCTACCGCACAAAGCAGTATCGCCTCAACCCAACCACACTATGTCCACATATGCAAACAGTAATTAATAACCAGCAAATATAGTCATACAGATCTACCAATCTAACAGATCACTACAACATAGCAACATCCTATATATAAGGATACATAACATAATCTAGTGGGCCGATATCAGTGCCTTCAACCCACGAGTATAGTGATAAAACTCACATTGCAGTCTAGAAGATAACATTAATGATCACTGATCCGATAATCAGCTCTACAGGTCACCTACACAACAAACAAGGACCAAAACTGAAACTATAGTCCAAAACTCTAGGTTTGACCTAAAGTCAAACTTGGTCAAAAAGTCAACGGTCAGTCGGTTAAAGACAAAGTCAAAATCACTCATCCAGTCGCCACGATGTGGAAAAGCCCTTGCCATGTCGTGGGGACTACCCGAGAAAATAATCAAGAAGCTGCCAACCGCCACGACGTGGAGACCAAACCTCCACGTCGTGGGAACTGCCTAGACCAACTTAATCCATTAAGCTCTTATGTCACATCCCCAAACCAGAACGGCGGAAACGTTCGGGGGCGGAGGACGTCATGTACAATATTATAACAATTTAATAGTAAAGAAAGTACACACCACCATAACATATATTTGAAAAGTTTACATGATTGTTGTATTACATGTTTCAAAAGTCAAATACAATATGATGTTACAAAAGATATTACTAACGCCAGAGTATTAGTCCCCAAAAGCAGTTGCTAACCTGGTTTAGCGATTTCCTGAGAATAAAAGTTATTTCAAAGAAAAAGTGTCAACAATTAAGTTGGTGAGTTCATAAGTATATATTTGTATGCCATTCGAAAGTTTCGTGTTTGTTTTCCAGAAAATCCGATATTTTCTCATAAAAGGAGTTATGAATCTTTGTTTGTATAATATGGATGTATTGAACCAGGAAAAACCTATATTTTCCTAACAGTGGAGAGTAGTCTCAAATGTCCAAGACTATGGTTTTGTAAGTAATTATGTCATACTTAAAATAATGAGGCATAGTTTTATTAGTAAACAAAACTATAAGAAGTTTGTAATTTGGCGCAGGAAAAACCTATATTTTCCTAACAATGAAGAGTAGTCTCAAATGTCCAAGACTATGATTTGTAAGTAAATATGTCATACTTAAAATAATGATGCATAGTTTTATTAGTAAACAAAACTATAAGAAGTTTGTAATTTGGCGTAAAAGTAATTGTAATATTACTTTTCCCGCAAAAACATAAATACCATAATAATTGTCTATCCTGTGAGTTTTCATAACCGTACTATGATGGATTTTCCTGCGGCGACGTTCTTCAGGTGTCGAAGCGATATGATATTTGTCACCCCACAGACTGTAGCTAACAGTCAGGGCGCGGGATCATCAGTCCCGTATAGATCTATACTCACGTATCACGTTCTCACAACAGAGACTCTGGTTATAAAACAGGGCTTTCTAGTGGTACCTTGACAAGTATGGTGAAGACGATTGACTCACATATTCTCAATTAAGTCACGTATTTGGAAAGACATATGAATGATTTCTGAAATGATTACCCTATGTACAGTGTTAACAAAGGCATAATAATGAGTTGCATTTTCTTATATAGACATGATGTTATAGTTGAAATGGTTACTGTTGGTATGATGTAGTATGCAGATATATAAATAAAACATATTTCTATTTATAAAACATATTGTACCCCATGAGGGTAAAGTTGCGATTTATGATGTTTTGCATGATAATAATTTCATAAGATAGTTAAAACAACAGTATGAAAAGTATAGCAAAAGATTTGTGTTTCACACGAGTTTAACCGTGTGTTTACTTGTATTCCCCCCCTTAAAAGCGTTTAAAAGCATTTAAAAAGCATTTAAAAAGCATTTGAAAACTTAGTGATAGGGGTATGAACTCACTTGGTTGAAGTGGTAGCTTGAAGAAGGTGAGACAAAGATCGAGCAGAACTTCGACTGGAGAAAGCTGATTTCTCAGGATTCTCGGGAATCTCGGGAGCGTAACACTTACTTCGAGACTTGGATGTGCAAACTGGGATGGCTTCGAGGGGTTTAACGCAGAGCATAAGCACGAGGAAGAGAGGAATTGAGCATTAAACCCGGAACCCCTTGGGTTCTATTTATAGGCTGAATTTGGGGTCTCACGTCGTGAGTTTTGCCAATTCACGTCGTGAGTTTGTCCCGATTCGCTCATGGCATGCGTCATCGTCAAGTGGCTCTAAAATGGTCAGTCAGACTGTTCACGTCGTGAACTTTAGTGTTCACGTCGTGAACTCTGAAAATTCTGACACAGCGTCGAAACTCGCGCCTCGAACTTCAGAAATTCATATCTTTCCTATACGAGCTCCGTTTTCGACGTTCTTTATATCCACGAGTAGGTGAGATTATGCTCTACAACTCTCGTTTATACTTCGTCGGCTAATTTTTATTTTATTTTTAATATTATATTTTTAACAGGCCGGGACAGGAAAAGTCCGTTAAAAATCCATAACTTCTTCATCTGATATACGTTTTCGTCAGACTTTTTACCGTTGTAATACCATTGATGAGATATTCGATTCTCGTTTAGGTCATGTTGGCAAAAAGTCGCTCGATCTCTATTTCGAGTTTTTAGCTGTCTACTGCTATGTCCGAAACTTCGAAAAATCATAACTTCCTCATATGAAGTCAGATTAGGGCGTTCTTTTTATGTATGTTTACGGTTTTGGGATATATATGAATTTAATTTAGACACCTAAGGTTGAAAAGTATTTTATTGATTTTTATCGTTTTATGCTTAACAGTGTTTTACCGATACCATCGCGTATCTTCGATTGGTCATAACTTCTTCGTTATAACTCGGATTTTTGTGTTCTTTATATTTTTGGAAACCTTGTTACGATATCTACCACTTAGTATACTCAAACTGAGCTTTTAGAACATTTCATTTTTGACGTTATTCCTATTATATTAGGATAGGTTACCAAACTCGACTTTGGATCATTACATTGATTCGAAATATCGGGTTGTTACATCATCCCCCCGTTAGAGGGAATTTCGTCCTGAAATTATTTACAAGGTAAGTGTCTATGGAATAGGGAAGAGATGCGGGTACTTTGTTGCATCTGATCTTCTCGCTCCCAAGTGAATTCAGGTCCCCGCTTAGCATTCCAGCGAACCTTCACTATTAGTATGCGACTTTGCTTTGTTCGTTTGATTTCACTATCCATGATTTCGACAGGTTCTTCCACAAAGTTAAGATTTTCGTTCAACTCGATTTCCTCGAGTGGAATTACAAGGGTTTCATCATATAGTCACTACTTTAGATTAGACACGTGAAACACAGGATATACGTTGTTAAGTTCGAGTGGTAGTTGGAGTCTATAAGCTTCTGGACCAATCCTTGCGGTAACTTCGAAGGGTCCAATGTAACTTAGGTTTAGTTTTTCACGCTTCCCAAAGCGTATCATGCCCTTCTGGGGTGAGACCTTCAGTAAGGCGCGGTCACCAACCTGAAATTCCAAGGGTTTTCGTCTTTTGTCGGCGTAGCTCTTTTGTCTATCTCTTGAGGCTTTCAGTTGTTGACGGATTTGGACAATCTTTTCAGTTGTCTCTCTATTGATTTCCGAGCCAGTGAGAGTGCTATCAGGGACTAGGCCTCTCGCCTACTGCGTGTCACCCACTTCCGCCCAGCACATAGGTGATCTGCACTTGCGGCCATAGAGGACTTCAAAAAGGAGCAGTCTTGATGCTAGTGTGATAACTGTTGTTATACGAGAATTTCAACTAATGGTAAGTGGATGTCCCATGCTTTACCGAAGTCTATTACCCAAGCTCGTAACATGTCTTCTAGGGTTTGGATAGTTCTCCCACTCTGTCCGTCAGTTTGTGGGTGATAGGTTGTACTCATATCTAGCCTAGTTCCCACGGCTTTTTGTAGTGATTGCCAGAATCGTGATGTGAATCGGCTATCTCCGTCCGAGATAATAGACATCGGCACTCCGTGAAGCCGCACGATTTCCTGGATGTAAGTCCTTGTCAGTCTTTCCATCTCATCGGTCTCCTTGATTGGTAAGAAGTGGGTAGACTTGGTTAACCTGTCGACGGTTAATACAAAGGGTCTTTCCGTAGCACATGGAGCTGGTATAGTGAGGACCAAGCCAATCCATTTCTAATAGCTACTTGAGAACTTCTTATCGTAATGTGCGTTACATCGATTGTTTAGAGTGATGGCATCTTCTATGTATGTGTCTTTAGCGCCTTCTGTTTTATTCTTGTTATTACTGTTTCAAATATTTGTACCACCTTTATAGCTGGTATAGGTAGTAGGACTACTTTGGTAATTACTGGTGGAATATCACAATATGATCCCTACAAAGTCCCTCTACCCTCGTTTAGTGTAAACAAATCGTATATAGTTAAGATCGAGACGATAGTTGACTGAGCAGCTCTGCCCTAAGTCCAAAATCAACCAATAAACAGGAAGTAAAGCGGAATTACTTACTCTAAGTCTGCAAAATCTTAACAATGTATGACCCTAATGTTATACTAAGCCATCCTAGCTCAACCGTATGGATCCTAAGTTTTTATACGACTGATGTGTTAATTTATGATTTTGATTTAATTGACTAAAACTTTTATGAAAATTTGATGCTTAATTATTGTTATTTGGAAAACGTACCAAAATTCAAGTAGATTCCCTGTTGTTTCCTTATGACTCGTCGTTAAACTCCTCTCGTTCCTCCATCATTCCTCTCTGTCGGGCAATCTTTCTTAAAGTGCCCCTTTTCACCGCATAAATAGCATACTGGATCTACTCCAACATTGGGGATTGGAGTCCTACAGTGATCGTTGGTGTGCCCTTTCTTCTCGCACCTATCACAATACATCTCTCGACAGGCTCCGTAATGATGGTAGTTGCACCTTTTGCATTGTGGGAGGTTTCCTAAATATGGTGTTGTCGATGTTGAGGGAGTAGGGCCAGTGGGGGTAGGGATTGCTACCTCTTGTTGCCTTTTGATAGGCCCTTGAGTGGAAATGCTCCCCTTTTCGTTCCAGAACTTTCGTTTCATGTTTTTAGGTTTGTGGGTTGGAGTATTCTTGTAGGTAGACACACGTTGGTTTCCTTGGTTGTTACTAAGATTTGAATTGTCGACACCATTTCCATTTTTACTAGCGTTACTTGCATTGTGATGTGCCATGATGACTGTCACGGCGGTTGTGACCGCAGCTTGAAAAGTAGCTGAGTCTATATGTAGGAGTGGTGTTTCGTTGCTTGGTTGGTTATTTCCATGTGAAGACATGATTCTGCTACATGATGTGAAACGAGGTGGTTAGCTAACTACGGTAGTTGATAGTTGAATTCTATAAGTAGAAATTTCTCATCCTGCTATTCGGTTTTTTTTAATGCTTCGACCTACATCCTTATGGTGTATTTATGAATGAGGGTTGAAATAGGTATCATATTTAAGTTAATTTTTTAGCAAATTAGGGTATAGGTGTTGAAATATTAGGTCGATCTAGTTTCATAGGTTTTGGAAGAAGATATCTCTCTTACTATTTCTAGTTATGAAGAAGGATATCACACACCTATCTCATAGCGCAAGTAATATAATTACCAACTCATTAGGTAATATTAATTATTAATTATTCATTTGACGCATTAGGTTCTCTACCACCTCGCATGCTTCACGAGTGGTTCCCTCTGTTCTCTGTCCTATTTTTAGTGGAAATGATTTTTTATCTCCTGGTATCTTTATAGGGTGTCATTCTTAGGTGTGTTGAATCTCTGTCAATGTTTTAATTTCCCTAGTTGAAGTTGTAGAGATTTGATATCCTATGGTAACTGTCTCTTTCTCTAAAGGGTGTAGGTGATAGAAAAGTTGGATTTATCGAAGGATTGGTATGTTTGGTTAGCGAGACGGCATTTTCCCACTATAGGGTTAAAGATGAAACGGTGGAAAGACTTCAACAAGGTTTCCAAGTTCAATAACATTGAACTTCCATAGATTAGGTCAACAAGGATAGTGTAGTGAGTTGCTAAAACAGTTTATGACATGAATTGTTTACATAGCCAAAGCATGGATTGATAGTGATGATCTTTAAAGGAAACAAGAAGTCTGTCATAATAGTTGGTGTAGAAGTTACATAGAATTCGGAAAACTTGACCTTGGAGTAGGTCTACAGTACACCACATAGGGAAAACTTGACAGCATAAAGATCTAGTAAAACAGTACTAGCTAGACCGGAAAGTTTACATGAAAAGAGTACTAATCGGAGTACATACGAAGGTTATTCCATAAACCAAAAGAAGGAGCGAGTAGAGTATCCTCTACTCGTGACGGGAACTGTTCTGGTGAGCCTTTGGTTCTGCCAACTGACGCTCCATCTCGAGCATACGCATTTCATACCTTGCCTGGTGTGCTCTAAGTTCCCTGACTTCAGTTTGAGTTGCAGTTAGTTCTCTCTGCCAGGCCTCATTTTGATTTACGATTCTTCCATGAGCTAATCCTAACTGTCGGATGCGAACTGTATTGACTCCAATGTTCGCATCATTCTCCTCAGTTCGATGGATGGTTGTCCTTCCTTGTTCATCAATGCGAGAAATTTGGCGAACCAATATAAGAAGGACTCTGTCTGCTGAGCTTCCCTCGCTCAGATTGTAGAAGCTTCGGTCTCCATTATATGGAAGGGGTTGACCCTGTTCGCGACTCCACCTATTCAGGTTGGTTGCCCATAGAGGTGTCGAGCCATGAAATTCCGGTCGAGGATTAGGATTTTAGATCGAAGACACTAAGGGTAGGTTATTGTCTTCGGGATCTGAGTCGGAGTGTTCGTGCATTTCTTCCTTGACTTCTTCTTCCGGATCATTCTCTATCCTTCTTCCACTGTCTTGGTTCGGGTAGTAGGGATCCCCTTGTAGATGGAATCCGGCCATTGCGTCTGTACGAGAATAGGGATATAAGAATTGTCTAGTACTAAGGCACATAAGGTTGAATATCAAAGTTAAACTATTGTATGCATAAATTACTCCTATAGTATTCTAAATGTTATGTTTGATTCTAAGGTTTATAAGTTTGGTAAGTTTTAGACATGTTGTCCACTGTAGCTATCCCCTGTTATATGCTGGTCGGCTCTCGGAAAAATATAGTTGATCAGGCTATATTCATCCCAGTCCCGATTACATATTCCAAGGCATACCTATATTGCACAACTCATCTATAATACTTCTATATTGTTTTCATTATGATACTGACCAAGTTATATGATGTATGCATGTATACTTTATAAAAATTTCATTTTAAAAGTATAACTCTCAGTCAGAGTGTGTTTGCCCAGTTGTGTTTATAGTTGTATATCGAAAATAAATGGTTTTGATATACTTAGTTCACTATAAACAATGCTCTGATACCAATCTATCACACCCCCAAACCAGAACGGCGGAAACGTTCGGGGGCGGAGGACGTCATGTACAATATCATAAAAATTTAATAGTAAAGAAATTACACACCACCATAACATATATTTGAAAAGTTTACATGATTGTTGTATTACATGTTTCAAAAGTCAAATACAATAAGATGTTTCAAAAGATATTACTAACGCCAGAGCATTAGTCCCCAAAAGCAGTTGCTAACCTGGTTTAGCGTTTTCCTGAGAATACAAGTTATTTCAAAGAAAAAGTGTCAACAATTAAGTTGGTGAGTTCATAAGTATATATTTGTATGCCATTCGAAAGTTTCGTGTTTGTTTTCCAGAAAATCCGATATTTTCTCATAAAAGGAGTTATGAATCTTTGTTTGTATAATATGGATGTATTGAACCAGGAAAAACCTATATTTTCCTAACAGTGGAGAGTAGTCTCAAATGTCCAAGACTATGGTTTTGTAAGTAAATATGTCATACTTAAAATAATGAGGCATAGTTTTATTAGTAAACGAAACTAGAAGAAGTTTGTAATTTGGCGCAGGAAAAACCTATATTTTCCTAACAATGAAGAGTAGTCTCAAATGTCCAAGACTATGATTTGTAAGTAAATATGTCATACTTAAAATAATGATGCATAGTTTTATTAGTAAACAAAACTATAAGAAGTTTTTAATTTGGCGTAAAAGTAATTGTAATATTAATTTTCCCGCAAAAACATAAATACCATAATAATTGTCTATCCTGTGAGTTTTCATAACCGTACTATGATGGATTTGCCTGCGGCGACGTTCTTCAGGCGTCGAAGCAATATGATATTTGTCACCCCGCGGACTGTAGCTAACAATCAGGGCGCAGGATCATCAGTCCCGTATAGATCTATACACACATATCACGTTCTCACAACAGAGACTCTGGTTATAAAACAGGGCTTTCTAGTGGTACCTTGACAGGTATGGTGAAGACGATTGACTCACATATTCTCAATTAAGTCACGTATTTGGAAAGATATATGAATGATTTCTAAAATGATTACCCTATGTACAGTGTTAACAAAGGCATAATAATGAGTTACATTTTCTTATATAGACATGATGTTATAGTTGAAATGGTTACTGTTGGTATGATGTAGTATGCAGATATATAAATAAAACATATTTCTATTTATAAAACATATTGTACCCCATGAGGGTAAAGTTGCGATGTATGATGTTTTGCATGATAATAATTTCATAAGATAGTTAAAACAACAGTATGAAAAGTATAGCAAAAGATTTGTGTTTCACACGAGTTTAACCGTGTGTTTACTTGTATTCCCCCCCTTAAAAGCGTTTAAAAGCATTTAAAAAGCATTTAAAAAGCATTTGAAAACTTAGTGATAGGGGTATGAACTCACTTGGTTGAAGTGGTAGCTTGAAGAAGGTGAGACAAAGATCGAGCAGAACTTCGACTGGAGAAAGCTGATTTCTCAGGATTCTCGGGAATCTCGGGAGCGTAACACTTACTTCGAGACTTGGATGTGCAAACTGGGATGGCTTCGAGGGGTTAAACGCAGAGCATAAGCACGAGGAAGAGAGGAATTGAGCATTAAACCCGGAACCCCTTGGGTTCTATTTATAGGCTGAATTTGGGGTCTCACGTCGTGAGTTTTGCCAATTCACGTTGTGAGTTTGTCCCGATTCGCTCATGGCATGCGTCATCGTCAAGTGGCTCTAAAATGGTCAGTCAGACTGTTCACGTCGTGAAATTTAGTGTTCACGTCGTGAACTCTGAAAATTCTGACACAGCGTCGAAACTAGCACCTCGAACTTCAGAAATTCATATCTTTCGTATACGAGCTCCGTTTTCGACGTTCTTTATATCCACGCGTAGGTGAGATTATGCTCTACAACTCTCGTTTAGACTTCGTTGGCTAATTTTTATTTTATTTTTAATATTATATTTTTAACAGGCCGGGACAGGAAAAGTCCGTTAAAAATCCATAACTTCTTCATCCGATGTCCGTTTTCGTCAGACTTTTTACCGTTGTAATACCATTGATGAGATCTTTGATTCTCGTTTAGGTCATGTTGGCAAAAAGTCGCTCGATCTCTATTTCGAGTTTTTAGCTGTCTACTGCTATGTCCGAAACTTCGAAAAATCATAACTTCCTCATATGAAGTCAGATTAGGGCGTTTTTTTATGTATGTTTACGATTTTGGGATATATATGAATTTCATTTAGACACCTAAGGTTGAAAAGTATTTTATTGAATTTTCTCGTTTTATGCTTAACAGTGTTTTACCGATACCGTCGCATATCTTCGATTGGTCATAACTTCTTCGTTATAACTCGGATTTTTGTGTTCTTTATATTTTTGGAAACCTTGTTACGATATCTACCACTTAGTATACTCAAACTGAGATTTTCGAACATTTCATTTTTGACGTTATTCCTATTATATTAGGATAGGTTACCAAACTCGACTTTGGATCGTTACATTGATTCGAAATATCGGGTTGTTACATCTTAATCCTTTACCCCACCCATCCATACTTTCTAGAAGGCTTTCATACTCCTAAAGGATAATAAAAATCATTGATTTATAGACATGCATGTCTAATGTATGTTTCAAACTCAAGCTAGGTCAAAATGGTGTGAAATGGGGTCAAGATCTTATACAAGAGTTTAAGGCTCTATAAAACCTTAGATTTATCACTCCTAACTACAAAGGGACTGTGGGGATTCAAAAAGTTGGCAACTTTATGGAATCCCAACATTCCAACTAGCTTAAACATGAAGAAAAGCACAAGAAAACCTGGATCTATGCACATGGAGTTATAAACCTTGGAACTTAAGGACTTACAAGAGTCCATAAAGTGTGCGTAAAGATGATGGGGATAGTTGCTTGTTAAAATAATAACTTAAGGTCCACCTTCTTCTTCTTCTTCTTCTTCAAGACACCACTAAACACCACAAAAGCTAAAATGTTAACAACAGAGGCTAGAGTTTTCTTTGGAGGCTGAATGAGAGTGTTAGAGGCTGAGGGTGGGCAACCCTAGCCGTATCATCCCTTAAATAGGGGTACAAACCCCAAATTTGTGATTAAATGGCTGCCATGTCATGACCACTACACTGCCACGTTGTGGCATCCACTATAGATGCGCGTATTCTCTGGCCAGGGCCACGTCGTGGGAACTCATTCACCATGTAGTGGCCACCAAAAATCCAAACTTTAAATAATAAAAACTTTTAATAAGGACTTACCAAAACTTGGCGTTACAATTCTCCCCCACTTGAACTAGATTTCATCATCGAAATCCTCAGCTGAAAACAGATCTAGATAATGCTCGCACATATCCAACTCGGGCTCCCATGTCCACTCAGAACCCTTCCGATGCTACCAGTGGACCTTAACTAGGGGCACCACCTTGTTGCGCAAGGCCTTCATCTTTCTATCCAGAATAGCTACCGACCTCTCCACATAATTCAAGCGCTCGTCGACCTACATATTATCTAAAAGAACCACCACCGAATCATCAACCACACACTTCCGTACTTAACTTTCCTTGCTTCCTAAAATGTATAACACCCTTCCATGGCGATACCTTCAGCAAAACTATATCCCTAACCTGAAACTCCAACTCAGACCGATGACTGTCAGCATAACTCTTCTGTCGGATCTGTGCTGTCTGTAACCTCTACCTGATATACTTAATAATCTCTGTTGTAGGGAGAAGCACCTCAGTCCTCCCCATGAACCTATGGTCGACCTATCCCCAACATACTGAAGTGCGACACTTCCTCCCATAAAGAAGCTCATACAGAGGTGCACCAATGATGGAGTGATCGCTGTTGTTGTAAGAAAACTCAAATAAGGGGAGGTAGGAGTCTCAACTCCCACAAAAATCGATGACACAATCCCTCAACATATCCTTGAGTGTCTGAATAGTCCGCTCACTCTGACCATCAGTTTGAGGGTGATAAGCAGTGTTGAAATGCAGTCTCGTACCCAACTCCTTGTGAAATCTCTGCCAAAAACAAGAAGTGAAACGCACATCCCGGTCGGATACGATGGAAACCGGTATACCTTGGTGAGCAACGATCTCGTGCACATACACGTCAACCAATTTCTTGACCGAAGAACTCTCCCGAATGGCAAGAAAATGGGCACTCTTTGTCAGGCGATCAACAATAACCCATATGTCATTAAATCCCTTGGCCGTCCTTGGCAACTTGGTGATGAAATCCATGGTGATTTGCTCCTATTTTCACATGGGAACCTCCAAGGGTTGAAGCTTGCCATACAGCCTTTGGTGCTCTGCCTTGACCATCCGACATGTCAAGTATCTCTCCACATACCGTGCTATCTCTCGGTTCATTTATGATCACCAATAGATAAGTCTCAAGTCTCGATACATCTTTATGGCTCTAGGGTGGATTAAGAACTTTGACTTGTGGGCCTCATCCATAAATGTCTGTCGGACCCCACCATAAACTGGGACCCAAACCCATCCACACTAGGTCATAAGGCCACGATTATCGGTGGAAAATCTGTCGATCTGGACTTTTATCCGCTTCTTCTTCCAATTTTCCCTCCTGATACCCTCAACCTTAGCCTCCCTAATCAAATCCAGGAGTGGTGAGTCAATGGTCATCCTTAAACATAGTCCTCAAATTGGAGCACTAGCCGCCTTATGGCTCACAGTGTCGGCGACCACGTCAAGCCACCTGCAATGCCTTATGTTAAGATTTGGCTGATCCATAAGATACTTCAAGCTCTTATGATCCGTGTAAATGGTACAACAGGACTGGATGCATGCGTAACGATCCCGCCTCGCTGCATGAGTACCACCCCTAAACTTGTGATCGACGCATCACACAGACTACAAAATCCTCAACACCCCCAGGAAATAGAGGCCACTAATGTTGAGAGAAAAACTTTTTAGAAACACTTGAACAAACGTTAGTACAAGGTAGTAGTTGCAGAATAAGTTAATCTCAAGGATCAAGTTAGCTCAACAATAATAAGTTAGAAAAGTTAGATAGTTAGTTGTGAAAATGTAAAGGAAATATAAATGACAATAGGTTATATCAAGTATACACCAAGCTGATTCATAACAAGGTTTGCATTCAAACACAAGTTAGTATATGTGATCAGCTTAAAGTGAAGAGGATCTCGGATATTAGAAGATAATAAGATATAGAAGAATGATCTTTTGTATTTCAATGAAAGTTCAGAAAGATCGTGATGGTGTGTTTGAAACATGAAGTTGGACACTCTTTTTATAGAATCCCAAAAAGTTACAACGGAAATAAACAAGTAATATACTACTGACTTAAGTGACCATGCAAGGTTCACTGGATAAAACTAAGCTAATACGCTAACTCAGTTACGTAACTAGAAAGTCTTCATTCTTCACTGCGGTAGACGTTTTGGTTCACTGCGGGTGACAAAACATCTTCTTTAACTGCGGTAGAAAAATTTGCCGTTGCGATAGCATCTCCAATTATGGTAGACAAACAAGACTGTGGATCATTAAGTTAAAGAGGGTCACTTTTTGTATCAACAATTTCCCCCAAAGTGACCTCTTCAACTTTCTTCTTCACTTGTTGAGTTTTAGGAATATGATAATGATCCACCAGAACTTCCTTACTTCACATAGACACTGGATTCTTCGGGTGATTTCAAACTTCACCTCTTCAGTTATATTCTTGGATCTTTGAACCGAAGCCAAGGTGGTATCCAGTTGCTTCTTGGTCAACCGATGAATTGCGGTTACAGGTATGAAGTACTTGAGTTCATTGTTGGATTTCTTGTATATAACTCCTAACTTCGGATAATTTGTTGCTCCGAGTGACATGTCTTGATAACCTTCAGAAAAGCTTGGTGCAGGATCGAAGTGTGGAAAGTTGAACTTCTTGGCAAGGACAGGGTGAATTTTGGCATCAATTTTCCCAAAATCGCATACTAATGCCTTGAGAAATTCACTAGCTTTTTCACACGCAATCTTCATCTTCGAATGTTTTTCAGCTTCGACTTGAAAAACCCTTGCAATCAGAAAAACCTCTTCTGGGTTCAAGCAGGGGAAATCAGCCTGCGTTCTGATGTATTCATCTCCTCTCTTGGTGAGGGTGTACTGAACAAAATCAGTTTTCATGAACTTCTCACTTTATAATTCTTAACCCCTTCTGGTCTGTCATTGGACCAGATCTTTTCAAAGTCAGTACCATGCTTGGCATGAAACTGATTTAAGCGTTCGAATTCAAGGGGGAGTCTTTGATCATCCGGAAGGCTGAGATCAAATGGCTCAAAAATAGGGAAAAACTTGGACTTTGGAGAGATTGGTATGTCCCAATATCCATCATATGGAGGTTCAACGTAAGTTAGGATTGGCCTATAATCGTCATCTAGAAGCCTCCGGGTAGGGTTTACCCAAGAATTGATTAAAGACTCATCCATGGTTGTATGAAATCCATGTTCCCTCCATATTTGTTCAGCAAATTTCTTTGATCATTCCAATGACTCACTGGCCCTCCAGTCACATTTTCTTTGAAGAGTGGCCGGTGCGTCATTGGAATGATCCGAGGACACTGTGGGCTCCAAATTTCTGAATTGCGGAGGAGTCTGTTGTGGAGATTGATGAGGATCTTGTTGCAGTGGAGTTTGTTATGGAGATAGTTGTGGAGTTGGAGGTTTGTCTTGTTGTTTGGAAGGAGTAGGTTGGATTCATGGAGGAGTTTGATGAATTGAAGGAGTCTTTGAATGTGAAGGACCTTGTTCATGATGGAAATGCAAAGCAGTCTCACTTCCCCCTTTTGAGGAAGTAACAATCTGTTGCTCCTCAAACCACTGTTTAAGACCCTTAATTTTTGAAAAAGTTTTATTAAATTGAGACTTCATCTGGTCACAAATTTGAAGATTGTTGGGGATGTATTTGTTGAAGAGAAGTTTGTAGATTTCCTTGGTAAGTCGCAGGATTTCATCAGTACTTGAGTTTGCGGTTAGGGATATCCTTAAGCCGTTGATGGTGGTTTGTAGGACCGCAAGACTGGATTCATAGGCATTATGAGTTTCTTTAACCAGCTTGTTGGAGTGAATGGATTGTTTTTCAAAAGATACTTTGAACTCATCCTTCAGTGTAGAAATATCCTTGATGAGTTTTTCCGCAGCTGAAAGGAACTCCTTGTGATCAGCAGTTCGGCGATTATCCAAATCTCGGATCCCCATTTCAATCTTGAGACTTACTCTTTGAGCAAGCATCCTTTCCCTAGTCTCGAGAGTTTCCACACGTTCCACTAGAGATTGCAGTGTAGGAACTTCGGTATTCTGTGGTTCATTTGTCGTGAATGTGGCCAGGATCTGATCAACTTTGGCTTATAGACTGAGAATTTACTTTCTTGAGACTGCAATCTTCTTCTTTTTCTTCGCTTTTGGTTTGGAAGTGGAATGTTGAGATCCACTGGACTCTTCATCATCAAAGACCATGAGAAATTCTTCTGAGTTAGGAGGCTGTTGAACATCATCTAGATCAACGACGTCAAAACTGAACATTAGGGCTGAGCTTATCTCGATTGCGGTGCCGTCGTCATTGGAGTCATGAGTTTCTGCAGTTGGGGGTGGTTTGGAAGTGCCAACAGTATTCTCCATTCGTTGAGCATTTTGAACCGTTGCCTCCATGGTAGATACCCGTTGCTGAATCGAGAGAATATCATGGACCGTTTTGGCATTGTTGAAAGAGTCTGCCCAGTATTTTGCTACAGTCTGAATATCCTTCTGTTTTTGCTGTTGTTATTGGACTTGTTGGGCTTTTCTTGCTTTTACTTCCCTTTTAAACGCTTCAAATTTTCTGATCTCGGACTCAGTACATGGACGGTATTGAGTACAAGAATCATAGTGTTGTATCCGTCAAATCCTTGTTGTACCGAGGTGTCCCTCGGGTTCTTGGTTCCTTGCAAAATTATGCTCCCCACGCATAGACCACTTGTAAGTAATGGTGGTGGAATAGGATTTCCTGAGCTTCCTCGGTCTCCTTCACCTAAAGTCAAGTCTGGCCTCGGCTCAGTTCTGGCTAGGGTTGAAGAAGTGCCCTGCGGTGCAACAGGTGTTTGTAGTGTTTTTGTGACACGAAGTAATATGGTGTTCAACTCCTCAGGATCAAAAACGTGCAAGTGTGATGCCCTAGAGACCTTAGGGGACTCGAACCAATAGGATCCACTTGGGATCCGACTGTGGGTGTGTCTCCACGATGAGATGAAACAGATACACTTAAAGTATCTGAGTGGTGAGATGGGGTGTGAGTGGGTGAGTCTGCAGTGACTCTAATGACTACCGGAGTATTTTGAGAGACTGCGGTATGTGTCATGGTTCGCATATGGCTTTGCCTAAGGGTAAGTTTAAGTTTCTTCCTTCTAAAAACATCTCCTGAATTCAAAGACTCATGATGAGAATCATCTGTAACTTTAACTGGGGGATCTTGAGTCTTAAAAGGAGAGTGATGAACCGTAGCAGAGGATTCTGCGGTTTTGGACTTGCGTTTCTTAGAGGGAATAACTCCATTTTTCACAACGTTCATTGGGGTTTTCCTAGAAGTAATAAGAGACTTAACTCTTTTGGGTTTGGGCTGAGCAGATTGGTCTACGGTAGTAGGGGAACCTATGTTGTGGTAGGGACTGCGGTAGTAGGAGGAACTTGTGTTGCGGTAGGGGCTGCGGTAGACTGACTCAGTCTTGGCGGGGAAGAGTGGTATGGGGCAATACCACTCGTCGCCATAATATGGTCAGCTACCTAAAGGTTTGTGAGTCCAATGGACTCTAATATATACATTGGCAAATGTCTAAGGGGACCGAAAATAGTTTGATCTTTAGAGGCTGTGTACTTTTCAGACCGCGAGTTGAAAACAAGTTTGTGTTGTTTCCTATATCCAACTTGGCCTCCTTGTGTAGATAAAAGATGAAAAGCGACCAGAATCGAGCAAAAGTAAACTCAGTAGCATATTCTTTTGGAGCCTCCTTGGGAATATATTGCAAAAAGTCGTCCCACAAGATTTGCCCATAGTTCATGGCATTCCCTGTGTAGATACTCCAGACGAGTTCCAGGAGCTTGATTCCCATGTTATCAGTTCCACCAGTTCTTCCTGAAAGACTCCTGATGATGAAATGGCATACAAACTGCCAAACTACAGGAAGCTGGTTCTTCTTGAATTCGCAAATTCCTTTAAGCCTCTTCTGGTCACCCATTTGGTACAGAGTAGATACCATATCATTTGGGCTTGGGGAGTAAAATTTCGTCGAAAGAAGAACCCTAAGATTAATTGCATTCAAAAACTTATCTTTTGTGAGCACCACCAGTGAGTCATCCACCAGATTGAGATGAACTTCTTGTAAGTTGTGGCTTGGTCGAAAAGCAGAGAACGCACACTTGAACAGAACCGCCATTGGAACTGCTTCTGGGAAGGAATTAAACTCGCCATACAATGGGTGTTTTGGGAGAAAATTGATCATCAACCTTATTGCATCGTTGTAAGAAGGATGATCTTTGAAGATGGCCCTGAAGTTGCTTGAAGCGATGGATGGAGTTTGATCTTTGATGGTTGATTCAGAACCAGTTGGGCGAACATAGCCTGAAGATTTTGATTGCTTCCTTGAAACACCAGACTTCACCATTGTTGCTAAAAAGGTTTTTAGAGAACTTGCAGGAAACTGTTTGAGCAAGAGGGTGGAGAAGAAGAAGATTGTCGTAAGGATCCAAATAGCGTAAAAGCTATATTGGGAAGGATTGGGGGGTTTTTATACCTCTGGATTTCAAAAATCATTGTTATTACTTTAATAACAACTGTTAAAGTTAAAAACCCTTGGGTTTTTACCATTATCAGCCACAATTATAATAAATCGAAAATATAATGTTTTCGGGAAAAGAGGGGCATTTATTGCATTAATAGTGCCATGGTCACACACCGCCTAAACGTGAGGTTGAGAGTCGTTTTATCCGTTGTAAAAATAGGGGAAGTGGAAACGGATTTGACATCTAATGGCCGGGTGATAAGACTGGTTGAGGAAAAGATTTCTTAAAAGATTTTGTTTATGGGAAAAATGATTCATTTGTTTTTTATCCGAAAAAGGGTCCGACTGAGGAAATTTATCTTGAAAAGGACTGAGAATGTTATGTGCGACAAAATGAATGTTTTGAAGAATATTTTTTATTAAAGTCCATTAAATATCACACAACATTATTCAAGTCGTTTATGAAGTTATGACTGCAAGATCATTCATTGCAACTGCGGTTGGATTCAGGTGACTGCGGTAGTAAGCAGTATAACTGCGGTAGCATTAGCTAAAAGAACACCTGATCACGAAGCTTATAAATAAAGGAAATAAAAGACCCAAAGAATATATTGATCATATGTGATTGCGGTCTACTAGGTATACTGAAAATGAATATGAGGAATATATTATTCTAGAACCGCAGTGAAGAGAGTGCTTCAAGAGTTTTTTTATTTTAATTTGAAAAGAAAAGAAACAATTCCTTCACACTTGGAGACCGGATGTGGTATGCGGTAGCTATCAATTCAAGAAGAATTGTGGGTCTGGGTTCATCATTCCTAGCATTTCCAGAAAGCTATCTAATTTTGTAGCATCAAGTGCCTTAGTAAAAACATCAGCTATTTCTTCATGAGTTGGCACAAAAATGAGTTCGATGTTACCCTTAAGGATGTGATCCTTGATGAAGCGGTACCGTAGTTTGATGTGCTTCATCTTGGAGTGGTGAATAGGATTATGAGAAATCGCTATAGCACTCTCTGAATCACAGTAAATTGGCACCCACAACATTCTATAACTGTAGTCTATAAATTGAGTCTTCATCCAAAGAAATTGGGAATAACAGCTAGTTGCAGCCACATATTCTACCTCTACGGTAGACAAAGAAACACAATTCTGCTTCCTTGAAGACCAACTGACTATTCTTCCTCCTAAGAATTGGCATCCACCCGAAGTAATTTTACGATCTAATCTGCATCCTGCATGATCCGCATCTGTGAACGCTTGAAGGCTGAAGTCATTTCCCGTAGGGTACCAGAGGCCTAACGCTTTACTTCCCTTTATATCTGAGGATTTGCTTGACTGCGTTTAAGTGTGATACTTTAGGATCAGCTTGGTACCGAGCATATAAGCCTGTTGCAAAGAAAATATATGGTCGACTTGTGGTGAGGTACATTAATGACCCAATCTTTCCTTGGTAGGTTTTTTGGTCAACTGATTCTCCGGTAGGATAGCTGAAATCTTGTATCCGAAGGCCATCGGGACCTTGGCTGAGGAGCAATTGTTCATTGAGAATTTCTTCAATAGCTCTATGGTATATTTTTCTTGATGAATGAATATCCCTTGAGGAACTTGTTTCACTTGAAGTCCTAGAAAGAAGTTGATCTCTCTATTCATGCTCATTTGAAATTTACTTGTCATGAGCTTTGCAAAATCATTCACCATACCCTGATCAGTTGATCCAAAAATGATATCATCCACATATATTTGGATGAGCATCAAGTGATTACCATTTTCCCTTCTAAATAACCTGGGATCAATCACACCTCTATTATATCCAGACGTGACAAGAAACTCGGAGAGAGTCTCATACCACGTCCTTGGTGCTTGCTTCAGACCGTATACTGCTTTCTCCAGCTTGTAGCAATGGTTTGGAAATTCTAGACTTTCAAAGCCTGGAGGTTGTTGCAGGTAAACTTCTTCCTTCAGTTATCCATTCAGAAATGCACTTTTTACATCCATTTGATGCACTTTGATATTCTTGTGTGCCGCATACGCTAAGAAAATGCGTATTGCTTCCATTCTGGCTACGAGGGTGTATGTTTCATTGTCGTCAACGCCTTCAAGTTGACTGTACCCCTTAGAAACTAGCCGGACTTTGTTTCTCACCACCGCACCGGACTCATCAAGCTTGTTTTTATATACCTATATTGTACCGACGATTGTGTGGCCTTTTGGCTTCGGTACTAGTTTCCATACTTTGTTCCTCTCAAACTCAGCTAACTCCTCTTGCATTGCGGTGATCCAGTCGGGCTCCATGAATGCTTCTTTTATGGTTCGAGGCTCGACTGAGGACATAAAAGCTGCATAGTGACAATGGTCTGTTAAGTCACTAGAGGATCGAGTTTGGATACCTGCGGATGGGTTTCCAATGATTTGACCCAGTGGGTGATCCTTCGTCCAAATGTGAAGACGGTTTTGTTGGTGATCTGCGGCTATGGTAGAGGGAATATCTTCAACGTCAGAGGACTCTGTGGTTGGAGAAGGTAGTTCCCCCTCGACTTGAGAGCAGCCAGCAAAAGTAACATGGACTGTAGGAGTTTGTACTGCAGCTGATGAAGGAGGTTCCCCCTGAACCGAAGATGGTTCCCCTTGAACCAATGACATCGGTTCCCCCTCGATTGATGAATGAGTGATAACCCTTGAATCTGATCTTGTGTCGATGTTCTCAACTTCTTCATCCTTAGAGTCTGAAGAAACATTTGATTGGATAGTGACTCTGCGGGTAGAAACCGGAGCTGCATCTTCTAGTACTGGAACCTCGATGATTGTCACTGGAACCGGAGTTGAGTTTTCCCCCTCAACCGGTAAGGTGGAAGTATTAAGTGACAAGTCTTCAGACAAGGTTGGGCCAGATACCCCAACATGCTGTTGTTGAGCTACCAGAGACACCAGGATTTCAGAGAGACGAGCTGTCTCTGCGGGATCAAAAAGATCATCATAGTTGATTTCAACTATGTTCAAGGGACCTGAAGAGGCTGGGATATCACTTTCCAGGATAGCTTTTGTTTCAGTTGACGAAGCAGTGTTGCGAACATAATAGTCATCAAATTTGACATCGAAGCTTTCGACTATAAGTCTTTTACGTCTAATGAGAACCCTATAGGCCACGTTGTTAGTTGATTAGCCAAGAAAAATGCCTTCATCTGATTTTAGTGCAAATTTGTTAAGGTGATCCTTGTTGTTGATCACAAAACATCTGCATCCAAAAATATAGAAGAATCGGACATTGGGTTTGCGGTGGTTGAGACTCTCTGATGGAGTCTTGTTAAGACGTTTGCAAATGATGTTTCAGTTTTGAACAAAGCATGCATTTTCCACTGCTTCTGCCTAGAAGTAAAGAGGAAGGTTGGAAATGTTTAACATTGATCTAGCTGCTTCGACAATGTGCGATTTCTTTGCTCTACCATTCCTTTTTGTTGCGGTGTGTAGGGAGCTGAAAAGTTGTGACTGATACCATTGGAAACCAAGAAACTATTCAAGAGTTGATTAGTAAATTCGGTTCCATTGTCGCTTCTTATCCTTCTGACTGATAGCTTGATTTGGAGCTCTATTTCTTTTATAAAGTTGATCATCATCTGCGGTGTGTTAGATTTGAGTCTCAGGAAGAAGACCCAAGTGAATCGAGTAAAGTCATAAACTATAACCAGAATGTATTTCTTGTGATGAAGACTGGATATGGTAGATGGACCGCAGAGATCAATATGAAGTAGCTCTAAAGGTTCAACGATTGAAGAATCGACAATCAAATGATGGCTTCCCTTGGTTTGTTTTCCATACTCACAAGTAGGGCACAACGTATCGTCACTATACTTTAAGATTGGGAGACCACAAACTAGTTCTTCGGTGACCAGGTTGTTGATGTATCTGAAGTTGAGATGAACTAGTTTGCGGTGCCACAACCAACTGACTTCGGATACTGCTTTTGACAGAAAACACAACTGTGGTTTGCCGATGATCAATGAGACATCCAAAGATACATTGTCCCTTCGACTTTGGATTTGATTAAGCAGGTGTTTCTATCATTTGTCATTATGTAGCAATATTCACTATCAAATTCAACCCGATGACCAGCTTTGCATAGTTGGCCCACGCTGATCAAGTTATGCTTGAGGCCTTCTACATAAGCAATTTTTTGAATTGAGAAACTTCCCGTGGTCAATACACCGTAACCCCTAATGATTCCATTTTCATTATTTCCGAATGTGATGTGTCCACCATTACAGATTGGCCTGAAGTCGTGAAAGTATTCTAACCTTCCCGTCATGTACCAGGAGCAGACACTATCAATTAACCACTTCTCTTCTTGTTCCTCCTTGCATATTGCTTGAAAAATGAAAGGGTTAGTTTGGGCAACCAAACAAGTTTGGAGCTCGGGGTCACATGAGAAATTTTCTTAATGGATGAATGCACGTGTGACTTAGAAACAAATTGCTTTTCAGTTTTTGAACCTAGTCCAGGGTGTTTCACAACTTTTGGGGTTTTATGAGGTTGGGTTGGACGAGACGTTTTTAGCAGATAAAATCCAAAGGAGAGATTTTTATCGTTTATCCAGACACCGTACTTGGTCAACGGTCCGAAGGGTCTGGTTGGAGACTTGTAAGCGGTCCTTGGGTGGGATTTGACTGCAGTCCCCTTGGGATTTGAAAAAGCTTTGGCACATTACTCCTAGGTTTTGACTTAATGACGGATTGATGTGATTTTGAAGGTTCAGGAGTTTGTAAAATACCTTTCCACTTTGGATCGTTTAAGGAATATTTTTGAAAAGACGTGACTTTCTTTTGGAATTTTGTAGGAGTGTTTGAAAAGGTTTTTGTCACAGTACATTCTTTTTTGTTTGATCCTTTGATTGCCATATTTTTTAAAAGATTTTTGGCAGCAGTGGGTTTTTCAAAGTTCTTTTGATTTGAAAACTTGGTTTGTTTGAAAATTTTGTTTTTGAGATCTGTATCCTGATTTTTACCTCGGGACCTAAGTTCCTCTTTGGAAGCCAATTTTGCTTGAGACTTTGGACAACCTTAATCAGAAATATTTAACTGCGGTTTCTTGAAAACCTTTGAATGAGTTGAAAAACGAGGACTTGACTCATCTGAACTAGAAAGTTCACGACTCTGTGAACATTGGCCAAATTCAAAATTTTCAATTGGTAATTCATGAAGAATGGGCTGAATAGCCATTGTGCTTTTGACTGCGGTCTGCGGTGCGGATGACTGGACTACCGCAGAGTACGTCAAGGATGGTTTGTTGTTGGGACACTTTATGGAAGGAAAGGATGGGCATTTTACAACTAACTATGGTCCTTCCACAATAATTCTTCATATACATCTGAAGATGACTGAGAATTGGGACAAATTGTGCCAATGATGGGTAATTGATCACTTGGATTACCCGAGGATTCGGGAAGGATTTCCTCAATGACACAGTTGTTACTCAGTTCATGAAGTCTAATGAAATGACACCTTATGTCTTCGGGGAACGTTTTATCATTGACTGGATAATGAAATTCACGATCTGGTGGGACATATGGACTATCAACATTGAACAGGGAGTTGAGTTCTCATTGGTTGAGTACCCATTGGACCATCCCCAATTATAAGTGTTGTCTACGGTCTCATTGTTAAATAAGTTTTCAATTGCTTCAGATTCATTAAAGAGCTTTTCTATTAATTGATTTAAACGTACAATTTCTTTCCGGGCAAGATCCCGTTGATTTAAAGCAATATCTAACTGAGTTTCATTTAACATCCTAGCATCCTTTTCTACTAACAAATCCTTTTCTATCATGGCAACCTTAAGTCTCTTATCCTCAAGTCTTCCTTTCATATGATATAGCTCTTGGGACACTATATTCTTTTCATCTAGTGCTTTGTTGTAGTCTGAAAGGACGACAACACACGTGTCATAAGTATGGTTCACAATCATGCATGCTGAAGTTATTAGAATGGATCATGATTTTTACATGTTCGACGATGCTGAGAGTGCCATCTTTGGACATGTAACAATAGTTCCTCTCCAAGTTCGTCGATCCGTCTTCTTCAGGAGATGCAACCATGTAGATCTTCCATTTTCTCTTGTTGTTATTAAGATCTTCGTCCTTATCAACGGATGACCACACTTGATGATCCCTCTTCACTTGAGCAATATATGCTCTTTCTTTTTCTTTTCCTTCCACTTCTTGGGCCATTCTAAGGTAGAATGCCTTATCCTTAACCACATTTGCTTTGCAGTCTTTGACAAAGTGATTCTCTTTATGGCACTTGTGACAAATAATGACTTCCTTTTTCTCTTTAGTTGGGGTACTGGAGTCTGATGGTTTGTTGGACTGCGGTGGCTCTTTGGAATGGTGTGCATTTTGTGGTTGCGGTGGATGGTGAGGGTTTTGAGGATATCGAGAGTGTTTATTTTGCGGATTGAAGTTGCGGTTAAAAGGTGGTTTGGTAAACTGCTGATTTTTACGAAATGATGGTGGTGGTAGTCGGTTGAATTGCTGGCTACCCAGGGCGATGGCATTCTGGAATTCTTCTTCGTCATCAATTTCAGCATCAGCTTTATATGACTGCGGTAGGGTGTCATATGAAAGTGGGTAGGATGATTCTGTGGGGTATGAGTATTGTGGAGTTTTGACTTGTGGGGTTTGAGCTATCAGGGCAAGTGGTCCACCCAGGTCTGCACAATCTTTCAGCACGGTTGATTCTTGTGCATGAAGTTCTCCATACAACTTGAACAAGGATAACGTATGGATCTTTCTATCCCTTTTCACAATCATCTTTGCGGTAGACAAATGTCTTCCCAAACCGTTGAGAAACTGCAGGTTTGTTTCATGATTGCTTCAAACTATACCCGCATTTGATAACTTTGTGATGATGAAATTGAATCGTTTGAATGAATCGTCAAGACTTTCACCGGGAAGAGCTTTAAAGTTGTTAAACTCATTGAGAGCTGTAGTGAGTTTCTTATCCTGAGCTTGTTCTGACCCTTGATAGAGATTCTTAAGCACATCCAGATCTCCTTAGCAGATTTGCAGTTGATGATGATGTCAAAATTATCAGGAGCAACACCGCAAGAGATTTCATAAAAGGCTATGACATCATTCTCCATTTTGTTGTGATCATCTTTGGTTGGTCGATTCATTGCGGCCAGACCTCCACCTAGTCATGCTTGAGCACCATCTACTTGAACAGGAGTAAGAACAGGGACATGGGGTCCTTCTTCCAGAGACCTCCATACATCTCTATCGAGCCTCTTGAGATACATTTCCATTCTTTGAGACCCATGGTAGTATTCATTCGCAACAAGTATTGGAGATCTGTTCGAACCTACAACACTGTTGGAAACATTCAATGATAAAGCTTGTGCCATATTTCCTTTGTTTTGATTTTTTTTAAAATGAGCTTTAGTGGTATAAAAGGCTTTTCAAAATCAGATTTTTGTTTAAAAAGCAACCACTTTGGCTCTGATACCAATTACTGAGAGAAAAACTCTTTAGAAACACTTGAACAAACGTTAGTAGAAGGTAATAGTTGCAGAATAAGTTAATCTCAAGGATCAAGTTAGCTCAATAATAATAATTTAGAAAAGGTAGATAGTTAGTTGCGGAAATGTAAAGGAAGTATAAATGACAATAAGTTATATCAAGTATACACCAAGCTGATTCATAACAAGGTTTGTATTCAAACACAAGTTAGTATATGTGATCAGCTTAAAGTGAAGATGATCTCGGATATTAGAAGATAATAAGATAGAGAAGAATGATCTTTTGTATTTCAATGAAAGTTCAGAAAGATCTTGAAGGTGTGTTTGAAACATGAAGTTGGACACTCTATTCATAGAGTCTCAAAAAATTACAACGAAAATAAACAAGTAATATCCTACAGACTTAAGTGACCATGCAAGGTTCACTGGATAAAGCTAAGCTAATACAATAAGTTAGTTACGTAACTAGAAAGTCTTCATTCTTCACTGTGGTAGAGGTTTCGGTTCACTGTGGTTGACAAAACATCTTCTTTACCCGCGGTAGACAAATTTGCCGTTGCGGTAGCATCTCCAATTGCGGTAGACAAACAAGACTGCAAATCATTAAGTTAAAGAGGGTCACTTTTTGTATCAACAACTACAAATGGATGCCACGTCATAAAATAGGGGTACAAACCTTGGAATTAGTGTTTGTTATTAAATGGCTGCCACGTCGTGGCCATTATACTGCCACGTCGTGGCAGCCACTATAGATGCACATATTCTCTAGCCAGGGCCATGTCATGGGAACTCATTCACCATGTTGTGGCCATCAAAAATACAAACTTTAAATAATAAAAACTTTTAAAAGGGACCTACCAGAACTTGGTGTTACATATTTAGCCCAGTTATGAAACCGACTACTATTCGTACGATGCCGAGTCTTGCTATTTCCCATCACCGGCCCATTCATTAGTTGAACATCAAGAATGCATTATTGCATGGTCACCTGAATGAAACAGTTTACATAAATCAACCTTCTGAATTTAATGATCATAATAACTGAAACTATGCATTCCTTTTGTAAAAGTCGATTTATGGCTTAAAACGAGCCCCTTGGGTTTTGTTTCAACAATTGGAATCATACATCACTAGAATTGGTTTCACTCATAGTCACTATGATTCCTTACTATTTATTTTTTGTAGGGGTACCAAGACGACTTACTTGTTACTATATGTAGATGACATCATCTTAATAGCTTCATCAATCTACCTTCTACATCACATCATATCTCTCTTGGCAGTTGAGTTTTCCATTAAAGACCTCGAAGATTTATATTACTTTTTGGCTGTTGCTACAAAATGGGATACAATGGAAACTTTTTTTATCTCAACACAAATATGCATTTGAAGTTGTAGAGCTTGAAAATATATCTAATTGTAATCCTTTTTGAATTCCCACATACACTCAATCGAAACTAGACCCTTAGGGGACTCGTTTCCTGATCCTAATCTTTATCGCAACCTCACAGGTAGTCTCCAGTACCTCACATTTGATGGGTTTTTAGCACTATAACATACCTATGGTGCACATACAACCCTAATGCTTTGGATATAAGTTTTCTCTAATTATAAACGCAATTTCATTTTTCCAAAGAATGAAGCCTATCTAGCATACAAATTTGATATTTGAATCATAAAACCTAGTTAGATGATTACCTCTTGTTGTAGCTTGTAGACGTTGGCCTTTCAAGAACTTAGCACCTCAAGTGTGATGCCTCAAATGTTTCACAAAATACCACCAACAATTGGATGACAATGAGAGAGAGCTTGGAGCACCAAAAATCGGCTATACCTCTTGGAATACTCTTGTGTATCCGATTTTAGCGCTTAGGGTTACATATATAGTGTAGAATCCCAAGAGTCACTTGTAAACCCTAGTTCTTACACTTAGGCTTATGATCCAACAATTGAATTGGAATAACACTTCATGGAATATCTCATAAGCTTAGCCCATCACAAATCAATCATGGGTCATTAGCCCAAACCATATGTATTAATGATTTACATAATCAGTCCCCGTTAATTTAATCAGTCTCTTTTGATCACTAAATTAATTCCAAATGAATTCTTGATCAATACTAATTAAATAGTATGATTTCTCAATTAACATATTATACTTATAATATATTAATAAATCACAAATAACCTCTTTCTCAAATATCCATCCTATCAAATTGTTCTGGTGAATGCAACCCAAAATGGACCATGCTACTATTGGGTCAAGTACATACCAATTATAGTTATGGGCTTAGACACCTAATCCAATAGTCTCCCACTTGGATAAGTCTAATAACTATAACCGCCAATGCAACTTCAAAATACGATTAGCAATCGTAGCTCTGAAAAGTCGCCGTCGAACTCTGACGCGTCCTTAGATAAGGGATCATACAAGCCTCTGTTCTTCAAGATATCATGCGGACAAATACATTGAACATAGTCATACTTATTTTCCAGCAGTTTGTTTCCCGATTTCTGATTTGTTTGACATAGAACTTAATTGAACACATCAATTGAGTCCTGACCGGACACTTAAGTCAAGACAAAATCATCGAGGGGCCCAAGATATCGCTTTTAATCCTCTTAGGATAAAACGAACATATAAACTTCGACTTATATGCTTGTACTAATTACTTGTTAAATTATACACAACAACACGTTTTATAACATCAAGTTACTAATGCGTTTTTGTACTATCAATGCACAACCAACTCGTAATCAACAACTCATATATCTTGGTTTGAAGACTATACAATATTATCGTCTCACAACCACTCGTGATAAATTCCATGAAGTGATTCATGTGAGCGTGGATTTAATCCAATACTCAAATCTTATTTCAGGAGCACTCATGAATGTTGTAGCAAACATTTGCTACGTCTAAACACTTTAGACAATATACAAGCCAATTCATGACAGTCTTATCTTAATACCTACTTCCAAAGTATGATCGACTGTGGATGATTTGAATAATCTTATTATTCTGGAAGTCAAAACATGAAAATGAAACAATAGTAAACAATTGACACAAGATAGTAACTTTACTCATAAATAAAACTCCTTTTATTTAATCATCAAATGTCAATTACATTTTATCTATTACAAGTTTCTAAATAGCTATCTAATCATTAAAACTAATATCGTCCTTCAGCCCAATACTCCTAGCATGCTGCAAGTGCTTAACCCTACTCAGTCTCTTCGTAAGAGGATCTGCTGGGTTCTCCTTTGACGATACCCTCTTTACTACGAGGAGTCCTTCTTCTATCTGATGTCTTATGAAGTGATATTTTCTGTCGATGTGCTTGGATCTGCCATGATCCCGTGGTTCCTTGGTTAAGGCGACCGCACTCTCACTATCACAGAAAATCTGCATAGGCTCCTTTACAGTTGGTACAACTCCAAGGTCTCCGATGAAGTTCTTTAGCCATATCGCCTCCTTTGACACTTCGATCGCCGCTATGTACTCTGATTCGCACGTTGAATCAGCTACTGTCTCCTGTTTGGAACTTTTCCATGTTACTACTCCTCCATTTAGGGTAAATACCCAGCTCGACTGAGAGCAGAAATTATCTCTGTCGGTATGAAAGATGGCGTCACTATGCACTGTCACTGTCAAGTCATCACTCCCACCGAGGGTAAGGACCCAGTCCTTAGTCCTCCGCAGGTACTTAAGAATGTTCTTTACCGCATTCCAGTGAGCTCTACCATGATTCCCCTGATATCTGATGACCATGCTCACAGCAAAAGCCATATCAGGGCGAGTACATGTCATAACATACATGATCGAGCCAACTGCGGAAGCATATGGTACTCGACTCGTCTCTGCTATCTCGGCATCGGTACTCGGACTCTGAGTCTTACTCAGTTTGGTATTGCTCAGGATGGTCAATTCACCTTTCTTGGAATTCTCCATGCTGAAACGTTTCAACACCTTGTCCATGTAGGTATTTTGACTAACTGATATTAGTTTTTTACTCCTGTTTCTCAATATCCTTATCCCTAGAATGTAAGCAGCTTCTCCGAGATCCTTCATAGTGAAACACTTTCCAAGCCAGGAATTAACCTCCTGCAAGGTTGGAATGTCATTTCCTATGAGAAGTATGTCATCTACATACAACACCAGAAAGCTAACTACACTCCCACTAGCATTGACATACACACATGACTCATCATCGCTTCTCAAAAATTCAAACTCTTTGACTTTCTCATCGAAACAAAGATTCCATCTGCGAGATGCTTATTTCAATCCATAAATGGATTTCTCAAGCTTACACACTCTATTAGGGTACTTCGCATCGACAAAACCCTCTGGCTGACTCATGTAAAGGTCTCGTCATAGTCAACTCCATGAGTTTGAGTAAAGCCCTTCGCAACCAATCGCACCTTATATGTGTGTACTTTCCCATCCATGTCGGTCTTCTTCTTGAAGATCCATTTGCACCCGACCATCTTACGACCTGGTACATTGTCAACCAAGTTCCAAACTTGATTGTCATACATGGACTGAATCTCGCTGTTCATCGCCTCTTTCCATTTTGTAGACTCGGGGCCTGCCATGGCTTCCTTGTAGTTAGATGGCTCATCCAAATTTACCAGTGTACTATCACTGATAGATGTATCACCTTCCGTAGTAATATGAAAACCATAAAACTCCGGTGCTATCCTAACTCCAGAGGAACGTCGAAGAGGTATTGACTCGTCAACAGGTTCAACAGGATTTTCCTGCTCGGGTTGAGTGCTAGTGTTTGAGGTTCCTTCATCACTTAACTCTTGAAGCTCTTCAAGGTCAATTTGCCTCCCACTGTTCTCTTGGCATATGAGTTCCCTCTCTCGAAAAACCCCTCTCCTCGCAATGAAGACACCATTGTCATTCGGTCTATAGAAGAGATATCGAAAGGATTTTTGTGGATAGCCGATGAAAATAAAATGCTCACTGCGAGGTTCGATCTTGTCGTGAGTCTCTCGTCTTACGAAAGCCTGGCAACCCCAAACCTTGATATGTGCCAACGAGGGAACCTTCCCTGTCCGCATCTCGTGAGGTGTTTTGGTAACCTTCTTAGTTGGGACTAGATTAAGGATATGGGCGGCAGTCTCTAAGGCATACCCCTAGAATGAGATAGGTAATGAAGCTCGACTCATCATGGAACGAACCATATCCAACAAGGTTCAATTGCGCCTCTCAGCCACACCATTAAGCTCCAGTGTCCTAGGTGGCGTCAATTGTGAAACAATTCCACATTACTTAAGATAGTCGTGGAACTCGATACTAAGATACTCTCCACCTCGATTGGATCAGAGTATCTTTATCTTCCTGCCCAGCTGATTTGCCACTTCTTGTTTAAACTCTTTGAACTTTTCAAAGGTTTCTGACTTATGCTTGATTAAGTAGATTTGCCCATATCTGCTATAATCATTGGTAAAAGTCACATAGAAGCGATTAGCATCTCTTGTGGCAGATCTGAAGGGCTCACACACATCAGTGTGTATGAGATCCAACAAACCCTCACCTATTTCACAAGAACCAGTAAAAGGTGACTTGGTCATATTTCCAAGCAAACAAGATTCGCATGTGTCATCCGACTTTAAGTCAAATGACTCCAACACTCCATCCTTTTGGAGTTGGGATATGCGCTTCTTGTTGACATGTACAAGACGACAATGCCACAAGCATGCCTTGTCCAAACCATTGGATGAATCAATATGCAATACATTATTTCCTAAGTTGTCTACAACCATCACAGTTTCATATATACCATTACAAGGCAATGCTTCAAAATAAAAGATACCATTATAAAAAGCATTAATGGAACCAATTTCATTATTAAATGAAAATCTAAAACCTTGTCTATACAAACCATGAAAGGAAATAATGTTTCTCGCCATATCTAACGAGTAGCAACAATTATTCAAATCTATTTCTAACCCACTACTAAGCAATAAAGAATAAAATCCAATCTTGGTAACAGACGACGCTTTCCTATTCCCCATGATCAAGTTCATCTTCCCGTGCTCCACATACCTACTTCTTTTTAGTCCCTGCAGATCAGAACAAATATGAAAACCACATCCTGTATCAAGGACCCAAGAATTAGCATGTGATGAGTTATTAAACAGAATAGTGTAAATACATGCATGGGTGGGGTTTATCTTCCCATCCTTGAGGTCCTGCAAGTATTTGGGGAAACTTCGTTTCCAGTGCCCTTTTTCATGACAGTAGAAGCACTCTGCTTCTTTTGGACTCGAAGAAGAGGGAGTAGCGGAACCATCTTTGGACCCACTAGAAGAGGATTCATCACGAGACTTTCCCTTATGATTCTTTGTAGGAGCTTTCCTTTTCTTTCCTTTACCATGTCCAATTTCCAGGATTGGGGCAGCAGCAGTAGTAGGAGTAGGAACAACAAATTTTCCTTTCAACTACTTTCAGCAGTTCTGAGAAGGCCTTGATGCTTGCTTAGAGTGACCTCCTCATTGTTCATATGACAAGTCATTCTAAACTGATCATAACAACGAGGTAAAGAGTGTAAGATAATATCAATGGCCAACTCTTCATCGAAGTTGACATTCAGCTTCAGCAAGCGGTCCACAAACCTTTGCATCTTTTGCAAGTGGACCGTGATGGACTCTCTGTTGGATTAATGTCTAAGTCCATAACTATAATTGGTAAAACTTGACCCGACCCGACATGGTCCATTTGGGTTGCATGGCATCATGCATTTGGATAGACTATAATGAGAGAAATAACACTTAAGGTTGGTTAATATATTATAAGTTCTAATATATTAATAAGGTTATTTAATTAGTATTGATCAATAATTAATTTGGAATTAATTAAGTGATCAAAAGGAGACTAATTAAATATATGGGTTGATTGTGTAAATCATTCATTCTTATATATGTGGGCTTGTGATCCAAGATTCCTTATGTTGGACTAAGTCCATGGGGTGACCCATGGATACTCCATGGAGGTTAAAATCCATGGAGCATAAGGAATGGGTAAAGTTATGAGTTACATGGTGTAACCCTAATAGCCACCATATAAAAGAATCCCATGGCTCAAGAAATCGTGCACTAATGTGTGAGTGTGAGGGCTAGACGATTTCAAGGAGTGTTCAAGTTTCTCTCAAGTTATTCCAAGTGTATTTGGTGTTGTGTGAACCATTTGAGGTGTCACACTTGGGGCACTAGGCACTCAAGCTTCATGAATACATTCTACATCAAAGAGGTATGTATTCTATCTTGTTATATTTATTATTTTGTATGCTAGATTAGGATAATACCTTGGATGTTCATAATTGTATGTATAATAGAGAAAACATAGATCCAAGGTATTTAGGGTTACATGTACACTTAGGAGTGTTAGAATGCTCATAACCCAACAGTGGTATCAGAGCCTAGGCTTGTTTTCTTGTTATACTTGCAAAAGTAGCTGAAAAATCGAGTTGGATGCATATATTCGATTGTTTTGGCTGGAATTGGACTAGGAACATTACCCTAAGATGTTTTTGGACTTATAAACTTGTTTTTGATGTGGTAATGTTCATGCTAATCCAATTTCTAAGATAATTGTCATAATTTCAAGATTTGTATTAGTTTGTATGTTCATGCTAATTTCTTGAAGATTGATGATTTGAATTATCTTGTTCTTATGAGGTTCTTAGATTAATAGAAAAGTTGTGTGAAATAGTTGTTTTCAATCCATTTTAATCTAAGAGTTGATTCCAAAGTGTGTTTTTGTAACTTGTCCTCAAGTTATATGAAAAGTCGCATTTAAGAATCATAAAACTCATAAAAGTTGGCAAAGGTTACAAAATGAAGAGTCTAGTTCTAATTAAATGGTTTTATGACTCCATAACTTGTCCTCAAGTTATGGAGGTTCAAGAGTCTCTTCATTAAATTAAAAAAAAAAAGTGTAACCTTAATTAGTTCCATAAGTTACAATAAAAAAAAGTTATTTTTTTTATTAATTAGTTTAAAGTCTTCCATAACTTGTCCTCAAGTTATGGAACTTGAAGAGTTTTTTTTTAATTAAAACTACTTTAAACTCATAAGTTATGGAATTAATTAGTTTTTAATAGTTTCAAAACTTGCCCTCAAGTTTTGGAATTTGAAAAGTTTTCACTTATGAATACATTAATTCCAAGTTAGCCCTTAGAATTTTAAAAGTTAAAATTCAACCCTTATACTTTATAATATTATAAGTTAATAATATTTATATATATGTATAAGAGTAAAGTCAGTCTTACCGTTAGTAGGCCTCATTCACGAAGCCGGTCTATAAGGGGGGTATAAGGTTACTGCCTATAAAATGACAGTTTAATGGGTGTCCACTCTCACCCACCGCTTCCTTGACTGGTGGAGGGTCGTTAGCCGAACGGGTAGGACAAGGACTATAATTCTCCTTTCATTAAAAGTATTAATGATAAATACTAAGTAACTAAACTCTTATTAATACCCAATCTTAGTTACTTAGGAAAATGTGAATTTGGTGCTAACCCATGAAATTACACTTTGCACTTTGCTTAAGTCGTTAGTGGAGCGTGTGTGGTTAACTGGCACACTAACCTAGACTTAACAAGGTAGGCAAAGGGTAACTTAATATTTATCATAGTATCGGTGGAGCGTGTGTGGTTAACCGGCACACTGATTAAGGGGTAAATATTAAGGGTACCAAGTATATTTGCATGGTTATTCACACCTTGTTTTGTGATCCTCGGCATCCCAGTCACAAAACCTGAAGGGCACACTCGAGATTGAAACATGCCTTTGAGCATTTCAATGAATCTCAAAGATCTAGGACTTTCAAATCCAATTAAAACCTAATAAATTATTTCGTTTTTCATGGTGGAAATTGGTGAATCATCATTCACCTACCTTCAAATATTTTATAGCTTGGATTACGGCATCCCTCTTCTAAGTTATAAAATAGTTTGTTGGGTCCTAGCCTTAATATTTCATATTGGGTGTCATATTAAGGACTTTAAATCAACTATCTTGAATATCTCCCAAAAAGATGTCTGGTCTAGACATTTATGATCTTCCCAAATCTCTTGAAACAAGCTTTCCTAAATGAAGATGATGTCCCATGGATATCATACTTCTTTCACCTCCTCCAATTATTCTCCCTAACCCACAAGTTCCTAAAAAGTTTAAGGTCACTCAAGCCCTATTGGCAAGGCAAGGTCTAGGTGTGATCACATCTTGGAGATGTAGTCACATATTGACAAGCCGGGAGAGTTGGGTGTCAAAGTCTTGAGAAAGTTGGTGGCTCAACTACTTTCTAAGTCACATAGTGAGTTCTTTTGGGAATCCTATGAAACAGACTAAGACAAGACCCTTAATGATCTTATCTATTTGCTAAGATCAACTTCCTAAAATGCTATGGACATTGACAATGATGACATTGGATATCCAGTAAAGCTCTCTCTTCCCAGTGGAAAGGGATCGGCCATAGTCAACTCGGTTGACCCAAAGGTAAAAAGAGAGGCGAAGTCTGAGATAGTCCCATTATCAAGGGTCCATAGGTAACTATTGACAAAGGAAGGGGCATTGGTTACGAAGCTGCCAAATTTACCTAAGGATGTTAAAGTCAATAAGTTTGGCTCTACTTCAGGTAAAGTCCATTGTCTAACTCTATTAAGTACATGCTGATTCTGATCGCGAAGATGGATTTCAATCGCATGGTTCGGTGATCAGATTTTTGGGCTATTACTTAAGAGTTATGATATTTATATTGCTTAGGAATAGATAACAACAAGGTTTTCATATGGATTGTAAGGATAAGTTTTTCCGCAAAGTTTTAAAATAAAAGAAAAAGGTTTTGATTTTATTTATTTTAAGTATCCTTACAATGGCATTTGTGAAAAGTTGTTGCTTATAAGATTCCATTGATAGCAATATTGGAAAAATGGATTTGATTCTTTCGGTTGTGGTAGTGTCTAATATTACCAAATAAGGAAAGATTCTCATCACCCAAGGTTCAATTGGACCGAAACTTGGAATTATGCAAGTTGTATAGTATGATGAATGAGAACTTTCAGCTTGGAAAATTAAGACTAATTCCTTATGTGAATAAGGAAAGGACTAAGGGATCGAGTACACATTCTTGTGCACTGGTCAAGTCCACCACAAAAGATCAAGAAGACTATTCGTCATGATTTACTTAAGTTCAGTAAATATGGTTATACTTATAAGTTTAAGTATAAGTCTGTAGCATTGGAGAAGTTTCAATGTGAGACAGAACGAATAAGAAGAATCAAAGTATGGCAGAAAGATAAAAGTTTCTCAAATCTGAAAAGATGGGAGAGTACTTTAGTATCATGTTTATGATCATCTTAATGATTAAGATACCATATCACAATTAGTCCTCTAAAGTCATCTTAGTGCATTCTTATGACTAAGAAGAGGAGTCATGAATTGTTGAAATGGTTAAATCAAAAAGATGAGTCATACTTCGTTCCAAAACAATTCTTAGAGTCATACTCCAAGATTGTAACTTGAGTGACATATCTTAAAGAGGGTTTGTTAACACTAGTCAAATGTAAGAGTAAAACGTTATCTACTCTTGTACATTTGAAATTGGTAAGTTGTGATGTTTTGGATAAAACAGAGACCAACTTAGGCCAATTGTGTAAAGTGTTAGTCTTGATAAAGAATCCACACTATCTCTTGAATATTTGACAAGGGAGTATTATATGTCAAGAGGACAGTGGGAGTCTTAAAGCTCTTGAAAGTTTCAAGACTTAATCAAGAATAAAACCTAAAGTCCTTCACTAGCACACGACTTGAGGTTTATAACCTATCGTGTTGAAATTTTTGTGCCTATTCAAGTTGGCTTTGCATAGGAGTTCTGAGAGTTCTCAATTGGTTGCACAACTACTTGGAAGCAATGGCAGGCACCTGAGCTGCCAAATGACAAGAATTTAAGATTGCACAAGTTTAATCAATATGAGTTTGGATTTATCACTAACCTTGTCTTGTGATTATGGTTTTGACAAATTCACATGGATAAGAACACATACACTATTAAATCTAAGTGTCATAAGGTTTCTCTCCGATTCATGAAAATGATGGTGAGGAAACACTTTCACTAAGTAGATTTTAGCTAGATAGCAATTGTGATATTTGCATTCTCAAAGTCGTTAGTGGAGCGTGTGTGGTTTACCGGCACACTAACATGGACTTGTGAGAAGTGGCAAAGGTCTAAACAATTGAGACTATGATTACGACATCCCTTTTCATAGTTCTAAAATTGTTTAGACACACATGTGAGCTATCTAAGATAGGTGTATGATTTTGATAAAGTTTTATCAAAACAATCTAGTATCAGAAATCTGAACTTTGGTAAGAAAGTCAGCTGATTTCTGAGTACATGTCAAAGCTAGTGGGAGCATAAGTGTTATGCTAATAATCATCATGTTAGTGGGAGCATGATAATTATGACAAAGGTTGCAAGTTAGCAATGTTAATTATAGAAAACAAAAGTTTCAATTCGTGAGGTTGCAGGGGTTGAAAAAGTTGTTTTGCTATAATTAAGGGAGAGGAAATTATACTTCATTTCAATTCTAAAATCTTAGATTGAGATTTTAATCGTATTTAATCAAGGATATATATATATATATATATATATATATATATATATATATATATATATATATATATGAATTTCATGTTGGAATGGCTCAACATAAGGAAATTCTATATATGGGTCCATTATTTGCGTTCTAAAATTCGATTATGATTACGGCATCCCTTTTCATAATCTGAATTTTGAGAACTTGGCAAATTGAAATGGAAATATTATAGCAAAAGACTGGTTTAGTCTTTATGTGAGACATCATGAATCGTGTCCCATATGCTTCGGATATAGGATCGATTACATGTGCTATATTCATCCTTTCTAAAATTTTCCAAATGCCTGGGGCATTATGAAGGGAAAAGGTCTAGAATTGGATATGACTAAAATGATTAAGCAATTGTAGAGGACAATCTAAGGTTTACCAAAGATTGGTTGCTCAAGGACAGTTGGAAGTATAATGTTAATTCTGGAAGGACCATATTGACATAATCTGTAAGGAGGCAACTCTTGTTTAGAAGTGATAGTCAAAATGGAATATGGAAATGTTTCAAAGTTAGAAATTATTCAATCTGTGTAAGATTAGGAAACTTAATGAAAGAAGGATGTTTCCAAGGAGCTGATCTCCTTTGGAATGCTCTGTAATGATTGTTGTCAAGTCTTTCTGACTTCGTGCATAATCATTAAGAGGATCAATGCATATAAGTTTAGAATCTAACAGATTTCAGTAAATGACATGAATTTGGAATTCTTGCATTTGCGGTAAGGATTTGGGACTGTGAAAAGAGGATCATTGGAGTGATGTTCAATTGATCTATTTTATAAAGTAAAGATCATAGACAAACATAGTATGCATACATGGTGTATGGCATGACTAGTGTTTAGAAAACATAGTGTACATGCTTGGAGCATGGGACAACTATTGTTTTAAATTCAAGTATAAAGTTGATAAAACCGAAACAATGAATAATGAGTAATCAGTATGGTGATAAATAAAAGTGTTTATTTATATTCATAGGGTTTGATACCATATTTGATTCATTTATTCTTGTGTTTCACTTTGCATGTTTTGACTTCCAGAATAACTAAGTCGCTCTTCCTGAATGATTAAGTTATTCAAACCATCCACAGTCGGTCATATGTTGGAAGTAGATATGAATCAAGACTGTTATGGGTTGGTTTGAAGAGGTCCAAGTTGGTGGACAAAGTGCTGCTACAACACTCATGAGTGCTCATAAGTTCTGAGTATTGGATTCAACCCGCGCTCATTTGAATCACTTCATGGATTTTATCACGAGTGATCATGAGACGATAATATCTTATATTCTTCAAACCTAGAGATATGAGTTGTTACTATGAGTTGGTTATACATTGATTGCACGAAAACGCATTGGTAACTCGATGTTATAAAATGTGCCTTTGTGTATGATTCAACAAGTAGTAGAACAAGCCATATGAGTCGAAGTTTATCCATTCCTTTTACCTTCGGGATAAAAGCGATATCTGTGGGCCCCTCGATGATTTAAAGATGATACATGTGAGTGCTTGGCCAAGCCAGGACTGATTTGATTTGTTCAATCAGTCAGTCATCATGAATCGGAAATCGGGAAACAACAAATGGACAGAGAGAATGATCGATAATCCATGTCTCAGTCTATATGATATCTAGAATGGAGGAATATATGATCCCTTATCTAATGGACAAGTCATTGATAAAGGTCAGAGTTCATCGACAAGGTCAGAGTTCGACAGAAGCTTTTGAGAGCTGATCGGTTCCTGAAGTCATACGCAATAATAGTTTTAGACTTATCCAAGTGGGAGATTGTTGGATTAATGTCTAAGTCCATAACTATAATTAGTAAGACTTGACCCGACCCGGCATGGTCCATTTGGGTTGCATGGCATCATGCATTTGGATAGACTATAATGAGAGAAATAACACTTAAGGTTGGTTAATATATTATAAGTTCTAATATATTAATAAGGTTATTTAATTAGTATTGATCAAGAATTAATTTGGAATTAATTAAGTGATCAAAAGGAGACTAATTAAATATATGGGTTGATTGTGTAAATCATTCATTCTTATATATGTGGGCTTGTGATCCAAGATTCCTTATGTTGGACTAAGTCCATGGGGTGACCCATGGATACTCCATGGAGGTTAAAATCCATGGAGCATAAGGAATGGGTAAAGTTATGAGTTACATGGTGTAACCCTAATAGCCACCATATAAAAGAATCCCATGGCTCAAGAAATCGTGCACTAATGTGTGAGTGTGAGGGCTAGACAATTTCAAGGAGTGTTCAAGTTTCTCTCAAGTTATTCCAAGTGTATTTGGTGTTGTGTGAACCATTTGAGGTGTCACACTTGGGGCACTAGGCACTCAAGCTTCATGAAGACATTCTACATCAAAGAGGTATGTATTCTATCTTGTTATATTTATTATTTTGTATGCTAGATTAGGATAATACCTTGGATGTTCATAATTGTATGTATAATAGAGAAAACATAGATCCAAAGTATTTAGGGTTGCATGTACACTTAGGAGTGTTAGAATGCTCATAACCCAACACTCTCCATCCTTCATTTTTGTTGTTATCATGGAGGCAATGATTTCATACCTTTCCTGTCGAGCACTTTGATGGTACCTTTCCATCAAGTCTTGGTGCATCTCGAAAGGATAGAAGTACTCATAGGACTTTTGGAGTTCAACTGTCATAGTGGCAAGCATGATACACGACACCTTTGTCGCGTCCTTCTCATGAGCCCTATATTCAACAACCTCTTCATGAGTAGCAGTAGATTCATCAATCTCCTTAAGATCTTTATCGAGGACATATTCCTTGTCCTCGTAACGAGTGACCATCCGAATGTTCCGAATCCAGTCATTGAAATTCGATCCATCGAAAATGACCATCCTACACAAGTTCATGAGGGAGAAAAAGCCAGAAGGGTTTGAGCCAGAAGCGGTGTTGGAAGACATCTGAAAAGAAAGACAAAGTTTAGATTAGATAAGAATCCTTAACATAACACCCAAATGAGATATTAAGGCTAGGACCCAACACAATATTTCACAATTCGGAAGAGGGATGCCGTAATCCAATTGCAAAATATTTGAAGGTAGGTAAATGACGATTTACTAATTTCCACCATGAAAAACGAAAAAGTGTATTAAGTTTTAAATGAATTGAAATTCCTAGATTCTTTTGAGATTCATTTAACTTTTCAATGGCATGTTTTATCTCGATTATGCCCTTCAAGTTTGTGACTGGGATATCGAGGATCACAAACAAGGTGTGAATAACCATGCAAATGTGCTTGGTACTCTCGATGTCATTTATCACCTAATCAATGTGTCGGTTAACCACACACACTCCATTGATCTATGACAAACATGAAGCTACCCTTTTCCACCCTTGTTAGTCCAAGTTAGTGTGCCGGTTAACCATACACGCTCCACTAACGACTTGGCAAGGTGCAAAGTGCAATTTCATGGAATAGCATCATTTTCACATTTTTCCTAAAGTAACTAAGATTGGGAATTTATAAAACATTTATTTACTTTATAATTATCATTATAATTTTGAATGAGAATTAATGTCCTATCCTACTCGTTCGACTAACGACCCTCCACCAATCAAGGAAGCGGTGGGTGAGAGTGGACACCCATTCAACTACCATTTTATAGGCAGTTTCCTTATACCCCCTTATAGATCGGTTTTGTGAATAAGGCTTACAAATGGTAAGACTGACTTGTCTTATACATATATATAGGTATTAAACTTTTAATATTATAATAGTATAAGGGTTGAATTTTAAACTTTTAAAATTCTAGGGTTTGGAATTTTAATGTTTCATAAATGAGACTTTTTAAATTCTAAAATTTGAGGGCAAGTTTTGAAACTCTTCAAAACGTCTTGAATTCCATAACTTAAAGAGTTAATATTTCATGAATGAGACTTTTCATATTCCATAACTTGAGGACAAGTTATGAAACTCTTCAAGAAACACTTAGATCAAATTTAACTAATATAATTATCATATAATTTATTATTTACCAAATTGACCTAATTTAACTCATAAATCAAGACAATTCAAATCAAATAATACAAATAATCAACTTATCATCTTAAAATTTGATAATTGTCTCTTAATTGGATGAGGATAATCATCACCATATAAGAAAAAATGATTTTTATGATACAAAACAGTTTGTGGTAATGATCCTAATCCAATTCTAGTAAAAAAAACTCGGAAATCTACAAGCAGAAGATCCTACTCGTCAAGTGCATGAACCAGACTCGTCGAGTTATCAGTCTGTGAGTGGACTCGTCAAGTCGGATGATTGGACTCGTCGAGTCCATCAGTCAAAGGCCAAAAATGAGACTTTTTCAGCTTTGAAAATTTCACAGTTGCATCAATATAACAGAAAACATCCTAGGCTCTGATACTACCGATGGGTTTTGAGCACTATAGCATCCTTATGGTGCACATACAACCCTAATGCTTTGGATCTAAGTTTTAACTAATTATACGTGCAATTTCATTTTTCCAAAGCATGAAGCCTATCTAGCATACAAATATGATATTTGAATCATAAAACCTAGTTAGATAATTACCTATTGTTGTGCCTTGTAGAAGTTGGCCTTTCAAGAGCTTAGCACTTCAAGTGTGATGCCTCAAATGTTTCACAAAACACGACCAACAATTGGATGACAATGAGAGAGAGCTTGGAGCACCAAAAATCGGCTATACCTCTTGGAATACTCTTGTGTATCCGATTTTAGGGCTTAAGGGTTACATATATAGTGTAGAATCCCAAGAGTCATCTGTAAACCGTAATTCTTACACTTAGGCTTATGATCTAACAATTGATTTGGACTAACACTTCATGGACTATTTCATAAGCTTAGTCCATCACAAATCAATCATGGATCATTAGCCCAAACCATATGTATCAATGATTTACATAATCAGTCCCTGTTAATTTAATCAGTCTCTTTTGATCACTAAATTAATTTCAAATGAATTCTTGATCAATACTAATTAAATAATATGATTTCTCAATTAACATATTATACTTATAATATATTAATAAATCACAAATAACCTCTTTCTCAAATATCCATCCTATCAAATTGTTTTGGTGAATGCAACCCAAAATGGACCATGCTACTATCGGGTCAAGTACATACCATATATAGTTATGAGCTTAGACACCTAATCCAACAACATTCACTCTCCTAGACTTATCTTATGTTATGAAACAAGTTTGTATGTTCATGCACGACGTACTTGAAGCTTATATGCATGCTTCAAAGTCTATCCTTCACTATGTTCACGGTACTCTAAACTATGGGCTACAACTACACCCCTCGTCCAATATGGTCCTTATAACTTACTCAAATGTTGAGTGAGGGGGATGCCCTGCTACTTGTCACTTCGCCAGTGTCTACCGTGTGTTTTTGGGTTATAATCGTTTATCCCGGTCTTCTAAACGCCAAAAAATAGTGTCACGTTCAAGTGTTGAAGCATAATATCGTGGTGTGGCCAATGCGGTAGCCAAAAATGTTGGCTATGTAACTTGATTTGAGAGATTAATACACCTCTCAACAAAGCAACAATTGTCTACTGTGATGACGTAAGTGATGTCTACTTGTCTACAAATCATGTACAACATTAGCGCACCAAGCATAATGTAACGCTAAGTTTTTGGTATGTTCTTTCTAATGAATTAATGTTTTAAGTTTGGAATTTTTGGTGGCCACGGTGTGGGGAATGAGTTCCCACGGCGTGGCCATGGCCTGAGAATACGTGCATCTTTAGTGGGTGTCACGACGTGGCAGCTGTTTAATAACAAACTCTAATTTTAGGGTTTACGCCCCTATTTAAGGGATGTGATGGCCAAGGTGTGATCACCCCCAGCCTCCATCACCTCCCTTCCTACCTCATTGAAACCCTTACTCCATTGTTGAAGTCCTTGAGTTTTTGGGTGATTTCTAGCCGAGAAGAAGAAGAGAAAGAGTCTTAGTGCGTCATCTCAGCTTGCAAGCCTCACCATCCTCCTTTTACATGTTTTATGGATTCTTGTAAGTCCACAAGTTCTTAACTTTATGACTCTATGTGCTTAGATCTAGGTTTTTCTTGTGCTTTTCTTCATTTTTGGGCTAGTTGGAATGTTGGGGTTCCATAAAGTTGCCAACATTATGGATCCCAGAGTCCCTTTGTAGTTAGAAGTGACGGATCTAAAGATTGGTAGAGTTTTGAACTCTTACATGTGATCTTGACCCATTTTACACCATTTTGACCTAGCTTGAGTTCAAGACATGCATTAGGAATGCATGTCTATAAAGCTATGATTTTTATGACCTTTTGGGAGTATAAAAGCATTCTGGAAAGTTTGAATGAGTGGAAAAAGGATTAAGAGCTTAATGGTTTAAGATGGTCTAGACAGTTCCTATAACGTGGGAATTAGTCGACACGCTGTGGCATTTGGCTGAATCACATTCGTTTTATCCTATTATCCTCACGATGTGGCTTAGGCTTGACCACCCCATGGCGACTGGCTGTTGACTTTTGACCATTGACTTTGATCAAGTTTAACTTTAGGTCAAATTGAGTATGTTGAGCTGCAATTTCAGACTTAGGCCTTATTTGTTTTGTAGGTGACCTATAGAGCTGGTTATCAGATCAGGATCATTATTGTTATCTTCTAGATCGAGACGTGATTTCTCCTCACTGTACTCATCAGTCGAAGGAACCAATGTCGGCCCACTAGATTATGTTATGTATACTTGTGTATAGGAAGTTGCTATTCTAGATTGGTAGATCCTGTATGATTATTGGTACTTGCTGGTTATATTTTATCTGTTGTATATGTCGATATAGTACGGTTGGGTTGAGGTTTTACTGCAAAAAGTGCTGTAAGCCAACAAACCCGGGGCAATCCAGTCTGATGAATGTGGGCCAGGGCAATCCATTCCAATGACTATGGGCCGAGGGTAATCCAGTCGGATGAGTGTAGACCCGAGGGTAATCCAGTCTGATGATTATGGACCTAGTGTGCATGCTTGTATATGTATTATCGTGTGGGGTATTTGGGGGAACTCACTAAGCTTTGGCTTACAGTTGTTGGTTTCCATGGTTTCAGGTACATCAAATGATCATGTGTGATCATGCACATCATCCTGCTGACTTATGTTTTGAAAGATTTTTGATATTCTTATTCCCTGGATTTGATTTGAATACAATACTTTATATCTTATGTTTTGTGGAAATGTTTTTTAAAAATGAAAATTTGTATCATGGTTTTTGGGGTGTTACAAGTTGGTATCAGAGCCCTGGTTTGAATTAATTGGATGAACACTCGTGTGAATCCAGACTAAAACTATGGAACTGCAACATAATTTTCATAATTAAATCTAAAATAAACAAAAGAAAGGATGCAATGTGTATAATCAGCTGGAGCTTAAGGAAAGTATTCCCCAAGATACCCACACTTGTTTTGTGTATTGAAAATATGATAGAATTGCATCCTAGTTTATATGATAGGGATATTCAGGAATTTCATGATAGAATTGCCTGATTTATGATGCCTATTAGCCTAGGAGAAGTTTTGATGTGCTGTATGGATCTGACATTATACTATGGTTTCTTAGTGTGTGCATCATAGTTATACGTAACTAAGATTTTATAGCCTGAGAATGTTTGATTTAGCCTTATTTCATGTTCCCTGTTTGGTTGTGGGCTTAGGGTATAATCAATTATTCGACTATCTATCAAATCCAGTGTTATGTATGATTAGCATACACAAGGTGACTACATGATTAGTGGAAGTTTCATGAGTGAGTATGATTGTTAGAAGGGATAGTGGAGCAATTAGCCACTCTTAATAGAGTGAGTATAGGATGTATGCATATCCTAGTTGCTTGGGTGTTGTGGGCGGGAGGTCCGTGACGATCCTTGAGGCAATTATGGGTAGGTGTGGAAGGTAGTATGGGACCGTACTACTGAAAGCACATGGTCCGTATGCATATCAAGGAAGTCATGAACTCCTAGAGTTTAATGATCCATTAGTGACATATTAGTAAGAATTGTGAATTTTCTGATGTTTTTTCCAGTTTATTTTTAATATGGCGATCACCAGAGGTTCGGGATTAGGAGCTAACGGCCCGGAGAGGCCAGGTCTGACTGATGATGAGATTCACGAGATAATAACCACCCAGATGACCATGGAAGTTAGGGAGGCGATCCCAGAGATGTTTGGATCTATCAAGGCCACCATGATCAATCTATTTGACAAGTGATATGCTGCCATCACTGAAGCTGCTGCTGCCGCAGCCACTACAGCTGTTGCTGCTGTCAAACTCCAGGGGAGAGGGATGGTTAAATACCGGGACTTCACTAACATGAAGCCCCTAAAGTTCGATGGGGTCAAGGAACCGATTTTTTCCATGAGGTGGATATCTGATACGGAGGGTTGTTTCTTCACATGCTCGTGCTAGGAGGACCAGAAGGTCAAGTTCGCCTTGAACCTTCTTTGATTGAGGGCGAAGGTATGGTGTAAACTGGTGACCAAAGTATCTGTCGCTAAAGCAGAAGACAGAGTCGGTGTTGGATATCACCAAGATGTTTACTGAGAGAGCCCTTTTCTGCCCCGAGTATGCTGCTTTGGAGAAAGTGTAGATCTACCGCTACTTGAGCATGCTCAAGACAGAGATCCGTGAGTTTGTATCGGCCTAAAGGTATAGTCTCTCTCCGAGCTGCAGTCCTTCGCTCGGAGGAGGGAGATTGAGATTGAGACCCAAACAAGAGAGAAGAGGCAGACGCCAGTTCAGACTCAACCAACAATGAAGCGGTTTAAGCCCGATGATTCACGATCCGGATGTCAGAGGGGCCACACTTGTGGAAAGTGTGGGAAAATGCATGAGGGAGCATGCCGATCGGCGACTGGATGCCAAAAATGTGGCGGGGAGGGCCACACTGCAAGGGCGTGTTGTAAGAAGGCTCCACTGTTAAGTACCACGATGTGCTATCACTGTGATCAGATTAGCCATGTGAAGGCCAAAATACATTGCTTTCCGCGAGGCAGGTGCAGGAACCGACTCCGACCACCCTTCAAATCATAGATCAGTGCCATGGGTGGGTCGAGGGCCCGAAGGCCAAGGTTCGTGCTTTTATGTTCACACAAAAAAGGAGGACAGGGCAGCGCCTGACGTATGTACTGGTATTTATTCATTTATTATTATGTCAATTTAATTTCTATATGCTTATGTTTGTATTTTTGATAGCTACCTTCTTAGTGAATTCCTTGCCCGCTCTTGAGCTTTTTGACTCATATGCGAGTCGGTATTTTGTATCTCAGTCCTTCGGTTGGGATTTTGTTATGAACCTTGGGGAGCTAGAGTGTCCTTTGCGAGTTTCCATCACAAGGTTTCTGCTTCGAGTGTTTTTCGTGACTGTACCTTGGAGATTTTCTATAACACCCTATTTCGAGTCGTTTCATAATTCGGGGCCATGACCTGCATATCAATTATGTTAAGGCTTATGGATTTGGGGAAAGGGAGGTTTGGAGCCATTTGGATGTGGGTAATGTGGATTATATGATCCAAGAGTCCGAGTTGTGTTTTGGAGCCCAAGGGTATAATGGTAAAAGTGATGGTTCGGTCCTTTCATTAATTAAGGATTTTAGTTCGATGTGTTGTAAGTCAAAAGTAACTAGATAGGGTTGTAGAGGTCCTCAATACCTTTCCGTGGATATAAGGACCATCAAAATCAGATTTAGAACGACAAAGTTATGGTCTTCAGAAGTTAGAATGGTTAAAGGGTTGTTGTGTACGCTGGGCGTACAAGGGATGTACACTGGCGTACATGACTGGAGTGATCGCGAGGGTTCCTTCGCGTACGCTGGGTGTGCACAACTCAGAATCAAACCCTAATTTAGGGTCTTGGACCCTATTTAAAGGCCTTAACTGATTTCCAACCCTCCTTATCCTCAGCCTCCATCCCCTATAACCCTAAATTTCGAAACCCTAGCCACCATTTGGATAGATTTTGAGTATTGGAGTGATTTTGGTGGATTTTTGGTGCCTTTAGAAGAAGAAGAACACCTTGGAGAAGTGTTAGTTTCATTGGAGCTTCTAGATTCAGACTTTGTTCATCTTGATCTAGCTTCTGGAGGTATAAAGTTTTAATCTTGATGGCTTTCTCATGTAGATCTAGTTTGGGTCATGATTTGACATGTTTTGGTCCCATGTTTGTGGTTCTTGTGATTAGAATTTACTCCAGAACCTTTGAGCCTCATATTTGGTCTTTGTTGAGGTCATTAAGTCATAAAAATATGATATTGATAAGTATAATCATTCCATGCATAAATTGGTGGTCTTTTGATGAAGTTTGAGAATTAGGGATTTAGTTTGGACCCCATTAAGCCATGTAAAGTCATAAGTCAGGAACTTTATGATTGAAGACATCCCTTAGAGGTTAGATCCGTGTTTGGTCGTCTTGGTCTTAAACATTTAGAGATTAATGTGAGATTTGGTTACCTAAGGAGTATGCTTGGTGTACGTATGCGTACACTCTGTGAAATGCATGGATTCCCTATCTTCATGTTGTGATGATTTATACATTATACATCAGCAAGCCGTACGTGGGGCGTACGAGTTTGGTACGCAGGGCATACTCACAAGGTCCTCATTTTGGGCCTTTTGGGCCTTGGGTCTTTTAGGAGTTGGACCATGAGTTGTTGGGTCGGATATGGGAAGGGTAAAATGGTATTTTACCCGTTAGAAGGATAGAATATTGATTTGTAAGGTCACACCTTATGATCTGATGAGTCAAACACTCTACACTATATGTCAGCGTCAACATCAACTACATCGACAATGCCAACATATCAAGCTTATCAACGTTAGCATATAGCGTAGTTATTCTATGTAATATTTTGTATATTAGGTAATGATATAGATCAGTATATAATAGATCACCGATCCAGTATCTTTGTGATAAGATCGGTTCTTAGTATAGATTAGAGTAAACGGGGTTAGAAGAGCTCAGTTCAAGGGAAGAAGTTCATCAAGGAGATCCACTTCCGAGAAGAGAAACTTAGGTAATTGCTTTAATTGTAGAAGCCCTAACCATTTTGCCAGGGACTGTAAGGAGAAGAAAGAAGCCCAGAGCCCTGAGAACTATGAAGTCTTGTACAAGAAGATGGTGGCTCACACGAAGAAGGAAAACATCTCTCTTCCGAAAGCTTTCATTGCAAAACAAGAGGATCATGAAGAATGGGTAAAAGAAGAGGAGACATATGAAGATGAGGGGCTGAATGTCAAGGGTCTATGGTTCTTACAAATGATTCACCTGATGACATATGTGAAACTAATAGTTCTCATGATGTCAAAGGATCAAGTCCAACTATAGGAAAAACTTGGTACCTAGACAATGGAAGCTCTAGACACTTGACCGGTTACAAGTCCCTCTTAACACATTTTGCAGAGAGGGTGGTCCAATGTTAACCTTTGGTGAGAATAGTGGAAGAGCTGTTACAAGTGTTGGAACTTTTGAATGTAGGACGATTAAGCTGGAGGAAGTGTTTTATGTAGAAGGTCTGAAAGGCAACTTCATCTCCACCGGTCAACTTTGTGATGCTGGTGACAAAGTTCTTTTCAACCAACATGAGGGAAAAGTGTTTGATTCTGAAAATAAAATCGTGCTTTCTTCTCTCATAGAGAACGATATTTATATGGTTTGATTTATTCTTTTAGACGTTGATACTTTATTTTTGTTTTATGCTTTGCTACTTTTAAAAATTTCAAACATAAGCTGCTATTTTTATTTACTATATCTTTTTGTGCATTAAAATTTTCTTTTGTTTTACCAAAGGAGTATACATTATAAATACACATTTTGCTACTAAAATTGCCAATGTTCGTTCTTCTCTTACCTCTGTATGTGTCATGACCTTTTGTCTCCATCTCGACAATGATCTTAACTGATATGATCAACATGTCATTACTTGAATGCATCACCATTCTTGTAAGAGCTAGTTAACGCTGACTTTGCATCTTTTGTTCAGCACCAACTGCCCTCTCACTGACGCTGATGCACACGCTGATTGACATGTTGCTTCATATTGATGAGACCAAATGGGGGATAACTGAGCCACCAGGTGTTCTTCTGGGCACATATATCTTCTGTCTTGAACAACCTATTTCAATTACAATGAGATGAAGTGGAGCTCTGTGACCTGGCGCTCCTAACTTCTAGAGACTCTGTCACTACAACTCCATCACCACAATGATCCAAAGGCATCTTCAACAAGACAGTGATCCCACTTTTTCTTCCTTCTTGGATCTCAATGAATGGAACCTTCGAGTATTGTCTTGGTGACTATCGTAACTCAAAGGTTACAAAGATTGGATACTTCTAACTCATTGGTTACAAAGAGTGGTTCAACGATTAAAGGCATTCTCTCTCTTTGTTTATTATGAATTGTGTTATTTCTGTGTGATATGGTTGATCTTGTTTTTTATCTTTTATAACTAAAAATTAAGGGGTAGATATCTTGGAAAATGGAAGTGCATTAATGACCATTCAATTCTAAAGATTTGATGGAACGAGTCTTAATCTCATTTCTGAAAAAGTTGCACATATTTTATTGTTTAAACTATTTTCTTGTTTGACTAACTTTTTTGTTTGTATTCTTATATTGCTTATTCTTTTGTACCATTTTTAAAAAAAGGAATCTGTCAGTGGAAACTTTAAGACTAGTGTGCAACTTTTGACAAATCATCGTCCCTAGAAGCATGCTGATGTATGTGAGAAAATATCTTTAAGTTTCTCATCAGCGAGACCATTTGCAGAGAACATTGAGTCACCCCTCACGCTGACTGTCTAGCATTGTCTAAACTTTCTAAGTGACATTGTATGTTCCAAATAAAAAATCGATAGAAAGGCTGGGGTGTTTATTTTTTTAATCATCTCACATTACCATGTCCCTGGAAGCATGCTTGACGTATGCATCAAGTCTCATGTTATGCTGAAACATTGAGCAAAACCCAATGGCTTACCCTGATTGCATAGTCATCAGCGTAAGAAATACTTGTCTGGTCCTTAAATGATAAAGAGTTGTTCATGTCCCTAACCTCATAGTCTGAGGTATGACATGGTACCATTATGATTTAACGGTGAATATTTGATTCCAGATTGTAACTTACTCTATGATATGAAATTCTAGACCACTTCTTGTTAGCGAGTTAAACTATTAATGATTCATGCTGAGTTCACCTCAGTGTGAATAAAACAATCAACTCTCTCGACAAGTCTTCTAAAACAGAACTTGATGATTCACTATGTAAAACGACACACTAATAAAAGTTTGAAAGTCTGTGCCGATAGCTAGTCTATGTACCGTATTCTATCACACGCACCAATCCATTCTTACCCTTATATTCTTCTTTAAAGTTTTATGATTCGGTGTAATGTACCATACGCTGATGAGAGCTTGACAAATCTGTGCTGATGGTATGTCATTGTCCGTGACATGTTACACGCAACTATCCACTCTTTCCATTTTTCTTCTAATAAAAATGATTTATGATTCAGCATATGAAACCACACGGTGATGAGATCTCGAAATACTATGTCAATGAATGGTAGTTTTAGCCCACGCTATCAGGAGACATCACAAACTAACTATATGATCATCATCAATTCACTTGCTGGTCGCTTAAGCTGATGCTCATTGTTGCTGATGACATGTCCCACTGATGTAACTTCCTTATCTCAATGGTAACTTTTTGGATAACTTCTAAAAAGATTCTTCATTATCTTGGGATACGAGATCTTTACGACACATATATCGTCACTCATGATTACGTAAAAAGGAAGAAACTTTTTGGGTATAAATTGGGAATTCTTCATCCTAAGTCACTTTTACAAGCAATTCAAGAAATTAAGCTCTCTCTCTCTCTCTCTCTCTCTCTCTCTCTCTCTCTTAAAAAGACTCCAAATTGTCATCTCCCATAAAGATTTCACCATGTCAAAGCCTTTGTATGAGTTTACCCCCAATGCTAACATCATCAAAGGTCCTCATGCTCCTGACTCTGCCATCATCATTTAATCAACAAATCTGGCGTTCTCGGATGAAATCCCAAAGCAATTCACAAACTCAGGAATCAAAGATTTTGTCGACTATGTCAAGAGCGGTCCTCTTCGATATGCATTCTGCAACTTCCCGAACCATTTCTACCCTCAAAAAGTATATGAGTTTTACGATACATGCTCTGTTGATACTGTTGCTCGAACCATCACTGGAACCATTGGAGATGGTCAATATAGGGTTAGCATTGATGTGGAATCCTTTCGAGCTACTCTTCGCCTTCATCGATTTGAAAGTTACTCTGAAACTCCCTCTAAAGAAAGTTGCAAATTTTTTCGTGAAAAATTAGGGTATAATTTCAATCTTCAGGGCCTCATTCGTGATCCATACAAGAACACTCTTCGTCAGCGTTTTAATGTAGGGTGGAAATACTTAACAGGTGTGATTGGAAAATGTCTTGGTCACAAGACTGATATTTTGGATCAACTGAATCTCTTTGAGCAAAGGATTTTATATTCTATTGTTTACAACAAGAAACTGGATTTTGCTCAAATTTTTCTTTATCAAATGCATGACTGCATTACTGGGAAGAAGAAGCCATTGAATGTTCTTTATCCTCATTGGCTTGGTCTAATCTTGTCTCGAAAATAAGGCTATGTTGAAATTCATGGGATTATCATTCTAATTCCTGATCTTTCCTCAAAAATTATTAATGTTGTTCCATCTCAGGGTTACTTGCCTATTACTTAAAGGATGCAAAAGTGGATTGAAAAACCCTATGTGGTTGAATCCTCATTCCCTGAAGATGATGGTGATGATAATGATGATGCTGGCAATGAATAATAGAATAATGAGGATGATGATGAGAATGATGGTGAACTTGAAGCTGGTAATAAAGAAAGGGCTGATGAGGAAGAATACACTGATAAAGATGAAGAAGAATCAACAACTGATATGAGAGAAGACATTAATCAGAAAATGAACTCTCCTCCAAGGATGAACAAGCACATTCTTTTTTTAATTACCTCTTCATCCTCTTCCTCTATTCATGATGCTACACAATGTGGGTTAACCGCTCCTATTATGGAAACTACCAAGCCAATGATTCAAGATGTGAATTCTCCAAAGCTAAAGTCTCCTCCTCCTTAAGCTGGGACTGTTCCTATCATGACTTCTGCCTTTCACCAAGATATTCAGGGAGAATCCATCTCCAACTTTGAAACTGATGTGCTTTCTCAACTCTCCTTAATTGTGCAGTTAAATCAATTAATGGATAAAAGGTTGACTAAAGTTGAAAGGGATGTGGCTACAATGAAGAGACTTATGGCCTTGGATGATGATGATGATGATGATGATATGGTTGCTGATGATGTTGGAAATTGTGTCCAAGGTCATTAACTATTGGTGATATTTCTGATAATAGCAGGGTCCTATTGGGTTTCCCTCAAGACTCAAATTAAGTAGAATAAATATAGGAGGAATTAGTTTATTAATTATTATTGTTAAATAATTAATTAGAAACTAATTGGAAAACAATTTGAGAATTAATTAACAGTTTTATTAATAGAAGGGTTGAATATCAATTAATAAATTGCTGATTAACAGTTTAATTTCATAGTGATCAAAATTGACAAAGAGTTTTGTTTACCTAAATAACTTTGTGATATGTTTACGAAATCCCTTTAGATGTCATGAAGCCAAATATGGATCCTAGCCTTAATTTAATAATTTGATTTAGGTTGATTATTTATTAAGGAATTTATACATCAAAGTAATTGGAATATTATCTTTTGTAGATGTCGATCCCAGTCAACAACAAGAACAACAACAATCCTCATCTTCATCCACCAACTCAAAACTCTAAAAGTCCCTCCAATCCTCTCAATATGAGAATTGAAAAGTTTGAAACAATCAATCTCTTTTGGACTGCAAATATAAATTCGGAGAATCTATAAGTGTGCATTTTCATAAGATGAAAACATACCTTGATAGACTGACTGATTTGGGTGTTGGATTTCGAAGGAGCAGATCATGGATTGGATCTTGTGCTCTCTTCCCACTTCGTTTTTTGAGTTCTTTATGGACAAAATGATTGATCCTAATATGACCCTCATGGAGGTTTACGACTTGTTAATAGCAGTTGAAGCTAGTATACAAGGGACTGTTCAACTCGTCGACCCCACATTGGCCATTGATCATGGAGATGATATAAGGAAAAGGGTTTCTTATCCTAAAGGAAAGGGAAAGGCCAATGTTGGACAGTCTAACCGAGGTCCTAAGAGAAAGGTCTAAACTGACATAGCTCCCTGTACTGATCCAAATGAGGCCATTTGTTTTTATTGCCAGTCAAAGAGACACTGGAAGCATAGTTGCCCTAAATACCCAGAGGACCTTAAAAAGGGAAAAGTCAAGGTGACTGGCACCTTAGGTATGTTTATGGTAGAAATACAGAGCACATATACTTCTAACTCTTGGATTCTTCATACAGGATGTGGTACTCACATTTTCTTTGATATGCAGGGACTAAGACAAACTAGGAAGTTGAGGCATGGTGAGCTCAACCTGATCATGGGAAACATGTGTTTTGGTAAAAAAAATTACACAAGTATAAATCAACCAAATTGAATGAGAGGCTGTGATGTTCGAATTGTGGAATAGAAAAAGGTGAAGAGAATGACACGATTGTTTACAAGGAAAGCACTTGATCCTTGCTAGGATCTCCGACACAAAACCTTGGGAGGTGATAATGATCACCTGCCTTGTTGATTTTATTAATATAAAATGACGATTACAAAGAGTATTTCAGTAAGAACAAGTGAAAAAGTTCATAGAGTAATGTCACAACTAGGAATTCTGATGCTTTGTAAAACCCTTAACAAGGATAACATTGTAACTAAAGCTTGAAAACATGTATGGTGCTTATTCAATGACCACAAAATTCCATCAAATTGAAAGAACCCCTTTGTATACTTTCATATTTATAAACTTTCATAAAGTTACTCCAAAACATGCTACATGCATATTTATAAAACAATATTTATCTTACATTGATAAAGTAATTACAAATGATTGGATACAAACCGACTATGTTTTAAGATTTTACATAACTACCAAGGATATTGTAAATCTATACAAACCTAAACCAAAATACAAAAATAATATTACAACTATTCTAAGTCTTCCAACTATATTGGGTGCTTATTGCCTGCATTATGTTAAAACATTGGGAGGGGTAAGCGATAACGCTTAGTGAGTTCAATAATAGATACAATATAACGTTATGCTATATATATATATATATATATATATATATATATATATATATATATATATATATATATATATACCAATATGGCAGAAGCAAATAGGATCAAGGAACAACAAAGGCATAATGTGATAAGCTTTCCCTAACAATCATTGATTTTATTCAAAGATATACAATCATTGAGACATAACAATTTCCATACTTGATATACATCAATAACGCTTTGGCCCAAATGGCACAGAAGACATACAACTTCGGATTAACATTTTGGTAGATTTCAGGTTTTCACGCCCTGTCTAACCATCTTCCAATGCCATAGAATAGAGTCATTCAATTACTGGGGGACATGCTCTACATGGCCAGAGGCTACATACCAGTACCACTGTGAATCTGAGTTCTTAAACTGATCACATGGTCAAAGGTATAGCTTTGCTATCATAAATAGCATAAATAAAAATAACACGGGAAAATACTCAGGAATATCATTCTACCGAAGCCAAGTGATGCCTATGTCATACACTTCATGGTCAACGGTTCATACCAATACCCAAGTGATGCCTATGTCATACACTTCAAGTCAGAGGTACAACCTTGCTATAAAAATAGCGGATACAACAACTCGAGAGGGTAACATGGAAAAGGACATAACACATATAACACATAACATACAATTGTTTCTACATATTAAACTCACCGTGAATTAACCGGGGGTCAAAATAATAATTTGGGCAGCACTTCGGCTCTAAATATGACTTTCGTCGTTGAAAACCGGGAGTTTTCTTGAAAACCGGGCTCTACAAAGGTAGAGCTTCGAAACCGAAAAGATAAATTTTTCGGGCTTCTCGGGAACCTCGATGGTCGGTAAACCTAAAAACATACCCATTTGTTACCAAGAAGAGAACATCAACTCAAAATGCATAATAATTAAAACATCTTAGGAATAATATTAGTACATTTATACACTCTCGCAGACAGTATGGCCGGCTTCCATCACCCCGGAGATCCATATTTCCCTAATCAGGGGAATAACGGATGGTTGGAGGATGAACCTGAAGAAGACCCTAAGGAAGGGTCTGAAGAGGAACCTGAAGCGGAAGTCGAGGGCGGACCTGCCGAGCCAGTGGTGGACCTGGAAGAAGAGGAAGCCGAAGAAGACCTCGAGGAGGAACCCAATGATGACGGTGATTCGGACGCGGAGTCCGAAGTCATCAACCCCCTTACCCAACTAGGGTGCCCGCTCATCGGATGGGCCCGACTGGCCCTACACCCCCTGGGGTATCTACCTTTGGAGGTGGAGCAGGCAACAGGGACAGCGACCCCCGTTTGGCATGGCACGCGAGTTCTACGACTTGAGGGAGGGAGGACCAGCTGATCGCGCACTTCCGGTCATGGTGAGACGATTGCGGAACACTGGCGACCTAGCTCAGAGCACCGCCGATCAGATGCACCAGATGCGGACTAGAGTTGAGCGTGCAGAACAGGAGACGCGAGAGGTTATCCGAGAGTTCCACATGAGGCAGGTGAGGTGGGAGACTCGACTCCGAGACGCGGAACGACAGGTGGCTCGCCTTCAGGGAGCGTCCACTTCCTCAGCGCCACCCCCTGGCACATCCTACCATGACTAGGACTAGTCATATCCGTCTTTAGTATTATGCTTATATGATCTATGCTATGTACCATCGACTCTATGTTTAAGTGATTACACTACTCATAGAGTCGTTACGCTGCCGAACTTGCACCACTTATGTATCCTCTTTCGAGCAAATTTTCATGTATCAAAGTACGGATATTATTAATGGAAAAATATATGTGTTCTATTGTGACGTTGTTATCTGTTATGTGTTATGTATCCATGATTGTATGTTAACATGTGAAACTACTTAAGTACACGCAATACACCTAGTTTATAGGACCACAAACTCACAAAAATCATAGGCACTCAACATCTTTCCGTTCAATGACAGAAAGATGACTCAACTACCAACCCGTGGAAACCCTGAGCCAAACCCACCAGAAATCAACTCAGCTGCATTTCAAGCAGCTGTATCTGCTCCAGTCACCGTAGCCATGGCGCAAATCCACCAAGGGAACATTGGTGGAGGCAATGGACAAGGGGCTGTAAGTTCGAACAATGAAATGAATCAAGGACCTACCAAGACATGCTCTTACAAGGACTTCACCAACGCCAAGCCACGAACCTTTAATGACACAGGTAGAATGATAACCCTAAAGAGATGGATTGAGAAGGTGGAATCGGTATTTAAGATATGTGAATGCCCTGAGGAGATGAAAGTGAAGTTTTCCGCATGCACATTCGTTGACCAAGCTCTCACCTGGTGGAATGGACATGTAGAGGCCATGACTCTCCCCGTAGCCAACGCCATGCCGTGGACGGAGTTGAAAGAAATGCTGATGGCCGAGTACTGCCCGCGAGGCGAAATTCAGAAAATGGAGCAAGAGTTATGGAATCTCACCGTCCGCAACTCCGATATTGATGCATACATATCAAAGTTTAGCGAACTGTCACTGTTGTGCCCTGGCATGATTACTTCAGAGGGAAAGAAAATCGAACGATTCATCTGGGGATTAACCTCCCCAATTCAAGGGAATGTGATAGCTGCAAATCCCTAAACCTTCGACAGTGCCAAGAGGTTGGCTAAGAAACTGTACGATCACAACAACAAGAAGGGCGAGAAGCCAGGGGAAACTGAAGGCAAGAAGGAGAGTGAGAACAAGAAAGGAAAGAATAACAAGAGAAAGGGGCGACAAGGCTCAGAGACGTCAAAGAAGCAACAAACAGTGACAGTCAATGCTGCAACCACCCAAGTACCCTCCACACCACATGCTCCAGTCTCAGCTACTCCAAGTACCCCTAGGCAGTATTCCGGGAATCTCCCAAAGTGCAACAAGTGCAGTCTCCATCATAATGGCGAATGCAGGGAGATGCATTGTACCAGTTGCAATTGGAAGGGTCATACGGCAAAATATTGCAGGACCTATCCTCCCCAGAGCCAGTAGCAAGGAAACAACAACAACAACAACAACCGCAACAACAACAACACCAACAACAGCGGAAATAATGCGGGACCAAGCCACACCTGCTATGGATGTGGAAAGACTGGGCATTTCCGTCGAAATTGCCCCAACATAAACAACTCTGGGAATGGAGGAGCAGGAAGAGTGCTGACCATGGGTCAGGGAGAAGCAGTTCAGGATCCCGCTGTTGTCAACGGTACGTTTCTCCTAAACCACACTTATGCATGCATCCTATTCGATACCGGGGCAGAACGAAGCTTTGTAAGTAATTGATTCAAACACTTGTTAAAACAACAACCCCAGAAGCTTAATGAAACCTTTACGGTGGAAATGGCTAATGGGAAAACATAATCCACTGGGGAAATCTACATCGGATGTACCCTGACCTTGAACCATCACGTCTTTCAAATAAAATTAATGCCTGTATCCATTAGGAGTTTTGATGTGATTATCGGAATGGACTGGTTAAGCCCCCACCATGCTGAAATTATGTGTCACGAGAAGGCCGTTTGCCTTCACCTCCCAAATCGCGAAACCCTAATTATATACGGAGACAAACCCAGCACGAACCTTCGTCTTATCTCGTGCATTAAGGCACAAAAGTATCTACGAAAGGACTTGACGTTTCTGGTTCATATAGTGGATAAGTCCAAAGAAGAGGTCAATATTCGAAACATCCCAGTGGCTTGCGATTTCCCGGATGTCTTTCCTGAAGATCTTCCGGGGATACCCCCAGAAAGACAAGTCGAGTTCCGAATTGACCTCGTGCCAGGAGCTACACCAATCGCCAAATCGCCCTACAGATTGGCTCCTGCGGAAATGCAAGAGCTGTCTAGCCAACTCAGCGAACTTTTGGACAAAGGATTCATCCGACCCAGTTTCTCACCTTGGGGAGCTCCGATTCTCTTTGTTAAGAAGAAAGACGGTTCCTTTAGGATGTGTATTGACTACAGGGAACTAAATAAGCTCACTATCAAAAATCGCTATCCACTTCCGCGAATCGACGATCTATTTGACCAACTCCAAGGAGCAAGTTACTTCTCTAAGATAGATCTGCGATCCGGATACCACCAACTCAAAGTCCGGGAAGAGGATATCCCCAAAACCGCTTTCCGAACTCGTTATGGACATTATGAATTTGTCGTAATGCCCTTCGGTCTAACGAATGCCCCTGCCGCATTCATGGACCTAATGAATCGAATCTGCCGACCATTCCTCGACAACTTTGTCATCATTTTCATAGACGATATTCTAGTCGATTCTCGAAGCGAAGAGGAGCATGGCCGACATCTCCAGCAAATCTTAGAAACCCTAAGAACCGAAAAACTATTCGCAAAACTCTCTAAGTGTGAATTCTGGCTCCGTAGTGTGAACTTTTTAGGTCATGTTGTTAGTCAAGAAGGGATACATGTGGATCCTTCTAAGGTCAAAGCCATCGAAGGATGGGCGATCCCAACGACACCCACCGAAATTCGTCAATTTTTAGGTCCCGCAGGCTATTACAGGAGGTTCATTCAGAACTTCTGCAAAACAGCCAAGCCACATACCTTGCTTACGCAACCGGGTGTACCCTTTGAATAGACAGATAAGCAAGAAGCTGCATTCCGAACTCTGAAGCAAGCACTCTGCAGTATACCGATATTATCACTACCAGAGGGAACAGAGGACTTCGTAGTTTACTGCGATGCGTCGAATCAGGGTTTAGGTTGTGTACTCATGCAGCGTGGGAAGGTGATAGCTTATGCGTCCAGACAACTAAAGACACATGAGGTGGATTATACCACCCATGATCTCGAATTGGGAGCTGTGGTCTTCGCCTTGAAGATTTGGAGGCACTACCTTTATGGTACCAAGTGCACCATCTTCACTTACCACAAGAGTCTCCAACACATTTTAAATCAAAAGGAGTTAAACATGAGGCAACGAAGATGGGTTGAGCTGTTGAACGATTATGAGTGCGAAATTAAGTACCACCCATGTAAGGCTAACGTGGTAGCTGATGCCTTGAGTCGAAAAGAATACTCGAATCGTCGTGTGAAGACTCTCTCCATAACCATTCAATCCCAACTGACCACGCAAATCAAAGCAACCCAGTTCGATGCCATGAAGACAGAAAACAAGACAAGCGAAGCGTTACGTGGAATGGAAAAGAATTTCGAAGTGAAGGAGGACGGAGCATATTATTTCATGAACCGAATTTGGATCCCTAAACCTGGGGGATTCAGAGAAGTAGTCATGAATGAAGCCCACAAGACAAGATACTCCATCCATCCGGGTTCAGATAAAATGTACTTGGATATCAAGCAACATTATTGGTGGCCTAACATGAAGGCAGAAATTGCCACTTACGTTAACAAGTGCCTCACTTGTGCTAAAGTAAAGGTAGAATATCAGAAGCCCTCGGGATTATTACAACAACCAGTAATTCCCAAGTGGAAATGGGAAAGGATTACTATGGAATTTGTGACCAAACTACCCAAGACGATTGATGGTTTGGATACCATATGGGTAATAGTTGACAGGTTGACAAAATCCGCTCATTTCCTGCCAATAAAAGAGTCATACAAGATGGAACGATTGACAAGGACCTATATCAAGGAAATCGTGAGACTCCACAGAGTACCAGTATCTATCATCTCAGATAGAGATAGTAGGTTTACTTCACGCTTTTGGCAATCACTTCAGAAAGCTATAGGAACACAACTTGACATGAGCATTGCCTACCACCCACAAACGGATGGTCAAAGCGAGCGAACCATTCAAACGTTAGAAGATATGCTTCGCGCATGTGTGATAGATTTTGGAAGGTCGTGGGATACCCACTTGCCTTTGATCGAGTTCTCGTACAACAACAATTATCACTCAAGCATCAAAGTTGCTCCTTTCGAAGCATTGTATGGACGTAAATGTAGATCACCGTTGTGTTGGGCTGAGGTAGGTGACACCCAGCTAGCAAGAGGACAGACACCAGGCAATTCATTAACGGGACCAGAAATCATACGCGAAACGACCGAGAAGATAATTCAGATCAGAGCCCGACTGCAATCATCACGAGACAGATAGAAGAGCTACACCGATAAACGGCAAAAGCCCTTGGAATTTAAAGTCGGGGATCGGGTGTTGTTAAAGGTCTATCCCTGGAAAGGAGTGATTCGTTTTGGGAAACGGGGAAAACTAAACCCACGATACATTGGACCCTTCGAGATTCTTGCCCGAATCGGTCCAGTGGCTTATAGACTGCAGCTACCCGCTGATCTCAGCAGTTTACACCCCGTATTCCATGTTTCCAATTTAAAGAAGTCCTTATCCGACGTAACTCTCGTCATTCCATTAGAAGAAATCGAAATCAACGAGGATCTCCTGTTCATCGAAGAACCGGTCGAAATCATGGACATGGAAGTGAAGCGTACTAAGCAAAGTCGCATCCCGATTGTGAAAGTTCGGTGGAACGCGAAACGTGGACTAGAATTCACATGGGAATGCGAAGACCAGATGAAGCAGAAGTACCCTCACCTATTCTCGCAATTTCAAATCTAGCTTCAAAAAGAATTTCGGGACGAAATTCCCTCTAACGGGGGGATGATGTCACAACTAGGAATTCTGATGCTTTGTAAAACCCTTAACAATGATAACATTGTAACTAAAACTTGAAAACATGTATGGTTCTTATTCAATGACCACAAAATTCCATCAAATACGCTATACAAACATTCAAATAGTCAACAAAAGGTTGGAAACCCTAAAAATCCCGGTTCAAGTCCATTTTGGACTAGGATTTCCTTATTGGACCTAATGGACCAATAAGCTTCCAATTTGACTATTTTGGGCTTAGGAACCTTAAATGGACGCTAATTGGACCCACTTCCATAAAACTTAACCTTTTTGGGCCTTATAATCCTAAAATGGGCTAGTTTATCTAAATGGGCCTTATTGAGACATAACAAATCTAATTAGCCCTAATGGGCCATAGAACTCATTCCTTGATGTATATTGGGCCGTGTATTGATCTAAAAGTCCAATTGGGCCGAAAACCATTAGCTAGGGCTTCTCATTAGGAGACTTAAGCACAAAAGACCCAAATTCTTTTCTCTCTTCTCTCTCTCGGCCCACGTAGAAGAAAAAAAAGGGAAATTGGAGGATTAAGGAGGATTAGCCACCTCCTTAATACCTATGGGATCTCCATGCAAATCTCACATGTTCCCATGCACTATCCTTTCATCTCTCTCTCTTCTCCTTCTACTACTCTCGGCTGAGAGTGTCAACACACACACACATATACACACGCTTATTTCACTTAAGCTTCTCTCAAAAACTCACAACAACTTCTTCACTTCTCCTTCCAAATTTTTGAGATTTAGAGCTTTTCAAGAAGGTTATTCCACAATAATCATCATCATTGGTAAGTTATTGTTTAGATGCATAACCTAGCCTCTTTATTTCATCAAAACTTCTTCCTAAATCACACAATTTTCGTGATCTACTCCTTAGAATCTCCTTAAGTTCGAAATCAACACAAGAAAGCTTGCTAGGGCAGAAAAGTAGCATCAAACTCTTTTCTTTCTTCTTCAAATCGAAAACAACAAGAAAAGGTGATTTCATGTGTATGTGTGATTTTATGTGTAGATCTATGTGTACGTGTATGTTATGTGTGATTTCATGTGTATATGCGTGATTTTATGTGTTTATGTGGTAAATATGTAACAAAAAGGAAAGAAATCTCGAGATCTATGGCACAAGAAGGAAAACAAACATGATCTAAGATATATTACACTAAAAAAGTCAAGAAAAATTACCCTCTAAAGTTATAATAAACATATTGCAACATAAAACTCATTTTTTTGGACTATATTTGTCAAATAAACAAAAGTTGGGTTAAAATTGCCATTCACGGTTTTTTCAAAGGACCAAAAGAGTCAAAACAGTTAAAATAAATGTTTTTATGAATATTATGCTCTACAAAGGACTAGATATGTAATTTGTAGCTTCATGGGCTAATTTTTGGGCTTTTCGGCCCATAGGCCAAAAAATTGCAAAAATATGATTTTCAAGGGACTGAAATGGTACAACTCTCAAAAAAGGGGGTAAAAGGGGTAAACAAAACTATTTCAGGGGTTAAAATGATTTCTTTTCCAAAAAGGATCAAAAATGTAAAGTTTTTGGAATTTGGGCCAAAATTATAAAAGTTGCGAAAAACTTGGACTTTAACCGAAAAACTTCCTACTGAAGGGGCTGAAACTGCCAAAGAGTAAATTTTGAGCTAAAAACATTACTTAAACAAGTCTATGGGTCAAAAATGTCAAGAAAATGGTTTAAGGGCCTAAAATGTCTTTTTTGTTTATAAGGGACTAAAATTGTCATTTTTATTAGAAAAAGGGCTGAATGGGTCGAACCAAAATTTTGAGTCAATTATTTTATTATTAAGATATTTGGGTCAAAAATACGAAATTACAACTTATAAAAATAGAATGAAAAATATACATATATTTTCAAATATCGTTATAAACAATCGACAAGTTTCGTGCTGTTGCGAATTTAACAATTGTTCAATCAAACTTCCGACAATTATACTATACCTAAAACAAGTAAATATTCAAATAGTTGGGCTTAAAAGATCCTAATCATGCTTATTGGGCCTTCGTGGCCTATCGACATGACTTTTGGGCCAAACAATAATAACACATGTCTATTGGGCCTCATGTGACCCAATACATGTTTAAGGTACCCTCAATGGCTTCTATGTGTTATTGGGCCTCAGTGACCCATTAGCATTGCTAGTAAGGTCTAATTAAATCAAATGTGAAATGGGCCAACGCGTCCTTCGTATAACCAACAACCTTAAATAACACACGTAATTAGCAGGACTTTGTAATCCTCTTCTCCTCGTTTGTTAGGCTTACCTTCAATTCAAGTAAACAAATACAGGTCGTTAATCAATAGTAATCAATTTCGTTTGGATTAAGTGAGTAATAACGGGCGACACCTCTAAGTGTCGTTCGTAGTCTGTAGTTATAATCAAAGTCTCCTGGAGGGAGAGCGAGAGTTTGTGTATAGATCTATACGGGGGTGACTCCCCCACACCTCAGCTGTTCGCTACAGTTAGACTCGGCCAATCTAGGGTGACAAAATCTTAAGATCAATTCCAGCGTCCGCTAGAATGTCAAGACAGACGAGCTAGTCATTATTATGCATGGTTATAACGACTCACATAAATAAATGAATCCAATACTATCCGAGTAATCAAGGAAAATCACAATCATTCGTTGTGACGGTATAACAATTTGAAACTGTTATATTATATTATCGGAAAACATCGGGTTTTTCGAGGAAATCAACACCATTCACTTGTACTTTCAATAACTATAATGCAAAACTTCTCATTTATACATGTTTTGAAATCATTCATGCACAAACTTATGGATTTTCACACATTGGTATAAACAATTGTCTTTTCAGAAAATATCGGATTTTCTGGGTTTTATAAACTACACAAAACATTTTTATAACAACCCTGCTTATGAACTCACCAACATTCCATATGTTGACGTTTTCAAAATAACTTGTATTCTCAGGTAACAGGTAAGCTGAAGAGTAATACCAAGTATGTTAGGATGTTATGTTTTGAAAACTCTCAAACAATTTATGCTATGGATATGTAATATTTTGACAATGTATTTGATGTGAACAATGTCAGTTGTAATGTATTAATGCATGGTGAAGTTTATGTTGTATTTCATGTATAATCATTGTGATGATATTCAATTTGAGTCACGCGAGCCCTCGGACGTTTCCGCCGTCTGGTTCGGGGGTGTGACAAGTAAGCTAAGAGTAAGTAGAGTGTGTCGTGTGCAAGATACATGTATCAATTTATAGTCTAAACTAGGTAACAAGATGTCCGATATTCCCAGGATCCTCTATGACCAGCTTTGTGAAGATTGATTGACTTGGTATTCCAGGTCTTTAGCATAGTTGAGAAGAAACTCTGTTGAGAATAGGTCTTCTCTTGACTATTTCTGCACATCTGTTAGTTAAGAACGAAATATAACCATTATAAATGTTAGTAAATAATAATAACGGTAATAGTAAGGATCCTGAGATAGTTGAGGATCCTAAATATCTGATGATGTTTGAGGATCCTAAATGCTTTGAGGATCTTGGCCCTAACAATTGCCCCCAAGTTATTCCTGAAAATAATTGAGTTAGTTTCGATAATATTGAAGGAATAACTTAAAGTAAATAAATGAAAAGAGATCATAGTAATTTTTAAATTTTAACCCTTAACGACTAGAATAATTCAAATTGTAACGGATGGATTACTAGCCGTTATCAAGTGGTCAAATTAACTGTTGATTCAGTATAAATAGAGATAGTTTGTCTCATGATTTTATTTACTCTCCCTTGCTGTCTTTCGATTACCGGTGGTTTATCAGAAGGTAATTATCTCTTTTTCTTCTACATTTTTACTTCTTCTATCATGGTTAGAAAAATGGCTATTTCTCGCAAAAGCATCTTAGCTCTCCCTGAAGATGACTTCATCGACCAAGGGATTCTCTCGTACGAGGAGACGTGTTCCTTCAACGATGATAATATTGGGTCTTTGAGACTCAATGGAGCCTTCCCTCTTGAAGCTGTTTTTAGGCCCTTCGACCCTCCTATCCAACCTGACTTTGTTTCTCCTACCTGGATGTGCTTCCCCGAATACCTGTTCTCCCTGGATTTGAAATACCCTTTCCCTGGGATTGTCTCTGAATTCTTCAGGGTGACTGGGGTCTCATATATTCAGGCCATGCCCATTGTTTGGAGGATCCTATACTGGATTGACCAAGTAAATCAGTCAAAAGGCCTTTATATAGGTCTTCCTAAACTGGACTGTATGTATGATGTCACAACCTTCGGGAATTCTCGCTTTCTCCTCAAAGTCAAAACCCACACATCTCCTCTAGTCCTGAAAACAAAACATAATGATGGAGCTTGGAAAGAAGAATACCTTTTTGTGAGACGTGACTCTGTTGCGTGGGTCAAGAAGGGTAGGATTCTTTTATATTAGTATAAGGATCCTGGAATTCACATCTTCTTATTTTGTTTGTGTTTTTGCAGCTTTCAAATTCAAAGAGCTCGTCCATGAAGCTGAGGAATCTGAAGAGAAGATCAAGAAGTTCTTGGCCCTGTCTGAAGCTGTGAGATCCTTTTGATTTGATCAAGCCACTCTGCAAGAAAGCTCTTCTGTCATTGACCTCATGTCGACAGGTAAGGATCCTTGATTTCTTTCGCTTGTGATGACGGTTTTTAATAATCTTTTGTTATATATTTATATAGAATCCAAAGTCACTCGCTCCAGTGATCGATTCACACTCACTGATATTAACACAACCATGTCGAAGGATCAGCTGACGGTGAAAAAGGAGAAGATCTCATCTTCTCTTCCTCCCAAAAGATCGACCATCGACTTGACAGTGAAGACCCCGGGATCCCAGAAAAGGAAAACAGTTGAGTCTGCAGGTCTATCTTTGGAGAGCCTTTGGGGCTGAGGAAGCGCTCCAGAAATTGGTCTCTTTCTCCCAAGCTGTAAGTGTTGGTTTTATTCTCGTTCTACCTTTTACTCTACCTTTTGCTGACCCACTATGTCTTTGTTTTAGGTCTCTTATCATGTTTTGCTGATCTAAGGATCCGAGCAGAGAGGGCTGAACAAGCCCTTCAGGGACATGAAAGGTAATGGAAAGCGACCAACGAGGATCCGTTGAGGAGAGTGGAGTTGCTCAGCAAGGAGAATGCTGAAAAGGAGGAGGAGCACTTGCTCGAGATGGAGGAAGTGATCTCTGATGCTAAGGTCAGTGCTGCGGTGGCTGTTTGGGATGCCAAGATCTGTCTTGCGGAGGATCTGAAGAATGCAGGTTCCTGGGATGTGGACGGTTGGCATGAGGCACTGGCCAAATTGACTGGCAAGCCTGCTACCGCTAATCAGGATCCTGTACCGCGGCTGACCAAAGGAGGGGAGAAGATGGATGTGGCCGATGATGACCAGGCTAAGGTCTAGGCCTGCAAGAAGTTAGTTTGGTTGGGTTGGTGCGCAACCCCTTTTGAATGAAATAGTTGTGTTTTCTTTTTATATCTCTCTCTTGATTTTTGTAACATCCCAAGTTCGGAACAAGAAGTGAAGGGTGCTAAGTGTAAATAAAGGAAGGGACTCGACGAGTAGGTACGTTTACTCGCCGAGTCGGAGCGGGTTTGGATCGCCAATTAAGTGACCAACTCGCCGAGTCGGAGGCTTGGACTCGACGAGTTGGTGCTGGAATGAGAAAAGCCTAATCTTAGGGTTTGCACCCTATTTAAAGGACTTTATGTCCCTCTTCCAGCCTCCTAAACCCCCAGAGAGTTCCAGAAAACCCTAATTTCCTGTGAGGCTTCATTGTTGAGGAGATTGGGGCTTGGAAGAGGAAATTGGTGGAAGGAGCTTGATAAATTGGAAGCTAGCATCAAGGGGCTTGTAAATATCTGGGATCTACATCAGTTTTGGGCACATCTCTGAGGTAAGGAGCCATTATCTTAAGCTATTTCCTTTTTGGTTCATCCTTGGTGGTTGTTTTGGGAGTTCTTTAGCTTGTTTTGAGATCTATTTCGGATTTAGAGTTAGATCTGAGGTTGCTACTCCAGATCTAGACTCATGATGGCCTAGGATGTCATAAAGCTTCAGTCTTTGAGTTGTTGGTGAAGCCCCTTTGTCTAAAACCCAAGCCCTAGAGTGTTTTGGGCTTATATCTCCTTGGTTTCACGTAAAGGTTGCAACTTTATGTGAGGGTTAGGCTGTAGAAGAGTGGATCTATGGATTGGAGCCCCTGCATGGCTCGAAAAGCCTCTGTATGGAGTGAGAACTGAAGAGACTCGGCGAGTCACATGGGTGTACTCGACGAGTTGTATGAACATGTGCATGGACTCGACGCGTTGAAGAACAACTCGGCGAGTCAGTTCAAGATTGCCTTGGACTCGGCGAGTCTGTTCTTGGACTCGGCGAGTCTGGTCGCAGAACCCAACCTCTTGTGGTTAAAGCTTTGGATTAGTGAGTCGGTTGGCGACTCAGTAAGTTGGACAGGATAGGACTCGGAGATCGTTGGACTAACGAGTCGTGGGGCGACTCGGCGAGTTGAGTCGTGTTATGGGAGTTTCTGAGTATAGGAACTCGATGAGTCGACGGGTTGACTCGGCGAGTAGAGTCAACCAGGAAGGTTGACTTTGACCGAGGACTTTAACTTTGACCAAGAGTTGACCAATTTGACTTCCAGGGGTATTTTGGTAATTTTGGTATTGGCTCTTTGGTAGTGTGCTGAGGTGAAGTTCGTATCGGTGGTCAGAGTAGCTTGGTCGTATCTCTTCAGTCGGCAATTGCAGGTGAGTTATCCTCACTATATCGACAGGGTCTACGGCACCAAGGCCGACCCTTTATCGGATGGAAATCCGGCTATTGTTGTTATGTTATTGCTTTGCTAGATCTGCATCCTGGTATTTAGGATGATGTTATGTTAGTGACCTGGTTAAGGTCATTACCCGGTATATAGGGTAATGCTATGCTAGTGACCGGTTAGGTCGGAATCCTGGTTAGGATGTTGATATGCTATGTGATCTGTTAGACTGATAGTCTGGTTAAGGATTTGTTATGTGATGAATTTTTTTATGTGCACATGGTTGTTTGACTGGGGTTGGGTTGAGTCGGGTCCTGCTTTGTGCTGTAGGCCAACATACCCAGGGCGGATCGGATATTCTGAAGGCCCAGCGAGCGGTCCGGATAGGTTGAAGGCCCCAAGAGGGCGGACCAGACGTGCCGAGGCTCGGAGAGTGGACCAGGCCGACTGAAGGTCCGGTGTGGGCGGACCAGTCATACTGTAGACTCAGAGAGTGGACCAGGTGGATTGAAGGCCCGATGCGGGCGGATCAATCACACTGTAGACTCGATGTACATGGCTGGACGCGGAGGGTGGACCAGGTGGACTGAAGGCCCGGTGCGGGCGGACCAGTCACACAGTAGACCCGGTGTGCATGGCTGTTCTATTTGTGATATGTTATGAGTATGTTTATGTGTGGTTGGTATTTTGGGGGTAACTCACTAAGCTTTCGGGCTTACAGTTTCAGTGTATTGTTTCAGGTACTTCAGGAGATCGTGGCAAGGCGAAGGCGTGATCGTACCGCTCCTCATGTTTTATGATTTATGTGATATGGTTCTGGGGATACTCTGATGTTTAAACTATTTTGAAAACAAGATGTGTGAACTTAATGGTTTTTGAATGAAATAAAAATGTTTTAATTTGGCTCAATTTTTATGGATGTTACAAGTTGGTATCAGAGCCTTGGTTTGAGTGAATTGGAGGAACATTCGTGTGAATCCAGTCTCAAATCAAGGAGAGATTTTCGAAAAAAATTTTCAAAAGGTTTTCAAAATAAGTAAAGGAGGACGCAGAGGGTACGATCAACCGGAGCCAGTAAGTAGACCCCAAAATACCATACAAGTTACTGATTATGTGATACGTTAGAACATCATGCTAGTACTAGGCTAGGGATCTTCAGGAATTGCATGATAGAATTTCCTAATTTGTGATGCCTGTTAGCCTAGGGTTTTCTTGATATGAGATATTCGGTATTCCTCTAGGGGTGAGGATTGAGTGCTTGCTATGTATGTTTATGCTTAGGACGTGGTGGTGATACTTGAGACAAATATGGCTAGGTGTGGAAGGTAGTATGTGCCCGTACTACTGAAAGCACAGGACTCATACGCGTGTCAAGGAAGTCACAACCCCTAGGTTGTTGGTTAGAGGTTAGTTCTCGGAGGATATGCGAGGTATCTGAGGATCTTGTTAGTATATTGCAGTATGGCGGATGCGAGGCGTGTCATGACTGGATCTGGATCGGGATCAGGACAGGGTGAGCAGGAGGCCCCAGTGGCACCTGAGATTATCGGCCAGGAGGGGGCAATGTTGACAGAGGAGCGGGTCAGGGAGATCATCCGCGAGGAAGTGATCGAGATTGTCTGGGGTCAGATCCCGGAGTTGTTTAGGAGTATTAAGTCCGCTATGAGGGAGTACTTCGATGATCGTTATGCAGCTCTTACTGAGATGGCCGCCGCGGCGGCTACAACGGCTGTAACAACGGCAGGGGGAGGAGCCGCTCGGGGCTTTCAGTATCGGGATTTCGACAATACGAAGCCCCGTACTTTCGATGGAGTTCAGGATCCGATCGTTGCTATGAGATGGTTGTCAGACGTGGAGGGTTGTTTCTGCACGTGTTCATGCCCTGCGGATCAGAGGGTGTGGTATGCTCTGAACCTTTTGAGGCTCGGGGCGAAGGATTGGTGGAGGTTGACTACGAGATCTTATTCTGATGCGCAGCGGGCTGCGGTTTCGTGGGATCAGTTCAGGGAGATGTTTAGTACTCGTTATGTTCCGCAGGTTGAGAGAGAGAGGTTGGCTCAGGAGTTCCTAGAGCTGAAGCAGGATTCGGAGTCGGTGACGGAGATCACCAGGATGTTCACTGAGAGGGCGATGTTTTGCCCGGAGTTCGCGTCGGAGCAGGCTCAGATGTCCCGGTATCTGAGTATGCTCAAAAGGGATATTAGACAGTTTGTGTCTACGCAGAGATGTGATACCTTGTTAGAGTTGTAGGAGGCCGCCAGGCGGCGTGAGTTGGAGATTGAGTTACAGTTTCGGGAGCAGAGGCAGGCCCCGGTGCAGTCACATTCGGCGCCGAAGCGGTTCAAATCCGTTGACTCCAGGATTGGGGGTTAGAGAAGCCACACTTGTGACAAGTGTGGGAAGGGTCATACCGGAGTCTGTAGGGCCGGTGGTGCGTGCCGTAAGTGCGGGAGAGAGGGGCATTATGTGAGGGATTGCCGTCAGACAACATCGGTACAGGATATGAGGATTTGTTATCACTGCCATCAGGTTGGACACTTGAGAGCCAACTGCCCACAGTTTGCTGCAGGATCGGTGCAGGCTCCAGTACCGGCCACTTTGATGGTTACTGGCGGGGGTCAGGGTGGAGCGGAGCCTTCGAGGGCTCAGGGACGCGCATTCCAGTTTACAGCAGAGGAGGTCAGGGCAGAGCCAGATGCAGCTGCGGGTATGTTTCCATTATGATATCTTGTTATCTTGTTGATTATGTGGTATTGTAATCTGTCTGCATTGTTCCGCATGTTTCATAGTATGATTGAGGATCTTAGTAGTTAGGAGTTGTAGTTGGTTAGCATCCAAGAGGATAGATGATCAGAAGGTCGGGTATATGATATCTTTGCTGGGTATGGCACCTGCGATGTGAGAAGTGTTCAGCTGAGATTCAACTTTCCTGGAGTTCGGGTGTGCGATGGCGGAAGGGTTATTCGATGAAGGTTACTCACTCCCGAGGGAGTCAGTTCATGGTTAAGAGGGAATATATAAAGTAAGGATGATTGAGTTATGCCGATTTTGGGCATCGGTGGTTGGTAGTCGGTGCACTAAGTGGGGGATAATTGGAAAATTCTCCGTTGAAACAACATACATCCACGGATGGTTAGTTGTTTGGATTTCAGCAGTGTTTTGCTGAGGGTGTGGATCGGTGAGAGCAAGTGGTAGACAAGTGGGGCGGAGCACAGACCATGGTTTTCGGAAAAGGTGACTGATTGTTGTAAGGCCTAGGGTTAGGCCGGGAATTGAGTATATGGAATGGAGTTGGAGTTCGGAACCCCAAGAGGGCTAGAACAGTATGCATGCGAGAGATTCCCGGGAAGGATGGTTCAGGGTGGTGTACGACAGTGTGGAGCGGTCCGGATTGACTGAAGGTCGGAAGGCGTACCAGTCAGACCGAAGGGTCGGGGAACGGTCCAGACAGGCTGAAGGCCCAGGAGGGCGGTCCAGACATGCTGAAGGTTCTGAGAGTGGTCCAGATAGGCTGAAGGCCAGGAAAGGCGGTCCAGTCATGATTAAGACTCTGTATGTGTTAGTGGATCGGTATGTAAAGAATGAGTGATTATGTCGCCATGCAATTGTAATCGATATGGTCTGGCCCCAAGTATTGATCATGATGATGAAGTTGGCTGGAGGCCGTGCGTGGGCCTTGTTAGTATGTGATCGGATTCAGAGTATATGGGAGTTCGAGAATAGCAGTTGCTCTACATGGATAGTGTAGAGTGGAGTTTCGCTCAGTGGCACTTATAGGTGCGGTAAGGGTTGTTGAGTAGATTTCCTGGAAGGGAAAGGTATGTAGCTCCGGAAGGAGTGTGGGTCCTCTGAAATGAAGGCAGTGGAGTAAATGGATGATCGAAGTGCTTCAGTTATTGGTAGTAAGCACTGGGATTGCACCGGATGTATGGAAGTACATACGGGTTGGCTGCTCGTTGAGGTGGTGGCAATGTTGAATGATGCGCAGGCATGTTTTCAGTCTCCTTGGAAAATGAGGAGGTTAGTGGTTCCAGATTGGAGATTTGGACAAAGGAAGATGAGACAGCAGGTTAACAAACTCGGGAGTAGTCTGGACCGGTGCTGAGGACTGTATAAGGATATTACAGTCGGAGGTCAAGGACCTAGAGATCGTGATAGGGAAGTGTGAGTGGGTTGCACTCCGTTGTATCGAACCGAAGGGTTCGAGGGTGACGCAAGGACAGGGTCCTTGGTTCCGAGTAGGGTTGTGGTCATGAGCTTTGGATGTAGTGGTGTTCCATCCTAGGGATGGCTGGACCATCGTAGGCGTGCCTGGTTTTCCAGCCCGAGGCTGTTTGGGCCACGTACGATGTGTATGAACATTATGGCTGGGTGTTCAGGATGTTTGCTCGGAAGCTGTGAATTGTTTCATCATGTCAGCACGGTAGGGGATTCGACCCAGGGAGGAAACGAGATGAGTTTCCATCGGTGCAAGTTGATAAAGGTAGCACCAGTTGGGCGAAAGATAGTGAGCTAATACTGGGTCAAGACCCGGTGGTTTAGAATGGTATCCAGTTTTTGCTGGTGGCGAATGAATGCGTAAGTCGGAAGTAAGATAGTGTCTTCTGGTGGCACTTAGTTGATGAGTGTTGTTATCAGAGAAAGGAAGCCGGTGGCCGGCTTGAAGCGGTTATCAGGACCCTGTAAGGGAAGAGATGAATTTTAAGGATTCGATAGCAGTGTTTGAAGGAATCTGGGTCGGGTAAGATCAGTGGATGCATTGTGGGAGTATCATCCGGAAGTTGGTGTTGCCGCAGGCTTCGAGGACGAAGCCTAATTTAAGTGGGGGAGAATTGTAACATCCCAAGTTCGGAACAAGAAGTGAAGGGTGCTAAGTGTAAATAAAGGAAGGGACTCGACGATTAGGTACGCTTACTCGCCGAGTCGGAGGCTTGGACTCGACGAGTTGGTGCTGGAACGAGAAAACCCAAATCTTAGGGTTTGCACCCTATTTAAAGGACTTTATGTCCCTCTTCCAGCCTCCTAAACCCCTAGAGAGTTCCAGAAAACCCTAATTTCGTGTGAGGCTTCATTGTTGAGGAGATTGGGGCTTGGAAGAGGAAATTGGTGGAAGGAGCTTGATAAATTGGAAGCTAGCATCAAGGGGGTGTAAAGATCTGGGATCTACATCAGTTTTGGGCACATCTCTGAGGTAAGGAGCCCTTAACTTAAGCTATTTCCTTTTTGGTTCATCCTTGGTGGTTGTTTTGGGAGTTCTTTAGCTTTTTTTAAGATCTATTTCGGATTTAGAGTTAGATCTGAGGTTGCTACTCCAGATCTGGACTCATGATGGCCTAGGATTTCATAAAGCTTCAGTCTTTGAGTTGTTGGTGAAGCCCCTTTGTCTAAAACCCAATCTCTAGAGTGTTTTGGGCTTATATCTCCTTGGTTTCACATAAAGGTTGCAACTTTATGTGAGGGTTAGGCTGTAGAAGAGTGGATCTATGGATTGGAGCCCCTGCATGGCTCGAAAAGCCTCTGTATGGAGTGAGAACTGAAGAGACTCGGCGAGTCACATGGGTGTACTCGACGAGTTGTATGAACATGTGCATGGACTCGACGAGTTGAAGAACAACTCGGCGAGTCTGTTCTTGCACTCGGGGAGTCTGGTAGCAGAACCCAACCTCTTGTGGTTAAAGCTTTAGATTAGTGAGTCGTTTGGCGACTCAGTAAGTTGGACAGGATGGGACTCGGAGATCGTTGGACTCGACGAGTCGTGGGGCGACTCGGCGAGTTGAGTCGTGTTATGGAAGTTTCTGAGTATAGGAACTCGACGAGTCGACGGGTTGACTCGGCGAGTAGAGTCAACCAGGAAGGTTGACTTTGACTGAGGACTTTGACTTTGACCAAGAGTTGACCAGTTTGACTTCCAGGGGTATTTTGGTAATTTTGGTATTGGCTCTTTGGTAGTGTGTTGAGGTGAAGTTCGTATCGGTGGTCAGAGCAGCTTGGTCGTATCTCTTCAGTCGGCAATTGCAGGTGAGTTATCCTCACTATATCGACAGGGTCTACGGCACCAAGGCCGACCCTTTATCGGATGGAAATCCGGGTATTGTTGTTATGTTATTGCTTTTCTAGATCTACATCCTGGTATTTAGGATGATGTTATGTTAGTGACCTGGTTAAGGTCGGTACCCGGTATATAGGGTAATGCTATACTAGTGACCGGTTAGGTCGAAATCCTGGTTAGGATGTTGATATGCTATGTGATCTGTTAGACTCATAGTCTGGTTAAGGATTTGTTATGTGATGAATTGTTTTATGTGCACATGGTTGTTTGACTGGGGTTGGGTTGAGTCGGGTCCTGCTTTGTGCTGTAGGCCAACATACCCAGGGCGGATCGGATATTCTGAAGGCCCAGCGAGCGGTCCGGATAGGTTGAAGGCCCCAAGAGGGCGGACCAGACGTGCCGAGGCTCGGAAAGTGGACCAGGCCGACTGAAGGCCCGGTGTGGGCGGACCAGTCATACTGTAGACTCAGAGAGTGGACCAGGGGGATTGAAGGCCCGGTGCGGGCGGACCAATCACACTATAGACTCGATGTACATGGCTGGACGCGGAGGGTGGACTAGGTGGACTGAAGGCCCGGTGCAGGCGAACCAGTCACACAGTAGACCCGGTGTGCATATTTGTTCTATTTGTGATATGTTATGAGTATGTTTATGTGTGGTTGGTATTTTGGGGGTAACTCACTAAGCTTTCGGGCTTACAGTTTCAGTGTATTGTTTCAGGTACTTCAGGAGATCGTGGCAAGGCGAAGGCGTGATCGTACCGCTCCTCATGTTTTATGATTTATGTGATATGGTTCTGGGGATACTCTGATGTTTAAACTATTTTGAAAACAAGATGTGTGAACTTAATGGTTTTTGAATGAAATAAAAATGTTTTAATTTGGCTCAATTTTTATGGATGTTATAATTTTTCTGCATGACTGTTACGATAATAGGATCCTTAAATAATCAGGATCCCGGAAAACTTGGTTCTTGCAAACCATCCTGAGACAAACTTCTTTTAGTGAATCATTTTTAGTATACTTGAATTCTGATAACCAAATGATTTTTTCTTAGGATCTTAGAAAGTTCAGGATCCTTAAACTTTACTTAGAGTTTTTCGAGAATAAGGATAGATGGAACCTCACTGTCTTCAAGTTTTTCCTTAAGCTTCATAAGCTTTTCAATCATAGAATTACTGAGGGTAAATCTCAACTTAGGAAAGAACTTAGGATCACTGTTGACTTCTGATGATAAGGTTCTTACTGATGAGGATCCATACCAATGAGGATCCTTAATGACGAGGATCCTTAAGGATGAGGATCCTTAATGATGAGGATCCTTAATGGTGAGGATCCTTAATCATTAGATCATACGGGGGAATTCCCTTCTTAGGATAACCTGTTTAGGTTATAAACCTTGACAAAATTTCAGGGAAACATAATAATTTCAATTCATAACGTGTTAATGTTATGCATTGGTGAGGATCCCAACTTGTGAAATATTTCATGGGAAAGATCCCTACTTATGATAACATGAAAGTTATGATTTGTGTGTATTTCTGGGGAAAAATACCAACGTGTGATAACATGAAGATGTTATAAACCTTATGTAATTTCTGGGGTAAGATCCCAATTTCAGATAACATGAAAATGTTATAAACCTTAAGGATCTTAACTTGTGTTCAAAGATAAGAGGGTTGCCAAGCCACTGCATCGTGAAATGATCCCCTTATTCCTATCCCATAGTTAGATATCGTGCGTTCAAGCGAGATGTATAAACCTTAGTTCATGTGAAAGAATATGTGCACCTTGGTTTTGTTGAAGACCAATTGATCTTATTTACATCTAGTATGCTTTGAGATGTATATCATTCCAGGATCTGGGAAAAATGTCTCCTTCGAGTGTTGCTAGCCAATATGCTCCTTTTCCTGCTTCAACATCTATGGGATATGATCCTTCCCACTTAGGAGCTAATTTACCTGTACTAAGATCCTTGGTGTTTGGAATGTTTTCCTTAATACCAAGTCTCCTATTTGGAATCTTCTGACTTTTATGTTCTTGTTGTAAGCCTTGGTGATCCTTTGTTGATGAGCACCAATGCGTATCATGGCAAGATCTTTGAGTTCGTCAACAGTGTCAAGATCCTGGGCTAGGATCCTGTCATTGTTTTCTTGATTTTGGAACAAGTATCTTGCTATCGGGATCACTACTTCGGTAGGGATCATTTCTTCTGTCTCGAACACCAATGAGTAGGGGGTCTGATCTGTGGCTACTTTGGAAGTAGTCCTATCTGCCCATAGGACGAAAGGAAGATCTTCTGCCCATCTTCTTTTCTTTTTATCTAGTCTTTTCTTCAAGTTGTTTACTATGATCTTATTGCTAGATTCTGCTTGACCATTAGCTTGGGGATGAGCAGGAGTGGACATTATCATTTTGATTCCCCAATTCGTGCAAAAGTCTCTTGTCCTCTTGCTTATGAATTGGGATCCATTGTCGCATATAATTTCAGCTGGGATCCCAAACCTGGTCAAGATATTACGTTTGATAAATGAGACTACCTCTTTGTATCTAACCTGAGAAGTAATCAGTCATCAGTCATCACCAACATGAAGACTTTTCCTCTTGGAGCTATTGGTAATTTTCCTACTATATCCATTCCCCATTTCATGAATGGCCATGGAGAGATAATAGGATGTAGAGGTTCTGCCGGTTGATGTAGGATGTTGTTGTGTCTTTGGCAAGCATCACACTTAGCATGTAGAAAAGAATCTCTCTTCATGGTTGGCCAGTAGTACCTTGTTCTCAATGCCTTGGAGTTGGATCTGCCTCCAGTGTGATTGCCGCAGTCTCCTTCATGTATGTCCTTCAAGACTTCTGCAGCTTCAGGATCTTCCAAGCACCTGAGGTATGAACCTGCCATAGACTTTTTATATAGTTTACCTTGGATTATTATGAATTTTGAGACTCTTTTTCTGAATGCTCTTTCGCTTTTTTCTTCTGTTGGGATCGTGCCATTTTGGAGATGCTCGATAATGGGTTGGATCCATGATCGTGGACTTCTTCGAGGATCCTGTTCGTCGGGATCCATTTGGGGAGGGATCCGAGGGTCAGGATCTCAAATGGCTGCTACACTTATTGGTTGTTCATGGTCATCGGGTTTGTCGGAAAGGTCTTCTATAGCTGGATTTATTATGTGGGTTATAGGGATCTTCATTTCGGAAAGGGCTTCTGCTTCTGTGTTTTCTTCTCTGGGAACTTGGGTTAGGACAAGGTTTTCAAAATTAGAGGCTAATTTTTTGAGGACCTCGAGGTATAATGCTAATCTTTCACCTTTCGCTGCATAAGATCCTTTGAAGTGATTGGTTAATAATAAAGAATCAACAAATACCTGAGAGATCCTTGATTTGAAGATCCTTAGCCAATTGTAGTCCCATGATGAGTGCGTCATACTCCGCTTCGTTGTTGGTTGCATTGAATTCACAACTAACTGTCTGGGGTAGGATGTCCCCTGTGGCGATTTTAGTATGATCCCTAGCCCAGTTCCTTTTTGGTTTGAAGCTCCATCCGTGAATAGTGTCCATTTTCCCAAGTGTTCATCTTCTAGAAGTTGTTTAGCTTCAATGTATACTTTGTTTTGTAGATCATAACTAAAGTCAGCCACAAAGTCTGCTAATGATTGTGACTTTATGGCGGATCTTGGCTCATATTTGATGTTAAACGTGCTTAACTTCATTGACCATTTTTCCATCCTTCCTGACATCTCTGGTTTTCTCATCCCATTCTTAATAGGATAATTAGTTTTCACATGTATAGTATGTGTGTCGAAATAATGTCTTAATTTAGTAGAAGCAGTTACTAATGCAAGAATTTATTTTTCAAGATAAGAATACATGGTTTCAGGATCCATAAGACTTTTACTTACATAGTAGATAGGATGTTGGTCTCCGTTAAGATCCTTGGCTAGGACAACATTTATAGCCACTTGAGGATACCGAGAGGTAGATAAGAAGTGGTTCTCCATCTATAGGCTTTACTAGCAGTTGCGCGAAACTTAAGTATCTTTTGAGTTCATGAAAAGCTTCTTCGTGTTTTTCGGTCCATTCGAACTTCTTGTTCTTCTTCAAGATATCATAGAAGGGCTTGCACCTTTCTGAAGATCTTGAAAGGAACCTATTGAGTGCTTCTACTCTTCAGGTTAGCCTTTGGATGTCTTTTGTTGATGATGGAGATTTCAGCTCGATGATTGATTTTATCTGCTCTGGGATTGCTTTTATTCCTCTCTTGGTTACCATATGCCCAAGGAACTTGCCCGACTTTATCCCAAAGTGGCATTTAGACGAATTCAACTTCATGTTGTATTTGTCTAGAATGCCAAAGTCTTCTTTGAGATCCCTGAGATGATCTTCAGCTTTCATGGACTTCACCACCATGTCATCAATGTAGACCTCCATGGTGTCCCCCAGCTTGTCTTTAAACATTCGGTTCACCAGTCTTTGATATGTTGCACCTGCATTTTTTAGACCAAAAGGCATTGCAGTGTAAGATTATATACCTGTTGGTGTTATAAATATTGTATCTTCTTGATCGGATGGTTCCATTTGGATTTGTTGGAATCCTGCTGAAGCATCCATGAAGGTTAAGAGTTCGTGGCCAGCCGTTGCATCTATCATGGAGTCAATGTGTGGTAGAGGGAAAGGATCTTTAGGAAAAGCCTTGTTAAGATCCGTGTAATCTACACATACTCGGCACTTTCCATTCTTCTTTCATATGATAACTACATTAGCTAGCCATCTCGGGAACTTCACTTCCTTGATCATTCCTGTCTGAGGAGCTTTTCCACTTCTTCTTGGATGATCTGGTTCCTTTCAGGTGCAAACTTCCTTCTCTTTTGATGTATCGGTCTGAAAGAAGAATCAATATTAAGTTTGTGAGTAATAATAATCTTGTCTATACCTGTCATATCTTCGTGTTTCCATGCGAACGTCTTGCTTCTGGTTCGAAGGAAGTTTAACAAGTCTTGCTCAATTTGCTCAGGTATTGAGGATCCTATGAGGACTTTGGCTTTAGAATCCTCGATGCTCAGGGGCACTTCCTTCACGTCTTGCTCCTTCATTTCTAGAACATGTCATGCCCCCTGCCTTAACTGCTATGCTTGTTGGGGTTTCATCGCAGGCTTCATAGAGGTTTTATAACATTACTTGACTCTTGTTGAAATCCCATGATCTTCACTGTTCCTCATAGAGTAGGCATCTTTACATACTGATGATATGTTGATGGAACCACTTTCATCTCGTGGATCCATGGTCTTCCTAATATCAAATTATAAGAACATAAGGTGTCAATAACACATAAGTTTTGTATAGAGTTTACCCCCTCTACGTATATTGGTAGCTTTATCTCCCCGATGATGTGTTTTGCTTCTCCGCTAAATCCTATGAGGATCGAGGATTTTTGATTATCTCTGATTTCGGGATGTTCATCCTCTTCAATGCGTCCAAGAGTATGATGTTGACCGAGGATCCTCCGTCAACAAGGATCCTTCTGACGAAGTGGTTGGCAATGTACAGTGTTATCACGAGTCTCATGGTGAGGATCTTGGATCTCTTCCCTGTCCGTCTATTCAAACGTGATTTCCTTTTCATTGCTAACCAAGGTATTCTTCCGTGGTCTATCCTCCTTTTCTGTTTTAGAGACCTTGGCGTGTTTTTTAGCTTGAGAATAATAAGTAACACAAATGTTAGATCGCCTGAGATAACGTTAATTATCTTAGCGTTTCGGGGTGGAGATCCTGGTTTCTCTGAGATCTTGTGACCATCCTGGTTGTTTTCCTTGGACTTTTCCTTCTTTCTTCCAAGGATCTCTTTGAGATGCCCTTTGCTAAGGAGGTAGCTAATCTCCTTTCTTAGGGCTATGCACATCGAAATGAACAGAATGATGCTCCATACACATGGTACACACACACACTCGTTCTTCTCTCTCTAAACCACCTTGAGTTTCACACACTTAAGCTCCTCTATCCGTACACTTTTCAACCTCTCCTCACCCCTAACACCTATATATATATATATATATATATATATATATGTGTGTGTGTGTGTGTGTATGTGTGTGTGCGGAACAAGGGCCGTGAACCAGTTCACGGCTGTAAACACAACCGCAAACATATATTACATTACAGAAAACCCAATTGCCTAGAAAAGCAAAGTATAAACCAAATTTTGACCCAACAATCACCCCCTTGGTTTATAGCTTTCTTTTCTAATTGACCCAACGAGCTCCCCCTAAAAAGTAGCTGGCTTTTCTTGTCAATCTTCATTTGGAGCTTGGCTTCAGCGTTTACCTTCGATTTCTTCACAGCTTCAAGATGAACTTAATGAATCTTCAATAAATGACTTCATCTTGAGCACTTGGGCTTTTCTTCAGAATTTGGCTTTGAACGCACGTTGGGTGAGGAGGCTTCTTGAAAGATGGCGCTTTCAGCTTGGGAATCTTCAGAGAGAACAACAGAGAGATCTAATCTTCCGGATCACTTCAGCAGGTTCATAGATAGCAACAAATTGATTGAGGAGGCTTCAATGCAATCTGTCACATAATCTTCATGTCAGCTTCACCTTGCTTCTGGATTGAAGGATTGAATGTTTAAAGAATAATCTTCATTTCTTGCTCCTTCGAATAAGAATTCTTCGATGATCACGGATGAAGCCTTGGCTCAGAAATTCTCGATATAGTCTCCATGAGTCTCATCTACATTTGAATTCACTTTTCAAGACAAAACTAAACCAAAAAAAAAAAACTTAGCACATAATATTTTTGGAATTTTCATATTTTCTGAAAAATAAAACAGAAACAAAAATATTGGATTTATTTTATTTTATTTTATTTTATTTTTCTGAACAAGAAATAAAATAGAAATAACACTACTTTTGGATTTTCGATTTTTGTTTGATTTTTGAATTTTTTAATTCCCCCCCTAACTTGTTTATCAGTACCTTCACCTTCATGAATTTAACAAATTTAACAAAAACAAAAAAAATATTTGGGATCAAAGTTGTGAGACAGTCTTAACTTGTTTATCAGTACCTTCACCCTCATGAATAGATCTGGTAAATTTTCTGTATTGTGGTCCACTTAAACACGAAGGATATCGACAAACTTTTCTAAATAAACCATTTAGCTGACGACGACAACGGGTATTGTTGTCCACTTAAATTAAGCAGCGAGATCTACAGACAACCTCTAAATGGTTCAATTTTAGTTGCACTAGATCGTGTTACCCACTTCCCGATATACCCTGGTTATCAAGAACTTCCAAAGAACTCCTTACTTTAGGTGAGTAAACAATTATTAAGGAGGAAGTCAGATTTAGAGATAGATGCATATGTTGTGTCCCAAGTCTGATCTCTTTCAATCACGTAGAGGGGACAACATATGGCTAACTAGGATAGACGGATTGAGAGATAGAATATTGAATATGCTATGTTCCAGGTCGGATCATTTCAATCACGCAGATGAGACAGCATATGACTAACAAATAGGAAGAATTGCACAAATAAAGAAGATGCATAGAAATAGAGTTGCATATGTTGCATTCCAGGTCGGATCTCTTCCAATCACGCAGAGGAAGCAACATATGACTGACAGATAGAAAGCAAGAAAATAATTTCCTATAGACCTACTTTATCAGAACCCCCAGTCGCCCTATCAGAACCATAATTAAGGACATAAGTCTGTACATCAAGGAAAAGTTGAACCACTGTTGTAGATGCGTATTAATTTAGTGTATCCCGTGGGTTCCCGTGTTTATCTCACTGCTCAATCTACCCAAGCGTCGTATGGTCAGTCCAAACAATCCTATCTAAATCCACACTGTCAAATCCTTCGTGCCTACCAGCACATTGAACACAGAGTCTAGACAATTCAGATTCAGTAACTTATACTAGTTTAGACTGCCCGTTATCACTTTCTTGATATCACTTCCCTATAAACATATAAGAAAATAAAAACTGTATAAAAAGTTGTCTTCAAAACGAATCAGTTTAAGATAAACTCATGAGTATAGAAAAGAAAAACTCAAACTGCAAGTCACCGATTGAATTTGCATCCAGAAGGTCTGAGAACAACACGCATAATCTCAGAACAGATCTGAAAATTCTTCACATTGTTAAGCACAAACCCCATGTGTGATCCTTTACTTTCTTCCCTTCCCACAAAGGACACATACTCTCAAACAATGTTCTGAGTGTTGTACAGTTGAGAGATGTCCCCTATCATGTGCCTGGAACAGCCACTACCAACAGACCGAGGTATGATGATATGCCTCCATAGCTGCTCCAGCACAGAGCAAGATCAGTTGGTCTTTGGAACCCAATACATTTTGAAACTGGGTTGAACTTTGTCATCTTTGCAAGGTACTCTCTCCCACGACATATCCTGCTTGTTACAAATAGAAGATGAAGAAATATTAGAATCATTAGGTGATTTGGGAGATTGAACCTTTGGTACCCATCTGTAGTTGGGTTTAACCCATTTCTTTTTCGATCCGATGGGTGCCTCAGTACTTGCTTTTGAACTTGAAGCTGATCGCCGAGATAACTTTGACCTAGTCGGTTTTGGTTTCGTTAGGCATTTCTTGAAATTGGCTTCTTGGTCGGCATTCCCTTCTTGCCCTTGGGATTTTGATTCTTGGCCTTTTGTGCTTTCCAATCACCATTGCTTGAACGTGGCCTTGAAGGGCTTCTTTTGGGGTATCTCCCACTTGGCGCATTTTTCCATCCTTGTGCGTAGTAGGGAACGTATGCGCAATTAGGACAATTTCGGGCAATGTGTCCATGTGTTCCACAGTGAAAACATGTCCTTTTCTTCACTGAGGAGTTGTTTCTTCCTGCCGCTGGTGGCGTGTCCTTGCCTTGTTCCTGGTTGTTCCCACATACCCACTTGCAGCATGCACTTTGTTTTGCTTCTTTCGGTGGCCTATATTTACCAACAACAGGTTGATTAGAAGCAACAGATTCAGAGTTCAAGGAGTCATTTGTTTGACAATCAACAACATCAACAGAATTAGAAGTAGTTCTGTTCTCCTTGTCCTCATCTTCCGCTACTTTTCCTGCACAGGAAGTAGAAGCATCAGAAACGTTCAGCTCAACACTTTCTGGCACAACCACGACAGGTTTGCCATACTCAAGATGTGCCTCTCTGCCCATTTCTTCTTTTGTTAAAGGGTTAAACTGATAAGTGTGATTAAAAGGAGGAGGAACTTTATCATATCCTAAACCCTTTTGCTGGTTATTTTTAAATTTCAAACTATTTTCCATCATTGACGCAACTACTTCACTTGACACATCAAATTTTCTAAAATTAAAATCTGCATTTTCAAATTTGTTTTTCAATGTGTCAAGCTCGGCAGTCACAGAGGCAAGTTCTTTCTTAATGTAGTTATAACTTTCACATTTATTGCTGTATTCCTCTTGAAGTGTTCTAAAGTCCTTGATTTTGGACTCTAATTTCTCTTTTAACGGTCTCTGGTCTTTCTTAAGTTCATACTTCTTATATTTTAGGTCCTCGTTCTCTCTTTTTATGAACTCAATTTGTTCACGTAAAAATTTAATTGTTTGAATGCATGTTTGAGAACAAGAAACTTCATTGACCGCAATGTTTGAGGAACTCATTGTTTACCAAAAATCCCCTTTGACTTGAAGCCTCAAAAGTCAACCTTAAAAGTCAAATTTAAATAGTCAAACTTAAAAGTCAAACTCGAAAAGTCAAACCGAAAAACTAAATTTGAAAATTTGAAAGTCAAAGTCAAAGTCAAAGTTTAAAGTCAAAGGTCAAACTTGAAAGTCAAAGTCAAAATATTAGGTCAAAAGTCAATTTAGAAAGTCAAAAATTAAAAGCAAAAATTTTTGGGTTGAAAATGAAATTTAAAAATAAAAGGAAATTGATTTTTGGGCTGAAAATGTCAATATTGCGAAATATGGTCGAAATAAAGAGGCCTTATGAATTAAATTCGGGAAGAATTAAGCGTAAGGCAAGCTAGTCCAACTGGTAAGGCGCTTGGTTGAAGAGTTAGGGGACCCGGGTTCGATCCCATGTAACCTCAAAATTTCCTTTTCCTTTTTTTAAGTGTGCGCTGCTTCGCACCAATGCTGCTGATCGAAGACTCGTTGGGCCGAACACGTGCTCGGCCGAGGACGAAGCGAGAACCGTGAACGTGCGAGGATGCTGAGCCGTACATCGAGGACCGTGAACTCCGAGGGTCGCAAACTGTTCTCGGTCGTAAACGAACTTCGGGCCGTGAACCCTTCTTGGGTCGAGAACCCTTCAAGGGCTGTAAACCCTTCAACAGTTACGAAAAAAACGACGTTTTTCACCCTTTTTGATCCAAAAATCGATCAAAAACTCGTTTTTATCAAAAATGCAAAGAACAACCCCCCTATTTTGCCAAGATCTATCAAAAAACGTAGAAATCCTTAAAAAATAAGATCAAATACACTCCAGATCTGAAAAAATTAATTGATACAATCCAAGCTCTGATACCAATTGTAAGTCCCAAATTCGCTTGTGTATCAATCAGATCCAATTGATGGTGCGGAATCCCAATCAATTGGATGATGCTAGATCAAATGTAGAAGAAGGAGAAGAAGAATAAGTGAATCTATTATGTATTCAATGAATAGAATGATGCTCCATACACATAGTACACACACACACCAGTTCTTCTCTCTCTAAAACACCTTGAGTTTCACACACAGTTGACCGTAAACACTATGGATACGTCACTACTGAATGACAGACTCTGACACTATAAATAGGGACAAACTGGCCGTGAACGGGGTTCACGGCCGAACACCCTTTTACCGCCGTAAACACCAACCCAGCCGTAAACCATCACAAACACATACATTACAAGATCAAGACCCTATAAGACTTATAAAAATGATTGCCTAGCCCAAATCACTAATCTATGACCTATCAATCTCCCCCTTGGTTTGTGGCTAGCATAAGATCAGTCTTCTCTTATCATGGGTTCTCTAGCAGCGTCACATCCGATCTATCTATTGCCCCCATCCATAGCCTCTTGTCAATTATCTTAGCAACCATGGCTGTGAACTCTTTGGCAGCAAGCTCTATAACCTCCGACTTGCAAATAATTTGATGTCTTTCCAGGGTGTGAATATCTCTCTCCCTGAACCTCAGAAGATCTTTAGAATCAATAAGTCGACAGACAATATCGCTGTCTGAAAACTTGATTGCTACTGTAGCTGTAGCCTCATCGTAAGCCCAAAATTCCATCCAATCCAGATATCCATCTTGAAAATGTTGACGAATTGGAATTTCTTTCAGCTGTTTAGTAGCAGGCCACAACACTATCTTCATTGGCTCGTTTGTTTTTGGGATCGAGCACCTCCGGATCTCTTCTAATCATAGAGTTAGTTGTCGTCATTCTGGAAAATTTTTCTTTGACCTGTCGCTCCAAAAAGAATTTGAAACTGAAAGCCTGAGGGTCCTTGGAGGGATTGTGGAATGGAGCACTTGAGAGTTCCGTAAGATCGACTTTTGTCCAAGAACAGAAGTCGTGAGTACTCTTGTAGTATTCAGGAGGGCCAAAGTTCCTCTTCACCAACCACAGTTTTAAGTCAGCATGATATCCCCACATCTTAATTCCCGAACGATTCCCAAACTTGTCGCCAAATATTCGTTTTCAAGATCAGTTACTGTGAGTTGATGCTGGTCTCCACTTCGATTCTCATCAGAGTTCTTCATAAACAGCCATCCTTCTTTCTTCTCAGCAGAAACTTTTCTCTTAGCGTGCTTGATAGTGATTCGACGATTGGCATTGACAGGCTCAGTTTCGAATCGATCGACAATTCGTGTGGTTCTGGGAGGTGGAGGATCCACAGCGTTGTCGTTTAGAGAAGGCTAGACAAGGACGCTGGAAAGACCTTCAGTTGCTACTGGCTGATCGACAGATGACTTGAATTTGTCACCAAGTTCTTCATAAAGTTTATTCTTCAAGTCATAGTAGCATGCAGCCAAAGCTCCAAGGTGAGTTTGGAGATCAGTTATTTGCTTTGATTTGACCCTGTTGTCAGCTTCAACATCTGAAAGACGAATGTCAAGTTTACCTATCAAAACATCTTTTTCAATGATCGTCTATTTCAACACACCAATCTCAACGATGAGCTCTGTATTGGAAGGCTCAACTCCCCCGGATCTACATTCCTCAATAGATATGCCTTTTCCGCGAGGAGGAAGGCCTGTTGCTTCTTGTGCTGCCAAGGCCTGTGCAAGTCTTTCAGAAGCGATGTCATGATCAGGCCTTGGGGGGGGGGGGGGAGAAACCTCCAGGAGCTGAAGGACTCCCTGCTTCAAAGATGGTTCTTGGTCCTTCATGATCAGGAGCAGCTGGAACAGTTGGAGTAGTAGCTGATGTTGTGATTGCAGGCTGAATGGGTGAGGTCTGTTACTGAATTAGTACCCCCGACCTCGGATCATGTCTTCTTCTCTTCAATGGAGGCTGGGAGGTTTGTGTCACAAGCAGATCACTCACAGATGGCGTAGAAGTTGGAACATCAACATTAAGGGGAGGAATCCTTGATGATGTATATGTATCGATTGGAATACTGGCCATCTGTTCAGAGGTAGGAGGCGTAGCTTCTTCAACATTATCCAGTTCTCGTGTCTCCGTTGCCGGTTGTGCAACTTCATGGACATTATAAAATAAGGATTCAAGGTCCTCATTTGTGTGGCAGTAGTCATCCGAAAACTTAAATTTTACTTCCACATCATCATGTCTAGCCAGGTTACCACCAAAATTTGAGTCATTATCACTGAAATCCTCATCATTTCCATCATCACCATCACCACCCGCGTCTTGACTCTTGTTGAAGTCACTCTGTACCTCCACATTGATCATGGTGTCATGTTCCTCTGCTACAATTGCAACATGAGGAACTCTTTCTTCTTCATGATATGAGATGGTAATGACATCGTCTTCAGATTCCAAGTGGTCAGAGGAATCACTGGACTCATATGTATCATTCGATTCAGCAAACGCCCCAAACTTCACCAAAGGGTATTTTCATTGGAACATAAATTTACCCTTACGGGTCTGTTTAATTAACCCAATGGTGTTTGATCCAAGGGATTTCATATCTAAAGTTTCTCCTTCCTTCTCAATCTCCGGGAATTGGTTGTTAATGAGCAACTGAATGAACCTTGGGTACATGAGAAATTTATTTCTTGTCTTTCCTTTAATATTCCCGATAAGTTCGTCCAAGATAAACGTGGAGAAGTTGAAATCAAGTCCCACAGCAAGAGCGGCGATTGCACGTGTGTTCCGTAAAGAGATTTCATCCGCTCCACATCTCCTTCCCGAGATGCAGCTCACAAAGACATGAGCTAGAAACCTCCGGTACGGTGGTAACAGCTTCTTTAGGGTTGGAGGAAATTCTCCTTCATATCCCATTTTACCGAGGAGTTCTTGAGCTTGATCCATTTCAATCTCGCTCAGGAAACTTCGTTGGTCTTCAATTTTCAGAACATCCCGGATGATCTGCTCTGCTGTAATGACCTTGCTTCCTTTAACAATAACTTCAACATATATTGAGCCATCATTCCCCTTTTTCACTACTGCAGTCTTCCAGAACTCTTTAATCAGGCTTTGGTAGATCGCTGAATTTAGAGTCAAAGCAGTAGCTAAGCAGCATTTCTTCAAACCATGGATCATGGACTTGAATTCACCATGAGCTGCAGGAGGGTCAACCAAAAAGATCGCCAAATTGTGACCATCAGCAAACTTGAGCCCATCCATTTTGATTTGCACTTAACCAAGCCAAGTGAGAAAACAATTTATTTAATCATTTAAGACTAAGGTTTTACTCATGTAACAATTTAATTAGGCTTTAATGGTGATTAAGTGTTAAAAACAGTTTTTAATGTCCAAAAATTGAGTATACGGTCAGATAGGGAGTTTACGGCCATAAACGAGTGTACGGCCGTAAGCCCTTCAATGGCCGTAAACAGCTCATGAACCGTAAACGCCGACATATTCAATTTCTTCGATTAATCCTTTGATTCAAGGTTGTTTTACTGTTAAAAGGACATTCTGATGATCGCAATGGGCATACCTACAAACGTAAACAATCAATTTCGAGTTATAAACACAAAGATAGGTGGATCGATGAACAACCTTTGAGAGGATTTGAGGGAGTTTACGGCTGTAGAAAGAAAAATGAGAGTAAAGGAGTGTACAGTCGGACTCAGCACCTTATATACCCGGACCCAAGACCCGGTCCAAAACCCATGGACTACAACCCAAAAAGCTTCAAAAATTAAGCCCAACACCCAAAGACAATTAAAAATAATGCATTTTGAGGACTAAAAAATAAAATAAAAATAAAATAAAATAAAACAAATTCTAAAAATTAAACTAAACAAATTTTTAATTTTTTAATTTTTTTTATTTTTATCAAGATAAAAATAAAAATAAACGTAAAAATAAAATTTGAAATTAAAATGAATTAACACTAAAACACCAATTCTTCCAATCATCATTCTATGTGTAAGCACACCATTTGGACTTGTCTTTCCAACTGGTAGACTTGTTATCCTTCTTTGGCCACCTTGCTTTGTCTCTAAGATCCTGCATATCATGGATTAAACCTAAAACATCCACAGAAAAACAATAGTCAGTGATCTTAGGGGGTTCCCTTTCCTCTCCTTCATCTTCGAGGGAATTAACCCTGTGATGATTTGGTTTGGAATAGGGCTTCGATTTGTAGGATCTTGGAGCCAAGGATTCGACCTTCCTATTGGGATTATCGTATTGACTTGAAGGGTTACACCTCTTCTGGACTTCTTTATCCTCTTCATGCCTTATGAACCTCAATGCTCGGCACCTAACTTCGTCCAATCTCTTGCATGGAGTCATCACGGGATCTTCATAGAAGGATGAATCCTTCCTTAGACCCATCTTGAAGGCCTCGACAACAGTCGCCATGTCAATGTTGGGGATGCTCAGAGCTTCCCTGCCAAACCTGTTAACAAAATCCCTAAGTCGTTCCTTAGGATCCTGAACCACCCGATAGAGATCACTAGTGATCTTCTCGAAGGTTCTTCTACAAGAAAACTGGTTATTGAAAATATTGACTAAGTGTGCAAATGAAGTAATAGAATAGGGAGGAACGTTTACCAGCCATTTAAGAGTTGATCCCGTAAGGGTTGAACCAAAGCATTTGCATAGTCAAGCTTCCTTTAAGTGTAATGGGATGGGAATGATCTCCATCCTTTCTTGGTATTGTGCTACGTGCTCTTAAAGATCCATAGTTCCATTGTAAGGCTTTATGCTAGGAGTCTGGAAGCGCTTAGGAACTTTGGTATCAACTATCGCAGGAGCGAATCTCAAGATCCTGTGACTTGTTGGAGATGCTTCTGGTATGGGTTGAACTACCCCGGGTATGCTTGAGATCATCGGTCTCAACTGATGAAGTTCCCTATCCATGTTTGGACTTATCCTTGCATCAACATTCATAGAGTTAGTATTGATAGTATTGTTGTTTAAGAGGTTACTAGAATCAAGGTTTCTAGGAGTATTGAAAGGCTCATCCAGATCATTGATCATAGATGCTCAATTGTTCATAGCCGTTCCCCATGGTGATGCAACAGTAGCAGGAGCCGTGTTCCCCAATTGATTTCCTGAGGATCCTGCATTGTCGAAGTTCAGGATCCTTGGTTGTACAACTGTGGGCATCGTTTCCTGAGATCTTTGAAATTCCGCCTTCATCCTCTCCACTTCTCTAAGTAGTGTTCTATTATCGTCTTGCTGTTGAGTCATATGTTGTGTCAGTTTCCTCATCGTAGCGAAGAGTTCAATAGTGGTGACCGGAGCATTCAGATCCTGGAGTCCTGAAGATCCCAAACTTCCTTGGTTAGTGCTCGGAGGGGTGTTTCTCTTGGAAGTATCAGGTGCTTTCCTCTGACCAGGGGGTCCACTTGGAGGAGGTGGTAGGTTTTTGGTTGGAATGGAAAGAGTGGAGGATGAAGAAAGGATCGGTTGTGTATACATGATCTTTTGAGGATTTTGAACACCACGGCCCCACGGTGGGCGCCAAATTGTTTTGGTCAAACATTACACAAGTATAAATCAAGCAAATTGAATGAGAGGCTGTGATGTTCGAATTGTGCAATAGAAAAAGGTAAAGAGAATGAGACGATTGTTTACAAGGAAAGCCCTTGATCCTTGCTAGGATCTCCGGCACAAAACCTTGGGAGGTGATAATGATCACCTGCCTTGATGATTTTATTAATATAAAATGACGATTACAAAGAGTATCTCAGTAGGAACAAGTGAAAAAGTTCGTAGAGTAAGCTACGAGTAAGTAGAGTGTGTCGTGTGCAAGATACATGCATCAATTTAAAGTCTACACTTGCTAACAAGATGTCCGATATTCCCGGGATCCTCTATGACCAACTTTGTGGACGGTGATTGACTTGGTATTCCGGGTATTTAGCATAGTTGAGACAAAACTCTGTTGAGAATAAGTCTTCTCTTGACTATTTCTGCACATGTGTTAGTTAAGAACGAACTATAACCGTTATAAATGTTAGTAAATAATAATAACGGTAATAGTCGGGATCCTAAGATAGTTGGGGATCCTGAATATCTGATGATGTTTGAGGATCCTAAATGCTTTGAGGATCCTGGCCCTAACAACAGGCACAAGTCAGCTGTTACAAGGATTGGGAACTATGATTTCATGATTGGTGGTGGTGTTTATCTTAGTTTATCAAATTGATTTTTTTCGCCTGATATGGCACGAAACATTATTTCTTTTCATGCACTTTATAAGGATGGTTGTCGATTTTCATTTGATAATGATAACAGTGACATTTTGGTTTATAAGAATGGTTTTATTTTCAAATCAAGTCCATGTAAAGGTGTGTATGAAAGTGTTGTTACATAGGTGAAGTTGATAAACTATTAATGAATGTTGGTTCTTCTAATAGTGAATTAGATAAATCATGTTTGTGGCAGTGTCGACATGGCCATAAAAACAAGAAGCACATCGCGAAGCTCCTATCGGATGGTATCTTGGAATCACTTGACCTCAAATTAGATGATGTATGTGAGTCTTGCTTACTTGGCAAGATGACAAAGGCGCCATTCATAGGTCACTGTGAAAGAGGCAAGGATTTGTTGGATCGCATCCACACATATGTTTGTGGACCATTCAAATCTGCCACAAGACATGGAGAATGATACTTCGTGACTTTTACTGACGATTTTAGTAGATATGGATATATCTATCTAATCAAGCATAAGTCAGAAATCTTTGAGGTGTTCAAAGAGTTTCATAACGAAGTAGAGAACTAATTGGGCAGAAAGATCAAGATGATCCGATCCGATAGGGGTGGAGAATATTTAAGTCTTGAATTCTATGATCATCTTAGGAATTGTGGAATAGTTTCACAATTGCCTCCTCCCAGAACACCACAGTTGAATGGTGTGGCTGAGAGAAGAAATCAAACGCTGTTAGCTATGGTTCGATCTATGATGAGTCGAGCTACACTTCCAATATCTTTTTGGGGGTATGCCTTAGAGGCAGTCGCCCACATCCTAAACCTCGTACCCACTAAGAAGGTTTCTAAAACACCCTCTGAGATGTGGAGTGGGACATATCCTTCCCCAACACATAAAAAAGTTTAGGGTTGCGAGGCTTCCGTTCGTCGTGAGGCAAATGATAAGCTCGAGCCCAGATTAGAGAAGTGTTACTTCATTGGTTATCCACAAAAGTCCTTTGGATACTTCTTCAACAAGCCTTCTGAGAACAAGATGTTTGTTACTCGAAGTGTATTTTTCCTCGAGAGCGATCGCATTTCCAAAGAGCACAATTGGAGCCATATTGACCTAGAAGAGCTTCAAGAGTCAAGTGAAGAAGAACCTTTAGTGGACACTAGCGCTCAATCTGAGGTGCATCAACCTATTAAGGAACCTCAACCTGAGGTAGAGTAGCATGTTGAACAAAATGATATATCTCCACCTCCCTTTCGCATATCCAATAGAGTTCGTCTTCCTCCCGATTTACATGGTTTCTATATGATCATAGAAGGAGATGTGTTGATCAGTGATTGTACACTGGTTGATATGGATGAGCCACCCAACTATAAGGAAGAGATGGCAGGCCCTGAGGTTGCCGAGTGGAAGGAAAGCATGGAGAGTGAGATTCAGTCCATGTACGACAACCTAGTTTGGAATTTGGTTGATCCCACACTTGACACCAAAATTGTTGGGTGCGAATGGATCTTCAAGAGGAAGACCAACATGGATGGGAATGTGCACACGTTCAAGGCTAGGTTCGTTGTGAAGGGTTATACTCAAACTCAAGGGATTGATTATGAGGAAACCTTTTCACCAGTAGCCAAGATCAAGTCTATTAGGATATTACTTGCCATAACAGCCTTTCATGATTATGAAGTATGGAAAATGGATGTGAAAACCACTTTCCTTAACGAAAAACTTATATAGGAAGTGTATATGGCACAAACTAAGGTTTTCATAGATCCAAAATATCCAAAAAGAGTGTGTAAGCTTGAAAGGTCCATATATGGACTAAAACAAGCGTCTCGTAGCTGAAACCTTGTCTTTCACGAAAAGGTCAAAGAGTTTGGATTTTCAAGAAGTGAAGGTGAGTCATGCGTATATATCAAAGCTAGTGGGAGTATTTTCGTCTTCCTAGTGTTGTAGATGTATGACATACTCCTTATAGGAAACAATATCCCGATGTTGCAAGGTGTTAAAACGTGGCTTGGGAGTTGTTCCACTATTAAGGATCTAAAAGAGGCTGCATACATACTTGGTATAAGGATCTATAGAGATAGAGCGAAACGTCTAATATGACTGAGCCATAGTACATACTTGGATAAGATCTTGAAGAGGTTTAAGATGCAAGACTCCAAGAAAGGTTTTCTACCTATGCAACATTGCACCAAATAGAGTAAAACTCAATGTCCTAGTTCTGGTGATGAACAGGAAATAACGAGTTGAGTCCCATATGCTTCTGCTATAGGATCGATCATGTATTCCATGGCATGTACTCGACCTGACGTCTCATTTTCTCTGAGCATGGTGATTCGTTTTCAGGATAATCAAGGCGAAAGTCATTGGACAACAGTTAAGAGCATTCTGAAATACCTAAGAAAAACAAAGGATATGTTCTTGGTATATGGGGGTAAAGATGAGTTGAGAGTTACAGGTTATACAAATGCGAGTTTCCAAACTAATAGGAACAACTCATGTTTGCAGTTAGGATGGGCATTCTTGCTTAATGGAGGAGCAGTCACTTGGAAGATTTCCAAGCAGTCGACAGTAGCAGGCTCTATGTGCGATTAGAGTATATAGTGGCTAGTGAAGATGCAAAAGAAGCTACATGGTTGAATAATTTCATTAATGATCTTGGTGTCGTTCCGAGCATCAAGGATTCTTTGGAAATCTTCTATGACAACGAGGGTGTAGTCGCACTGACTAAAGAACCTAAGGACCATGGTAACTCAAGGAATATACTGAGAAAATTCGACTATGTATCGATTCGAGGATGGAGACATTGTCGTGAATAGGGTATCGTCAGAGGAGAATCCAACTGATATGTTCACAAAGCCATTATCAAGGATCAAGCATGATAGTCATACCAGATCTATAGGAATTAGATTTGCTGATGATATGGTGTAATTGTTTGGTTGTTTAGTTTGATAATCTTTGAAACATTTTACAATATGAATTTATAAATGAATTGATGTTTATTTTATGGAGACTTAATAAAGTGCTAATGATGCTATCAAGACTGTCATGCGTATTGGTGGATTGACCATACTGATTGGGCATAGAATAGTGATTGCGCCAACACTCATGAGTATTTAATGGAGATTTAAGTATTGTAACAACCCGCACTTAGAGATTAATTCATGGATATAGGCACGAGTAATTCTAAGATGATAATATCTTCTGTTCTTAAAACTAAGATACATATGGGTTTTGATCTATGATTCTTTTATGTATTGGTGTAATCCAACGCTATCCGTAACTGGTAGCTATAACGGGTATATCCATGTGTGACATGATGAAATTGACAAAAAACTATGTAGTCAAAGTTTATTCGTCACTTTTGCCTTAACAGGAGAAGCGATATCTATTGGTCACTCGATAATTTGGCGTTGACATAATGAATACATGGCCGAGTCTTGACTGAAATTGATGTGTTCAATTTAGTAGTCAACTGTAGTCACCACAAGTCTTTATCGGGAAACATATCTTTAATTATAACATTGACCATTATCCATGTCCCGAATTCATACATATATCATGAGGATGATGGAATAGTTGATCACTTATGTGAGGGTTGAAACTGATCAGATCAGAGTTCGGTAGATGCATTGGATGACATTATCTCTGTTGATTATTAGAGAAGTATTCGACCATATATAGTTGATGACTTGTCCAAGTAGGAGACTGTTGGAAAAGTGTGTCCAAGGTCATTAACCATTGGTGATATTTCTTATAATAACATGGTCCTCTTAGGTTACCTCAAGACTCAAATTAAGTAGAATAAATAAAAGATCAATTAGTTTATTAATTATCTTGGTTTAATAATTAATTAGAAACTAATTGGAAAACAATTTGGGAATTAATTAACAGTTTAATTAATAGATGGGTTGAATGTCAATTAAAAATAGTTGATTAATCAGGAATATTCCAGAACCCTAGGAACAAGGGTGGTGGACAAAAATTCCCCTTGGATATGGGAAATTTCGCTCATAGGGTTATCCCATCCCACATGGGCTTGAGGATAAAACCTTAGGAGGTATCCAAGGCTATAAATAGGGCCTTAGGGATTCATTCCTCCTTGCTCATTCTTGGCTTGAGTTTTTGCCACTTCTTTCTCCCTCCTTGTGGAAGAACTCTCCTTATAGTTCATCCCCTCATAGTTATTTTTGATTCTACTCTTTTGAGTTCATTGGGTGTGAACTAAGAGAGGGATTATGATTTGGGTCCTTATCATCCAAACGAGGCGGCATGCACGAGGAGTCAAGCGCGAAGATCTTTGGCTGCAAAAGAGGTATGTGATTCTTCCTTTTAGTTTTCGGTTTTCTTAGGGTAGATGTAATAGTATGAAACTATAGATCCATAGGTTGCATGTACACTTAGGTATATCGTTGTTTTGATTTTTTCGCTATCTAGTTTAGAGTGTATTTGATGCTTAGAAAACCTAACAGATTACACTCCACCAAATTGTCCAAGTGATAAACCTCCTCCACCTCTACCTCCATCAACAAATCTTCCTCCACCACCTCCTCCACCATCTAATCCTCCTGCTAGAACTCATTCACCTCCTCTTAACTCTCCTCCCCAGTATGATGCTGCCAAAAAGGGGGAGAATAATCGAGGGGATCCTCAGCCAATGCAAATGCAGGTGATGATTGTACAAACTCCATCTCTGCCTGAGATGACTGGAAGGGTTGAAGCTGAAGCTTATCCTTAAAATCAAATTGATATTGCAGAACCTGATGCAACAACTGATCAGCCCATTCCAGACACTGGTGACCACTTAGAGACCAATGAATTTAAAGGGTTTCTTGATCTTGGTTTCATGCCACAAGCTGTTGTCTCCGCCGTTCCTTTAAATGTTGTCTACCATGGATCTTACTTTGAGGGGGATATTTCTCAAGCGGTTCCTCAAGGAATTGATAGTGACATTGACTCTGACAATGATCATCTCAATCCTTGGAAGAGAAAGGCTTCCTTCTCAGGGGGAGCTCATGACGCTGAAGCTGGAAGCTCTTCTGTTGCTGCTGCTGGTGATCCTTCATAATCTCCTCCTAAAAAAAAGCAAACTTATCTTTGATCTAAATGAACTGGAAGAAATACCCATTGAGGAAGTTAGAGAAATTATGTTTGAATATAATGCTGCCATCCGAAAAAAGAAACAAGCAAGAAAATAAGAACGTCTGTCTACCAAACTTGTTAAAGCTCTTGCTTCCGCTGATAAGAGTGCTAATGTTCAAAGCACTGATCATTAGGTCAAGAAAATATTCAATAATAATTTGAGAAACAACACATTGTTTCAGACCTGAATAACCGAATTGATAGGAATAAGTTTGGAGATGTTCTTACTCGCATGTCAAAGCCTGATCCCATTGTCAAGGTGAGATGCACCAAACCAAGAAACAAGTCCCTGAAGCTTCATGTAACACCCCGTTTATTTAATAAATAAATAGATGAAATTAATGAATGAATCGTAGCCCTAAAATTAATAATTATATACCAAGGTGTTGGTTTTGGGAAGCCAAATGCCTTAAGTTGGATATTTTGGGGGTGAAAGTATAAGTTCGGGATTTGTTTTGTAAAGATTTTAGAAGACAAGGGGATATTTGGTAAGTACTAGACCTAATATGAAAGGATTTATGAAATCGGGGGCTAAAGAGTAAATTATGGACCTCATTTGACAATAATTGTAGAGGGAGGGGCTACTTAGTAAAATATGGGACTTAATTTGAAAGGGATTTTCGAGGTCAGGGTTTAAATGGTAATTATGGGGATTTATTTCGAAATAATTTATGGAGGGAGGAGATGAACTTGTTGTTATGGAAAGAAGTTTGGGGGATCGGGGTATATAAACCCGTCACCCCCGGTTCTAAACCCTAACCCTAACTGGTGAAGACATCCACCATCGCCGGAGTCCTCTAGCCGCCACCTTCTCCACTATCATCCCCAGCCGGCCACCACCCTACTCCTTCTTGCTTCTCCGACCACCGAAGCCACCGCTGCAAACCGTTGATGCCGGTGAGGATGTTCACTGCCGTACCTCCCTTCGCCAAAGACGACAAGGCCACCGCCTCCTGCCTCGCGATTTAGCGCCATTCGCGACCTGATTGTCGGAGTCGTTGGCGGAACTGGGATAAAAAACAAGACCGGGAACCACCAGTCGGAGTCATGACCCCCTTTCCCTCCCCGTTCTTCTTATGTTACGTTGTCAAAGGTCCGCCGCCGCTTCCTGTGCAATGTGTTGTTGCTCAGGTCACCGTTTGCCACCCGAGAGGCGGTCGAGTTCGTGTCTCACGTGGCTTCAAGGGCGCTGTTGTTTCATATTCATGTGGTGTGTTGCTGCTTGACGTGAAACTGAGAGAAACCACCGCCACCACCGTGAGGTGGTGGCTGTCATCGCCTAAACCTTAACTGCCGGCCCGCCATACGCCACTAAGAGGGTGGCTGGGTCCTTTTGCAACCAGAGCATGTGTATGTGGCTGTATTTTCCACTGTTGGTGTGCGATGTGTGTGTTTGGGATGTTTGTGTCGCCGGAATGCAAGTGCACCACCATGGCAGCCAACCATGGTGGTTGCCGCAGGTTATAGCTTTTCTGCCTCCGTGTGCCACCACCGGCCACCACTAGAGTGGATGTGTGTGTGTGCTTATGTTAGTGTGTGTGTGTGTTTTTGAGTTTCGGGTTGTAAAATGTATTAGCAAAAGAATAATGAAAGAAACTCAAAACCACCACCATGAGGTGGTGGCTGCCGCCACCGGCCGCCGTGTCCGGTGGCAGTGTGCTTTGCCTTGTTGTGTCGATTCGGTTGGGATGATTGAAACCCTAATGGGCCCAATGAAGCCCTAATGGGCTTAGTGAAACCTTAATGGGCCTAGTGAAATCATAATTGGACTAATGAACCCTAATTGGTCAAACGACCTAGTTATTGGGCCTATTGGGCTAATATGGGTTGGAAACCCTAATTAGGGTTTGGAAAACCCTAATGCCATGGAACCCTAATTTGGGACTTATGAGGACCGCATCAGAATTATTTAATGAACTTAAAATATTAATTAATAACCAATTGCAATTAACCTAAGGCCAGGTGGGACTTAATGGATTAAGTCCTTAATGGGTTAAGTAGGGACACTTAACCCTAATCATCACTTCATGTGAAAACCCTAATTTCACTTGGGTTTATTGTTGGGCCTTTCTATTGGGCCTTGATGATTTGTTTATTAATGGGCCATCCAAGAATAATCATATGGACTACCCCCAAGTATATATTTATGGTTATGTGTTGGAACCCAATTATTAATTGGGTGATGTTTTGATATTGACAGTTCGAGAATCTGTCATCCAGCTGTTGGGGGGTTATATCTACGGGACTTCAGCAGTGTGAGGTGAGTTACCCTTCAGTAGAAGTGGGTCTAAGGCACCAAGGCCGACCCACTAGTAGTTGATTACAGTTGAGATGATTGTCTTTGTGATAATTATCTGGTTTGTTATTACTTGATGTGTTCTATGTGCCAGTATGATATGTTCTATGTGATAGTGGTAGTATGAGGGGAATAGTCCCCAGATTCGGTCGTTAGGACCGAAGGGTAGGTCGGACACCCAGATATGTCTGACAGCATGTTTATGATATGTTATTATGTGAAAGTAGTAGGGGGTGAAATAGTCCCCGTCACCGGGTGAGATAGACCGGAGGGTAGGAAGGCACCCCCGAATGGCCTGACACGGGTAGGTCAGCACCCCAGAATGGCTTGACATGGGTAGGTCAGCACCCCAGAATGGCTTGACATGGGTAGGTTGGGCACCCCAGAATTGCCCGACAGTATGTATGCTATGTAATTGTATGGTATGTGGTATGATGGGGGAACTCACTAAGCTTCGTGCTTACAGTTTTCAGTTTTGGTTTCAGGTACTTCGTTTTCAAAGGAAAGGAGCCGGCTCGGTCGCAGCGCATCACACTATGGTTTTTCCGCACATGAGATCTTTGGGATTACACTCTGATATTGTTTATGATAACATGTTTGATTATTTCGACTTTGGTTTTGACATGACATGATATGATGGATGTTTCTTATACTGTTGGTTTTATAATAACCTATTTAAAAATTCAAATTTTTGGCCTTGAATTTTGGGATGTTACACTTCACTTGGTTAGAAAAAAAAAACATAATATGAAAATACATTGAAGTTGTTTTTGCTCGCGAGCTAGTCAAATTTGGTAACAATGAGTGGATGCAAATTTAAGAAATTATCGAAAAACACAAGGGTGTTCATGCTCAGGAAGTGAAGTTGGCAATTCAACAACTACTCACCAAAGTCAAGAAGTTAAACCTTATGCCATCAGTTGGTCCATCATCAGTTGGTTAATCAAGACCATCCTCCTCAGGCAGAACATGCGCTCCCAGACAATTCAAGAATACCAAGTTTCTTCTTCCTTATAGAACTCGGCATATCAACAATGAATTACCAGCGGGTGTTGAACCAGTCCAATATATGTTCATTCCAGAACCAGAGCATGGGATATTTTATCTTGGCAGTTAGAATTATATGTGTTTTCAATGCACTAATGATCTTCCTTCTGCTCCCACTGAACATTTGTTTCATCTTCTCTTGGAAGGACTAGGTCACTATGAAGTGGAAAGAGGATATCGTATGTTGATATCACTGGAGCTTAATAGAAGACTGGATGAACTTAAGCTTGATTAATTCAGATGGGTCAAGCCTGAAATCTTAAAAGAAGTTGACAAGTTCTACAATGGCTCTTCTGATGACTCTGAAGAAAAAGATTAGTTTTGACATCATCAGATAGGAGGAGATTGTAAGGCCACACCTTATGATCTGATGAGTCAAACACTCTACACTATTGGTCAGCGTCGGTATCAACTACATCGACAACACCAGCGCATCAAGCTTATCAGCGTTAGTGTACAACATAGTTATTCTATGTAATCTTTTGTATATTAGGTAATGATATATATAAGTATAGAATAGATCACAGATCTAGTATCTTTGTGATAAGATCGGTTCTTAGTATAGATTAGATACAATCCCTTGAATCGTGGGATTGATATGTATAGATTAGTATATATGCAACATTGGGGAAAACCCTAATGTTGTATAACACGGCTTGGTGTTGTAATCGTCTTTGTGACAAACCATCTTCTTGGTGAAGACAAAACTCTTTCTTGGTGAAAGAATAAGTTGGAGAACTCTTTGTGTCATTTAATTTGTATTCTTTATTTACTTTGATTAAGTATCTCTTTCGTCGTTTTACTTGAAGTGTATCCAATCGATGCAAACCTACAGGATTAGACCTTGGATTTTGGTAAATTACCTTAATTGTTGATTAGGGATAATTTTTTTATGTTCAGTGTGAGGATTCTAGTAGAAGCAGCACGCGTGTCTCAGTTATCTCAGATTAAGGTGAGTCTCCTCCCAGTGTTTGGCAGGTCGAAGGCACCAATGTTGGCCCATGGATTATTGTAATTGTATGCTAGCTGTCTGTGTGAATCTTGCAGGTTTTGTATGTGTTTGTATGTATACCGGCGAGCCCTGATGCCAGGCAGGGCCCATCGCATGTTACTGACATATATGTTTCGGGCTGGTTGTGGGGCAAGGCCCATTGTATATATGGTATGTAGTATTTTGGGGAACTCACTAAAATTTGTGCTTACGGTTTTAGGTATTTCCGAAATTCGAAGGGGAAGGGCCCTACTTCATCGCAACAATCCACCCATGTTTTCGCAACTCTATGATTTTGGGATTGTACTTTGATAACTATTTTTAATCTGATATAGTTTTAAATGATTGGAAAGCGTAAATGGTATTTATGGTTGAATTAAAAATGAAACTTTACTATATAATTATTGGGATGTTACAAGTTGGTATCAGAGCCTTGGTTTGAGGGATTCGGGCACACTCTCAGGTGTGATTAAACTCAAACTGAGGAATTGGTAATCTTTTGAAAGAAAAATAAATTCTAAAAAGATTTTTATAAAGAAAAAGGGGGTGTGATGCATGCAATCAGCCGAGCTCAAGTAAGTCATTCCCAGAATACCCGTACATGTTTGTTATGATATATGTTATGAGATTTTCATGCTAGAATAGGGCTAATGATCTGTTCAGGATTTCATGATTAGGAGAGATGCCTTTATATGCCTATTGTTTAAGATTTTTTGAATTACATGCTAGTATGGATTTCAGATGATTGGGATAGGATGGCCTGATTAGGTGATGTGTTGGTTAGTTTTCCGATGCATGAATGCTGCTTCCTTTGTGCTTTGTGGAACCCTTACTTATGCGAGTTAAATATTGAGTGAATATGTTAAGTCACATGCCGCAAAGGTTAAATAATCTCAGAGTTACGGATTTGGATCTATTGCGTAGCTCTCATTTGAGTCTAACCGTTGTAGGGATTGAGTCTTATACTAAAAGGATTATCTAATATTTGTTGCATGTGATTGTATTCAGGAAGTAGTTAGCTACCATTAGTGGGAGTTCTTCATCAGCTGATGTCAGGGTCAGGTTAGGAACCTAGGAGAGCCTAGGAAGTGCTTTAGTGGGTTGGTTGCGTTGTTTAGCAACTACTCGGAGTATCGATTTGAGAAGGTGATTTTGAGGATTTGGGATAACTCTTGAGGAAAGTATGGATAGGTGTGGAAGGTATTATTGGGCCCGTACTACTGAAAGCATAGGGTCCATACTTGATTTGAGAGGAGTCACAGAGAATCTAGAAAGCCTGTGGGATGAGGATTCTTTGAGTATGTTCTGATTATTGTATGGTTGCTTTTGAGTATCATGGTGAGCACTCATGGCAAATGATCTAGTTCTGGCTCATGTGTTGGAACTAAGTCGATTGATGAACGTACGCGGAAGTTCATCTCGTTGGAGATCACTCGTGGTATTTTAGAGCAGACTCCTATGATCTTTGGTACGATCAAGGAAGGGATAATGGAGATTATGCAGGAGCATCTTGACGCGTATCACACTAGGGTTATGGATTTGTTGGATAAATGACCCGAGGCTTTCCGGGCCGAGGTCGTGGAAGGACAGTTAGGAGCGTGGACTCACTTATTTCAGGAGTTCCAGGCTTATGGAGCTCCAATGTTCCTTGGGGCGAATGACCCCATTTCTAGCCGCCTATGGATCACTGACATGGAGAATGTTCAGCGGACGGGCTTCTGCCCTGAGGGGGCGAATGTGGGATTTGCATCTTGTTGTTTGAGGGAGCCCGTGATTGGTGGGAGGAGGTCGGTAGGGCATTCAGATCTGCAACCGTGGTGGCCATGTCTTGAGAAGATTTTGTCTCGAGGTTCCAGGAGGAGTTTTCACCGGCGATAGGGGTGTAGAAGATGGCGAGAATGTTTCAGGACCTTCGCCAGACTACTAAGACTGTGGAAGAGATCACTGCCAAGTTTCGAGAGAGAGCTTTGTTGGTTCTGCACTATGCAACAGACGAAGAAGGTGAGGTATCATGATATGCTGAGGGATGACATCAAGGAATATGTGAGTTTCTCAGGGTGCAACACCCTGAATGATGTGATTGCTAGAGCCCAAGAGTGAGGAGTTTGACTTGGAGCACCTCGGGAAAAGGAAGCCAAAGCAGATTCAGATTGTAGTGGGTCAGGCGAAGAGGCTCAAGACTCAGGATTCACGTTTGGAAAGCCATTAGGGTTGAGGATGTTGTGCCAAGTGTGGGAGGACCCATGTTTTAGTTGTGGTCAGATGAGTTATTTTAATAGGGGTTGCCCTCGTGGATCGATTCCACCGTGTTTTCACTGCAAACATGTGGGTCGCAAGAAGGCCAACTATCCGAGGTTGATGGGTCGAGCAGTGAGTGCACCTGCTCCATTTACTTTGAGGATCACTGACGGTCGTGAGGGTAGGGCAGAAAGCCTAGCAGTGAGGGGTTGAGCTTTGCAACTTCAGTCGGGAGAGGCCATAGTTTCATCAGATGCTATTGCGGGTATGTTCTTTTAAATCATGTGCTTGCATGTATAAGACATTGCCTTCGGTTTAGTTTCCATGCAATTGTCTGGGTAGTAGTACCAAGGGTCTTTATATGCCATTCTGCATGTCGAGAGTTATGAGTGGGGCACGTCGTGTTGATCTAGATTTAGATTATTAGGCATTTTGTTATGGGCCATTAGTGGAAGCGAATTAGGGGTATGCTTGGAAGATCAGTAGTCGAATCAGCGTGTAGTTCAACAATGGGGTAGTGGAAGTTGTAGTGTAAGTTCGTTGACTTTTGGAAATTCAAGATAGATGTGGGGTGCAAAGGATTGATTGGCATATGAGTGCAAGATGGTTGCTGCCAGATCAATGGTCTCAGGACGTGAGGGTAGTCCTTGCCTCAAAACCTGGAGGAAAAGATCTCTTGGAAGTTGGTTGTCGCCTCTTGGGACAACAAATTCAAAGTTCAGAAGTGCTTACGTCACTCAGTCTGGATGGTGGTGGTTTATTGATGGACTCTCGGGTCTGATTGCTATCGTTACTAGGGAAGGAGTGGTGACGAGTGAATGATGATGATGGGCACGTGGGTTTGTTCAGACACTAGAATGGTCAAGGGAATTTCGAATTTTATTGGTAAAAGATGTTTAAAATGCGTAAATCCTTCGGTAAGTGGAATGTTGGGTTGGTGATCTGTCAGTTTCGGTAAAGGGGTTCATTATTCATTGTGTTTAGTAAGGTTGGCAAAGTGTAGTTAAATCCAAGTGGGGGAGAACCGTTTGGATTTCTGGGAGAGTTCCACATCCTAGTCGAGAAAGAAGCCAGTTCAAGTGGAATTCTGGATAGAGGTTGCGTAAGGTTGAGGGGTTTCAGAAACTTCCAACGATAGGTTGGCGCATTCGTTGTAACACATGGAAGACGTGTGATTGGATCCAGGTTGAGGGTTGTGTTAGAGCATCTCTACTTGTTCTTGTCTGATGAAGGCTTTGGGTCTTGTCTGATGAAGGCTTTGGGGTTCGAAGCATGACCCGAACACCTAATTGGGGTATGGTTGGATTCCGGTTCAACCCATGTTTGATTGAGGGTTGGTATGACAGATGAAGAGCAAGCCCATGAGTCGGACTCATGGCTGATATGGGAGTGTAGTAAGGCTACGAGGTAGCCGTAGCATACACAAGGATCATAGGACGTCGGGGAAGTGTTGTAAGTCTGCGATGTAGTCGTAGCATTCACCAAGATGAGATAGGACATGGTAGGAGTGGTCGTTGGTCTAAAAGAGGATGAGTGCATGTCTGGATTGAGGTGGACAGTATTTTCGGAGGATTTCTCTTGTTCTGGTATGGGGATCTTTGGATCCGAGGCAACGTTTGGCTTGTGCAACACTCGTTTGGGTGAGAACCATGGGCGAGGCTCGTTCGATTATGTAGGCTGGGTTATACCCATAGACGAGGCCCATATGGTTATGATAGAGTAGGTGATACTCGATGAAAATTGGCTTGAGCAAATTATTAGATCATGATTAGAGTGGGATGACTCTGTGGTCAGTGGTCGGTATCAGTGTGATGGTTAGGCTAGGGTAGCCCTTATCAGCTAGACTCTTAGTCGGAGCCTTTTGGTGAGACCAGGTGTGAGACTGTCAGTCTCCGCAGTTGATTGGGGAGTTTATATCTCACTTCAGTGGGAGGTCTTCATGGAATCAGAAGATTTTAGATAGAAGGAAGTGTGAGTCTTTGGATTTCGGAATGTGAGTCATGTTTTGGGTTGGCACCAATGGATTGGGACTCGTGTTGGGAGTCGCCTTTTCTTTTATGAAAGATCTTTTCTACAACAAAGTGTGGTCAAGGATTCTGCCTGCAAAGGGAATCGGTTGGACAATTTAGGATCGGAAGGATGTCTTCCAGTTCAGATTGCAGAGAGAGGACCTATTGGTTGTGTTTCGGAATGGTTCTTCCTGTGAGGAGGTTAGGTAAAGTTTCGGGGGTTTCAAACTTATAACAATGATGTGCTGGTTTTTCCGTATTGTATAAGTTAGTAAATCAATAATTCGTTCTCCATCAGGGCGTAAGAGTATTGCTATGTTTGTGTTTCGAGGGTAGCATTGGAAGATCGTCGTGTGTATGAGTCAACCTTTTTGCCGAAGTAGGATTTGAGAGGAATTGGATGGATCGTCTGATTACCTGGAAGGTAGTAATGAATGATTTCGAGGACGAAATCTAATTTAAGCGGGGGAGAGTTGTAACAGCCTGTTTCGAGTCGTTTCATAATTTGGGGCCGTGACCCGCAGATCAATTATGTTAAGGCTTCGGAATTTGTGGAAAGATAGGTTTAGACCCATTTGGATGTGGGTAATGTAGATTATGTGATCCAAGAGTCTGGGTTGTGGTTTGGAGCCCAAGGGTATAATGGTAAAAGTGATGGCTCGGGCCTTTCACGAATTAAGGATTTTTGCTCGAGGTGTTGTAAGTAAAAAGTAATTAGATAGGATTGTAAAGCTCCTCAATACCTTTCTGTGGATATAAGGAACATTGAAATTGGAGTTAGAATGAGGAAGTTATGGTCTTCGAAAGTTAGAATGGTTAAAGGCTTGCCGTGTACGCTGGGTGTATAAGGGATGTACGCATGTAACACCCGATTCCCAGTACGTATTTTAAATATAAGTATTGGCATTTTTACACTAGGACTTGATGATTTGGAGGCCCAACTCGTCGAGTAGACTAGATTTCGGATGCGGGTTTTAAGTAACCTACTCGACGAGTCCGGAGCCCAACTCGACGAGTACGACTGCCTTGATGAAACCCTAATATTAAGGGTTTGCACCCTATTTAAACACATTATCTTGTCCCACTTCAGCCTCCATCGTGTCTCACAGTCCAGAAAAGCCCTAACTCAAAACCCTAAAGCATTTGGAGCATTCTTGAGCTATTTTTGTGTGTTTGTGATTGTTTGAAGCTTGAAGAAAGAAGTGGAAGCTTGGTGGTTCTAGAAGGAGCAAGTAGATCCAGAGATTTTGCTTCATTTCCAGCTCATTCAAGTTAAAAAGCTTCAACCTTGACCATTTATCTCTTAGATCTCTAGTTAGGACATGTTTCTACCTTTTCTAAGTTTAGTAGAGCCATTTTCGGGATTTTGTGGTTCTAAGGGGGTATGACTTCAGATCTGGAACAAATTGAGGGTTCCCATGGAATAAAGGTGCCAACTTTATGGCCATGGGAGTCCCATGATTCATATAAACCTCATTTTAGATCCTTTTAAGCCAAAAAACCCATGCATGAACGTCAAGTTCGTAGCTTTACGTATAATATGGACCCTAGGAGGTCAGATCTATGTTTTGGATGCATTAGGACCATCTGAAATCTACTGAATAGTTTTGGACATAGAGGGAATCGACGAGTCACCTATGTGACTCGGCGAGTCAGGTAGCATTTTCCCCCCAAACCCCTTCTGATAGCGAATGTGTGTTGATTTGGAAGAAGACTCAGCCAGTTGGGTTCATTATGGACCTAAAGATCATTGTACTCGACGAGTTAAAGGATGAACTCGGCGAGTTCAAGGCAATATCCCAACGATATGAAGATGAACTCGACGAGTTCAAGGATGAACTCGGCGAGTCAGGAACTAAACACCTTAACCCGGATGAAGATGAACTCGACGAGTTCAAGGATGAACTCGGCAAGTCAGTTGTAGAAGGTCTCGAATTTGTTTAAAGGAGAACTCGGCGAGCCCTTGTAAGGCTCGGCGGGTAGGGTCGAAGTCTTGGCGTTTTCATGATTTCGGAACTCGACGAGTTGTGGGGCCAACTCGACGAGTTGAGTCAACTGGATGTTGACTTTGACCTAGAGTTGACTTTGACCAAGGTGTTGACCTTAACTTTCACTTTGACTTGTGTTGACCAGGAAATGGTAATTAAGGAAGATTGCTATATGTAGGATCTGAGAGGGATTGATTACGGCAGCAAGGACAGTTCAGACACTTTACGCCATTGAGGTGAGTTACCCTCCAGTAGAGGTGGGTCTAAGGCACCAATGTCGGCCCACCAGTAGGTGTTTATCTGTGAGATGATTGTCTTTGTGATAATTAACTGGGTTGCCACTCTCTGATATGCTTTATGTGCTAGGATGCTCTGTTCTATGTGTTAGTAGTAGTAGGGGTGAAATAGTCCCCGGATACCGGTTGAAAGATACCGAAGGGGTAGTCAGTACCCATGCATGACTAGCAATATGTTTATGTTATGTTATTATGTGGTATTGGTAGGGGTGAAATAGTCCCCGGTAGTCGGTTGAGATAAACCTATGGGTAAGTTAAGCACCCCAGAATGGCTTGACATGGGTAAGTCAAGTACCCCAGAATGGCTTGACCTGGGTAAGTCAAGCACCCCAAAATGGCTTGACATGGGTAGGTCAGGCAGCCCAGAATTTCCTGGCAGTATGTATGTTGTATGGTATGTGGTATGATGGGGGAACTCACTAAGCTTCATGCTTACAATTTTCAGTTTTATTTCAGGTTCCTCTTCAGCGAATGGGAAGGAGCCGGCACGGTAGCAGCGCATCGCACGCATATGATTTCCGCATTTGAGATCCATGGGATTATACTCTGACATTATTACTATTTTATGTTATGGTTTTGAGACATATGACTAAGGTTTTATTAAATGATATGAATCATTGATGTTTTTTAGTAAACTGTTTATAAGTTATTTAATTAAAAACAAAATTTTTGGTCTTGAAAATTGGGATGTTACAAGTTGGTATCAAAGCCTTGGTTTGAGGGATTCGGACACACCTTCGGGGGTGTCTGAACTCAAATCGAGGGCATGAAATATTTTTACAAAAAAAAAATAGTTTTCTAAAAGTTTAAAATAAGGAGTTTTGAGAAAGAACAAGGCGTGTGATGCGTGCGACCGGCCGAGCTCAAGTAAGTTTTCCCCAAGATACCCATACATGTTATGTTATGATGTGATATGATTATGAGAACTACATGCTAGATTAGGGCTAAGGATCTAGGAAGGATGCCTTGTATGCCTATTATATGTGTATGAGAACTGCATGCTAGATTATTGCTAAGGATCTAGGAAGGATGCCTTGTATGCCTATTATATGTGTATGAGAACTGCATGCTAGATTAGGGCTAAGGATCTAGGAGGATGCCTTATGTGCCTGTTATATGTGCTTGTTGAGTTACATGCTAGAACTGATTAGTCAGTAATATGATGGCCTGAATAGGATATGTATGGTTTGGTTACTCAAGGCTCAAATGCTGCTTGCTTTGTGCTTTTAGCGATTCTAGTTATCTTTAGCTAACTAGTAAACGAATACGTTAAGTTACATATTGTGAGGACTAAATAATTTCAGAAGGTTAGGTCTAGCCCTATCGTGCTGCTCTTGTTTGAGTCCAACCGTTGTAGGGCAGGATCTCTCATTCGAAGAATTAACTGGTCTTATTGATATGTGATGGTATTTGCAAGCTAGTTAGGTAAGGGTGGCAGAAATTCCTTATGCAGCGGATGGCGGAGAGTAGGTCGGAGAGTTACCCTAGGATAAGCCTAGGATGAGATTACTACAGAGAGCAGTAACGGTAGAAGGGACTTGGTGAAGTCAAGGCAAACCTTGAGAAAAGTACAGATAAATGTGGAAGGTAGTATGGGCCCGTACTACTAAAAGTAGAGGATCCGTACTCGAGTCAAGGAGGGTCGAGATAGAACCAAGGAACTTGTAGTATGAGAGACCTCCTGAGGTTATGTATGACCCTGGCGATTATGTGTTTTGTTTCAGAATGGTGATGATTACGCGACACAGAGGAGGATCAGGTTCAGGATCCGAATCAGGATCAGGTTCAGGATCCGAATCAGGATCAGGTTCAGGATCCGAATCAGGATTAGGTTCAGGATCAGGTGTTGAGCCAGTTGATGAGGGACTACGTGAGTTCATTGCTTCTGAGATCACTAGAGGCATCCTTGAGTCGACCCCGATGATTTTCGGGTTGATCAAGGATGGGATTATTGTGCTGATGGAGGATCACCTCAGGGCGTTCAGGAGTGACTGGGCAGCTAGCCAGTCAGGGGCGCGCACACTGTCCTTTAAGGACTTCAGGGGATGCTGTGCGCCAGACTTCCACGGAGTGAAAGACCCCATTGTTGCCAGGAGATGGATTGCAGACATGGAGTCTGCCTAGTTGACGAGCTTCTGCCCTGAGGGGTAGAAGGTCCGGTACGTTGCAGGATGTTTGAGGGATAGGGCCAGTGATTGGTGGGAGTCGGTTGGTGATTCTTTGGGAGCCTCAGCCATTGAGGCTATGACCTGGTTGGATTTTGTGACCATGTTTAGGGCTGAGATTACGCCGGCCGTGGAGCTTCAGCAGTTGGCCAGGGAGTTTCTTGACATGAGACAGACTACTGAGACGATGGCGGAGATTACGGCCAAGTTTCGGGAGAGGGCTTTATTGGTGCCCCAGTATGCAGGAGATGAGGAGATGCGGAAGAGCCGCTATCATGATATGTTGAGAGGTGATATTCGGGAGCATGTCAGCTACTCAGCCTGTCCGACCCTGAATTCCATGATTTCCTGGGTGAGGGAGAGGGAGATTGATTTGGAGCACCTCAGCAAGAGGAAGGCAGAGACGGAGTAGGTTACTGGGGTTTCGGGGAAGAAACCCAAGGGATCCGACACTAGGTCGAAGGGCCAGCCGGGCCAGGGCCGCTGTAGGAAATGCGCCAGGCAGCATGAAGGAGTTTGTAGACTGAGATCGTTGGGCTGCTATAAGTGCGACAAGACTAGGAACTTAGGCAGGGATTGTACTGCCCCTACCCCCACCTTTCAGACATCAGACCTGATTTGCTTTCATTGCAATCAGAAGGGCCATAAAAAGGCCAACTGCCCGATATTTACAGCAGCAGCAGTGCCAGTGGCGGCGCCAACTCCATCGACCATGCGGATTACGGATGGCCGACAGGGCAAGTCAGAGGCTCCAGTGGTGAGGAGCCGAGGCTTCCAGTTGACTACCGAGGAGGCACGCACCGCACCCGATGTGGTGACGGGTATGATTCCTTCTCCCTAACTTTTATTATATGTTGTTTATAATATTTATGTGCCATGTTTTGTGTATTTTTAGGATCGTTCCATGTGAACAGTATTCCAGTTCAGGTGTTGTTCGATTCGGGTGCTACCAGATCATTTGTCTCTCTTGCACTTAGCAAGAGGTTCCCCGAGTCTTCGGGCATGTTGGATTTCCCTATAGAGGTCGAGATTGCTGACGATCGATCAGTTCGAGTATCATAGGTTTTCAGAGATTGTGTTTTGAGGCTGTTCGAGGAGCGCTACCTGGTAGACTTGGTTCACATACCATTGCGTGGGAACAATGTCATCATCGGGATGGACTGGTTGAGCCCTAATGGGGTTGTGATTGACTGCGCATAGCAGTTGGTACGTGTCAGGACCCCAAGTGGGGGAGAGCTGGTGATTCAGGGCGAGAGGCCACAGCACGGACCAACTCTATGCTCAGCAGTGAGGGCTAGGCTCTACCTTCAGCAGGGATGCGCCGGATTTGTCACCTACGTCATGGATACCCGAGAGGAGGGCAAGGCAATTGTGAGCGATGTGACAGTGGTGCGAGAGTACCTGGATGTGTTTCCAGAGGAGTTTCCTGGGATACCTCCGGAGCGGCAGCTAGAGTTTAGGATCGTCCTGGTCCCTGGTGCGGCTCCGATAGCCAAGGCACCGTATCGGTTGGCTCCTCCCAAGATGCAGGAGTTACCTACACAGTTGCAGGAGCTGTTAGACAAGGGATTCATCAGACCGAGCAGTTCACCCTGGGGAGCCCCAATTCTGTTTGTGAAGAAGAAGGACGGGTCGCATCGGATGTGTATAAATTACCCGGAGTTGAACAAGGTAACGGTGAAGAACCGTTACCCACTCCCGAGGATTGATGATCTCTTCGACCAGCTACAGGGAGCATCTTGGTTTTCCAAGATAGATCTACATTCAGGCTACCATCAGATGAGGGTCACAGACGAGGATGTACAGAAGACTGCATTCCGGACTCGCTATGGCCACTACGAGTTCGTGGTGATGCCCTTTACGCTCACTAATGCTCCTGCCGCGTTCATAGACCTCATGAACCGCGTATGCAGACCGACGTTGGATCGGTCTGTGATAGTTTTCATTGATAACATCTTGGTTTATTCCAAGACGCATGAGCAGCACGAGGATCACTTGAGAGAGGTGTTGGATACCTTGAGGAGGGAGAGCTTGTACGCCAAGTTCTGCAAGTGCGAGTTCTGGTTGCGCGAGGTGCAGTTTCTTGTGCACCTTGTCAACCAAAACGGGATTTTGGTTGACCCAGCCAAGGTGGAGGCCATGATGAGATGGGAGGTTCCGAAGTCTCCATCTGAGATTTGGAGTTTCCTTGGATTGGCAGGCTATTATTGGAGATTCACTCAGGACTTCTCCAAGGTAGTCGTAACCTTGACCCGGCTGACGAAGAAAGTCGTTGTATTTTGCTGGGGGCTGAGCAGTAGGCAGCATTTGATACGTTGAGACAGAGACTATGCGAGGCGCCGAGCCTCGCCCTGCCAGAGGGCGTGGAGGATTTTGTAGTGTACTGCGATGCGTCCATATCAGGTATGGGCGCAGTACTGATGCAGAGAGGGCATTTCATTGCCTACGCCTCAAGGCAGCTGAAGCCTCACAAGGCGAACTACCCGATGCATGATTTGGAGTAGGGGGCGGTCGTCTTCGCCCTCAAGATATGGCGACATTAGCTCTATGTGGTCCGTTGTACCATTTACACGGATCACAAGAGTCTGAGGTACCTCATGGATCAGCCGAATCTGAACAAGAGGCAGCGTCGGTGGCTAGATGTGGTGAAGGATTACGATTGTGAGATCCTCTACCACCCGGGGAAGGCCAATGTTATGGCCGATGTGGATGATAGTGGTGACTCCGCTTCTGGAGCAGATCCGAGAGGCCCAACAGGAGGCTATGAAGGAGGAACATCGGAAGAGCGAGTGTATTGTAGGACAGGTTTCCTCCTTCGACTACGATAGTCGTGGGTTGTTGACGCTACACCGTCGAGTGTGGGTTCCATATCATGGAGGGGTGCGCCAGATTTTGATGGAGGAGGTGCATAAATACCGATTCTCGATTCATCCCGGGGCGACGAAGATGTACAGAGATCTTTGTCCTTATTATTGGTGGCCCTGCATGAAGCGGGATGTAGCCTGGTACGTCGAGAGGTGCCTGACCTGCAGGAAGGTCAAGGCAGAGCACCAGTGTCCTCACGGCAAGATGCAGCCGTTGGACATCCCCATGTGGAAATGGGAAGATATTACCATGGATTTCATCACCAAGCTTCCGAGGACCGCGCGGGGAGTGGATTCCATATGGGTCATCGTCGATCGGTTGACCACAGTGCCTATTTCATACTGATCCAAGAGAGCATTTTGGCCGAGAAGCTGGCCGACATCTATATTCGAGAGGTTGTAGCTCGACACAGAGTGCCAGTCTCCGTGATTTCTGATAGGGATGTGCGGTTCACTTCCAGATTCTGGAAGAAATTCCACGACGAGTTGGGTACTCGTCTGCACTTTAGCACCGCTTTTCACCCGCAGACGGATGGTCAGAGCGAGCGGACCATCCAGACTTTAGAGGATATGTTGCAGGCATGCGTTTTAGACTTCGGTGGTAGCTGGGATACCTACCTTCCCTTGGCAGAGTTTTCCTACAATAATAGCTACCGCACGAGTATCGATCGTCCTCCCTTCGAGATGTTATACGGGAGGAAGTGCACGATCTCGATTTGCTGGGGTGAGATTGCGCAGAGAGTCATGGGGAGTACCGAAGTGGTACTCAAGATGACTGCGAGGATCCAGCAGGTCCGGAGCAGGCTTCAGACTGATCAGTGTCGGCAAAAAAGTTATGCTGACAAGCGTCGTTCGGACCTGGAGTGCCAGGTCGGGGATACAGTCCTCCTGAAGGTGTCACCCTGGAAAGGTGTCATCCGGTTCAGGAAGTGGGGCAAGTTGGGCCCCAGGTACATCCGTCCTTTTAGGGTTGTTGCCCAGGTGGGAAAGGTGTCGTACAGGCTAAATCTGCCAGTCGAGATTAGCCAGATTCATAGTACCCTTCACGTCTCTCAGCTGCAGAAGTGACTAGTAGCTGACTCTGTATTGGTGCCTCTGGAGGATATTCAGGTGGATGACAGCCTAAACTACATTGAGAGACCAGTAGCTATTCTCGACAGGAAGTCGAAGAATCTGAGGAACAAGAGGGTTGAGCTGGTGAAGGTGCAATGGCAGCACCGTAAGGGCTCAGAATGGACTTGGGAGTCGGAGGACGAGATGAGGGAGCACTACCCCCGAGCTTTTTCCAGACGTAGCAGCAGACTTCGAGCATGAAGTCTAAAATAAGTGGGGGAGAGTCCTAACACCCGATTCCCGGTACTAATTTTAAGTATTAGTATTTGCATTTTTACACTGGGACTCGACGAGTTGGAGGCTCAACTCGTCGAGTAGACTGGATTTTGGATGCGGGTTTTAAGTAACCTACTCGACGAGTCGGGTGCCCGAATCGACGAGTAGGACTGCCTTGATGAAACCCTAATATTTTGGGTTTGCACCCTATTTAAACACATTATCTTGTCCCACTTCAGCCTCCATCGTCTCTCACAGTCCAGAAAAATCCATAACTCGAAACCCTAAAGCATTTGGAGCATTCTTGAGCCATTTTTGTGTTTTTGTGATTGTTTGAAGCTTGAAGAAAGAAGTGGAAGCTTGGTGGTTCTAGAAGGAGCAAGTAGATCCAGAGATTTTGCTTCATTTCCAGCTCATTCAAGGTAAAAAGCTTCAACATTGACCATTTATCTCTTATATCTCTAGTTAGGACATGTTTCTACCTTTTCTAAGTTTAGTAGAGCCATTTTCGGGATTTTGTGGTTCTAAGGGGGCATGACTTCAGCTCTGGAACCATTGAGGGTTCCCATGGTATAAAGGTGCAAACTTTATGGCCATGGGAGTCCCATGCATCATATAAACCTCATTTTAGAGCCTTTTGAGCCAAAAACCCCATGCATGAACGTCAAGTTCGTAGCTTTACGTATAATATGGACCCTAGGAGGCCAGATCTATGTTTTGGATGCATTAGGACTATCTGAAATCGACTCAATAGATTTGGACATAGAGGGACTCGGCGAGTCGCCTACATGACTCGGCGAGTCAGGTAGCATTTTCCCCCAAACCCCTTCTAATAGCGAATGCGTGTTGAGTTGGAAGAAGACTCAACCAGTTGGGCTCATTATGGACCTGAAGATCATCGTACTCGACGAGTTCAAGGAAATATCCCAACCATATGAATATGAACTCGACGAGTTCAAGGATGAACTCGGTGAGTCAGGAACTAAACACCTTAACCCGGATGAAGATGAACTCGACAAGTTCAAGGATGAACTCGGCGAGTCAGTTGTAGAAGTTCCCGACTTTGTTTAAAGGAGAACTCGACGAGCCATTATAAGGCTCGGCGAGTAGGGTCGAAGTCTTGGCGTTTTCATGATTTCGGAACTCGACGAGTTGTGGGGCCAACTCGGAGAGTTGAGTCAACTTGATGTTGACTTTGACCTAGAGTTGACTTTGACCAAGGTGTTGACTTGAGTTGACCAGGAAATGGTAATTAAGGAAGATTGTTATGTGTAGAATCTGAGAGGGATTGATTACGGCAGCAAGGATAGTTCAGACACTTTACGCCATTGAGGTGAGTTACCCTCTAGTAGAGGTGGGTCTAAGGCACCAATGTCGGCCCATCAGTAGGTGTTTATGTATGAGATGATTGTCTTTGTGATAATTAACTGGGCTGCCACTATCTGATATGCTTTATATGCTAGGATGCTCTGTTATATGTGTTAGTAGTAGTAGGGGTGAAATAGTCCCCGGATACCGGTTGAAAGATACCGAAGGGGTAGTCAGTACACATGCATGACTAGCAGTATGTTTATGTTATGTTATTATGTTGTATTGGTAGGGGTGAAATGGTCCCCAGTAGTCGGTTGAGATAAACCGATGGGTAAGTCAAGCACCCCAGAATGGCTTGAAATGGGTAAGTCAAGCACCCCAGAATGGCTTGACCTGGGTAAGTCAAGCACCCCAGAATGGCTTGACATGGGTAGGTCAGGCATCGCAGAATTGCCTGGCAGTATGTATGTTGTATGGTATGTGGTATGATGGGGGAACTCACTAAGCTTCATGGTTACAGTTTTCAGTTTTATTTCAGGTACCTCTTCAGCAAAGGGGAAGGAGCCAGCACAGTAGCAGCGCATCGCACACATATGATTTCCGCATTTGAGATCCATGGGATTGTACTCTGACATTATTACTATTTTATGTTATGATTTTGAGAAATGTGACTAAGGTTTTATGAAATGATATGAATCATTGATGTTTTTCAGTAAACTGTTTTATAAGTTATTTAATTAAAAATAATATTTTTGGTCTTGAAAATTGGGATGTTATAACGCATGGCGTACATGGCTGGAGTGATTGTGAAGGTTCCTTCACGTACGCTGGGCATACACGACTCACCAAGTCAGTGACTTTATGGTCCTAGACACTTAATAGGGATTAGATCCGTGGTTTGGACTTCTGGCCTTAAGAATTAAGAGCTTAAAGTGGGTTTTGGCTTAATGGGTGAGTACGGTGGGCGTACAAGTCTATACGCTCCATGTAGAAGCCATTTAGCATGTACGGTTAGCATACATCTGAGTACACCCCGCGTACTCAGTATGTTGGGCTTTGCATCTTGGGCTTCGAGTTTGGGCCTTTCTTTTGGGATTCGGTGCTTGGGTTCTTTTTGGGCCTTATGAGTTCAAGTTTTTGGACTAGGAGAATGGGTGAGCTTTAGGGTAAGGCCCGTGTAACGATTTGGGCCCAATTTATGGGACTTGAACGGTTAGTTGGATTTTAGGCATTTGGATTATAGGTTTGGGCCTAAGTCTTGGTCCAAACTAGGTTAGTGGTAAAATGGTCTTTTTACCCTAATTATGGACTGATAGCTATAGATTGGAATCCAATTATTAATTGGATGTTATTCGGTATTGATAGCTTGGGGATTCGTAAGTTTGCAGCGGCAACGAGTGTAGGATCTTTTATCTGTTGATTGATGTAAGTTTCCTCACTAGGTTTAGCGGGTCTAAGACACCAATGTCGGCCCTTATTGTTTATGTTAGGATGCTAGGAGTTTACATGACACTTACATGTGTTGTGTGCTGCTATGTATACCGGGTAGGGGTTGATGTCGGGCTAGGCCCAATGATTAAATCGTATACTATTGTTTTATGATCATTGTTGTGTTAGCATGATTATATATATATATATATATATATATATATATATATATATATATATATATATATATATATACATATTGCATGTGTATAGTGGTCGGGGCCCGATGTCAGGCGGGGCCTAAGAATAACATATCTGTATATTGAGTCGGGCTTGATGTCGGGCGGGGCCCGAAGGAGGGTGGGGGCCTAGTATATGATTTATTATGTATGGTATGAGGTAGTTTGGGGAACTCACTAAGCTTTGTGCTTACGGTTTTTAGTTTATGTTTCAGGTACTTCTGGTTCCAAGGGGAAGAGCTTAGGATGACTGCATTGCACACACCACATAGTTCTGCTTGTGTGATTTACTCTGATTGCGATGATGTTTGATACATTTATTTTCTTTGGATTATATTGATGATTCTTTTGGAATACTGTTTTTATTAAATTAAAAATGGAATTTTTGGATCATATTTTTGGGACGTTACAAGTTGGTATCAGAGCCTTAGTTTGAGGGATTCAGACACATTATCAGGTGTGTCCGAACTTAAACTGAGGGTTTTGTAGAATTTTCTAAAAGAAAATGTTTTATAAAAATGATTTCTAATAAAAGAAAGGTGTGTGGTGCATGCAATCGACCGAGCTCAAGTAAGTTTCCCAAAATACCCATACATGTTATCTGATATGATTTGGTCTATGAATCTGTGAATCGCATGCCAGTTAGGGCTAAGGATTTGCTCAGTTTTACATGATAGAATGCTAGGAGATATGCCTTTATATGCCTGTTGTATTAGCTTGTAGACCTGCATGCTAATACTGATTAGTCAGTGATAAGATGGCCTGATTAGGTTATGCTTGGTTCTGGTTACTTGATGCCCGAATGCTGCTTGCTTTGTGCTTTTAGGAGTTCTTACTAACTTCAGCTAACTAGCAAGCGAATATGCTAAGTTACATATTATGGGAACTAAATAATTTTAGAAGGTTAGGTTTTAACTCTATTGCGAAACTCTTGTCTGAGTCCAACTGTTGTAGTGTGAGACCTTTCATTCGAAGAATTATCTGGTTTTAGTGGTATGTAATTTTATCCGTGAGCTAGTTAGAGGGATTTAGCAGGAGTTCTTTCAGCAGCTGTTGGCAGAGAGTGGTATGGAGTTGCCCTCGGAAAACCTAGGATGAGATCTAGTGTTGGGAGCCTTATCTGTGAGGGAAAGTTGTATGGATATAAGTGACTTGGTTGAGTCAAGGAAATTATTGAGGAAAGTACGGATAGGTATGGAAGGTAGTATGGGCTCGTACTACAGGAAGCAGAGGATACATACTCGATTCAAGGAGAGCTACGACGAAACCAAGAAGCTGGTGGACTTTATGATTCCCCAATATATATGATGATGCGTATTATGATGGTTTGTCTGGTCTATTTTCAGTATGGTGACATTGCGAGGCAGACCTGTTGGCAGTTCTGGTGCTGGGGAGGGCGCGGATTTAGGATCTGGAGCCAGGCAGCTAGATGATCAGCCTAGGGAGTTCATATCTTCTGAGATTACTCGTTGCATTCTTGAGCAGACTCATGTGATCTGTGGCACGGTCAAGGAGGGAATTATGGAGATTCTGGATGAGTGGTTGAGCTCGTTTCGTTCGGAGATGGTGACACTAGTGGGAGCACATTCTTTGACATTCAGGGAGTTCCGGGCAAGTGGGGCTTTGGACTACCACGGGGAGAAGGACCTGATAGCGAGACAGAGGTGGTTAGCGGACGTTGCTAACGCCTTCCGCACCAGCCGTTGCCCCGAGGAGGCAAAGGTCAGACTAGCTTCTTGGCTTTTGAAGGACAGGGCACGAGACGGTGGGAGGAGGTAGGACGTGCAGTGAGTGATGATGTTGTTGATGTGTTGACATGGGATGATTTCTCGACCATGTTCTGAGCTGAGTTTGCACCGGTGATTGAGGTGCAGCAGTTGGCACGAGAGTTTTAGGATCTCCACCAGACTACAAATACGGTGTCTGAGATCACCGCGATGTTTCGGGAGAGGGCGCTTCTGGTTCCCCAGTATGTGGCAGATGATGACATGAAGAAGGCCCGATATCATGACATGTTGAGGAGTGACATTCGGCAGTTTGTGAGCCGATCCAGCTGCAAGACGCTGGAGGAGATGATAGCGCAAGCTAGGGAGAGGGAGATTGATCTGGATATGGAGAAGAAGAGGAAGCCAAATTTTGTGTCGGGTATTGAGAGTTTGGGAAAGAGGCCCAAGGTATCTGAGTCTAGATCGAAAGGACATCAGGTCCGGAGCCGCTGTGGGAAGTGCGGCAGGATGCACGAGGGACCGTGCAGGGTTGGTGGTTATGGCCGCGTCAAGTGTGGTCGGACGGGTCATAATAGCAGGGATTGTACTGCTACCACCACCTAAAGATCTGATCTGATTTGATTTCATTGCAATCAAAGGGGCCACAAGAAGGCCCATTGTGCGAGTTTGGCTGCAGCAGGACCGGTGTCAGCACCCACTCCTGTAACTCTTCAGATTACTGACGGCCCCCAGGTCCGGGCAGACGTGCCTGTAGTGAAGAGTAGGGCTTTCAAGTCGACGGTCGAGGAGGCGCGTGCAACTCCCGACGTGGTGACGATTATGTATCTTCTCCTTATCTCTTTATTTATATTAAATTGCTTTCTTATGTTTATGTGTTTTATTTTAGGATCGTTTCTTGTGAACAGTATTTTAGCATTGGTATTGTTTGATTCGGGGGCTACTCGATCTTTTGTATTGCTTGCGCTAAGCAAAAGATTTGATGGAGCTACGGGGGAGCTGGATTGTCCTCTTGATGTTGTGATTGCTGATGATAGGTCCATTCGGGTTGCGAGAGTTCATCAGGGTTGTACTCTTCAGTTTTTCAGTGAGCAGTATTTGGTGGATTTGGTTCCCATTCCGTTGCGTGGCAAAAGGTTATCGTGAGCATGGATTCGTTGAGCCATAATGGGGCAGTAATCGATTGTGAGCAGCAGTTAGTATGGGTTCAGACCCCGAGTGGGGGAGAGTTAGTGGTTCTTGGGGAGAGATCTCAGTGTGGGCCAATTTTATGTTCAACGACGAGGGCCAGACACTTATTCTAGCAGGGTTGTTCTGGTTACGTCGCCTATGTTATGGATATCTGGGATAAGGGTAAGGAGACCGTGGATGATGTGCCAATAGTGCAGGATTACCCGGATGTGTTTCCGGAGGATTCGCCAGGGGTGCCTCCAGAGAGGCAGGTTGAGTTCAGGATTGATCTGGTTCCTGGTGTGGCTCCGCTAACCAAAGCACCGTATCAGTTGCCTGCTCCCGAGATGAGGAGTTGTCTACACAGCTGCAGGAGCTGTTAGACAAGGGGTTCATTCGACCTAGAAGTTCCCCTTGGGGAGCACCGATCTTGTTCATGAAGAAGAAGGATGGGTCTCACCGTATGTGCATCGACTACCGAGAGCTGAATAAGGTAACGGTGAAGAACCGTTATTTACTCCCGAGGATTGATGATCTTTTTGACCAGCTTCAGGCTGCATCTTGGTTTTCTAAGATTGATTTGCGATCAGGTTATCAGCAGATGCGGGTCGGGGATGAGGATGTGGAGATGCCTTTTGGGCTCACCAGTGCTCCATCCGCATTCATGGATCTCATGAACTGCGTGTGCAGACCGATGTTGGATCGGTCTGTGATTGTATTCATCGATGATATCTTGGTTTATTCCAAGACTCAGGAATAGCATGAGAAAAACTTGAGGGAAGTGCTGGAGACATTGAGGAGGGAGAGAATTTTCGCAAAGTTTCCAAGTGTGAGTTCTGGTTGCGCGAAGTGAAGTTTCTGGGGCACCTTGTCAACCAGAAGGGTATTCTGGTCGATCCGGCCAAGGTCGAGGCCGTGATGCAGTGGGAGGTTCCGAGGTCTCCATCTGAGATTCGTAGTTTTCTTCGTTTGGCTAGTTATTATCGGAGATTCATCCATGATTTCTCCAAGATAGCTGTTCCTTTGACCCGACTGACCAAGAAGACGATTACTTTTCGCTGGGGGTCTGAGCAGCAGGCAGCTTTCGAGATTTTGAGACAGCGGTTGTGTGAGGCGCCGATTCTAACCCTGCCAGAGGGTATTGATGATTTTGTGGTTTATTTTGATGCTTCGATCTCAGGATTGGGGGAAGTATCGATGTAGATGGGTCGTGTGATCGCTTACGCTTCGAGGCAGCTAAAGCGTCATGAGGCGAGTTATCCGATGCAAGATTTGGATTTGGGGATCGTGGTTTTCGCCCTCAAGATTTGGCGGAATTACCTCTATGGGGTCCATTGTACTATTTACACGGATCACAAGAGACTGAGGTACTTGATGGATCAGCTGAATCTGAATATGAGGCAGTGTCGATGGTTGGATGTGGTGAAGGATTATGATTGTGAGATCCTTTATAAACCGGGAAAGGCTAATGTGGCGGCCGATGTCCTCAGCCGCAAGGCGGCCGCGGCTCCGATCAGAGACATATGTTTGAATATGATCGTGATTACTTCGTTGTTGGAGCAGATTCGTGAGGCACAGGTTGAGGACATTAAGGAAGAGCACCGAAAGAGCGATCGCATTGTGGGTGAGGTGGTTTCCTTTGATTATGATAGTCGTGTATTGTTGACTTTGCACCGACGATTTTGCGTTCCTTATTGGGGCGGTGTACGTCAGATTCTGATGGAGGAGGCTCACAAGTCGAGGTTCTCCATTCATCCCAGGGCGACGAAGATGTATATGGATTTTCGTCCTAATTAGTGGTAGCCCTGTATGAAGCGGGATGTAGCATAGTATGTGCAGCGGTGCTTGAACTGCAGGAAGGTCAAGGCCGAACATCAACGACCTCACGACAATATGCAGCTGTTGGAGATTCCTGTATGGAAATGGGAGGATATCACCATGGATTTTTTCCCGAAGCTTCCCAGGACTGCGCACAGAGTGGATTCGATTTGGGTCATCGTGGATCGTTTGACTACGAGCGCACATTTCATCCTGATTTAGGAGAGTATATCTACAGAGAAGTTGGCTGAGATTTAAATCTGGGAGGTTTTGGCACGTCATGGGGTGCCAGTATTGGTGGTTTCTGACAGAGATGTCCGTTTTACTTCCAGGTTTTGGAAGAAGTTTCATGACGAGTTGGGCACTCGTCTCCACTTCAGCACAACATTCCATCTGCAAACCGATGTTCAGTGTGATTGGACTATACAGAACCTTGAGGATATGTTGTGAGCGTGTGTGTTGGACTTTGGAGGGAGTTGGGATACGTATCTTTTGTTAGCGGAATTTTCGTATAACAACAGTTATCACGCCAACATTGATCGACTTCTTTTTGAGATGCTCTACGGGAGGAAATCCAGGACTCCGATTTGTTGGGGAGAGGTCGGTCAACGGGTTATGGGGAGTACCGAGGTGGTACTCAAGACCACTGAACTGATTCAGCAGGCTCCAGAAAGCTCAGAATCGGCATAAGAGTTATGTCGACGGGCGGTGGTCAGAGTTTGTCACACCCCGAAACCAGAATGGCGGAAACGTTCCGGGATGGAGGACGTCATGTGTAGTATCACAACAGTTGTATAGCAAGCATAGTAAACACAACCAAACATTGAATACAATATGAAAAAGTGTTTACATCAGTTTAAAACTGGTTTTAAATACATCAAAAGTGTGTAATCATAAAAATATAACTCTTATTGCTCCGGCTCCTCAAAATCCAGCAGGTACCTGTCTACTGATTCCCTGAGAATACAAGCAGTTTTGAAAGAATATCGGCATAAAGCTGGTGAGTTCATAAGCATTTAGTTTTTGTGGAAAATGTTTCTTCAAAATCCTTTTTGAAAAGTGTTCCTCAAGAAAATCCTATATTTTCTTACGAAAAGTATTGTTAAGAGAGTATCTAGCGGTAGAAAGTAAACCATCAGTTTTAGAAATGCTAGTGTTATCCTGGGAAAATCCTATATTTTCCCTAAAAACAGGTTATCTGTACTAGAGGTAGAGATGCCAGTCTAGATATCCCTGATTACTATTAGTATATATAAGTAGTTTTATTACTCAAAATAAAACAAATGAAGATTAGATTCCGTAGACCAAAAATAGTTTATACTTGTTTTGTGAGTCGTATAACCATACTTGATATGACCGAGAGACCTTTATAACGTTCTTCAGGCGTTAAGCTAAATGACATTTGTTCACCCCAGGCGTACCCGCCTAACTGTAGCTAGCAGTTCAGGTGTGGGATTGTCAGTCCCGAATAGATCTATTCACAAATCTCACGCTCTCCCTCCAGGAGACTCTAGTTATACTGGGATAGGATTTATCACTATACACCTAAAGGAACAGTATTGAATTAAAGCCTCACAATTCTGTATAATATAGTTTACTAGCGTGAAACAGTATAAAAACACTGATTATCCTTGAATAATAGTACTTTATACCCCTGAGAAAATATATAACATAAACTAAATCTGCCATAGTTTATATATATTCAATTATGAAATCAGATTACGTAGAGACTGCCTAGAGGGTTATCCCAAACTATACCCATTATAGTTTATTAGAATTTGTGTGAAAAATGCTTTGTAAAAACCTTTCTGAAAGCCATGAAGTTAGATTTCCAAAATAGTAGTTTCCCTTATGCTCAACATATTACAAAAAGAGATAAATTATCCTAATATGTTGTTAAACGTGGAAATCGTTGGACTGTATTAATAAGTTTAAAACTTAATAAAATACTTTGAGTTTGGCTTGTATTCCCCCCCTGAAAACATTAAAACACAGAAAATGTAGGGGTATGAACTCACCTTTGGAAGATGTTTCGAAGGTAGATTCGCGTAAGGACAAGAAGTTCCACGATTGAATTAACGAGACACAACGAGTCCTAAATGACAATTAGAGACATATATAGCCATGAATATAGTGTTTAGAAGCAACTAAATGCAAGGGAACCCCCCTTAGGGACTAGGAAACACTTGAACCAAGTGTTGGAATCACATGTGATTCACCTAAGGAAAGTGTACGGCCCATTTGAAGTGTGTGCGGTCGTGGGTGTGTGGCCAGGTGGTGTGTGCGGTTGCACACAGGAGTGTGCGGCCGTACAGAGGGCGTGTGCGGCCGTAGATAGAGGTGTGCGGCCGTACTTATCGGTGTGCGGCCGTGCACTCTTAATTCATACTAAACATGTCGATTTTCAGGTGTTTCCAAGCCAATACTAAGTCCAACTAATAAATGGAGGCCAAACTCTCACTTTGGAGAGTCTTGAAGGTGTGTACCGCCACCTTATGAAGGTGTGCGGTCGTACACCTTCATATGATGAAGAACATGATAAAACTTTTGATGATTAAAGGCTTAGATCAATGGGTCCTTCATGAATCATAAGCTAGGTGATGGAAAACTCACGTTTTTGAGGCCTTGAGAGTGTTCTTGGATGAAGTTCTTAGAGAGAGAAAGTAGAGAGAGAAAGTAGAGAGAGAAAGTAGAGAGAGAAAGTAGAGTGCAGCCAAGTGAAAGGAATGAGTGAAGGGGTCACCCTATATAAATAGGGATGAGTGTGCGGCTGGAGGATGGGTGTGCGGCCGTACACTCATGTGTGCGACCGTACACTCATGTGTGCGGCCGTACACCCATGTGTGCGGCCGTACACTCATGTGTGCGGCCGTACACACCTTCCAAGAGGGTGTATGGCCCGGTTTTCTCACTATGGGACGTGCTGACTCATTCCTAAACTCAACCTTGGTCAAATGCAAGCTTAGAACACTTAAATGAACCCTTGAATGGCACCAGAAATCGACAAAACAAGTTGAATATTGATTGAATCGGCTAAGTGTACAGGATTGAAATTCCGGGTTGTTACATCATCCCCCCGTTAGAGGGAATTTCGTCCCGAAATTCAACAATAGAGTACAAATCATGAACTTGGAAAGAGATGGGGGTACTTCTGCTTCATTGAATCCTCGCGCTCCCAAGTGAATTCAGGACCTCGCTTGGCATTCCAGCGAACGTTCACTACCGAGATGCGGCTCTGCTTCGTACTCATGACTTCTCGGTCCATGATTTCAACAGGTTTTTCCAAAAAGTGTAGACCCTCATCCAAATCGATCTCGTCTAGAGGGGTCACAAGTGTCTCATCGGACAGACACTTCTTTAGGTTCGACACGTGGAAGACGGGATGGATGTTGCTGAGCTTTCGTGGTAACTGGAGTTTGTATGCTACGGGATCGATCCTAGCAAGGATCTCAAATGGTCCAATGTACCTTGGGTTTAACTTTCCACGTTTTCTGAAACGTATCATGCCTTTCCAGGGCGAGACCTTCAGAAGGACGCGGTCACCGACCTGGAATTCCAAGGGTTTTCGTCTCTTATCGGCGTAGCTCTTTTGTCTATCTCGTGAGGCTTTCAGTCGTTCTCGGATTTGCATGATCATTTCAGTCGTCTCTCGGATAATTTCAGGACCAGTGAGAGTGCTGTCGGGGACTTAACCCTTGACTAGCTGCGTGTCACCCACTTCAGCCCAGCATAGAGGGGATCTGCACTTGCGGCCATAGAGGGATTCGAACGGCGCAGCCTTGATGCTGGTATGGTAGCTGTTGTTGTAGGAAAATTCGACCAAAGGAAGATGAGTGTCCCATGACGCGCCGAAGTCGATGACGCAGGCTCTCAACATATCTTCCAATGTCTGAATTGTTCTCTCACTCTGTCCATCAGTCTGCGGATGATAGGCCGTGCTCATATCTAATTTAGTTCCAAGAGCCTTCTATAGTGATTACCAGAATCTCGAGGTAAACCTGTTATCTCGGTCGGAGATAATGGATACAGGTACCCCATGAAGGCGAACTATCTCTTGAATGTAGATCCGTATGAGTCTCTCCATCTTGAAGTTTTATTTAATTGGCAGGAAGTGAGCGGACTTCGTCAACCGATCGACAATTACCCAGATGGCGTCGTGCCCATTCGGTGATCATGGTAACTTAGTGATAAAATCCATTGTTATCCCTTCCCACTTCCACTCAGGTACTTCTGGTTGCTGAAGTAAGCCTGAGGGCTTCTGATATTCCATCTTCACCTTGGCGCAAGTCAAGCACTTGCCAACGAAGGTTGCAATCTCCGCTTTCATGTTTGGCCACCAATAGAGCTGTTTGAGATCCAGATACATCTTATCTGAACCTTGGTGAACAGAGTATTTCGTCTTGTGAGTCTCATTCATGACAACCTCTCTGTACTCGCCGAACTTTGGGGTCCAGATCCGGTTCATGAAATAGTAAACTCCGTCACCCTTGACCTCTAAGTTCTTGTCCATTCCCCGCAAGGCTTCATCCAAGATGTTCTCTGGTTTTAAGGCTTCCAGCTGAGCCTCTCTGATCTGCACGGACAGATGGGAATGGATGGTCATTGTTAATGCCTTCACCTTACGCCCTGAATACTCCTTTCGGCTGAGGGCATCTGCTACTACATTGGCCTTTCAGGGATGGTAACGAATTTCGCACTCGTAGTCACTGAGTAGCTCTACCCATCGTCCCTGTCTCATGTTTAACTCCTTCTGATCAAAGATATGCTGCAAGCTCTTATGGTCGGTGAAGATAGTGCACTTGGTTTCGTAGAGATAATGTCTCCAGATCTTTAACACAAAGACCACTGCTCCCAACTCTAAATCGTGAGTTGTGTAGTTGACTTCGTGAGTTTTCAACTGCCTCGAGGCATAGGCGATGACCTTTCCTCGCTGCATGAGCACACAACCTAGGCCCTGATTGGATGCATTACAATAGAACACGAAGTCCTTCGTCCCTTCGGACAGGGACAAGGTAGGTGCGCTGCATAGGGCCTGCTTCAATGTTTGAAACGCAGTGTCTTGCTTGACTCCCCAACTAAAGGTTACCCCTTTTTGTGTCAGGGCAGTTAAAGGCTTATCGATTCTGGAGAAATTTTGGATAAACCTGCGATAATAGCCCGCGAGACCCAGGAATTGCCGGATTTCCGTGGGTGCCTTTGGTACAGACCAATTCTCTATCGCTTTGATTTTGGAAGGGTCCACGTGTATACCTTCCTTGCTAACCACGTATCCAAGGAAATTCACCTTCCTGATCCAGAACTCACACTTTGAAAATTTTGCATATACCTTCTCTGCCCTTAATGTTTCCAGCACTTGTCTCAAGTGCTGTTTATGATCGTCTTTACTCCGAGAATAGACAAGTATATCATCGATGAACACGATCACGAACTTGTCTAGGAAAGGGCGGCACACTCGATTCATCAGATCCATGAATACTGCCGGCGTGTTGGTTAGACCAAAGGGCATTACTACAAATTCGTAGTGTCCATAGCGAGTTCGGAATGCCGTTTTGGGAATATCATCCTTGTGAACTCGTAACTGATGGTACCCTGATCTAAGATCTATCTTGGAGAAATAACTGGCTCCCTGAAGTTGATCGAAGAGATCGTCGATTCTGGGTAAGGGATATCGGTTCTTGATGGTCAGCTTGTTCAGTTCTCGGTAGTCAATGCACATCTGAAAGGATCCATCTTTCTTTTTCACGAATAAGATCGGAGCTCCCCAAGGTGAGGAACTCGGCCTTATGAACCCTTTGCTGATCAGCTCATTGAGCTGGCTGGATAATTCTTGCATCTCCGCTGGCGCTAGACGGTAAGGAGATTTAGCTACAGGAGTAGCTCCGGGGATTAAATCGATACGAAACTCGACTTGACGTACGGGAGGAATTCCTGGGAGGTCTTCAGGGAAGATATTAGGAAAGTTGCAGACTTCGGGGATGCTCTCGAGGTCTTTAACTTTTTATGTCTCATCGACAACATGAGCTAGGAATGCATGGTACTCTTTTCGCAAATACTTCTGGGCTTGGATGCATGAAATGATACGAAGATTCGAATCGAGTTTATCACCGTAAATAGTGAGGGTTTCGCCAGAGGGAAGATTGAGATGGATAGCTTTCTCGTAACAAAGAATGTCGGCACGATTGGGGCTCAACCAATCCATGCCGATTATGACATCGAAGCTCTTAATGGATACCGGCATAAGGTTGATGGGAAAGGAATGACCGTCTAGGGTAAGAGTACAGCCTAGGAATATATCGTTAGTGCTCTCCTTCTTTCCGTTAGCCATCTCGATGGTAAATGTTTCGGTTAGAGGTTGGGATTTACACTTGATTAGATGTTTAAATGCATGACCAACAAAGCTTCTCTCGTCACCATAATCGAAAAGAATGTGTGCATAAGAGTTGTCAAGGAGGAACGTACCCGTCACGACTGTAGGATCAGCGACTGCTTCCTCCTGGCCCATCGCCAGCACTCTTCCTGTATTGCCGCCCATTGTCGCTTTGGGGCAGTTTCTTTTGAAATGCCCAACTTCTACCCATCCATAGCAGGATTGGCTGGCACCCGCTCCAGGAGTCGGATTGGTTGGTTGGGCTGGTGCTCTGCAGTATCGGGTCGTGTGTCCCTTCCTTCCACAGTTGTTGCAGTTCAAATCACGGCAGGGTCCGTGATGATGAAAGGTACACCTGTTGCACAGAGGTAGTTTCCCTGAATAACCACCGGTAGGAGCTTGGGTGGTTGGAACAGCAGTGGGAGTAGCAGTAGGAGTAGTAGCAGCGTGGACTACCACTGTTTGTTGCTTCTTGGAGGGCTCCTGAGGAGACTGGCCCTTGCGTTTGTTCAAAAATTTCTTCTTCTTTTCACCACTCTCCTTTTGGGGCTCAGCGACTGCTGATGCCTCATCCAGATCGATCCCATGATCGATCAGAGTCTGTGCCAGATCCTTGGCGCTCTCAAACGTGGCCGGTCTAGCAGCCAAGACATTCCCCTTGGTTGGTTGTGTCAATCCCCAAATGTACCTCTCTATTTTCTTGCTTTCCGGGGTGACCATTCCCGAACAGAGGAGAGCCCGATCGCAGAATCTCGCGGTGTAGGCAGCGATGTCGGACCCCTTCATCTTTAAGTTCTAGAGTTCGTGCTCCAACTTTTGCACCTCGCCCCTCGGGCAGTATTCCGCAAGCATGAGTTCCTTCAGTCTTTCCCAGCCCATGGCATTAGCCACTGGCAGGGTTAGGGTTTTGACTCGACCATTCCACCAGGTCAAAGCTCGGTCGGTGAAAGTACAGGCGGCGAACTTTACCTTGTTTGCTTCGGAACAGGCGCAAATTTTGAAGATGGATTCGATCTTCTCGAACCATCGATTTAGAGCGATGACACCTCCATTCCCATCGAAGGACTTGGGTTTTGCAGTCATGAAGTCCTTGTAGGAACACTCCTTTTGATGTCCCTAACTTCCGTCTTGTCTCTGTGGGTCGGTTCCACCTCCAGCCACACCATCATTCACTTGTGCCATTGCTGCAGTCACGACAGCTGTAACTGCTGCTTGAAACATGATGGGGTCGAACTGAGGGGGTGGTGGTGGTGGCGGAGTGTTTTCGTTTCTTCTGATGGGTCTTGGTCGGGGAGGCATCTTTTTCTAGAAACAATCAGGGAGAAGAGGATGGTAAGTCCTCAAGATATATGAAACAAGATATATCTATCCCGATAATAAAAGAGTTTTACCAAGCGATAAGCACAGGAAGGTTACTAATGCAAGTAAATTATCGCTTAAGGAAGAAGAGGTAGAAATACTTAGAGTGATTTGGAATACTGAGTTTGGCTCTAGCTAAAATACTCCTATAGTATTTTATGTGGGATGATTTTGGTAAGTTTTAGGTCTGTTGTAACACCACAGTCACTCCCAAGCACATGTTGGTCATGTCTCGACTGAATATAGTTGATCAGGCTATATTCACCCTAGACATGATTACATAACTACCCAGGTTTAACCGCAGCGTTCCAACATCCAAAAACTTTTTCTTTTGTTCTACTAATGACACGAATTCTGCTATGTGTGCATGCTCGTATAATTTTTATAAAAATACTTATATTTTTGAAAGTATACTTTTAGTGTAGAGCACTTAGGCCCCTTAGTATTTATAGTTTTATACCATGTAAGGTTCGGTATACTTAGTTCGCTATAAACAAGGGCTCTGATACCAATCTGTCACACCCCGAAACCAGAATGGCAGAAACGTTCCGGGATGGAGGAGGTCATGCGTAGTATCACAACAGTTGTATAGCAAGCATAGTAAACACAACCAAACATTGAATACAATATGAAAAAGTGTTTACATCAGTTTAAAACTGGTTTTAAATACATCAAAAATGTGTAATCATAAAAATATAACTCTTATTGCTCCGGCTCCTCAAAATCCAGCAGGTACCTGTCTACTGATTCCGTGAGAATACAAGCAGTTTTGAAAGAATATCAGCATAAAGCTGGTGAGTTCATAAGCATTTAGTTTTTGTGGAAAATGTTTCTTTGAAATCCTTTTTGAAAAGTGTTCCTCAAGAAAATCCTATATTTTCTTACGAAAAGTAGTGTTAAGAGAGTATCTAGCGGTAGAAAGTAAACCATCAGTTTTAGAAATGCTAGTGTTATCCTAGGAAAATCCTATATTTTCCCTAAAAACAGGTTATCTGTACTAGAGGTAGAGATGCCAGTCTAGAGATCCCTGATTACTATTAGTATATATATATAAGTAGTTTTATTACTCAAAATAAAACAAATGAAGATTAGAGTCTGTAGACCAAAAATAGTTTATACTTGTTTTGTGAGTCGTATAACCATACTTGATATGACCGAGAGACCTTTATAACGTTCTTCAGCCGTTAAGCTAAATGACATTTGTTCACCCCAGACGTGCCCGCCTAACTGTAGCTAGCAGTTCAGGTGTGGGATTGTTAGTCCCGAATAGATCTATTCACAAATCTCACGCTCTCCCTCCAGGAGACTCTAGTTATACTGGGATAGGATTTATCACTATACACCTAAAGGTACAGTATTGAAGTAGAGCCTCTCAATTCTGTATAATCTAGTTTACTAGCGAGAAACAGTATAAAAACACTGATTATCCTTGAATAATAGTACTTTATACTCCTGAGAAAATATATAACATAAACTAAATCTTCCATAGTTTATATATATTCAATTATGAAATCAGATTAGGTAGAGACTGCCTAGAGGGTTATCCCAAACTATACCCATTATAGTCTATTAGAATTTGTGTGGAAAATGCTTTGTAAAAACCTTTCTGAAAGCCATGAAGTTAGATTTCCAGAATAGTAGTTTCCCTTATGCTCAACATATTACAAAAAGAGATAAATTATCCTAATATGTTGTTAAATGTAGAAATCGTTGGACTTTATTAATAAGTTTAAAACTTAATAAAATACTTTGAGTTTGGCTTATATTCCCCCCCTGAAAACATTAAAACACGGAAAATATGGGGGTATGAACTCACCTTTGGAAGATGTTTCGAAGGTAGATTCGCGTAAGGACAAGAAGTTCCACGACTGAATTACCGAGACACAACGAGTCCTAAATGACAATTAGAGAAATATATAGCCATGAATATAGTGTTTAGAAGCAACTAAATGCAAGGGAACCCCCCTTAGGGACTAGGAAACACTTGAACCAAGTGTTGGAATCACATGTGATTCACCTAAGGGAAGTGTACGGCCCATTTGAAGTGTGTGCGGTCGTGGGTGTGCGGCCAGGTGGTGTGTGTGGTTGCACACAGGAGTGTACGGCCATACAGAGGGCGTGTGCGGTCTTACATAGAGGTATGCGGCCGTACTTATTGGTGTGCGGCCGTGCACTCTTCATTCATTCTAAAAATGTCGATTTTCAGGTGTTTCCAAGCCAATACTAAGTCCAACTAGTAAATGGAGGCCAAACTCTCACTTTGGAGAGTCTTGAAGGTGTGTACGGCCACCTTATGAAGGTGTGCGGCCGTACACCTTCATATGATGAAGAACATGATGAAACTTTTGATGATTAAAGGCTTAGATCAATGGGTCCTTCATGAATGATAAGCTAGGTGATGGAAAACTCACGTTTTTGAGGCCTTGAGAGTGTTCTTGGATGAAGTTCTTAGAGAGAGAAAGTAGAGAGAGAAAGTAGAGTGCAGCCAAGTGAAAGGAACGAGTTAAGGGGTCACCCTATATAAATAGGGATGAGTGTGCGGATGCAGGATGGGTGTGCGGCCGTACACTCATGTGTGCGACCGTACACTCATGTGTGCGGTCGTACACACCTTCCAAGAGGGTGTATGGCCTAGTTTTCTCACTATGGGATGTGCTGACTCATTCCTAAACTCAACCTTGGTCAAATGCAAGCTTAGAACACTTAACTGAACCCTTGAATGGCACCAGAAATTGACAAAACAAGTTGAATATTGATTGAATCGGCTAAGTGTACAGGATTGAAATTCCAGGTTGTTACAGAGTTACAGTTCCAGGAGAGAGATATGGTTCTCCTGAAGGTGTCACCTTCGAAAGGTGTCATCCGATTTAGGAAGCGGGGCAAGCTGGGTCCCAGGTATATTGGTCCTTTCGGGATTTTGGCTCCGGTGGGTCGGGTTGCTTATCGTTTGGATCTTCCAGATGAGCTCAGTCAGATTCATGGCACATTCCACGTCTCTCAGGTGCGGAAGTGCTTAATGGATGATTCTGCAGTGGTACCATTGTAGGATATTCAAGTGGATGACTGTCTGAATTATATTGAGAGACCGATGACGATCTTGGATCAGAAGACGAAAACCTTGAGGAACAAGGCTGTCGAGTTGGTGAAGTTGCAATGGCAGCACCGTAAGGGATCGGAGTGGACTTGGGAGCCCAAGGATGAGATGAGAGAGCACCATCCGGAGTTGTTCGGGGCCGCAGACTTTGAGGAAGAAGTATAATTCAAGTTGGGAGAATTGTAACACTTGGATCTTGGTATGTTTCATTAATGCCCTTCATTGTTGAAATATTGCACATTTTGTCCTTGGATAGTAGGCGGGGCGTACCACATGGTACGCTTGGCGTATAAGCTGAAAAGCCAGTACGCGGGGCGTACCATATGGTACGCTTAGCGTACTGATGGGTGGCTTGGTCGGGGCTCCGGACACGTACGCGGGGCGTATGTTCCATTTAGTGAAACCCTAATTTATGGGGTTGGACACTATATAATCACACTTATGGCTCATGTTACCCTCATTTCTCAGCCTCCACTGACCTTTTAACCTCATTTCTAAACCCTAGACCTTTCCATTGTGTTTTTGAACTCATTGTGTGCATCTCGGTGTGTTTTGGTTCATTATCACGAAGAAGGAGTTTGGTGCAAGGTTGTTGATCAATGAAGATCTTGTGGATCCTGATTCTCTACTCCATTTCCAGCTTGTTTGAGGTAAAAAGTTATGATCTGTTTCATTAGAAGCTTAGATCTAGTTTATATGATTTTTGGACCCTTTTTGGCCCCATGAATGATATCTAGTGGTTTGATACCACTCCAGGAGCTATGAGTTGCCACTCATGGTGTTTCTGAGGTTCAAAGTCCATAAAGTTGGCACCTTTAGGGTTTAGAATCACCCATGCATGAGATTATGTCTATTTAGTGAAAGTAAAGTGCTATATCTTGAAGTTGTGTCCTTTTGAGGCATGCAAAGTCACCAAGTCAGTGCCTTTATGGTTCTAGACGCTTAATAGGGATTAGATATGTGGTTTGGACTTATGGTCTTAAGAATTAAGTGCTTAAAGTGGGTTTTGGCTTAATGGGTGAGTACGATGGGCGTACAACTCTATATGCACCGCGTACAAGCCATTTAGCGTGTACACTTAGCGTACAGCTGAGTAGGCCCCGTGTACTCAGTCTGTTGGGCTTTACATCTTGGGCTTCGAGTTTGGGCCTTTCTTTTGGGCTTAGGTTCTTGGGTTCTTGTTGGGCCATATGAGTACAAGTGTTTTGGACTAGGAGAATGGGTGGGCTTTAGGGTAAGGCCCATGTAAGGGTTTGGGCCCAATTTGGAAAATTAGGCCAAGTATGGGCCTTGAATGGTTAGTTGGATTTTAGGCATTTGGATTATAGGTTTGGGCCTAGGTCTTGGTCCAAACTAGGTTAGGGGTAAAATGGTCTTTTTATCCTAATTATGGACTGATAGTTATGGATTGGAATCCAATTATTAATTGGATGTTATTTGGTATTGATAGCACGGGGATTCGTCGGTTCGTAGTAGCAGCGAGAGTAGGATCTTTTATATGTCGATTGAGGTGAGTTTCCTCACTGGTTTTAGCAGGTCTAAGTCACCAATGCCGACCCTTATTGTTTATGTTAGGATGCTAGGAGTCTGCGTGACCCTTGCATGTGTTATGTGCTGCTATGTATATCGGGCGGGGATCGATGCCTGAATCATATGCTATTGTTTTATGATCATTGTATGTGTTAGCATGATTATCTGATATATATTGTATATGCATAGTGGGCGGGGCCCGATGTCAGGTGGGGCGTAAGAATAACATATTTGTATACCGAGCGAGGCTCGATGCTAGGCAGGGCCCGAAGGAGGGCGGGGGCCCAGTATATGATTTATTATGTATTGTATGGGGTAGTTTGGGGAAGTAACTAAGCTTTTTGCTTATGGTTTTCAGTTTATGTTTCAGGTACATCTGGTTCCAAGGGGAAGAGCTCGGGATGATTGCATTGTAGACACCACATAGTTCCGCTTTTGTGATTTACTCTGATTGAGATGATGTTTGATACATTTATTTTATTTGGATTCTATTGATGATGATTTTGGAATACTGTTTTTATTAAATTAAAAATGGAATTTTTGGATCATATTTTTGGGACGTTACAAATTCACTAAGCTTTGGCTTACAGTTGTTGGTTTCCATGGTTTCAGATACATCAGATGATCGGGGCAAGACAAAGGCGTGATTGTACACATCGTCTTGCTGACTTATGTTTTGAGAGATTTTTGATACTCTGATTCTCTGAATTTGATTTGAATACAATGGTTTATATCTTATGTTTTGTGGAAATGTTTTATAAAAATGTAATTTTTTATCATGGTTTTTGGGGTGTTACACATATAGAGATGAATATTCACTTTGTGAAAGACATGGTTTCTATTGGTCAGATCCGTGTTCTTCATGTCTCTTCTAGTATTGAATATTCATATATTTTCACAAAAAGGGCTTCCTACATCTTTTTTACTAGTTTTTGATCTAATTCGAGTGTTTGTTCTCGTCCTACAACTCATAATGTTCATAATGTGGGGGCGTATTAATGTATGTATATTGTTATTACGTTAGCCCATTTTTTATATAGTCTAGTTGATATTTAACCCATGTAAATTAAGCAGCCCATTATCTTTGTAATTGTATTTAATCTATTGAGAAGACTTAATGTCGTTCAAGGGGAAACTGTTATGCCTATCATTTACAATTTAATACATATAAAATAAGCAACAAAATTGGAATGCTGTTGTACACCAATAAACCCCTTAATAGTTGTGCCACTTGTTTGTCTGGTAATGTGATAACTCAAATGAAAATAAATATAAAAACATATGTAATATGGTTATATTATTCTAATAATGATTAAGGTGAATTAAGATCAAATTATGAGAATTAAACCTTAGAAACCGTCATCTTGATTAACAACATAAATTCGTGCATGTGAGGGGTTATAACGGCTGCAACCATGAGCATTATAAAGGACTTAAGAAACCATGTGGAATGCCCACTAGAGCTGTGAAAAAAAGTGGAGAAACGAGGGAGAAATCGGTGAAGGAAGTTGTAAAGTTATTTTCCGGAGTTCTAGGAATTAAGGTATGTTATTTCGATTTAATCTTGAGTAAGTTACTTGAGTAGGTTTATATGATTCCATTACGTCTTTTGATAAATCCTATGCCTCTGTTCGGCCAAAGACTAATAGAAATTGGTGAAAAACAAATGCTAAGTTTTGGTGAAAGAAATGATGAATTTAAACAAGCTTTATGATAAATTATTCTAGATTACGTATGTTAATTTTGTAACAACCCAAAAATTTACTAAAAATTTAAACTTTTCAAAACCAAGCCGGGTAAATAAAATTATTCAAACATCAACATAGTTCACAAATTGTTTTCAAAATGTTTTCATATCAGAGTTCCCAGAAATCCCAAATCATAAAATGTGAGGATGTGTACGTCACGCCTTTGCCTTGCCCTGGTCACCTGAACTACTTGAAACAAAAATCAATAAATGTAAGCTCGAAGGCCTAGTGAGTTACCCCCAAAATACCAATATATACCACCCATCAAAATAATAACAAACAGCATGTATAATGAGCCTTCAGCATGACTGGACCGCCTCGCAGGGCCTACAGCCTATCTGGACCGCTCCCGAGCCTTCGGCATGACTGGACCGCCTCGCAGGGCCTACAGCCTATCCGGACCGCTCTTCGGGCGTTCGGCCTGACTCGACCGCCTCCTCAGGGCCTGCAGTCTATCCGGACCGCCCCGGGTATGTTGGCCTACAGCACGAAGCAGGACCGCCTCAACCCAACCCCATACAAACAATCATGTGCACATGGATAACATCAATAGCATGCATATAACACTCAAACCGATCTAACAGTTCACAAGCATAGCAATGATCCTAATACAATCCATAAAGGGTCGGCCTTTGTGCCTTAGACCCTGTTGATATTGTGAGGATAACTCACCTAGCAAGTAGTGCAACGCTGAACTGAGATTCTCCAACCGCTATCTCACCGACCCCCCTCAACTGCCTAAAATAATTAATACTAAATTAATAAGCGGGGTCTCAAAATTGCCAAATGGTCCATATTTTCCATTTCCCTAATTTGGGCCCAAGGCCAAATTATCAATCCATTACCCCATACACATATGCACAAGCCCAAATAATGGCCCAATTTTCCCAATTGGGTCTAACCTCCTAATTGGGCCTTACCATAGGACCCTTATCAGAACTGTCCAAATCTTCAAATATTCAGGGCCCAACAAGGCCCAAGTCAAAAAGTCTAACAGCGGCCTAAACCGAAGCCCAAATGTCAAAAGCCCAATCAGAGGACGTACGCGGGGCGTACCCCTCCGGTACGCAGGGCGTACTCCTGCTCTATGTTGACCGCCATCGGGGTGGTTGACCCCGTACGTTGGGCGTACAGGAATTACGCTGGACGTACGCGGGTTTAACCAAAACCCTAACAAGTGCTTAATGGCTTAAGCACTTAAGCCCAAATTCCAGATCCATCGACCAAATGTGCCATAGAACCATAAAGTTTCGAACTTTATCACTTTGGACGTCCAGAAAGTTCTTAACACATGGTCTTAATCCATTAAGACCTTCCTACTTCATGCATGAGGCAAACCTAGCTATTGGGACCTCATTTTTATCAGTTAGGACCTCTTCAAAGGTCTGAAAGGACAACCCATTTCGACCAAATCATCTCATGCACCATTTTGGGACTTTTGGGACAAGAATGCTTCCATAAAGCTAAAATGACTAGATCTATATCATACAAGTATAAAGTTCCAAGCTTTTTACCTTCTGGAGCTTCTAGTGCACAACACCACTTCAGATCTATAGCCTTGTTCTCCTTCTCCAACTCCTTGGTGCAATGACTTCACCTTCAAAGGTTCAAAAATGCACACCAACTCACACTCACACACAAAACTAGGGTTTGGAACGTTTTCTGGGATATGGAGGCTGAGGATAATCAGAGGGATGAGCTATAAGGGTGTTTATATAGTCCCCAACCCTAAATATTAGGGTTCTCACCTGACGTGAGTACGCCCAGCGTACATGAGCGTACGCCCAGCGTAATAGGGCGCGCCTAGTACGCTTAGCGTACCCTTATGTACGCTCAGCGTACTCCTTTCTGACTTAAAGTTGCAACTTTAGCCCTCATACTTCTCATGGCCCAACTCAACCAATTCCAGGGACCACAAATGACAATTAATAAAAGAAGAGGGATTCGAAATATACCTGGAAAGTTCGGGAGTATTTACCTTAAAGAATGGAATTATATTATGATTGGTGAACATCAATAAATTCATTAAGTTTAATTTTAGGAGTATTATCACATAAAGGTGAATTTTTATTTTTGTTACAAAATAGTTAGGAATAGATTTTTTTTATATAATTTGCTAAAAGACATCATTATTAAATATTCCGAAAAATCTTTAAAGGATTTATAATAACACTGTAATCAACTTAATGGGATAAAAATTATTAGTTGGACGAACGAGACACAAGGATAATGGAACCAAAATGTTTACATAAGGTGTTTCGTAGGAATGTGACCTTAGAAAAAAAATGTTGATGGAATGTAGGATACGATTAGCGTGACAAGATTCGGTTAAGGCCTAGCGACAATAAGGTGAGTTTTTCATGTTCTGTGGTTGCTCTCACATAAATCTTTATCATGTGGTTTATATGCAGCTTTTTAATTATTTATTCACAATATATTTTATGATAAGTATGGTTGTGAGCAAATGTTATTTTGAGTTGTTTATCTATTTTGTGTTTTTTTGGGTGACATGTTTAGTGGGAACGGGTGGGGTGTTTAATCTCCGTGAACATGACGGATGTGTGTGATCAACGGGGATGAGAATTGAGAATTATACTCATTTCCTTGGATATTTAAAATATTTGAGTACAATGGATGATGAATTGTCTCAAGGAGAAGGGAAATGAACATTTGGTTCTTTCTCTGGATAAATAATCGTTCCCTTAATTATGTCATCGAGTGATATGTTTGGTGTATGATTTATTGAAACTATATGACAAAACGTTTTGTTTTTTTTAAGTGATGAACTTGTATGTGCAACACGAACTCACTAGGCCCTAGGCTTACACATTTAGAAATTTTAAATGTGCGCAACCCATAAAACTATTTATCAAGTGGCAGTAAGAAGGCTAGGGAGAAGGATTGATCAACAAGACGACAAAGGAGTTCCGCAAATACGTAACACCCGAAGCTCTTCGGCTGAAGACTTTTTTTATTTTGCTTCCGTTGTAGTTTAATCTATAAGTAAGTTCAGAATTGATATTGGGAGATGTTGGAATGATTATTTGTTGTATAATCTATATAAGAAAATTAGAGTGTTACAAGTTGGTATCAGAGCGATGTTTAAGCAGATTAGGTGTTTGCATAAACACTTAATCTTAGACTGAATGAACGAGAGGTAATCAAACGACTAAATTAGACCACATATCGCTTGTAGGAATCATGTCTTCAAGGAGATCTGGAAGGTTTGCTAGGGTTACCCCGAAGGAAGAACGTATCCCAATTGGAGATAATGTTAGAGCACCTGAAGATGTACCAGAAATTGTGATGATCCCTAATACGAGTCGTGGACGTGGCCAAGGAAGAGGAGGAGGCAGGGGTAGAGAAAGAGGGCGATGAGTTGTAATGTAACTCCCGTGTTTCTGGCTAAGCATTACTAGTATGATGTAATAGTTAGGGTCGACAATGTATCCTAATTTGAAGTAAGGAAGAGGAATTATTTGAGTATTTTGTGATTTATATGATTTATGTGCTACATATGTGCTTATAACAATGTAATAAAATAATAATAAAAATATGCGTCAAAAATAAAATAACAGATAGACCCAATATCTATGAACAAAGTTGAAGTGGTCGTGATAAGAATTCGGGAGATATAAAGAAAGCTGAAATCCGACTTATAAGGTCAAATTTTCCTGATCGTTGTCTCAAATATTAATATCAATGAGATTGACACACATTTATTATTTCTTTGAGTATTCCATTAAGTTCTTAAAATACAAAGGAAATCATACACTTATTATTGTGAGTTTCCATTAACTTACAAATTTCAGTAATGTTCACAACACAAAACATATAATACTAAGACTTTCCATAATCATTTCTGAAGATTTATAAAAAATCCGTCTCTTAACTTATGGCAGAATCATGCCGCCAAGAAGGAATCCTCGACGCTTCAATACTACAGGAGCACCAACACCACCTCCACCACCACCTCCATCGATGGATGCTGCTACCTTTCAGGCTGCTGTAACAGTTGCCGTAACAGCAACAATGGCACAAATGAGTAACAACGGATCAGGAGGAGGAATAAATAGCTCTACTAATGGCCAAAACCAGGGTCGTTCCGGTGAATGTACTTACAAGGACTTCTCCAACAGCAAACCCATCCCCTTTAATGGAACCGGGGGAGTAATGGCTCTATCCCAATGGATAGAGAAAACAGAAGCCGTATTCGAAATCTGCTCATGCCCCGAAGAGAGCAAAGTAAAATTTGCCGCCTGTACTTTCTCCGAACGAGCCCTAACGTGGTGGAATGGCCACGTCAAGTCACTAACTCTAGTAGTGGGAAACTCCATGGGTTGGGAGAACCTGAAGCAAATGCTACTGCGAGAGTACTGCCCAAGGGGCGAGATTCAGAAGCTTGAACAGGAGCTTTGGGGCCTGACTATGGTGGGCTCGGACATCACAACCTATACGAATAGGTTCGGTGACTTGACAATACTTTGCCCAGGGATGATGGCCCTAGAAAACAATAAGGTGGAAAGGTATATCTGGGGGCTTTCGCCCCAACTTTGAGGAAGTGTGCTAGCTTCCAAACCCACGACGTTCGACAGCGCCAAACAACTGGCACAGTCCCTCGTTGATCATGGGGTCTGCCAAGATGTCACGACCGTCGTCCCAGAACCAACCAAAGGAAGCAACAACAATAACAGCAATGCCAACAACAACAACAATAAGAAGTTTTGGAACAAGAGGAAAGGTCAAACTTCGCAGGAACCTTCAAAGAAACAAATGGTGGCAGTCAATGCCGCTACTGCCCCCACTGCTGTCCCTGTTACCCCTACGCCGGTAAAACAATATGCTGGGAACCTACCAAAGTGCAACAAATGCAATTACCATCACAACGGGAATTGTCGGGAAATGCACTGTAAAAACTGCGAAAGGAAAGGGCACACTGCCCGTTTCTGTAAGGCACCGGCGCGACCAATCACCCAAGTTCCTGGTGCTGGAGTGAGCCAGGCATGTAATGGGTGTGGGGAAACTGGGCACTACAAGAGAGATTGCCCTAAGGCAAAGAATGCTGGCGGCGTAGGAAGAGTGTTGGCAATAGGGCAGAGCGAGGCAATAGTCGATCCCATAGTGGTTACCGGTACGTTTCTCCTCAACGACATTTATGCATGCATACTCTTTGACTGTGGTGCGGAGAGAAGTTTCGTGAGTCATAAATTCAAACACTTACTTAATCAAAAACCCCAAGCATTCAATAAGATATTTACAGTAGAAATGGCAAACGGTAAAACAGAAAGCACAAACGATTTGTATGTAGGCTGCACACTAGCTCTAAATGAACACTTTTTCCAAATCAATCTAATGCCAATCACCATAAGAAGCTTTGATGTCATCATCAGTATGGACTGGTTAAGCCTTCACCATCGCGATATTTTGTGTCACGAAAGGGTTATTCGCCTAAATCTGCCAAGTGGCGAAACTCTTGTAATTTATGGTGTCAAACCCGGTACCAATTTACAAATCATCTCTTGCGTCAAAGCCCGAAAATACCTGCGCAAAGAATATCATGCCTTCCTAGCCCACGTGGTAGACAAGAAACGAGAAGTGAAAGACATTAAAGACATTCCGGAAGTCTGCAATTTCCCCGACATTTTCCCTGAAGATCTCCCAAGAGTCCCACCAGCACGTCAAGTTGAGTTCAGAATCGACTTGATTCCCGGAGCTACCCCAGTAGCAAAATCGCCGTACCATCTAGCACCGGCAGAAATCCATGAATTATCCAGTCAGCTGAACGAAGTTCTAAGCAAAGGATTCATCAGACCGAGCTTCTCACCTTGGGGAGCACCGGTTCTGTTCGTAAAGAAGAAGGACGGATCTTTTCGCATGTGCATCGATTACCGGGAACTGAACAAACTCACGATCAAGAACCGATATCCCTTACCGATCATAGACGGTCTGTTCGACCAACTACAAGGAGCGAGCTACTTCTCAAAGATTGATTTAAGATCTGGGTATCACCAGTTGCGAGTCCTGGAAGGAGACATTCCCAAAACGGCATTCCGAACTCGCTATGGTCACTATGAGTTTGTAGTGATGCCCTTTGGATTGACAAATGCGCCGGCGGTGTTCATGGACTTGATGAACCGAGTATGTCGTCCTTTCCTAGAAAAATTTGTGATGGTGTTCATAGATGATATACTCATCTATTCAAGGAGCAAGGAGGAACATAGCCAACACCTCCGACAGGTCTTGGAAACATTAAGGACAGAGAAGCTATACGCAAAATTCTCAAAGTGCGAATTTTTGATTCGGAAAGTATATTTCCTAGGTCACGTGGTCAGCAAGGAGGGGATACATGTGGACCCTTCCAACATCAAGGAAATCGAGAACTGGACAACTCCAAGGACTCCAACGGAAATCCAACAATTCTTGGGCCTTGCCGGGTATTACCGAAGGTTCATACAAAACTTCTCGAAGATTGCTAAGCCACTTACCACCCTGACTCAGAAGGGTGTAACCTTCAGCTGGGGAGAAAAACAAGACTTTGCATTCCAAACACTAAAGCGAACCCTATGCAGCACACCTATATTATCTTTGACAAAAGGAACAGAAGACTTTGTGGTCTACTGTAATGCGTTAAACCAGGGACTTGGATGTGTCCTAATGCAACGAGGGAAGGTCATCGCATACGCCTCGAGACAACTCAAGACGCACGAGGTCAACTATACCACGCACGATCTCGAACTAGGAGAAGTCGTTTTCGCTCTAAAGATCTGGAGACACTATCTCTATGGCACGAAATGTACAATCTTCACCGACCATAAGATCCTCCAGCACATCCTCAATCAAAAGGAACTCAACATGAGGCAAAGACGATGGGTAGAACTACTAAACGATTACGAATGCGAAATTCGTTATCATCTTGGAAAAGCTAATGTAGTAACGGATGCCCTCAGCTGAAAGGAATACTCGGGCCGCCGAGTGAAATCCTTAACCATGACGATCCATTCACACCTGTCCATGCAAATCAAGGAAGTTCAAATAGTAGCCTTGAAATCCGAAAATGTGACAGGGGAGGCCTTAAGGGGAATGGATAAGAATCTGGAAGTCAAGGATAACGGAGTTCGCTACTTCATGAATCGGATCTGGACGTCGAAGTTTGGCGGATTCAGAGATGTTGTCATGAATGAATCCCATAAGACTCGATACTCCATACATCCCAGTTCAGACAATATGTATCTGGATCTCAAGAAACTGTATTGGTGGCTAAACATGAAAGCTGAAATCGCTACCTATGGAGCCAAATGTCTGACTTGCACCAAAATCAAGGTAGAGTACCAAAAGCCCTCGGGATTGTTGCAACAACCGGAAATACCCGAGTGGAAGTGGGAGCGGATAACCATGGATTTCATAACCAAATTACCCAAGACAGCGAGTGGACTTGACACTATTTGGGTAATCGTCGTCAGGTTAACCAAATCCGCACACTTCCTACCAATAAAGGAAACAGACAAGCTGGAAAAACTGACTAGAACATACATCATGGAGATTGTACGACTGCATGGTGTACCTATATCCATTATCTCGGACGGAGATAGTAGATTCACCTCGCGGTTCCGGCAGTCACTACAAAAATCTCTAGGAACGAGGCTGGACATGAGTACCGCCTACCACCCACAGACCGACGGTCAGAGTGAGAGAACCATTCAAACCTTGGACGATATGCTAAGAGCTTGTGTGATCGATTTTGGTAAAGCTTGGGATACCCATTTACCATTAGTTGAGTTCTCGTACAACAATAGCTATCACACTAGCATCAAGGTTTCTCCATTTGAAGCCCTCTACGGCTGTAAGTACAAATCACCTCTGTGTTGGGCTGAAGTGGGTGACACGCAACTAGCTAGAGGTCAAATACCCGACAGCACTCTCACTGGCCCGAAAATCATAAGGGAAACTACCGAGAAGATTGTCCAAATCCGAGAACGACTAAAGGCTTCAAGAGACTGACAAAAGAGTTATGCGGATAAAAGACGGAAACTCTTGGAATACCAGGTTGGGGACCGGGTACTATTGAAAGTCTCTCCCTGGAAGGGATTAATACGTTTTGGAAAACGTGGGAAACTAAACCCAAGGTATATCGGACCCTTCGAGATCCTTGCCAGGATCGGCCCGGTGGTATACAAACTTCGATTACCACAGGAACTCAATAACGAACACCCTACCTTTCACGTGTCGAACCTAAAGAAATGTTTATCCGATGAGACCCTCGTCATCCCTCTGGACGAAATTGAAATCAACGAGAGTCTCCACTTCGTGGAAGAGCCTGTAGAAATCATGGATCGGGAAATAAAGAGAACAAAACAAAGTCGCATACCCATTGTGAAGGTCTGTTGGAATGCCAAGCGAGGACCTGAATACACCTGGGAGCGCGAAGATCAAATGAAACAAAAATACTCGCATCTTTTTCCTAGTCCATGAACTCTGTCTTAGATTAAATTTCGGGATGAAAATCCCTCTAACGGGGGGATGATGTGACAACCCGATATTTCCAAGTCAATGTAATGTTCTAAAGTCAAGCATTGTAACCTATTATTGATATAATAAAATAGCGTCAAAAATGAAGTGTTCTAAAGTCTCAATTGGGATACATAAAATGTTATATATTGTGTCAAGGTTTTCAGAAATATAAAGAACACTCAAATCCGAGTTATAACAAAGAAGTTATGACCAATCGAAAATCCGCGACACAACCGGTAAAACACTATTAAGCGTAAAAAGTGAAATTTCGATAATAAACTTTTTAGCCTTAAGTATCTAAACGAAAGTCGTAGATAATAGCAAACCGTGAGCGTACATAAAAAGAACGCCCAAATCTGACTTTGTATGAGGAAGTTATGATTTTTCTAAGTTTCGGTTATAGCAGTAGACAGCTAAAAACTCGAAATAGAGATCGAACTATTTGTAGCCGACGCAACCTAAACGAGAATTGAAGATCTCGACAATAGTAGTACAACGGTAAAAAGAGAGACGAAAACGGATATCGGATGAAGAAGTTATGAATTTTTAACGGATTTATCCTGTCCCGGCCTATTAAAAATTTAATATTAAAAATTTAATTCAAAATTAGCCGACGGAGTCTAAACGAAGGTTGTATATTCTCACCTACGCGTGGATATAAAGAACGTCGAAAACGGAGCTCGTATGCGAAAGTTACAGATTTTCAAAGTTTTGGGCACACACTTCGAGGCTTATCCGAAGGGTTATGCCCCACGTACTTCGGAGTACGCCCAACGTACTCAATGCACGGCCTCGGATCGGCCACGTCGCCCCTACACCCTCTACTACCGTCCCATACAAAGATCGGAGACTGGAGACGTCATCGTTGATGTACGCCCCGCGTACGAGGGTACGCCCAGCATACGAGGTACGCCCCGCGTACTTCGGATTACGCCCAGCGTACGAAGCCTGGCAGCCCTCCTATAAATAGCATGCGAGACTTCCGAATTTTTCTTGCTCATTCCTCAATTTCTCTCCCAAACTTCATACTTCTACTATCCCGAGACTACCCCGACGCCCCGGTTCCGTATCCAAGTCCCGACGAAGGTCCGAAGCTCCGAGATTCCCGAAAAATTCACCACTTTCCGGTCGAAGTGCCGCCCGAGAAAATCCTGTTTTCTTCAAATCACCACACTTTCCAGGTGAGTTCATACCCCTACATTTTCACGTCTTTTTCATGTTTTAAGGGGGGGAAATACAAGTGAAACACGAGAATAACTTATGTTAAAATACACATCGTTATATATGGTTTCAAATACTTTACCTACATTTTTGTTTATAAATGTTAAACAACATTAATACCAACGTTACACTTTACATGCAAAGTTGGTATTACATCGAGTTTTTATCACCAAATGGAACACACTTTTGAAAAAACTATAATGGGTATAGTTTACGAGTTATTCATAACATCTTTACATAAACACTGTAAAAAGGAAACACTTTCGTTTACAAGAAACGTGGACTTTGCATTCCGTAAATCTATTGGCACTAAGTTTTGTGAGACATTCGGCTTCACCGTACTCTCAAGTACGCATTTCAAGTCCTGTATTATAAACCATAATCTCTTGTAGGGAGAGTGTGATACTTGTGTATAGATCTATAAGGGATTGACAATCCCGCACCTAAATTGTTAGCTACAGTTAGACCGACAGGTCTGGGGTGACAAACGTCATAACACTACAACGCCTAAAGAACGTTGTTACAGGCAGTCTTGGTCAATAGCATGGTTATAAAACTCACATAGAATATCGAAATATTTTTGATTTATGAGACTCTTAAATGCATTCAGTATTACATTATATATGTATAAATCCACTTTCACCATTTTAGCATGAAAGATACTATTGCATTCCAGCCTTTGGAACTTTTTCAAAACTATTACACATACATAGAAAATATTGGATTTTCTAGAAAACACGTTCAGTTATTTTTACCGAAAGACATACAAATTTTAGTACAAAAAAGCTTATGAACTCACCAACTTAATTGTTGACACTTTTTTAAAACTACTTGTATTTCTCAGGGAATCAGTAATACAGGTAAACATCAGCTTTTGGAGAAGGAACGCTAAGGCCTCAGTTATCAAAACATTTTAAATCATCATATTTGTAATATTCTTTTGAAACATGTATTACATGCAACGATGTAACTTTTATTATATTTATGATGGTTGGGTTACTTTCTTTACAAATATTCAACTGTTATGATACTACGTGAAGTCATCCACCCCCGAATGTTTCCGCCATTCTGGTTTGGGGGTGTGACAGATGGGTAGATGATATAGATTATGAAATAAATAATGAGAGGCCTCGATGTTTAAGCTGATTCAGTCATCTAGCGGAGTATAGATGACGACCACAGGCTATTCTAGACAGTCCAATGGAACGCTGGCAGGGTCGCAAGCTGTATGTGTTTTTGAACTACGTGTTCACCAGGTGTACTCCATCCCCATCATGGTTGTCTTTTTGACATATATTGCTGAGGAATCCCCTAAGCAGTTTTGTCCATCCCAATGATAATCCTTAGGCTAGGTCCCTTAAATTAGATGCTTTAGGGACAAAAAGTGAGGATAATGGGAACGAGTAAATGGGTTGAGTGATTTGATGAAATTAATGAACTTAATTATTGTGGATTGAAAACCCTATGTGCTCACCAGGCTCCCAAGCCCGACCCACTCAGTTTCTTGTATTACAGGTAGTGGCAATAGAGCACAAGAGTGATGATCTGATGAGAGATTAATGGATTATAGGTCATTAGAGTGATAAATGTTGTAAGGCATGTACTATTTCTGGTTATGCTTATGTACTGTATTGGCAATGACGTCCCAACGTTTTTAATATAAGTAAAATACATTTCTTTGGAAAGGGTTTAATAATATCTTTATCATATTTTTGGGAACAAATTCCACAACATATTTCTTCAAAAAGGATACTCAGATTTTCAAATAAAGCATAAACAAATCGGACTTTTCAGGCCGTGAAATTGGAGATGTCATAGTTGGTATCAGAGCATTAGTTTAAGAGAATTAGGAATTTGTAGGATTTCTAGACTTAAACTTAGAATGCTAAGCGATGATTGTGAGATGAGTGTCTGCTATATTTTAGACACGAGCACTAGCTTATTTTAGGAAAGACGCCTAAATTGCTCTTATGTGCTAAATATTTATGTATAGCTGTAAAATGCTTTATTATGTTATTACTTGATCGGATCTATGGTCTGTTGCCGAGCGGATCTAGAAACCTTATGTGTTCAGATATCTAAACGTTCGACTACGATTTTAGAACTGTCATGTAATGTATGGGAGTAACAAGGAGGATTTAAACGTCTATCGAAAATAAAGATCTAAATTCGCCTACTTTGGTGTATAGATCAATATGGAAAGAACCCAAAGAGGATTCGGAAACGCTAAAATGCTAATGGCAATCAGCAGCCTCAACCACAAGTGATTGAGCGTGCACCGGAAGTAGCAGCTGCACCCGAGCCAATCACGATGGCAGGGGTACAAGCAATGATCCAAATGATGTTGGATCGTCAGATGGAAGAAACAAGGTGTCTACTTCAACAGAATAGGGATGAACCTACTATGCCTGTTGAGCAGGCTGAACTGAACATTGAGCAGTTAGAGGAGGGAAATTACAACTGTAAGTTAAATTGAACCCTGAGTGGTTAGAAGAAATAACCAGGATGAAGGGATTGAAAGGAACGAATGCAAGTATAAAGACTTTATGACTTTCAAACCATCAACTTTTACTAGGAAGGAAGATCCAATCGGAGTTATGGAGTGGATCTCCAAAATGGAGCTAGCTTTCATAACGTGTGGTTGCAAGGGCAAGCTACAAACCACGTATGCAGTGCGTCAGTTTAGAGGTGGTGTTGTTCTTTGGTGGAACACCTTGGGAAAGATCATAAGCCCCAATGAGCCACTACAACTGGCATGGGCAGAGTTCTTGGTACACTTTAAACGCAAGTTCTGCTCAGCCCAAAACCTGCTAGAGCTTATTAAACCAATTTATGACGTTGAAGAAGGGCAACATGTCCATTGATGAGTATACCAATGCCTTCACAGACAAGATGGAGTTTGCTTTGCGCATTGTCCCTGACGAGCTAACAAAAATCGATAAGTATGAGAAGGGACTACCATGGGAGTACACTGTTCCAGTACGCCAGACACATACTCTTGAGGCGGCCATCTGGGCTGCTAAGTCTGTTGAAGAGATGATCAAGGGTAGAGCTGCTAACAAGGTTGAATTTGGCGAGAAGGGGAAGGTTGAAGGATCTTCAACGTCCAACAAGAAAAGCAAGTTCTCGAAGTATGGTTCCACGAAATTTGGAGGAGGAGGAGGTGAAGCAAGATGGTGTGAGAAGTGCAAAAAAAAGCACTTTGTAAAGTCTGGCGAGGAAGTCACTTGTTCAAGTGTGGAAAAATTGGGCATTATGCCAATGAGTGTACATCCAGCAAAACGGTGTGTTATGGATGTAACGAAGAAGGTCACATTTCTAAGGACCGCCCGAAGAAGAAAGTGGCAGCAAGGCCTAATGTTCCGCCAAGGCCAAAGGAAAGAGCATTCCAGATGACCCTGGAAGCAGCAAAGGATACAATAGATGTTGCTTCAAGTACCTTTCTTGTAAAAGGATTGTTTGCCAATATATTGTTTGATTCTGGAGCTATTTACTGCTTTATATCGCACAAATTTGGTGGAAGACTAGCATTGCCTGTAGATAAACTTGATAATGCTCTAGTTGTAGAAGTAGATGGGTTTTAAGCACTATAACAATCATATGGTGCACATACAACCCTAAATGTTTTGGATCAAAGTTTTCTCAAGTTATACATGCAATTACCTTTTATCCAAATCATAAACCCTAGCTAGCATACAATTAGAGATTTACAACATAAAAACTAGTTAGATGAATACCTCTTTGTTGTAGCTTGTAGTTCTCGGCCTTGCAAGAGCTTAGTACCTGAAATGTGATACCTCAAATGAGTCACAAACACCAAAAGAAAATGGAGGCTTATGAGAGAGAGGTTAAGAAGCACCTAAATCGGCTAGGGTTTCACCTTGGAAATGATTGGCCGATTTTGGGAAGGGTAGGGGTCCAATATATAGTGTGGAATCCTTAGGGTTTCTTACATAAAACCCTAATCTACTTATGCCTTTAAGTATTCCAATAATCCATATGATAGGCCCTTTGGACTAAATCGTCATGGACTCTCACATAGATTTAGTCCATCCCTAATCAACATGGATCATTAGCCCAAACTATAAGTATTACTAATTCAATCAGTCTCTTTTGATCACTAAATTAATTCCAAATTAATTCTTGATCTATACCAATTAAATAATATGATTTCTCAATTAATATATTATCATATAATATATTAATAAATCACAAATAACCTCTTTCTCAAAAATCCATCCTATCAAATTGCTCCGGTGAAGGCAACCCAAAAGGACCATGCTACTATCGGGTCAAGTACATACCAATTATAGTTATGGGCTTAGACACCTAATCCAACAGTCTCCCACTTGGATAAGTCTAATAACTATAACTGCTACTGCAACTTCAAAATCCGATTAGCAATCATAGTTCTCAAAAGCCGCTTTCCAACTCTGATCTAGTTAATGACTCGTCCTTTAGATAAGGGATCATATAATCCTCTGTTCTTCAAGATATCGTGTGGACAAAGACATGGAATAAATTCATACTCATTGTCTAATAGTTTGTTTCCCGATTTCTGATTTGTTTGACATAGAACTTAATTTGAACACATCAATTGAGTCCTGACCGGGCCTGACACATAAGTCAAAACAAAATCATCAAGGGGCCCAAGATATCACTTTTAATCCTCTTAGGGTAAAAGGAAAAGATAAACTTCGACTTATATGATTGTACTAATTACTTGTTAAATTATACACAACAACACGTTTTATAAGATCAAGTTACTGATGCGTTTTCACACTATCAATGCACAACCAACTTGTAACCAACAACTCATATATCTTGGTTTGAAGATCATACGATATTATCGTCTCACAATCACTCGTGATAAATTCCATGAAGTGATTCATGTAAGTAAGGGTTTAATCAAATACTCAAATCTTATTTTCAGGAGCACTCATGAACGTTGTAGAAAACTTTTGCTATGTCTAAACACCTTAGACAATCTACAAGCTAATTCATGACAGTCTTATTTCATAACCTACTTCCAAAGTATGATCGACTGTGGAAAGTTCGAATAATCATATTATTCTGGAAGTCAAAACATGCAAAAAATGAAATATAAAATAAACAATTGACAGAAGACAGTAAACTTTACTTATAAATAAAACCCTTGTTAATTAATCATCAAATGTCAATTACATTGATTTATTACAAGTTTCTAACTGCCTATCTAATTACTAAAACTAATATCGTCCCTTAGCCCAATGCTCTTAGCATGCTGCAAATGCTTAACCCTACTCAGTCCCTTCGTAAGGGGATCTACTGGGTTATCCTCTGACGATACCCTCTTCACTATGAGGAGTCCCTCTTCTACTCTATGTCTTATGAAGTGATATTTTATCTCAATGTGCCTGGATCTGCCATGATCCCTTGGTTCCTTGGTTAAGGCGACTGCACCCTCGTTATCACATAAAATCTCCATAGGCTCCTTTATAGCTTGTACAAATCCAAGGTCTCCGATGAAGTTCTTAAGGCATATTGCCTCCTTCGACGCTTCGCTCACTGCTATGTACTCTGATTCGCATGTTGAATCAGCCACAATCTCCTGTTTGGAACTTTTCCATTTTACTGCTCCTCCATTTAAGGTAAATACCCAGCCCGACTGAGAGCAGAAATTATCTCTGTCAGCCTGAAAGTTGGCGTCACTATACCCTGTCACTCTCAAGTCATCACTCCACCGAGGGTAAGGACCCAGTCCTTAGTCCTCCGCAGGTACTTAATAATGTTCTTTACTGCTATCTGGTGAGTTCTACCAGGATTCCCTTGATATCAACTAACCATTCTCAAAGCAAAACCCACATCAGGGCGAGTACATGTCATAGCATACATGATCGAGCCAACGGAAGAAGCATATGGTACTCGAGTCATTTCTGCTATTTCGGCATCGGTACTCGGACTCTGAGTCTTACTCAGTTTGGTATTGCTCTGGATAGGCAATTCTCCTTTCTTGGAATTCTCCATGTTGAAACGTTTCAAAACCTTGTCCAAGTAGGTACTTTGACTAAGTCCTATTAGTCTTTTACTCCTATTTCTCAATATCCTTATCCGTAGAATGTAAGCAGCTTCCCCGAGGTCCTTCGTAGCGAAACACTTCCCAAGCCAGGACTTAACTTCCTGTAAGGTTGGAGTGTCGTTTCTTATGAGCAGTATGTCATCCACATACAATACCAGAAAGCTAACTATACTCCCACTAGCCTTGACATATACGCAGGACTCATCCTCGCTTCTCGAAAAACCAAGCTCTTTGACTTTCTCATCCAAAAAAAGATTCCATCTGCGAGATGCTTGCTTTAATCCATAAATGGATTTCTTAAGCTTACACACTCTATTAGGTTACTTCGCATCAACAAAACCCTCTGGCTGACTCATGTAAACATCTTCAGCCAACTTCCCATTAAGGAAAGCGGTTTTGACATCCATCTGCCATATTTCATAATCATGAAATGCAACTATGGCTAGCATAACCCTTATAGACTTGATCTTCGCTACTGGTGAGAAGGTCTCATCATAGTCAACTCTAGGAGTTTGAGTAAAGCCCTTTGCAACCAATCGCGCCTTATATGTGTGTACTTTCCCATCCATGTCGGTCTTCTTCTTGAAGATCCACTTGCACCCAACCGTCTTACGACCTGGTACATTGTCAACCAAGTTCCAAACATGATTGTCATACATAGGCTGAATCTCGCTATCCATCGCCTCTTTCCACCTCGCAGACTCTTGGCCTGCCATGGCTTCCTTGTAGTTGTTAGGTTCATCCAAACTTACTAGAGTTCTATCACTGATAAACGTATCACGTTCACTTGTTATATGAAAACCATATAACACAGGTTGAACACTAACTCTACTGGAACGTCTCAGAGGTAAGGAATGGTCAACTGGTTCAACAGGAGTCTCATCCTCAGGTTGAGTGCTAGTGTTAGAGGTTCCTTCATCGCTTAACTCTTGAAGCTCTTCAAGGTCAATTAACCTCCCACTATCCTCTTGGCATATGAGTTCTGTTTCATGAAAGACACCCCTTCGTGCTACGAAGACCACGTTCTCACTAGGTCTATAGAAAAAATATCCAAAGGATTTCTGTGGGAAGCCGATGAAAATACAATGCTCACTACGAGGTTCGAGCTTGTTGTGAGTCTCTCGTCTTACGAATGTCTCGCAACCCCAAACCTTGATGCGCTAACGAGGAAGCCTTCCCAGTCCACATTTCGTGAGGTGTTTTGGCAACCTTCTTAGTTGGGACTAGATTAAGGATATGGGCAGCAGTCTCTAAGGCATACCCCCAGAATGAGATAGGTAACGAAGCTCGACTCATCATGGAACGAACCATATCCAACAAGGTTCGATTGTGCCTCTCAGTCACACCATTTAGCTGCGGTGTCCTAGGTGGCGTCAATTATGAAACAAGTCCACATTCCTTAAGATTGTCATGGAACTCAATACTAAGATACTCACCACCTCAATCAGACCGGAGCATCTTTATCTTCCTGCCCAATTGATTCTCCACTTCTTGCTTAAACTTTTTGAACGTTTCAAAGGTTTCCGACTTGTGCTTGATCAAGTAGGTATAACCATATCTGTTGTAATCGTCGGTAAATGTTACATAGAAGCGGTAAGCATCCCTTGTGGCGGATCTGAAGGGCCCACACACATCGGTGTGTATGAGATCCAACAAACCCTCACCTCTTTCACAAGTACTAGTGAAAGGCGACTTGGTCATCTTTCCAAGGAAACAAGATTCGTATGTGTCATCGACTTTAAGTCAAATGACTCCAACACTCCATCCTTTTGGAGTTGGGCTATGAGCTTCTTGTTGACATGTCCAAGACGACAAATGCCACAAGCATGCTTTGTCCATACCATTGGACGAATCAATATGCAATACATTATTTCCTAAGTTGTCTACAGCCATTACAATTTCATATATACCATTACAAGGCAATGCTTCAAAATAAAATTTATCATTATAAAAGGCATTAATAGAACCAGTTTCATTGTTAAATGAAAATCTAAAACCTTGTTTATACAAACCATGAAAAGAAATAATGTTTCTCGCCATATCAGACAAGTAGCAACAATTGTTCAAATCTAGCCCTAACCCATTACTAAGAAATAAAGAATAAACTCCACTCTTGGTGACAGGAGACGCTTTCCTATTCCCCATGATCAATTTCACTTTCCCGTGCTCCATATCCCTACTTCTTTTCAGACCCTGCAAATCAGAACAAATGTGAAAACCACATCCTGTATCAAGGACCCAAAAACTAGCATGTGATGAGTTGTTAGATTGAATAGTGTAAATACCTGCGAAGGTGGGCTTTATCTTCTTATCCTTAATGCCGTGCAAGTATTTAGGGCAGCTTCGTTTCCAATGCCCTTTTTCATGACAATGGAATCACTCTGCTTCCTTTGGATTAGATGAGGGAGTAGCAGAACCACCTTTCGACCTACTAGAAGAGGATCCATCACGAGACTTTCCCTTGTGATTCTTTGAAGGAGCTTTCCTTTTTCTTTCCTTTACCATGTCTAATTGCCAGGACTGGGGCAGCAGCAGTAGGAGTGGGTACAATAGACTTTCCTTTTAAACTACTTTCAGCAGTTCTCAGAAGGCCTTGAAGCTTGCTTAGAGTGACTTCCTCCTTGTTCATATGATAAGTCATTCGGAACTGATCATAACAAGAAAGTAAAGAGTGTAGGATGATGTCGATAGCCAACTCTTCGTCAAAATTGACATTCAAATTTAGCAAGCGGTCCACATATATTTGCATCTTTTGCAAATGGGTCGTGATGGACTCTCCATCCTTCATTTTTGTTGTTATCATGGACGCAATAATTTCATACCTTTCTTGTCGAGCACTCTGATGGTACCTTTCCATAAAGTCTTGGTGCATCTCGAAATGCCAGAAGTCCTCATAGGACTTCTGAAGCTCAGAAGTCATAGTGGCTAGCATGATGCACGACACCTTTGTCACGTCCTTCTCATGAGCCCTATACTCAATTAGTTGCTCAGGAGTAGCAGTTTCTTCATCAATCTCCTTTAGCTATTTGTCGGGGACATATTCCTTTTCCTCGTATCGAATGGCCATGCGAATGTTTCGAATCCAATCATTGAAATTCGACCAATAAAAAATGACCCTCCCACATAAGTTCATGAGGGAGAAAGAGCCGGAAAAGTTTGAGTTTGAAGCGTTGTTTGAGGTAGACATCTGAAAAAAAAAGGACAAGTTTCATTAGATAGAAATTCCTTAATATAACACCCAAATGAAATATTAAGGCTAGGATCCGAACACAATAACTTACAACTTAGAAAAGGGATGTCATAATCAAATTGCAAATTATTTGAAGGGAGGTAAATGACGATTTACCAATTTTCACCACCCAAAACCAAAATTTAAAAGAATACAGTTTTATGAAAATCCTAGATCTTTGAGATTCATTGAACCTTTCAATGGCATGTTTAATCTCGATTATGCCCTTCAAGTTTGTGACCGGGATACCTAGAATCACAAACAAGGTGTGAATAACCATGCAAATATGTGTGGTACTGTCGATGTCATTTATCACCTAATCAATGTGTCGGTTATGCCACAAGCGCTCCATTGATCTATGACAAACATCGAGCTACCCTTTGCCACCCTTGTTAGTCCAAATTAGTGTGTCGGTAAACCACACACGCTCCACTAACGACTTGGCATGGTGCAAAGTGCAATTTCATGGAATAGCACCATTTTCACATTTTTCTTAAAGTAACTAAGATTGGGAATTTATGAAAAACATTTAGTTACTTTTATAATTATCATTATACTTTTTAATGAGAATTAATGTCCTATCTTACTCGTTCGGCTAACGACCCTCCACTAATCAAGGAAGCGGTGGGTGAGAGTGGACACCCATTCAATCGCCATTTTATAGGTAATTTCCTTATACCCCCTTTATAGACCAGCTTCGTGAATGAGGCCTACTAACGGTAAGACTGACTGTCTTATACATATATATATATATATATATATATATATATATATATATATATATATATATATATATATATATATATATATATATATATATAGATATATATATATATATATAAGTATTAAGCTTTTAATATTATAATAGTATAAGGGTTGAATTTTACACTTTTAAAACTCTAGGGTTTTAGAATTTTAATCAATTTTTTTAAATTCCAAAACTTGATGGCAAATTTCGAAACTTTTCAAAACTTCTTGGATCAATTTGAAAACAATTAAATTAATCATATAATTAACTATATCACAAAATTGACCTAATCTAATTTCATATAGCAAGATGACTCAAATCAAATTCTACAAATAATTAATTTTTCACAAAATCAAGTAATTATCTTAAAATTTGACAATCATCATTCAATTGGATGAGGATAATCATTACCTTATCAGAAAAATCGAATTTTATCAATCAAAAGAGTTTGTGGTAATGATCCTAATCCAATGCTTTGGATAAAAGGTAATGATCCTTTTGGGTTGCCTTCACATACAACCCTAAATGCTTTGGATATAAGTTTTCTCAAGTTATACATGCAATTACCTTTTATCCAAAGCATAAACCCTAGCTAGCATACAATTAGAGATTTACAACATAAAAACTAGTTAGATGAATACCTCTTTGTTGTAGCTTGTAGTTCTTGGCCTTTCAAAAGCTTAGTACCTCAAATGTGATACGTCAAATGAGTCACAAACACCAAAAGTAAATGGATACTTATGAGAGATAGGTTAGGAAGCACCGAAATCGGCTAGGGTTTCACCTTGGAAGTGATTGGCCGATTTTGGGAAGGCCAAGGGTCCAACTTATAGTGTGGAATCCTTAGGGTTTCATACATAAAACCCTAATTTACTTAAGCCTTTAAGTATTCCAATAACCCATATGATAGGCCCTTTGGACTAAATGTTCATGGACTCTCACATAGATTTAGTCCATCCCTAATCAACATGGATCATTAGCCTAAACTATAAGTATTACTGATTTACCCAATCAGTCCCTGTAAATTCAATCAGTCTCTTTTGATCACTAAATTAATTCCAAATTAATTCTTGATCAATACCAATTAAATAATATGATTTCTAAAATAATATATTATTCATATAATATATTAATAAATCACAAATAACGTCTTTCTCAGAAATCCATCCTATCAAATTGCTTTGGTGAAGGCAACCCAAAAGGACCATGCTACTATAGGGTCAAGTACATACCAATTATAGTTATGGGCTTAGACACCTAATCCAATAGAAGTTGCCAGTGACAAATTCATACTTGTTAGCGATTTCATTAAAAACATCATCATCGACTTGAACGGAAATAAATTCCAAGAGGAGTTGTTGCCCGTTGAGTTGAACGGTTTCGACATCGTACTAGGAATGGATTGGCTTAGTGCGAACGATGCTGAGATACTATGCAGAAAGAAGATGGTGAGATTAAACCCACCAAGAAAAGAGTCGTTTATGGTGTATGGGGACAAACGTAGAGTGAACTCTGGAATCATTTTCCTAATGAAAGCCAGAAAGTGTTTGTTCAAAGGATGCACATCATACTTGGCATTTTGTGAATGATGCAAAGAAGGAAAGAAATAGATGTAAAGAATACCAGTAGTGTGTGACTATCCGGAAGTCTTTCCCGAAGATCTTCCTGGATTGCCCCCTGATAGACAAGTGGAGTTTCGAATAGACTTGGAACCAGGATTGACACCAATAGCGAAAGCACCATACCGATTAGCACCAACGGAGATGAAGGAGCTTATGATGTAACTTTAGGAGTTGTTGGACAACGGTTTCATTAGACCTATTTCATCACCCTGGGGAGCTCCAATGCTATTCATGAAGAAAAAGGATGGGAGAATGAGGATGTGCATAGACTATAGAGAGCTGAACAAGTATCCATTGCCAAGGATTGACGACCTATTCGATCAGCTGCAAGGTTCGAGCTATTTCTCAAAGATCGATCTTAGGTCGGGATATCATCAGCTGAAGGTGAGAGAGCAAGATATTGAGCAAACCCCATTCAGAACGAGATACGAACACTATGAATTCTTGGTTATGTCATTTGGACTAACCAATGCTCTAGCATCATTTATGGATTTGATGAAAAGGGTTTGTAAACCATTCCTCAATAAATTCGTAATAGTGTTCATAGATGACATTATGATTTACTCAAAGAGCCAGCAGGACCATGACAAGCACCTATGAGAAGTATTAGAAGTTTTGAAGAAGGAGAAGATGTACGCAAAGTTCTCCAAATGTGATTTTTGGATTCGAGAAGTCCAATTCTTGGGTCATGTGGTTAACCAAGAGGGAATAATGGTTGACCCAACAAAGTTTGAAGTTGTGATGAAATAGGAACGACCAAAAAGTCCCACTGAGATTTGTTCGATCCAAGGCTTTTCTTCGATAGCTGCTCCATTGACAGCTTTGACCCATAAGGGAGCTACATATACATGGAGTGACAAACATGAAGAAGCATTCGAGAAATTAAAGAAGAAGTTGTGTGAAACACCGATTCTTTCTTTACCTGACGGAGTTGAAGACTTCTCAATACATAGCGGTGCATCTGGAGTTGGGTTAGGTTGTGTTCTAACTCAGAGAGATAAAGTGATAGCATATGCATCTCGACAATTGAAAGAGCACGAGAAGAACTACCCCACTCATGATCTGGAGTTGGTAGCAGTAGTATTCACATTGAAGAGATGGAGGCATCATTTTTATGGAACAAAGTGAAAACTCTGCACTGATCAAAAAAGTCTACAGTATCTCTTTGATAAAAAAGAGTTGCATACGAGACAACGACGCTGGCTGGAATTGCTCAAGGATTACGACTGTGAGATACTTTACCACCCTGGTAAAGCAAATGTCGTAGCTGATGCTCTATGTCGAAAAGTAAACCTGGAAATGAAAAGTCCATGAGCGTTAAGAATAGAATTTGTCTCGAAGATTGTGGAAAGTATTAAGACCTCATAATGAAGCTTTTGAGAAAAATGACCGAAAAGGAGAACATTTAGGCAAAACGTTGGTATTCAGTACAAATAGTCAAGAATTGAAGGTATTCCAAGATAGATTTGGGTGCCTAAGATGGGAGGAATAAGAGGCATTTTGATGGAAGAAGCTCACAAGACCATGTACTCGATTCATCCCGACAGCACTAAGATGTATAGGGATCTGAAACCTTGCTACTGGTGGCCGACGATGAAGCTCGATGTTGCAAAGTATGTGGCAGAGTGTGTAACAAGTGCGATAGTTAAAGCACAATATCAGAAACCGTATGGGAGTTTAGAACCTTTGCATGTACCCATGGGTAAATGAGAAGACATCACCATGGATTTTGTGACTAAAGTGCCCAAGACGAAGAACGGTCACGACATGATTTGGGTTGTCATGGATCGGTTCACAAAGAGTACACACTTCATAGCAGCCAATGAGAGATGGTCTATGGACAAGCTTGCAAATGCTTACATGAAGGAGATAGTAAGACTTCACGGTGTTCCATTAACGATTGTATCAGATCGTAACATTCATTTCACATCAAGATTTTGGAAGAGTCTACAAGAGGAAATGGGTAAAAAGTTATGTTTGAATACAACCTACCATGCACAGACTAATGGTCAGAGCGAAAGAAAAATTCAAACATTGGAAGATATGTTAAGAGCATGTACCGTAGAATTTCAAGGTAACTGGGATGAGAATTTACCCATGGTAGAGTTTTCCTACAACAATAGCTACCATTCAAGAATTAAGATGGCACCTTACCAAGCCTTGTACGGATAAAAGTGTCGTATGCCATCTTGTTGGCTTGAGGCCAGAGAAAAGCATTTTATGTGTCTCGAAATAGTCCATCAGACTGATGAAAAGCTAAAAGTGATTAGAGAAAGGATGTTGGCAGCTCAGGATCGCCAAAAGAGCTATGCTGACAAAAAGCGACGACCAATGACATTCGAAGTTGTAGATTTGGTATTGCTCAAAGACTCACCGTAGAAGGGACTTATACGATTTGGAAAGAGAGGAAAGTCGAGTCCAAGATTTAATGGACCATTCAAGGTTCTTCAGAGGATTAGGAACCAAGCTTACAAGCTGGAATTACCAGAAGAACTGGATGGTATTCATAACACTTTCCATGTGTGTTATTTGAGGAAGTTCACGGGAGAAGTTCCTGACATAATTCCACTTTCGGAGTTAAGGATGGATGAAAATAAGAGGTTAATCGAAGAGCCTGAAGCAATTATTGACCGTAAGACAAAGAAGTTCTGACGTAAGATGGTCGAATTAGTGTTTGTGCGATGGAAACATACAAATGGGTCGAAACTCACCTGGGAAACAGAGAGTGACATGCTGAGTCGCTATCCACATATGTTTGCTGATGCATGATTCCGGGAAGGAATCATCCTAAGGAGGAGAGAATTGTAACGCACGCGTTTCTGGCTAAGCATTAATATTATGACGTAATAGTTAGGGTCGACAATTGTAACCTATTTTGAAGTAATCAAGAAGAATTATTTGAGTATTATGTGATTTATGTGATTTATGTGCTACATATGTGCTTATAACGATATAATAAAATAATAATAAAAATATGCGTCAAAAATAAAATAATAGATAGACCCAATATCTATGAAGAAATTTGAAGTCGTCGTGACAAGGATTCCAGAGATATAAAGAACGCTGAAATCCGACTTATAACGAAGAAGTTATGACTCGTCGAAGTTTTGCGACAAAACCGAAACGACGCTGTGTATCGTAAAAAGTGAGTTTGCGATAAAATATTTTTTAGCCTTAGCGATCTAAAAGAATGTCATAGCACACGCTAAACCGAGAGCGTTCATATAGAGAACGTCCAAATCTGACTTAGTTAGAGGAAGTTATGATTTTTCTAAGATTTGGCATAACAGTATGCAGCCCGGAAATCGAATTTTAGATACATCGATTTTTAGCCGACACAGTCTAAACGAGAATCGAAGATCTCGTTAATAGGAGGTCAACGATATAAAGACAGACGAAAATGGACGTCGGATGACAAAGTTATTAATTTTTAACGGACTTTAATTGTCTAAGCCTATTAAAATATAACTTTAAAAATAAAGTCAAAATTAGCCGACGGAGTCTAAACGAAAGTCGTAGATCCCGTCGCTACCTACGTGTGGATATAAAGAATGTCAAACACAGAGCTCGTATGTGAAAGTTACGAAATCTAGAAGATAATTAATATATGGGTTAAGTTCCGAAGCTGACACGTGGCGAGATCTCAGCCCAACCTTCCTTCCAACGGCTTCACACACGATGCTGACACATGGCCTGCGTACCGCCAACGCAGGGCTTGGTACGCCCAACATACTGAGTACTGCCTACGTACAACAAAATTACGCCTAACGTACTCTCCGATCCCAGCCTATAAATAAAGGCTCAAATCTCTCATTTTCTTCACACCTTTCCAATTCTCTTCTCCCCGTTACTCCCAAACCTTCTAAGTTTTTCCCTAGCACTTCCTAAGTGTTATAGGAGAGTCCCGGAGCGCCAGAAGGCTCCGAGAAGAAGAGCTTTCGGCTCAGAAGTTCTGCCCGCGCAGAGCCCGCTTCCTCGCTAAACCCCCTTGTAAGTGAGTTATGTTTACCCTACTTTAAGTATAACTTATGTTATTATGAACCTATAAACAAGATTTATCAGTGACTTAAAGTCGTTATACTGATTGATATACTTACGGGGATGATGTCTAGGCTGTGATTTAGTGAGGTGTTTAAAGTGGGCTTTCCAAACAGTATACTTCGTATACCAAACAGACCCTACCTCTGATATGATCCTACCTAGTTGTTCCTTACTTGATAGATCATGAAAGTAGACTTTGAGGTAATGATGAACCTAGACTAATAATTAGTCGCAATAAATATTAGACTAAAATCTACTAATAATGATACTAGGTTTCGTCGAAGGAAAAGAAAATTGTTAGAAACGAAGCGCTGCCCAAATTTCGACTCACCACTTTAACAAGTGAGTGCATAGTTACTTTCATCTTACACATAGATATGAAGTATTTAATATAAATTATGTGCTATGTGTGTATATTATCTGTGTTCTTGATATCTATGTTGGATGAACAAAATATACATGTTTTATTCGATTTAAACTGTATATATATATTTTATACCTATAATTATGATGGGTGAAGATGGGTACATGATATAGATGATTATATAAATGATGAGAGGCCTTGATGTTTAAGCTGATTCAGTCATCTAGAGGAGTATAGATGACGACCACTGGTTATTGTAGACAGTCCAGTGGAATGCGGGCAAACTCGCAACCTGTAGGTGTTTTTGAACTACGTGTTCACTAAGTGTACTCCATCCCCCTCATGGTTGTCTTTTTGACGTATATTGTTGAGAAATCCCCTAAGCAGTGTTGTCCATCCCGATGAAAATCCTTAGGCTAGGTCCCTTAAATTAGATGTTTTAGGGACAAAAAGTGAGGATAACGGGAACAAGTAATTGGGTTGAGTGATTTGATGAAATTAATGAACTTAATTATTGTGGGTTGAAAACCATATGTGCTCACCAGGCTCCCAAGCCCGACCCACTAAGTTTCTTGTATTACAAGTAGTGGAAATAGAGCACAGGAGTGATAATCCGATGAGATATCAATGGATTATAGGCCATTAGAATGATAGATGATGTAAGGCCTGTACTATTTCTGTTTATGCTTATGTACTGTATTGACAATGACATCCCAATGTTTTTAATATAATTAAAATACATTTCTTAGGAAATGATTTGATAGTATCTTTATCATATTTTTGGGAACAAATTCCGCAACATATTTATTCAAAAAGGATACTCTGATTTTCAAATAAACCATAAACAAATCGGTCTTTTCTGGCCGTGAAATTGGGGATGTGATATGTAACAACACTGATAGATGCACCGTCTGGCCAGGCCAGCTATGGCTCCCAACGCGGTCGAGGTTGAGGTCGCGGAAGGAGTTGTGCGACAAACATGATCATTAGATAAGAGTTGGTTGATGATATTGCTCGGGCGATACTGAAACATTCCAAAAATACAATCCAAAATTTTCGTTTTAAAACTTACAATAAAACCATAAATCATCCCTCCTCATAAAGAAAATCAAGAATCATGTATCTCAAAACATCATGTCAAATACTGTATCAAAATCAAATGAGAAAAATATCAGAGTCTAAACATCCCAGGCTAAAACTGTGGTGTGTGCCATGCGATCATACCGAGCCCTTCCCCTTGCTAGTGGAAGTACTTAAAACCAAAACTGAAAACTATAAGAACGAAGCTTAGTGAGTCTCCCCAACTACCACATACCATACACATCATATAACATATCTTGGGCCCCACCCCTACTACATCGATTCAAGCTCGACATCGGCTTTCCCGGCATCGTGCCCCACCCGGCGTCGGGCCCCGCCCGAGATCGAACCCTATTCGGCATTGGGCCCCGCCCGACATCGCAGATCTTAGCATACATATAAACATATCAACCAACATATAACATAAGAACATAATACTAACATGTAAACATTCCTCGGGCCCCGCCCGGCATCAGATTGAGATCCAGAACATACTAACATTCCTCGGGAACCGCCCCGGCATCGGACCGGAGTCCGGAACATACTATCATAACATATTAACTAGACGTTCCTCGGGCTTGCCCCGACATCGGACCTAAGCCCGGACCACATAACACATAACAAATACATGCAAGAAGCACAAAGACATCAAGCATACAAGCATACAAGCATTCCTTGTGACCGCCCCAACATCGGATCGAAATCTGGAAAATATATAAGCCTACTTCGGGCCCCGCCCGGCATCGGACCATGTTCCGGAACTACTACTATCTAAACGGGTCGGCCTTGGTGCCTTAGACCCGTTCCTACAGGAGAAAACTCACCTTGCAAAGCTGTCTGCAAAATCTCGTGGTGAGGAATATCTAATAGTTGCTCCAAAGACTCCCCAACTATCAATATCACAGTAATACTTAGTCAAAATCTGATAATCTTTCTCAGGGTAAAATGACCATTTTACCCTTGGTCAAAGTCAATGTTCTGTCAGGGTTAAAGTCAAGGTCAACTACCAGTCAACCCAACTCGTCGAGTTATCTCCTAACCCATCGAGTTCTATGCTATCCAGTCTTGTGATAAACTGAGTCAACTCGTTGAGTCCCTTCACAGACTCGTCGAGTTCTACCCTGTACAGAATCGGGACAAAATGACTTAACTCGTTGAGTCCCTCCTTGGACTCGTTGAGTTCTTCAGTTTCCGAGTCCTAATCCTGCCTAACTCGCTGAGTCATCTCCTAGACTCAACGGGTTCACTCAAAACAAGAAAAGGTTAGGGGACCACGACCCGACTCGCCGAGTCGCATGAACAACTCGTCGAGTCCCCCAATGTCAAATCCATACAGTCGATTCTAATCAATTCCAATGCCTCCAAATCACAGATCTGGACTCCTTAGACTAGCATTACATGTAAAGTTGCTAACTTTATGTGCATGCATGGTGTTATGAAGCTAAAACACCCACCACAAGCTACAAATGGAAGTCTAAGTCATGGAATAGGGCCATGGCTGAATAAAGAAGGCAACTTTGAGCTTCTAAAGCTCAAGAGTGCCCAGATCTGAAGTCCTAACATCACCAAGAGTTCAAATCTTGGAAATGGCCCAAAAGTGACAATATGCAAGCTCAAATGAAGATCTAAGTGAATAGAAGGTATGAGCATTATACCTTTATCAAGACAGAAATGGATCCTAAGCTCTGGATCTTCAGCCTTCCTCCTGCAACTCCAAGTCCTTGCTTCCTTCTTCTAGCTTTAAATCACAAAAATGGCAAAGAAAAATAGCTCAAGATCACTCAAGGTTGATTAGGGTTTCGAGATTAGGGCTTGGAGGTAATAGAGGCTAGGGTGGAGGCGAGATATGATGCTTAAATAGGGTGCAAGCCCTAAAGATTACGGTTTCATCTTGGCCGTCCTACTCATCGAGTCGAGACTCCCGACTCATCGAGTAGTTCACTTAAAACCCGCGCATAATCTGCCTTCTACTCGACGAGTTAGGGCCACCAACTCGTCGAGTAGCCCTTCCAAAATGAATAAATAAATAAGTTAAATGCATACCAGGAACCAGGCGTTACAGATACATGCTACCTTGCCAAATGTAGTTGCTCAGGAACGAGATGCAATAATGAGTAAGTACCAGGGTAACTTGGGTAGAGGTGAAGAAGACTATGAGTATAGTACACCAAATACAAATCCTGACCCAAGCATTGCACAACCCTCAAGGCACATTGACAACCATGAACGGAGGGGTTGTAGTTATAAGACGTTCATGAGTTGTAGGCCACCAGCATTTAATGGAGAAATTGATCCCATTTTGTCATCAACGTGGATCATGGAGATTGAGGGAACATTTGATACTAGCAAGTGTGCGAATGAGAACAATGTGATTTATGTTGCGACAATGTTAAAATTGGAGGCTATACATTGGTGGGGCATGGTGAAAGTGATGGGTTTGAGCCATAAGAACTTTCCTATGTGCACATGTAAACCCTAATGCTTGGATCTAGCTTTCTCTAATTGAACATGCAATGTATCCAAGGCTTACAATCCTAGATCTAGTGAATACAATTGAAACATAACATATGAAATCAGATCTAGATGAATACCTTTTGATTGCTTGCTTGAATCGTCTTGTTCTTGGAGCTTAGAGTCACAATTGTCACTCCTCTAATGGCTTACAAACACCAACTAGCAAGAGGTTGATTTGGAGAGAGGATAGAGGTGTAGAAATCGGCTCTAGGGTTCCCCAGGAAGCAAGGTGGCCGATTTCTCCAACCCATATGGTCTATTTATACTATGAGCTACTAGGGTTACCTCCTTAACCCTAATTGAATAACTTAGGCCTTAAGCAATCCAAGGATCCTTCTAGAGTAAGGCTTGGACGAATTCAAGGAGCCCATACTCCTTAATTACGGCCACCCTATATCCCATAAGGATCCATAGCCCAAAAACTCAACTATCACACATTTGACAGTTTAAGCCCCTTTATTCAATTAACCTCTTTTAGTCACCAAATTAATTCCTAATTAATTAATGACTAATATTAATCAAATAATATTATTATTCCTTTAATATATTATTCTCATAATATATTAATATAATAATATCTCTTCTCTCTTCATAAATCACCCTGTCAAGTTGCTATGGTGAAGGCAACCCAAAAGGACCATGCACAACCGGGTCAAGTACTTACCAAATATAGTTATGGGCTTAGACACTAATCCAAAAGTCTCCCACTTGGATAAGTCTAGTAACTATAAAGGCAAACCTAATTCGATTAGCAATAGTAGCTCTCAAAGACGCTGTCAAACTCTGATCTTATTAGTAACCTATCCTTCAGATAAGGGATCGTATAATCCTTTGTTCTAGATATCGTGCGGACAATCACATGGAACATGGTCATACTTATTGTCCAGCAATTGGTTTCTCGATCTCCGATTCATTTGACATAGAACTTAATTGAACACATCAATTCAGTCCTGACCGGGCCCGGCACATAAGTCAAATCAAATCATCGAGGGGCCCTGATATCGCTTTTACTCTCTTAGGATAAAAGGAACAGATAAACTTCGACTTATATGCATCTATTATCCATTAATCAAATCATACACAACAATGCGTTTTATAACATCAAGTTACTGATGCGTTTACGCATTATCAAAGCACAACCAATTAACAAACAATAAACCATATATCTAGGTTTTAAGACCATATGATATTACCATCTTGCGATCACTCGTGATAAATTTCATGAAGTGATTCCAACAAGTGTGGGTTTATTCCAATGCTCAAAACAAGTTCATAAGCACTCATGAACGTTGTAGCAAACTTTTGTTATGTCTAATACACTTTAGACAATCTACACACCAATTCATGACAATCTTCATTCATATCTACTTCCAACATATGAACGACTGTGGACCGTTCGAATAATTCGATTATTATCAAATAACTCAATTATTCAGGAAGTCAAAACATGCAAAATTGAAACAATAGGTAAAAGATTAACATAAGACAGTAACATTACTAATAAATAATACTCCTTTATTTAATCATCAAATGTTAATAACAACTTATCTATTACACGTTTCCAAACTATCTAATCTAAACCAATATCGTCCTTCAGCCCAATGCTCCTAGCGTGCTGCAAGTGCTTAACCATGCTCAGTCCCTTTGTAAGTGGATCTGCTGGGTTATCCTCTGACGATACCCTCTTTACTACGAGGAGTCCTTCTTCCACCCGATGTCGAATAAAGTGATATTTTCTGTCGATATGTCGAGATCTACCGTGATCTCTTGGTTCCTTGGTCAAGGCAACCGCTCCTTCATTATCACAGAAAATTTCCATAGGCTCCCTTATGGCTGGCACAACTCCAAGGTCTCCAATGAAGTTCTTCAACCATATTGCCTCCTTTGACGCTTCACTTGCTGCAATGTACTCTGATTCGCACGTTGAATCAGCCACAGTTTCCTGCTTGGAAATTTTCCAAGTCACTGCTCCTCCATTGAGGGTAAAGACCCAGCCCGACTGCGAACGATAGTTGTCCCTGTCAGTTTGAAAACTGGCGTCATTGTACCCTCGCACCTTTAAGTCATCACTCCCACCGAGGACTAGAAACCATTCCTTGGTCCTCCGAAGGTAATTAAGAATATTCTTAACCACGATCCAATGCGCTCTGCCAGGGTTCCCTTGATATCTGCTGACCATGCTCCAAGTGAAGGCCACATCAGGGCGAGTACAAGTCATAGCATACATGATTGAGCCAACTGCGGAAGCGTAAGGTACTCGCCTCATCTCTGCTGTCTCGACTTCAGTACTCGGACTCTGAGTCTTACTCAACTTGGCATTACTCTGGATTGGTAAGTCCCCTTTCTTCGAATTCTCCATACTAAAACGTTTTAGTACCTTGTCCAAGTAAGTATTCTGACTAAGTCCTATTAGTCTCTTACTTCTGTCTCTCACTATCCTTATTCCCAGAATATAGGAAGCCTCTCCGAGGTCCTTCATAGCGAAGCACTTCCCGAGCCAGGACTTAACCTCCTGCAGTGCCGGGATGTCGTTTCCTATGAGTAGTATGCCGTCGACATACAAGAAAGCTTACTACACTCCCATTGGCTTTGACATATATACACACGATTCATCTTCGCTTCGCAGAAAACCAAACTCTTTGACCTTCTCGTCAAAACAAAGATTCCATCTGCGAGATGCTTGCTTAAGTCCATAAATGGACTTATCAAGCTTACACACTCTGTTGGGATGCTTCGCATTGATAAAACCCTCTGGCTGAGCCATGTAAACATCCTCAGCCAACTTCCCATTAAGGAAAGCGGTTTTGACATCCATCTGCCATATTTCATAGTCATGAAATGCAGCAATGGCCAGCATTACCCTGATAGACTTTATCTTCGCAACTGGTGAGAAGGTTTCGTCGTAGTCAACTCTAGGAGTTTGAGTGAAACCCTTCTGTGACACCCAAATTTTTGCAAAAATTTTAAACTTTTAAAACGCATCTTAAATTAAATTAAAACAACTGAAATAGTCATAACATAATTCATCAACTTAATAATCATATAAAATAAGTGTGGAAGTAATAATAATAATAAGGTCCCAACAAAAATAACTAGTAGCGATGTCCCGGTGCTCCATGTCAAGCCTTAGCCTCTTTATTCTTAACACCTGAAAAGTTATAAGGGAAACCGTAAGCACAAAGCTTAGTGAATTCAAACCCAGACATTGTACTACATTCATATTTACAAACCCTAATCAATTTTCCATTTGTAATTATATGATAAGGGCAAAGAACGAATAAATCCCTATAATACAAGAAGGACTTGTAGGTTTGAACCGCACCGGGAAGATCCCGTATCATTTGGCCCTAATCACCGCACCTCACGATGAGTATAACGTTGGTGATCTTACCTACCCACCGCACCAGTAAATCCGTATCCTTTGGTGGTGTCCCCATATCCATAATTAGTTACATACAGTGCACATGTACGAATTAAAACAATGGTTATATAGCATGCCTTTATAATAAATTCAAATAATCACACACGAGCTAACTAGCAAACGCAAACATCAATACAACGGTGTGAGAGAACTCACCTTGAGTGAGTAGTAAGGATAGCTAACAATCAAATAATGCTACCGAGCTTGAGAAAACTTCAAAACCTCACCTAAGAAGGACTAAAGGTTAGAAAGGAGAAGTAATGAAGCTATGAGTTGAGAAAAGAGTAATCACAGCAAGGTCTCCAAAACAGACCTGCCGTTCAAAACGGATTTACACCAAAATCTAAAACAGAGACATAGCTTTAACTAACTTTTATAGGAAACTATGATTGCTCAGGATTCCAGAACTATAAAGAACTCCTTCTAACTCCAAAAGATGAATTAAATATGAATTTTACAAAATTATGTATCACTTCTGTCTCCAACACTACAGCCAAGTGATGTTGGCCAATTCTACCCAACTTGTGAGTAGAATTCGTCCAAACCAAAATTCATAGATGTAAAGGACATACAAATGAAAGTCTCAGAGTTGGAATTGAATGAAAAGCATCTCCCAAACTCCAGATATAAAATTCACATTGTGGACAATCACAGCACTAGCAAAAGCTGGTGACTGCCCACTGATCTGGAGTGTGGATCCATTCTAACCAACTTATAATTTGAAATAACACCCCATCTGCTCCAGATCTTAAACTCATAATATCAGGAACATATAGAAACTTGGAATCACTCTGGATCCTTTTCCAAGCCTTAGAAATGATGAAAACAAAATGACATATCAGAACAGACCCGGATCAGACCTAATAGCAAAGATGCCATTCTTTCCCATAGATAAAGTCCTTATCAGTGAGGTTGGCCTGCTTAAGAAAGTTAGCCAACTCAATTTGTGAACTTTGGGAACTCGTTTGGGGTACGTTTGAGTTCTAGAGCTCAAGATATGAGTTTTACAAAATGACCACAGATCTGATGGAAAACAGAATCGTAGCCACCTGTGATTCCTTTTTGGCTTATCCATCCCTCTCCCTTTGAAACACATTTTAAGATGTGTTCATCATCCCAATTTAGTCCCCATGATCATGGTGGTACTAAAAAGGGTTAGGTATCATTAGGATTTCATTTTGCCACAAGATTGTAATAATAATCAACATGAAAATGAACATAAAGCACATAAAATCACCATTCTCCCTTTTAGGGTTTCCATGATCTTTTGCAACATGTAATCCCCTAGATCCATCATTCACAATATATGGTGTGAAGATAGGATCTTGAGATGATGTATAACATACAATTCTTTGCAAATAACAAAAGAGATACAAATCAAATAAGAAGGAGAAGAAGTGAAGATGAAATCATAAAACTAGAACAAGGTTATGAATCAAGTTGTAAGAAATGATAAGGAGGTTCATACCAATATGAATCAAGGCTGGAAATGAACAAGAATTAAGCTCCGTACAACAGCCCCTTGGCTGATCTTGATCCCAAGGAGAGAGAGAAGGACGATGTGAGAGAGAGAGAGAGTAGGGTTTAGAGTGTTTTTCTTGTGTGTGTTCCAAATGGCTCAATTAACACATTAAGTACTATTTACTAGATGGACTTTGCAAATAGGCCCATAGCCCATGGACTTCAATAAAAGGAGTTTACAAGATGACCAAAAGAGTCCAATAACATAAGAAATCAGACCTTGGTTGAATAAATTAACCCAAGGTCACAAGAATAATTAAATTAAAATAACCAAACGTACCGAGAAAAACCGGAGCGTTACAACTCTCCCCCACTAAGAACGGACTACGTCCTCGAAGTCAACGCCTAGAAACAGATCCGGATAATGAGCCCGCATCTCGCATTCCGGTTCCCAAGTCCATTCCGAACCCTTCCTATGTTTCCACTGCACCTTAACCAGGTTTATAGTCTTGTTGCGGAGAGCTTTCGTCTTTCGTTCTAGAATAGCGATTGGTTTCTCAACATAATTGAGACGCTCGTCAATCTGTATGTCCTCCAGTGGTATCACAGTGGTCTTGTCAACCACGCATTTTCGTAACTGAGACACGTGGAACGTATTATGAATTAGACTAAGCTCGTCAGGCAGCTCTAAACGGTAAGCCACCTTTCCCACACGGGCTATGACCTTGTAGGGTCCAATGAATCGGGGTCCGAGCTTTCCCCGCTTTCGAAATCGAATCACACCTTTCCAGGGGGAGACTTTAAGCAACACATAATCTCCCACCTGGAACTCAAGATTGGAGCGTCTTTTGTCGGCATAACTTTTCTGACGACTCCTCGCTGTGACCAAATTATCCCGAATCACTTGGATTTTCTCCGTAGTCCGTAGCACGATATCGGTACTCCCAAGTACCCTCTGCCCAACCTCGCCCCAACAAACGGGCGTCCTACACTTCCTCCCGTACAAGGCTTCATACAGAGGCATTTTAATGCTCGAGTGATAGCTGTTGTTATAAGAAAACTCAGCTAGATGTAGATGGTCATCCCAACTACCCACAAAATCAATCGCACATGCCCTAAGCATGTCCCCCAAGGTCTGAATCGTCCGCTCACTCTGCCCGTCTGTCTGCGGATGGAAGGCAGTGCTAAAATGTAATCGTGTGCCCAACTCCTCTTGAAACTTCCTCCAGAACCGAGAAGTAAATCGGGTGTCCCGATCGGAGACGATAGAAACGGGCACCCCATGTAATGAGACAATCTCTCGAACAAAGATCTCGGCTAATTTCTCTGCCGATGAGCTCTCCTTTATAGCCAGAAAGTGAGCACTCTTAGTCAAACGATCAACAATCACCCATATCGTATCGGCTCCTCGGGCAGTTCTAGGTAGTTTTGTAATGAAGTCCATGGTTAGATGCTCCCATTTCCATTCAGGAATCTCCAATGGTTGCAACTTCCCATGCGGTTTCTGGTGTTCCGCCTTGACCTTCCGACAGGTCATACATTCTTCCACAAATTGAGCCACATCATTCTTCATTCCATGCCCCCAGTAAGCCTCCTGAAGGTCCCGGTACATTTTAGTAGCACCAGGATGGATAGAAAATTTTGACTTATGAGACTCATCCATTAGGGTTTTCCGATTTCCCCCGGTATATGGAACCCAAACCCTACCGTAGCGAGTCAGCAAACCCCGCCCGTCTCGTTCCATCTTAGGCAACTCTTTCCCAATCTTCTCAAGCCTGGTGTTTTCCTCCAGTATTGCCGTCTTTTGGGCGTCCCGGATCAGATCTAACAAAGACGACACCATCGTGATCCGGAGACACTTAGCTCGAATCGGTTCGGCAGATTGTTTACGACTGAGAGCATCAGCTACCACATTAGCTTTACCGGGGTGGTAGTGAATTTCACAATCATAATCTTTTACGACATCCAACCATCTGATCTGCCTCATGTTCAAATCCCGCTGCTCAAACAAATATTTCAGACTCTTATGGTCAGTGTATATGATAAACTTCACTCCATAGAGATAGTGTCTCCAAATCTTAAGAGCGAAAACAACAGCCCCAAACTCCAAATCATGAGTGGGGTAGTTTCGTTCGTGGGGTTTCAGCTGTCGGGAGGCATAGGCTATCACCCTATCTCGTTGCATTAACACGGCACCAAGACCCTGAAGCGATGCATCACAGTAAACCACCATATCCTCAACCCCATCAGGTAAGGCCAAAATCGGAGCATCACACAATCGTTTCCTCAACTCATCAAACGCCACCTGCTGCTCCGGGCCCCAAACGAATTTCACTGATTTCTTGGTCAATCGGGTGAGTGGCAAGGCGATTTTAGAGAAATTTTCAATGAACCTCCGGTAATAACCGGCTAAACCCAAGAAATTGCGAATTTCAGAAGGTGTTTTTGGAATATTCCATTGTTTAACCGCATCAACCTTGGCTTGATCGACCTTAATACCGTGTTTTTTTACCACATGCCCCAAGAACTGAACTTCTTCCAACCAAAATTCACATTTTGAGAATTTAGCATAAAGCCTTTCTCTTGCCAGAGTTTCCAGAATCTCCCGAAGGTGTTGCTCATGCTCCTCTTTGCTCTTAGAATAGACAAAGATATCATCTACGAACACTATGACCGAACGTTCAAGCATCGGGCTACACACCCGGTTCATGAGATCCATAAACGATGCGGGTGCATTGGTAAGCCCAAAAGGCATCACCACGAACTCAAAGTGCCCATAACGAGTACGGAATGCTGTTTTCTCAATGTCTTCTTCACGAACCCGCATCTGATGGTAACCGGAACGTAAATCAATCTTGGAAAACCAAGACGCTCCCTGAAGCTGATCGAAAAGATCGTCAATACGTGGCAACGGGTACCTATTCTTTATCGTGCGCTTGTTTAGCTCCCTATAATCAATACACATTCGTTGGGATCCATCTTTCTTCTTCACAAAGAGAATAGGAGCACCCCAAGACGAGCAGCTTGGCCGTATAAACCCTTTATCACTTAGTTCTTGAAGTTGATCTTGGAGCTCTTTCATTTCAGGTAGTGCCAAGCGGTAAGGAGATTTCGCTACCGGAGTCGCACCTGGCACCAAATCAATGCGGAACTCCACTTGCCGAGTAGGTGGCAAGCTAGGGAGTTCCTCCGGAAAGACATCGCTGAAGTCGGAAACGATAGGAACGTCGTCTAGTGCTATAGCAGAAGAGCAAGAAGCCATGGCCAGGCGGGGAATGTCCCCCTGAATAATAAGTTCTCCACCTCTAGGGTTTCGAACACGAACTTGCTTCTTACGACAGTGGATTTCCGCATCAAACACATCAAGCCAATCCATGCCTACGATAACGCAGAGCTCTCGCATCGCAATAAGGATAAGGTCAATGGGGAATTCAACTCTAGAAAACTCGAGAGTGCAACCCCGATAAACATCGGTGACATAAATAGTGCGGTTGTCGGCAACTTCGACAACCATTGGGCGAGCCAATTTTCCGATACTACGCCCCAAACGATTAATAAACGTGCGAGATACAAAAGAATGGGTAGCACCGCTATCAAACATAACAACAGCGGGCTCGAAATCTGGAAAATACGTGTCTGATTCACCACATACAATCATGTAAACAATTCTAACTACCATTTATTAAATAATGCAAGGGTGTAGAGAAAGGGAAAAAAAAAAGAAATTTACCTGCCACTGTCGCGGTAATCACCGGCTCATCCGCAGTCATCTGGTGAGCACGACCTCCTGTCACCATAGTGGGTCCCTTAGAAGACGATGCAATTGCAGGATTTGTACCCCCGTCTCCTTTACCAGCCTTCAACTTCGTGCATTCGGGCTTCTTGTGTCCCGTCTCGTTGAAGTGATGGCAGACGGGAGCAGCAGAAGTAATCTGAGGAACTGCACTCGCAGGGGGAGCCCTACAATTCTTCCAATGATGCCCTGGCTTTTTGCAGTTGTAGCATATCAACGGATTTTTCTCGCCCTGACCTGAAGACGGCCTGTACTCATACCTTGACTTACCACCCTGCTTTTAATTTTTCTGGGCATCTCCGGATGTCTTGGAAGAGGTGTCATTGGCCTTCCTCTTGGACTGGGTCTACAACTCGATTTCCCTCCTCCTTGCTGCATCCATGATCGCGGATAAAGTCGGGAACACCAGCATGCTAACGAATTCCCAAATCTCGGTACGTAGAATGGCAGTGTATCGGCTGACCAACCATGCCTCGTTCCCAGCAAACGAGGGACAAAAAGATAGCATCTCCAAGAACTTGGCGTTCAGGTCGCTAACGGATTCGGTAGTCTGTTGTAAGGCCATGAACTCTTGTTGCATCCACTGCTGCTCCACCTTAGGCACATATTATGCCTCGAACCTCTCCACAAATTGGGCCCAAGACATGGCCCTCACTTCTTCTTCGTTTAATAGAGCGGTGATGGTGTTCCACCATGTCTTTCCCCTTTTCCGCAGCTGATTCATGGCGATCACAAATTTGTACTGGTCCGGACACCCAACAGTCATGAAGGCGCCCTCAACATCTGACACCCTGTGCTTAGCAACAACTGGGTCGGATTCACCGTTCCAAAGAGGAGGGCTACACTTGCTGAACTTCTCGAAGTAGTATGTCGAATCCCGAACGGGCGGAGCCGGTAACGCTCCCCCGGGAATAGCTGCGAGGCGCTCATCCAGAAGAGCACCGACTTGGTTGATTATGTCATTGGTCACACCCGGGATTAGTTCGTTGAAAGCGTTATTGAATTCCTCAGCGACAATCTCCCTAACTTGCTTCATTTGGAGCTGATTAAGTCGAGCAGGCGGAGCCATCTGTATCCGTAGAAGGAGGAAAATATTTAGAAATAATTCAGCCTAGATATTTCTAGAAGGACGAAACACTCAGCTTGCCGAAAATTTCTCAACCTTGCCCCGACCCGAAACCGGCACCGATGTTTCAAATAGTAGGGGCCCTTCTACTACCTTCCACACAAGTTCCAATTTCGCATTCGCGTCTAGTTTCAAAATTTCCAGCTCGCTCTAGCCGTTAATTTTACAACTCTCTCACATGTTAACACTAAATAAGTGTGTAATCTAACATTTTAAGACTAGTAGAATCCAATTCATAGTCAACAATTTAACATAAACATTTAACATAAGAAATAAGGCTTACTTGGCTGGCCGACTGGCACACCGCGACATCTTCCACTACTAGTCTTCAGAAAGTTTGAAAAATCTTTTAAAAAGGAAAATAAACTCTTATAGAGCCTCAAATTTGAGTCTAGAACATCCACAAGAATGCCTACTTCCCTCAAACTGTGGCTTTGATACCAACTTGTGACACCCAAATTTTTGCAAAAATTATAAACTTTTAAAACGCATCTTAAATTAAATTAAAACAACTGAAATAGTCATAACATAATCCATCAACTTTATAATCATATAAAATAAGTGCGGAAGTAATAATAATAATAAGGTCCCAACAAAAATAACTAGTAGCGATGTCCCGGTGCTCCATGTCAAGCCTTAGCCTCTTTAATCTTAACACCTGAAAAGTTATAAGGGAAACCGTAAGCACAAAGCTTAGTGAATTCAAACCCAGCCATTGTACTAACATTCATATTTACTAACCCTAATCCATTTTCCATTTGTAATTATATGATAAGGGCAAAGAACGAATCAATTCCTATAATACAAGAAGGACTTGTAGGTTTGAACCGCACCGGGAAGATACCGTATCATTTGGCCCTAATCACCGCACCTCACGATGAGTATAACGTTGGTGATCTTACCTACCCACCGCACTAGTAAATCCGTATCCTTTGGTGGTGTCCCCATATCCATAATTAGTTACATACAGTGCACATGTACGAATTAAAACAATGGTTATATAGCATGCCTTTATAATAAATTCAAATAATCACACACGAGCTAACTAGCAAACGCAAACATCAATACAACGGTGTGAGAGAACTCACCTTGAATGAGTAGTAAGGATAGATAAGAATCAAATAATGCTACCAAGCTTGAGCAAACTTCAAAACCTCACCTAAGAAGGACTAAAGGTTAGAAAGGAGAAGTAATGAAGCTATGAGTTGAGAAAAGAGTAATCACAGCAAGGTCTCCAAAACAGACCTTCCGTTCAAAATGGATTTACTCCAAAATCTAAAACAGAAACATAGCTTTAACTAAATTTTATAGGAAACTATGATTGCTCAGGATTTCAGAACTATAAAGAACTCCTTCTAACTCCAAAAGATGAATTAAATATGAATTTTACAAAATGGTGTATCACTTCTGTCTCCAACAATACAGCCAAGTGATGTTGGCCAATTCTACCCAACTTGTGAGTAGAATTCGTCAAAACCAAAATTAAGAGAACTAAAGGACATACAAATGAAAGTCTCAGAGTTAGAATTGAATGAAACGAATCTCCCAAACTCCAGATATCAAATTCACATTGTGGACAATCACAGCACTAGCAAAAGCTGGTGACTGCCCACTGATCTGGAGTGTGGATCCATTCTAACCAATTTATAATTTGAAATAACACCCCATCTGCTCCAGATCTTAAATTCATAATATCAGGAACATATAGAAACTTGGAATCACTCTGGATCCTTTTCCAAGCCTTAGAAATGATGAAAAAAAAATGACATATCAGAACAGACCCGGATCAGACCTAACAGCAAAGATGCCATTCTTTCCCATAGATAAAGTCCTTATCAGTGAGGTTGGCCTGCTTAAGAAAGTTAGCTAACTCAATTTGTGAACTGGTTTGGGTCCGTTTGAGTTCTAGAGCTCAAGATATGAGTTTTACGAAATGACCACAGATCTGATGGAAAACAGAATCATAGCCACCTGTGATTCCTTTTTGGCTTATCCATCCCTCTCCCTTTGAAACACATTTTAAGATGTGTTCATCATCCCAATTTAGTCCCCATGATCATGGTGGTACTAAAAAGGGTTAGGTATCATTAGGATTTCATTTTGCCACAAGATTGTAATAATAATCAACATGAAAATGAACATAAAGCACATAAAATCACCATTCTCCCTTTTAGGGTTTCCATAATCATTTGCAACATGTAATCCCCTAGATCCATCATTCACCATATATGGGGTGAAGATAGGATCTTGAGATGATGTATAACATACAATTCTTTGCAAATAACAAAAGAGATACAAATCAAATAAGAAGGAGAAGAAGTAAAGATGAAATCATAAAACTAGAACAAGGTTATGAATCAAGTTGTAAGAAATGATAAGGAGGTTCATACCAATATGAATCAAGGCTGGAAATGAACAAGAATTAAGCTCCAAACAACAGCCCCTTGGCTGCTGTTGATCCCAAAGAGAGAGAGAGAAGGACGATGTGAGAGAGAGAGAGAGTAGGGTTTAGAGTGTTTTTCTTGTGTGTGTTCCAAATGACTCAATTAACACATTAAGTACTATTTACTAGATGGACTTTGCAAATAGGCCCATAGCCCATGGACTTCAATAAAAGGAGTTTACAAGATGATCAAAAGAGTCCAATAACATAAGAAATCAGACCTTGCTTGAATAAATTAACCCAAGGTTACAAGAATAATTAAATTAAAATAACCAAACGTACCGAGAAAAACCGGGGCGTTACAACTCTCCCCCACTAAGAACGGACTTCGTCCTCGAAGTCAACGCCTAGAAACAGATCCGGATAATGAGCCCGCATCTCGCATTCCGGTTCCCAAGTCCATTCCGAAACCTTCGTATGTTTCCACTGCACCTTAACCAGGTTTATATTCTTGTTGCGGAGAGCTTTTGTCTTTCGTTCTAAAATAGCGATTGGTTTCTCAACAAAATTGAGACGCTCGTCAATCTGTATGTCCTCCAGTGGTATCACAGCGGTCTCGTCAACCACGCATTTTCGTAACTGAGACACGTGGAACGTATTATGAATTAGACTAAGCTCGTCAGGCAGCTCTAAACGGTAAGCCACCTTTCCCACACTGGCTATGACCTTGTAGGGTCCAATGAATCGGGGTCCGAGCTTTCCTCGCTTTCGAAATCGAATCACACCTTTCCAGGGGGAGACTTTGAGCAACACATAATCTCCCACCTAGAACTCAAGATTGGAGCGTCCTTTGTCGGCATAACTTTTCTGACGACTCCTCGCTGTGACCAAATGATCCCGAATCACTTGGATTTTCTCCGTAGTCCGTAGCACGATATCGGTACTCCCAAGTACCCTCTGCCCAACCTCGCCCCAACAAACGGGCGTCCTGCACTTCCTCCCGTACAAGGCTTCATACGGAGGCATTTTAATGCTCGAGTGATAGCTGTTGTTATAAGAAAACTCAGCTAGATGTAGATGGTCATCCCAACTACCCCCAAAATCAATCGCATATGCCCTAAGCATGTCCTCAAAGGTCTGAATCGTCCGCTCACTCTGACCATCTTTCTGCGGATGGAAGGCGGTGCTAAAATGTAATCGTGTGCCCAACTCCTCTTGAAACTTCCTCCAGAACCGAGAAGTAAATCGGGTGTCCCGATCGGAGACGATAGAAACAGGCACCCCATGTAATGAGACAATCTCCCGAACAAAGATCTCGGCTAATTTCTCTGCCGATGAGCTCTCCTTTATAGCCAGAAAGTGAGCACTCTTAGTCAAACGATCAACAATCACCCATATCGTATCGGCTCCTCGGGCGGTTCTAAGAAGTTTTGTAATGAAGTCCATGGTTAGATGCTCCCATTTCCATTCAGGAATCTCCAATGGTTGCAACTTCCCATGCGGTTTCTGGTGTTCCGCCTTGACCTTCCGACAGGTCATACATTCTTCCATAAATCGAGCCACATCATTCTTCATTCCATGCCCCCAGTAAGCCTCCTGAAGGTCCTGGTACATTTTAGTATCACTAGGATGGATAGAAAATTTTGACTTATGAGACTCATCCATTAGGGTTTTCCGATTTCCCCCGGTATATGGAACCCAAACCCTACCGTAGTGAGTCAGCAAACCCCACCCGTCTTGTTCCATCTTAGGCAACTCTTTCCCAATCTTCTCACGCCTGATGTTTTCCTCCAGTATTGTCGTCTTTTGGGCGTCCCGGATCAGATCTAACAAAGACGACACCATCGTGATCCGGAGACACTTAGCTTGAATCGGTTCGGCAGATTGTTTACGACTGAGAGCATCAGCTACCACATTAGCTTTACCGGGGTGGTAGTGAATTTCACAATCATAATCTTTTACCACATCCAACCATCTGATCTGCCTCATGTTCAAATCCCGCTGCTCGAACAAATATTTCAGACTCTTATGGTCAGTGTATATGATAAACTTCACTCCATAGAGATAGTGTCTCCAAATCTTAAGAGCGAAAACAACAGCCCCAATCTCTAAATCATGAGTGGGGTAGTTTCGTTCGTGGGGTTTCAGCTGTCGGGAGGCATAGGCTATCACCCTATCTCGTTGCATTAACACGGCACCAAGACCCTGAAGCGATGCATCATAGTAAACCACCATATCCTCAACCCCATCAGGTAAGTCCAAACGGATTTCACTGATTTCTTGGTCAATCGGGTGAGTGGCAAGGCGATTTTAGAGAAATTTTCAATGAACCTCCGGCAATAACCGGCTAAACCCAAGAAACTGCGAATTTCAGAAGGTGTTTTTGGAATATTCCATTGTTTAACCGCATCAACCTTGGCTTGATCGACCTTAATACCGTGTTTGTTTACCACATGCCCCAAGAACTGAACTTCTTCCAACAAAAATTCACATTTTGAGAATTTAGCATAAAGCCTTTCTCTTGCCAGAGTTTCCAGAATCTCCCGAAGGTGTTGCTCATGCTCCTCTTTGCTCTTAGAATAGACCAAGATATCATCTATGAACACTATGACCGAACGGTCAAGCATCGGGCCACACAGCCGGTTCATGAGATCCATAAACGCTGCGGGTGCATTGGTGAGCCCAAAAGGCATCACCACGAACTCAAAGTGCCCATAACGAGTACGGAATGCTGTTTTCTCAATGTCTTCTTCACGAACCCGCATCTGATGGTAACCGGAACGTAAATCAATCTTGGAAAACCAAGATGCTCCCTGAAGCTGATCGAAAAGATCGTCAATACGTGGCAACGGGTACCTATTCTTTATCGTGCGCTTGTTTAGCTCCCTATAATCAATACACATTCGCTGGGATCCATCTTTCTTCTTCACAAAGAGAATAGGAGCACCCCAAGGCAAGCAGTTTGGCCATATAAACCCTTTATCACTTAGTTCTTGAAGTTGATCTTGGAGCTCTTTCATTTCAGGTAGTGCCAAGCGGTAAGGAGATTTCGCTACCGGAGTCGCACCTGGCACCAAATCAATGCGAAACTCCACTTGCCGAGTAGGTGGCAAGCCAGGGAGTTCCTTCGGAAAGACATCGCTGAAGTCGGAAACGATAGGAACGTCGTCTAGTGTTATAGCAGAAGAGCAAGAAGCCATGGCCAGGCGGGGAATGTCCCCCTGAATAATAAGTTCTCCACCTCTAGGGTTTCGAACACGAACTTGCTTCTTACGACAGTGGATTTCCGCATCAAACACATCAAGCCAATCCATGCCTACTATAACGCAGAGCTCTCGCATCGCAATAGGGATAAGGTCAATGGGGAATTCAACTCCAGAAAACTCGATAGTGCAACCCCGATAAACATCGGTGACATAAATAGTGCGGTTGTCGGCAACTTCGACAACCATTGGGCGAGCCAATTTTCCGATACTACGCCTCAAACGATTAATAAACGTGCGAGATACAAAAGAATGGGTAGCACCGCTATCAAACATAACAACAGCGGGCTCGAAATCTAGAAAATACGTGTCTGATTCACCACATATAATCATGTAAACAATTCTAACTACCATTTATTAAATAATGCAAGGGTGGAGAGAAAGGGAAAAAAAAGAAATTTACCTGCCACTGTCGCGGTAATCACCGGCTCATCCGCAGTCATCTGGTGAGCACGACCTCGTGTCACCATAGTGGGTCCCTTAGAAGACGATGCAATTGCAGGATTTGTACCCCCGTCTCCTTTACCAGCCTTCAACTTCGGGTATTCGGGCTTCTTGTGTCCCGTCTCGTTGCAGTGATGGCAGACGGGAGCAGCAGAAGTAATCTGAGGAACTGCACTCGCAGGGGGAGCCCTACAATTCTTCCAATGATGCCCTGGCTTTTTGCAGTTGTAGCATATCAACGGATTTTTCTCGCCCTGACCTGAAGACGGCCTGTACTCATACCTTGACTTACCACCCTGCTTTTAATTTTTCTGGGCATCTCCGGATGTCGTGGAAGAGGTGTCATTGGCCTTCCTCTTGGACTGGGTCTACAACTCGATTTCGCTCCTCCTTGCTGCATCTATGATCGCGTATAAAGTCGGGAACACCTGCATGCTAACGAATTCTCGAATCTCGGTAAGTAGAATGGCAGTGTATCGGCTGACCAACCAGGCCTCGTTCCCAGCAAACGAGGGACAAAAAGATAGCATCTCCAAGAACTTGGCGTTCAGGTCGCTAACGGACTCGGTAGTCTGCTGTAAGGCCATGAACTCTTGCTGCATCCGCTGCTGCTCCACCTTAGGCACAAATTGTGCCTCGAACCTCTCCACAAATTGGGCCCAAGACATGGCCCTCACTTCTTCTTTGTTTAATAGAGCGGTGATGGTGTTCCACCATGTCTTTCCCCTTTTCCACAGCTGATTCATGGCGATCACAACTTTGTACTGGTCCGGACACCCAACAGTCATGAAGGCACCCTCAACATCTGACACCCATTGCTTAGCAGCAACTGGGTCGGATTCACCGTTCCAAAGAGGAGGGCTACACTTGCTGAACTTCTCGAAGTAGTATGCCGAATCCCGAATTTTACAAAATTTCCAGCTCGCTCTAGCCGTTAATTTTACAACCCTCTCACATGTTAACACAAAATAAGTGTGTAATCTAACATTTTAAGACTAGTAGAATCCAATTCATAGTCAACAATTTAACATAAACATTTAACATAAGAAATAAGGCTTACTTTGCTGGCCGACTGGCACACCGCGACATCTTCCACTACTAGTCTTCAGAAAGTTTGAAAAATCTTTTAAAAAGGAAAATAAACTCTTATAGAGCCTCAAATTTGAGTCTAGAACATCCACAAGAATGCCTAGTTCCCTCAAACTGTGGCTTTGATACCAACTTGTGACACCCAAATTTTTGCAAAAATTTTAAACTTTTATAACGCATCTTAAATTAAATTAAAACAACTGAAATAGTCATAACATAATCCATCAACTTAATAATCATATAAAATAAGTGCGGAAGTAATAATAATAATAAGGTCCCAACAAAAATAACTAGTAGCGATGTCCCGGTGCTCCATGTCAAGCCTTAGCCTCTTTAATCTTAACACCTGAAAAGTTATAAGGGAAACCGTAAGCACAAAGTTTAGTGAATTCAAACCCAGACATTGTACTAACATTCATATTTACTAACCCTAATCCATTTTCCATTTGTAATTATATGATAAGGGCAAAGAACGAATCAATTCCTATAATACAAGAAGAACTTGTAGGTTTGAACCGCACCGGGAAGATCCCGTATCATTTGGCCCTAATCACCGCACCTCACGATGAGTATAACGTTGGTGATCTTACCTACCCACCGCACTGGTAAATCCGTATCCTTTCGTGGTGTCCCTATATCCATAATTAGTTACATACAGTGCACATGTACGAATTAAAACAATGGTTATATAGCATGCCTTTATAATAAATTCAAATAATCACACACGAGCTAATTAGCAAACGCAAACATCAATACAACGGTGTGAGAGAACTCACCTTGAGTGAGTAGTAAGGATAGCTAACAATCAAATAATGCTACCAAGCTTGAGCAAACTTCAAAACCTCACCTAAGAAGGACTAAAGATTAGAAAGGAGAAGTAATGAAGCTATGAGTTGAGAAAAGAGTAATCATAGCAAGGTCTCCAAAACAGACCTGCCGTTCAAAACGGATTTACTCCAAAATATAAAAAAGAAACATAGCTTTAACTAAATTTTATAGGAAACTATGATTGCTCAGGATTCCAGAACTATAAAGAACTCCTTCTAACTCCAAAAGATGAATTAAATATGAATTTTACAAAATGGTGTATCACTTCTGTCTCCAACAATACAGCCAAGTGATGCTAGCCAATTCTACCCAACTTGTGAGTAGAATTCGTCCAAACCAAAATTCATAGAAGTAAAGGACATACAAATTAAAGTCTCAGAGTTGGAATTGAATGAAAAGCATCTCCCAAACTCCAGATATAAAATTCACATTGTGGACAATCACAGCACTAGCAAAATCTGGTGACTGCCCACTGATCTGGAGTGTGGATCCATTCTAACCAATTTATAATTTGAAATAACACCCCATCTGCTCCAGATCTCAAATTCATAATATCAGGAACATATAGAAACTTGTAATCACTCTGGATCCTTTTCCAAGCCTTAGAAATGATGAAAACAAAATGACATATCAGAACAGACCCGGTTCAGACCTAACAGCAAAGATGCCATTCTTTCCCATAGATAAAGTCCTTATCAGTGAGGTTGGCCTGCTTAAGAAAGTTAGCCAACTCAATTTGTGAACTTTGGGAACTCGTTTGGGGTCCGTTTGAGTTTTAGAGCTCAAGATATGAGTTTTACAAAATGACCACAGATCTGATGGAAAACAGAATCGTAGCCACCCGTGATTCCTTTTTGGCTTATCCATCCCTCTCCCTTTGAAACACATTTTAAGATGTGTTCATCATCCCAATTTAGTCCCCATGATCATGGTGGTACTAAAAAGGGTTAGGTATCATTAGGATTTCATTTTGCCACAAGATTGTAATAATAATCAACATGAAAATGAACATAAAGCACATAAAATCACCATTCTCCCTTTTAGGGTTTCCATGATCTTTTGCAACATGTAATCCCCTAGATCCATCATTCACCATATATGGGGTGAATATAGGATCTTGAGATGATGTATAACATACAATTCTTTGCAAATAACAAAAGAGATACAAATCAAATAAGAAGGAGAAGAAGTGAAGATGAAATCATAAAACTAGAACAAGGTTATGAATCAAGTTGTAAGAAATGATAAGGAGGTTCATACCAATATGAATCAAGGCTGGAAATGAACAAGAATTAAGCTCCAAACAACAGCCCCTTGTCTGCTCTTGATCCCAAAGAGAGAGAGAAGGATGATGTGAGAGAGAGAGAGAGTAGGGTTTAGAGTGTTTTTCTTGTGTGTGTTCCAAATGACTCAATTAACACATTAAGTACTATTTACTAGATGGACTTTGCAAATAGGCCCATAGCCCATGGACTTCAATAAAAGGAGTTTACAAGATGATCAAAAGAGTCCAATAACATAAGAAATCAGACCTTGGTTGAATAAATTAACCCAAGGTTACAAGAATAATTAAATTAAAATAACCAAACGTACCGAGAAAAACCGGGGCGTTACACCTTCGCAACCAATCGCGGTTTATAAGTGTGCACGTTTCCATCCACGTCAGTCTTCTTCTTGAATATCCACTTGCACCCGACCGTCTTACGACCTGGTACATTGTCAACCAAATTCCAAACTTGGTTTTCATACATGGATTGAATCTCGCTGTCCATAGCCTCTTTCCATTTCGCAGACTCTGGGCCTATCATGGCTTCCTTATAGTTGTTAGGTTCGTCCATATTCACTAGTGTACTATCACTAATGAACGTATCCCCTTCCACAGTAATATGAAAACCATAAAACTGGGGTGGAACACTAACCCTTTCGGAACGTCGAAGAGATAATGACTCGTCAATCGGTTCAACCGGAGTTTCCTCCTCGGGTTGAGCGCCAATGTTAGAGGTTCCTTCATCGCTTGACTCTTGAAGCTCTTCAAGATCGATTTGCCTCCCACTGTCTCCTTGGCTTATGAGTTCTCGCTCTCGGAAAACCCCTCTCCTCGCAACGAAGACTACATTGTCACTCGGTCTGTAGAAGAGATATCCAAAGGATTTCTGTGGGTAGCCAATGAAAATACATCGTTCACTACGAGGCTCGAGTTTTTCATGAGTTTCTCGTCTTACGAAAACTTCGCAACCCCAAACCTTGATATGTGCCAACGAGGGAGCCTTCCTTGTCCACATCTCGTGAGGTGTTTTGGCAACCTTCTTCGTAGGTACTAAGTTAAGGATATGGGCGGCAGTCTCTAAGGAATACCCCCAGAATGAGATAGGTAGTGAAGCACGACTCATCATGGAACGAACCATGTCTAGCAAGGTTCGATTATGCCTCTCAGCTACACCATTTAATTGTGGTGTCCTAGGTGGCATCAATTGTGAAACTATTCCACATTCCTTGAGGTAGTCGTGGAACTCAAGACTTAGGTACTCTCCACCTCGATCAGATCGAAGCATCTTGATTTTCCTGCCCACCTGATTGTCCACTTCTTGTTTAAACTCTTTGAACTTTTCAAAGGTTTCTGACTTGTGATTGATCAAGTAGATATACCCATATCTGCTATAATCATCTGTAAAAGTCACATAGAAGCGATTCGCATCCCTCGTCGTGGATCTAAAGGGTCCACATACATCTATATGTATGAGATCCAATAAACCCTCACCTCTTGCACAAGTGCCAGTGAAGGGTGGCTTGGTCATATTTCCAAGTAAACAAGACTCGCACACGTCATCGTCCCTAAGGTCGAATGACTCCAACACTCCATCCTTTTGGAGTTGGGCTATGCGTTTCTTGTTGACATGTCCTAGACGACAATGCCACAAGCACGCTTATCCATACTATTGGAAGAATCCACACACAACACATCATTTCCTAAATTGTCTACAACCATCACAGTTTCATATATTCCATTACAAGGCAATGATTCAAAATATAAAACATTATTAAAATAAGCATAAATAGAACCCTTTTCATTATCAAATGAATATCTAAAACCTAGTTTATATAAACCATGAAATGAAATGATGTTTCCAGCCATATCTGGCGAATAGCAACAATTATTCAAATTTAAATCTAAACCATTACTAAGCACTAAGGAATAAACTCCAATCTTGGTCACAGGCGACGTTCTTCTGTTTCCCATGATCAGATTCATCCTTCCATGCTCCACATCCCTATTTCTTTTTAGTCCCGGCAAATCAGAACATATGTGAAAACCACATCCTGTATCAAGAACCCAAGAAGTAGCATGTGATAAACTATTAGATTTAATTGTGTAAATACCTGCGAAAGATGGCTTGATCTTTCCATCCTTGATGGCCTGTAGATATTCTGGGAAGCTTCTCTTCCAATGCCCTATCTTGTGGCAGCGGTGGCACTCTTCCTCTTTAGGTTTTGAGTTGGGTTTAGCAGAACCAACTTTGGTTCCACTAGAAGAGATTCCATCTTGGGACTTTCCCTTGTGGTGGCCCCTCGAAGAGGCCTTCCTCTTCTTACCCTTCCCTTGCCCTATTGCCAAGACACGGGCAACAGATGGAGTTGGAGGTGATGCAACAGATTTATCCTTGAGGTTGCTCTCAGCAGTCCTCAACAAGCCTTGAAGCTTGCTCAAGGAGACCTCTTCCTTATTCATGTGGTAGGTCATGCGGAACTGGCTATAGCAGGAAGGCAATGAGTGAAGGATGATGTCAATGGCCAGCTCTTCATTGAAGTTCACATTCAACTTCAGCAGGCGATCAACATATCTCTGCATCTTTTGCAGATGGGCAGTAAGGGACTCTCCATTGCCCATTTTGGTAGTGATCATCGAAGTGATGATATCATACCTCTCTTGCCTAGCGCTCTGGTGGTAGCGTTCCAGCAGATCCTAATGCATCTCATAGGGGTACTTGTCCTCATAGGACTTTTGAAGTTCAGCAGTCATAGTCACGAGCATGATGCAATGGACTTTCGTGGCATCACGCTCGTTAGCCTCGTAGGTCGCGATCTCATCGGCAGTAGCAGTTTCGATATCAATCTCCTTTAGCTTCTCGTCGAGGATATATTCTTTGTCCTCGTAGCGAGTGACCATGCGAATGTTGCGGATCCAATTACTGAAATTGGTCCCATCGAAGATCACTTTCCCACATAAGTTCATGAGTGAGAATGAACCATAGGAGTTTGACCTAGAAGCATTGTTGTTTGCGTTCGACATCTGAAAAGGAAAAAGAACAATATTTATTAGAAATGAATTTTCCCCAATTAATCACCCAAATGAGAAATTAGGGCTAGGAACCAACAACATTATTTACAAATTAGAAAAGGGATGCCGTAATCTAACAAGTAAATAATTTGAAGGCAAGTGAATGTCAGTTCACTAATTCTCCACCATGAAAAACGAAAAAAAAAATTAGGTTTTAAATGTATTGAAAACTCCTAGATCTTTTGAAATACATTGAACCTTTCAATGGCATGTTTAAATCTCGATATGCCCCTCTCGTTTGTGACTGGGATGCCGAGGATCAAAAAGTGGGTGTGAATAACCATGCAAATGTACATGGTGCCCTTATTGTTACAGTCACCTATTCGATGTGCTGGTTAACCACACACGCTCCATCGAACTATGACAAACAATGAGTCACCCTTTGCTACCATTTCTTAGAACCCAATTAATGTGTCGGCTAACCACACGCGCTCCATTAACGTCTTAGCAAGGGCACAAAGTGTAATTTTATGGAATTGCATCAATTCACTTTTTCCTAAAGTAACTAAGATTGGGAATTTTATGAAAACGTTCTAGTTACTTTATATAGATTCATTATACTTTTAATGAGGAAAGGTTTGCCCGATCCTACCCGTTCGGCTAACGACCCTCCACCAATCAAGGAAGTGGTGGGTGAGAATGGACACCCATTAAACGGCCATTTTATAGGCCATAACCTTATACCCCCCTTATAGATCGGATTCATGAATGAGGCCTACTAACGGTAAGACTAGCATTTAAGTTATACGTATATATATATATATATATATATATATATATATATATATATATATATATATATATATATATATATATTAATCTTATAATACTATAAGTATAAGGTTGAATTTTAAAACTTGTAAAATTCTAAGGTTTGAAATTCAAATAGTCCAAATTAAAACTTTTAATCACAAAACTTTAAATTTCAAAACTTGAGGACAAGTTTTGAACTTTTCAAAACGTAAAGGATCAAATAGCAAATAATATAAATCAACTAATTAATTTAATGATTATCTAAATTTGACCTAGTCAATATTACTTGCAAGACAATCCACCAATTAATTCAAATAATCAATTATTATCACATAAGGAAATTATAATTTAACTAAATGGTAATTATCTTTTGTTTTGTCAAGGATATAATCGAATATATGATAAAATTCGTATTTTATTGACCCAAAACGATTAAGGCAAGTATCCTCAAGCAAAACAGCAAGAAATCCCGAAAATCACTCTGACAGACGCTTGGACTCGCCGAGTCTGTCAGTCAGGGGCACAAAAAATCGATTTTTCATGGCAAGAACAATCAAGCAATGCATCAATTCAATAGAAATCAATCTAAGCTCAGATACCACTGATGGGTTTGAGCCATAAGAACTTTCCTATGTGCACATGCAAACCCTAATGCTTGGATCTAGGTTTCTCTAATTGAACATGTAATGTATCCAAGGCTTACAATCCTAGATCTAGTGAATACAATTGAAACATAACATATGAAATCAGATCTAGATGAATACCTTTTGATTGCTTGCTTGAATCTTCTTGTTCTTGGAGCTTAGAATCACAATTGTCACTCCTCTAATGGCTTACAAATACCAACTAGCAAGAGGTTGATTTGGAGAGAGGAGAGAGGTGTAGAAATCGGCTCTAGGGTTCCCTAGGAAGCAAGGTGGCCGATTTCTCCAACCCATAGGGTCTATTTATACTATGAGCTACTAGGGTTACCTCCTTAACCCTAATTGAATAACTTAGGCCTTAAGCAATCCAAGGATCCTTCTAAAGTAAGGCTTGGACGAATTCAACGAGCCCATACACCTTAATTTCGGCCACCCTATATCCCATAAGGATCCATAGCCCAAAAACTCAACTATCACACATTTGACAGTTTAAGCCCCTTTATTCAATTAACCTCTTTTAGTCACCAAATTAATTCCTAATTAATTTATGACTAATATTAATCAAATAATATTATTATTCCTTTAATATATTATTCTCATAATATATTAATATAATAATATCTCTTCTCTCTTCATAAATCACCCTGTCAAGTTGTTATGGTGAAGGCAACCCAAAAGGACCATGCACAACCGGGTCAAGTACTTATCAAATATAGTTACGGGCTTAGACACTAATCCAAGAGAAAGAAGTTAGGGGCGTGATGCGGCCAAGAGAATGGCATGGGATGAGTTTACAAAAATCTTCAGAGAAAAGTTTTTTCCTCGAACGGCGATCAAGCAGTTGGAAGAAGAATTTTTGAGGTTGGAAAAAGGGAATATGACAGTGAGAGATTACACTACTAAGTTCACAGAGAAAACTAGATTTGCAGAGTTTTATGTGTCTACGGAGGAAAGAAGGGTTGAGAGGTATATTTGGAGACAAAAAACCGGCATTCGTGAATTTGTAGAAATTTAGAAACCATGTACCTTCAAGTCCGTTGTAGACGTTGCGGAAGGCAGAGAACGGGAAAAGAATCGTCAGGGTGAGAACAAGGATTCAGGAAAAAGGAAGTTGGAAAGTTCAAATAAAGACTCAAAGAAAGGCAAGACTTCTAGTTCAGATCATAACTATGAGTAACAGTCTGGGTTAGAACAATGTACTATATGCAAACGATTCCATAAAGGGAAGTGTAATATGAACCAAAGAACTTTCTACAAGTGTGGAAAGATAGGACACATCGCTACAGATTGTAAAATGGGGAAAGTATGTTATGGGTACGGGTCCCCAGATCACATTAGGTCAAATTGTCCCCAAAATAAGGGTAACAATAACCAACGTATGATAACAGAGAAAGGGAATCGGTCGGGAGATGAAAAGGCAGAAACGAAAAGAACAAATGGAAGAGCTTTCCATATGACAGCTCAGGAAGCTCAGGATACCCCGATATAGTGGCATGTACTTTCTTAGTAAACTTTATATTATGGGTACTATAGGATGTGGATGCAACCATTTTTTTTCCATTACTTTTGGTAAGTGCCTAGATATGGGTGCAAAAGCTTCTAGAAATAAAGTCTGATGGTGATCATTGTGTAGTCATAAGAACGAAATTTAATGATTTCTTCAATGAAATAAACAATTATTTAGCATCACTAAATTTAGTACTCGTAACACTATGAGACAGTGATATCATGATACGAATGGCTAAGTTGTCGAAAACCAAGCTAACATAAATTGTAGTAGGAAAACTTTTCAGGCGTGGGTACTAAATAAGGGGAACCTGATATGATATGTATATCGGTTTCAAGGGAGTTTTTGAGAACCATATTGGATAGCACCAACAAGGGTGAAATAATCTATTTGGCAGTTGTAGGATTTGCTTGATAATGTTTTATTCGACATAGTACATCATTGTGGGGTGCACCAACGTTGTTCATCACAAAAAAGGGGACGATGTAGATGTGCATAGATTACCAAGAGTCAAAGAAGGTGTAAAATCTTTAATGATTAGGGAAGGCTAACGTTGTCACTTATTCACTAAGTCATACGTAAAGGAAAGAACCAACTAAGATTCAGATGATGAGAATTGATGTAACGTCAGTTTGGTGCGTGGACTGAAGGAGATCCATAAAGACTACTCTGTCGAGGAGAAGCGGAAAGTTTTAGAGTTGTGTACCTAGTATAGGACGTGTAACATCCCAATTTTCAAGTCCAAAAATTTCTTTTAGATTAACTGACTCATAAAAACATTCATAAGAAAATACTGTGAAAACACATCATCTCATAAAACAATGTATCATGTCTGAAAACCCAAGTCATAAAATAATAACATATCAGAGTACAATCCCAGAAAACTCCATGCGGAAATCATGTGTGTGTGTGATGCGCTGCTACACTGCCGACTCCTTCCCCTTAGACGAAGAGGTACCTGAAACCAAAACTAAAAATGTAAGCACAAAGCTTAGTGAGTTCCCCCATCATACCACATACCATACAGACATATCGCATACATACTGCCGGGCAATTCTGGGGTGCCCGACCTACCCAGTACAGCCATTCTGGGGTGCCGACCTACCCGTGTCAAGACATTCTGGGGTGCTGACCTACCCATGTCAAGCCATTATGGGGTGCTGACCTACCCTTCGGTCCTATCAACCGAACCTCGGGGACTATTCCACCCCCTACTGCTATTATCACATATATCATAACGTAAACATGTTGTCAGACGTTTCTGGGGTGTCCGACCTACCCTTCGGTCCTAACAACCGGACTTGAGGACTATTCCCTCCCTACTACCACTATCACATATATCATATAATGCCAGCATATAATCATATCATCACATATTGTCATACATATCTGGGGTGTCTGACCTATCCTTCCGGTCCTAACAACCGGACTCTACTACTGTCACATATACGTATCATCCTAGCATATAACATATCAGGTAGTAGCAAACATAGACAATTATCACGAAGACAATCATCTATAACAACTGCTACTGGTGGGCCGGCATTGTGGCCGTAGACCCACCGCTACTGGAAGGTAACTCACCTCATACAAGTAGTTGTTGATAATCTGTGCGGGAAAGCTCTGTCTGTTGCCGCTCCGGAAATCCTCCGGCTACAATTCCCACAAAATGCTTAATCAGAGTCTGATATCTACTCTTAGGTTAAAATGACCATTTTACCCCCAACCAAGTCCAAGTCAAAGTCAAAGTCAACTTCCAGTTGACCCGACTCGCCGAGTTGGGCCGTCAACTCGTCGAGTCCCTATCTCTTCAACTATCCTCGTCCACGATTCTACTCGTCGAGTTTAGCGACGACTCGATGAGTTCCTCTTCGATATGAACATCGAATGAACCTTCATCCGACTCGCGGAGTTGTATGAACACTCGTCGAGTTCACCTTCATCAGATGAACAAGTTCTGACCTTGACTCGCCGAGTTGTATGAACAACTCGTCGAGTTCATCTTCAATCATAAGGAGATTGCCTTGGACTCTCCGAGTCTGTTCTAGCACTCGTCGAGTCCCATGAACTCCAGGTCTAAAACTAAGTCCAATGCGTTGGGTCACTCTTTCTGTCCTGCTACAACCCTTCTAACACCCAACTGAGTCCTTTTGACCCTCAACAGATATGGGACTCAAAGCCTTGGACTCGTCGAGTCCCAAGAACGGACTCGCCGATTCGATAACATCCACACCCTAAATCCTCGATTTCTGATGTACAACAATTGACCAAATGATAGATCCAAGCCCCTAAGCTCGATCTAGCACGTAAAGTTACGAACTTTACGTGCATGCATGGGACTTTTGAGCCAAAAAGGCTCTAAAATGGCTCTAGTGTTGCATGGAGCCTTCCTTGGGTGCAAAAGCAACCCAAATCTGCCTTGTGACCCCTTTAAAGACCTAATTCCAAAGCCTCAACCCCCAACCATGTTTGCAATCATGGTTGGTTACCAAAAATAGCTCATAAAAGCCCTAAATCTCCCCAAAAAGGGATTTATCAAATGAAAGAGCAAAGTACAGAATTTATACCTCTCAAGAACTGGAATTGATGAACCAAACTCGAATCCTTCAGTTCCCTCTTGATCCTTCTATGCTCTTCCTTCTTCCTTGTGAACAAAACCACCAAAATTATTCAAAAGCCTTAGATCTTGCACCAAAACACTTAGGGTTTGCTATGGAGGGTTTCTGGGAGCATAAAGGGGCGATGGAGGCTGCATAAGGTTGTGTAAATAGGGTGCAAACCCTCAGATTAGGGTTTTGTCCAGTCAGAGCCTACTCGTCGAGTCCGAGACCCGACTCGACGAGTCCATCACTTAAATCCCATGCCTCATCCCGCTTCTACTCGGCGAGTTGGTCCTTCAACTTGCCGAGTCCAAGGCCAAAAATGCAAAATACTTAAATAAAAATACATACCAAGAACCAGGTGCTACAAATCTCCCCCACTTATTTTAGACTTCGTCCCCGAAGTCTGCTGCTCGATCCTGGAATAGCTCTGGGTAATGCTCCATCATCTCATCCATCGGCTCCCAAGTCCACTCCGAGCCCTTTCGGTGTTGCCATTGCACCTTCACTAGTTCCACCTTTTTGTTCCTCGGATCCTTCGACTTCCGGTCGAGGATCGCCACTGGCCGCTCAATATAATTCAGGCTGTCATCGACCTGAATATCCTCTAAGGGTACCACTGCTGAGTCCTCCACCAAGCACTTCCGCAACTGAGAGACGTGGAAACTGCTGTGGATCTGGCTGAGTTCGGCTGGCAGATCCAACCTATATGCCACCTTGCCCACCCGGTGTAAAAACCCGATATTTTTCAAATCAATGTAACATTCAAAAAGCCAAATATAATGAACAATTTGGAATCAACGAAATTAGCATAAAAAAAATGAAGTGTTCTAAAATCTTAATTGGGATGCATAAAGTGTTAGATATCGTGCCAAGGTTTCCAAAAACGTAAAGAACACTCAAATCCGAGTTATAACGAAGGAGTTATGACCAATCGAAAATCCACGACACACCCGGTAAAACACTGCTAAACGTAAAAAGTGAAACTTCGATAAAATACTTTTTAGCCTTAGGTATCTAAACGAAAGTCGTAGATTTCGTTAAATCGTGAGCATACATAAAAAGAACGCCCAAATCTGACTTCGTATGAGGAAGTTATGATTTTTCTAAGTTTCGGAACAACGGTAGACAGCTAAAAACTCGGAATAAAGACCGAGCGATTTTTAGCCAACGCAACCTAAACAAGAGTTGAAGGTCTCTACAACAGTAGCTCAATGGTAAAAAGACAGACGAAAACGGACATCGGATATAGAAGTTATGGATTTTTAACGGAATTATCGTGTCCCGGCGCATTAAATAAAATATAATTAAAAATAAATCAAAACTAGCTGACGAAGTCTAAATGAAAGTTGTAGAGTATATTTTCACCTACGTGTGCATATAAAGAACGTCAAAAACAGATTTCGTATACGAAAGTTACGGATTTTACAAGTTCGAGGTGCACAAACCGAGACGATTTACGCCCAGCGTACCCTCGTACGCCCAGCGTACTCAGATGCTAGGCTCCGGATCGTCCACGTCGCCCCTCTACGCCTCTATGCCCATCCCATCCGAAGTCCAGCAGACGAGGATGTGGTAAGCGATGACGCACGGGTACGCCCCGCGTAACCTCGTACGCCCAGCGTACCGATGGTCTTCAGCCCTATAAAAGGAATGCGAGGGTTCCGGGCATAAGTCCTCATTTCCTCTCTTTCTCTTGCGTTTTTACGTCGTTTTGCGTGCAAGAAATATCCCGAAGCCCCGGTTTTCATACCTCAGCCCCGACGAAGGTCTGAAGCCCCGAGATTCCCGAGAATCTCACCACTTTCCGGTCGAAGTGCCGCCCAGGAAAAATCTCATTTTCTTCGAGTCATCACACTTTCCAGGTGAGTTCATACCCCTACTTTTTCACGTCTTTTCATGTTTTAAGGGGGGAATACAAGTGCAATACGAGAAAAACTTATCGTTTTATACGGATTCACATAGATCACCTACATTTTTATAAATGTCAAAAATAACTTTGATATCAACGTTATACTTTACATGCAAAGTTAGTATTACATCGAGTTTTTATCGCCAAATGGAACACACTTTCGGAAAAACTGTAATGGGTATAGTTTGCGGGTTATTCATTGCATCTTTACGTAAACATTGTGAAAATGAAATACTTTCATCTACACGAAATATAGACTTTTCTTTTCGTAAATCTATTAAATACTAAGAGTTGTGAGACATTCAGCTTCAACGTACTCTCAAGTACGTATTTAAAGTCATGTATTATAAACCATAATCTCTTGGAGGGAGAGCGTGATACTTATGTATAGATCTATACGGGATTGACAATCCCGCACCTAAACTGTTAGCTACAGTTAGACCGGCAGGTCTGGGGTGACACACGTCATAACACTACAACGCCTGAAGAACGTTGTTACAGGCAGTCTGGGTCAATAGCATGGTTATAAAACTCACACGGAAGTATTAAAATAAGTTTGATTTACGAGACTTTTGATACATTCAGTAAATACATTATTTGAGTATAAATACACTAATCTATTCGAGCACGAAAGACACCATTGTACTCCAGCCTTTGGAACTTTTCAAACTATATGTAGAAAATATCGGATTTTCTGGAAAACACGTTCAGTTATTTTTACTCAAGGACATACAAATTTCAGTACAAAAACACTTATGAACTCACCAACTTAATTGTTGACACTTTTTCAAAACTACTTGTATTTCTCAGGGAATCAGTAATACAGGTAACCATCAGCTTTTGGAGAAGGAACGCTAAGGCGTCTATTATCAAAACATTTTAAATCATCATATTTGTAATATTCTTTTGAAACATGTATTACTCGCAACAATGTAAGTTTTTATTATATTTATGATGGTTGTGTTTACTTTCTTTACAATATTCAACTGTTATGATACTACGTGAAGTCATCCGCCCACGAATGTTTCCACCATTCTGGTTTGGGGGTGTGACAGATTGGTATCAGAGCATTGTTTATAGTGAACTAAGTATATCGAACCATATAAGATATACAAACTATAAATGCAAAGGGACCAAAACGTTTTCATAAACGATACTTTTAATAAATTAAAGTGATATATATTTTTTTTATAAAAGTATAAGTACACGCATGCATCAGTCTCGTATCATAGCAAAATTTTATAAAAAAATATATATATTAAGGCAAGTTGCGACACTACGACTAGGCCTCGGGGTATTTAATCAAATCGAGAATAAATATAGCCTGATAAACTATATTTATCCTGGATGTGACCAACGTATGTCGAGGAATGGTCGTAGTAAGCAACAAGTCGAAAACTTACTGAATTAAATACTAGAATCAAACTCACGAATTTGAAATACTATAGGAGTATTTTGTAAAAACTAAAAGAACTGTTATAATCATGCAAATCTCGGTATTTAATTAGAAATAGAAATCGTCGAATAAAATTTATCCTTATCGAAAATTACCCTTCTTACTCCCGAGTTTTATATATAATTCCCTTGTCCCTATTCTCGATCAGACGAAATGGCAGGTTTTCACATTCCCGGGGATCCCTACTACCCTAACCAGGGTAATGGAGGCTGGATTGAGGACGACCCCGAAGAGGATTCCGAAGAGGAAATTCCCGAGGAAGAACCCGAAGAAGAATCCGAAGAGGATCCTGAGGAAGACCCAGACGAAGATACAGAAGATGAAGGAGATGGTGGGAGCACAGACTCGGAGCCTGAGATCTACAATCCTCCCCGAGGAGCAGCAAATCCCCCAAGGAACTTTCAGGGCCCGGCGCTCCGATGGGCTGTGGATCTGAAGCGATGGAGCAGGGAACAAGGGCAACGCCCACCCTACGGCATGGCACAAGGCTTTTATAACCTCCGCAACGGGGGTTCAGCTGACAGGGCACTCCCTGTCATGGTCCGACGCATTACCAACCAAGGCGAGCAAGCAAGAGCAAATGACAACCAACTCTTGGACATTGGGGCCACCGCTGCTGTCACCGTGGTACGTCTTCGTCGTCTGGACAAAGAGCATGAGCGAACAATAGAGCACACCTTTTCCCTGCAGAAGGACATCACTGCTACTAGAACCGAAGTGAGGGAGCTCCGTAGGAGCCAAGCCGCAATGGAGAGGCGTGTCATCGAGGCTGAACGTCAAGTAGCCCGAGCTAAGGCTTCCACAACCACATACCATGGACCACAGCGTGCCACCCGCTCAGAGTAGAGCGCGTACTTCTAGCGCTATGTATATACCTATCAAATAAGTGTTGGTGCTACTCTTTCCTTTAAGAATGTAAACCCGACGAATTGTGAGAACGCAGTTCGGGGGTCGGAATGCGGTCAAATTTTCCCATTTTCATTGATGTACCCTAGACCTATATAAGGTCAAATTTTCCTGATCGTTGTATCATGTACTAATATCAATGAAATTGACACGCATTTATTATTTCCTTGAGTATTCCATTAAATTCTTAAAAGGATCATACACTCCTTTTTGAAAGTTTCCATTTACATGCGAAAACCAGAACTAAAACTGATAATACTAAAACCTTCCATAATCATTTATACTGACTTATCAAGAATTCGTCTCTTAACTTGTGGCAGAATCATGCCACCAAGGAGAAATCCCCGACGTTTCAATACAAACGGAGCACCAGCACCACCTCCACCACCCCCTCCATCAATGGATGCTGCTACCTTTCAGGCTGCTGTAACAGCTGCCGTAACCGCAGCAATGGCACAAATGAGTAACAACGGATCAGGAGGAGGAATAAATAGCTCTACTAATGGCCAAAACCAAGGTCATTCCGGGGAATGTACCTATAAGGACTTCTCCAACAGCAAACCCATCCCCTTTAATGTAACTGGGGGAGTGATGGATCTATCCCAATGGATAGAGAAAATAGAAGCTGTGTTCGAGATATGCTCATGCCCCGAGGAAAGCAAAGTAAAATTTGCCGCCTGTACTTTCTCCGAGCGAGCCCTAACGTGGTGGAATGGCCACGTCAAGTCACTAACTCTGGTGGTAGCAAACTCAATGGGTTGTAAGAACCTGAAACGGATGCTACTATGAGAGTACTGCCCAAGGGGCGAGATTCAGAAGCTCGAGCAGGAGCTTTGGGGCCTTACAATGGTAGGCTCGGACATCACAAGCTATACGAATAGGTTCAGTGATTTGACAACACTTTGCCCAGGAATGATGATTCTGGAAAGCCAAAAGGTGGAACAGTATATCTGGGGGCTGTCGCCCCAGCTTTGAGGAAGTGTGCTAGCATCCAAACCCACGACGTTCGACAGCGCCAAAGAACTGGCACAATCTCTCGTTGATCATGGGGTCTGCCAAAGTGTCACGACCGTCGTCCTGGAACCAACCAAAGGAAGAAACAACAATGATAGCAATGCCAACAACAACAACAAGAAGAAGTTTTGGAACAAGAGGAAAGGTCAAACTTCGCAAGAACCTTCAAAGAAACAAATAGTGGCGGTCCATGCCGCTACTGCCTCCACTGCTGTTCCCGCTACCCCTGCGCCGACAAAACAATATGCTGGGAACCTACCAAAGTGCAACAAATGCAATTACCATCACCACGGTAATTGCCGGGAGATGCACTGTAAAAACTGCGACAGAAAAGGGCACACTGCCCGTTTCTGTAAGGGACCGGCGCGACCAATCACCCAAGTTCCTGGTACTGGAGTAAGCCAGACATGTTATGGGTGTGGGGAAACTGGGCACTTCAAGAGGGATTGCCCTAAGGAAAAGAATGCTGGCGGTGTAGGAAGAGTGCTGGCAATAGGGCAGAACGAGGCAATAGCCGATCCCACGGTGGTTACGGGTACGTTTCTCCTCAATGACATTTATGCATGCGTACTCTTTGACTGTGGTGCAGAGAGAAGTTTCATGAGTCATAAATTCAAACATTTACTTAATCAAAAACCCCAAGCATTCAATAAAATATTCACAGTAGAAATGGCAAACGGTAGAACGGAAAGCGCAAACGATATGTACATAGGTTGTACGTTAAATTTAAACGAACACTTGTTCCAAATCGATCTTATGCCAATTATTATAAGAAGTTTTGATGTCATCATCGGTATGGACTGGTTAAGCCTTCACCATGCTGATATACTTTGTCACGAAAGGGCCGTTCGCCTCAATCTGCCAAGCGGCAAAACTCTTATCATTTATGGAGACAAACCCAGTACAAATTTACAAATCATCTCTTGTGTCAAAGCCCGAAAATACCTTCGCAAAGAATATCATGCCTTTCTAGCCCACGTGATAGACAAGAAACGAGAAGTGAAAAACATTAAAGACATTCTGGAAGTCTGCAATTTCCCCGACATTTTCCCTGAAGATCTTCCAGGAGTCCCACCAGAACGTCAAGTCGAGTTCAGGATCGACTTGATTCCCGGAGCTACCCCGGTAGCAAAATCGCCATACCGTCTAGCACCGGCTGAAATGCAGGAGTTATCTAGCCAACTGAACAAACTCACGATCAAGAACCGATATCCCTTACCGCGCATAGACGATCTGTTCAACCAACTACAAGGAGCGAGCTACTTCTCAAAGATCTATTTAAGATCTGGGTATCACCAGCTGTGAGTCTTGGAAGGAGACATTCCCAAAACGGCATTCCGAACTCGCTATGGTCACTACGAGTTTGTAGTAATGCCCTTTGGATTGACAAATGCACCGGCGGTGTTCATGGACTTGATGAACCGAGTATGTTGTCCTTTCCTGGATAAATTTGTGATCGTGTTCATAGATGATATACTCATCTATTCAAGGAGCAAGGAGGAGCATAGCCAACATCTCCGACAAGTCTTAGAAACATTAAGGACAGAGAAGCTTTACGCAAAATTCTCAAAGTGCGAGTTTTGGATTCGGAAAGTAGATTTCCTAGGTCACGTGGTCAGCGAGTAGGGGATACACGTGGACCCTTCCAAAATCAAGGCAATCGAGAACTGGACAACTCCAAGGACTCCAACGGAAATCCGACAATTCTTGGGCCTCGTCGGGTATTACCGAAGGTTCATACAAAACTTCTCAAAGATTGCTAAGCCACTTACCACCCTAACTCAGAAGGGTGTAACCTTCAGCTGGGGAGAAAAACAAGACGTTGCATTCCAAACACTAAAACGAGCCCTATGTAGTGCACCTATATTATCTTTGCCAGAAGGAACAGAAGACTTCATGGTCTACTGCGATGCGTCAAACCAGGGACTTGGATGTGTCCTGATGCAACGAGGGAAGGTCATCGCATACGCCTCGAGACAATTCAAGACGCACGAAGTCAATTATACCACGCACGATCTCGAACTAGGAGCGGTCGTCTTCGCTCTAAAGATCTGGAGGCACTATCTCTACGGCACGAAATGTACAATATTTACCGACCATAAAAGCCTTCAACACATCCTCAGTCAAAAGGAACTCAACATGAGACAAAGACGGTGGGTAGAGCTATTAAACGATTACGAATGTGAAATTCGTTATCATCCCGGGAAAGCTAATGTAGTAGCCGATGCACTCAGCCGAAAGGAATACTCGGGGGCCGCCGAGTGAAATCCTTAACAATGACCATCCACTCACACCTATCCGCACAAACCGTGAGCATACATAAAAAGAACGCCCAAATCTGACTTCGTATGAGGAAGTTATGATTTTTCTAAGTTTCGGAACAGCGGTAGACAGCTAAAAATTCGGAATAAAGACCGAGCGATTTTTAGCCAACGCAACCTAAACAAGAGTTGAAGGTCTCTACAATAGTAGCTCAATGGTAAAAAGACAGACGAAAACGGACATCGGATATAGAAGTTATGGATTTTTAACGGAATTATCGTGTCCCGGCACATTAAATAAAATATAATTAAAAATAAATCAAAACTAGCTGACGAAGTCTAAATGAAAGTTGTAGAGTATATTTTCACCTACGCGTGCATATAAAGAACGTCAAAAACGGATTTCGTATGCGAAAGTTACGGATTTTACAAGTTCGAGGTGCACAAACCGAGACGATTTACGCCCAGCGTACCCTCGTACGCCCAGCGTACTCGGATGCTAGGCTCCGGATCGTCCACGTCGCCCCTCTACACCTCTATGCCCGTCCCATCCAAAGTCCGTCAGACGAGGATGTGGTAAGCGATGACGCACGGGTACGCCCCGCGTAATCTCGTACGCCTAGCGTACCGAGGGTCTTCAGCCCCTATAAAAGGAATGTGAGGGTTCCGGGCATAAGTGCTCATTTCCTCTCTTTCTCTTGCGTTTTTACTCCGTTTTGCGTGCAATAAATATCCCGAAGCCCCGGTTTTCATACCTCAGCCCCGACGAAGGTCTGAAGCCCCGAGATTCCCGAGAATCTCACCACTTTCCGGTCGAAGTGCCGCCCGAGAAAAATCTCATTTTCTTCGAATCATCACACTTTCCAGGTGAGTTCATACCCCTACTTTTTCACGTCTTTTCATGCTTTATGGGGGGAATACAAGTGCAATACGAGAAAAACTTATCGTTTTATACGGATTCACATACATCACCTACATTTTTATAAATGTTAAAATAACTTTGATATCAACGTTATACTTTACATGCAAAGTTAGTATTACATCGAGTTTTTATCGCCAAATGGAACACACTTTCGGAAAAACTATAATGGGTATAGTTTGCGGGTTATTCATTGCATCTTTACGTAAACATTGTGAAAATGAAATACTTTCATCTACACGAAATATAGACTTTTCTTTTCGTAAATCTATTAAATACTAAGAGTTGTGAGACATTCAGCTTCAACGTACTCTCAAGTACGTATTTAAAGTCCTGTATTATAAACCATAATCTCTTGGAGGGAGAGCGTGATACTTGTGTATAGATCTATACGGGATTGACAGCCCCGCACCTAAACTGTTAGCTACAGTTAGACCGGCAGGTCGGGGGTGACACACGTCATAACACTACAACGCCTGAAGAACGTTGTTACAGGCAGTCTGGGTCAATAGCATGGTTATAAAACTCACACGGAAGTATTAAAATAAGTTTGATTTACGAGACTTTTGATACATTCAGTAAATACATTATTTGAGTATAAATACACTAATCTATTCGAGCACGAAAGACACCATTGTACTCCAGCCTTTGGAACTTTTCAAACTATATGTAGAAAATATCGGATTTTCTGGAAAACACGTTCAGTTATTTTTACTCAAGGACATACAAATTTCAGTACAAAAACGCTTATGAACTCACCAACTTAATTGTTGACACTTTTTCAAAACTACTTGTATTTCTCAGGGAATCAGTAATACAGGTAACCATCAGCTTTTGGAGAAGGAACGCTAAGGCGTCTATTATCAAAACATTTTAAATCATCATATTTGTAATATTCTTTTGAAACATGTATTACTCGCAACAATCTAAGTTTTTATTATATTTATGATGGTTGTGTTTACTTTCTTTACAATATTCAACTGTTATGATACTACGTGAAGTCATCCGCCCCCGAATGTTTCCGCCATTCTGGTTTGGGGGTGTGACACCCGGGCTATAACCCTGAAGGGTCCAATATACCTGGGACCCAACTTGCCCCGTTTCCTGAATCGGATGACGCCCTTCCATGGCGACACCTTCAGAAGAACCATATCCCCGACCTGAAACTCCAGGTCCGATCGGCGCTTGTCGGCATAACTTTTCTGCCGACTCTGAGCAGTCTGAAGTCTGCTCCGAACCTGCTGAATTCTTTCTGTCGTCTTGAGCACCACTTCGGTGCTCCCCATGACCCTCTGGCCAACCTCACCCCAACATATCGGGGTTCTGCACTTCCTCTCGTATAACATCTCGAAGGGAGGACGGTCGATACTCGCATGATAGCTATTATTATACGAGAACTCCGCCAACGGAAGGTAGGTATCCCAGCTACCTCCGAAGTCTAAAAGACATGCCCGCAGCATATCCTCTAATGTCTGGATGGTCCGCTCGCTCTGACCATCCGTCTGCGGGTGAAAGGCGGTGCTAAAATGCAGACGAGTACCCAGTTCGTCATGAAACTTCTTCCAAAACCTGGAAGTGAACCGCACATCCCTGTCTGAAATCACCGATACTGGCACCCTATGCCGCGCCACTACCTCCCTGATATAGATATCGGCCAACCTTTCGGCCGAAATACTTTCCTGAATCGGGATAAAATGGGCGCTCTTGGTCATTCGATCGACGATGACCCAAATTGAATCCACTCCCCGCGCGGTCCTGGGAAGCCTTGACCTTGACCTTCCTGTAGGTCAAGCACCGCGGGATATCCAACGGCTGCATCTTGTTGTGTGGCCTCTGGTGCTCGGCCTTGACCTTCCTGCAGGTCAAGCACCGCTCCACATACCATGCTACGTCCCGCTTCATGCAGGGCCACCAATAATCAGGACGAAGATCTCTATACATCTTCGTTGCTCCGGGATGGATAGAAAATCTGGATTTGTGTGCCTCCTCCATCAGGATCTGGCGCACGCTTCCATGATAAGGGACCCACACCCTATGGTGAAGAGTCAATAACCCTCGGCTATCATAGTCGAAGGAGGAAACCTGTCCCACAATCTGCTCGCTCTTCCGATGTTCCTCCTTCATGGCCTCCTGCTGGGCCTCCCGAATCTGCTCCAACAGCGGAGTCACCACTGTCATCCTCAAACAGATATCCCTGATCGGCGCTGCCTTGTGGCTAAGCACGTCGGCCACCACATTGGCCTTCCCCGGGTGGTAAAGGATCTCGCAATCGTAATCCTTCACCACGTCCAACCACCGACGCTGCCTCATGTTCAGATTTGGCTGGTCCATGAGATACCTCAGGCTCTTATGGTCCGTGTAGATGGTACAACGAACACCATAGAGGTAATGATGCCAAATCTTAAGGGCGAACACCATAGCCCCCAGCTCCAAATCATGTGTCGGGTAGTTCGCCTCGTGAGGCTTCAGCTGCCTCGAAGCGTAAGCAATGACATGCCCTCTCTGCATCAATACTACGCCCAAACCTGAGATGGATGCATCACAGTATACAACAAAATCCTCCATGCCCTCTGGCAGGGCTACGATTGGCGCCTCGCACAATCTCTGTCTCAGCGTCTCGAATGCGGCCTACTACTCAGGCCCCCAGCGAAACACCACGGCTTTCCTCGTCAGCCTGGTCAGGGGCACGGCTATCTTGGAGAAGTCCTGAATGAATCTCTGATAGTAGCCTGCCAATCCCAGAAAGCTCTGAATCTCAGATGGAGACCTCGGGACTTCCCACCTCATCACGGCCTCAACCTTGGCCGGGTCCACCGATATCTCGTTTTGGTTGACAAGGTGCCCGAGAAACTGCACATCGCGCAACCAGAACTCACACTTGGAGAACTTAGCATACAAGCTCTCTTTTCTCAAAGTCTCCAGAACCTCTCGCGTCTTGGAGTAAACCAAGATATCATCAATAAACACTACCACAGACCGGTCTAACATCGTTCTACACACGCGGTTCATGAGGTCCATGAACGCGGCAAGAGAATTGGTGAGCCCGAAAGGCATCACCACAAACTCATAGTGGCCATAGCGCATCCGAAACGCAGTCTTCTGTACATCCTCCTCTCTGACCCTCATCTGATGATACCCTGATCGCAAATCAATCTTGGAGAACCAAGATGCTCCCTGTAGCTGGTCAAAGAGGTCATCAATCCTCGGGAGTGGGTAACGGTTCTTCACCGTTACCTTATTCAGCTCCCTATAATCTATACACATTCGATGCGACCTGTCCTTCTTCTTCACAAATAGAATCGGGGCTCCCCAGGGTGAACTGCTCGGTCTAATGAAACCCTTGTCTAACAGCTCCTGCAGTTGTGTAGACAACTCCTGCATCTCAGGAGGAGCCAACCGATACGGTGCCTTGGCTATCGGAGCCGCACCAGGGATTAGTTCAATCCTAAACTCTACTTGCCTCTCTGTAGGTATCCCAGGCAACTCCTCGGGGAACACGTCCGCAAACTCTCATACCACGGGCACATCGCTCACCGTTGCCTTACCCATCTCCCCGGGTATCCATCACATAGGCAACAAATCCTGCGCAAACCTACTGAAGGTAACGCCTAGCTCTCGCTGCTGAACATAAAGCTGGTCCTTGATATGGCCTCTCGCCCTGAATCACCAACTCTCCCCCACTTGGGGTCCTGATCCGCACCAACTGCTGCGCACAGTCAATCACTGCCCCATTGGGGCTTAGCCAATCCATACCGATAATAACCTTGTTCCCCCGCAAAGGTATAGGAACCAGATCTACCAGATAACGCTCCTCAAACAGTCGCAGGACGCAATCTCGGTAGACCTCTGATGCTCGCACTGACCGGTCGTCCGCAATCTCGACCTCTAGAGGGCAATCCAACGTGCCCGACGACTCAGGAAACTTCTTGCTAAGCGCAAGAGAGACAAACGATCGGGTAGCACCCGAATCAAACAATACCTGAACTGGGATACCGTTCACATGGAACGATCCTAAACAGAGCACATACATAACATATCAAAATCACAGCAGCATATCATAAAAGCATAAACAAGAAGTCATACCCGTCACCACATCGGGTGCAGCGCGTGTCTCCTCGGCTGTCAACTGAAATGCCCGGCTCCGCACCACTGGAGCCTCTGTCTTGTCCTTCCGGCCATCTGCAACCCGCGCTGTCGCTGAAACCGGTGCCGCTGCTGTCAACCTCGGGCAATTGGCCTTTTTGTGGCCCCTCTTATTGCAATGGAAGCAAATTAGATCTGTCATATGTACTGTGGGGGCGGGGGCAGTACAATCCCTGCCAAAGTGCCCCGTCTTGCCGCACTTGTAGCAGCCTGACGATCCTGCTCTACAAGCTCCCTCATGCGACCTGCCGCACTTCCTGCAGCGGCTCTGGCCCGGCTGGCCCTTCGACCTAACGTCGGATCCCTTGGGTTTCTTCCCCGAAACCCCTGTAACCTGCTCAGACTCAGCTTTCCTCTTCCTCACATGCTCCAAATCGAGCTCCCTCTCCTGCGCCCTGGCAATCATAGACTCCAGGGTCGGGCAGGCAGAGTAGCTGACATGCTCCCGAATATCAGCCCTCAACATATCATGGTAGCGGGTCTTCCGCATCTCCTCATCCCCCGCATACTGGGGTACCAACAATTCTCTCTCCCGGAACTTGGCGGTGATTTCCGCCACAGTCTCCGTAGTCTGCCTCATATCCAAAAACTCTCTGGCCAGCTGTTGAAGCTCTAAAGCCGGCGCAAACTTAGCTATGAATCTAGTCACGAAATCTGACCACGTCATAGCCTCGACGGCTGGGGCTCCCAATGAGTCACCAATAGACTCCCACCAGTCTCTAGCTCTATCCCTCAAACATCCCGCAGCAAAGCGGACCTTCGACCCTTCCGGGCAGAAGCTCGTCAACTGCGCAGACTCAATGTCTGCGATCCATCTCCTGGCAGCGATGGGGTCTTTCACCCCGTGATAATCCGGCGCACCACTCCCACGGAAGTCCTTAAAGGACAGTGTGCGCGTACTCGTCTGGCTAGACGCCATATCACTTCTGAATGCCCGGAGGCGATCCTCCATCAGCTCAACAATCCCTTCCTTGATCGACCCGAAAATGACCGGGGTCGACTCAAGAATGCCTCTCGTGATCTCAGACGCGATGAACTCGCGCAGCCCGTCATCAACCTGCTCGGATCCTGCACCCGAGCCTGATCCTGATCCTGATCCAGAACCTCCTGCTCCATGTCGTGTGGTCACCGTGCTGAAAAATACACGCATAAATGTCAGGATCATACATACTCTCGAGAGGTCTAACACACTCTCCAAGTTTCCCGGTTCTGTCTCAACCTTCCTTGATTCGAGTACGGATCCTCTGCTTCCAGTAGTACGGGCCCATACTACCTTCCACATCTATCTGTACTTTCCTCAAGGACTGTCTCAACTTCACCAGGTCCCTTAACCAATATCCCTTTCCATCTAGTCTCATCCCAGGCTTTCCTAGGGCACTCTCTGACCTACTCTCCGCCATCAGCTGCACTAGGAGTCCCTACTTCCCTTCCCTAACTAGCTTGTGAGTATTGTTAAATAACCGCTCACTAGTTAGTTAAAGTTAGCTAGTACCCCTTAAGCACAAAGCAAGCAACATTCGTGCATCGAGTAACCGCATCAGGCATAACCTAATCAGGCTATCCTACTGCTGACTAAACAGTCCTAGCATACAGCTCGTACAACAGGCATAAAAGGCATCCTCCTAGATCCTTAGCCCTAATCTAGCATGCAGTTCTCAGAATCATATATCATATAACTTATTATAACAAGTATGGGTATCTTGGGGAAAACTTACTTGAGCTCAGTTGGTCGCACGCATCACACACCTTGTTCTTTCTCAAAACCCTTTGACTCAGATTTCAGAAAACCATTTTCTTTGTAAAAATCTTTTAAATCCCTCGATTTGAGTCCAGACACTCCCGAGGGTGTGTCCGAATCCCTCAAACCAGGGCTCTGATACCAACTTGTAACATCCCAATTTTCAAGTCCAAAAATTTCTTTTAGATTAACTGACTCATAAAAACATTCATAAGAAAATACTGTGAAAACACATCATCTCATAAAACAATGTATCATGTCTGAAAACCCAAGTCATAAAATAATAACATATCAGAGTAAAATCCCAGAAAACTCCATGCGGAAATCATGTGTGTGTGATGTGCTGCTACACTGTCGGTGTCACACCCCGCTAAAGCGGAAACACGAGGCATGGCAGTATAAAGGGTTTCATAGCAAAAGTTAAAAGACAACACCAACCATAGTATTAAAAATTATTACAAATTTACAATAAGTTTGCACAACTTTTTAAAAGATATTACAATGTATTTAAAAGTCAACACATGCAAATGCTCCTACAAGTGTTGTGTCTCTACGTGCCTTTTACTGGATGATTCCTGAAAAAGCATGTAAAACGAGCGTCAACTATAAAAATAGTTAGTGAGTACTCACAGATTAAAAATAAAATTGGTTTCAAGAATCGAATTAAAAGTTTTGATAAAAGTTCCATAAATAAAAGTATATTGTTAAAATGAGTTTTCAAGAATCGAAATAATATTCGTTGTTACAAGGAGCAAACAATTTCATTGCTAAAACAAGTATATAAGTTTTCATTAATAAAAGTTTGTTTCTATAATGAGAAACAAAGTTTATTGCTATAATAAGCATAAAAGTTTCGTTGCTAAAATAAGTATACAAGTTTCATTGCTAAAACAAAGTATACAAGTGTCGTTGCTAACATGAGAATACAAGTTTCATATGTGCATAAAGATTCGTATGTGCATCAAGTTTCCATTCATGAGTTCACAACCCAAGCCTAATGACCGAATCGTGCCCTATTGACTACTATGTGTATCGCAAACATAGTGTATAAAATGGTAAAATGCACTCAAGCGAATCGTGTGAGTGAGGAGTTGTCTACCTCCTGATAGCGCTATCCATAATAACCGTAGGCTCAAAAGAGTTAATGAGTTGTGTCTAGAGATTCCAGGGACTTAACCGCGATACAGTCCTCATGAATTAAAGTAACATACACATACATACGAAAGATAGCAACCAAGTTTCATACGAGTCAAAATAAATACAACGAACATAAAAAGTTTAGGACATGCTTTTCCACCCCAAAACATTTAAAAACCGAAAATAGGGGAGTGGTGAATACTCATTATATGCAAAATATAGCAACCAAGTTTCATACGAGTCAGTTAAATACAACGAATATAAATAGTTTAGGACATGCTTTTCCACCCCAAAACATTTAAAAACCGAAAATAGGGGAGTGGTGAATACTCACAATATGCAAAACATAGCAACCAAGTTTATACGAGTCAAATAAATACAACGAAAAATAAATAGTTTTCCGGACATGCTTTTCCACCCCAAAACATAAAAACCGAAAATAGGGGAGTGTGTGAATACTCACAATGCATTGAGATGACGCAAATGGTGCCTTGACTACGCTCCACTCGTACCACTATCGATTCCTACAATAATGGTATTCGCTAGTGAGTCTCTAATCGAAATCTAACACTAGTATACTTACTACTACTATAGAATTATCCCAATATTGTGTCAAAATTTAATATTGATAAGTTACAAACATTTTTCTGAAATTGTGAAATTTTATAACTCATGTGATTAAGATAATTTTGGATATTATTTTCCATAATTTTGAAATATTAATTGAGGGTATTTCGAAACATGCACTATTAACAATGTACTTTGATCATCAAGCTCTTTAACTTGATGTTCATCACATGCTTCACGGTTTGAAGACCATGCATGGACATATTTTGTTCATAGTGATGTTTTCAAAGGAAAAACTTGAATGCACAAGGTTGATGAACCTTTAAAACTTGTAAAAACTCCATATTTTAGGGTTTGACGTAGGTTTTGGTCCTTGCATTTCACCATTAGACAACATGCATGTTGTTCTTGGGTGAAACCCTACCACCATCATCATCAAACTCAACATTCATGGATATGTTCATGAATGTTCATAAAGAATGGTGTAGAAGAATGAGAAGTGCAAGAAAAACCATTAAAACAAGAAAGAAAAGTGAAGGAAAATGAAGGATTTTCGGGTTTACCTTTGAAGAACAACCCTAGAAGATGAAGATTTGAAGGTTAAGAGATGTTCTTGGCTGGAGAATTTCGTGGTTTTAGAGAGAGAAAGAGAGAGTTTGAGTGGGGTAAATGGTGGAGTGTGAGAGAGAGTGTAGAGAGAGAGAAGTGAAGGAGACGGAGTGTGAGAGAGAAGGAGTGATTATGTGTTTTGGGAAGAGGGGAAGGGTCTTGGGAAGAGGGTGGACGGTTTTGAGTGTAAAATGCCCTTCCTCTCTTTTAATTTTATAAAAAAATTCAATTATTTTATAAAAATATCAAACTTTTTATAAAATATACACTCTAACCAAGTTTTTGCTCATGAAACCTTGATTTTTGACTTATAAATTTAGGGTAATTGTTAATGACTTAAATTTTATTTTCCTTAAATGCATTTTCATAATTTTAATTATTATAAGATCATATTATAAGTTTCATAATTATTTTTATAGAATTTTTAAGGTTAAAGTTTATAAATATGAGTTTTTATGGCTTTTAGGGTCTTGAGATTTAATAAATATTTGGATATCAAAATTAATTAAATTTTGATACTTTTTAAATTATTTTTGAGTTTCATAACCCTTATTCAAATTAGAAATAATGCTTCTAATTTATTTTTACCGGTTTATTGGCATTCTATGTAGTGATTCCGAGATTCAATCGAAATTGAGGAATAAAGTATACTAGTCTTAGTATTCAACTTTGACTTAAGTGTCTATGAGACTTTGACCTAATTTCTACTACTAAGTCAAGTGCACAATGTGCGTATATGATTCATGAAAAGGGTGTTCGAGTCAAAGAGTGACCCGAATATGGATAGTCTCTACAGTTAAGTAGTTATAGAATTCACATATCAATGTGAAATCTAAGTACACCATCCATTGTTTCTATCTGTTTCCAAGTTTCTACTAGGTTATAACTTAGCTTCTAGTTACTAAGTCTAGTATGTGTTGTGCCTATATGTGCAACTAAGTTTATCAAATCTAGAACTGACTCGAATTTGGATGGTTGTCACAGTGTCCCCCGGTTGAAAGAATTTCGTCCCGAAATTCAATTCGTGACACATTCTATTAGAAATCAGCCTAATACAATTGTATAATTGGAGAGATGGTGACTTGAAGAGCTCTTTGATTATTTTGGGTTAATTCCTCAAGGGAAGAGCCCAACTCTTTAGCTATAATCAAATTAATGTTTCCCTAATTCGAGTTCAATAGTCTAGATTGCGAGAAATTAGGATCATGGAAACCATGATCCAACCATGGCGACCTAGTTGAAAAAGATTATATAGTTAGATATGATCTAACTTAAAAGAACGTTATAAGTTTTGTTGAAGCACCAACTGCATTGAGCGTTAAATCCGCATTGATCCTCAAGTCGCATTTTAAATTAGCACTAAGTGTAAATTCGCCACCTAATAAAGAAGAGATTAGGAACAATTTGTTCACTTCTGGGTTAGCTACTATATCTGGAAAAGATATATTCCGAAATAAGAAGGGGTATCACGAATGAAAGGGAAGCGATCGAGGGTAAGTTCCTAAAAATACGTACTAAGGGTAGGCAACGGAGTTTTGGTACATCTCCAACGTAAAGGCTATTTAAGTGTCGTCTACAAAATAAGTTACGAAATGATTGAGGATCTCTGAGGTTATAATTACTACTACGGTTACTCTTACAATAATAGAACTATATTCGAAAAATATATATATTTAGAGAGTCAATGTTGCAAATGGAGGCGATTAAATCACATTATGTAGATAACATTTTAAGTGTTTAGAAGTGATAAAAATCTCACTGTTATCAAAATGTGTGTTTAGAAATGATAATTAATCTCACTATTATCAAAATATGTAATAATTCCAAGATAATGAAAATACATGTTTGGCGATCAAACGAAGTAGTAAAATAATATAAAGATTAATTAAGGTTACAGGTTTAAGTCATCAATAAGGGAATTTATACAAAAATATTTTGATTACTCTTTTGAAAAATTGTCTAATTGTCTAAGTCAGGACAAATTCAAGCTTATGGGTCAGAATATTTATGAAAACAAAGTTGAGATTTTAGGAGCTCACTGAAAATTGCAAAGTAGAATGCTATTTTTAAGAAATGAATAAAAATATCGATCATTGAAAATAGTGCATTCTTAGTTTAGTGTTTCTACAAAACAATCATTTATAAAATATATAATAGTAAAATTCAAGACTTTTGATGTATTTAAAGGAAAGAAGAAACATAAGGAAACATATCCTTCACATATATTTTCCGGATATAGAAAAATTATAAGCATAAGGGTCTTCATCTTGTGTATTAATTATAAGGAAAAATATAATGAAACTTACATTTTAAATCAAGTTTCCGAATTTAGAACGAAAGAGCAAATGTAAATAAGGATCACTTGTTTATAGTAGATTTCAAAATAAAAACAAGATGTATATGATAAAAGGCGTAATTGAATATATCAAAGTTGACTAAATCAAAATTATGTCTCACGACTATACACGTATTAATCGCTCAAAACGAAAGGGTAGACTTCTAGTCTTTATGTATACGAACATGATACCAGGAGAAGAAAAATAGACAGAAACAAAGTTAGACAATGTATTATGTTAATATTATGGCGTGCGAGATCTAAAATCAGAAGGAGGGTGAGAAATAAAATTCGGGGGAAAGAAAAAGGAAGGTAGCGGCGGTAATGATTGTTATTGTTAAAATTATAAGAAAAATACATATAGGTAGATTTAAAACCAGGTTGAGATATATTTCAACTTCAATATGTGATGTATATTGATGATTAAATAGAAATGAAGAAGTTTTAAAGTGTTTTCTAAGGTTTGCTAAAAGTTCACAAGTTATCTATTAAGTTAAACTCCATTTGTGAAAAAGAAGAAACACTAAAACTTGTAATTGAAAATCTGACAGTTTTGACCTTTTTGACTGGGGTCCAACAATGGTTAAAACGGATAAGGTAAAGACTAAACATATTTAGATGAATAATTATGCATTTTCAAAAGTACGTCGCTGGAAGTTTAAAAGTGAACACTAAGTTTTGCAATGCTGTAAGTTTTATAAACACAGATTATAAAACTAATTTGAAATAAAATAAACAAATGATGTGTGTTGGAAATTTAGGAATTAGAGATATCTTAGAAACATGTGTGAAGTAGAAAGTTGTGAAAATATCATGTTGGGATTCAAGAAAACACATTTAAGTAAGGTACAATGCCTAAATGAGAAAGTAGTCAAAAGACGTTAAACTAAAGTGGTTTGAAGATCCGATGAAGCTTTTACACATAAAATGAACTTCAATGTCATAGGTCTATGTTTTGTAGCAAAGAGTTTAAACACAATTATAAAAGAAAATGTTTCTAGTCTTTCGAAAACGTGCCAAAATGGTAAGCAAGGTTTAAAATGGTTTATATGCCCTTAAAAGCACATCTATCCATTAAAATGGATTTGAATTGAAATTGAAATAGCAATGTTAAAACCAATATTGGTTAAATTGAGTTTAGAAGAAAATTGTTAAGTTAAAGCAAGTTGTCAAAAGATTTTAGCGAGAATATGGCTTACATTGTTTGGAATGGTCTACTAAGTTGTATGAAGTGGTTATAAAATATTTTATCGATGATAAACAAAACCGATGAAGCAAAATAACTTTTCGATGGAAGATTAAAAGTAAGGGATAGGTAGATTAGTGTAGATCATCGTACCTAAATACTAAGGCAAGTATAAGGCGAGTACTGATGTCTTTTCCTCAAGATAAAGGACAAGAAAAAAAATTATTTATGAAAATTGTTTGAAAAACATTTTACGGTGTCAATGTAGTTTACGACCTTTATAGACGTCAAAGGGACATCATATGTTAAGTTTTAAGCTCAATGTGGAAACAACGTAGAGCTAAATCGTAGCGTAGAAATAAGATCTCACATATAGGTTAAACCTCTGTGTCTCCTTGTGAGTCGAATCCGGAATGCCCGCCAATGGTTTCCAAGTGATTATTTAATGGCGACTCATCTACCTCCTTACACGATGCTCCAATTTTCATCCGTGTCGGTATCGGAACGCTTTTCCTATTTGTAACTCTAGTACGAAGACAATGAAGAGGTATTGAGGAATAATTGGTATAGGTTTCGACTTATGATTATTACTAGCGTATATCTAGCTACTAACAATACATCTAAAGTCAATAGCTACCAAGGAATACTCATTCTCAGTACTAAGTGCATTGCTCCTAGAGTGGCTAGTGATATAACTTAAGTGGTTAACCTAGCACTTGATATGGGATAAGAATATTTCTAAATAAAGGCAATGTTATAAAAGTGCACTTAGTTTCTAAGTGTATCTAGATGAATGCCTATAATATGCAATGCCCGTACGCACACCGAAAAATTTTGTTTTTCAAAAGTTTAAGTTGAAAATTGTTTTAAACATACTACTATAACCGTTTCCAGCCTCACAATAACTTTCCTTAATTAAGCATAGTTGGCCAGGCTATACTTAACTAAAGTCTAATAATGCATACTCGAATTAGTTATACCAGTAGTATGTTCAGTATTTTAAAAACTTTTTGAAATTTTCTTTTTGGCTATAGTTGTGGTTCTCCAAAGGAAAACCGGTATTCTCTATAACCTTCGGCTCTGATACCATTTCTGTCACACCCCGCTAAAGCGGAAACACGAGGCATGGCAGTATAAAGGGTTTCATAGAAAAAGTTAAAAGACAACACCAACCATAGTATTAAAAATCATTACAAATTTACAATAAGTTTGCACAACTTTTTAAAAGATATTACAATGTATTTAAAAGTCAACACATGCAAATGCTCCTACAAGTGTTGTGTCTCTACATGCCTTTTACTAGATGATTCCTGAAAAAGCATGTAAAACGAGCGTCAACTATAAAAATAGTTGGTGAGTACTCACAGATTAAAAATAATATTGGTTTCAAGAATCGAATTAAAAGTTTTGATAAAAGTTCCATAAATAAAAGTATATTGCTAAAATGAGTTTTCAAGAATCGAAATAATATTCGTTGTTACAAGGAGCAAACAATTTCATTGCTAAAACAAGTATATAAGTTTTCAGTAATAAAAGTTTGTTGCTATAATGAGAAACAAAGTTTATTGCTATAATAAGCATAAAAGTTTCGTTGCTAAAATAAGTATACAAGTTTCATTGCTAAAAATAAGTATACAAGTGTCGTTGCTAACATGAGAATACAAGTTTCATATGTGCATAAAGATTCGTATGTGCATCAAGTTTCCATTCATAAGTTCACAACCCAAGCCTAATGACCGAATCGTGCCCTATTGACTACTATGTGTATCGCAAACATAGTGTATAAAATGGTAAAATGTACTCAAGCGAATCGTGCGAGTGAGGAGTTGTCTACCTCCTGATTGCGCTATCCATAATAACCATAGGCTCAAAAGAGTTAATGAGTTGTGTCTAGAGATTCCATGGACTTAACCGCGATACAGTCCTCATGAATTAAAGTAACATACACATACATACGAAATATAGCAACCAAGTTTCATACGAGTCAAAATAAATACAATGAACATAAAAAGTTTAGGACATGCTTTTCCACCCCAAAACATTTAAAAACCGAAAATAGAGGAGTGGTGAATACTCACTATATGCAAAATATAGCAACCAAGTTTCATACGAGTCAGTTAAATACAACGAATATAAATAGTTTAGGACATGCTTTTCCACCCCAAAACATTTAAAAACCGAAAATAGGGGAGTGGTGAATACTCACAATATGCAAAACATAGCAACCAAGTTTATACGAGTCAAATAAATACAACGAAAAATAAATAGTTTTCCGGACATGCTTTTCCACCCCAAAACATAAAAACCGAAAATAGGGGAGTGTGTGAATACTCACAATGCATTGAGATGACGCAAATGGTGCCTTGACTACGCTCCACTCGTACCACTATCGATTCCTACAATAATGGTATTCGCTAGTGAGTCTCTAATCGAAATCTAACACTAGTATACTTACTACTACTATAGAATTATCCCAATATTGCGTCAAAATTTAATATTGATAAGTTACAAACATTTTTCTGAAATTGTGAAATTTTATAACTCATGTGATTAAGATAATTTTGGATATTATTTTCCATAATTTTGTAATTTTAATTGAGGGTATTTCAATACATTTAAAGGTGTTTTAAACTCCTAAAAATCCAAAAATATTATCAAACAGTTTCCAAAATTCATCAAAATTTATATTTTTGTTCCAAATACAGTAGATGTCTTCTAGAAATTTTCTATTGAATTTTTGATATGATTAACTATTTTTCCAAATTTTTGTGTCTTCATAATAATATAAATTCGTGAAAAATAGAATCCAGATGATAAAAATTCCCACACTTTGCATTTCAGTTTTAATTGAATTCAAAAACCTCAAGATAAATTTTCTTGAAGTTTTGATTTGTCTAACTATTTGTCACCATTTTAGTTTCTTGAATAACCATAAAATCATGAAAAATACTAAACAGTTAACAAAAATTACCAAGCTTCAGATTTTGGTTCTAACTACATTAAAAGACTTCCAGATAAATTTTCATGGATTATAGATATGTATAACCATTTTTCATATATTTAATTCTCTAAATAGATAAAAATTTATGAAAAATAGCAATCAGTTAAGAAAATATCCCAAACTTTTTATAATACTGCCATTACACATACTTAAGCTAGGAAAAATATAAAAATGGATTTCGAAACTGTTTAACCCAATTTTATGATTTTTGTGCATTTATGTGCATTTATTCTAATAAAAATTGAAATAAATAGAAAACAGTTTCCAAAATTACCCAAACTTTTTGTATTACTGTTATTAAACATTATTAAGCTGGGAAAAATATAAGAATGGATTTATAAACTATTTAACCCAATTTTATGATTTTTGTGCATTTTTTCTAATAAAAATTGGGTTTAAGTGTATTTAATCTTGGGAAAATATAAGAAAAATAGTATACAGAAGAAAAAAATCATCAAAATTTTTTATGTAGCATCCTAATCTACTACAAGGTGTTCTGGTAAAATTTCATGAATTTTGGATTAGCATAACTATTAGGCCATTATAAATACAAAAATGGGGAAAAATAGGAATACAATATGAAAAATTCTAAAAATATTGTTCTAAGTCTTCCACATAGATTAGGGGTTGCGAAAATTATTAGGTAGCCATTTTACATTCTGTAAAGTGGTTTTATGATTTATTGGAGCTAAACAAAAAGAAAATTCAAAGTCATACTAAACAGTAACAAAAATCGATGAAACTTAATGAGAGGCCATTATTTACCTTAGGGGTCATCCACGAATTTTTCTAGGATTTATAGACCTCCGAAAGTATTTTATATGATTTATGGCCTTGTTTTCTTGTAACAATTTTAGTAAATCAAGGAAATGATAAAAGGTCTTAGTATTTTCCAGAACCTCTTATTATCCTACTGGGATTCTGAGAAAATTTTGTTTTGAACAGAAAAGGATTTTTAGATTTTTTTTATGAATAAAATCATTTACATGCACTATTAACAATGTACTTTGATCATCAAGCTCTTTAACTTGATGTTCATCACATGCTTCACGGTTTGAAGACCATGCATGGACATATTTTGTTCATAGTGATGTTTTCAAAGGAAAAACTTGAATGCACAAGGTAGATGAACCTTTAAAACTTGTAAAAATCCGTATTTTAGGGTTTGACGTAGGTTTTGGTCCTTGCATTTCACCATTAGACAACATGCATGTTGTTCTTGGGTGAAACCCTACCACCATCATCATCAAACTCAACATTCATGGATATGTTCATGAATGTTCATAAAGAATGGTGTAGAAGAATCAGAAGTGCAAGAAAAACCTTTAAAACAAGAAAGAAAAGTGAAGGAAAATGAAGGATTTTCGGGTTTACCTTTGAAGAACAACCCTAGAAGATGAAGATTTGAAGGTTAAGAGATGTTCTTGGCTGGAGAATTTCGTGGTTTTAGAGAGAGAAAGAGAGAGTTTGAGTGTGGTAAATGGTGGAGTGTGAGAGAGAGTGTAGAGAGAGAGAAGTGAAGGAGACGGAGTGTGAGAGAGAAGGAGTGATTATGTGTTTTGGGAAGAGGGGAAGGGTCTTGGGAAGAGGGTAGACGGTTTTGAGTGTAAAATGCCCTCCCTCTGTTTTAATTTTATAAAAAAATTCAATTCTTTTATAAAATTATCAAACTTTTTATAAATACACCCTAACCAAGTTTTTGCTCATGAAACCTTGATTTTTGACTTATAAATTTAGGGTAATTGTTAATGACTTAAATTTTATTTTCCTTAAATGCATTTTCATAATTTTAATTATTATAATATCATATTATAAGTTTCATAATTATTTTTATAGAATTTTTAAGGTTAAAGTTTATAAATATGAGTTTTTATGGCTTTTAGGGTCTTGAGATTTAATAAATATTTGGATATCAAAATTAATTAAATTTTGATACTTTTTAAATTATTTTTGAGTTTCATAACCCTTATTCAAATTACAAATAATGCTTCTAATTTATTTTTACCGGTTTATTGGCATTCTATGTAGTGATTCCGAGATTCAAGCGAAATTGAGGAATCAAGTATACTAGTCCTAGTATTCAACTTTGACTTAAGTTTCTATGAGACTTTGACGTAATTTCTACTACTAAGTCAAGTGCACAATGTGTGTATATGATTCATGAAAAGGGTGTTCGAGTCAAAGAGTGACCCGAATATGGATAGTCTCTACAGTTAAGTAGTTATAGAATTCACATATCAATGTGAAATCTAAGTACACCATCCATTGTTTCTATCTGTTTCCAAGTTTCTACTAGGTTATAACTTAGCTTCTAGTTACTAAGTCTAGTATGTGTTGTGCCTATATGTGTAACTAAGTTTATCAAATCTAGAACTGACTCGAATTTTGACGGTTGTCACAGCCGGCTCCTTCCCCTTAGACGAAGAGGTACCTGAAACCAAAACTAAAACTGTAAGCACAAAGCTTAGTGAGTTCCCCCATCATACCACATACCATACAGACATATCGCATACATACTGTAGGGCAATTCTGGGGTGCCCAACCTACCCAGTACAGCCATTCTGGGGTGCCGACCTACCCGTGTCAAGCCATTCTGGGGTGCTGACCTACCCATGTCAAGCCATTCTGGAGTGCTAACCTACCCTTCGGTCCTATCAACCGAACCTCGGGGACTATTCCACCCCCTACTGCTACTATCACATATATCATAACATAAACATGTTGTCAGACGTTTCTGGGGCGTCCGACCTACCCTTCGGTCCTAACAACCGGACTTGAGGACTATTCCCTCCCTACTACCACTATCACATATATCATATCATGCCAGCATATAATCATATCATCACATACTGTCATACATATCTGGGATGTCTGACCTACCCTTCCGGTCCTAACAACCGGACTCTACTACTGTCACATATACGTATCATGCTAGCATATAACATATCAGGTAGTAGCAAACATAGACAATTATCACGAAGACAATCATCTATAACAACTCCTACTGGTGGGCCGGCATTGTGGCCGTAGACCCACCGCTACTGGAAGGTAACTCACCTCGTATAAGCAGCTGCTGATAATCTGTGCGGGAAACCTCTGTCTGCTGCCGCTCCGGAAATCCTCCGGCTACAATTCCCACAAAATACTTAATCAGAGTCTGATATCTACTCTTAGTGTAAAATGACCATTTTACCCCCAACCAAGTCCAAGTCAAAGTCAAAGTCAACTTCCAGTTGACCCGACTCGCCGAGTTGGTCCGTCAACTCGTCGAGTCCCTATCTCTTCAACTGTCCTCATCCACGATTCTACTCGTCGAGTTTAGCGACGACTCGACGAGTTCCTCTTCGATATGAACATCGAATGAACCTTCATCCGACTCGCCGAGTTGTATGAACACTCGTCGAGTTCACCTTCATCAGATGAACAAGTTCTGACCTTGACTCGCCGAGTTGTATGAACAACTCGTCGAGTTCATCTTCAATCATAAGGAGATTTCCTTGGACTCGCCGAGTCTGTTCTAGCACTCGTCGAGTCCCATGAACTCCAGGTCTAAAACTAAGTCCAATGCGTTGGGTCACTCTTTCTGTCCTGCTACAACCCTTCTAACACCCAACTGAGCCCTTTTGACCCTCAACAGATATGGGACTCAAAGCCTTGGACTCGTCGAGTCCCAAGAACGGACTCGCCAAGTCCATAACATCCGCACCCTAAATCCTCGATTTCTGATGTACAACACTTGACCAAATGATAGATCCAAGCCCCTAAGCTCGATCTAGCACGTAAAGTTACGAACTTTACGTGCATGCATGGGACTTTTGAGCCAAAAAGGCTCTAAAATGGCTCTAGTGTTGCATGGAGCCTTCCTTGGGTGCAAAAGAAACCCAAATCTGCCTTGTGACCCCTTTAAAGACCTGATTCCAAAGCCTCAACCCCCAACCATGTTTGCAATCATGGTTGGTTACCAAAAATAGCTCATAAAAGCCCTAAATCTCCCCAAAAAGGGATTTATCAAATGAAAGAGCAAGGTGATATTTGCATATGTAGCCATATATTTAGTATAGATTTTTATCAATTATTAGCTAATTGTTTGCATATTATGGACAAAAGGTACTTAATAATGTTTAAATTATATTTTCAGTCCAGAAGCCGTGCTCGGAAGCAAAAGGAAGTAGGAGTCATGAACGAAAGCTCGGGAGTGGAAGAAAGAAGAAAAAGGCTTAAATCTGAAGCTACTCGGCGAGTAGGGTCGTCTACTCGACGAGTAGACACGAAGGTTCGCGAAGAAATACGAGAAGTCCTTGCCGCATACGGATTCAACAAATGGACTCGTCGAGTCAGTTATCTACTCGACGAGTAGCCCTTGTTTTGAGAAAATTATAAATAGACTTCACAAACCCAAATTGAGGACTCTCTGGCTTTTTGGAGAACTTACTTGGCGACTAAGGAACTTGCTGGAGATCAGAAGAACGTGTGAAGAACCCTAATCCTTCATTCTTAAGAGATTAAGGCACTTTAGGTTTAATTTTCCACTTACTTTTGAATTGAATTATGTTAGGATTATTTGAATTTGTTTTTAAGCTTTCATACACTGAAATCATGAACTAATTTCTTTAGTTTCTGTTTGGGGAAGACAAATTTGCTCGTAGGGTTTAATTTACTCTTTTGATTAATTGTTAGTTGGTGATATTGTTAAATTAAGCTTGTTAAAGACCCTTATGCATTAACTACAACTATTTTCTGTTAATTGCTAAGTGATTAAGCTGCATGAACATCTCTTAATTGCTTATCTCATATAAATTATGTGAACACAATACTATATGCCTAGGAATAATGAACATGAAACTAGGATTAACTAGAGAATGGGTAAATTAATGTGTGAGCTTGTATGATACACCATCAACAAGAGGTTAATTGAATCACCAAACTTAATTAGCTAGCTACAAGTCTTATTTAACCCGAATAATCAACCTAGGAAATCTATTAGTTTAATCAACTGGCCATTGTTTGAATTAGTATGTTTTCTAAGGATTAGTAATAGCGAATGCGAATCTAATCACTAGAGTCGGTAACCAATAACAATTAATCTATTATATTATCATAAAAATTAACCATAGGAGTAAATGAGTTGAACCTAAACAGAAACCCTTTTTGATCATTGAATTTAGTTTGTTTTTACGTGTTTTCAGCTTTTAATTGAGTAGTTAAGTTTTAGTTAAGTTTCTAGTCTTGTAAAACTAGAGAAACCCCTATTTTCTATTACTTGTTTTTAGTTAATTCTAGTTTTTAGTTTTAATTTTCCGTTCCCTGAGTTCGATACCCTATTTATTTAACTACACCGCAATTGATAGGTCCACTGCCTTTGTGTGTCAATTTTATAATTAAAAGTAGGATTAAAACCAGTTGAATTTACACGCATCAAGTATTTGGCGTCGTTGCCGGGGAACGGTTCAAAAATTAGCACTAATTTCTAGTTTTATCGATCCTTTGTGTGAGATTTATCTTGCACAAAGTTATTTTTAGGTAATTTAGTTATTAGGATTAGTTTTCATAGTTTTCTGTTTTAGAAATTTAATTAGATTTTGTTCTGTTTCTGCCTTGAACTCGCCGAGTGCAATCGGCGCTACTCAGCGAGTCCAGCGCTGTTTCACAGTTTTTATTTTTATTTTCTTTTTGTTCTTTTTACGCGTTTTTCTTACTTTGGTTGCAGTTGTTACATGACCCGAGGATCCAATACGCTTTGGTTCCTCCACTTGAAGACCCGGAGTCCGCTCTAAGAAAGAACAAAGGAAAAGCCGTTGGAGAATCCGCCTCTTCAAAGAACTCACCCTTGAAGAATCTCAAATCCGTTTTTAGCAAGAAAAAGAGCAGCAAATCAGGAGCATCCAGCACCTCTTCCTTGGCAAACAAAGACCCAATCAAGGAAGACATCGTGAACGAGTCTGAAAGAGAAGAAAGCGAATTTGAAGAAGGTAGCGATCTAGAAGGTGACTTTGACAACACCATGGCAAACATCGATGAAGTTCCCATGGGCGAATGGAAGAAGAGGATACGAGATGATACCGGCCCGGGACTTGTGCAACCCGCAATTCCCGCGACTGCCACTTTTGAGCTTAAGGGTCACATACTTGCTCAACTCAAGGAGATCCCCTTCTACGGAAAAGACCACGAAGATGCCTATAAACACTTGGATGAAGTCAATGATGTGGCTGATTATTTTAATGTTCCAAATGTGCCTCGCGAAACCCAGCTGCTTCGTATGCTTCCAGTGACATTCAAAGGTGCTGCAAAGGATTGGCTCAAGTCACTCCCTCCCGGATCCATCACTACATGGGCTAAGATGAAGGAAGAATTTATTGACCAGTTTTGCCCACCTTCGAAAATAGCCAAGTTGAAGAAGGCTATTGCCAACTTTGAACAACAACCTGGAGGGTCCCTTTATGAGGCATGGGAGAGATACAAAAGTCTACTAAGGAATTGCCCACATCATGATCTTAATAGCCAACAAGAAGTCTCCATTTTCTATGATGGAGTCAATGTAACAACTAGGCAGCTCCTTGACTCGCAAGGACCCCTCACAAAGAAGGCACCCCCGGTGATCAAAGAACTAATTGAAGAATTCTCTAAGCATTCTAGAGAATACCACAATCCAAGGAATGATATGACCAAGGGATCGGCCTATGCAGCTTCTGAAGATTTGTCGGCAGTTATGGCAATGTTGAAAACCATGGATAGGAGGATGGATAAAATGGATCAAACAATCCATGCTATTCGGGTAGGATGTGAGAATTGCAATGGGCCTCATCTAACTAGAGATTGTGATTTGGACGAGAACGGGAATAAGAAAGTGCAAGTATGCTATTCTAGTGGTGATAGATTTGATGACGATTGGCGAAAACCAAGAAAGAATGGGTCCCTTATGATGAGTACAAAAAAGCGAGGGAGGAGAAATTTAGACAAAAGGCAAGGGGTTTTTACCAAAAGGAGGAGCCGGTACAAGAAAAGAAACCAAATCTAGAAGAAATGCTCACTAAATTTGTAGCTGCATCCGAAAAAAGACACAATGACCACGATGCTGCAATACAAGATACAAGAACAATATTAAGGAATCAGCAAGCATCCATTCACAACATTGAGAAGCAGCTGGGGCAACTTGCCCAACAAATGAATCAAAGAGCATCGGGAGAACTTCCTAGTAACACCGAAAACAATCCAAAAGGCGCACATATAAACATTGTCACAACTAGGAGTGGGAAGATTATAACCCATCTGGCCCCTATTCAAAACGAAGACCCGAAGCTGGTACAAGAGAAGGAGGCAGAAGGGCAGAACCAAAATCAGACCCAGCTGAACCCAGACCCTACTCGCCGAGTCCACGATATGGACTCGATGAGTCCGACATCTGATCAGAAAAATACACCTCCTGTTAAGCAATATCAGCCTCCACTGCCATATCCAGCCCGAGCTAGACAAGAGAAGAATGAAGAAGACTACCAGAAGTTTCTAGAACACATAAAGGCTCTTCAAATTAATTTACCATTCATAGAAGCGGTTGCTCAAATGCCAAAATATGCCAAATTTCTCAAGGATCTTCTAACTAATAGAAGGAAGATGGAAGAAGTGAAGAAGGTGGTCCTAAACGAGAACTGATCAGCTGTTATGTTAAACAAACTTCCTAAGAAGAAAGGAGATCCGGGAAGTTTAACATTGCCCTGCCAATTTGGAAACTTGGCCACCATTTACGCACTAGCTGATTCAGGGGCAAGTGTAAATCTCATGCCTTACTCGTTTTTCAAAAAGTTAGATCTCCCCGAGCCAAGACCCATTCGTATGGAAATCCACCTGGCAAACAAGACGGTTACATTTCCTAGAGGAATTTGTGAAGATCTTTTGGTAAAGGTGGACAAGTTCATGTTCCCCGCGGACTTTATAGTTCTAGACATGGAAGCGGATCCCCAAGTCCCGATCATATTAGGAAGACCTTTTCTTAATACGACAAGTGCTATCGTCGACATGCGAGATTCTAAACTTACCCTTCGGGTATGAGATGAATCAGTCACATTTGGAGTTGATCAAGCCATGAAGCATGCAAGGAGTAGTGATGACACGGAATTTTCAATTGACATGTTGGAAGAATTGTTGGAAGATTGGAAAGAAGAAAAATCGAGCAAGTCCACCGTCTCATTTGAAGAAGAGTTTGATGCTGAAAGGGACCTGATGGAGTTAGAAAGACTGGTCGAGGAAGCTGAGTATGACGATCTGATCAGAAGTGCAGGAAGACCGACTCGCCGAGTAGCCTCGATCGACTCGGCGAGTCCAATCGAAGAAACTCGAACAGTCGCGAATATTACACCGGACTCGACGAGTCTCCTTACTGAACTCGACGTGTTCAGCATTCAGAACACAAAAACTGACCTCAAGGCACTACCAGATCACTTGGAGTACGCATTTCCTGAAGATGGCCAGCAAAAACCTGTAATTATAGTTGTTGATTTGGCCGAACATGAGAAGAAGAGCCTTGTGTGTATACTAAAGAAGAGGCAAGGTGCTATAGCATGGAAGATAACCGACATAAAGGGAATTAGTCTGGCCTATTGTTCCCACAAAATCAACTTAGAAGATGGATCAAAAGCTATAGTACAACGCCAAAGAAGACTCAACCCGAATATGCAAGAAGTTGTGAAAAAGGAGGTGGTGAAATTACTAGATGCTGGAATCATTTATTCAATCTCCGAGAGCCCATGGGTGAGTCCGGTCCAAGTGGTTCCGAAGAAAGGAGGCATGACGGTAGTGGCTAATGAAAACAACGAATTAATTCCAACAAGGACGGTAACCGGGTGGCGAGTTTGCATCGACTATAGGAAGCTAAATGAGCCCATATGCAAGGATCACTTTCCATTACCTTTTATCTATCAAATGCTTGAGAGGATTTCCGGTCATCTTTATTATTGTTTTCTCGATGGGTTTTCGGGGTACTTTCAAATTCCAATCGACCCACAAGACCAAGAGAAGACCACTTTTACATGCCCGAGTGGAACATTTGCATATAGACGCATGCCTTTTGGGTTATGCAATGCACCAGCTACTTTCCAAAGGTGCATGATGGCTATCTTTCATGACATGGTCGAAACGTTTATGGAGGTTTTTATCGATGACTTCTCGGTTTTTGGGTCCTCTTTTGAAGATTGCTTGTCCAACTTGGATCTAATGCTAGCAAGATGTGAGAAGACCAACCTTGTTCTCAATTGGGAGAAGTGTCATTTTATGGTGAAGGAAGGCATTGTGTTGGGTCACAAGATCTCAAAGAAGGGGATAGAGGTGGATAGAGCAAAGGTTGATACGATAGCCAATTTACCACCTCCATCAAATGTCAAGGGAGTAAGAAGCTTTCTAGGCCATGCGGGATTTTATCGCCGATTTATTAAAGATTTTTCAAAGATTGCTAGGCCCTTGACTCAATTACTCTTGAAGGACACCCCGTTTGATTTTTCCAAGGAATGTCATGAGGCATTTCATTTGCTAAAGGAAAAATTAACCACTACTCCTATCATGATAGCACCAAATTGGAATTTTCCTTTCGAGCTAATGTGTGATGCTAGTGATTATGTTGTGGGTGTTGTTTTAGGGCAAAGGGTTGATAAACATTTTCAACCAATCTACTACGCAAGCAAGACATTGAATCCCACCCAAGAGAACTACACTACTACCGAGAAGGAGCTGTTAGCGGTGGTATACGCTTTTGACAAGTTCCGGCCATACTTAGTCTTATCCAAGACAATCGTTTTTACCGATCACTCCGCGTTGAAGTATCTATTTGCCAAGCAAGATGCGAAGCCCAGATTGATACGTTGGGTCCTACTTCTACAAGAGTTTGATATCGAAATACGCGATAAAAAGGGGATGGAAAACGTAGCTGCCGATCATTTATCAAGACTAGAGAACCCACTTTTGGAGAAGCTAGAAGAAGATAAAATTGGAGACGATTTTCCCGATGAGTATACCTTGGTAGTAGCGGGAGAAGTGCCATGTTTTGCGGATATAGAAAATTACTTAGCAACTAAATACATCCCAAAAGATTTGACTCGCCAACAAAAGAAGAAATTCTTTTCGGAAATTAAATACTACTTTTGGGACGAGCCATACCTTTTCCGAAGCTGCGCGGATGGAATGATAAGAAGATGTGTATTCGGGAAGGAAAGTCAAGAAATTTTGGCACATTGCCATAGTGGACCCACCGGAGGACATCATGGAGCACATTACACCGCGAAGAAGATTTTTGATATTGGGTTCTATTGGCCTACAATTTTCAAGGATGCTGCTCAATATGTCAAGGAATGTGACTCATGCCAAAGAGCGGGAAATATATCATCCCGAAATGAAATGCCCCAACATAGCATCCAAGTGTGTGAAATATTTGATGTGTGGGGGATTGACTTCATGGGACCCTTTCCCGTGTCTAAAGGAAATAAATACATCTTGGTGGCGGTTGATTACGTATCTCAATGGGCGGAAGCACAAGCATTACCCACTAATGATGCTCGGGTGGTGGTACGATTTTTAAAGAAATTATTCTCACGATTTGGAGTTCCTAAAGCTCTCATTAGTGACTGGGGCACTCATTTTGCCAATGATCAATTAGCTAAGGTGTTGCAAAAATATGGTGTTCACCATAGATTTTCAACATCCTATCATCCTCAAACGAGTGGCCAAACCGAAGTAACGAATAGGGCGTTGAAGAGAATACTAGAAAGATCGGTTAGAAGTAATAGAAAAGAGTGGTCGGATAAGCTTGATGATGCACTTTGGGCTTTCCGGACAGCTTTTAAGACACCTATTGGTACTACACCATATAGGCTAGTCTATGGAAAAAATTGTCATTTACCGGTTGAAATAGAGCACAAGGCTTATTGGGCATTGAAGGTGTGCAATTTTGATCTAGCTGAACTTAGAACTAACCGGTTGATGCAAATGAATGCCTTGGAAGAACTTAGGAATGAAGCTTACACTAGTTCCTTAATCTACAAAGAAAAGACCAAGAGTTGGCATGATAGAAGATTGAAAGGTAATAAAGACTTTAGAGAAGGACAAAAGGTGTTACTCTTCAATTCAAGGCTCAAACTATTTCCGGGAAAGCTTAAGACACGATGGGATGGTCCATTTATAGTAAAGAAAATCTTTCCACATGGAGCTATTGAGCTACTATCAAGAGATGGAACTCCTTTCAAGGTTAATGGTCATAGGGTGAAAAAATATGAAGAAGGAATTCCAAGGAATGAAGAACTTCAAGAAGGGCTGCTGCTGGAAGGGATTACAGAAACGTAGAGCGGGAAGGAGTCGAACTAATGACTCCTTAAAAAGAAGCGCTTCCGGGAGGCAACCCGCGTTTAGAGTTTGCTTTCTTTTCTTCTCTTTTTCGTTTTTTTTTTATTTTGCTTAGGATTTGTTTTTTATCAATCTTCTTCTATGTTCAAAATGATTGATTGAGGGCTAGCAATGCTCAAGTGTGGGGTGGCATACATTTCATTTTACAAACTCAAATTTTTCACAGAATGAAAAACTCGACGAGTCTCTAAGGCTACTCGACGAGCCCATTTCAGAAATCCCGAAAAAACGCTGAATCAGGCATCTACTCGCCGAGTAGGTCCGCTTACTCGACGAGTACATATATTTACACGAAAAAAAATTATTTTTATTACATTCTGTAAAAGAGGGTTTTTTACCCTAATTTGCAAACACTCAGCCATTCAAACGAGCCGCCTCCCCACACTCGACGTGCAAGCACTCTCAAGCATCCATCTTGATTTTTCTCTTCTTCTGCAAATTCAACTAACAAGGTAACAACTTTAGCTCTTAATCCTTTACAAGTTTCGATCTTTGGGGTAATAACACCTTTAATTTCTGGAAAATCCCGTTTTTGGGAAGACTTGGATTTTAGGGTTTTGATTTTTGACAAATTACGACGTTTTAGACGTAAATTTTTACATTCATAGACTCCTGGGACATTCCGAAGCAAACCCCTGAAACAATTTATGGATTTGACCGGTTAATTTCATCAAAACGAATTTTGACTCGAGCAGTTCGTCCTACTCGCCGAGTAGTTCGTGGACTCGGCGAGTCCATGTTGCTGATGCCCAGTATTTTTCCATTTTTAATACTTTAGGTATTTTGTTTGTGGTCTTCTTGTTTCTTTGCTGTGCAGGAACCATGTCTAGGAGAGGACAAAGCTCACGAGGAGGCGGTTATGGGGACATCCCATGGTTGACTTTTCCAAGCATCACCAACAAGTCTTCACTCACACGAACAAAAAACAAGCTGGAGGCTTTGAGCCGGAAGGAAATTTATGTTCCTAATGAGTTAGACTGGTCATGGATGGGGCAAGCTGGGCTGGAAGAAGCACTAAGCCATTATTTGGTCAAGCCTTGTGAAATTAATGGGGTACAAATAATCTGTGACGGGTGGAGTCGGTTGTTTAAGCTGCAAGAGCCGGTATATCAAGAGCTTTGCTGGGAATTCTTTGCTACCATCTCTTTCCGTGGTGGTGATGACTACTATAGTCCAAACGTTATTTCATTCTGCCTTGGAGGAGAGTTTCGCCAGTGTAGTATGGCAGAGCTGGCATGGAGGCTGTGTTTAAACATCAAACAATTAGCCCAATTACCCATCCCCGTTATCTTCCTTACTCTTAAGAGTCTACCCTAAGAGTCATCTATCCTGCATTCGTTTATTCCGAAGTCCCTTGCTTCCAGGGTTATAAGACAGGCACTAAGTCCATAGCTGCCAATGCTCGTTCGTAAAGCACTAAATCCATAGCTGCTAAAGTTCATTCATCTGGTACTAAATCCATTGCTACCAGTGTTTATATAATAGGTACTAAGTCCATAGCTACCAACGTTTATCTATCAGGTACTAAGTCCATAGCTACCAACGTTTTTCTATCAGGTACTAAGTCCATAGCTACCAGCATTTATTCAATAGGCACTAAGTCCAAAGTTGTCGATGTTATTTATTAGGCACTAAGTCTATAGTTGCCAATGTTTACTCACATCATCTTTTATCTCTCATCATTCATCTACCCATGCCATACCCAACATATTTGTAGATATAAGATACATATACAGTTTAAATCATTTTAAAACATGTATAAAATCATTCATCCAACATAGAAAGCAAGTATTCAGATAATATGCACACATAGCACAGAATTTATATAAAATACTTCATATCTATGTGTAAGATAAAAGTAACTATGCACTCACCTGATAAGGTGGTGACTCTGCACTCGGACAACACTTCGTTACTCTTAAAACAATTTTCCTTGACAAAACCTAGTATTATTACCACTAGAGTTTAGTCTAAAGTTCGACGAGACTAATTAATAGTCTAGATATTATTACTATTATATAAGCGTTAAACAATACTCTTTACCCACTATGTACAGACAGGGGCCAGACATGGAACACCGGAGGGCAGGATCATTTTGGCATAAAGCACTTCTGAAATCCAACAACCCAATCGGCCCCCCAAACCAGATTTCCCGTACCGGGAGTGATTAAAAAGATATTATAACGACACTTATATAACTCATAATAATAGCCCAAATATTTATTATAAGGTCCTAATAACATTACTATATTTAAATAAAAACTATATTTAAAATAGCGTAGGCGTATCTTACCTACGAGGGGGTTTGGCTAGAAGTCGGGCTCTGCAGGGGCAGAACTTCCAAGCCGAAAGCTCTTCTTCTCGGAGCCGTCGAGCGCTCCAGGGCTTTCTTCTAGCGCTAGGGGAGTTTTGGGAGGTTTAGAGAGAGTGTAGAGAGAAGAAAGAATGGGAAATGTGTGAAGAAAATGAGGGTGGGAGAGGTTCTATTTATAGGGTGAAATATGGCTGAACTTGGTGCCACATGTCACCATCTGGTGGCAAGACTTGGGGAGAAAGCAATAGCCAAGATTGTGCCACGCTACCCATTTTCTCACATCATACTTTTGACTTCTAAAATCCGTAACTTTCGCATACGAGCCTCGTTTTTTACGTTATTTATATCCACGCGTAGGTAAAAATAAGATCTACAAATTTCATTTTGACTTCGTCGGCTAATTCTCGACTGATCTTAAATTTAACAGTAGGAGGATATTATACTGTTAAATGACCGCAAAAAATTCGTAACTCCTTCATACGGACTCCGTTGTCATCTGTATTTTTATCGTTGAGTTCCTATTAATGAGATCGTCAACTCTCATTTAGGTCGCGTAGGCCAAAACCGCTCGATCTAAAATTCGAGTTTCGAGACGTGCACTGTTATGCTAAATCTTAGAAAATTCATAACTTCCTCATACGAAGTCAGATTTGGGCGTTCTTTTTATGCACGCTCTCGGTTTAACGTATACTACAACTTTTTTTGTAGATCACTAAGGCCAAAAAGTCCTCTATCGTAAATTCACTATTTACGTCTCCCGGTGTCGTGCCGGTTTTGCCGTAAAACTTCGACGGGCCATAACTTCTTCGTTATAACTCGGATTTCGACGTTATTTATATGTACGGAACCCTTGTAACATATACTACCACTTGGTTAAGATTACTCCTTCTAAATAATATTCCATCAAAAACTCATTGTTGATGCTTATTGTCTCTAAATTGACTAGCCCGAATCTGCAGGCGTTACAGGTTACAAGTTGGTATCAGAGCCTTGGTTTGAGAGATTCAGACATACTTTCGGGTGTGTCTGAACTCAAACTGAGGATCTGTAAAGTTTTCAAAAGAAAAACGTTTTCAAGGAAATAGTTTTCTAAGACAAGAAAGGGTGTGGTGCATGCAATCGGCCGAGCTAAAGTAAGTTTTCCCCAGAATACCCATATATGTTATCTGTTAGGACTTGATTTATGAATCTGTGAATCGCATGCTAGTTTGGGCTAGGAGAGATGCCTTTATATGTTGTATGAGCTGGTGGACTTGCATGCTAGTGCTGAGTAGTCAACGATAGATTGTACTGATATGTGATTCTTGTAGCCTTGGAGAAACTAGATGCTATGATGGAATGAGAATGACTATTGGTATTGGTAACTGCTAAGTGTATGCTTTGAAAATTGTATACGGTTACGATCTTATAGCCTTAGAATAACTGATTTTACCTTATCTCATGTTCCTTGTCTGGTAGTGGTCCTAGGGTAGAGTCTATTATTCAACAGTCTATTAGATCATGTTCTGTGTATAATTTCCATGCATAAGGCAGCCGATAGTGAGGGTGGATGTGGATAGCATGAGTTGGGGTATATGGGCTAAATGTTCTATGATAGTTTCATGGGTTGGAGAGTTACTGAACGAATGCTTCTTGCTTTGTGCTTTGTGGAAATCTTCAAATGATGGGAGTCAGCTACTAAGTTAATATGACGATATTCAGGAGGTGGATGACTGACATCATGGGGAGTTCTTCAGCAGTTGATGGCAGGGTGAGGTTGGGAACCTGGGAAAACCTAGGATATGCTCCAGTGAGTTAGTAGGGCGATTCGGTGAGGTTAGGAGTATTATTGTGATGATATTGATTTGTCTCACATCATACTGGAGAAATTAACCTTGACTTGTAGAAAGTCTTGGATAATTATGAAACATATCAGATATCTCGTCAAGTAAAAAGCAGATATTCAATCAGAACCCTAGAAATAGTTTCAAGTCTGTTCAAGCATTGAATAAAAGGAAGTCTAAGAGATTGTGCACTCATATAGACTTATAGTTCAGTTAAAGGAAATACAACATAAACCCAGAAATCAAGAACGGACCAAATGATTAGTGTTGTTTCTATTGTGGAAGAAACTAGACACTATAAGAGGAATTGCTCCTCTAATCTCATCGAGCTGAAGAAGTCTGACTTAGACAAGACTTCATACATGTATATGATAGAACTATTTATTTTTCCATCATTCACTTGATTATGTTATACTTCAGGTGACACTAATAATTGATATTATGTGTTGATGATTGGAAGAAATAATCAACTGATTACAAACGAATGGTATTTCGTGTTGAAGATATAACAAGTGTTGTTATAGTCTTTTATTTAAACAATAGATGTTTTGTACCTATCCTTATAAGGACATGTAACAGTTGTAATTTATGAATAAATTTAGATTTACTTATCGTTTAATGGATGTTCGCATTCATGTTCTGAAACGATGTATTATGTGTTAAAGAATATTTTCTCATAATGTTATTTATGAAGTAAAACTATAATCTTTCATTAAATTAATAGTTCTGATCATAACACCTATATAATCAAATGATATTTGATTAGAACTTATCTATGTCATAATCATCATGACAATGTAAATAAGAAATACATATACCAACTTCAAAAGGATGGAATTTTTGAAGGCAAATGAGCTTGATTCATTTGATATATGTGAATCCTATTTATATGGGAAGATGATTCACAAGAGTCTTTATCTATTAGTAGTTAAAGAACAAAAGGGCTTGATAAAGAATTATACATAAGTGATGTGGTAATTTTTTCAATCCATGAATAGATTTGGTAATAGATGTTTATTCAATTTCATTGACGACTTTTATTCGTTATTGTTGAAACCTTTGATTTGATCAAATTGTTTCACACTGAAGATTGAAATACAACTTAATGATATCATCATTAACCTTTTGTTGTGATAAATAAAATGAGTTATTGTAGACCAATTTTTCTTGGAACATCTTAGGAGTTGTGGAATTGATTCACAACTCATTCCAACAAAAAACTCACTTGTCATTAGTATGTTTCTTGTGGCACAAGATCACCTGGTCACTTGAATCTATCTTTTGATATTCAAGGTAGCCTTCGAATTCTCTTGTGGGATAAGGCCACCTAGCCACTAGATGAATGTCGATAGTACAAGTTTTGAAGAGGATAAAAATAGACCTTGCAGTCTATTATATGATGTTTTAAAAGAACTATTTACTTTATAAATTTTTGGAATTATGCTCACTGCAACAAATATATATTGAACATATATAATTTCCAACCAAACAAGTGGATTAGATGCTTATATTAGGCTAAGGATGAAATGGTTTATCGTTATCTAAAAGGTATAGAATTATAAAGCTTATGTTAGACAATAAGCTTAACCATTCATGAATTTACTAACTATATTTATGTAGACTATCATAAATGATTGTTTAGGATGAAGTTTCTACTAATCCCACTAATTTTCATTCCATAAGACAAGTGATTAGAAAGTGCTTTTTCTAAGTGGGAGCAATTTGGAGATTTAAGAGCTAAAGATCCATAAGCTAAATGCATCATAGTTTGGAACTAGCAAGTTTTCAACTATTGTTGAATCTGCTCAATGGTTGATCAGAAATTAATAAAACACATAGAGATGCATTCATGTATGATTATCAAGTATGGGCTTGATTAATCTTCCTCGATATAGTTTGACTATAAAGAGTAAGTGAGTTTTCAAGGGAGAAAACATACATGATTGAAAATCTTTCCAGATTTAAGCTAACATCTCAAAGTAAGAATCTTCTTTCTTATAAGATAATTACATAGTGTGATTTGATTATAAATCTAGATGACTCTAGTGTTTTCTACAAAGCTGGTGGGGGCATAGTAACATTCCTAGCCTTATATGTAGTCGACATATTGATTCATGGAATAAGGGTCTATATAGATAGATAATGGAAACTTAAAGGATTAAGTAAAATTGCATTAATTTTCAAGGATATTAAAGAGCTTAAGATAAAGGACTCTGAGAGAGTTATCTTGTCAGATACCATATGACATGATTTTGAGCAAAATCCTAGTGCAAATGTTTTTGAACTAGATAACATGATTGTATTCCATATGTTGCTGCAATTGGAGAAATCATATATGTCATGATTATTGTTAGGTCATAAATTATGGTTTATACTTTGCTTTTCATAAGCTATTAGAGTTCTCGGTCTAGGACCAAAAACACCATGTTTTGGTGTTGTTTGGACCGAAATCACATGTGATTTCGGTTGGGCTTAATGTTGTTTTTTTGGGTTTTGGGCTTGGGCTTGGTTATTAGGTCTAGGTATAAATAGTGTCATTTGAGCCTTGTAAAGGATGTGGGACGTTTTTGGGGGTTGCCATAAGCTTAGAACGTGATTTGGAGAGAAACAAGAGAGAACCAAGTGTAATCAAGAATCTTATGTACCCGACTATTCAATAATAGTGTGGATTGAAAGCTACAAACCCAGGGGAAGATTGTTAGGACATAAGAAAAGAAAGCTATAAACCAATGGGGAGATTGTTAGGTCATAAATTGTGGTTTATACTTTGTTTTTCATTAGATACTTGAGTTCTCGGTCTAGGACCGAAAACACCATGTTTTGGTGTTGTTTGGACCAAAATCACATGTGATTTTGGTTAGGCTTAATGTTGTTTTGTTTGGGTTTTGGGTTTGAGCTTTTTTATTAGGTCTAGGTATAAATAGTGTTATTTAGACCTTGTAAAGAGTGTGGGACATTTTGGGGGCTGCCATATGCTTAGAACGTGTTTTGGAGAGAAACAGGAGAGAACCAAGTGTAATCGAGAATCTTATGTACCCGACTATTCAATAATAGTGTGCATTGAAGATTAAAAAAATAAAAAAAAAATCAAAAATACAAAAATATGTTTTCTTTCGTAAGTATTTTTGGGAAGTGATATGAAGTTTAGTGCTAAAGGGCAATATGAGATGCGTGTAATGCACTGAAGCTGAATTGTTTAGACTCTTTGTTCAATGTGTTGGTAGGCACGAAGGATTCCAAATTAATGGACTAGACACAGTTGACAATGAAAGGACTAGACAATGTTAACTCATCTGGACTTAGATAGTTACATTTGGACTGACCATACGACGCTTGGATAGATTGAGCAGTGAAATAAAGAAGGGAGCCTACAAGATACATTAAAGTTACTTACCATCTAGCACTGTGGCTCAACACTTATTCGATGTACGGACTTATTTCCTTAATTCTGGTGCTAATAGGGTGACTGGGGGGTTCTGATAAAGTAGGTCGGTGTGAAATTGTTTTTCTTTCTTATCCTCTTTGTCAGTCATATGTTGCCCCCTTTGCGTGATCGGAAGATCCAACCTGGTACGCAACATATGCACCTTTATTTCTATAAATTTCTATCTATGCCTCTCTCTATCTATCTATGTCAGTCATATGTTGTCCCCTCTGCGTGATCGGAAGATCCGACCTGGAACACAGCATATGCACCATTCTATCTCTCTAACCCTCTATCTATGTTAGTCATATGTTGTCCCTCTGCATGATTGGAAGAGATCCGACCTGGGATACAACATACGCATCTCTATATCCATCTTCTCTCTCAAATAATTGAGCACTCACCTAAAGTAAAGAGCTCTTTGGAATTCTTTGATTGCTAGGGTATGTCGTGAATTGGGGAACGCGTTCTAGTGCACTTAAAGTTGAATTAACTAAAGGTTGTCTGTAGATCTCGTTGCTGAATTTAAGTGGAGAACAATATCCTTGGTCGTCGTCAGCAAAATGGTCTATTTAGGAATAAGATCACAATGACTTGTCACTTATGATCTGTCCAACTTGTCAATATCCTTTGTGTTTAAGTGGACCACAATATTGGTGATTGACTAGAGCTAAACATGCAGGTGTGTGCTGATAAACGATATGGAATTGCTTGACAACTTTGATCCCAAAATTTTCTGTTTTGTACATTTTGTATCTTATTTTTGCTAAATTTGTTCATATTTTTCCTCTATGCACAAATTTAGGGGGGGGGGGGGGGGGGAGGGGAATTAAAAAAAACAAACAAAAAAGCATAAAATACAAAAATACAAAAATATGTTTATTTCAGTTTTATTTCCTTTTCAGAAAATGAAAAATCCAAAAATATTTTATTTTTACTTTTGAGTGTATTTTAATTTTAATTTTAATTTTATTTCTTAGTTACTTTTATTGTGTGCTAAGTTTATTTTTACTTTTATTTTTTATCTCAAAATTTCGTTTGTCTTAAAAGCAAATTCAAAAAGAAGAAGAGACTCATAGAGACTGTATCGGAATTTTCTAAGCAAGGAGAAGAAACTTGGAAAAGAGTTGATGGTCATTACACTTCACTCTATTTTCACAAGGAATTGAAGGATTGAAACTGTACAAATTGTCAGTTAGGTAGTATCTTTCAAAGAACTGTCATATTTAAGGAATTAAAAGTCTGAAACTGTAAAGATGTCATGGCACCAGGGCGATGCATCTCGCAAGGCACGATTATCGTTGAACGTCTCGCCAAGGGCCAAGTTACCTTGTTAACTTGAAAAACTTTATTGAGATCTTTGATCTAGGATATACAGGGGCTGACATCAAAAAGACCATGAGTAGTTCTCCGATACTCATCAAATCGCAGTGCGTTCCTCCGTGTTCACACAGATACTGCGAGTAGTCTCCTTCTGAGCCAAGGTTGGGTCCTTGAACAACTGTGGTGAGAACGGTCTTTATGATTCCGTGATCCATATGGACTTTGTAGTCATGATTACTTTTCAAGGCGCAATGGTGATTGTTAAAGAATACTCATTCGAAGGAACAAGAAGTCAAGATTATTTTTCAAAATTCAATTTTTCAACCCCAAAAGCAAGGTGAAGCTATAATTGAAGTTATGTGACAAATTGCATTGAAGCCTCCTCAATCAATTTGCTGCTATCTATGAACTTGATGAAGTGATCTAGAAGAATCGGTCTCTCTGTTATTATCCTTGAAGTTTCTCAAAGCTGGAAGTGCTGATTTTACAAGAACCTTTACAAGAAGCCTTACACCCACTGTGCGTTCAAGGTCAAATCTTTAAAGGAAGTCTGACTGTTCAAGATGAAGTCATTCCTGCAGAAATCCATATGTTCATCTTGAAGTTGTGAAGAAATCGAAGATTAAAGCTGAAGTCGAGAACGAAGAGAAGATTGAAAAGAAAAGAAAGCTATAAACCAAGGGGGAGATTGTTAGGTCATAAATTATGGTTTATATTTTGCTTTTCATAAGCTATTAGAGTTCTCAGTCTAGGACCGAAAACACCATGTTTTGGTGTTGTTTGGACCGAAATCACATGTGATTTCGGTTGGGCTTAATGTTGTTTTGTTTGGGTATTGGGCTTGGGCTTGGTTATTAGGTCTAGGTATAAATAGTGTCATTTGAGCCTTGTAAAGGGTGTGCGACGTTTTTGGGGGCTGCCATAAGCTTAGAACGTGATCTGGAGAGAACAAGAGAGAACCAAGCGTAATCAAGAATCTTATGTACCCGGATATTCAATAATATTGTGCATTGAAGATTAACCATTGTGTTCTTATTCTATATTTCGTCTTGTCTAATTCATTTGATTGGGATTCCGCACCATCAAGTGAATTCGATTGATACATCGTAGCATTTTGGGTTTTATAATTATGCATAAAGGCCAAATAAGTCGTATGCTTAGAGCATGTCGAATGATACCAGTATAATCCGAGAACAAGTCATTGTGTGACTTATAGGAATGTTCTAAAGTACTTGCAAGAACTAGAGAAATATTCCTAGTCTACAAAGTATTTGAAAGAAAGCTGTGTTTAAAGTTGTTACACATGTGCTAAATTTTCGAATAGATTGAGATGACTCTCAGTCACAATCGGGCGTGTCCTCATTATGAATGAAGAGATAGTTACATAGTTTTTAATTATAGTTACATATCAGAGTTAGCGTACCTCGTAGTTTGGAGAACCACGTACAAAGATGCTTAATGTATAGTTCATTATGACTATGAGTAATCCCATTACGCAAGTATTGGTATCTAAGTCATATTCAAGCATCTAATTCATTCTCAATAGTTTTTCTTTATATATAAGTTATATATAAAACTGAAAATGATTGTATTCGCAAAGTTTGCATAAATCAAGTTTGACAAATCTACTTGACAAAGCTCCATAATTAGCTAAAGCATGAAAGTCAAACTGGTGCTATAGGGCCTTGTCGATATAAGTAGATGTATTTGATTGAAATTTAGTATTTGGATATTGGAATAATACAAGCAACATATATTGTAATGAGTGATATATTGGATATGAGTCTTTCATTAAATATTGTTGTGTTCTATATTAGCATGTTTAAATCCTTGAATAACTAGGTTATTCTAAATGTCCATAGTCGTTCATAGTTGTGGGAGCATCTATGAAGTAAGACTAATATGAGTGGATTAGTGGATTCTCATGGAGATGAAAATGGCAAAGAGCTGCTACCAACTTCATAGATACTTGATTAAGAGAATAAGTATTGGACTTGACCCGCATCAAAACCACTTTATGGATTGTAGTCATGAGTGATGTTTTTATCAAGGTTGTATCTTTTAATCTTAGATCTGAGATACATATTTGGGACTTGAGGTGTAGGGATTATTGTGCTTAGACATGGTTCAACGTTGTTTCGTAAAGGGGCAGTCATAAAGGCCATCGTTAGGTATGAAATGAACTGCATTGATAGGCGTATGTAGTCAAGATGATCTTTGTATTCTTAGACCTGAGATGCATATTTGGGACTTGAGATGTAGGGATTGTTGTGCTTAGACATGGTTCAACGTTGTTTCGTAAAAGGCAGTCATAAAGGCCATCGTTGGGTATGACATGAACTACATTGATGGGCGTATGTAGTCGAGATGGGATTTTTCCCTCTTATTCATTGAGAGCATGACATCTAAGGCCTTAGTTTAAGTTGAACACTAAATAAGATTGATCGCGATCCATATCTCGTGTTCGACATGATGTTTGAGACAAAGGAATAATAGATACCACACCTTTAGTAACAATTGCAGCTTAGAGCTCCTGGAATTGGTTGTTGATGAGAGGGAACCCTTCATATGTTGTTAGGGGCAGTAGTCCATTCGTAGACGTCAGCTATTGTCTATGTCAGTCTACAATGAATCTTGTGCAAGTGGGAGATTGTTGGATCTATATTCCCAAGAATCATTATGGAGTGATATTGCTAATAATATATGATCCTATAGGGTCGCACCTTTATCAAGTTGGCACATTTTATATATTTATTATCAATATGATTATTAATAAATAATATCAATTCTTGTATTTTAATTAGGGAATAATTATTGTTTTGTGAAAATGATAATTATAAGAGAGTATTACTAGTTATTATTTCATATGGTATGAATTAATAAGTCATGCACAACATTTTGGACTAGTTGGATTCTTTTGTCTTTTACCTAAAGACAAAGTTTATATTTTATAAACTTGGAGTTTATAAAAAATAAAGAATCTTACTTTTTAAAAGGCATAATGATGGTGTGGGAGGTTGCCTTTTCAATGTTCCACCTTTTGTCTCCCATGCTTCTAAAGGCTACCATTACTTTAGATTATTTTAATGATTAGGCCTTACTTTTCATGGGCTATATAAGAGATGCATGAGGCTTGCATTTTTGCAAGAGTGAAGCTCTTCTTCTTCCTTTCTTTCTCTCTAAAATCGTAGCTTTTCTACTCCTCTCCCTCTCTCTCTCTCTCTCTCTCTCTCTCTCTCTCTCTTTTGAAGTTAGTTTGGTGGTTTAGAAGTAGGCCTGACAATCGTGTCGTGTTCGTGTTGGCGTGTCGCGGGTTGGCGGGTTGGCGGGTCAAAATATGCCAACCCAAACACGACCCATTTAAATATACAGGTCACGGGTTGGCGGGTTTGGAATATAAACCCATATATGACCCGCCAACCCATTTATTTGTACGGGTTCACAGGTTGGCGGGTTTGTGGGTCAGATTTGGGTTCGTGGGTTAGATTCTATAAATAAAATTGACAATTAAACATGAAAAAAATTGTTAATGGTTGATGCAAACATATCCGAATTTTAGACACTTAAGTCTTAAACATCCAAATGAAAGTTCAAAACATTTATAGAAACATGTTTAAACTAAACATTAATACAAACATAGATAATTCAAGTGCTAAAGTAATAACAACAATTCCCATTTTTTTCTCCCAAAAAACAAAGTCAATTCTCCAACACCATTTCGATACCTGATTTTGATCACAGAGTAACAGAGGGGAGAGTGGGACTGTGGGAGACCGGGAGACTGGAAGTCTGGAAGAGGGAGATATGCTCATACGCGATTTGATTTTGAGATTATTATTTACGGCAAATGGGAAAATGGTTATAGACTTAGCCTTACAGGTTACGACTTACGACCTTAGGCTATCCACCACGAGTCAAAATGTCAAAACAGTCAAATGGTCTATGAATCAATGGTATATATTATATAATACATATTAAATATTAATACTTTATACATAAATACATTTAAAAATAAAATAATTTTTTTTATTAAAACTATAAACGGGTTGGCGGGTCAACCCGTTTATTTATTGAGAAACTCATATATTACCCGTTTAATAAACGGGTTGGCGGGTTGAAAAGCTCAACCCAAACCCATTTATTTCGTGTCGTGTTGCGGGTCGTGTTGAGAATCCCTTTATTGCTTAATTGAGTTAGTCACTTAAAGGCTTTAGACACTCAAGAATGCAAGAAGGAACTAGCATTCCAAGTGCATTACTCTTGATGGTGGATACTTGTAGAGAAGATCATACACTTTGATCTTTTGTTATCTTCATCAACACCCCAAAACCAAGTGGGTTCAAAGGTTTCAAATGTTATCTCAAAAACATCATATTGTTGGTTTTATTTCATTTTAACCTCTATAAATGGATCCATGATGGTTCGGTTTTGTTATGAACTAAAAATAAACTTGTTATTTTTAAAGTCTTCCGTTGCCTGTTTTTATGAAAAACAAACTTTTATTTCGTATCAAAACCCAACAGAATCATAGAATGTAATTATATGATATATTATTAGTTTAAGAATCGATTTTGTATATTGTTTCATAATGTACTTATTCATGTTTTCTTCTTATTTATGTATTCTTAAATGATGTTATCAACTGTTATTCTAACAGAATGTCATTCTAACATAATCGCATTGTGACAGAATAAAATAGGTTATAATCGGTTATGATTACAAATTATTAGAATTGAAATTGAATTAATTTTTTAGAAAAAAATCGAAATTATCCCTTAAAATTTGAAATTTTCCTTTTTTAAATATAGTTAATTGTCTAAATACCATTTTAATTAAATTTGAGTGATAATATGGTACATGATATTCCATTGTAATATCATAGACCCTCAAAATCATAGTCATTCATTATTTTCATCCGTTGGTCCGAAATTCTCCTTACATGTACACAATAGTTACATAGAACACAATAACCTAACCCTATATATATATATATATATATATATATATATATATATATATATATATATATATATATATATATATATATATATATATATCCGAATCCAAAGCGGCATTAGGGCATCCACAATGGTGAGTTCAATAAGAGAGTTGAATGAGGTGGCAGGTCTATGTTTCATTCAATGTATGAAATCTATCATTGTGAGATGCCACCTTGTCATTCAATAGATTTGGAGTTCAATAACCATTGAACTCTTCCATTGGAAAAATGAAAGTTTTTAATTCTTAAATATTTATTATAAATTACATTTTGTAAAATTCTATTGAATTTTGTAGAGTTTAATGCATTGTAGGAAAAGAAAAAATAATAGCGTTGTATAGATTGTAGAAAGATGATGTGACAATCCATTAAACTCTATAAAGTTCAATGCATTACTCTTCGATATGCAATTTAAAAGAAGTTACCATAAGCCAACGTTTTAGGGCTTCAAATAATAAAAAATGGAAAGTACCGAAAGTACAAAATCACCCTCTAAGTTTTACGTGTATTAATAATGTTCCTCTCATTGGTTTTAAAACTGACCCCCCACCAGTAGTTTCCACAGGTTACTTATTCCACCCTACCCGACCCCCACCTCCATCAATCATCGTTTAATTTCTTGATCAAACTGATTTCCCTCTCTCTGGCCACGTACCATTCTCTCAGTTTTCTCACACACGAACACACACACACACACACAGTGAAGGACGACGGCGGAGGGAGGAGAGAGATGAGCCGTAATGGTGGTGGCCCATGTGGAGCATGTAAGTTCTTAAGGAGGAAATGTGCAAAAGGGTGTGTATTTGCAGCCTATTTTGAGCCCGACGACCGTGGTTTGACTGACTTTGAGGCTGTGCACAGGGTGTTCGGAGCCAAGAACGCCGCCAAGCTCCTCCTAAGAACACCGCAAAACAAGCGCCTTGACACTGTCGTTTCTCTGTGTTATGAAGCTCTCTCTAGGGTTAGAGACCCTGTGTATGGCTGTGTGGGTCGCGTCTTTAACCTCCAACAACAGGTCTTCTTGCCTTTAATTTCTTCTTGTATAATTTGTGCTTCTATAATCAAAATATTAAACTAAAACCTTCTTATTTTGATATTTTATACAACTAGTTATCGTGCTTTTCATGTCGAATCTTATGTGTTTATATCAAAATAATGATGTTTTGTATATATATAAACTCAGGTCGAGAAGTTGCAGGCTGAGTTAGCATACGTTCAAGCTCGTGTTTCGATCTTGAAACACCATCCTTCCAGCTGCCAACCGGCGACAAACCTTCCGATGTTGTCAACTGAGACGTTGATATCTAGTTCTATGCTATCGTCCGTACACTTTGGACAACCTTCACCTGTAACACTAACACCATGTTTTTCTAGAGAAAATGATGCATCGATAGAGGAGACATTATTTGAAGAAGATAATATTGAGATGTTAGCTCGAGAGCTATTGAGTAAGTACTTACCAGTTTCAAAGATTAGACATGAAAAGCACGATTACTATTGAGGGGGAATAAATACTCTATTTTGGTATTTATGAGGGTTGTCTTTGTAATGATGTTGTATTATTATTTTAAAAGAAAAGGTAGTTTTCGATCATAAATTTGTATTATAGTTGTAGATTAACCCGTTTTGCCTACTGCCCTTCTCCACTAACGCAATATCATTAGTTTAGGTTATGTTTGTGTATCATTGCTAACTTAATTTTCAATTTTTTGGTTGGACAAGCCAAAACTTATTTATAAACTAGAGGAAGACCCCGTGGGTTTGCATGGGTCCGGACGAATTTGTGCAATGGGTTTCCTTTTACATATTATAGAAGATGTTGAAAACACTAAGCATTTCAACATCTCTACTATTTTCCTATACATGACATATTATATATAGAGGAGGTTGAAAACACTAAGCATCTCAACATTTCTACTATTTTTCTATAAAGGAGATATGGGAATTTCGTGAGCCACTGTGGTAGACAAAACAAATTAAGTGCTAAGTCAAGAAATAAGAATGTACTTTCATAAGTTTATATATTATAGTATCCTACTTAAATTTATTACAACATTGTAGTCTCACTGTCAAAAAGGGACAACCTCTTGAAAACTCACCCTTGTTGGATTTTTAAACTTTCTTTATGCACTGCATGTGAAACAATATTTGTTAGGGCTCAAATCTACTATCCTAATGAAAACTCAAATTATCTAGAAACACAAACATCTTTCCAATTACAGCATCGTACTTTGAAAAATGTACATTATTTAGTAATTTCATCTCTATACAAAACAATTTTATTGGCTAAAGTTGGATAGATTTTCCAAATTGAAATTTTCTATGAAGAAAAAAAATAACAATAGGATGATATAGTACACAAATAAATGAAAATACATTGCTATTTTTGCATTTAGCAAGTGTAGAGAAATAGAAAGAGTGGATAGTTTACCAAAGTGTTATGTACGCATGAACTGGGAAAAATAAAAATTTGTAAAGATTAGCTCATTAAAAAACCTCCGACCAAACATGTGTATATAACTTACTTGATTGAAGAGGGATGGCTAGCATCCTTCTTTCACAACAAAGGCAAAAATATTACCTTCTTTATAAGCCCACTGATTATGATCAATGAAAATGAAGGGAAAATAAGAACAAAAATGGTATTAGCTTCACTATATTCCATTACAAACATTTAATGGGTTACTCATACTTACGGATCTTGATAAGTCTTTCTTGCTAAAATTGCTCACCAAAAACAAAAGTATTTTGCTATGAAAATAGGATGTTTTATAGTACATTTCTTGAAAGAGGATGCTAATATATTAAATAATTTGGAATTTAAATTAGGTTATATAGGTACATATTTTTTACAATTTGGTACGTATGCAATCCTATTGGGAGTCTATAAATATTTGAAATTGTTTCAAGGTTATGAGCTATTTACCCTTCTGGCATGAATCTAATGACCAAATGCCATGAGCAGCCAGAGGCTCCCAACTAGCCAAGTTGGCCTGCAGAAACTAATCTTATATATCTCATATAAGTATGACTATGATTACAATATGTTAAAAACGTATGGAAATTAAAACAGACAGTAGTTTAGTTGCTTCTGTTGCCTTTGAATAAAAACTAGGTATGTGTTTTTTTTTGTGAGTTGTACACTCAACTTTTCACAAATGTACAACTAGAAACTCATTTTGTAACACTTGTTCCCAGAATGGATCAGGTGAGGGCTTGGTGGGATCAGAGATATGATTTTTGGGAAAACTAGGTATCACGACGTGGTGATTGGAGCACCATGACGTGACGTATTTGATGCAAGATCGCGTGTTTTAGTTGGTCGCCACGGCGTGGCAAGGAAAGGCCACGATGTGGCAGCTATGGTGGCCCAAACCTAAGATTTTTAGGGTTTTCTCCGTATTTAAACACCTAATCTCACGGATTAGGGGATTTCAGCCTCTAACCCTTTCAAACGAAATCCTAGCGTCCTTGGAGTGAATCTTGTGGTATTAGTGGTGGTTCTTGAAGTTTGAAGTTGTGGATTGCATTTTTGGAAGATGGAGTGGTGTGCTTGCTAGTTGGAAGAGTGCATCACTTCATATTTTGCAGCTCATGCATCTTGTGGAGCTTTAGAAGGTATAAAGCTTCCACCTTTTTGATTCTCTCTCTTCATATATTTGAGATTTATTGCATTTCTTGGTTCATATTCAAGTTTGGGTTGGTTTGATTAGATAGAGTTTGCAACTTTATAGCTCGTCTTGGTCCCTTGGTCACTATATCTTTTGGATCTGAAGTTTGATTGTGTTTTGATCTCCATGTATGAGATTTTGGTCTTTTTGCCCCATTTTGACCTAGGTTGAGATCTAGACTTGCATTTGTCGTGCATGTGCACAAAGTTGTGATTTTTATGTTGGAATAGAAGTAAGAAAGTCCTTCTGGGAGTTATGGATTTGTGGCTTTTATTATTAAGAGTTTAAAGGTTGAGCGCACGCCTTAAATTGTCATTACGGATCCAGGTTTAGAGATCAAGACTCTTTAAATTATCTTAATGGGTAAAGTTGGAAACTTTATTCATCAAGACCTTAGGAAGGACTATATCTGAGCTCTGGAGCTCTTGAGGTTGAAGGAAAACAACTTCTACATTGTGATAACCACAGTGTAGTACATCTAGTGAAGAATCTAGTGTTTCACAACAGGAAAAAACACATCAAGAGGATATACCATTTTATCAAAGAATTAACATATGAAGGTACACTTAACTTGAAAAAGATTCGTGGTGCGAAGAGTCCTACAAACATTTTCACCAAAGAAGTAATATTGGAGAAGTTAAGATTGTGTATGGCCTCAAATGACCTTCCACGGATTTATGGCAAACGTGCGGACCAGAGATGACTCGGGTTACATCTTGGATTACAAAAGAGTTTTTTTATCAACCTCCGAGTATGAGATTGTTAATATGTGGAGTCTAATTCTAAAAGGAAAAAGTTTTTGAAGGACGATGAATTTTGAAGTGTGAGTTGGTATCAACAATGGTTGTAAATATACGGGAAATAACAAAAGTAAAGTTTGACTTTGTCAACATAGAAGCACATACTAAAAAGGGAAGTTTGAAGTGTCAAGGCAGAAGTGTAGACTCAATATGATGTTTTGTAGCAATGTCTTTGTTTTAAAGTTCTTCGAATCTTCAATACGCTTCGTTATTGTCTATATAACCATGGAGAACAAGGTTGCCTTTGAGGTCGGCATGCCATAGGTCCATTGACCTAACGTTGATGTTTAGGTCAACGCCACTATAAATACGTCTCATTTATTGTAACCCTGTGTGTTAGCATAATCATCTATATCGTTGTCCTTAAGTTTGTCAAGTTAATATCTTAATACCTAACAGTTACCTGATGTCACACCCCCGAACCAGACGGCGGAAACGTCCGAGGGCTCGCGTGACTCAAATTGAATATCATCACAATGATTATACATGAAACACAACATAAACTTCACCATGCATTAATACATTACAACTGACATTGTTCACATCAAGTACATTGTCTAAATATTACATATCCATAGCATAAATTGTTTGAGCGTTTTCAAAACATAACATCCTAACATACTTGGTATTACTCTTCAGCTTACCTGTTACCTGAGAATACAAGTTATTTTGAAAACGTAAACATATGGAATGTTGGTGAGTTCATAAGCAGGGTTGTTATAAAAATGTTTTGTGTAGTTTATAAAACCCAGAAAATCCGATATTTTCTGAAAAGACAATTGTTTATACCAAAGTGTGAAAATCCATAAGTTTGTGCATGAATGATTTCAAAACATGTAGAAATAAGAAGTTTTGCATTATAGTTATTGAAAGTACAAGTGAATGGTGTTGATTTCCTCGAAAAACCCGATGTTTTCCGATAATATAATATAATTGTTTCAAATTGTTATACCGTCACAACGAATGATTATGATTTTCCTTGATTACTCGGATAGTATTGGATTCATTTATTTATGTGAGTCGTTATAACCATGCATAATAATGACTAGTTCGTCTGTCTTGGCATTCTAGCGGACGCCGGAATTAATCTTAAGATTTTGTCACCCTAGACTGGTCGAGTCTAACTGTAGCGAACAGCTGAGGTGTGGGGGAGTCACCCCCGTATAGATCTATACACAAACTCTCGCTCTCCCTCCAGGAGACTTTGATTATAACTATAGACTACGAACGACACTTAGTGGTGTCGCCCGTTATTACTCACTTAATCCAAACGAAATTGATTACTATTGATTAACGACCTGTATTTGTTTACTTGAATTGAAGGTAAGCCTAACAAACGAGGAGAAGAGGATTACAAAGTTCTGCTAATTACGTGTGTTATTTAGGGCTGTTGGTTATACGAAGGACGCGTTGGCCCATTTCACATTTGATTTAATTGGACCTTACTAGCAATGCTAATGGGCCACTGAGGCCCAATAACACATAGAAGCCATTGAGGGTCCCTTAAACATGTATTGGGTCACAGGAGGCCCAATAGACATGTGTTATTATTGTTAGGCCCAAAAGTCATGTCGATGGGCCACGAAGGCCCAATAAGCATGAATAGGATCTTTTAAGCCCAGCTATTTAAATATTTACTTGTTTTAGGTATAGTATAATTGTCGGAAGTTTGATTGAACAATTGTTAAATTCGCAACGGCATGAAACTTGTCGATTGTTTATAACGATATTTGAAAATATATGTATATTTATCATTCTATTTTTATAAGTTGTAATTTGGTATTTTTGACCCAAATATCTTAATAATAAAATAATTGACTCAAAATTTTGGTTCGACCCATTCAGCCCTTTTTCTAATAAAAATGACAATTTTAGTCCCTTATAAACAAAAAAGACATTTTAGGCCCTTAAACCATTTTCTTGACATTTTTGACCCATAGACTTGTTTAGGTAATGTTTTTAGCTCAAAATTTACTCTTTGGCAGTTTCAGCCCCTTCAGTAGGGAGTTTTTCGGTTAAAGTCCAAGTTTTTCGCAACTTTTACAATTTTGGCCCAAATTCCAAAAACTTTACATTTTTGATCCTTTTTGGAAAAGAAATCATTTTAACCCTTGAAATAGTTTTGTTTACCCCTTTTACCCCTTGTTTTGAGAGTTGTACCATTTCAGTCCCTTGAAAATCATATTTTTGCAATTTTTGGGCCTATGGGCCGAAAAGCCCAAAAATTGGCCCATTAAGCTACAAATTACATATCTAGTCCTTTGAAGAGCATAATATTCATAAAAACATTTATTTTAACTGTTTTGACTCTTTTGGTCCTTTGGAAAAACCGTGAATGGCAATTTTTAACCCAACTTTTGTTTATTTGACAAATATAGTCCAAAAAAATGAGTTTTATGTTGCAATATGTTTATTATAACTTTAGAGGGTAATTTTTCTTGACTTGTTTAGTGTAATATATCTTAGATCATGTTTGTTTTCCTTCTTGTGCCATAGATCTCGAGATTTCTTTCCTTTTGTTACATATTTACCACATAAACACATAAAATCACACATATACACATGAAATCACACATAACATACACATACACATAGATCTACACATTTTTTTCTCCCCCATAAAACTTGTGAAAACCGAAAATAGAGGGGTATGAACTCACCTTTTCTTGTTGTTTTCGATTTGAAAAAGAAAGGGAAGAGTTTGATGCTATTTTTCGGCCCTAGCAAGCTTTCTTGTGTTGATTTCGAACTTAAGGAGCTTCTAAGGAGTAGATCACGAAAATTGTGTGAGTTAGGAAGAAGTTTTGATGAAATAAAGAGGCTAGGTTATGGATCTAAACAATAACTTACCAATGATGATGATTATTGTGGAATAACCTTCTTGAAAAGCTCTAAATCTCGAAAATTTGGAAGAAGAAGTGAAGAAGTTGTTGTGAGTTCTTGAGAGAAGCTTAAGTGAAATAAAAGTGTGTGTGTGTGTGTGTGTTGACACTCTCGGCCGAGAGTAGTAGAAGGAGAAGAGAGAGAGATGAAAGGATAGTGCATGGAAACATGTGAGATTTACATGGAGATCCCATAGGTATTAAGGAGGTGGCTAATCCTCCTTAATCCTCTAATTTCCCTTTTTTTTCTACTTGGGCCGAGAGAGAGAGAAGAGAGAAAAGGATTTGGGCCTTTTGTGCTTAAGTCTCCTAATAAGAAGCCCTAGCTAATGGTTTTCGGCCCAATGGGCCTTTTAGATCAATACACGGCCCAATATACATCAAGGAATGAGTTTTATGGCCCATTAGGGCTAATTAGATTTATTATGGCTCAGTAAGGCCCATTTAGATAAACTAGCCCATTTTAGGATTACAAGGCCCAAAAAGGTTAAGTTTTATGGAAGTGGGTCCAATTAGGGTCCATTTAAGGGTCCTAAGCCCAAAATAGTCAATTGGAAGCTTATTGGTCCATTAGGTCCAATAAGGAAATCCTAGTCCAAAATGGACTTGAACCGGGATTTTTAGGGTTTCCAACCTTTTGTTGACTATTTGAATGTTTGTATAGAGTATTTGATGGAATTTTGTGGTCATTGAATAAGCACCATACATGTTTTCAAGCTTTAGTTACAATGTTATCCTTGTTAAGGGTTTTACAAAGCATCAGAATTCCTAGTTGTGACATCATCCCCCCGTTAGAGGGAATTTCGTACCGAAATTCTCTTTGAAGCTAGATTTGAAATTGCGAGAATAGGTGAGGGTACTTCTGCTTCATCTGGTCTTCGCGTTCCCATGTGAATTCTGGTCCACGTTTCGCGTTCCACCGAACTTTCACAATCGGGATGCGACTTTGCTTAGTACGCTTCACTTCCCTATCCATGATTTCGACCGGTTCTCCGATGAACAGGAGATTCTCGTTGATTTCGATTTCTTCTAATGGAATGACGAGAGTTTCGTCGGATAAGCACTTCTTTAAATTGAAAACATGGAATACGGGGTGTACACTGCTGAGCTCAACGGGTAGCTGCAGTCTATAAGCCACTGGACCGATTCGGGCAAGAATCTCGAAGGGTCCAATGTATCGTGGGTTTAGTTTTCCCCGTTTCCCAAAACGAATCACCCCTTTCCAGGGAGAGACCTTTAACAACACCCGATCCCCGACTTTAAATTCCAAGGGCTTTCGCCGCTTATCGGCGTAGCTCTTCTGTCTGTCTCGTGATGATTGCAGTCGGTCTCTGATCTGAATTATCTTCTCGGTCGTTTCGCGTATGATTTCTGGTCCCGTTAATGAATTGCCTGGTGTCTGTCCTCTTGCTAGCTGGGTGTCACCTACCTCAGCCCAACACAACGGTGATCTACATTTACGCCCATACAATGCCTCGAAAGGAGCAACTTTGATGCTTGAGTGATAACTGTTGTTGTACGAGAACTCGATCAAAGGCAAGTGGGTATCCCACGACCTTCCAAAATATATCACACATGCGCGAAGCATATCTTCTAGCGTTTGAATGGTTCGCTCGCTTTGACCATCCGTTTGTGGGTGGTAGGCAGTGCTCAAGTCAAGTTGTGTTCCCATAGCTTTCTGAAGCGGTTGCCAAAAGCGTGAAGTAAACCTACTATCTCTATCTGAGATGATAGATACTGGTACTCTGTGGAGTCTCACGATTTCCTTGATATAGGTCCTTGTCAATCGTTCCATCTTGTATGACTCTTTTATTGGCAGGAAATGAGCGGATTTTGTCAACCTGTCAACTATTACCCATATGGTATCCAAACCATCGGTCGTCTTGGGTAGTTTGGTCACAAAGTCCATACTAATCCTTTCCCATTTCCACTCGGGAATTACTGGTTGTTGTAATAATCCCGAGGGCTTCTGATATTCTACCTTTACTTTAGCACAAATGAGGCACTTGCTAACGTAAGTGGCAATTTCTGCCTTCATGTTAGGCCACCAATAATGTTGCTTGATATCCAAGTACATTTTATCTGAACCCGGATGGATGGAGTATCGTGTCTTGTGGGCTTCATTCATGACTACTTCTCTGAATCCCCCAAGTTTAGGGATCCAAATTCGGTTCATGAAATAATATGCTCCGTCCTCCTTCACTTCGAAATTCTTTTCCATTCCACGTAACGCTTCGCTTGTCTTGTTTTCTGTCTTCATGGCATCGAACTGGGCTGCTCTGATTTGTGAGGTCAGTTGGGATTGAATGGTTATGGAGAGAGTCTTCACACAATGATTCGAGTATTCTTTTCGACTCAAGGAATCAGCTACCACGTTAGCCTTACCTGGGTGGTACTTAATTCCGCACTCATAATCGTTCACCAGCTCAACCCATCTTTGTTGCCTCATTTTTAACTCCTTTTGATTTAAAATGTGTTGGAGACTCTTGTGGTCAGTGAAGATGGTGCACTTGGTACCATAAAGGTAGTGCCTCCAAATCTTCAAGGCGAAGACCACAGCTCCCAATTCGAGATCACGGGTGGTATAATTCACCTCATGTGTCTTTAGTTGTCTGGACGCATAAGCTATCACCTTCCCACGCTGCATGAGTACACAACCTAAACCCTGATTTGACGCATCGCAGTCAACTACGAAGTCCTCTATTCCCTCTGGTAGTGATAATACCCGTGCACTGCAGAGTGCTTGCTTCAGAGTTCGGAATGCAGCTTCTTGCTTATCCGTCCATTCAAAGGGTACACCCTTTTGCGTAAGCAAGGTAAGTGGCTTGGCTGTTTTGGAGAAGTTCTGAATGAACCTCCTGTAATAGCCTACGAGACCTAAAAATTGACGAATTTCGGTGGGTGTCGTTGGGATCGCCCATCCTACGATGGCTTTGACCTTAGAAGGATCCACATGTATCCCTTCTTGACTAACAACATGACCTAAAAAGTTCACACTACGGAGCCAGAATTCATACTTAGAGAGTTTTGTGAATAGTTTTTCGGTTCTTAGGGTTTCTAAGATTTGCTGGAGATGTCGGCCATGCTCCTCTTCGCTTCGAGAATAGACCAGAATATCGTCTATGAAAACGATGACAAAGTTGTCGAGGAATGGTCGGCAGATTCGATTCATTAGGTCCATGAATGCGGCAGGGGCATTCGTTAGACCGAAGGGCATTACGACAAATTCATAGTGTCCATAACGAGTTCGGAAAGCGTTTTTGGGGATATCCTCTTCCCGGAATTTGAGTTGGTGGTATCCGGATCGCAGATCTATCTTAGAGAAGTAACTTGCTCCTTGGAGTTGGTCAAATAGATCGTCGATTCGCAGAAGTGGATAGCGATTTTTGATAGTGAGCTTATTTAGTTCCCTGTAGTCAATACACATCCTAAAGGAACCGACTTTCTTCTTAACAAAGAGAACCGGAGCTCCCCAAGGTGAGAAACTGGGTCGGATGAATCCTTTGTCCAAAAGTTCGCTGACTTGGCTAGACAGCTCTTGCATTTCCGCAGGAGCCAATCTGTAGGGCGATTTGGCGATGGGTGTAGCTCCTGGCACGAGGTCAATTTGGAACTCGACTTGTCTTTCTGGGGGTATCCCCGGAAGATCTTCAGGAAAGACATCCGGGAAATCGCAAGCCACTAGGATGTTTCGAATATTGACCTCTTCTTTGGACTTATCCACTATATGAGCCAGAAACGTCAAGTCCTTCTTTCGTAGATACTTCTGTGCCTTAATGCACGAGATAAGACGAAGGTTCGTGTTGGGTTTGTCTCCGTATATAATTAGGGTTTCACGATTTGGGAGGTGAAGGCGAACGGCCTTCTCGTGACACATAATTTCAGCATGGTGGGGGCTTAACCAGTCCATGCCGATAATCACATCAAAACTCCTAATGGATACAGGCATTAAGTTTCTTTGAAAGACGTGATGGTTCAAGGTCAGGGTACATCCGATGTAGATTTCCCCAGCGGATTTTGTTTTCCCATTAGCCATTTCAACCGTAAAGGTTTCATTAAGCTTCTGGGGTTGTTGTTTTAACAAGTGTTTGAATCTATTACTTACAAAGCTTCGTTCTACCCCGGTATCGAATAGGATGCATGCATAAGTGTGGTTTAGGAGAAACGTACTGGTGACAACAGCGGGATCCTGAACCTCTTCTCCCTGACCCATGGTCAGCACTCTTCCTGCTCCTCCATTCCCAGGGTTGTTGATGTTGGGGCAGTTTCGACGGAAATGCCCAGTCTTTCTACATTCATAGCAGGTGTGGCTTGGTCCCGCATTATTGCCGCTGTTGTTGGTGTTGTTGTTGTTGCGATTGTTGTTGTTGTTTTTTCCTTGCTGGTGGTTCTGGGGAGGATAGGTCCTGCAATATTTTGCCGTGTGACCCTTCCGATTGCAACTGGTACAATGCATCTCCCTGCATTCGCCATTATGATGGATACTGCACTTGTTGCACTTTGGGAGATTCCCGGAATACTGCCTAGGGGAACTTGGAGTAGCTGAGACTGGAGCATGTGGTGTGGAGGGTACTTGGGTGGTTGCAGCATTGACTGTCACTGTTTGTTGTTTCTTTGACGTCTCTGAGCCTTGTCGCCCATTTCTCTTGTTATTCTTTCCTTTCTTGTTGTCACTCTCCTTCTTGCCTTCAGTTTCCTCTGGTTTCTCGCCCTTCTTGTTGTTGTGATCGTACAGTTTCTTGGCCAACCTCTTGGCACTGTCGAAGGTTTCGGGATTTGCAGCTATCACATTCCCTTGAATTGGGGAGGTTAATCCCCAGATGAATCGTTCGATTTTCTTTCCCTCTGAAGTAATCATGCCAGGGCACAACAGTGACAATTCGCTAAACCTTGATATGTATGCATCAATGTCGGAGTTGCGGACGGTGAGATTCCATAACTCTTGCTCCATTTTCTGAATTTCGCCTCGCGGGCAGTACTCGGCCATCAGCATTTCTTTCAACTCCGTCCACGGCATGGCGTTGGCTACGGGGAGAGTCATGGCCTCTACATGTCCATTCCACCAGGTGAGAGCTTGGTCAACGAATGTGCATGCGGCAAACTTCACTTTCATCTCCTCGGGGCATTCGCATATCTCAAATACTGATTCCACCTTCTCAATCCATCTCTTTAGGGTTATCATTCCACCCATGCCATTAAAGGTTCGTGGCTTGGCGTTGGTGAAGTCCTTGTAAGAGCATGTCTTGGTAGGTCCTTGATTTATTCCGTTGTTCGAACTTCCAGGCCCTTGTCCATTGCCTCAACCATTGTTCCCTTGGTGGATTTGCGCCATGGCTGCGGTGACTGCAGCAGATACAGCTTCTTGAAATGCAGCTGAGTTGATTTCTGGTAGGGTTGGCTCAGGGTTTCCACGGGTTGGTCGTTGAGGCATCTTTCTGTCATTGAACGGAAAGATGTTGAGTGCCTATGATTTTTGTGAGTTTGTGGTCCTATAAACTAGGTGTATTGCGTGTACTTAAGTAGTTTCACATGTTAACATACAATCATGGATACATAACACATAACAGATAACAACGTCACAATAGAACACATATATTTTTCCATTAATAATATCCGTACTTTGATACATGAAAATTTGCTCGAAATAGCATACATAAGTGGTGCAAGTTCGGCAGCGTAACGACTCTATGAGTAGTGTAATCACTTAAACATAGAGTCGATGGTACATAGCATAGATCATAGTACTAGTAGGGTAAGGCTGGTCCTAACACTCTAAGGAGTGCCCAACGGCAGCTGCGAGGTCATATACCAAAGTGTTGTACCAACAACTGGGCCATCTTAGTCATTTCTCCAATGACTTCATCTCTTTCCTGTCCGGCCTGCACCGCTCGTGCTTCCATGGTGACTGAGAGGAGGTATATGAATAAGCTATTATTACTCCTAAGATGTTTTAATTATTATGAAAATTGAGTTGATGTTCTCTTCTTGGTAACAAAGGGGTATGTTTTTAGGTTTACCGACCATCGAGGTTTCCCCGGGGCATGTGATAGTTGTACTTCGAAGAAAATGTAGTTGATCAGGCTACATTCACCCCTTAATACAACTAGGAACAGTCCCGACTTACCCGAGATGTCAGCATTATCTTATTTGATTTGGTATTATGTTCTTTTTCCTATATCGTACAAGTAGAGGTGTTTTATCGTTGTGTTTTATTTGTTTTGTTCAGAGTTGTTTTTGTCCCTCTTTGGTTTATAGTTGCATATCAATGTGTGGTTAGATATGCCAGTTCACTATAAACAGAGCTCTGATACCAACCTGTCACACCCCCGAACCTGACGGCGGAAACGTCCGAGGGCTCGCGTGACTCAAATTGAATATCATCACAATGATTATACATGAAACACAACATAAACTTCACCATGCATTAATACATTAAAACTGACATTGTTCACATCAAGTACATTGTCTAAATATTACATATCCATAGCATAAATTGTTTGAGAGTTTTCAAAACATAACATCCTAACATACTTGGTATTACTCTTCAGCTCACCTGTTACCTGAGAATACAAGTTATTTTGAAAACATCAACATATGGAATGTTGGTGAGTTCATAAGGAGGGTTGTTATAAAAATGTTTTGTGTAGTTTATAAAACCCAGAAAATCCGATATTTTCTGAAAAGACAATTGTTTATACCAAAGTGTGAAAATCCATAAGTTTGTGCATGAATGATTTCAAAACATGTACAAATGAGAAGTTTTGCATTATAGTTATTGAAAGTACAAGTGAATGGTGTTGATTTCCTCGAAAAACCCGATGTTTTCCGATAATATAATATAATTGTTTCAAATTGTTATACCGTCACAACGAATGATTATGATTTTCCTTGATTACTCGGATAGTATTGGCTTCATTTATTTATGTGAGTCGTTATAACCATGCATAATAATGACTAGTTCGTCTGTCTTGGCATTCTAGCGGACGCCGGAATTGATCTTATGATTTTGTCACCCTAGACTGGCCGAGTCTAACTGTAGCAAACAACTGAGGTGTGGGGGAGTCACCCCCGTATAGATCTATACACAAACTCTCGCTCTCCCTCCAGGAGACTTTGATTATAACTATAGACTACGAACGACACTTAGAGGTGTCGCCCGTTATTACTCACTTAATCCAAACGAAATTGATTACTATTGATTAACGACCTGTATTTGTTCACTTGAATTGAAGGTAAGCCTAACAAACGAGGAGAAGAGGATTACAAAGTCCTGCTAATTACGTGTTTTATTTAGGGCTGTTGGTTATACAAAGGACTCGTTGGCCCATTTCACATTTGATTTAATTGGACCTTACTAGCAATGCTAATGGGCCACTGAGGCCCAATAACACATAGAAGCCATTGAGGGTCCCTTAAACATGTATTGGGTCACAGGAGGCCCAATAGACATGTGTTATTATTGTTAGGCCCAAAAGTCATGTCGATGGGCCACAAAGGCCCAATAAGCATGATTAGGATCTTTTAAGCCCAACTATTTGAATATTTACTTGTTTTAGGTATAGTATAATTGTCGGAAGTTTGATTGAACAATTGTTAAATTCGCAACGGCACGAAATTTGTCGATTGTTTATAACGATATTTGAAAATATATGTATATTTTTCATTCTATTTTTATAAGTTGTAATTTGGTATTTTTGACCCAAATATCTTAATAATAAAATAATTGACTCAAAATTTTGGTTCGGCCCATTCAGCCCTTTTTCTAATAAAAATGACAATTTTAGTCCCTTATAAACAAAAAAGACATTTTAGGCCCTTAAACCATTTTCTTGACATTTTTGACCCATAGACTTGTTTAAGTAATGTTTTTAGCTCAAAATTTACTCTTTGGCAGTTTCATCCCCTTCAGTAGAGAGTTTTTATGTTAAAGTCCAAGTTTTTCGCAACTTTTACAATTTTGGCCCAAATTCCAAAAACTTTACATTTTTGATCCTTTTTGGAAAAGAAATCATTTTAACCCTTGAAATAGTTTTGTTTACCCCTTTTACCCCCTGTTTTGAGAGTCGTACCATTTCAGTCCCTTGAAAATCATATTTTTGCAATTTTTGGGCCTATGGGCCGAAAAGCCCAAAAATTGGCCCATTAAGCTACAAATTACATATCTAGTCCTTTGAAGAGCATAATATTCATAAAAACATTTATTTTAACTGTTTTGACTCTTTTGGTCCTTTGGAAAAACCGTGAATGGCAATTTTTAACCCAACTTTTGTTTATTTGACAAATATAGTCCAAAAAAATGAGTTTTATGTTGCAATATGTTTATTATAACTTTAGAGGGTAATTTTTCTTGACTTGTTTAGTGTAATATATCTTAGATCATGTTTGTTTTCCTTCTTGTGCCATAGATCTCGAGATTTCTTTCCTTTTTGTTACATATTTACCACATAAACACATAAAATCACACATATACACATGAAATCACACATAACATACACATACACATAGATCTACACATTTTACTTGTATTCTCCCCCATAAAACTTGTGAAAACCGAAAATAGAGGGGTATGAACTCACCTTTTCTTGTTGTTTTCGATTTGAAAAAGAAAGGGAAGAGTTTGATGCTATTTTTCGGCCCTAGCAAGCTTTCTTGTGTTGATTTCGAACTTAAGGAGCTTCTAAGGAGTAGATCACGAAAATTGTGTGAGTTAGGAAGAAGTTTTGATGAAATAAAGAGGCTAGGTTATGGATCTAAACAATAACTTACCAATGATGATGATTATTGTGGAATAACCTTCTTGAAAAGCTCTAAATCTCGAAAATTTGGAAGAAGAAGTGAAGAAGTTGTTGTGAGTTCTTGAGAGAAGCTTAAGTGAAATAAAAGTGTGTGTGTGTGTGTGTTGACACTCTCGGCCGAGAGTAGTAGAAGGAGAAGAGAGAGAGATGAAAGGATAGTGCATGGAAACATGTGAGATTTGCATGGAGATCCCATAGGTATTAAGGAGGTGGCTAATCCTCCTTAATCCTCTAATTTCCCTTTTTTTTCTTCTACTTGGGCCGAGAGAGAGAAGAGAGAAAAGGATTTGGGCCTTTTGTGCTTAAGTCTCCTAATGAGAAGCCCTAGCTAATGGTTTTCGGCCCAATGGGCCTTTTAGATCAATACACGGCCCAATATACATCAAGGAATGAGTTTTATAGTCCATTAGGGCTAATTAGATTTGTTATGGCTCAATAAGGCTCATTTAGATAAACTAGCCCATTTTAGGATTATAAGGCCCAAAAAGGTTAAGTTTTATGGAAGTGGGTCCAATTAGGGTCCATTTAAGGGTCCTAAGCCCAAAATAGTCAAATTGGAAGCTTATTGGTCCATTAGGTCTAATAAGGAAATCCTAGTCCAAAATGGACTTGAACCGGGATTTTTAGGGTTTCCAACCTTTTGTTGACTATTTGAATGTTTGTATAGAGTATTTGATGGAATTTTGTGGTCATTGAATAAGCACCATACATGTTTTCAAGTTTTAGTTACAATGTTATCCTGGTTAAGGGTTTTACAAAGCATCAGAATTCCTAGTTGTGACACCTGAACACAAGATATGGACAAATTATAAACAAATTAAAGCAATTGGGAACCAAACTAGATTTTAGTTAACCTCATTATTATTTGTTATTATATTAGTAATATTGTTGATAAAGTTAAAAACAAAACATTAGATTAAATAGGTTTTAGGTTGAATGTAACAACCGAGAATTTGAGGAGCAACTTTGGGTATAAATCGCCTTTTGAGGATTGGACACGGCGTGTTGGAGGCACAACACTGTGTGTCCAGATAAAAAAAATATGCGGGTTTCATAATGGGAAACATGGCGTGTTTCCTCTGATGGGTTTTGAGCATTCTAACACTCCTATGGTGTGCATGCAACCCAATGTGCCTTGGATATATGTTTTCACTATTATACATGCAAATATACAAAATTCCAAAGCATCATCCTAACTAGCATATTATGGAGCAACTATACTACAAGAGTCTAGTTAGATGACATACCTTTTGATGGAGCTTGAAGTCTTGAACCTTTAAGAGCTTATCCCCAATAGTGTGGAAGCCTCAAATGGAATCACAAATCACCAAAACAACTTGGAGAACTTGAGAGAATAGTAAGCACACTAGAAATCGGCCCACTCTTGTACACTCACACACTGGTGCCATTTCATGTGCCAAAGATCTCTTTATATAGTATGGAGGATTAGGGTTACATTCATGTAAACCCTAATACCCATGACCTTTCATTTCCATGGGATCCATGGGTTAAAACTCCATGGACTATCCATGCAAGTTTAGCCCAACCTAAATGAACTTGGCGCATTCTATATATATATATATATATATATATATATATATATATATATATATATATATATATATATATACATATATACATATATATATATATATATATATATACATATATATATATAAGAGTCCATATTTAATTAGTTCCTTTTGATCACTAAATTAATTCTAATTTAATTCTTGATCAATACTAATTAAATAATATGATTTCATATTAATATATTATAAATTATAATATATTAATAAACCATAGACATATTATTCTCAAAAGATTATCCATACAAATTGTTTCGGTGAAATGCAACCCAAATGGACCATGCTACTCTCGGGTCGAGTACATACCAATAATAATTATGGGCTTAGACATATAATCCAACAATCTCCCACTTGGATAAGTCTAAAACTATTATTCAAGTATGACTCCAAGATCCCGACTAGCAATCGTAGCTCTTAAAGCCGCTGTCGAACTCTGACCTAGTCAAATGACGTGTCCATTAGATAAAGGATCATATATTCCTCCATTCTAGATATCATATGGACTGAGACATGGATTATAATCATTCTCTCTGTCCATTTGTTGTTTCCCGATTTCCGATTTATGACAACTGACTAATTGAACAAATCAAATCAGTCCAGGCTTGGCCAAGCACTTAGGGGTGTCATCACTAAATCATCAAGGTGCCCACAAATATCGCTTTTATCCCTCCAAGGGTAAAAGGAATGGATAAACTTCAACCCAAATGTTCGCTTGTACTTACTCATCAAATTACACACAACGATATGTTTTATAACAACCAAGTTACTGGTTGCATTTACATATGTCAATGTGGAACCGACGCGCAACTACAACTCACACGTCTCCGTTTGAAGAATATAAGATATTATCGTCTCATGATCACTCGTGATAAAATCCATGAAGTGATTCAAATGAGCGTGGGTTTAATCCAATACTCGAATCTTATTCCAGGAGCACTCATGAATGTTGCAGCAACTTTTGCTATGTCTAAACACTTTAGACATCTACAAGTCTAATTCATAACAGTCTTGATTCATACCTACTTCCAAAGTATGATTGACTGTGGATAGTTTGAATAACCTAGTTATTCAGGAAGTCAAAACATGCAAAGTGAAACACAAGAATAATCGAATCCAATATGGTCTCAGAACTTATGAATATAAGTAAAACACCTTTTATTTATCACCATAACGATTACACATTATTCATTGCATAATGTTTCGATTTATCAACTTAACACTTGAATTAAAAACAATAGTTGTCCCATGCTCCAAGCATGCACACTATGTTTTCTAAACAATAGTTATGTCATACACCAAGTATGCACACTATGTTTGTCTATGATCCTTACTTTGTGAAATAGATCAATTGAGCATGATTTCAATGATGCTCATTTCACAATCCCAAATCCTTATCGTAAATGTAAGAATTCCAAATTCCTTCCATTTACCGAAATATGTTAGATTCTAAACTTATATGCATTGATCCTCTTGTAATGACTATGCACAAAGTCACAAAGACTTATCAATAGACATTACAGAGTATTCCAATGGAGATCAATTCCATGGAAACGAAGTCTAAAATTCAAAGTACATTCCTTTAAACATCCTTCTTGCATTAAGTTTTCTAATCTTACACAGATTCAATGAATAACTTCCACCTTTGAAACATTTCCATATTCCCATTTTGACTATCACTTCTGAACAAGAGTTGCCTTCTTTCAGAATATGTCAATATGGTCCTTTCCAAAAATTTACATCATACTTCCAACTGTCCATGAGCAACCAATCTTTGGTAAACCTCAGATTGTGCTCGACAATTGCTTAATCATTTTAGTCATATCCAATTCTATACCTTTTCCCCTCTTAATGCCCTAGGCATTTGGAAAATTTAAAAAGGATAAATATTATAACACATGTAATCGAGCCTATACCCGAATCATATGGGACACGATTCATGATGTCTCACATAAAGACATGATCCTAGACCAGTCTTTTGCTACAATATTTTGTCTATGCCATGTTTTCATAATTCGACTATGAAGAGGGATGATGTAATCATAATCGAATTTTGAGAACGCAATATATATAGAATTTCCTTATGTTGAACCATTCCAACATAAAATTCATATATATATATATATATATATATATATATATATATATATATATATATATATATATATCCTTGACTAAAGATGATTAAAATCTCAATCTAAGCTTTTAGAATTGAAATGAAGTATAATTTCCTCTCCCTTAATTATAGCAAAACAACTTTTCAAATCCTGCAGAGTCACGAATTGAGACTTTTGTTTTCTATAATTAACACTTAACATAATAATCATGCTCCCACTAACATGATAATTATTAGCATAACACTTATGCTCCCACTAGCTTTGACATGTATCCAGGAATCAGCTGGATTTCTAGAAATCAATACTTTATTGACTTTCTTACCAAAGTTCAGATTTCTAATACGAGATGCTTTGATAAGACTTTATCAAAATCATACACCTTTTGTGACAACCGTCAAAATTCGAGTCGGTTCTAGATTTGAATAAACTTAGTTGCACATATACGCATGACACATACTGGACTTAGTGACTAGAAGCTCAGTTATAACCTACTAGAAACTTGGAAGCAACTAGAAAGAATGGATAATGTACTTAGATTTCACATTGATATGTGAATTCTACAACTACTTAACTGTAGAGGCTATCTATATTCGGGTCACTCTTTGACTCGAACACCTTTTCATGAATCATATATACACATCATACACTTGACCTAGAAGTAGAAATTAGGTCAAAGTCTCATAGAAACTTAAGTCAAAGTTGAAGACTAGGACTAGTATACTTGATTCCTCAATTTCGCTTGAATCTCGGAATCACTACATAGAATGCCAATAAACCGATAAAAATAAATTACAAACATTATTTATAACTATAAAAGAGTTATAATACCATAAGATAATTTAAAGTCTCAAATATTCTATTTATTTTGATATCCAAATTTTTACAAACTCTCAAAAACCCTAAAAACCCTAAAACTTAAATTTTATAAAGTTTAACATCAAGAATTCTATAAAAATAGTTATGAAACTTATAATATTATCTTAAAACAATTAAATTCAGGGAAATATAATCAAGGAAAATAAAAATTTAAGTCATTAACATTCATCCTTAATTTATAAGTCAAAAATCAAGGTTTCATGAATAAAAACTTGATTTTAGTGCACATTTTATATAAAATTTAGATATTTTATAAAATAACTTAAATTTTATAAAACAAAATGAATGAGAAAGGGTTATTATACTCAAAATTTCGGACCCCTCTCTTCCCATATCTCTCTCTCACACTCTCATTCTCCAACACACACACATCTCTCTTCTTTCTCTCTCTAGAAAACTCTCTCTACCTTCTCTCTAATTTTTTTTCTCCAAACACCACAACCACAGCCTCTTAACCACGAAATTATGGAGATTCATAAGGGTTTTTCAAGCCACAAATAAATTTAAGGTAAAGAACATACATCTCTTGAAGATCCACAACAATGATTTAAGCCATGCATGTGCATTTTACTTCAAAAACCGACTTCTAGTTCTTCATGTTCTTCAAACTTGTTTTCTTTTTGTTAAAATGTTTTTGAGAACATCATGGATGTGTTTTAACACCATGCATGTATGATAAACAAGGTTGCATGTTCATGATCTTAGTGCAAAAATCGATTTTAAGGATTAAAACATCAAACTCAAGTTAAGAGTTTTTGAGAAACAAAATTTTGTTCATAAATGAATGTATACATTTTGATAAGTTTTAATCTTTTGATCTCTGGAAACATGACTAGAATATAAGTTTATCATGATATCTTTTAAAATATTTCAAAAGATTTACTCAAAGAAATGATGAGAACTCATTTTTCTAACCAATCACCATGCATGCAATCTGCCAGATTTCTCTACCTGACTTTAAACTGTCATATCTCACTCATTTCTTAACAAAAATTCGGGTTTATTTTTCTGAAATATAATATTTTGAGTTAGCTTTCAAACCCATCTGACCTCACTGGAAAATTCAAATATTTCGATTTTTAGCAATTTTTACAAAACTGTTGCTCAATCAGCACCTTTTTGTGAATACTAGTTTTGTATTGCATGTTCAAAGATCTTATTCATCACTAAAAATCAAGGAAAAATTAACTTGAGCACTTAACATCATGTATTAAGAGGTATAAAAATATCTTGATTCAAAAGCGTTTGGAACATGTTGCAAAAATTCTCAAAGTAACATCAATAATTTTTACCAAAATCACAAGAATCAAGTTTTCTCTATAATTGTTTGAGCCTTTAGGCATGTTTTTCGACATCAAAAATAAGAAAACAATTTTTCATTGTTATTAAATTGTTTTAAGTTGCATTCTGGAAATTTTCAGCTCAATATATATTTTCTTTATTTTTACATGAAAATAATAATAAAATAGAGTGTTAAAGCATATAAAATACTTAAACTTGTAAATAAATTCTGGAAATATTTGTGGATGACCCTTTAAGTTAATAAACATTTCTCATGAAGTTTCATCGATTTTTGTTACTGTTTAGTATGGTTTTTAATTTTCTTTTTATTTAGCTCTAATAAATCATAAAACCACTTTAGGGAATGTGAAAATATTATTTCTTATTTTTCGCAGCTTGTACCTTATATTTAAGACTCCGAAAAATATTTTGGGAATTTTTGAAAATGTATATCTATTTTTCTTGAATTTTTGTGTTTATAATGGACTAAAAACAGGAAAAATAGTTTTACTCATCCAAAATTCATGAAAATTTACCAGAAACTCTTATAATATGTTAGGATGACACATAAAAATTTTGATGATTTTTATCTTCTGTATGCTATTTTTCTTCTATTTTCCCAAGATTTACTACACTTAAATGTACAAAAATCAGAAAAATTGTGTTAAACTTTTTGAAAACACATATTAATATTTTTCCTAGATTATGTACACTGTAAAATAGTTACACAAAAATTACAAGAATTTTTCATGATAATTTACTATTTTTCCATGATTTTACGATTATTCATGGAATTAAATGATGAAAAATAGTTAGACAAATCAAAAATCCAAGAAAATTTATCTTTAGGTGTTTGACTTCAATTAAAAATGAAATACAAAGTTTGGGAAAGTTTAGAACTAAATTGATTTCGTTTTGAATATTTAATCATTGGAACACCTCTAAAATGTTAAATATTAACATTTCAATAATGGAAATTTTCCACTTAAATTGTTATATAACAATTGATTCTTTGAAACTTAATTTCCACAGAAAAATGTTTGTAACTTATCAATATTAAATTTTGACACATTATTGGCATAATTCTATTGTAGTAGTAAGTATACTAGTATTAGATTTCAATTAGAGACTCATTAGTGTGTAACATCGTTGTAGGAAAACGATAGTGGTACGAGTGGAGCGTAGATCAAGGCATCATTTGCATTGTGAGTATTCACGTACTCCCCTATTTTCAGTTTTTATGTTTTGGGGTGGAAAAGCATGTCCCGAAAAACTATTATTTGAATGTTGTACTTAAATTGATTTGTATCAAACATGATTGCTATTTTATTGCTATATCTCTCTATGTATGTCTATGCAACACGGAACATGAGAACTTATCGTATTAAGGCCCTTCCCTTATCTCTAACCATTAACTCTTTGAGCCAATGGTCATTATGGATAGCGCTATTAGGAATTGACAACTCCTCACTCGCCCGATTGCTGGAGTGCATGATACCATATTAATCTATGGAACGATAAGCATAGATCTTGATAGGGCTTCAGTCATAGGTTTGGTTGAGAACTCATTGTTTGCTCATACACATACAAACTTGTTATTTATTATGGCAATAAACTCGTTTATCAATTATAGCAATCAACTTTGTTTCTTATTATAGCAATAAACTTTGTATCTCATTATAACAACGAACTTTTGTTACTAAATACTTATTTACTTGTTTTAGCAACAAAATTGGTTGCTTCTTATAGTAACAAACTTGTTTGCTCCTTGTAGCAATGAAACTTGATTACTCATTTTAGTAACAAACTTTATTTCCCATGAGGATATGAACGTTGCATCTCTTTTGGGCAACATACTTTATTTCTCATGATGACAACGAACTTTGTTTACACAAACTTATTTACTCATTTTAGCAATATATTTTTATCTATGGAAACTTATATCAAAATTTGATTTCGATTCATGAAACCAATATTATTTTTAAACTTGTGAGTACTCACCAACTATTTTTATAGTTGACGCTCGTTTTACATGCTTTTTCAGGAATCATCGAGTAAGTGGCACTTAGGGACACTTCAGTTTTAGGAGCATTCGCATGTGTTGTATTTCAATTTACATTGTAATTTCTTTTAAAAGTTGTTCAAACCCATTGTAAAATTGTAATGATTTTTAATACTATGGTTGGTGTTGTCTTTTAACTTTTGCTATGAAACCATTTATACTGCCACGCCTCGTGTTTCCGCTTTAGCGGGGTGTGACAGGAAATGGTATCAGAGCCGAAGGTTATAGAGAATACCGGTTTTCCTTTGGAGAACCACAACTATAGCCAAAAATTTTCAAAATGTTTTTAAAATACCGAACATACTACTAGTATAACTAATTCAAGTACGCATTATTGGACTTTAACTAAGTATAGCCTGGCCAACTATGCTTAATTAAGGAAACTTAATGCGAGGCTTGAAACGGTTATAGTAGAATTATGTTCAAAACAGTTTTCAACTTAAACTTTTGAAAAACAAAATTTTTGGTGTGCGTACGGGCATTGCATATTATAGGCATTCATCTATATACACTTAGAAACTAAGTTCACTGTTATATCAATGCCCTTATTTAGAAATATTCTTATCCCTTATCAAGTGCTAGGTTAACCACTTAGGTTATATCACTAGCCACTCTAAGAGCAATGCACATAGTACTGATAATGGGTATTCCTCGGTAGCTATTGACTTTAGATATAAGGTTAGTAGTTAGATATACACTAGTAATAATCTTAAGTCGAAACCAATACCAATTATCCATCAATACCTCTTCATCGTCTTCGTACTAGAGTTACAACTAGGAAAAAGCGTTTCGATACCGACAAGAATGATAATTGGAGCATCGAGTAAGGATGTAGATGAGTCACCACTAAGTAATCACTTGGATACCATTGGCGGGCATTCCGGATTCGACTCACAAGGAGACACAAAGGTTTAACCTATTGCTACTAATACGTGAGACCTTATTACTACGCTACGATTTAGCTTTAGGTTGTTTCCACCTTCAGGTTAAAACTTAACATAGGATATCCCTTTGACCTCTATAAAAGGCCACGAAACTGCATTGACACCATAAAACGTTTTTCAAACAATTTTTCTTGCCCTTTATCTTAGGGAAAAAGACATCGGTACTCGTCTTATACTCGCCTTGTACTCGCCTTAGTATTTAGGTACGATCAGCTACACTAATATACTTATTCCTTACTTCTTAATCTTCCATCGAAAAATTATTTCGTTTCATCGGTTTTATTTATCATCGATAAAATACTTTATAACCACTTCATACAACTTACTAGACATTTCCTAACAATGTAAGCCATATTCTCGCTAAAAATCTTTTGACAACTTGCTTTAACTTAACACTTTTCTTCAAAACTCAATTTAACTAATATTGGTTTTAACCTTGCTATTTCAATTTCATTTTAAATTCATTTCAATGGATTGATGTGCTTTTAAGGGCATATAAACCACTTTTGTTTTAAGACTTTTGACTACTTCCCCATTTAGGCATCGTACTTTACTTAAATGTGTTTTCTAGAAACCCAACATGGTATTTTTACAACTTTCTAATCCAAATGTGTTTACAAGACATCACTGATGCCTACATTTCAAAACACACCTTATTTGTTTATTTTATTTCAAATTAGTTTTATAATCTGTGTTTATAAAACTTACAACATTGCAAAACTTAGTGTTCACTTTTAAATTTCCAGTGACACCTTCAACAATGTATAATTACTCTTCTAAATCTATTGAGTCTTTACCTTATATGTTTTAACTATTATTGAACTCCATTCTAAAAAGTCAAATTGTCAGATTTTCAACTACCGTTTGTAGTGCTTCTTCTTTTTCACAAATGGAGTTTAAATTAATAAGGTAACTTGTGATTATTAGCAAACATTATAAGACTCTCACATGTCTATTTAATCATCAATATACATCAAATATTAAAGTTTGAAATATATCTCAACCTGGTTTTAATCTACCTATAGGTATTGTTCTTATAATTTTAACAATAACAATCATTGTCGCCGCTACCTTCCTTTTTCTTTCCCCCGCACTTGATTTCTTGCTCTCCTTATGACTTTAGATCTCACACACCCATAATAGTAACATAATACATTGTCTAACTTTGTTTCTGTCTATTTTGCTTCTCCTGGTATCATGTTTGTACACATACATACTAGAAGTCTATCCTTTCGTTTTGAGCGATTAATACATGTATAGCCGTGAGGAATAATTTTTATTTAGTCAACTTTGATATATTCAATTACGCCTTTTTATCATATACATCTTGTTTTTATTTTGAAATCTCTATAAACAAGTGATCCTTATTTACATTTGCTCTTTCGTTCTAAATTCAGAAACTTGATATAAAATGCAATTTTCATTGTATTTTTCCTTATAATTAATACACAAGATGAATACTCTTATGCTTATAATTTTTCTATATCCGGAAAATATATGTGAAGGATATGTATCCTTATGTTTCTTCTTTTCTTTAAATACATCAAGAATTTTGAATTTTACGATTATCTATTCTCTAAATGATTGTTTTTGTAGAAACACTAAACTATGAATGCCCTATTTTGAAGATTGACATTTTTACATCTTTCTTAAAATAGTAATTTACTTTGCAATTTTCAGTGAGTTCCTAAACTCTCAAGCTTGTTTTCATAAGTATTTTGACTCCTCGTAAACTTAGATTTGTCCTGACTTAGACAATTAGTCAATTTTTCAAATAGCGTAATATCAATAATTTCAATAAAAAAAAATTCCCTTAATGACGACTTAAACCATTAACTTTAATTAATCTTTATATTATTTTACTACTTTGTTGGATCGCCACACATGTATCTTCATTATCTTGGAATTATTACACATTTTGATAATAGTGAGATTAATTATCATTTCTAAACAGACATTTTGATAACAATGAGATTTTTAATCACTTCTAAACACTTAAAATGCTATATACACAATGTGATTTAATTTATCATAAATTTTCATCGCCTCCATTTGCACCAATGACTCTCTAAATATATTTATTCTTCGAATAAGGTTTTATTATTGTAAGAGTAACCGTAGTAGTAATTATAGCCTCGGAGATGCTCAATCATTCGTAATTTATTTTGTCGACGACACTTAATTAGCCTTTACATTTGAGATGTACCAAAACTTCGTTGCCTACCCTTAGTACGTATTTTTACGAACTTACCCTCAATCGCTTCTCTTTCATTCGTGCTACCCCTTCTTGTTTCAAAATATATCCTTTCCAGATGTAGTAGCCAACCCGAAAGTGAACAAATTGTTCCTAATCTCTTCTTTATTAGGCGGCGAATTTACACTTAGTGCTAATTTAGAACGCGACTTAAGGATCAATGCGGATTTAACGCTCAGTGCAGTTAGTGCTTCAGCAAAACTTATAGCTCTCTTAATTCAGATAATATCTAACTAGATGATCTTTTTCGACTAGGTTGCCATGTTTGGATTATGATTTCCATGATCCTAATTTCTCGCAATCTAAATTGTAGAACTCGAATTAAGGAAACATTAATTTGACTATAGCTAAAGAATTGGGCTTTTCCCTTGAGGAAATAAACCCGAAATAATCAAAGAACATTGCAAGTCACCACCTCTCCAACTATATAATTGTATTCGACTGAGTTCTAATCGAATACGTCACGAATTGAATTTCGGGGCGAAATTCTTTCAACCAGGGGAGAATGTGACAACCGTCAAAATTCGAGTCGGTTCTAGATTTGAATAAACTTAGTTGCACATATACGCATGACACATACTGGACTTAGTGACTAGAAGCTCAGTTATAACCTACTAGAAACTTGGAAGCAACTAGAAACAATGGATAATGTACTTAGATTTCACATTGATATGTGAATTCTACAACTACTTAACTGTAGAGGCTATCCATATTCGGGTCACTCTTTGACTCGAACACCTTTTCATGAATCATATATACACATCATGCACTTGACCTAGAAGTAGAAATTAGGTCAAAGTCTCATAGAAACTTAAGTCAAAGTTGAAGACTAGGACTAGTATACTTGATTCCTCAATTTCGCTTGAATCTCGGAATCACTACATAGAATGCCAATAAACCGATAAAAATAAATTACAAACATTATTTATAACTATAAAAGAGTTATAATATCATAAGATAATTTAAAGTCTCAAATATTCTATTTATTTTGATATCCAAATTTTTACAAACTCTCAAAAACCCTAAAAACCCTAAAACTTAAATTTTATAAAGTTTAACATCAAGAATTCTATAAAAATAGTTATGAAACTTATAATATTATCTTAAAACAATTAAATTCAGGGAAATATAATCAAGGAAAATAAAAATTTAAGTCATTAACATTCATCCTTAATTTATAAGTCAAAAATCAAGGTTTCATGAATAAAAACTTGATTTTAGTGCACATTTTATATAAAATTTAGATATTTTATAAAATAACTTAAATTTTATAAAACAAAATGAATGAGAAAGGGTTATTATACTCAAAATTTTCGGACCCCTCTCTTCCCATATCTCTCTCTCACACTCTCATTCTCCAACACACACACATCTCTCTTCTTTCTCTCTCTAGAAAACTCTCTCTACCTTCTCTCTAATTTTTTTCTCCAAACACCACAACCACAGCCTCTTAACCACGAAATTATGGAGATTCATAAGGGTTTTTCAAGCCACAAATAAATTTAAGGTAAAGAACATACATCTCTTGAAGATCCACAACAATGATTTAAGCCATGCATGTGCATTTTACTTCAAAAACCGACTTCTAGTTCTTCATGTTCTTCAAACTTGTTTTCTTTTTGTTAAAATGGTTTTGAGAAAATCATGGATGTGTTTTAACACCATGCATGTATGATAAACAAGGTTGCATGTTCATGATCTTAGTGCAATAATCGATTTTAAGGATTAAAACATCAAACTCAAGTTAAGAGTTTTTGAGAAACAAAATTTTGTTCATAAATGAATGTATACATTTTGATAAGTTTTAATCTTTTGATCTCTGGAAACATGACTAGAATATAAGTTTATCATGATATCTTTTAAAATATTTCAAAAGATTTACTCAAAGAAATGATGAGAACTCATTTTTCTAACCAATCACCATGCATGCAATCTGCCAGATTTCTCTACCTGACTTTAAACTGTCATATCTCACTCATTTCTTAACAAAAATTCGGGTTTATTTTTCTGAAATATAATATTTTGAGTTAGCTTTCAAACCCATCTGACCTCACTGGAAAATTCAAATATTTCGATTTTTAGCAATTTTTACAAAACTGTTGCTCAATCAGCACCTTTTTGTGAATACTAGTTTTGTATTGCATGTTCAAAGATCTTATTCATCACTAAAAATCAAGGAAAAATTAACTTGAGCACTTAACATCATGTATTAAGAGGTATAAAAATATCTTGATTCAAAAGCGTTTGGAACATGTTGCAAAAATTCTCAAAGTAACATCAATAATTTTTACCAAAATCACAAGAATCAAGTTTTCTCTATAATTGTTTGAGCCTTTAGGCATGTTTTTCGACATCAAAAATAAGAAAACAATTTTTCATTGTTATTAAATTGTTTTAAGTTGCATTCTGGAAATTTTCAGCTCAATATATATTTTCTTTATTTTTACATGAAAATAATAATAAAATAGAGTGTTAAAGCATATAAAATACTTAAACTTGTAAATAAATTCTGGAAATATTTGTGGATGACCCTTTAAGTTAATAAACATTTCTCATGAAGTTTCATCGATTTTTGTTACTGTTTAGTATGGTTTTTAATTTTCTTTTTATTTAGCTCTAATAAATCATAAAACCACTTTAGGGAATGTGAAAATATTATTTCTTATTTTTCGCAGCTTGTACCTTATATTTAAGACTCCGAAAAATATTTTGGGAATTTTTGAAAATGTATATCTATTTTTCTTGAATTTTTGTGTTTATAATGGACTAAAAACAGGAAAAATAGTTTTACTCATCCAAAATTCATGAAAATTTACCAGAAACTCTTATAATATGTTAGGATGACACATAAAAATTTTGATGATTTTTATCTTCTGTATGCTATTTTTCTTCTATTTTCCCAAGATTTACTACACTTAAATGTACAAAAATCAGAAAAATTGTGTTAAACTTTTTGAAAACACATATTAATATTTTTCCTAGATTATGTACACTGTAAAATAGTTACACAAAAATTACAAGAATTTTTCATGATAATTTACTATTTTTCCATGATTTTACGATTATTCATGGAATTAAATGATGAAAAATAGTTAGACAAATCAAAAATCCAAGAAAATTTATCTTTAGGTGTTTGACTTCAATTAAAAATGAAATACAAAGTTTGGGAAAGTTTAGAACTAAATTGATTTCGTTTTGAATATTTAATCATTGGAACACCTCTAAAATGTTAAATATTAACATTTCAATAATGGAAAGTTTCCACTTAAATTGTTATATAACAATTGATTCTTTGAAACTTAATTTCCACAGAAAAATGTTTGTAACTTATCAATATTAAATTTTGACACATTATTGGCATAATTCTATTGTAGTAGTAAGTATACTAGTATTAGATTTCAATTAGAGACTCATTAGTGTGTAACATCGTTGTAGGAAAACGATAGTGGTACGAGTGGAGCGTAGATCAAGGCATCATTTGCATTGTGAGTATTCACGTACTCCCCTATTTTCAGTTTTTATGTTTTGGGGTGGAAAAGCATGTCCCGAAAAACTATTATTTGAATGTTGTACTTAAATTGATTTGTATCAAACATGATTGCTATTTTATTGCTATATCTCTCTATGTATGTCTATGCAACACGGAACATGAGAACTTATCGTATTAAGGCCCTTCCCTTATCTCTAACCATTAACTCTTTGAGCCAATGGTCATTATGGATAGCGCTATTAGGAATTGACAACTCCTCACTCGCCCGATTGCTGGAGTGCATGATACCATATTAATCTATGGAACGATAAGCATAGATCTTGATAGGGCTTCAGTCATAGGTTTGGTTGAGAACTCATTGTTTGCTCATACACATACAAACTTGTTATTTATTATGGCAATAAACTCGTTTATCAATTATAGCAATCAACTTTGTTTCTTATTATAGCAATAAACTTTGTATCTCATTATAACAACGAACTTTTGTTACTAAATACTTATTTACTTGTTTTAGCAACAAAATTGGTTGCTTCTTATAGTAACAAACTTGTTTGCTCCTTGTAGCAATGAAACTTGATTACTCATTTTAGTAACAAACTTTATTTCCCATGAGGATATAAACGTTGCATCTCTTTTGGGCAACATACTTTATTTCTCATGATGACAACGAACTTTGTTTACACAAACTTATTTACTCATTTTAGCAATATATTTTTATCTATGGAAACTTATATCAAAATTTGATTTCGATTCATGAAACCAATATTATTTTTAAACTTGTGAGTACTCACCAACTATTTTTATAGTTGACGCTCGTTTTACATGCTTTTTCAGGAATCATCGAGTAAGTGGCACTTAGGGACACTTCAGTTTTAGGAGCATTCGCATGTGTTGTATTTCAATTTACATTGTAATTTCTTTTAAAAGTTGTTCAAACCCATTGTAAAATTGTAATGATTTTTAATACTATGGTTGGTGTTGTCTTTTAACTTTTGCTATGAAACCCTTTATACTGCCACGCCTCGTGTTTCCGCTTTAGCGGGGTGTGACACCTTTCCTTAGATAGCTCACATGTGTGTCTAAACAATTTTATAACTATGAAAAGGGATGTCGTAATCATAGTCTCAATTGTTTAGACCTTTTCCATTTCTCACAAGTCCATGTTAGTATACCGGTTAACCACACACGCTCCACTAAAGACTTTGAGAATGCAAATATCACAATTAATATCTACTTAAAATATATTTAGCGAAAACGTTTCCTCACCATCATTTTCATGAATCGGAGAGAAACCTTATGACACTTAGATTTTATGGTGTATGTGTTCCTATCCATGTGAATTTGTCAAAACCATAATCACAAGACAAGGTTAGTGACAAATTCAAACTCATATGGACATAACTTGTTCAATCTTATTTTCTTGCCAGGTGGCAGCCCAAGGGCCTACCATGTCTTCCAAGCTGTTATGCAAGCAACCGAGAACTCATAGAACTCACATGCATAGTCAACGTTAACCGGAATGGGCATAGAAACAAGAATTATGTCTGGACGATAGGTTTATAAGTTCAAAAACAGGTTTATAAGTTCAAAAACATCTTAGGGTAATGATTCTAGTCCAATTCCAGCCTTAAAAGTCGAAAATCTGCACTCAGGGCCTCCTACTCGCCGAGTGTATGAACCTACTCGACGAGTAGGATGATTTTAGTCTTGGACTCGGCGAGTCCCCTAGTGGACTCGGCGAGTCCACAGTCCAGAAGCCCAGAAATTTGATTTTTACAGCATTGCATCAAGAATAACTGAAAACCAAGCCTAGGCTTTAATACCACTGATGGGTTTTGAGCATTCTAACACTCCTATGTTGTGCATGCAACCCTATGTGCCTTGGATATATGTTTTCACTATTATACATGCAAATATACAAACTTCCAAAGCATCATCCTAACTAGCATATTATGGAGCAACTATAATACAAGAGTCTAGTTAGATGACATACCTTTTGATGGAGCTTGAAGTCTTGAACCTTTAAGAGCTTAGCCCCAATAGTGTGGAAGCCTCAAATGGAATCACAAATCACTAAAACAACTTGGAAAACTTGAGAGAATAGTAAGCACACTAGAAATCATCCCACTCTTGTTCACTCATACACTAGTGCCATTTCATGTGCCAAAGACCTCTTTATATAGTATGGAGGATTAGGGTTACATTCATATAAACCCTAATACCCATGACCTTTCATTTCCATAGGATCCATGGGTTAAAACTCCATGGACTATCCATGCAAGTTTAGCCCAACCTAAATGAACTTGGCCCATTATATATATATATATATATATATATATATATATATATATATATATATATATAAGAGTCCATATTTAATTAGTTCCTTTTGATCACTAAATTAATTCTAAATTAATTCTTAATCAATACTAATTAAATAATATGATTTCATATTAATATATTATAACTTATAATATATTAATAAACCATAGACAAACTATTCTCAAAAGATTATCCATACAAATTGTTTCGGTGAAGTGCAACCCAAATGGACCATGCTACTCTCGGGTCGAGTACATACCAATAATAGTTATGGGCTTAGACATCTAATCTAACATCCCCTTGGAACACGACGTGTTGATGGCTGGAATGAAACCCTAATCTTCCGGGTTTTGCTCCCTATTTAAAGGAATGAGGAGGCTAGGATTTGTTCACCCTCAGCCCCTCAAGCCCTGAAAGAAACCCTAATCATCTTTCCCTCCCATTTTTGAGCTAGTTGGTGTTTTTGAAGCTAAAGAAGGAAGAAGGTGGAGGAAGGAAGCAAAGATCCAACAAGAAAGCCCCCATTCTTCAGTTTGGCACTCTTCTAGACCTTTGTAAGTGTCCAACACCCGATCTTTATCATTCAAAGTTGTTAAATCTTGAGTTTTGTCCCATTTTCTCCTTGTTCTTGAATGTTGCAATGGTTGGATCTCATAAAGTTTGCAACTTTATGAATCTCCAGGTCAAGGTGACCTAGTAGTGTCTTGGATCTAGTCCATAATCAAGTTTTGATGCCATTCATAGAGATTAGGTCATAAATCCTCATTTTGACCTAATATGGGTTCAATACATACATTGGACATGTATGTCTAAAAATCACCAACCTTTGGGATGGTTTAGGTGTAGAATCACTTATGGAAAGGATGAACTTCGTATCTTAAGGATTAAGGGTATTTTGGTTAAGCCATTGCATTATCAAGCTTGTAATTTGGGTTTTTTGGACCTTTTTGGTAGTTCCAATGGATAAAGTTGGAAACTTTACCCTTCCTAATCACATTTTGGTCTAGATCTGAGCTTTGGAGCTCTTGATGTCTAAAAGGCAGCTAAATGTATTAAGTTGTTGGAACTCAGGCGAACACGGTGTGTTTGCAAGTCAATACGGTGTGTTGGATGAGGTTTTCCCAACTGTTTGGATGCTCGCAGAACATGGCGTGTTGGGTCAACATGGACTGTTGACCTTGACCATTGACTTTGACCAAGTTGGATCTTAAGGGTATTTTGGGTATTTTGGGATCTTGATGGAATTTGTCACTTGGTGGATGTAGGTATTGTGTAGGGAGCTGAGATTCGGAGTCGGGCGTTATTAGTTCTGTTCAGTTTGCGAGGTGAGTTTCCTCACTGTACTTACGGGTCGAAGGCACCAAGGTCGACCATTTGGATGGTTATCCTGGTTTATCGTATGATTGTCTACTGTAGTGATATATTAGATCTGCATCCTGGTAGATAGGATGATGTTATGCTTAGTGATATGTAAGATCTGTCTGTTTGTTTACTGGCTGGTTATTTGTATGCTTATCTATTATATGTGCACATGTTTGGTCAGTGGCTGAGGCTTCACTGCTTTGTGCGTAAGCCAACAGGCTAGGGCATTCCAACCCGATGGTTGAGGGCCTAGTGTATTCCATCCCGAGGATGATTGGACCCATAGTATCTTGGAAATCCAACCCGATGGTTGAGGGCCTAGGGTATTCCATCCCGAGGATGATTGGACCCATAGTATGTTGGCATTCCAACCCGATGGTTGAGGGCCTGGGGTATTCCATCCTGAGGATGATTGGACCCATAGTATGTTGGCATTCCAACCATATGGTTGAGTGCCTGGGGTATTCCAACCCGATGGTTGATTGGACCCATAGTATATTGTTATTCTATATATGTTATTTGATCGTGTGTTGGTATTTTGGGGGAACTCACTAAGCTTCGTGCTTACAGTTTGGTTTATGGTTTCAGGTACCTCAGTGGACAGTGGCAGGGCGAAGGCGTGACCGTACACATCCTTGGTTTTACATCTGATTGGATCTTAGGAGACTCTGATTTTAAATAATGTTTTGGAAATGATTGTTTGTAAACACTTTTATAAAGAAATGGGTCGCTTTTGAAAGGTTTAAATTTGTTGAAAATTTTGGGCTGTTACAAGTTGGTATCAGAGCCTTGGTTTGAGTGAATTGGAGGAACACTCGTGTGAATCCAGTCTCAAACTAAGGAAAATGATTTTAAAAACGTTTTTCAAATGGTTTTCAAAATAAACAAGGAGGATGCAATGTGTACGATCAACCGGAGCCAGTAAGTGAAAGATCTAGTTGCCCAAGAGTCATTATAGAATGATATTGCTAATAATATATGATCCTATAGGACCACACCTTATAGCAAGTTACCGTAAATTTATTATTTATTAGTATAATTTGATTATTAATAAATATATATCAACACTTGTATTTAATTAGAAAATTATTATTTCGATGAATCAATATTTTACTACTTGGGAATTTATTATTTGTGGAAATAATATTTATTGGAGAAATAACAACTTATGAAATATATCATAAAGTATGATTATTTATACGTTATATTTATATATCTTAATAAACTAGTTCAATTTATATAAAATGTAGTTTTATATAAAATAAGATAATTATATTTTCATATTTATATCTTAATAAGCTAGTTACAATTTATATAAAAGATAGTTTCATATAAAATAAGATATTTATATATGAATACTTATATAAATATATATATATATATATATATATATATATATATATATATATATATATATATATATATGTTGGGAATTCTTTATAAAAATGATTGATTTTTATAAAGATAACATGTATGTGTATATAAACTAGCCTTGAGACAATTTTTGTCTTCTTTTGTGCCTAGCCTTTTCGAAAATTGTAAGGAGACCAAGCGTGGTCTTCTTTTGAATTGTTTAATCCATTCATGTCATGCTTGGAACAAAGTTGTCCATGCTTTTGCTTTATGGTCTCCCTTTTCTTTTTTGGCCATTATATAAGGAAGGGAATGGAAGGTTAGAAGGTGTTCTTATGAGCTTGTATTCTTCTTCTTTGGAGACCCATAATCGAGAGCAAAGTGCTCCCAAAGGGCTGCCATATTTTCGAAGTTTAAGTCCTTACTTCTCCTCCATTCTCTTACATTTTGATGTCAAAGAATGTCCCTTTGTTGCTTCACCTTTGAACATATATTTGGTATATATTTCAAAGGCTTATGAACAAAAAAATACAAGTGAATACTAGCATATTTTGATGGTTCTACTCTTGCTTGGTGGATACTTGTAGAGAACTCTTGTTTTAGAGTTTCATGCCACACTTCATCAACTTTCAACCTCCCATGATGATCAAAGTCTTAGAAGGTTGTTATGCTTTCCCTTCTATGGTTGTTTTAATCTTTCTAACTCTTGCAAAATGATCTTTGGTGGGTAAATAGTTTTAGTTTTATTTAACATTTTTAAAGCTTTCGTTGTCATTTTTACTGGTTGTGAAACCAAATTTTTGAATAAAAACCCAACAGTAAGTAGACCCCATATTACCACACAGTTATTTGAGATTATGTTATATTATGATAGTACAACATGCTAGTAATAGGATAGGGATCTTCAGGAATCGTATGATAGAATTGCCTGATATATGATGTCTTATCTCTTGTAGAATGCCTTATTATTGTTGTATGACTCTTTCGTGTGTGAACTAACTATTGAGTGAATGCGCTAAGTCACATACTGCATGAGTTAAATGGCCTTAGGGTAAGTGATTTGGTCCTGCTGTATAGCTCTCATCTGAGTCCAACCGTTATAGGATTGAATCTTTTAGCCTAAGATTGTTGAAGTTCTGTAGTATGTGATAGTGTTTATGTAATAGTTATCTGGCACCAATGGAGGGTCGTGTGGCAGTTGGTGGTAGGATGAGTTATGGGGGGTCAGTCGGCCAGTCCCGATATGTTTAGCGTTCCTCTAGGGAGTGAGGATAGATTGCATGAGTATGCTAGTGTGTATCCGAGATGCTGGGAGATAGAGATCGGAATCTCGAATGAGAATCCGTTTGATTTTATTATGTTTTAGTGCCAGTAGACTCCACTGCTCGAATGCTACTTTCTTTGTGCTTTGTGGGACTCTTAAGTGATGTGAGTTAGCTGTTAAGTGAACATGTTAAGTCACATGTAATAAAGGTTAAATAATCTTAGAGTGATGGGTTTGACCCTATTGCACAGATCTCGTCTGAGTCCAACCGTTGTAGGGATGAGTCTTTTACTTGAAGGGTTATCTGAGCTTTATTACATGTGATTGTGTTCACAAAGTAGCTAACTGACGTTCTGAGGAGTTCTTCAGCAGCTGATGGCAGGGGAGGTGGGGAATCCTAGGAGAGCCTAGGAAGTATTTTAGCATGATTGTTCGCTGTTGAGCAGGTATCAGAAGTATTATTATGAGTAAGTCTTGGTGGACCCGGGATGAGCCCTGAGGAAAGTATGGATAGGTGTCGAAGGTAGTATTGGGCCCGTACTACTGGAAGCACAAGATCCATACTCGAAACAAGGAAAGTTTTGGGGATTCTAAAGGCTGGTTGGGAGAGATTAGCATGGTTTGATACCATTATTCGTGGCAGTAGCTCCATACCTGTTGAGATTTGGTTATGGTTGCTCAGGCATGGGGATGGGTTTGGAATTGTTCGGCCCCAGTGCAAAATTGGTTTGGATTGATTGGTGCAGACCTAAATGAGCTTGTTAGTTTTGAGTTCTCGAGGGTTTTTCTCAAGGTCGTGCATTCGAGTCACATGGATTAAGGATGGATCGACTGTTATGATTGGTTTGGGGATTGTATTTGGAAGTAGAATGGTTGATTGATGGTTTGGTATGTCGTTATTAATTGCAACAATTTTCCCTTTCAGTCTTCCGGGTTCGGAGGAGGAGTGATCAGGCTTGTGAATTTCAGTGTTGGGATGTAAACCTAGTATGGGGACCATTGGTCACAGTGTTTGGAGATAGAATTTTAGTGCGATAGTGTGCGGGTGGGTTGATGTTGTATGGATGTTGGTTATGTGATCAAGGGTGCTTATTCTTGTGTTATAGGAAAGGAGTGGATGTTTTGGATCATAAGTCAGGATTTGTTTGATCCTTAATTTTTCTCTTTCAGTCTTCCGGGTTTGGAGGAGGAGTAATCAGGCTTGTGAATTTCAGTGTTGGGATGTAAACCTAGTATGGGGACCATTGGTCACGGTGTTTGGAGATAGAATGTCAGTGCGATAGTGTGTGGGTGGGTTGGTGTTGTATGGATGTTGGTGATGTGATCAAGGTTGCTTATTCTTGGGTTATAGGAAATGAGTGGATGTTTTGGATCATAATTCGGTATTGGTTTATAAGGGATCCTTAATGTTAAGTGGTCATTTGGAGATCTTCAGCTGAAATTCAGGATTCTCTTGGGATTTGTTTGATCATTATCTGGAAGATCATCATGTGTGCATTATTCATTCTCGGGGTCATGGATGGTTGTACCAGGTTAAGCTGGTTTGAGTTATGGTTTGGTTTTAACACCAGTGAGTGGTAGTTCGAACCCTAAGTGGGGGAGAACTAGGTATTCTGGTTGGAGGATCATCGATCTGTTCGGGTTCGTGGTATTGAGGAATGGTTTTTAGGGATCCGCGGTGCGAGTATGTGGGATCTCGGTTCAGGATTTGGTCAAGGAAAGGGTATATGGTAGGTGGTGATTGTATGCATGTGTGTAGGAGACACCTGGGTTGTCGCTCATCAGGAAGTGGGTGATCAAGGAGCTTGTTGCGGATATTGATTCCTTTTGGGGGTGCAATTGAATAGATAGGGAACCGTTGGGATTACTCAGGTCGAGTATCAGTGGTGGAGTGAATTTGTCAACTGGGTGTAAGAATTTCTAATTATAGTCTACCTTGGGTAAAGATCGATCAAGGAATCAGTTTTAGAATTTGGTGCCTTCAGCCTCGCAAGGGTTTTGGTTCATTTGATTTAATGCCATGTGTTCACGATTGTTGGTCGCATCGTTTGTCATTCAGCAAAGGGTCTCTGAAGGTTTTGAGTATGGCAGTTGAAGTTCTATGGATGTGTCATCTTATCATAATATTTAGTATGTTTTCTGTTCCTTTGGTCTCTGGGTATGCTTACCCTCAATGGCGGTGTGGAATTTTGGTTCTTAGCAGGTTTGGGTTGAGTGGCATTCAGGATCACTTTAGAAGTCTTCTCGAGTTGGTTGCGTATTGGTGGAACCTGTTCAGTCTCAATCAATTATGGAATCTTGTTTTGATCGATCATGAGTATGTCTTCTATTAAAGATTGAGGTTCTTCGTTCGATAGAACTTTGATATTTCTGCCCTTTTTGGATGAGGTTATGGGTTCCTTAAGGATATGCATTGTGGAAATTCATTATGTGTATGTCTGTTGGACAAGATAGCATTGGGGCTTGGATCAAATTATTCGCTTGGTTCTTCTAGGTGATAGCCTTTGAATTTGATCAAGGGTGCAACCGTTTATCCTATTCTCGGGTCGTGCGCGACCATGATTTCGTCGGGTTTTGCATTGGTAGCAGCTTGTTATGTGAAAGGAATTGGGTGTGGTATAGTTATGGCATTGTTGTGCTCGGTTAGCGTTGAGAGGGACGTTGTTTAGGTCCCTTCAAGGCAGTGGAAAGAGGTTGAGAATCTTTTGGCCCGTGTTGTGGGTCACGAGTGCCAGGCGAAATATGTAATGTCGATAAGATCGGCGTAATGGGTTGAGGGTTGGGTAAGGTATTCCAGACTCATGTTGTGGGCTCGGTGGCAATCCAGACCTATGATGAGGACCTTGTAAGGGTATATCGGACATAGGCCGCGGGCCCAATGATCATGTTTGTTGATTTCATTTGAGTATGGTACTTTCGGTATTGGTGCATTGATGGAAGTCGGGAGACTCACAATCAGCTGCTTTGGATAAAGGGAACAATTAAAGGTCGTTGATAGTATCGGTCGTATATCATAAAATCTCTCGGGATGGTTGCATTATAACCTCGTTTGCTCGCAAGCGGTTATGAGGGGTTGATTATCAAGGTTGGGAACTGATCATGAAGTCTCAAATCAAAAGTTCTTCGTTAATGTATCGGGTGTTTTGCTTGATGAGGGTACACCTGAATTGTTAAGGATTGGAGGTAAATGTGGAATTACTGGAATTCTCATCTTTGCTCATAGGAGCAACGGTTGGAATGGTGTGCCAGGGAGACACGGGTTAATTAAAGGCTTTTGGTGCATCTTATGGAATTGGGATTAGTGTAAAATTCGCAATTGATGTATTTGGGTTCTTTTCAGATAAGGAATTGGATTCCTGGTTTTGGAGCAAGAAATCGCCCGTCGTCAGTATGTGAGTTCTGCTTAGAATGGGTTCGATTAATGGAATGCCATCATATGTTAGGGTCGACTTTTATCAGGGATCTGGTAGGTGTTCGGAGGTATATGTTTTTAGGTATCTGTAAATTTGCTCAAGCCAGATAGGTTGTTCGGTTCGGATTGTGAAGTTGAGTCCTTGCGGGAGTAGTTTTGATTGGTTCTGTCTGCCTTGGAGTCCAACATCGTTCAGGGTTTTCAATTTCAGGTATAGCGGTTGGATATTCGTTGTCTTAGGGAAAAGTTACGATTTATTCTTCGTTTGGGCTCATGATATCTTCTATTTTGGATTCGACATCAGTAAGGGTGGGCGGTCATCAGAGCGGGGTGATTTCCCCAGTCATTTTTGTGATCAGGGAGTCCAATCAGGATCATTTAGTTCGGTAAAGGAGATACTAAGGCATGATTTCGAGGACGAAATCTAATTTAAGTGGGGGAGAGTTGTAACCCCCGAAAATTTGAGGAGCAAATTTGCGTATAAATCACCTTTTGAGGATTGGACACGGCATGTCAGAGGCACCAATACGGTGTGTCCAGCTAAGAAAAAGACGCGAGTTTCATTATGGTCTATAATCATGTTTTGATGCCATGCATAGACATTAGGTCATAAATCCTCATTTTGACCTAATATGGGTTCAAGACATACATTGGACATGTATGTCTAAAAAGCACCAACCTTTGGGATGGTTTAGGTTTTAGAATCACTTTTGGAAAGGATGGACTTCAGATCTTAAGGATTAAGGGTATTTTGGTTAAGCCCTTGCATTATCAAGCTTGTGATTTGGGTTTTTGGACCTTTTTGGTAGTCCCAATGGATAAATTTGGAAACTTTACCCTTCCTAATCATATTTTGGTCTAGATCCGAGCTTTGGATCTCTTGAAGTCGAAAAGGGAGTTGAATTTATTAAGTGGGTGGAACTCAGGCGAACACGACATGTTTGCAGGTCAACACGGCGTGTTGGCTGAGGTTTTCCCGACTGTTTGGATGCTCGCGGAACACGGTGTGGCCAAGGGGAACACGGCGTGTTGGGCCAACACGGACTGTTGACCTTAACCGTTGACTTTGACCAAGTTGGACCTTGAGGGTATTTTGCGATCTTGATGGAATTGGTCACTTGGTGGATGTAGGTATTGTGTAAGGAGCTGAGATTCAGATTCGGGCCTCATCAGTTCTGTTCAGTTTGCAAGGTGAGTTTTCCTTACTGTACTTACGGGTTGAAGGCATCAAGGCTGACCCTTTGGATGGTTATCTTAGTTTATCGTATGATTGTGTGTTGTAGTGATCTATTATATCTGCATCCTTGTAGATAGGGTGATGTTATGCTTAGTGATCTGTAAGATCTGTCTGTTTGTTTACTGGCTGGTTATTTGTATGCTTATCTATTATATGTGCACATGTTTGGTCGTAGTCGAGGCTTCACTGCTTTGTGCGTAAGCCAAAAGACTGGGGCATTCCAACCCGATGGTTGAGTGCCTAGGGTATTCCATCCCGATGATGATTGGACCCATAGTATGTTGGCAATCCAAACCGATGGTTGAGGGCCTAGGGTACTCCATCCCGAGGATGATTGGACCCATAATATGTTGGCATTCCAACCCGATGGTTGAGGGCCTAGGGTATTCCATCTCGAGGATGATTGGACCCATGGTATGTTGGTATTCCAACCCGATGGTTGAGGGTCTGGGGTATTCCAACCCGATGGTTGATTAGAGTCATAGTATGTTGTTATCTTATATATGTTATTTGTTCGTGTGTTGGTATTTTGGGGGATCTCACTAAGCTTCGTTCTTAAAGTTTGGTTTATGGTTTCATGTACCTTAGTGGACAGTGGCAGGGCGAAGGCGTGACCGTACACATCATTGGAATTTGATGTGTACACTTTTGGAAATGATTGTTTGTAAACACTTTTATAAAGAAATGGGTCGCTTTTGAAATGTTTAAATTTTTTAAAATTTTTTAGTTGTTACATTGAAATTTGATGTGTTAATAAAGGGCATAAGGTTTAGTATTTGGTTTGTCTCGATGACAGAGTGAGAAATTCGGGGTGTCAATCAATGAAAAGACACGGCAAAAATACAAGACAAAAAACGAAATTGGAATGAAATCGAAATTTGAATTTGTGTTCGTGTCATGTTCGTGTGTAATGTAAAAAAGAAAACGGTGTGTTCGTGTTCAAAAATTGACATGATTTAGCATGTGGCTATTGTGTTTTTCATGTTTATCATGTTTGTCGTGTTATATATGATTAAGTAATAATTAAATAAACTAATAATTTTATTATGTTATCTTTTCATTTTGGCGTCGTGTTTGTCTTGTTTTAAGCGACTCGTTTTTGTGTTAATGAAAATTAACACAACATTGTGTTGTGTTTGTGTTACATAAGACATTGTCAGGTTGTTTTGTGTCAAACAAAAATACGATACGACAGTCTGAATTGACACCCTATCAGGAATTTTGATTTGCGGTACAAACATTGTCAAAACACAATATAGTATTTGAAGGCAGTTCCGTAATATTTAAAGTCGTCATCCTCTAATGCTACACTTTTAGCTTTTGAACCACCGAAATCTACATCCACTTGTGAAAACTTGAAAAAATTTGAAGTTTCGTTCTTTTTAACATAAATTGTTGAAGATCTAGTCTTGCATTTTTTTAATATACGTTTATTACTTGTTATTTCAGCATTATCCATAATATAAATTATGAAAATCAATATACAATAATTAATAATCACAAACAAAACAACAAATTTACTATACAAATCAAACTATAACTTCATAATTATAATCCCCTAAAGACAAACATTTATTTAAAACAAACCGAAATTGAAGCCAATAAATGATGATGACTTAGAACTTGAGACTGAAACATTCGGATACTCTCACAAGTCAAATGTAAAAGAAGAGAGAGAAATAAATCACCTGAAACTAGCCAATTAAGCCGCATAAAAAAAAAGGATAATGACTTAAAAGGGTAATGTATTTTTTGATTTTTACACATTTGGTCACTGAGTTTTTTTTTTCGTCCACATTTACCCCTTCAACTTGTTAAACTGTACACATTCAGTCCTTATGACCGGCTACTCCAGGTTAGCCGGTAAAAATGACTTAATAGGATAATATATTTTTCATTTTGTATACATTTAGTCCTTAATATTTTTGTACACATTTAGTCCTTAATATTTTTTTTGCAAAATAAGTCATTTTTGTTTTTGTACCCATTCAGTACTTATGAATGATTTCTTTAGGTTTTTCTCACGAAATATTACATGGGACATTCATTAATGAGGTGTTTGGGCTTTTTGATGCTTATGTTCATCGCGATCTCGACTACTTGGTTGCTTAGGTCATGTGTTCTGAACGTCATAACTTCTTCATACGATCTCGAATTTTAACGATCTTTATATCCATGTGAACGATCTTTATATTCATATGTTCGTATTTTACTCTACTACAACTTTCATTTAGATTACTCTCATTAAAAAATAATATATTTTTACTTACGTTTTTTATATCCATATGCATGGGCGGATTTAGCCTGGTTCCGGTGTTGCACCGACAACACCTATTTTTTCTGTTCGCAGTGGAAATTTTTCCATTTTTTTCGTTTATACTTATTTTTCATGTATCAGCAACACTTATTTCATTTCGGCAACACCTACTATGTATTCCTGCGTCCGCCCCTGTCCATACGTTTTTTATGAATACATGTATGGATTTTTTTTAATAAAATCATAAGTAAAAATATATTACATTTTAACGAGAGAAATCTTAATGAAAAACGAACCTTTTGGATATAAAGATCGTTAAAATTTGATATCGTATGAAGAAGCTACAACGTTCAGAATACAAGACCTAAGCCAAACCACAAGACCTAAGCCAAACCACAAGACCTACGCAACCAAGCATTCGAGATCGTGTTGGACATAAGCATCAACAACCCCAAACACCCCATCAATGATTATCTCATTTAAGATGTCATGAGAAAAATCTAAAGAAATCATTCATAAGTACCGAATGAGTACAAAAAAAAAGACTTATTTTGAAAAAAAAAAATGTTAAGGACTAAATATGTACAAAAATATTAAGGACTAAATGTGTACAGAATGAAAAATATATTACCCTATTAAGACATTTTTCCCGACTAACTTGGATTAACCAGTCATAAGGACTGAATGTGTACAGTTTAACAAGTTGAAGGGGTAAATGTGGACGAAAAAAAAACTCAGTGACCAAATGTGTACAAATCGAAAAATACATTACCCTTCTAAGTCATTATCCCTAAAAAAAACCAAACAACGATATGTTAGAATTTGTCTATCAGTACTCAACCCATGGTGATGTCATGGGCCTAGCACCGATGTGGGCTTATCATTTCCAAAATTACATGTAACACCCCAAATTTTTATATATAGATTATACAACAAATAATTATTCCAACATTTTTCAAGATCAATTCTGAACTTACTTATAAACTAAACTACAGCGGAAGCAAAATATAAAATAAAATAAAATAAAAAAATCTTCAACTGAAGAGCTTCGAGTGTTACGTCTTTACGAAACTTCGTTGTCGTCTTGTTGATCAATCGTTCTCCCTAGCCTTCTTATTGTCACTTGTTAAATAGTTTCCTGGGTTGCGCACATTTAAAGTTTCTAAAAGGGTAAGCCTAGGGCCTAGTGAGTTCGTGTTGCACATACATGTCCATACCTTAAAAAAACAAAAAATTGTATCATATAGTTTCCATAAATCATATACCAAACATATCGCCCGATGACATAATTTAGGGAACGAGTAATTATCCAGAGAAAGAACCAAATGTTAATTTCCCTTCTCCTTGAGACAACTCATCATCCATTGTACTCAATTATGTTAAATATCCAAGCAAATGAGTATAATTCTCAATTCTCATCCCCGCCGATCACACATCCGTCATGCTCACGACGATTACACACCCCACCCGTTCCCACTAAACATGTCACCCAAAAAAACGCACAATAGATAAACAACTCAAATAACATTTGCACACAACCATACTTATCATAAAATATACCGTGAATAAATAATTGAAAAACCGCATATAAACCACATGATAAACATTTATGTGCGAGCAACCACATAACACGAAAAACTCACCTTATTGCCGCTAGGTCTTAACCGAATCTTGTCACGCTACTTGTATCATACATTCCATCAACAAGTTTTTTTTTTTTTTTTTTTTTTTTCTAAAGTAACATTCCTACGAAACACCTTATGTAAACATTTTGGTTCCATATTCTTGTGTCTCGTTCGGCCAATTAATAATTTTTATCCTATTAAGTTGATTACGGTGTTATTATAAATCCTTTAAACATTTTCGAAATATTTAATAATGACGTCTTTTAGCAAATTATATAAACAAAATCGATTCCTAACTATTTTGCAACAATAATAAAAATTCACATTTATGTGATAATACTCCTAAAATTAAGCTTAATATAAATCTATTGATCTACCCCAATCGTAATATAAATCTGTTCTTTAAGGTAAATACTCCAAAAACATAAAGTGATCAAAACTATATTACTTTGGAAGATATGGAAGAAAAGCTTTTTTTTTTTTGGAAACTCTGGAATGGCGGCAAAATAATATAGTTATAATATGTATATATATTTATTTCTTCAAATTGTTGTTTGACTTGGGTTCGATCTCCACCTTCTTCTTCATGTTATTAGTTAAATCAATTTTTTTTCTAATAAATAAATAAAAGTTACATATCAACCCCTTAAATTTAGTAGTTAATTCTATTTAATAAAAGAAATTCCATAAGTTACAAGTTTGGCTTTCCTAACTTTTATAATTTCACATTTTAAGTAATTAAACAATTTTGTTTTTCGTTCGCCGATATATAAATTTTTTTTATATTAACTTATTTTTGGGGGCCTTTTTTTCGTGTTTGCACCGGTCCTAAGATAACTCAGGATCGGCCATATATATATATATATATATATATATATATATATATATATATATATATATATATATAAAAGCACATATTTAAATTACCAATTTTTTTTATAAATAAAATTGAATTCGACTAATATAGTTCAATACATTGATTGAAGGCAAACGGACAACAAGCTGCGTCCCTAACCTTTTAACTGTATTTTCTAAAACAAGTGCATACATATATTTGTACGCATATTCTTTTAAACAAAAGTGATTTATTAACTGTAGGGGCTAAAACTGTAATTATTGTTTTTGTTAGGGTCTATTCTTAAAACATATAAATAAATTAGCGCAACAGGTAAGCACGAGACTCGATGGCGAGACATCAAAGTCTGCAATGAGCCCAAAAAAATACGACAACTTTTCTACTGATTTTTTTATTTTAATTTATTTAAATTAAACTAACTTTTAACCCACCCGAAAATCATAATTTTCTGTCATTTTTAAGTATTTTGGAGCTTCGAAGATTATGTCAAACAAATAAATAAAATTACCATTAGTTATCTCTGGTTCATCCTAACAAATTAACATACATAATCTAGAATAATTTAGGGAAAAATGCAAAAAAGCCCAACCAATTATACATGTATATCCAGAAAAACTCTTATATTATTTTCATGTTCAGAAAAACCCTTATATTATTATTTACGTTTCAAATAAAACCAAATTGTAGATTTTTAAGAGAAATTACCGGCTAAAAATATGATATGATATACATATACCTTATATTTCTTCGATTGTATGCAAAAAAAATGTCAAACCGACATATATTTGGATTACTTTCACTCGATTGTGTTATCTATATGGTTGATTTTTCTCTTCTTAATTAATCGTTTTTATCCCAAATTAAAAACAATATCGTATTAAAAAAATAAAAATATAAGAAACATTAGATTTTTAGTTGTCAATTTCTCTTAAAAACCCGTATTTTGGTCTTTCTCGAATGGTAACTATTAATATAATGGTTTTTCTGAACATAACAATAATATAAGAGTTTTTGTGCATATACATGTATAATTGTTTGGGCTTTTTTGCATTTTTCCCAATAATTTATCATAAAGCTAGTTTAAATTTACCATTTCTTTCATCAAAACTTAACATTTGTTTTTCACCAATTTCGATTAGTCTTTGGCCGAATCGAGGCATAGGATTGAACCAAAAGACGTAATGGAATCATATAAACCTACTCAAGCAACTTACTCAAGATTAAATTGGAATAACATACCTTAATTCCTTGAACTCCGGAAAATAACTTCACAACTTCCTTCACCGATTTCTCCCTCGTTTCTCCACTTTTTTTTCACAGTTCCAGTGGGCATTCCACATAGTTTCTTAAGCCCTTTATAATGCTCATGGTTGCAACCGTTATAACCCTCTCACATGCACATATTTATGTTGCTAATCAAGATGACGGTTTCTAAGGTTTAATTCTCATAATTTGATCTTGATTCACCTTAATCATTGTTAGAATAATATAACCATATTACATATATTTTTATATTTATTTTAATTTGAGTTATCCCAAACTTCCCCCTTCGAAAAATTTCATCATCGGAATTTAATTAAGTAAACAAATATGGATATTTGGTCTTCATATCTCATTCGCTTTCTAATGTTGCATTCGATCCCTTGGTATCTCCAATCAATAAGCCACCCCCGACTCGATCCTTAAGAAGGTCCAATAGGTCGGAGACTCAACCTACCTTTACAAAACCACACCATGTCCTTCCATGAGAATTCGTTCAACATGAGTTTTTCTCCCTCTTGAAACACTATTGGCTTCCTATGTTTAACCACCTAACCTTTTTGTTGTTCCTGTGCATCCTCCAGTTATCCGTAATTTACTAAATTTTATCGATAGTTTGCTGGACAAGCTCGATTCCAACCATTTGTTTCTCTCTTAAATCATACCAACATAGTGGCACACTTCATACCATACAACTTAACCAATTTTTCATCAAATATATTTCACCCAATGACACAATTTAAGAGAACAATTTAGATATCCAGAGAAAGAATCAAATGATCCTTTTCCCTTCCCTCTTGGCACAACCCGTCTAAGGTGCTCAAACATTTAAATATCCAAGGAAATGAGTAATATCTCAAATCCTATCTCCTTCCGGTCACAACACGCTCGTCATGTTCCCGAATATCATACACTCATGTCCCCGTTAAATGTGTCGTCCTGTAGCACCTGGTTCTTGGTATGTATTTTTATTTAAGTATTTTGCATTTTTGGCCTTGGACTCGGCGAGTTGAAGGACCAACTCGTCGAGTAGAAGCGGGATGAGGCGCGGGATTTAAGTGATGGACTCGTCGAGTCGGGTCCCGGACTCGACGAGTAGGCTCTGACTGGATAAAACCCTAATATGAGGGTTTTCACCCTATTTAAACAACCTTATGCAACCTCCATCGCCCCTTTATGCTCCCAGAAACCCTCCATAGCAAACCCTAAGTGTTTTGGTCCAAGATCTAAGGCTTTTAAGTAATTTTGGTGGTTTTGTTCACAAGGAAGAAGGAAGAGCATAGAAGGATCAAGAGGGAACTGAAGGATTCGAGTTTGGTTCATCAATTGCAGTTCTTGAGAGGTATAAATTCTGTACCTTGTGATGTGTGTAAATTCAACTGGTTTTAATCCTACTTTTAATTATAAAATTGACACACAAAGGTAGTGGACCTGTCAATTTTTAAATAGGGTATCGAACTCAGGGAACGGAAAATTAAAACTAAAAACTAGAATTAACTAAAAACAAGTAATAGAAAATAGGGGTTTCTCTAGTTTTACAAGACTAGAAACTTAACTAAAACTTAACTACTCAATTAAAAGCTGAAAACACGTAAAAACAAACTAAATTCAATGATCAAAAAGGGTTTCTGTTTAGGTTCAACTCATTTACTCCTATGGTTAGTTTTTATGATAATATAATAGATTAATTGTTATTGGTTACCGACTCTAGTGATTAGATTCGCATTCGCTATTACTAATCCTTAGAAAACATACTAATTCAAACAATGGCCAGTTGATTAAACTAATAGATTTCCTAGGTTGATTATTCGGGTTAAATAAGACTTGTAGCTAGCTAATTAAGTTTAGTGATTCAATTAACCTCTTGTTGATGGTGTATCATACAAGCTCACACATTAATTTACCCATTCTCTAGTTAATCCTAGTTTCATGTTCATTATTCCTAGGCATATAGTATTGTGTTCACATAATTTATATGAGATAAGCAATTAAGAGATGTTCATGCAGCTTAATCACTTAGCAATTAACAGAAAATAGTTGTAGTTAATGCATAAGGGTCTTTAACAAGCTTAATTTAACAATATCACCAACTAACAATTAATCAAAAGAGTAAATTAAACCATAGGAGCAAATTTGTCTTCCCCAAACAAAAACTAACGAAATTAGTTCATGATTTCAGTGTATGAAAGCTTAAAAACAAATTCAAATAATCCTAACATAATTCAATTCAAAAGTAAGTGGAAAATTAAACCTAAAGTGCCTTAATCTCTTAAGAATGAAGGATTAGGGTTCTTCACACATTCTTCTGATCTCCAGCAAGTTCCTTAGTCGCCAAGTAAGTTCTCCAAAAAGCCAGAGAGTCCTCAATTCGGGTTTGTGAAGTCTATTTATAATTTTCTCAAAACAGGGGCTACTCGTCGAGTAGATAACTGACTCGACGAGTCCATTTGTTGAATCCGTATGCGGCAAGGACTTCTCGTATTTCTTCGCGAACCTTCGTGTCTACTCGTCGAGTAGACGACCCTACTCGCCGAGTAGCTTCAGATTTAAGCCTTTTTCTTCTTTCTTCCATTCCCGAGATTTCGTTCATGACTCCTGCTTCCTTTTGCTTCCGAGCACGGCTTCTGGACTGAAAATATAATTTAAACATTATTAAGTACCTTTTGTCCATAATATGCAAATAATTTGCTAATAATTGATAAAAATCTATACTAAATATATGGCTACATATGCAAATATCAAAATACCCCACACTTGACTTTTGCTTGCCCCCAAGCAAAACTGAATTTTAACACACTAATATCACATAAGACAATCCCAATCAAACCCAGCCATTATGCCAAGACCGCAACGCATGCATTTGTGTCTAAATTTTTCCTAAACGACCCCCCTAATCCTAAATACTCACAATCCTCATAAACACTCGCCCACTTCTTTTGAACAATGCTCATTTTATGCATCCCTCCGAATCCATCCGCAGAAAACCTCCAAGTCTCAAGGTCTTTTTGGTTGAGCAACCCAAGCATACATATTCTAAAAATTACAATTTTTTTTGATACCACTATGGAGCTTTTTGGAATTCTTCACTTTCTTGATAATTTAAACTTTAATTTCTTTGAATTCTTCACCTTGTTTGATTTAAGTTTTGGTATCTTCAACTTTTGAACTTTTGGAATTTTGACCTTTTGATCTTTACTTTAACTGCTCCAAAATTTCTTCAAACTTTTCTTGTAATTCTCTCATGTAACTCACTTCTTTTATTTTCTCACTCAAACCTACATGCTTAAGCAGGGGCGCTCAACTTCAATCTTTATTGATTAAAGATAAAAATTTTCCTGGATACATTTCTAGTACACGATGCTAAACATATTGCATCCCTCAAACTAAGCGAGGTTGTGTTTTTGTCCTATGATTTCACTAGAATAAAGGAGGCCACAAATGCACTAGAACGTATATAGGCTCAACTAAACATTTGGGTCTTCATGCAATCATCAAACATAACACTAGCATGATTCCTAATTGATTTACCAAAATTTTCTAAATTAATCCTAGCAATTTTAATGCAAAAATTTCAAAATTTTCAAAATCTAACTAAAATTCTAACTAATGTAAACTAATGTAACCAACCCCCTACCCCACACTTAATTTATGCAATGTACCCATTGCATATTATGCATGATAAAGAATAATAATAAAAACATAGAGAGAGAATTGGAACAAACTCCCCTAGAGTAGTAGTGGCGAGGTCGATCTGCTTCATGTAAAGCTCCATGTTCAGCTGACTTTAGACATGGGAACAACTCATCCATGTCGTGGGTGTCATAGCTTGTGTGAAAAAGCTCCAAAAATACAGGAAAGATACTCGGAAATCTTCAGAAATGAAACTCTAAGGAATAAGGACGAAACCCGTAGTGAATATGAGCAGAATATAAGCCTTGAGCATGAAAAAGTGATAGACTCGTCGAGTCTATACGGAAACACGACGAGCAGCAGCGTATCCAGCAGAAAATCATGGAATTGGACTCGGACTCGTCGAGTAGGAAATGTACACTCGGCGAGTCCATCGCTGAGTGAAAAATAAAAACATGCTGCTTTTGGGTTCCGTTTCTGATATGGCTGGGTATGATAACTTAGTGTTTTCTTCATTTTTTTTTCAACAAATAAAACTCTAAGACCTTCCTTGAGAACGGACTCGACCCTAAACTCATGCACATTCTCATCTAGACCTGATCCTCACTCTAACCTTGACAATTGAGACTCTTGCATGCATCCAATCCTTCAATCTGAAAAAAAACAACCACAAAGTGATAAAAAGAAAACAATTTCCTACTTAAACATCGTACAAGTTCATCAACCAAAACAAAGAAAAATAAATAGTCTTAAACATAAAAAAAAACATCAAACCTCCTCCTCGTCTTCATCTCCTTCGGCTCCACTTCCACCCGCTTGGTTTCTTCTCGCTTGCACCCTTTCATCCCAACTGGGCACGTACGGGAATCCGGGCCCGGGCCTTGGCGCAAAATGCATTTGCTCAAATAAATAAGTAAATGACTCATTGACATAGTTCACGCCCCGGCCGAGATCGTCTTGGTACCTTCGCTGCTCAACATTATACCAATCCATAGGCAGCTCCTCATCCACCGGAATAACCGGTGGGTCTCGTGGCACCCACTCTCTCCTTCGCCTTACCCTCCTTCCCGGTTCTTCCGGCACCAACAGTTCATCATCATTTGGAATGCTAACATGGCCCCCTCCATAATCCTCAATGATCCTAGCCCTCCTAAATAAAGTTGTGGTGAAGGGAGGACTAGGAATCATAGTCAATGCTCGTGCCTCTTACCGGTCCAAAATACCATAGGTTCTTGCAAGCCTTGTCACAAACATGCCGCCATTGATTTTTGAAGTCACCCGCTCTTTCACTGCCCCCTCGGCCAAGTATTTTGCCATGCAATATGTCAAATTGCAAAATACATTAGAAGTAATAATACTCCACATGTAGAATATGTCTAGAGTGGGGACTTTATCGTCATCCTTTCGGATGTTTATAGAGCTTGCAATCAGACGATGTATTAGGCGATGAATCGGGGATCGGATCATCCCCTCTTGAGCGGATGAAGGGATGTAGACTTGGTTGGCAATTGTGTTCCACCAAGTAGAGGCAACAACACCCTCGGGTAAGTCTTTGTGGCATTGCTCCAAAAATGACTCAAAAGTCTCAGACATGATCTCATTCTGATCATAAATTCCCAATAATTATATTATTGTGGGTTGAAAACCCTATGTACTCACCAGGTTTCCCAACCCGACCCACTTAAGCTTATTTGTATCACATGTGTCGATATGAAGCCACTTTACACTGAGAGATTTAAAAGAGATGTAGATCACTAGTGTAAATGAATGTAAGTTCTGTTTATGCTTATGTTTCTGTATTGAAAATGACATCCCAAGGTTTTAAAAGGAATAAAATACATTTCTTCGGAAATGCTTTGATAACACATATATCATGTTTTTCTAGGAACAAATTCCGCAACACTTTTATTTAAAATGTTACTCTGATTTTTAAACAAAGCATAAACAAAATCGGTCTTTTCTGGCCATAAAAATGGGGATGTCACAGTTGGTATCAGAGGATTAGTTTAAGCGAACTAGGAATAAGGATTTATTTCTAGACTTAACCTTAGAATGCTAAGCGATGATTGTGAGGAGTGTGTCTAATATATATTAGGTAGTACACCTGAATAGACACAAGCACTAGCTTATTTAGGGAAGATGCCTAACATGCTTTTATGTGCTAAATGATTTGTGATGCTTTATGATGCTATCGTTTGGTCGGATCTATGGTCTGTTGCCGACCTGATCTCGAAATTTTATGTGTTCAGATTTCTAAATGTTTAATTACGATATTAGAAGTGGCATGTAACTTTTCAGAGTAATAAGGAGGAGTATGCATCAAAACCTTCCTCTATCTATATTCTCGTCCCGATATGTTGAACGCATGCTTCCATGAATCTAACGTCATGGTGAAGGCTCGTAGCGAATTAAGTAAATAGAGGAAACGAGAAAGATTACAATAGTGAACGACACTTATCGGAAGATATCATAAGAGAGGTATCTTGCCTTTAGAAGGCATCTAATAAATAATATGCCTAGTATGGGAGAAGTACACTTTCAATTAGCAGAAGGAAAGAACTTTTTGTATAATCCAGGAAGTTATCCTATCGTCTGGAGTTTCCACCACTAACCAAGTTGAATAAGAATTGATGATTGAAGATACACATAGAAGGAGTCCTAGTAGAGTCTAGGGAAAATTATGTGATTATTTGGCACATCTGTATGTGTTAAAATTGTTTTTATGATAATAACATGGAAAACTACGAGACAATACTTGGGACGAGTATGAGTAGGTGTGAATGGTAGTAGAGGCCTATACTACCAGAAGCACAGGACTCACGCTTGGATCAGGGAAAGTCACAAGGTTACCAAGAAGCTAGTAATTGATTCCGTTTTGTTCAAAGTACGTCATTACCATCGTTTCGGTAATAACTAATAAGATTGTTGTTATTCCGACCCTAGTAGTCATATCAAATCGAGTCCGACTAAGACAAATATGTTACGTGGTTCAGAGAACTAAGTTTGATGTAGCGTCCGACTTAAACTAGAAGATTGAAATCGAAACGATCAATAGAAGTATCGCGCTCGTTGTTAAAGAAGTTGGTAGCTAGAAATGCTACATGTTAAAATGTGATTATATCACATTAGAACATGAAGGAAAGTATATTCAATTCCAGAATTTGACTCTAAAAGACCTGAGTCTGAGCGTTGCAACATACGATGAGAGTTCATTAGAACGTGACCCATCGGTCTATCGTGGAAATCAAATAAACTTATCTTAAGTTTGTTAAGAAGAATAAGGAGTCTCTGATAAAGAGCGAGTTTGTGACATGAAGGTCATGATTGAAAGTGTAACAAGATATAGAGAACGGGTGCAAGATCAAGCACCGCTTGCAATCAAGAAGACCAGGAGTTAGATACGCATTCGAAGAAACATAGAAGTTATGATTATTACCCAGGATGAAGATATAACGTATGGAGTCATTATATAGCCCTGTTTTGTTGATGATTCCGGGACGTAATCATCCTATGGGGGAGATAATTGTAACGCCCGCAGATTCGGGCTAGTCAATTTAGAGAAAATAAGCATCAAAAATGAGTTTTTGATCGAATATTATTTAGAAGGAGTAATCTTAACCAAGTGGTAGTATATGTTACAAGGGTTCCGTACATATAAAGAACGCCGAAATCCGAGTTATAACGAAGAAGTTATGGCACGTCGAAGTTTTACGGCAAAACCGACACGACACCGGGAGACGTAAATAGTGAATTTACGATAGAGGACTTTTTGGCCTTAGTGATCTAAACAAAAGTTGTATTATATGTTAAACCGAGAGCGTGCATAAAAAGAACGCCCAAATCTGACTTCATATGAGGAAGTTATGAATTTTCTAAGATTTAGCATAACAGTGCACGACCCGAAACTCGAATTTTATATCGAGCGGTTTTTGGCCTACGCGACCTAAATGAGAGTTGACGATCTCATTAACAGGAACTCAACAATAAAAAGACAGATGTAGATCACTAGTGTAAATGAATGTAAGTTCTGTTTATGCTTATGTTTCTGTATTGAAGATGACATCCCAAGGTTTTAAAAGGAATAAAAATACATTTCTTCGGAAATGCTTTGATAACACATTTATCATGTTTTTCTGGGAACAAATTCCGCAACACTTTTATTTAAAATGTTACTCTGATTTTTAAACAAAGCATAAACAAAATCGGTCTTTTCTGGCCATAAAAATGGGGATGTCACAGTTGGTATCAGAGCATTAGTTTAAGCGAACTAGGAATAATGATTTATTTCTAGACTTAAACTTAGAATGCTAAGCGATGATCGTGAGGAGTGTGTCTAATATATATTAGGTAGTACACCTGAATAGACACAAGCACTAGCTTATTTAGGGAAGATGCCTAACATGCTTTTATGTGTTAAATGATTTGTGATGCTTTATGATGCTATCGTTTGGTCGGATCTATGGTCTGTTGCCGACCTGATCTCGAAATTTTATGTGTTGAGATTTCTAAATGTTTAATTATGATATTAGAATTGGCATGTAACTTTTCAGAGTAATAAGGAGGAGTATGCGTCAAAACCTTCCTCTATCTATATTCTCGTCCCGATATGTTGAACGCATGCTTGCATGAATCTAACGTCATGGTGAAGGCTCGTAGCGAATTAAGTAAACAGAGGAAACGAGAAAGATTACAATAGTGAACGACACTTATCAGAAGATATCATAAGAGAGGTATCTTGCCTTTAGAAGGCATCTAATAAATAATATGCCTAGTATGGGAGAAGTACACTTTCAATTAGCAGAAAGAAAGAACTTTTTGTATAATCCAGGAAGTTATCCTATCGTCTGGAGTTTCCACCACTAACCAAGTTGAATAAGAATTGATGATTGAAGATACACATAGAAGGAGTCCTAGTAGAGTCTAGGGAAAATTATATGATTATTTGGCACATCTGTATGTGTTAAAATTGTTTTTGTGATAATAACATGGAAAACTGCGAGACAATACTTGGGACGAGTATGAGTAGGTGTGAATGGTAGTAGAGGCCTATACTACCGGAAGCACAGGACTCACGCTTGGATCAGGGAAAGTCACAAGGTTACCAAGAAGCTAGTAATTGATTCCGTTTTGTTCAAAGTACGTCATTACCATCGTTTCGGTAATAACTAATAAGATTGTTGTTATTCCGACCCTAGTAGTCATATCAAATCGAGTCCGACTAAGACAAATATGTTACGTGGTTCAGAGAACTAAGTTTGATGTAGCGTCCGACTTAAACTAGAAGATTGAAATCGAAACGATCAATAGAAGTATCGCGCTCGTTGTTAAAGAAGTTGGTAGCTAGAAATGCTACATGTTAAAATGTGATTATATCACATTAGAACATGAAGGAAAGTATATTCAATTCCAGAATTTGACTCTAAAAGACCTGAGTCTGAGCGTTGCAACATACGATGAGAGTTCATTAGAACGTGACCCATCGGTCTATCGTGGAAATCAAATAAACTTATCTTAAGTTTGTTAAGAAGAAGAAGGAGTCTCTGATAAAGAGCGAGTTTGTGACATGAAGGTCATGATTGAAAGTGTAACAAGATATAGAGAACGGGTGCAAGATCAAGCACCACTTGCAATCAAGAAGACCAGGAGTTAGATACGCTTTCGAAGAAACATAGAAGTTATGATTATTACCCAGGATGAAGATATAACGTGTGGAGTCATTATATAGCCCTGTTTTGTTGATGATTCCGGGACGTAATCATCCTATGGGGGAGATAATTGTAACGCCCGCAGATTCGGGCTAGTCAATTTAGAGAAAATAAGCATCAAAAATGAGTTTTTGATCGAATATTATTTAGAATGAGTAATCTTAACCAAGTGGTAGTATATGTTACAAGGGTTCCGTACATATAAAGAACGCCGAAATCCGAGTTATAACGAAGAAGTTATGGCACGTCGAAGTTTTACGGCAAAACCGACACGACACCGGGAGACGTAAATAGTGAATTTACGATAGAGGACTTTTTGGCCTTAGTGATCTAAACAAAAGTTGTATTATATGTTAAACCGAGAGCGTGCATAAAAAGAACGCCCAAATCTGACTTCATATGAGGAAGTTATGAATTTTCTAAGATTTAGCATAACAGTGCACGGCCCGAAACTCGAATTTTATATCGAGCGGTTTTTGGCGTACGCGACCTAAATGAGACTTGACGATCTCATTAATAGGAACTCAACAATAAAAAGACAGATGAAAACGGAGTCCGTATGAAGGAGTTACGAATTTTTCGCGGTCATTTAATAGTATAATCTCCTCCTACTGTTAAATTTAAGATCGGTCGAGATTTAGCCGACGGAGTCAAAATGAAAGTTGTAGATCTTAATTTTACCTACGCGTGGATATAAATAACGTAAAAAAAAGAGCCCGACTTCTAGCTAAACCCCTCGTAGGTAAGATACGCCTACACTATTTTAAATATAGTTTTTATTTAAATATAGTAATGTTATTAGGACCTTATAATAAATATTTGGGCTATTATTATGAGTTATATAAGTGTCGTTATAATATCTGGTTTGGAGGGCCGATTGGGTTACTGGATTTCAGAAGTGCTTTATGCCAAAATGATCCTACCCTCTGGTGTTCCATGTCTGACCCCTGTCTATACATAGTGGGTGAAGAGTATTGTTTAACGCTTATATAATAGTAATAATATCTAGACTATTAATTAGTCTCGTCGAATGTTAGACTAAACTCTAGTGGTAATAATACTAGGTTTTGTCAAGGAAAATTGTTTTAAGAGTAACGAAGTGTTGTCCGAGTGCCGAGTCACCACCTTATCAGGTGAGTGCATAGTTACTTTCATCTTACACATAGATATGAAGTATTTTATATAAATTCCGTGCTATGGGTGCATATTATCTGAATACTTGCTGTCTATGTTGGATGAATGATTTTATACATGCTTTAAAATGATTCAAACTGTATATGTATCTTATATCTACAAATATGTTGGGTATGACATGGGTAGATGAATGATGAGAGATAAAAGATGATGTGAGTAAACATTGGTAGCTATAGACTTAGTGCCTAATAAATAACATCGGCAGCTATGGACTTAGTGCCTATTGAATAAATGTTGGTAGCTATGGACTTAGTACCTGATTGAAAAACGTTGGTAGCTATGGACTTAGTGCCCGATAGATATACGTTGGTAGCTATGGACTTAGTACCTATTATATACACACTGGTAGCTATGGATTTAGTACCAGATGAATGAACTTTAGCAGCTATGGATTTAGTACTTTACGAACGAGCATTGGCAGCTATGGACTTAGTACCTGTCTTATAACCCTGGAAGCAAGGGACTTCGGAATAAACGAATGCATGATAGATGACTCTTAGGGTAGACTCTTAAGAGTAAGGAAGATAATAGGGATGGGTAATTGGGCTGATTGTTTGATGTTTAAACATAATAATTATATTATTGTGGGTTGAAAACCCTATGTACTCACGAGGTTTCCCAACCTGACCCACTCATGCTTATTTGCATCACAGGTGTCGATATGAAGCCACTTTACACTGAGAGATTTAAAAGAGATGTAGATCACTAGTGTAAATGAATGCAAGTTCTGTTTATGCTTATGTTTCTGTATTGACAATGACATCCCAAGGTTTTAAAAGGAATAAAAATACATTTCTTCGGAAATGATTTGATAACACATTTATCATGTTTTTCTGGGAACAAATTCTGCAACACTTTTATTTAAAATGTTACTCTGATTTTTAAACAATGCATAAAAAAAATCGGTCTTTTCTAGCCGTGAAAATAGGGATGTCACATAACGACCCAAAAATCAAGGTTAAAAATTTCATCTTTATTATAGTCAAAACACAGATATCTTCTAAATCCAAGCATTCCAAAAACATTGCTAATTAAAAACATTTATCAGAGTTCGTCCCAAAATCACATATTGCGGAAAACATGGGTGTGTGCGCTGCGATCAAGCCGAGACCTTGTTGGGTTTTAAGCATTCTAACACTCCTAAGTGTACATGCAACCCTTGAAAACCTTGGATCTATGTTTGTCTAAAAATACATGCAACATACTTTTTCCAAGGTTCTTAATCCTATCAGCATACATGGGAACTTTAACATAAAAGATGGCTAGAATTACATACCTTGTAGTTGATTTGATTCCTTGAAAACCTTGAGAGCCTAGCACCCCAAGTGTGATGCCTCAAATGTCTCACACAACGCCAAATGCACTTGGAATAAACTTTGAGAGAGAATGTCACACTTCAAAATCGGCTTGCCCTCTTGCAACTTCTTATGTAGCCGATTTTGGTAGATAACATATCCTTTATATAGTGTGTTACAATTAGGGTTACACCATGTAAACCCTAATGTAACATGGCTCTTCATTTCCATGACCCATGGGTTTGTAACTCCCATGGAGCATCCATGGAGCATCCATGGAGCATCCTATGGACCTTAGCCCAACTTGATAATCCATGGAGCCTTTAGCCCACTATACAAGTTATGGATGATTTACATAATCAACCCAGATATTTAATTAGTCATCTTTTGATCACTTAATTTATACTAGATTAATTCTTGATCAAAACTAATTAAATAATATTATTAATATATTAGAACTTATAATATATTAATAAACCACAAGTGTTATTTCTCTCATTTTAGTTTATCCAAATGCATGATGCCATGCTACCCAAATGGACCATGCCGGGTCGGGTCAAGTACAACCCATAAATAGTTATGAACTTAGACACCTAATCTAACAGTCTCCCACTTGGATAAGTCTAATAACTATAACTGCAAGTATGACTTTAGGAACCGACCAGCAATCGTATATCTTTTCAAGGTTTCTCGGAACTGATAAGACGATGATACGCCATTTAAGATAAGTGATCATATAATCCTCTGTTCTAGATTGCAGCCGGACAAATACATGGAACAATGTCTTACTTATTGTCCAACAGTTTGTTTCCCGATTTCCGATTTGTTTAACATAGAACTTAAGTGAACAGATCAACTTAGTTCTGACCGGGCCCGGTACATAGGTCAAAACAAAATCATCGAGGGGCCCAGATATTGCTTCTAATCCAAAAAGGAACCGATAAAATTCGACTCATATGCTTGTTCTACTACTTGTTGAATCATACATAAAGGCACATTTTATAACATCGAGTTACCAATGCGTTTTCGTACGATCAATATATAACCAATTCATAGGCAGCAAGTCATATCTCTAGGTTTGAAGACTTATATGATATTACCGTCTCACGATCACTCGAGATAAAATTCTATGAAGTGATACCAGTGAGCGTGGGTTGAATCCAATACTCGGTACTTATGAGCACTCATGAGTGTTGTAGCACTACTTTGTCCAACATCTTAGACCTCTACAATCCAACCCATGACAGTCTTGATTCATATCTACTTCCAACATATGACCGACTGTGGATGGTTTGAATAATCTTAGTCATTGAGGAAGAGCGACTTAGTTATTCTGGAAGTCGAAACATGCAAAGTGAAACACAAGAATAATCGAATCATCTAGGGTCTCAGAACTTATGAATATAAATAAAAACACTTCTTATTTATCACCATATTGATTGCACATTATTCATTGTATACTGTTTCAAACTATCAACTTTATACTTGAATTAAAAACAATAGTTGTCCCATGCTCCGAGCATGTACACTATGTTTTCTAAACACTAGTCATGCCATACACCAAATATGCACACTATGTTTGTCTATGATCTTTACTCTGTGAAATAGATCGATTGAACTTCCAATGAATCTCATTTCACAATCCCAAATCAATACTGCAAATGCACGAATCCTAGATTCCTGGCATTTGCTTAAATCTGTTAGATTCTAAACTTATATGCAGTGGTCCTCTTGTAATGATTATGCACAAAGTCACAAAGACTTGTCAACAGACACTACAGAGTATTCAAATGGAGATCAATTCCATGGAAACGAAGTCTCATATTCAGTGCTTTGAACATTCTTCTTGCAATAAGTTTCCTAATCTTACACAAATTTAATGAATAGCTTCCACCTATGGGAATATTTCCATATTCCCTTTTTAACTATTACTCTTAAACAAGAGTTACCTCCTTTCAGAATATGTCAATATGGTCCTTCCAAAATTAACACTATACTTCCAACTGTCCCTGAGCAACCAATCTTTGGTAAACCTTAGATTTTCCTCGACAATTGCTTAATCAAATTAGTCATATCCAGTTCTACTACTTTCCCCTCTTAATGCTCTAGGCATTTTGGAAAAATTTAGAAAAGATGAATATTATAGCACATGCAATCGATCCTATATCCGAAGCATATGGGACACGATTCATAAAGACATGATACTAGACCAATCTTTTGCTAAAATATTTCTATTTCTATTTGCCAAGTTCTCATAATTCAGATTACGAAGAGGGATGCCGTAATCATAATCGAATTTTAGAACACAAATACTAGACCCATGTATGGAATTTCCTTATGTTGAGCCATTCCAACATGAAATTCATATATATATAAATATCCTTGACTAAATATGATTAAAAACCTCAATATAAGCTTTTAAAATTGACGTGAAGTATAATTTCCTCTCCCTTAATTATAGCAAAACACCTTTTCCCAATTGAAACCCTTTTGTTTTCTATAATTAACATTGCTAACTTGCAACACTTATCATAATTATCATGCTCCCACTAACATGATGATGATTAGCATAACACTTATGCTCCCACTAGCTTTGACATGTACTCAGACATCAGCTGGACTTCTAGAAAAACAATACATTATTGACTTTCTTACCAAAGTTCAGATTATTGATACTAGATTGCTTTGATAAGACTTTATCAATATCATACACCTTATCTAAGATAGCTCACAGGTGTGTCTAAACAATTTAAGAACTATGAAGAGGGATGTCGTAGTCATAGTCTCAATTGTTTAGATCTTTTCATTTGTCGTAAGTCCATGTTAGTGTGCCGGTTAACCATGCATACTCCACTAACGACTTTGAGACTGCACAAATCACAATTGCGATCTTACTTAAAATCTACTTGGTGGAAGAGTTTCCTCACCATCATTTTCATGAATCAGAGAGAAACCTTATGACCCTTAGATTTTATGGTGTATGTGTTCTTATCCACGTGAATTTGTCAAAACCATAATCACAAGATAAGGTTAAAGACAAATTCAAACTCATATGGACTGAACTTATGCAATCTTAACTTCTTGCCACCTGGCAGTACAGGGCCTGCCATTGCTTCCACGTAGTGATAAACTTTAACTGGAATGGGCACAGAAGTAAGAGTATGTCAACACGATAGGTTATAAACCTCAACTCGTGTGCTAGTGATAAACTATAGGTTTCTTCTTCTTGATTAGATCTAAAGGCTTTTCCAAGATCTTTAAGACTCCCACTGTCCTCTTGACATATTAGACTCACTTGCCAAATATTCAAGAGATAGTGCGTATTCTTTATCAAGAGAAACACTTCGCACAATTGGCCTTAGTTGGTCTTTGTTTTATCCAAAACATCACAACTTACCAATTTCAAATGTACAAGAGTAGGACACTTTTACTCTTACATTTGACAAGTGTTATAAACCTTTCTTTAAGATATGTCACTCAACTTACAGTCTTGGAGTATGACTCTAAGACTTGTTTTGGAACGAAGTATGGCTCATCTTCTTGATTCAATCATTTCAGCAATTCTTGATTCCTCTTCTTAGCCATAGGAATGCACTAAGATGTCCTTAGAGGACCAATTGTGATATGATTTCTAAATCATTAAGATGATCACAAAACATGATACTAAAGTGCTCTCCCATCTTTTCAGATTTGAGAAACTTTTATCTTCCTGTCTAATTTGATTTTTCGTATTCGTTCTGCCATACATCAAATTTTTTCAATGCTGCAGAATTATACTTAAACTGTTAAGTATAACCATATTACTCAACCTTAGTAAATAATGACGAATAGTCTTGACGATCTTTTGTGGTGGACCTTAGCAAGTGCACAAGACTGTGTACTGTATACCTTAGTCCTTCACTTGACTCACATATACATGTGATCAAGGAATTAGTCTTAGTTTTCCAAAGATGAAAATTCTCAATCATCATACTATACAACTTTCATGATTCCAAGTTTTGATCCAAATGAAACTTGGTTGATGAGAATATTCCTTATTTGGTAAATTTGGACACTACCACAAATGATAGAATCAAATTCACATTTCCATTATTGCTAGAACCATACAAACATCAATTTTTTCATAAAATGTCATTGCAAGGAGATATAATTAAGATAAAACAAAATTTTATTTATTTATAAATGCGGAAAAACTTTTCCCTTACAATGCAACTTGAAATGAAAACTATGCTATTACATATTTTTCTAGCAATCTATCATATCTCCTAAGTAGTAGCTCAAAAATTCGATCTTCAACCATGCGATAGAAATCCATCTTCGCGATCAGATTCAACATACTTTTACTTTAAATTTCCTTCCCTTTGCTTGATCCTGCCAAACATCAAAATGCAACTTAGTCACATTATGTAATAACAATCAACAATTAGGAACTTAACAGAGTTAGATAGTGGGCTTACCTGAACCAGAGTCAAACTTTTGATTCTTCTTTTCTTCCAGATCCTTCAGGTAGCTAGGGCAGTTTCGCTTCCAATGCCCTTTTCCTTCACAATGAAAACATATAGACTCTTCGGGAATGGTACAACAGGCTATTCCAGACTTAAACTTTCTCTTTACCTTCCGGTCAACCGGGTTGACCAAGGCTGATCCCTTTCCATTGGGAAGAGAGTTTTTCTGGACTTTCAATGTTACCATTGTCCATGTCCATGGAAGTTTTAGAAGTAGATCTTCCACCCATAGTTGCTTGATTCTTGCGCCAAATCATTTCTGATTCAGCAGCAATCAGCAAATAAGAAAGATCTATTAGGGTCATGTCAAGATCTGTCATATATTAATCTTTAATAAAATCACTATATGACTCAGGAAGTGACTGAAGAACCCAGTCAATAGCAAACTTCCTTGAAATAACAGCACCCAACATTCTCAACCTGTCAATGTGTGACTTCATTCTTAAGACATGAGTGCACACATGTCTTCCATCTTTGTGTTTCATTTCTAGTAGAGCTTGAGTGACATTGAACCTTTCAAGTCTTCGGGCTTGTGGGTCAGGGAGAACAATTGGAGGAGGAGGAGGAAGAGAAGTATGATTTCCATGAGCCAAACTCAGGAAGTCATCTTCATAAACAAAGCTTGTTCCATTAGATTTGGGAAGATCATTGTTGTCTAAACCAGACATCTACAATGGGAGAAATTCAAGTTAGTTGATTAAAATCCTTAATATAACACCCAATTTGAAATATTAAGGCTAGGACCCAACACAATATTTTATAACTTGGAAGAGGGATGTCGTAATCCAAGCTATAGAATATTTGAAGGTAATGACGATTCACCAATTTCTACCATAGAACGAAATATAAACTATTAGGTTTTAATTGGTCTTTAGAAATTCCTAGATTCGTTTGAGATGCAATGAACTTTTCAAAGGCATGTTTCAATCTCGAGTGGGCCCTCCAAGTTTTGTGACTGGGATACCGAGGATCACAAAAGGAGGTGTGAAGTAACCATGCAAATTACTTGGTACCCTTAATGTTTATCACTCAATCGATGTGCCGGTTAACCACACACGCTCCACCGACCTATGATAAACCTTAAGTCACCCTTTACCTACCTTGTTAACTCCAGGTTAGTGTGCTGGTTAACCACACACGCTCCACTAACGACTTTGACAAAGTGCAAAGTGTAATTTCATGGCATAGCACCTTATTCACATTTTCCTAAAGTAACTAAGATTGGGAATTTAATAAAACATTTAGTTACTTTATAGTAATCATTATACTTTTAATGAGAATTTTATAAGTCCTTGTCCTACCCGTTCGGCTAACGACCCTCCACCAGTCAAGGAAACGGTGGGTGAGAGTGGACACCCATTAAGCTGCCATTTTATAGGCAACAACCTTATACCCCCCTAATAGACCGGCTTCGTGAATGAGGCCTACTAATGGTAAGACGACTTGATCTTATACACACACACACACACACACACACATATATATATATATATATATATATATATATATATATATATATTATTAACTTATAATATTATAAAGTATAAGGGTTGAATTTTAACTTTTTAAATTTCTAAGGGTTGGAACTAAAGTTTTTATGATGACTTTACATGTTCCAAAACTTGAGGGCAAGTTTTGCAACTTTACAAAACTCTTCAATTCATAACTTATGAGATTAATGGGTTTATTAAAGTGAGTGTCTTTTCATTTTATGTAACCTATGTGGTTTTAATGAACTTTAAAAGATAAAGACTTTTGGTAATCCATAACTTGAGGACAAATTATGGATTCCATTAAAACACATAATGATCAAAAATTAAAACTAACAAGAAGTTACAAATAATTCCTATGATCATCTAATCTCATAAGAACATGAATATGAATATCAAAACTTCAAGAACACATAAAATCATGGAATTTTGATATTAGCCATTGTAAATGGATTAGAACAACCATTACGCCAACTAAAACAAGTTTTTAAAACACCAAAACAGTTTAGGGTAGTGTTTCTAGTCCATTTCCAGCACCAAAAGTCAGAAATCTGCACCCTGGGGCTCCTACTCGTCGAGTGCAAGAACCTACTTCACGAGTAGGATGAGTTTATGCTTGGACTCGTCGAGTCCCCCCATGGACTCGGCGAGTTCCTTGTGCAGACAACAAGAAATTCGACTTTTTTCACTATTTTGCATCAAGTATCAACAAACAAGCCTAGGCTTTGATACCACTGTTGGGTTTTGAGCATTCTAACACTCCTAAGTGTACATGCAACCCTAGAAAACCTTGGATCTATGTTTGTCTAAAAATACATGCAAAATACTTTTTCCAAGGTTCATAATCCTATCTAGCATACATGGGAACTTTAACATAAAAGATGGCTAGAATTACATACCTTGTAGTTGATTTGATTCCTTGAAAACCTTGAGAGCCTAGCACCCTAAGTGTGATGCCTCAAATGTCTCACACAACACCAAATGCACTTGGAATAAACTTTGAGAGAGAATGTCACACTTCAAAATCGGCTTGCCCTCTTGCAACTTCTTATGTAGCCGATTTTGGTAGATAACATATCCTTTATATAGTGTGTTACAATTAGGGTTACACCATGTAAACCCTAATGTAACATGGCTCTTCATTTCCATGACCCATGGGTTTGTAACTCCCATGGAGCATCCATGGAGCATCCTATGGACCTTAGCCCAACTTGATAATCCATGGAGCCTTTAGCCCACTATACAAGTTATGGAGGATTTACATAATCAACCCATATATTTAATTAGTCATCTTTTGATCACTTAATTAATACTAGATTAATTCTTGATCAAAACTAATTAAATAATATTATTAATATATTAGAACTTATAATATATTAATAAACCATAAGTGTTATTTCTCTCATTTTAGTTTATCCAAGTACATGATGCCATGCAACCCAAATGGACCATGCCGGGTCGGGTCAAGTACAACCCAGAAATAGTTATGAACTTAGACACCGAATCCAACAGACCTTCCTTTCCAAACCGATGGTACCTGAAACCATAAACAAAACTGTAAGCACGAAGCTTAGTGAGTTCCCCAGAGCATACCCCACATAATCTATATAATCACATAAACCATATCAGCCATATAAGATACATAAGACATGCATATAAACATATAAGGAACCCATGGAAACCCTCCAAGGTCTTACTCCGGGTGCCATGGGAACCCCTACATGGTCTTAGCCCAACTACCATACAAACCATACATACAAACATATAAGGATGCCCTAGAAACCCTCCACGGTCTTACTCTGGGTGCCATGGGAACCCCCACATGGTCTTAGCCCAATGCCTCAGGAACCCCCCGAGGTCTTGACTAAGGATGCCATGGAAACCCTTCAAGGTCTTACACCCTAGTGCCTCGGGTACCCCTGAGGTCTTTACTCAGGATGCCATGGAAACCCTCCTAGGTCTTACACCCAAGTGCCTCGGGAACCCCCCGAGGTCTTTCATGAAAGTATCACAAAACAACTAACATACCACATAGAATATAACCAACTAGTGTACCACATATCACTACATCAACTAGTGTACCACATATCACAAAATGGGCCGGCCTTGGTTCCTTCGACCCATTGGTATGGTGAGGAGACTCACCTCTCACGAAATGCTGAACCGGTAAGATCAAATCCCAACTCAGAACTCTGAACTCGATTGCCTACAACCACCATGAGACTAACTTCATCAAAATCCCGAAATACCAAGATACCCTTAAAGTCAATCTTGGTCAACCATGGTCAAAGGTCAACCGAAATACCAAGATACCCTTGTACCACGTCGTGGTGCCAGATACGACAAAACAGTCGCGAACCAACCCGCCACCACGTCGTGGTTTCGTGGTTTTCAGCAGCTTAATGCATTCCACCACTTCATTCGATTCCAAAAGGTCTCCAACTCAGATTTGGTCCAAAATATGGTCTAAATGGATAAAGTTTCCAACTTTATCCAATAGAACGCTCCAAAATGTATAGATCTTGACTTTTAAGATCCAAAACACTTCATGACTTCACCAATACTCGTCCATTCCATGGGTTTACTTGACCAAAAGCTACAAGAGGGTCTCTAACTCCAATCACACCATAAAAGCCGATGATTTTCAGACATGCATGTCCAATGCATGTCTTAAATTCTTATTAGGTCAAAATAGGGCAAAAAGGCCAAGATTTCATACATGACCTTAAAACACAAATCTAGACTAGATCAAAAGATCCAAATGCTCCAAATGGCCTGGGGACTCATAAAGTTGCAAGCTTTATGAAGTCCAACTACCTTAGGTAACAAGATCTTGAGAAAGAAAGGGAAATGTCCATAGATCTACTCAAAAACTCATCAAGATGAAGACTTTTTACCTCCTTGAGATGCTAGAGGAAGGTGAACTCCTGGATCTTCTTTGCCTTGGACTTCTATGAGGTCTCCCACCACCTTTTTTCTTCACAAGCACCAAAAACTCATACTTTTAAGGCTAAAAATCACCAAATGGAGCTAGGGTTTGCAAGGGACAATTTTTGAGAGATGGAGGCTGATGAGAGGCGGCCAAAAGCTGCTAAGGATCTTTATATAGGGCTCAGCCGTTAAACTTTAGGGTTTTCCCCCAACAGCCACCTCCACATCGTGGCATAATCACCACATCGCGGTGATTCATTAAATCCCATGGTTCCAAAACTCGATGCCATATCGTGGTGAGGCTCCACCACGCCGTGGTCTCCAATGTAGGTTGCAATATATATTTGAAAATAATACCATACTTGGACCCGGGTGTTACAACTCCCCCCACTTTGTCTAGACTTCGTCCTCGAAGTCCGCAGACGCAAACAGATCCGGGTAATGCTCTCGCACCTCATCCTCGGGCTCCCATGTCCATTCCGTGCCCTTTCGGTGCTGCCATTGCAACTTCACTAATTGTACTTCCTTGTTACGAAGAGCCTTGGTCTTCCTATCCAGAACTGCAATGGGCTTCTCAATATAGTTCAGGATCTAATCCACCTGAATGTCGTCCATAGAGATAAGTACAGCCTCTTCAGTGACACACTTCTATAGCTAAGACACATGGAAGGTGTTATGAATCTGACTCAGCTCATCTGGGAGATCCAATTGATAAGCAACCTTACCCACCCGGACAGAAATCTAAATGGGCCAATGAATCGGGGCCCCAACTTGCCCCTCTTCCGAAACCTGATGACACCTTTCCATGGTGATACCTTCAGCAACACCAAAATCTCCCACCTGAAACTCGAGGTCTGAGCGACACCGGTCCACTATTTAAATTAGATTTCATCCTCAAAATCATTCCTAACCAATGCTGACACGCCAAACAACTTGAGCAACACGGCCACAACCACAAGCATACCCCAGCCTTTCCAAGGAAACCAAAACCATCCCTTGCAGGGTTCTAAAACCCGAAGATGAACGAATTCCTTGCAACATGATCACGTCTACTCAATCTAAAATCTGAAGTCTCGAGATGATCTGTCTCCCTGACAAACTGTCCATATTGAATCATTATTGTTGAAACCAGTCCACTTATCTCCCAACTGACTACTTAACTTCTGATAACTTGAGATTCCCATGAGAAACGAAATCACAGACCAAATATGTCTGTAGAACACTTATACCTGACAGAAGCTCAGATAATCCTTCGAGTAGGAGACTTATCCCTGCAACGGTTAGACTCAGACGAGAGCTGCGCAACAGGGTCAAATCAACCACTCTGAGATTATTTAATCCAACTGCAAACAACTTAGCGTATACCCTGAATACAAGCTACTCCACACACGAGTCCCAAGTTACTGAACCCACTTCGACTCTTTTTACTACCACCTGCTACTTTTCATAAGCAGCCGAGACCTCTCTGATCCCACCTTATTTGTAAACTAATTGAAACACCGAACACCCAACTGATTGTTGGGCCAAAAGATACACACACACACTGCAGTCCCACTTGTCCCCCAAAAAGAAGACCGACTGGCAAGACTTGCTTAACGCACATCACCATCCAAACGAACGCTACATGACCTGTTGTAGCTTCATCTCATACCCGGTCTCTAACAACCCATCTTTTCCTCACTTCAAACACGCTGTGGCTCTTTTACGAATAAAACCATCCCATGACACATCGCAATGACTCGAACTGCCATCGACTAAGCCCATTCATTTCCCTTGAACCCTACAATTAACTCCCTTGGTATATAGATACCCCAATCTTATCTTGCCGAAGCGAAAACCCTACATTGATCACGTGTGAACTCCGATTTAGGATCTTACCCAAAACCAAATCGGTACTCCGCTCCTACCCCGTGATCCATGAATCTACATTTGCATAATGCACCACAACTTCCCGACATCCCTTACTGGACCGATAAATAAATACCCTTAAGCCAACCTCCGAGACTACCAGTCTCGCACCTGGTCCAACCACCAGGTTCCTAAGAGATCAAATATCAAGGCTACCCATCCTAAACCCTATTGTGTCACATAGTGATTATCCACACGATCCTGCGAGTCAAGATCCAAACCCTTGACCCCACGGTATCTACTAGTTCTATCTCGAATTCCCATAGTTATCGGGGCTCGCCCATGGACTCCGAAGATCCACGACCCCATCACAGAGAATAATTTCTCGACAACCCTGACCGGCGTGCCTAAGGAACGAGTTGATCCCCCATCCATGCTTGTGACCATCATGGGATAGTCTAATTCGAACCGATGAATGCTACGATCCTATTGCAGCCTAACACTACTTACATCCAACCATGCTTACCACCCATAGTGTTGGATTAGGTGTCTAAGTTCATAACTATTTCTGGGTTGTACTTGACCCGACCCGACATGGTCCATTTGGGTTGCATGGCATCATGCATTTGGATAAACTAAAATAAGAGAAATAACACTTATGGTTTATTAATATATTATAAGTTCTAATATATTAATAATATTATTTAATTAGTATTGATCAAGAATTAATCTAGGATTAATTAAGTGATCAAAAGATGACTAATTAAATATATGGGTTGATTATGTAAATCATCCATAACTTATATAGTGGGCTAAAGGCTCCATGGATTATCAAGTTGGGCTAAGGTCCATAGGATGCTCCATGGGAGTTACAAACCCATGGGTCATGGAAATGAAGAGCCATGTTACATTAGGGTTTACATGGTGTAACCCTAATTGTAACACACTATATAAAGGATATGAAGCTCACCAAAATCGGCACTAGAAGCAAGATTGAGGGCAAGCCGATTTCTAAGTGTGACATTCTCTCTCAAAGTTTATTCCAAGTGCATTTGGTGTTTTGTGAGACATTTGAGGCATCACACTTGGGGTGCTAGGCTCTCAAGGTTTTCAAGGTATCAAATCAACTACAAGGTATGTAATTCTAGCCATCTTTTATGCTTAATGTTCCCCATGTATGATAGATAGGATTATGAACCTTGGAAAAAGTATTTTGCATGTATTTTAGACAAACATAGATCTAAGGTTTTTCTAGGGTTGCATGTATACTTAGGAGTGTTAGAATGCTCAAAACCCAACACATAGTCTTACCACACTTAAACTATCACAATGTCGCACCGGTCCAGCCGAATCCTATATCCCATCAGGAGTTCGGGTCACACCTTCGGATTCTCACTGCTCATTATGCATAATCAAAGCGATGCCGACCGGCGATTTAGGAGTTTCCTACACTCCCACCAACACAACCTAGGCCTACGCAGCCACTTGTTTCTCCCCTAATTGGACTCGATGATGATCTTTCACCTCTTACACCTTATGGATCTCTGATCCATTTCCCTCAATAAGCACGACCCGCCCAAATATTGCGTCGAACAATACACGTGTCCCATTGCTAGCCAAACACAAGGACTACACTTACCGAACCCTGACGACGTCGGACAACCGACCTGCCGAATCCTTGGTCGCGACCTACCAGATAATACCATGCACCGTCCCCAGTAAAAAACCAAGAGAATACTGAACACCCCAAACCCGCTAAAAGGGAAGCAACCTTTCACTAACCACGTAATAATTCACGGTATGCAATTGGCATATGATAATTCTTGAAGATATATTTCAAACATAAACAGATAAACAAACCCAAAGGCCCGCTTAATCAGACCGATGCAAGATAACAACCACAAGGTACAGATAGAGCCGGAAAGAAGACAAAAAGGTACATACCCACAACCTCGCATGCTGAAGTCCTGATCTCCCCCGTTTGATACTGTGAAGTGCGACTCCTATCTGTTGGGGCTCCTGGCCTACCCTCTCGTTTATTGGTGATCCTCAGTATAGCCGGAGCAGGTTCACTCACCGCTCCTCCCCTGATCATCAGACAATCGACCTTCTTGTGGCCCATTTGATCACAACGAAAACATAACGATCCTGCCCCTGAGGACAATCCCTGTTGACGTGACCAATCTGGCCGCAATTGTAGTAGCCTATACCCCTGGAACGACAAAATCCATCGTTCAGTTTCCCGCACGTACTGTACTGGCTCCAGCCCTGCCGACCCCTCATCCGATGGTCCAAAATCTTGGGTTTCTTCCCCGGGCCCTCCACTGTATGCACCTGGGAGTCATATCCTTCAGGGACTGGCACCCTGACATGCTCACCAACTCAAACGCCGACGGCTGAACTGTAATAGCTGGAGTAACCTCTGCCCTAAACCGCACCACAAACTCCTCCCAAGACATAGTATTCAATTCGGCCGGCGCAATAGTTCGCACAATCAATTCCCAACAACTCCTTGCCGCCCGATACAAGAGATCCAAGGCGAACTGAACCTTGACTCCTATGGGGTAGGGACTGGTGTGGAAGACACCTTCCATCTCCTAAATCCAACACGAACTCAAAACCCCAACAGTCCTTCCACTAACTAGCTCACCACCGGAGCCGGGACCAAACCCTGGTCTATCCCCATGCGTGCCCATCCTCAAACTTCTATACAACTATTTCCACGATCAGAGCATAACCAAGAATTCTTTTCCCATAAGCTTCATAGATTCTCCTAGATTCTCACCGATTCGAGTATGGATCCTACGCTTTCAGTAGTACGACTCCATTACTACCTTCCACACCTATCCATACTTTCCTCAGCAGTCCTCCCAAATCCTCAAAGTCGCCTACTCCACTGATGCAACAAATGTCTGCTAAACAGCAGCACGATACCCACCGAAGAAACTCCTAGGCTCCCAACCTCACCGAACCGCCCCACTAACTCACTGGAGCATATCCTAGGCTTTCCTAAGTTCCCAACCTCACCCTGCTATCAGCTGCTGAAGAACTCCCCATGATGCCAGTCATCCACCTCCTGAATATCGTCATATGCACTTAGTAGCTGGCTCCCATCATTCAAGAGTTCCATAAAGCACAAAGCAAGCAACATTCATGGACTAACTCTCCAACCCATGAAACTATCATAGAACATTCAGCCCACATACCACAACCCATGCTATCCACATCCGCCCTCACTGCCGGCTGCCTTATGCATGAAAATTATACACATAACAGGATCTAATAGAATGTCAAATAATAGACTCTACCCTAGGACCACAACCAGAAAAGGAACATGAAATAAGGTCAAATCAGTTATTCTAAGGCTATAAGATCGTAATTGTATATAATTTTCAAAGCATACACTTAGCAGTTACCAATACCAATAGTCATTCTCATTCCAGCATAGCATCTAGTATCACCAAGGCTACAAGCATCATATATCACGACAATCTATCGCTGACTAATCAACACTAGCATGCAAGTCTACCAGCTCATACAACATATAAAGGCATCTCTCCTAGCCCTAACTAGCATGCGATTCATAAATTCATAAATCAAGTCATAACAGATAACATATATGGGTATTCTGTGGAAAGCTTACTTAAGCTCGGCCGATTGCAAGCACCACACCCTTTCTTGTCTTAGAAAACTCTTTCCTTGAAAACGTTTTTCTTTTGAAAACTTTACAGATCCTCAGTTTGATTTCAGACACACTCGAAAGTATGTCCGAATCTTTTAAATCAAGGCTCTGATACCAACTTGTAACGACCCAAAAATCAAGGGTAAAAATTTCATTTTTATTAGAGTCAAAACATAGATATCTTTTAAATCCAAGCATTCCAAAAACATTGCTAACTAAAAACATTTATTAGAGTTCGTCCCAAAATCGCATATTGCGGAAAACACGGGTGTGTGCCCTGCGATCAAGCCGGGCCCTTCCTTTCAAAATCTATGATACCTGAAACCATAAAAAAAATAACACTTATGGTTTATTAGTATATTATAAGTTCTAATATATTAATAATATTATTTAATTAGTATTGATACAAAATTAATCTAGGATTAATTAAGTGATCAAAAGATGACTAATTAAATATATGGGTTGATTATGTAAATCATCCATAACTTATATAGTGGGCTAAAGGCTCCATGGATTATCAAGTTGGGCTAAGGTCCATAGGATGCTCCATGGGAGTTACAAACCCATGGGTCATGGAAATAAAGAGCCATGTTACATTAGGGTTTACATGGTGTAACCCTAAGTGTAACACACTATATAAAGGATATGAAGCTCACCAAAATCGGCACTAGAAGCAAGATTGAGGGCAAGCCGATTTCTAAGTGTGACATTCTCTCTCAAAGTTTATTCCAAGTGCATTTGGTGTTTTGTGAGACATTTGAGGCATGACACTTGGGGTGCTAGGCTCTCAAGGTTTTCAAGGTATCAAATCAACTACAAGGTATGTAATTCTAGCCATCTTTTATGTTTAATGTTCCCCATGTATGCTACATAGGATTATAAACCTTGGAAAAAGTATTTTGCATGTATTTTAGACAAACATAGATCCAAGGTTTTTCTAGGGTTGCATGTACACTTAGGAGTGTTAGAATGCTCAAAACCCTTCAGTGGTAATAGAGCCTAGGCTTGTTTGTTTGATACTTGATGAAAAATTGTGAAAAAACTCAGTTTTTCTGCACTCTGCAGCATGAATTCGTTGAGTCCATGGGGGGACTCGACGAGTCTATGAGTAAACTCATCCTACTCGTCAAGTAGGTTCATGCACTCAACGAGTAGGAGCCCCAGAATGCAGATTTTCGAGTTTTGCTGCTGGAAATGGACTAGTAACATTACCCTAAATTGTTTTGGTGTTATAAAATTTGTTTTAGATGGTGTATATGCTAATCCATTTTCAATAGCTATTATCAAAATTTCAAGTTTTATATGGTTAATTTTATGATTCTTGAAATTGTTGATATGCATGTTCATGAACATATGAGTTTAGAAGATCATAGGAATTATTTGTAACTTCTTGTTAGTTTAATTCTTGATCATTATGTGTTTTAATGGAATCCATAATTTGTCCTCAACTTATGGATTACCAAAAGTCATTCTTTTAAAGTCCACTAAAGAAACACATAGGTTACATAAAATGAAAAGTCTTTCATTTTATTAAACCATTTAACTCATAAGTTATGAAAGATGAAAAATTTTGAAAGTTACAAAACTTGCCCTCAAGTTTTGGAACATGTAAAGTCACATTAAAAATTTTAGTTCCAACCCCTAGAATTTTAAAAGTTAAAATTCAACCCTTATACTTTATAATATTATAAGTTTAATAATAATTATAAATGTATAAGAAAAAGTCGTTTTACCGTTAGTAGGCCTCATTCACGAAGCCGGTCTATAAGGGGGGTATAAGGTTGCTGCCTATAAAATGGCAACTTAATGGGTGTCCACTCTCACCCACCGCTTCCTTGATCGGTGGAGGATCGTTAGCCGAATGGGTAAGACAAGGACTTTAAATCTTCATTAAAAGTATGATGAATATAAAGTAACTAAATGTTTTTATAAATTCCCAATCTTAGTTACTTTAGGAAAATGTGAATAAGGTGCTAACCCATGAAATTACACTTTACACTTTCTTAAGTCAGTTAGTGGAGCATGTGTGGTTAACGGGCACACTAGCTGCACTTAACAAGGTAGGCAAAGGGTAACTTAATGTTTATCATAGTATCGATGGAGCGCGTGTGGTTAACTGGCACATCGATTTAGGGGTAATACATTAAGGGTACCAAGTAATTTGCATGGTTACTTCACACCTTGTTTTGTGATCCTCGGCATCCCAGTCACAAAACCTGAAGGGCACACTCGAGATTCAAACATGACATTGAAAGTTCAATGAATCTCAAAAGATCTAGGAGTTTCAAATCCAATTAAAACCTAATAATTTATTTCGTTTTTCATGGTGGAAATTGGTGAATCGTCATTCACCTACCTTCAAATATTTTATAACTTGGATTACGGCATCCCTCTTCCAAGTTATAAAATATTGTGTTGGGTCCTAGCCTTAATATTTCATGTTGGGTGTTATATTAAGGACTTTAAATCAACTATCTTGAATATCTCCCAAAAGATGTCTGGTTCAGACAATTATGATCTTCCCAAGAACTCTTGGAATAAGATTTCCTAATGAAGATGATGTCCCGTGACTGGATCATGGAAATCATACTTCAATTCCTCCACCTCCTCCAATTATTCTCCCTAACCCACAAGTTCAAGGTCACTCAAGCCCTATTAGGCAAGCGAGGTCTATGTGTGATCACATCTTGGAGATGAAGTCACGTATGGACAAGCCGGGAGAGTTGGGTGTCAAAGTCTTGAGAAAGTTGGTTGTTCAATCACTTTCTAAGTCACATAGTGAGTGTCCTTTGGGACTACTATCTATTTGCTTGGTGCTGCTGAATCAGAAATGATTTGGAGCTCTGGTAAAGCAAATTTGATTAGTAGATCAACTTCCCAAACTACCATGGACATTGAAAAATTGGTGACATTGGAAATTCAGAAAGCTTTCTCTTCCCAATGGAAAGGGATCGGCCATAGTCAACTCGGTTGACCAGATGGTAAAGAGAAAGGCTAAGTCTGAGATAGTCCTGTGTACCATTCCCAAAGGGTCCATATGGTTCTATTGCCAAAAAGGAATAGGCATTGGTTGCAAAGCTGCCCTAACTACCTGAAAGATCTGAAAGAAGGTCTAGTCAGAAAGTTTGATTCTGCTTCAGGTAAGCCCACTATCTAACTCTATTAAGTTCCTTATTGATGATTCTTAATACAAAATGTGACTCGGTTACATTTTTTTTTGTGTTTGGCAGGATTAAGCAAAGGGAAGGAAACTTAAAGGAAAGGTATGTTGAATCTGATCGCGAAGATGGATTTCAATCGCATGGTTTGAAGATCGGATTCTTGAGCTACTACTTAGAGAGTTATGATAAATTGCTAGGAAATATGTAATAGCATAGTTTCCATTTAAAGTTGCATTGTAAGGAAAGTTTTTTCCGCATTTATTAAATAAATAAAATTTTGTTTTACTTTATTTTATATCTACGTGCAATGGCATTTATGGAAAATTGATGTTTGTATGGTTCTAGCAATAATGGAAATATGAATTTGATTCTTTCATTTGTGGTAGTGTCTAAATTTACCAAATAAGGAAAGATTCTCATCAACCAAGTTTCAATTGGACCGAAACTTGGAATCATCAAGTTGTATATTATGATGAATGAGAACTTTCAGCTTTGGAAAATTAAGACTTATTCCTTGTTCACATGTATATGTGAGTCAAGTGAGGGACTAAGGGATCGAGTACACATTCTTGTGCACTAGTCAAGTCCACCACAAAAGATTGATAATAGTATTCGTCATGATTTACAAAGGTTTAGTAAATATGGTTATACTTATAAGATAAGTATAATTCTGAAACATTGGAAAGACTTCGATGTATGGCAGAACGAATGAGAAGAATCAAATTAGGTAGAAGGATAAAAGTTTCTCAAATCTGGAAAGATGGGAGAGTACTTTAGTATCATGTGTTGTGATCATCTTTATGATTAAGAAAAACCATGTCACAATTGATCCTCTAAGGACATCTTAGTGTATTCCTATGGCTAAGAAGAGGAATCAAAAATTACTGAAATGATTGAATCAAGAAGATGAGTCATACTTCGTTCCAAAACAAGTCTTAGAGTCATACTCCAAGACTGTAAGTTGAGTGACATATCTTAAAGAAAGGTTTATAACACTTGTCAAATGTAAGAGTAAAAGTGTCCTACTCTTGTAAATTTGAAATTGGTAAGTTGTGATGTTTTGGATAAAACAAAGACCAACTAAGGCCAATTGTGCGAAGTGTTTCTCTTGATAAAGAATCCGCACTATCTCTTGAATATTTAGCAAGTGAGTCTTATATGTCAAGAGGACAGTGGGAGTCTTAAAGATCTTGGAAAAAGGCTTCAAGATCTAATCAAGAAGGAAAACCTATAGTTTATCACTAGCACACGACTTGAGGTCTATAACCTATCGTGTTGACATATTCTTATTCCTGTGCCCATTCCAGTTAAAGTTGGCTTTGCATATGAGTTCTGAGAGTTCTCAATTGGTTGCATAACAACTTGGAATCAATGGCAGGCCCTTGAGCTGCCAGGTGGCAAGAAGTTAAGACTGCACAAGTTCAATCCATAAGAGTTTGGATTTGTCACTAACCTTGTCTTGTGATTATGGTTTTGACAAATTCACATGGATAAGAACACATACACCAGAAAAATCTAAGTGTCATAAGGGTTCTCTCCGATTCATGAAAATGATGGTGAGGAAACACTTTCACTAAGTAGATTTTAAGTAGATAACAGTTGTGATATTTGCATTCTCAAAGTCGTTAGTGGAGCGTGTGTGGTTAACCGGCAAACTAACATGGACTTTTGAGAAATGGAAAAGGTCTAAACAATTGAGACTATGATTACGACATCCCTTTTCATAGTTCTAAAAGTGTTTAGACACACATATGTGCTACCTAAGGAAAGGTGTATGATTTTGATAAAGTTTTATCAAAAGCATCCCGTATCAGAAATGTGAACTTTGGTAAGAAGGTCAATAAAGTATTGATTTCTAGAAGTCCAGCTGATTTCTGAGTACATGTCGAAGCTAGTGGGAGCAGAAGTATTATGCTAATAATCATCATGCAAGTGGGAGCATGATAATTCTGATAAGTGTTGCAAGTTAGCAATGTTAATTATAGAAAACAAAAAGGTTTCAATTGGGAAAAGTTGTTTTGCTATAATTAAGGGAGTGAAAATTATACTTCACTTAAATTCTAAAAGCTTAGATTGAGGTTTTAATCATATTTAGTCAAGGATATATATATATATATATATATATATATATATATATATATATATATATATATATATATATGTATATATACAAATTTCATGTTGGAATGGCTCGACATAAGGAAATTCTATATATGGGTCCATTACTTGCGTTCTAAAATTCGATTATGATTACGACATCCCTCTTCATAATCTGAATTATGAGAACTTGGCAAATAGAAATAGAAATAGAAATATTATAGCAAAAGACTGGTCTAGTATCATGTCTTTATGAATTGTGTCCCATATGCTTCGGATATAGGATCGATTGCATGTGTTATAAAATTCATCTGTTCTAAATTTTTCCAAATGCCCAGAGCATTAAGAAGGGAAAAGTACTAGAACTAGATATGACTAATTTGATTAAGCAATTGTTGAGGATAGTCTAAGGTTTACCAAAGATTGGTTGCTCAGGGACAGTTGGAAGTATAGTGTTAATTTTGGAAGGACCATATTGACATATTCTGAAAAGAGGCAACTCTTGTTCGGGAGTAATAGTCAAAAGGGGAATATGGACATGTTCCCATAGGTGGAAGTTATTCATTAAATCCGTGTATGATTAGGAAACTTAATGCAAGAAGAATGTTCAAAGGCAATGAACTTTGAATATGAGAATTCGGTTCAATGGAGTTGATCTCCATTGGAATACTCTGTAATGTCTGTTGACAAGTCTTTGTGACTTTGTGCATAATCATTACAAGAGGACCAATGCATATAAGTTTAGAATCTAACAGATTTAGGTAAATAGCAGGAATTTAGAATTCTTGCATTTGCGGTAAGGATTTGGGATTGTGAAAGGAGTATCACTGCAATTATGTTCAATCGATCTATTTCAAAGAGTAAAGATCATAGACAAACTTAGTGTGCATACGTGGTGTATGGCATAACTAATGTTTGAAAAAACATAGTGTGCATACTTGGTGTATGGCATGACTAGTGTTTAAGAAAACATAGTGTACATGCTTGGAGCATGAGACAACTATTGTTTTAATTCAAGTATAAAGTTGATAGTTTGAAACAGTATGCAATGAATGATGGGTAATCAATATGGTGATAAATGAAATATGTGTTATTTATATTCATAAGTTCTGAGACCATATTGGATTCGATTATTCTTGTGTTTCACTTTGCATGTTTTGACTTCCAGAATAACTAAGTTGCTCTTCTTGAATGACTAAGTTATTCAAACCATCCACAATCGATCATATGTTGGAAGTAGATATGAATCAAGATTGTCATGAAGCTGGATTGTAGATGTCCAAGGTATGGGACATATCAAGGATTGCTGCAACATTCATGAGTGCTCATAAGTTCTGAGTATTGGATTCAACCCACGTTCACTGGTATCACTTCATGGAATTTATCTTGAGTGATCGTGAGACGGTAATATCATATAAGTCTTCAAACTTAGAGATATGACTTACTGCCTATGAGTTGGTTATACATTGATTGTACGTAAACGCATTGGTAACTCGATGTTATAAAACGTGCCTTTGTGTATGATTCAACAAGTAGTAGAACACGCATATGAGTCGAAGTTTATCTGTTCCTTCTTGGATTAGAAGCGATATCTAGGCCCCTCGATGATTTTGTGTTGGCCCATGTACCGGGCCCGGTTAGAACTAAGTTGATGTGTTCAAATAAGTTCTATGTCAAACAAATCGGAAATCGAGAAACAAACTGCTGGACAATAAGTAAGACATTGTTCCATGTATTTGTCCGGCTGATATCTAGAACAGAGGATTATATGATCACTTATCTTAAATGGAGTATCATCATCATCTCAGTTCCGCGAGACCTTGAAAAGAGCTACGGTTGCTGATCGGTTCCTGAAGTTATACTTGCAGTTATAGTTATTAGACTTATCCAAGTGGGAGACTGTTGGATTAGGTGTCTAAGTTCATAACTATTTCTGGGTTGTACGTGACCCGACCCGGCATGGTCCATTTGGGTTGCATGGCATCATGCATTTGGATAAACTAAAATGAGAGAAATAACACTTATGGTTTATTAATATATTATAAGTTCTAATATATTAATAATATTATTTAATTAGTATTGATCAAGAATTAATCTAGGATTAATTAAGTGATCAAAAGATGACTAATTAAATATATGGGTTGATTATGTAAATCATCCATAACTTATATAGTGGGCTAAAGGCTCCATGGATTATCAAGTTGGGCTAAGGTCCATAGGACGCTCCATGGATGCTCCATGGGAGTTACAAACCCATGGGTCATGGAAATGAAGAGCCATGTTACATTAGGGTTGGTGTAACCCTAATTGTAACACACTATATAAAGGATATGAAGCTCACCAAAATCGGCACTAGAAGGAAGATTGAGGGCAAGCCGATTTCTAAGTGTGACATTCTCTCTCAAAGTTTATTCCAAGCGCATTTGGTGTTGTGTGAGACATTTGAGGCATCACACTTGGGGTGCTAGGCTCTCAAGGTTTTCAAGGTATCAAATCAACTATAAGGTATGTAATTCTAGCCATCTTTTATGTTTAATGTTCCCCATGGATGCTAGATAGGATTATGAACCTTGGAAAAAGTATTTTGCATGTATTTTAGACAAACATAGATCCAAGGTTTTTCTAGGGTTGCATGTACACTTAGGAGTGTTAGAATGCTCAAAACCCAACACATAGTCTTACCACACTAAAACTATCACAATGTCGCACCGCTCGAGCCGAATCCTATATCCCATCAGGAGTTCGGGTCACACCTTCGGATTCCCACTGCTCATTTGGCATTATCAAGACGATGCCGACCGGCGTCTTAGGAGTTTCCTACACTCCCAACAACACAACCTAGGCCTAAGCAGCCACTTCTTTCTCCCCCACTTGGACTCGACGATGATCTTTCACCTCTTACACCTTATGGATCTCCGATCTATTTCCCTCAATAAGCACGACCCGCCCAAAACTTGCGTCGAACAATACACGTGTCCCATTTCTAGCCAAACACAAGGACTACACTTACCGAACCCTTACGACATCGGACAACTGACCTACCGTATCCTTGGTCGCCGACCTACCAGATAATACCCATGCACCGTCCCCAGTAAAAACCCAAGAGAATACTGAACACCCCAAACCCCCTAAAAGGGAAGCAACCTTTCACTAACCATGTAATAATTCACGGTATGCAATTGGCATATGATAATTCTTGAAGATATATTTCAAACATAAACAGATAAACAAACCCAAAGGTCCGCTTAATCCAACCGATGCAAGATAACAACCACAAGGTACAGATAGAGCCGGAAAGAAGGCAAAAAGGTACATACCCACAACCTCGCATGCTGAAGTCCTGATCTCCCCCGTTTGATACTGTGAAGTGCGACTCCTATCTGTTGGGGCTCCTGGCCTACCCTCTCGTTTATCGGTGATCCTCAGTATAGCCGGAGCAGGCGCACTCACCGCTCCTCCCCTGATCGTCAAACAATCGACCATCTTGTGGCCCATTTGATCACAACGAAAATATAACGAGCCTGCCCCTGAGGACAATCCCTGTTGACGTGACCAATCTGGCCGCAATTGTAGTAGCCCATACCCCTGGAACGACAAAATCCATCGTTCAGTTTCCCGCACGTACTGCACTGGCTCCGGCCCTGCTGACCCCTCATCCGATGGTCCAAAATCTTAGGTTTCTTCCCCGGGCCCTCCACTGTATGCACCTGGGAGTCATATCCTTCAGGGTCTAGCACCCTGACATGCTTACCAACTCAAACGCCGACGGCTGAACTGCAATAGCTGGAGTAACCTCTGCCCTAAACCGCACCACAAACTCATCCCAAGACATAGTCTTCAATTCGGACGGCGCAATAGTTCGCACAATCAATTCCCAACAACTCCTTGCCCCCCGATACAAGAGATCCAAGGCGAACTGAACTTTGACTCCCATGGGGTAGGGACTGGTGTGGAAGACACCTTCCATCTCCTCAATCCAACGCGAACTCAAAACCCCAGCAATCCTTCCACTAACTAGCTCACCACCGGAGCCGAGACCAAACCCTGGTCTATCCCCATGCGTGCCCATCCTCAACCTTCTATACAACTATTTCCACGATCAGAGCATAACCAAGAATTCTTTTCCCATAAGCTTCATAGATTCTCCAAGATTCTCACTGATTTGAGTATGGATCCTATGCTTTTAGTAGTACGGGCCCATTACTACATTCCACACCTATCCATACTTTCCTCAGCAATCCTCCCAAATCCTCAAAGTCGCATACTCCACTGATGCAACAAATGTCTGCTAAACAGCAGCACGATACCCACCGAAGCAACTCCTAGGCTCCCAACCTCACCGAACCGCCCCACTAACTCACTGGAGCATATCTTAGGCTTTCCTAGGTTCCCAACCTCACCCTGCCATCAGCTGCTGAAGAACTCCCCATGATGCCAGTCATCCACCACCTGAATATCGTCATATTCACTTAGTAGCTGGCTCCCATCATTCAAGAGTTCCATAAAGCACAAAGCAAGCAGCATTCGTGCAGTAACTCTCCAATCCATGAATCTATCATAGAACATTCAGCCCACATACCACAACCCATGCTATCCACGTCCGCCCTCACTGCCGGCTGCCTTATGCATGAAAATTATACACATAACAGGATCTAATAGAATGTCGAATAATAGACTCTACCCTAGGACCACAACCAGACAAGGAACATGAAATATGGTCAAATCAGTTATTCTAAGGCTATAAGTTCGTAATCGTATACAATTTTCAAAGCATACACTTAGCAGTTACCAATACCAATAGTCATTCTCATTCCAGCATAGCATCTAGTATCACCAAGGCTACAAGCATCACATATCATGACAATCTATCGCTGACTAATCAACACTAGCATGCAAGTCTACCATCTCATACAACATATAAAGGCATCTCTCCTAGCCCTAACTAGCATGCGATTCACAAATTCATAAATCAAGTCATAACAGATAACATATATGGGTATTCTGGGGAAAATTTACTTAAGCTCGGCCGATTGCATGCACCACACACTTTCTTGTCTTAGAAAACTCTTTCCTTGAAAACGTTTTTCTTTTGAAAACTTTACAGATCCAGAGTTTGATTTCAGACACACCCGAAAGTATGTCCGAATCTCTTAAACCAAGGCTCTGATACCAACTTGTAACGACCCAAAAATTAAGGGTAAAAATTTCATTTTTATTATAGTCAAAACACATATATCTTTTAAATCCAAGCATTCAAAAAACATTGCTAATCAAAAACATTTATTAGAGTTCGTCCCAAAATCACATATTACGGAAAACACGGGTGTGTGCCATGCGATCAAGTCGGGCCCTTCCTTTCGAATCGATGATACCTGAAACCATAAACAAAACTGTAAGCACGAAGCTTAGTGATTTCCCTAGATCATACCCCACATAATCCACATAATCACATAAACCATATCAACCATATAAGCTACATAATCCATGCATATAAACATACAAGGAAGCCGTGGAAACCCTCCAAGGTCTTACTTCAGGTGCCATGGGAACCCTCATATGGTCTTAGCCCAACTACCATATCTACTATACATACAAACATATAAGGATGCCCTGAAAACCCTCCGAGGTCATACTCCGGGTGCCATGGGAACCACCACATGGTCTTAGCCCAATGCCTCAGGAACCCCCCGAGGTCTTGACTAAGGATGCCATGGAAACCCTCCAAGGTCTTACACCCTAGTGCTTCGGGAACCCCCCTAGGTCTTTATTTAGGATGCCATGGAAACCCTCCAAGGTCTTACACCAAAGTGCCTCGGGAACCCCCGAGGTCTTTCATGCAAGTATCACAAAACAACTAACATACCAAATAGCATATAACCAACTAGTGTACCACATATCACTACATCAACTAGTGTACCACATATCACAAAATGGGCTGGCCTTGGTGCCTTTGACCCATTGGTATGGTGAGTAGACTCACCTCTCACGAAATGATGAACCGGTAAGATCAAATCCCAACTCACAGCTCCGAAATCGACTGCCTACAACCACCATGAGACTAACTTCATCAAAATCCCGAAGTACCAAGATACCCTTAAAGTCAAACTTGGTCAACCATGGTCAAAGGTCAATAGAAGTCAAATCCGCCGATCGCCACGTCGTGGTACCCTTGTACCACGTTGTGGTACCGGATACGACAAAACAGTCGCGAACCAACCCGCCACCACGTCGTGGTGACCTTGCCACGTCGTGGTTTCAGGGTTTTCAACAGCTTAATGCATTCAGTCACTTCATTCGATTCCAAAAGGTCTCCAACTCAGATCTGGTCCAAAATAGGGTCTAAATGCATAAAGTTTCCAACTTTATCCAATAGAACCCTACAAAATGTATACATCTTGACTTTTAAGATCCAAAACACTTAATGACTTCATCAATACTCGTCTATTCCATGGGTTTACTTGACCAAAAGCTACAAGAGGGTTTCTAACTCCAATCACACCATAAAAGCCGATGCTTTTCAGACATGAATGTCCAATGCATGTCTTAAATTCTTATTAGGTCAAAATAGGGCAAAAAGGCCAAGATTTCATGCATGACCTTAAAACTCAAATATAGACTACATCCAAAGATCCAAATGCTCCAAATGGCATGGGGTCTCATAAAGTTGCAAGCTTTATGAAGTCTAACTACCTTAGGTAACAAGATCTTGAGAAAGAAAGGGAAATGTCCATAGATCTACTCAAAAACTCATCATGATGAAGACTTTTTACGTCCTTGAGATGCTAGAGGAAGGTGAACTCCTGGATCTTCTTTGCCTTGGACTTCTATGAGGTCTCCCACCACCTTCTTTCTTCACAAGCACCAAAACCTCATACTTTTAAGGCTAAAAATCACCAAATGGAGCTAGGGTTTGCAAGGGACAATCTTTGAGAGATGGAGGATGATGAGAGGGGGCCAAAAGGGGCTAAGTACCTTTAAATAGGGCTCATCCCTTAAAATTTAGGGTTTCCCCCCAACTGCCACCTCCACGTCATGGCACAATCACCATGTCATGGAGAGTCATTAAAGCCTGCGGTCCCAAAACTCGACGCCACATCGTGGTGAGGCTCCACCACGTCGTGGTATCCAAAGTAGGTTGCCATATATATTTTCAAATAATACCATACCTGGACCCGGGTGTTACATTTCCCATAAACTTAATCAAACTCGGTAGGTAGCGATTACCATTTGCATACGATATGTAACTCCTAGATTATGGGATCCTAAACAACTATTGTTTAGTTTAGCATGTTTATCCCATCTATGCCTCAAAACTCTTATGCTTAGGTGACCTTTATCGCATAAGAAATTGATCAAATCATCCTTTTATTCTAACATATAAAAGATGGCTCCGATACCACTGTTGGGTTTTGATACAAAATAAAACTTTGTTTTTCATAAAAACCGGCAACAAAAGACTTTAAAAAGAACAACTTTATTTGTAGTTTTAGAGATAAAATTTGAAGCCTTTGAACCCACTTGGTTTTGGGGTGTTGATGAAGATAACAAAAGATCAAAGTGTATGATCTTCTCTACAAGTATCCACCATCAAGAGTAAGGAACTTGGAATGCTAGTTCCTTCTTGTATTCTTGAGTGTCTAAAGTGTAACACCCGTCAAAATTAGGTCAATAACAATCACATGTGATTATGCCAATCATATAATGTGATTTTGTTAAAATAGTAATGTAATAAACTTACTATGTAATTCATGTTAAAGTATGAACTTTCATGATACAACTCAAAGTATACGTTCATACGATTACAAAAATATAGAGAACATCTAAATCTGACTTCGCGTGAAGAAGTTATGATAAATTCTAACGCTATAATGCCTTATAACAAGAGGAATTTAAAATAGAGTTATAATTAGCTATTGGAGACTAAACGAAAGTGGTAGTACTCGGAATTACCTACACGTGCATATAAAGAACGCCGAAAACGGAGTTCGTATGCAAAAGTTATGGCCTTCCGAAGATGCAACTGTCAGAAACCCTAATTTGACTGAACTCACGACGTGAGCATCAAAAATTCACGACGTGAGGAGTCAACAGACACTAATCGGAGCTAGAAAACACGCGTTAAGGCTATGGGGTGACTCATGGAAGTTCACGACGTGAATGGCCCCAGAACACCCTATAAATAGCGATCAAAGCTCATTCAATCCTTGCACCTTCTCCTTTCATTCTCTCTCATTTCCAAAGGCCATTTTCCCTTCTCGAGCCTGACAACGACGAGCCTCTGACCGTTTAGATTCTATAATCACGCTGCTAAGGTGAGTTTCACGGCCTCACTTTCTAATATTTTCGGGGGAAAACGCATGCTAAATATTATATATATGTTATTATTATGTCTATATGATAGTATATTAGTATCAACGTAGATAGTTATAATAACCGGGATATAGTTATTTCATATTTGAAATTATACAACTATCGTAAAGTTGTTAGCATGTTATTGTTATTGTAGTGTACTAATGTAGATCTTGAGTTATACTTAGGATTCTATATATATTAGTGTGCGATATAGTTCCAGAGTTATACTCGAAAGTTATATATGTTAATTGATAAATATGTTGTTATTATTGGTTTTATGTCAAGATAAAACCATGTATGTTATATGTTGTTGTTATTGGTTTTATGTCAAGATAAAACTGGATATGTTATATGTTGTTATTGTTAGTTTTATGTTAAGATAAAACTTAGTATTTCTATTGATAGTTTTATGTCAAGATAAAACTAGGAACGTTATATGTTGTTATTATTGGTTTTAGGTCAATATAAAACCTGGTTTTACTCCAAGATATAGCTGTTATACTGCCTAAATGTTATGAAGTTAGGAGTAATGTTTAAAAGCATAGTCTAGTGACTTAGGGTTTTAGACATGAAAATGCTTTTGTTGTTAAAGCTATAGGAAGCCGTCAAAGTCTACATGAGCTACCTCATTCATCAACTAAGATTGGGGATCTTAGCGGAAGTCCTCTGACCTGTGAGCGAGGAAGTCGTGTATGAATAAGATATGGGTTGACGACCCCACTCGTGGTTGTTAATTACAACCCAAAACAAGCGAGTGACGATTCGTTCCTTTTATTTTTATTCCGGCGTCGATGAAGCGCACGGTGTTGTTTCTCATGGTAAATCATGAGTGTAATGTCTCTCATGGTAAATCATGAGTGTATTGTTTTGTCAGAGGTTTTGTTGTCAAGCAGCGGTTACGGACTCATGGTAGCAAATTGTTAGAAGCATTATACTTTGTCGTTATCCAAGTATTAATGTTAAGTAGAAGTTTCCCCCTACTTATACCCTAGGTACTACTTGTATATTAAGTAGATAATTATACCTAACACACATACTCGTATAGAATTGAAATAGATTTATACGTAGCGGTTTTACTCGTATAGAATTGAAATAAGATTTATGCGTAGCAACTTTCGTTTGTATGGAATTACAAACACTTATATTCATAGTATATGAGACTTATAGGTAAACTACTTATTTGGTAAGTAAACTTTTATACCTAGGATATATATACTAAACGTTGGAGAGTCAAAATGATACTTTCAAAACTATACTTTTGAACTTGGAAAATGTATTATTTTCATATGGAGTCAAAACCTGTGGACTCACCAACTTTATGTTGACGTATTTTTAAATTGCATGTGTTTTCAGGAAGTTGATAACTATGATACGAGAAATGACGTTACACTGCCCGGTGTTTCCGCCGACGGCCGTGGTGTGACAGATTGGTATCATAGCTGTAACTATAGTGAATTAGTACTTTCTTAGGAAAGCACGACTATAGTTTAGGGCTTACTCTGTTAGGTTTAGGAATATCCCTCAACCTACAAATAAAAAGTATTAGTAATTATACTACTGAAGGACTACTTATGGGAGCGGTGACAAGGATAGACATGTCGATTTGGGTTGCTGGATTTCAGAACGGCTATATGCTAAAATGATCCTGCCCACCGACTGTCCTGACTGGCCGGTGCCTTATCAGCTAGACCTGAAGTAACAAACAATAATTAATAATACTCGTGAATACAACAAACACAAAGATATAGAGTTATGTATGAACTCAGTTCCGCGATGAGAACACATGTATATAACCCAAAAATATAGAAAACCCAAACCCTCGATAAGAATTCAACGCAAGGTTTTAGGTCAAACTACTTAGTCGAGTTTTATTGTACATGGTACGAACCACAACTAAACGTAGACTGATCACTTATGTTTAATTTTGGTCAGACCGATGCACAACCAAACTTGAATACGGTGGTTGATAGACTAAAACACTTGAAGATTCTAGAAGAGTAAAGATAGATCTCAGATCAGGATACCATCAACTCGGAGTACAAGAAGATGATTTTATGAAGACAACATTTAGGACTCGGTATGGTCAATCTAAGTTCCTAGTTAAGTCTTTGGATTGACCAGTGCTCCAAAAATGTTTATGGATCTCATGAATAGTGTTTGCAAAACCGTACTTGGATAAATTCATGATAGTGTTTATCGATGATATATTGATATATTCACGAGCCAAGGAAGAACACGGTCAACACTTGCAAATAATCGTGGAACTTCTAAGAAAAGAAAAGTTGTACGCCAAATTCTCCGAATGTGAATTTTGGATTAGAGAGGTACAAATTTTTACATGTAGTTAGTAACAAATGGATTCATGCCGAACCCTCCAAGATTGAAGCAATTAAGAATTGGGAAGCACCAAAGACGCCAACAGAAGTGCGTCAATTCTTAGGACTTGCTGGCTATTACCAAAGATTCATAGAGAATTTATCTAAAATAGCCAAACCACTTACAACACTAACCCAGAAAGATATGAAGTTCAACATGGAAGAAAAACAAGAAGCTGCTTTTCAGAAACTGAAGCAAATGTTGTGTAGTGCACCAATCCTATCTCTTCCATATGGGACCGAAGATTTTGTCGTATACTGCGACGCATCAAATCAAGGATTGGGATGTGTGTTGATGCAAAGAGGAAAGGTTATCGCCTACGCATCACGACAACTTAAGGTGCATGAGAATAATTACACTACCCATGGTCTTGAATTGGGAGCTGTAGTTTTTTTTTGCACTAAAAATCTGAAGACATTGAACTACTAAAAGATTGCAACAATAAAGTCCTTGTTAAAGTGCAAAATTTTTATAAAATTACGAATGTGAGATTCGTTTTCATCCCGGAAAGGCAAACGTGGTAGCAGATGCCTTGAGCCGAAAATAATATATTAAACCCCGTCGGGTACGAGAATTAACCATAACTATCCATTCTAACTTTGTAACACAAATTAGAGAAGCTCAACTTGAGGCTCTGAAAGAAGAAAACATCAAGAAGGAAGCTTTGCGAGGAATGGAAAAGCAACTTATACAAAAAGATGACGGAACGCGACACTTTATGAACCGAATTTGGACGCCTAAGTTCGGTGGAGTCAGGGACTTGGTCTTAGAAGAGGCCCACAAGTCCAGATATTCCGTGCATCCAGGCTCTGACAAAATGTACTTAGACTTAAAAGTACATTATTGGTGGCCAAACATGAAGGCTGAAATTGCTACTTATGTGAGCAAATGCTTGACTTGTTCTAGAGTAAAGGCAGAACATCAAAAGCCTTCTGGTTTACTTCAAACAACCGGAAATACCTGAATGGAAATGGGAGCAGATATCAATGGACTTCATCACTAAGTTACCCAAAACTCCTAGTGGGTTCGACACTATTTTGGTAATAGTCCATAGATCGACTAAGTCTGCCCATTTCTTACCAATTAAGGAGAACGGAAAGATGGAGAAGCTGACTAGAGTTTATCTTAAGGAAATTGTCAGATTGCATGGAGTTCCAAATTCTGTTATTTCTGACCGAGATAGTAGATTCACTTCACGATTTTGGCAATCTCTACAAAAATCCTTAGATACACGTCTAGATATGAGTATAGCTTACCATCCATAGATTGATGGTCAGAGTGAGAGAACCATTCAGACTTTAGAATATATGCTCCGAGCCTGTGTTATTGACTTTGGAAATGCATGGAATTCTCATTTACCGTTAATTGAGTTTTCCTACAACAATAGTCATCACACCAGCATCAAGACTACACCATTTGAGGCTCTTGATGGATGAAAATGTGGTTCCCCAGTGTGTTGGGTAGAAGTTGGAGACACACAATTGGCCAGAGAACATATAGGTGATACCTTATGTGTCGAGCCATAAATAATCCACGAGACAAACTCAAAAGATCGTGCAAATTAAGGATCGATTCAAGGAAGCACGTGATCGTCAAAAGAGTTATGCTGACGTAAGACGTAAGCCTTTAGAATTCCAAGTTTGAGATAAAGTAATGTTGAAGGTCTCTCCTTGGAAAACCGTAAATCGATTCAGGAAACGAAGCAAACTAAACCCACGGTATATAGGACCTTTTTCTAGCAAGAATTGGTTCTGTCGCATACCAACTCAAGTTACCTCAAGAGCTAAGCAATGTACACGATGTTTTTCACGTGTCAAATCTCAAAAGATGTCTATTCGATGACACTCTTGTTGTACCTCTCGACGAGATACAAGTCAATACCAAACTCAACTTTGTAGAAGAACCTGTCGAAATCATGGATCGATACACCAAATGATTAAAACAAAGTCGTATTCCCATAGTGAAAGTTCGATGGAACTCTTTACGAGGACCTGAATTTACTTGGGAATATGAAGACCAGATGAAACAAAAATACCCCCAACTATTTAACAAAACCCCATCCATAAGATAAATTTCGGGACGAAATTATTCTAACGGGGGGAGAATGTAACACCCGTCAAAATTAGGTCAACAACAATCACATGTGATTATGCCAATCATGTAATGTGATTTTGTTAAACTAGTAATGTGATAAACTTACTATGTAATTCATGTTAAAGTATGAACTTTCATGATACAACTCAAAGTATACGTTCATACGATTACAAAAATATAGAGAACATCTAAATTTGACTTCGCGTGAAGAAGTTATGATAAATTCTAACGCTATAATGCCTTATAACAAGAGGAATTTAAAATAGACTTAGAATTAGCTATTGGAGTCTAAACTAAAATCGTAGTACTCGGAATTACCTACGCATGCATATAAAGAACGCCGAAATGCAAAAGTTATGGCCTTCCGAAGATGCAGCTGTCAGAAACCCTAATTTGACTGAACTCACGACGTGAGCATAAAAAATTCACGACGTGAGGAGTCAACAGACACTAATCGGAGCTAGAAAACACGCGTTAAGGCTATCGGATGACTCATGGAAGTTCACGACGTGAACCTATCATGTTCACTACGTGAATGGCCCCAGAACACCCTATAAATAGCGATCAAAGCTCATTCAATCCTTACACCTTCTCCTTTCATTCTCCTTCGTTTTTGAAGGCCGTTTTCCCTTCTCGAGCCTGACAACGACGAGCCTCTGACTGTTTAGATTCTATAATCACGCTACTAAGGTGAGTTTCACGGCCCCACTTTCTAATATTTTCGAGGGAAAACGCATGCTAAATATTATATATACGTTATTATTATGTCTATATGATAGTATATTAGTATCAACGTAGATAGTTATAATAACCGGGATATAGTTATTTCATATTTGAAAGTATACAACTATCGTAAAGTTGTTAGCATGTTATTGTTATAGTAGTGTACTAATGTAGATCTTGAGTTATACTTAGGATTCTATATATATTATGTGTGCGATATAGTTCCAGAGTTATACTTGGAAGTTCTATATGTTAATTGATAAATATGTTGTTATTATTGGTTTTATGTCAAGATAAAACCATGTATGTTATATGTTGTTGTTATTGGTTTTATGTCAAGATAAAACTGGATATGTTATATGTTGTTATTGTTAGTTTTATGTTAAGATAAAACTTAGTATTTCTATTGATAGTTTTATGTCAAGATAAAACTAGGAACGTTATATGTTGTTATTATTGGTTTTAGGTCAATATAAAACCTGGTTTTACTCCAAGATATAGTTGTTATACTGCCTAAATGTTATGAAGTTAGGAGTAATGTTTAAAAGCATAGTCTAGTGACTTAGGGTTTTAGACATGAAAATGCTTTTTTTGTTAGAGCTATAGGAAGCCGTCAAAGTCTACATGAGCTACCTCATTCATCAACTAAGATTGGGGATCTTAGTGGAAGTCCTCTGACCTGTAACCGTTAATCCCGTGTGAGCGAGGAAGTCGTGTATGAATAAGATACGGGTTGACGACCCCACTCGTGGTTGTTAATTACAACCCAAGACAAGCGAATGACGATTCGTTCCTTTTATTTTTATTCCGGCGTCGATGAAGCGCGCGGTGTTGTTTCTCATGGTAAATCATGAGTGTATTGTTTCTCATGGTAAATCATGAGTGTATTGTTTTTTCAGAGGTTTTGTTGTCAAGCAGCGGTTACGGACTCATGGTAGCAAATTGTTAGAAGCATTATACTTTGTCGTTATACAAGTATTAATGTTAAGTATAAGTTTCCCCCTACTTATACCCTAGGTACTACTTATATATTAAGTAGATAATTATACCTAACACACATACTCGTATAGAATTGAAATAGATTTATACGTAGCGGTTTTACTCGTATAGAATTGAAATAAGATTTATACATAGCAACTTTCGTTTGTATGGAATTACAAACACTTATATTCATAGTATATGAGACTTATAGGTAAACTACTTATTTGGTAAGTAAACTTTTATACCTAGGATATATATACTAAACATTGGAGAGTCAAAATGATACTTTCAAAACTATACTTTTGAACTTGGAAAATGTATTATTTTTATATGGAGTCAAAACCTGTGGACTCACCAACTTTATGTTGACGTATTTTTAAATTGCATGTGTTTTCAGGAAGTTGATAACTATGATACGAGAAATGACGTTACACTGCCCGGTGTTTCCGCCGACGGTCGGGGTGTGACATAAAGCCTTTAAATGCTTAACTCAATTAAGCACTATAGGGAACAACTCCAGAGGTCTTCTAAACCACCAAACTAACTTCAAAAGAGGGAGAGGGAGAGGTGTAGAAAAGCCATGGTTTTAGAGAGAAAGAAAGGAAGAATAAGAGCTTCACTCTTGCAAAAATGCAAGCCTCATGCATCTCTTATATAGCCCATGAAAAGTAAGGCTTAACCATTAAAATAATCTTAAGTAATGGTAGCCTTTAGAAGCATGGGAGACAAAATGTGGAAGGTTGAAAAAGCAACCTCCCACACCATCGTTATGCCTTTTAAAAAGTAAGATTCTTTATTTTTTATATACTTCAAATTTATAAAATATAAACCTTGTCTTTAGGTAAAAGACAAAGGAATCCAACTAGTCCAAAATGTTGCGCATGACTTATTAATTGATACCATATGAAATAATAACTAGTAATACTTTCTTATAATTATTATTTTCACAAAACAATAATTATTCCCTAATTAAAATACAAGAATTGATATTATTTATTAATAATCATATTAATAATAAATATACAAAATGTGCCAACTTGATAAAGGTGTGACCCTATAGGATCATATATTATAAGCAATATCACTCCATAATGATTCTTGGGCATATAGATCCAACATGTGATACAAAAAGAACATTCTTGAATAATAACAACATTCTGAAAGAATAACAACTGTAAATCTTAAAAAATAACAACATTCTTAAACTGTGAGTGTGATCAATCTTTGATTCATTCTTCACGTCATTCCTATAAGGTCTTCAAGCCATTCCTATCACAAATGCAACAAAAAAAATCAAAATCCAACAAAAAACACTAATTCATTCTGAAATATTAATATTGCTAAAATTCGATTTATACATTATGGCGGAATACATTGTACTATAAGACACTCTTGTTCTCCATATTTTCTTTCTTTTCCACATGAATGACAAACTCTTCAAAACCTAAAAAGAAAAAAAAAACCCATCAAAATATGACAAAAACACTAATCCATTCTAAAATAATATTTTTTGATAAGATTCGTTTAATAAATTTTGACAGAATACATAAAATACATTATGCTAGAATACATAAAAAATGCATTTTGCTAGAATACATTATTGTTTTATACATTAAGGGTTATGTACACCTGTCATGCAAAAAGAAGTTTTATAAAGATTAAAGATGTTATCTTAGGTGCTTATCAGATAAATGCTTACAACATTGTGGTTTGTGATATTCATTCATGAAATCTTGATTCTTGAATCCAAAGGCTCAAAAGTTTTCACGGGTCGTCTAATTGATTCTCAATTTCTATGTACAACTCCAATATCTCATGAAAACATCCTTTCCACCTTATGTTTTGAATTCTAAACCAAATGCCGACAAATAGTGACTTTGATTCTAAATAAAAAAATGGTGTAATTGAAGTTCCTTATTTTTATTTTGCAAACGTATTCTAAAAAAAGGTAAGTTTTTATCACTAGCAAAACAATTCAGCATAACTTTGATTTTTCCAATTCTTCAAATAAGCACACTTTTCCTTACTAATTACGATAAACGATAGAATACCAAATCCAATTTCATGTAAATTGCAAAAAACATTAATTTGATAAATAAATTTTTACATTATAAACCCAATATCGATAAACACATGTCATGATTTAATTTTGATTATGTAACGCCCGTAGATCCGGGCTAGTCAATTTTAGAGATAATAGGGGTTGAAAACGACTTTTCGACAAAAAATTATTTAGAATAAATAATCTTAATCAAGTGGTAGTATATGTTACAAGGGTTCCGTACATATAAAGAACGCCGAAATCCGAGTTATAACGAAGAAGTTATGACCCGTCGAAGTTTCGCGACGGAAGCGGCACAACACCGGGAAGCGTAAATAGTGAATTTACGATAGAGCAACTTTTAGCCTTAGCGATCTAAACGAAAGTCGTAGAAAATGTTAAACCGAGAGCGTCCATAAAAAGAACGCCCAAATCTGACTTCGTATGAGGAAGTTATGATTTTTCGAAGTTTCGGCTTAGCAGTGTACATCCGGAAGTTCGAATATTAGATCGAACGGTTTTTAGCCAACAATACCTAAACAAGAATCGAAGATCTCGTTAATAGTAGCGTAACGATAAAAAGACAGACGAAAACGGACGTCAGATGAAGGAGTTATGAATTTTTAACGGACCAATCCTGTCCCGGCCAGTTAAAAATATAACGTTTAAAATAAAGTCAAAATTAGCCAACGGAGTCTAAACGAAAGTTATAGAGTACGTTCCCGCCTACGCGTGGATATAAAGAACGTCGAAAATGGAGCTCATATGCGAAATATACGAACTTTAGAAGTTGAATGTGCAATTTGCGAAGCTGATGCATGAAGTGCTGACGTGGCGCACTCCCACCCGTTGATTGCTGATCACGAATGACCTTCGGATTCGGACACCTGGCCTCGCTACGCCCTGCGTCCGAGGTACGCCCTGCATACAAGTTGACTACGCGCCGCGTACGAAATCCTTCCTCGGTCCAACAAGCTCCACGTAACACCACCGAAGTCTCGCCACGTAGCAGCCTTATCTGAAAAAACGCCCAACGTAGCCTTTCCGAACGCCCAACGTTCCGAGGTCTGAGGGCCTATAAAAGGCAGCGAAGGGTGTCGAGTTTCATGCACCATTTCCTCTTCTCTCTCTAACTTCTTTCTCTCTCTAAGGTCCCTAATCCCCCCTAAGCCTAGGTAAACCCCCTAGCACCCGAAGGAAGCCCAGAGGCTCCCGGAGTCCCGAAAAAAGGGTCTTTCAGTTCGGAAACGCTGCTCCAAGCAAATCCCGATTTTCTATAAAACTCACTGTAAGTGAGCTACGCCTACGCTATTTTTAATATAGCTTCTAATTAATTATAGTAACATTATTAGGACCTTAAAAGAATTATTTGGACTATTATTATGAGTTATATATAGTGTTGTTTAACGCTTATATAATAGTAATCATAGCTAGACTATTAATTAGTCGCAGTTAACGTTAGACTAAACCCTAGTGGTATTGATACTAGGTTTTGTCAAGAGAAAATTGTTTTGAGATAACGAAGCGCTGTCTGAGTTCGGAATCACTACCTTTTCAAGTGAGTGCATAGTTACTTTCATCTTACACATAGATATGAAGTATTTTATATAAATTACGTGATATGTGTGCATATTATCTATATACTTGCTATCTATGCTAGATGAACGATTTTATACAAGTTTTATATGATTTAAACTGTATATATGTATTTATATCTACATAATATGTTGGGTAAAACATGGGTAGATGAAATATGAGTTGGATGATGAGTTAAGAGGTGATATAGACCATGAGGTAAGGGTGAGAGGTGGACGATGTGAGAAGCCTTGTTCCCAAATGATGGCCCCGTCATCTAGCAGAGTATGTATGACAACCATGGACTATTCTAGACAGTCCAGTGGAACACTAGCAGGCTCGCAACCTGTAGGTGTTGTGAACGATGTGTTCACCCGGTGTACTCTAAACCTTGGCGATCATGCAGACTTGGTGCCAAAACCCTGGCGACTATGCGGACTTAGTGCCTGTTGTATAAACCCTAGCGACTATGCCGACTTAGTGCCTAAGCCGTGGCGACTATGCAGACTTAGTGCCTGTTGTATAAATCCTGGCGACTATGCAGACTTAGTGCCTAAACCCCGGTGACGATGGACTTCGTGCCGATTCCTTAGGATGATCCTTAGGAATGAATGAACGAGGAATAATTGCTTCTTAGGGTAGATCCTTAAGAGTAGAGAAGATAATGGGGATGGGTAATTGGGTTGATTGTTTGATGTTTAAACATAATAATTATATTATTGTGGGTTGAAAACCCTATGTACTCACCAGGTTTCCCAACCTGACCCACTCCAGCTTATTTCTATCACAGGTGTCGATATGAAGTTACATTACACTGAGAGATTTAAAAGAGATGTAGATCACTAGTGTAAATGAATGTAAGTTATGTTTATGCTTATGTTTCTGTATTGACGATGACATCCCAAATGTTTTAAAAATGAATAAAAATAAATTTCTTCGGAAATGCTTTGATAACGTATTTATCATGTTTTACTGGGAACAAATTCCGCAACATTTTTATTAAAAGAAGTGCTTTGATTTTTATAAAGCATAAACAAAATCGGTCTTTTCTGGCCGTGAAAATGGGGATGTCACAGATTAGAACTTCATAGTGAAGCATAACCTAAGTTTAACGAGAATAATAATAAAAAATTAGTCACGGTTTATGGATATTAAAAAAGGGTTTAAAAAACTCGTACCTTTCATCTCTTAGAGGGATAAAGACAGTACAGAGACATCAAGAAGATAAATTAAGCATCTCCTTGCTTCTTGATTTTCGAAACAGGGTTCGACGATCATTACCTCAAACAATCATGGATGATGAAACATGGTCGCATGATATTGCGCATAGAAGATATGACATCGTTGTTGTTTCTTGGAGGAATAGGGTTACGGATGGCCTGATTTAAGGGGATTGATCCATGAATCAAGGGATTTAAATTTGGTTATTATTTATTTTATATGCAAAAATACATATCTACCCTTATTTTGATTATTTATTTATTTATTTTCTTAAATACCTATTGGTTCCTACATGCACACAATAGTTGTTAGAAACATATGAACCTAACTCTCTCTCTCTCTCTCTCTCTTTCTCTCTCTCTCTCTCTCTCTCTATATATATATATATATATATATATATATATATATATATATATATATATATATATATATATATATATATATATATATATATATATATATATATAAGGAGTGTTCAAAGGAGAACCATAAAAGATTAAGAACCCTAAAACCCCCCATTTCTTAAGTACATATGTATTGTGAATACATATTAAATATGTTAAAAATCATGATGTTTGTTTTTTTGTTAAGAAAATGGCAAAATCGTAATTTTGTTAGTATAATATTTTCATTTATACATTCATTAATATTTAACACCCAATTTATATAAAATACAACGTAATACAATCCATTTACAATTATATAAAATTCACAACTTAATACAATCTATTTTACACTAATTTACACATTCCGAGAAGTTAAACCAAAACTCTATCACCACCACTACACGCTGCCAACAACCATTTGTGCCACCATTACAGCCACCATTCATTCAAAATCATATATGTATACAAAGTCATGTATTTACAGCTTAAACACTTCATTCACAGCTTAATAAACATATTTATTCACGCACATTGAATTTAATGCGAAACATTTATCTAAAGACTAATACATTCTTATATAATTATACAACACAAAAATAAATATATTAACAAGAAAATTAATACAAAATATTTTAACACAAAACTATGTAAAAAATGCACAACTTAATACAATCAACTCACAACTTAATACAGTATATTACAGCTTAATACATAAAATTTACAACTTAATATAACATATTCATAATTTAATACATATAAATGTTATATATTCTTAACTTAAAACTTTTATTTATAACTTCATATAAAACATTCATAGTTTAATATAGTTAATTCACAGTTTAATACACAAAAGTGACAATTTAATACAATAAATTAACAGTTAATACACAAAAATTATATATTCACATTAATATTCTCAACTTAAAACTTATATTTATACGTTCATACCTAGAAGCATTTATGTTTATTAAATATGAATTTATTATATTAAACTTAAATACTACATTTACAGTTTAATGAACATATTAATCCATTCACTTTGAATTTAATGCAAAACAGTTATCTAAAATCTAATACAATACATACTTATATATCATAAAAATTAAATATATTCACAAGAAAATTAAAACAAAAAATTCATACATAAATCATTAATGTTTTAACACCAAATTATACTTAATACAATCAATTCACAACTTAATATAATAAATCACAGTTTAATACACAAAATTCACAACATAATATAGCAAATTCATAATTTAATATACATAAATGTTATATATTCTTCACTTAAAACTTATATTTATAACAGATAAAAAATTCACAGTTTAATACAGTTAATTCACATTTTAATACACAAAAGTGACAGTTTAATACAATAAATTCACACTTTAATACACAAAAATTATATATTCACAACCATATTCTCAATTTAAAACATATATTTATACCTTCATATATTGAGGCATTTATGTGTATTAAAATGTGAATTTATTATATTAAGATGTTAATAAAATTCACAGGTTAATATACAAAATTCATAGTTTAATACACTACATTCACTTCTCATTTACATGTATAAAATTTAGATCTGGATAAAAAAAATCAAAATTCACAGCTTAATAAAACATTTCAGATACTAATTCAAAGCTTAATTAAATATTGCAAACAATTTCACAACTTAATGCCTAAGAAATTAGAATTCATAGTATAATACACACATCAAACACTAGTTCACAACTTAATACAAAAATTTAAACACTCATTCATGGCTAAAAAACATACATATCTCGTTGAAGCAATTCATCAAACACCTTATGTGCATATTGTTTTCAGATCTGATGTGATTTACAGATTTGAGATTGTCATGTTCCTTAAAGTCTCCGTATATTCAAGATCATAACAGATCTAACCAGATACGAGAAACCATTGCACCTTTGACTTCAGATCTAAAATGTTGATGGCGGTTGATGAGTTTTCTGATAATATGAGGCGAGGAGGTGGTGATGGTGGAAGAGATCTGATACGGTAGTGGTACCTCCGGTGGCCACCATGAAAGGTTTCATACATACAAGATCTATGCTTCAAATTACACCAAACACATCAGATTTTACCAGATCTAACCAAATCTGAGAAATTGGTATGTTTTTGCTACAGATCTAAAAGGTTGATGACGGTTGGCAACTTTTCCGACATATTTGGCTTCAGATCTGAAAGGTTGAGGGAGACAACACGACGTTTTTTGGTGCTTTGGAGAGGTTAGAGGTCGGAAGGTGGTCGGAAATGAAGCATAACTCAAAGATCTGAAGTAATAGAAAAATGACGTCAACGATGAGGGCAAATCTAAATGTGTATGTTCTAGATCTGAAGTTAGTGACTCCAAATCTAGAGGTTGGCGGCCGGTGGTTCCGAGATGGACGTCGATGGAAAGAGGTTTTGGTGAGGGCGATGAAACCATATCTGAAAGCAAATGTTCTATATCTGAAGACGAATATTCTAGATCTTATCGGATTTTAACAGATCTGGACTAAGAACACCACCTAAAATGAAAAAAAAACCACCAGAATCCTTCACATCTATTGGAAGTCGCTGGAGAAGGACGTAATGACGGTGATAATGAGTTTATCCGGAGGCAGGAGACAACGACATGGCGGAGACGGTAGGTAGCGACGGTGTTATACAGTCTCCAGAGTTAGATGGTGGTGGATGTTATAGAAGAAAGAAGTGTTTCAAAGTTGAGAGAATTTGAACTTATGAGAGAGTGTTTGGTGAAAATGTTTAAATATGATGTTAAATGAAAAGAAAAAATATAGATTGACCAAAACACCCTTAATAAAGTGGTTCTTAAATGGTTGTTAACCTTTTGGGGTTCTCAATTAATCTTTTACCTATATATATATATATATATATATATATATATATATATATATATATATATATATATATATATATATATATATATATATGTGTGTGTGTGTGTGTGTGTGTGTGTGTGTGTGTGTGTGTGTGTGAAAGCTCATGAGTCAAATCATCAAAAAGCTTGATGAACCTATGAAAGCACAATTTTTTGGTGAAGTTTATCCATGTGGTGTTTATTGACCGTTTGAAGACAATGCTTGGCTAGTGGATTATGTGAGAGGCTCCATTAGCTTGGCCTCTATTAGATGATCCAGAAACACAAAAATATTCATGCTCTTCCCTTATTGAAGAATTATAAGAACTGGTATTGCCCTAGGCTATTTATTAATTTGAATTTTGTTCTTAGTAATTATGTGTTGTTTTGTTGCTCTACTATTCGGCTTTATATAGATACTCAATATGTTTACCTATGTTTGGTTTATTTGACAATGTACCTTTCCACCCTCATGGTGTGTTTTTTTGTTTGTTTCATAATATATTTTTTCTGTTTGTCATTCAAAAAATTATGAAAACTCAACCCAATCGTCAATTATAATTTTGTAGTTGGAAAATAATTGTCTAGTCTTATGGAAGTGCTAGTGACCGACTAGTCATGTTATAATTTCTATAATCTAGATTAAATCACACATTTGGTCCCTATGGTTTGCCCCAATTTATATTATTGGCCCTAATATTGATTTCGTAATATGGTTGGTCTGTGTGGTTTGATTTCGTTGCACTTGTGGTCCTTGACCCCAACTCTGTAACACTCGTTTCCTAGAATAGATCGGTGAAAGGTCTTAAGGGGTCAAAGGTAAAGCTTTTGGGAAAAGTCTTGTGCAACGACGTGGTGAAAGGAGTGATGAGTTTTACAAGTAATAATGCAAAATAATTTTTATACTCTTAAGGGTATATGTAACCTAATTTGATCTATGTCATAACACTATTGAAGCAACATACTATTAAACAACAAAACTTCTAAACCCTAGTAGAAATCGAATTCATAAGAGTTACATACCTCTGATTTGTTATTGTAAACAAACCCTTTGATTCCAACAAGATCAATGTGAAAGTCTCTTTGAAAACAAGCTCCAATATGTGTACGAGCCTCTAATGGTCCACACCCACAACACAAGAACCCTAGAAAGATTAGGAGAGAGGGGAGAGATGAGCAAATTTTTGGATATGGTATATCAATAGGAGTGGCCAAAAGTTTCAAGGAATAAGACCTTATTTAGAGTTGATTAGGAAACATCTAGAAACCATAATTTGAACATAAAATAATATTATCTCAAATAAGACAATTATTGAGTTCTTGATTATCTAAATGGAGGCTTCCAGAAACCCTAGAGGGTCTCCTAAAAGCCATCTGTAATAGGAAGGTTCCGGAACCTCTCATCCACTCAACTTTTGAACAATTACAACTTTAGTCCTGTAATATTTAATTAATTGTAATTAACCTAGAATTAATTCCAAATTAATTCTAGTTAATTATAAAATATTTCTAATTAATATATCAATCATATAATGTATTAATAAATCATTTATCCATCTCCTATAATCAATCTAGACAACTTCTTGGTTATGGGGGCAACCCAAAAAGGACTTTACTTTTATTTATCAACACTATACCAATTTAGATAGGACCTTAGACACCTTAATCCAACAGTCTCCCACTTCGATAAGTCGCTAACTACAATTGCAAGTATAACTCCAATTAACCAGTAAAGAGTGTTTTTAAAGACAATACCAGACTCTGTTAGTCCTAAGATAAGTGATCAACTATTCCTTCGTTCTTCTCGATATCGTATGAACATGAGACATTGATTAGAATCAATCTCTTTGTCCAAGATTTCTTTTTCCCAATAATCTTGTTTTGTGATGACGTCATTAGACTACCAATCGAACACGTCAATTTAGTCCTAGTTGGGCCCAACACTATAATGTCAACATCAAAACTCCAAGGGGACTAAATATATCATTTTTCCTATTAAGGAAAAATGAACGAATAAACTTTGTCTATATAATCTCAGAATTTTACTTATCGAGTCATACATGAAATTACACTTTATATCAACAAGTTACGAGATGCGTTGGAGTAAACCAATGCACAACTGATTCATAAAACATGACTTATATATCTATGTTATAAGAATAGAAGATAATATAGAATTACTCGTGATTAAATCATTAAAGTAATCTCTAAGCTCAGGTTTAATCAATACTCAAAATCTCTATTTCTGAGTGCTCATGAATTTTTAGCAATCTCAATGCAATGTCCAGTCTCTATGGAAAATCTACAAACAATTCATGACAGTCTGTAAGTCCCCAATCTGCGTGAGTATCAATCAGATCCGTTTGATGGTGCAGAATCCCAATCAAACGGATGATGCCAGATCAAAAGAAGAAGAAGGAGAAGAAGAAGATGATGAATCTTGTATGAATTGATATGAATTAAGATCCAGATACAAGATTCACACACACACACTAATACACACTAAAGCTCCTCTCTTCTCTCTCACTTTCTCTCTCTAGAACACCTTGGGGTTCACACACTTAAGCTCTCCTCCTTACTTCAATTATGCACTCCTCACCCTATATATAGTAGACATGGGCCGTGAATGGGTTTACGGCCGTAAACCTGTTCACGGCAGTAAACACAACCGTAAACATGTATATGACCGTAAACACAAAGCTGTTTACGGTCCAAGACACAAAAATACATTTTCCTAGAAAAGTAAAGTATAAACCATATTTTTGACCCAACAATCTCCCCCTTGGTTTATAGCTTTCTTTTCTAACTGACCCAACAAACTCCCCCTAAAAAGGTAGTTGGCTTTTCCTGTTAATCTTCATCGGGAGCTTGGCTTCAACATTAATCTTCAATTTTCTTCACATCATCAAGATGAACATATGAATCTTCTATGAATGACTTCATCTTGACCAGTTGGGGTTTGACTCTGAAAGCACGTTGGGTGAGGAGGCTTCTTGAAAAGATTCTTGAAAGATGGCGCTTTCAACTTGAGAATCTTCACAGAGAAATAATCTTCTTGATCACTTCAGCAGGTTCAAGAATAGTAGCAAATTGATTGAGGAGGCTTCAATGCAATCTGTCACATAATCTTCAAGTCAGCTTCACCTTGCTTTTAGGGTTGAAACATTGAATGTTGGAAGAATAATCTTCATTTCTTGCTCCTTCGAATAAGAATTCTTCGATGATCACGGATGAAGCCTTGGCTTGGAAATTTTCGATTCAGTCTCCATGAGTCTCATCTACATCTGAGTTCACTTTTCAAGATAAAACAAAAACTAAAAGAAAACTTAGCACACAATATTTTTTTAATTTTTTATATTTTCTGAAAGAAATAAAACAGAAACAAAAATAGTTTTGGATTTTTGATTTTCTTGAACAAGAAATAAAACAGAAATAACACTATTTTTGGATTTTTAATTTTCTAATTTTTGTTTGATTTTTGAATTTTTTTAATTCTCCCCCTAAATTTGTGCATAGAAGAAAACTATGAATAAATTTAACAAAAACAAAAATATTTGGGATCAAAGTTGTCAAGCAATCCAATATCGTTTATCAGCACATGCCTGCATGTCTAGATCTAGTCAATCACCGGTATTGTGGTCCACTTAAACACAAAGGATGTTGACACTTTGGACAAATTATAAGTGACAATTCATTGTGATATATATTCCTAAATGGACATTTAGTTGACGACGACCAAGGATATTGTTGTCCACTTAAATTAAGCAGCAAGATCTACAGACAACCTCTTAAATGGTTCAATTTTAGTTGTACTAGAACATGTTTCCCACTTCCCGATATACCCCGGTAATCAAGAACTTCCAAAGAACTCCTTACTTTAGGTGAGTATTCAATCATTAAGAAAGAATTCAGATATAGAAGCGCATATGTTGTATCCCAGGTCGGATGTCTTCCAATCACACAGAGGGAACAACATATGAGTAACATAGATAGGGGGTTAGAGAGATAGAATGTTGCATATGCTGTATCCCAGGTCGGATCTTCCGATCACGCAGAGGGGACAACATATCGCTAACAGATAGAAAGCATTTCATAGATAAGGAGGTGCGTAGAATTAGAGTTGCATATGTTGCAATCCAGGTCGGATATGTTCCAATCACGCAGAGGAAACAACATATGACTGACAGATAGAAAGCAAGAAAATAATTTCCTATAGACCTACTTTATCAGAACCCCCCCAGTTGCCCTATCAATACCGGAATTAAGGACATGAGTCCATACATCAAGGAAATGTTGAACCACAGTTCTAGATAATTAACTTTTAGTTTATCTCGCAGGTTCCCATGTTTATCTCACTGCTCAATCTACCCGAGCGTCGTATGGTCAATCCAAATGAAACCATCTAAGTCTATATTGTCTAGTCTATTCATGGTCAATCAATGTCTAGTCCTTTTGAATCCTTTGTGCCTACCAGCATATTGAATACAGAGTCTAGACAATTCGGCTTTCGTGCATTACACGGATTTCAGATTGCCCTTTAGCACTAGACTTTATATCACTTCCCAAAACAATACCTACTAAAGAAAGACATATAAGGAAATTAAAGAAAATTGTCTTTGAAATGAATCAATGTAAGATAAACTCAGGAGTATCGAGAAGAAAAATCAAACCGTAAGTCACCGATTGAATCTGCATCCAGAAGGTTTGAGAACAGCACGTATAATCTCAGAACAGATCCGAAAATTCTTCCTGTCGTTAAGCACAAACCCCATGAGTGACCCCTTCCTTTCTTCCTTTCCCGCAAAGGACACATACTCTCAAACAATGTTCTGAGTGTTGTACAGTTGAGAGATGCCTCCTATCATGTGCTAGGAACAGCCACTACCAACAAACCGAAGTCTGATGATATGCCTCCATAGCTGCTCCGACACTGAGAGGGATCAGTTGGTCTTTGGAACCCAGTCCATTTTGAAACTGGGTCGACCTTTGTCATCTTTGCAAGGTACCCTCTCCCATGACATATACTGTTTATCACAAACAGAAGATGTAGAAACGTTAGAAGCATTAGGAGATTTGGGAGATTGAACCTTTGGTACCCATCTGTAGTTGGGTTTAACCCATTTCTTTTTCGATCCGATGGGTGCCTCAGTACTTGCTTTTGAACTTGAGGTTTACTGTCGAGATGACTTTGACCTAGCCGATTTTGGTTTCGTTGGAACATTTCTTGAAATTGGCTTCTGGGCCGGCATTCCCTTCTTGCCCTTGGGAGTTGATTTCTTGGCCTTGGTAGTTTGATTTTTCGCTTTTTGCGCGTTCCAGTCGCCATTGTCTGAACGTGACCTTGAGGGATTTCTTTTGGAAAATCTCCCTCTTGGTGCGTTCTGCCACACTTGTACATAGTAGGGAACATATGCGCGATTTGGACAGTTTCGAGCAATGTGTCCAGGTGTTCCATAGTGAAAACATGTCTTTTTCTTCACTGGGAAGTTGTTTCTTCCTGTCCCTGGTGGCGTATCCATGCCTTGTCTCTGATTGTTCCCACAAGCAGACATACAACAGGCACTCTGTTTCACTGGAATTGGTGGCCTGTATTTCTCAACCGCAGGTTTGTCAGAAGTAACTGAGTTAGAAGCAATATATTTAGAGTTCAAGGGGTCGTTTGTTTGTTCAGTAGTTTTCTCCTTGTTCTCATCCTCTACTGCTTTACCTGCACAGGAAGTAGAATCATTAGTATCTTTCATCTCAACACCCTCAATTGCCTGTTCAGCAGCTGGTTTACCGTATACCATAAATGGTTCTCGGTCAATCTCTTCCTCAGTCAAAGGATTAACATAATACGAATGATTAAATGGAGGAGGGACTTTATCATACCCTAGACCCTTGGTTTGATTATCTTTAAAACTCAATTGTTTTTCAACTAAGGACTCGACTGTCTTACTTGACGCAATATAATTTTTGAAACTAACATCTGTTTTTCCACACTTAATTTTCAAAGCGTCAAGTTCTTCAATTACAGCAGCAAGTTTGCTTTTAATATGATCATAGTTTACACACTTGTTGCTGTAATCTTCTTGCAATTTCCTGAAGTCCTTAGTTTTGGCTTCTAAATTTTCTTTTAAAGGTTTTTGTTCTATCCTAATAGTGTACCTTTCATATTTTAGATCCTCATTTTCTCTCTTAATCAACTCGATTTGATCACGCAAAAATTTGACAGTTTTAATGCAAGATTGAGAACAACCATTTTCATTAACCGGAATGTTTGAGGAACTCATTGTTTAAAAATATGCCCTTTGACTTAAAAACCGATAAAGTCAACCTTAAAAGTCAAATTTAAAAAGTCAAACTTGAAAAGTCAAACTTCAAAGTCAAACCGAAAAGCTAAATTTGAAAATTTAAAAGTTAAACGAAAAAGTCAAAGTTTAAAGTCAAAGGTCAAACTTGAAAGTCAAAGTCAAAATTTTTAAGTAAAAAGTGAAAAATTAAAATCTAAAATTTTGGGTTGAAAAAGTAATTTAAAATTAAAAGAAAATTGATTTTGGGCTAAAAATGTCAAATTGGCGAAATTAGGTGTGCAGATACGATATTTGAATTAAGAAGCGAAGCAATTTATCATCCAGCTAGCTAGAGGAGTTGTTAAGGCGGAGGGAGGATGAATCAGATAACCCGAGTTCGATCCCTGGCACCTCCAAAATCTCTTTTGATTATTTGCTGCTGCTGCGAAGTGTATAAAATTTAAACGAGCGAGATGCTTAATGTGTTGCCTTGTAGCTCAACTGGTAATGCGCTGATTTGAAGAATGGACGGCACCCGAGTTCGATTCCATGCAGGCGCAAATTCTCTTCCTATTTTTTTAAGTGTACGCTGTGCGAACTTTGGACCCTGATTAAAGTCTCCTGCTGGCCGAGGTTGCGATGCGAGGACGAGGACCGCAAACGAGCAGACTGTAAACTCCGAGCCGTCCACGTGCGAGGCTGGCCGTAGACTCCGAGCCGTAAACGTCCGAGGCCGTAAACTCCGAGGGCCGTACACGTGACTTCGGACCGTAAACCCTCTGACCGCAAACTCCGGAAACCCTAGCTGCTGGCCGTACACGCCGCCACATACTAACACACACTAAAGCTCCTCTATTCTCTCTCACTTTCTCTCTCTAGAACACCTTGGGGTTCACACACTTAGGCTCTCCTCCTTACTTCAATTATGCACTCCTTACTTCACGACAGTAAACACAACCGTAAACACGTATACGGCCGTAAACACAAAGCTGTTTACGGTCCAAGACACAAAAATACATTTTCCTAGAAAAGTAAAGTATAAACCATATTTTTGACCCAACATAGTCGTAAAACAACATTTACACCCACAACATGACCGAATATAGTGTTTTGAATAACTTAATATTCAGGAAGTAAAACATGAAAAATGAAACACAAGGATAAATTAATTGACAAATGTCATCATACACATTGAATATAAATAAATATTTATTTAATTAATCACCATCCGATTACAAAGTTATCATTGTTACAATGTTTCAAAAATAATAAACTAAAATCTAAAATCTAATATCGTCTCTCAGCTCAATGCCCCTGACATGCTCGAAGTGCTTGACCTTTCTTAGACCCTTTGTGAGAGGATCAACAGGATTCTCTTCTGATGATACACAATTCACCACGAGTGCACCTTTTTCAACCTTATGTCTAATGTAGTGATATTTCCTCTCGATGTGCCTAGATTCACCATGATCTTTATGTTCTTTTGTTAAAGCTACTGCATCCTCGTTGTTGCATAAAATCTCCATTGGTTCTTGGATTAATGGAACAACTCCAAGATCTTCAATAAAATTATTTAATCATATATACTCCTTTACCGCTTCGCTTGCTGCGAAGTACTTTGATTCACAAGTAGAATAAACCATTGTTTGCTGCGTAGAACTTTTCCAAGTTACTGCTCCACCATTCAATAAGAAAACCCAGCCATATTGAGAATAACTAGTATCTCAATCCGTTTTAAAATTGGCGTCACTATACCCACTCACCTTAAGTTCACATTTGCCACCAAAAACTAAGATCATATCTTTTGTTTTTCGCAAATACTTAAGAATGTTCTTCACTATACTCCAATGAGTTAAACCAAGATTTCCCTGATATCTGCTAACCATGCTCAAAGCATAAGCCACATCAGGTGGAGTACATGTCATAGTATACATGATTGATCCTATAGCCGAAACATATAGGATTCGACTCATAGTATCTATTTCCTTATCACTACTGAGGCATTGAGCTTTTCTCAATTTAACAGTATGATGCATTGGTAAGTCCCCTTTCTTGGAATTTTCCATATTGAATCTTTTCAATATTTTATCTCAGTATGTACTCTGACTAAGTCCTAGTAAACGTTTCTGCATGCCCCTGTAAATTCTTATACCAAGAATATATGTGGCCTCTCCTAGATCCTTCATAATGAAACATTTCCCAAGCTACGACTTTACTTCCAGCAAGGTTGGAACATTGTTTTCTATTAGGAGTATGTCATCCACATACAAAACTAAAAAGGTTACTATGCTCCCACTAGCTTCGACATACAAACAAGACTCATCTTCACTTCTAGAAAAACCAAACTCTTTGACCTTTTCATCGAAGCAAAGATTCCAGGTATGAGTTGCTTGTTTATGTCTATAGATAGACTTCTCAAGATTGCACACTATATTAGGGAATTTGGCATGTATAAAACCTTGTAGTTGAGCCATGTAAACACCCTCAATCAGTTTCATGTTAAGGAAAGAAAATTTGACACCCATTTGCCATACTTCATAGTCATAGTGAGCAATTACGGCAAGCATTACCCTAATTAACATAATCTTAGAAATTGGTGAAAAGGTCTCATTATAGTCAATCCCTTGGGTTTGAGTAAAGCCCTTCCAAACCAACCTAACTTTGTAAGTCTGTACATTACCATCCATGTCAGTCTTCTTCTTGAAGATCTATTTTGCAGCCTATTGTCTTTCGACCAGGTGCTTGATCAACCAAAATCCATACTTGGTTATCATACATGGATTGGATATCGCTATCCATTGCCTCTTTCCACTTAACATCCTTAGGCATGCCATCGCTTCCTTGTACTTAATTGCCTCATAAAAAATTAACCAGTGTTTCATCACTGATAAACATATCCCCTTTTGCAATTATATGGAAACCATAGAACGAAGGTGGCATGCTAACCCTACTGAACCGACGAATGGGAAACAAATTGTTAATGGGCTCAATAGTTTCATTATCAGGTTGAGAGCTAGTGTCTTCAAAAGTTCCTTCATTGGATGACTCTTGAATTTCTTCAAGATTAATCGTACTCCCACTGCCCTCTTTAGAAATGAGCTCTCTCTCACGAAAAACTGCCCTTCAAGCTACAAACACCATGTTGTCATTGGGTCTGTAGAACAAGTATCCAAATGACTTTTGTGGATAAATAATGGAAAAACACTTCTCGACTCTCGGTTCAAGTTTGTCCGAGGTTTCTCGCCTAACGAGAACCTCACAACCCCAAACCTTGATATGTTCCAGCGAGGGAGGTTTCCTATCAACATTTAATGAAGTTTATTGTCAACCTTTTTAGTTGGAACATGATTGAAGATGTGGGAAGCTGTTTCTAAGGCATACCCTCGTAATGATATTGGAAGCGAAGCTCGACTCATCATGGAACGAACCATATCAAGTAAGGTCCGATTACACCTCTCGGCTACACCATTCAATTGTGGTGTCCTAGGAGGTGCCAATTGTGAAACAATTCCACATTCCTTCAGATAGTCGTTAAACTCGATACTAAGATACTCACTACCTCTATCAGATCGTAACATTTTAATATTCTTATCCAATTGGTTCTCTACTTCGTTCTTAAACTCTTTGAACTTTTCAAAGTTTTCCGATTTATGTTTGATCAAGTAAATATAACCATATCTACTATAATCATCAATAAATGTAATGTAGTAACGATTTGCATCCTTTGTGGCAGATCTGAATGGACGAAACACATATATATGGATAAGGGCCAATAAATCTTAACCTCTTTCGCATGTACTAGTGAAAGGTGATTTAGGTGTTGTTTGTTTTTTGGAAAAAACCTCTTCAGACCTCTTATTGGTGCGCAACGCAGCACACGCACAACACTTTTCATGTCGCAGTTGTTTGTTTTTCAGAAGTCTTCGGATTAAAAAACCTTTGCGCGTGTTCTTCTTGGCGCAACACTTGTTTTGCCTCTTCCTACCTCTTCCAACCTCTTCTTTTTCTTTTTTTTCTTGCTAAAATATTGATTATATATTGCTGAAATCTTATTTCACATTTTTTTTTCGTTTTTTTGTTTATTCTTGTTAATTTTTTTCTTTTTTTTATATTGAATAATAATAATTTGGTGATGAAATATCATCATTTTATGCTAAAATATCTTTATTTTTTTTTTGTTAAAATATCATTATTTTTTGCTGAAATATCATAACTTCTTGCCGAAATGTCATACATTATTAAAATTTCGGTTATTAAAAAACTATTTTCGGATTATAAAATCAGTTTAGATCAGATGTTAAAAAAACAAACACGCTTCTTATTACAGTCTGCAGTCGTTTGGTCCACCTCTTCTACTGCAGAGGGTTGCAGAGGTGGTCCGCAAACTTTATGGATTTTTGCTTCAAAAAAACAAACAACACCTTAGTCATCTTTCTCATCAAACAAGATTCGCATTCATCGTCTGGTTTTAGATCAAATGACTCCAACAATCCACCTTTTGGAATTGGGCGATGCGTTTCTTGTTAACGTGCCCAATACGACAATGCCACAGACATGACTTATCTAAACTATTAGAAGAACCAATATTATACACGTTGTTGCCTAATTCATTCACATAAACAATAGTCTCATACACACCATCACAAGGATAAGCTTCACTATTAAAATAAAATGAAGTAATATCATTATTATTATCAAAACCATAATGATATCCTTGTGTAAATAAAGAATGAAAAGAAATAATGTTTCGAGCCATTTCTAGCGAATAGCAACAATTATCAAAATCAACCATAATATTATAAAACATAAGCTCAAAATTCCCAATCCTGGTAACAACCGATATTCGCTTGTTCCCCATGATTAGGTTCAACTTTCCATGTTCGACCTCTTCACTTTCCTTTAGTCCCTATATATTAGAACAACTGTGGAAACCACATCCTGTATCAAGAACCCAATAATTTGAAATGCAAGTATTATTGACTTGAATAGAATACGTACCAGAAGAAGATCCAATTACTTTGGCCTTGGAATCTTTCACTTCCTACAAGTACTTGAGGCAGCTTATTCTCTAATGGCCCTTTTGGCAACAATGAAAACACACGACTTCTTTTGGATCAACAACAGAAGGAGTATTGAAGTTGGGCTATGATATGGATCCACTAGACACTCCATTGTGGGCCTTCCCTTTCCATTTGGATTGAGAAGGGGCCTTTCTCTTCTTCCGCATGCTTTGTTGGATAGCCATGACAGGAGCAGTTGCATAACTATTGGAATGAGACTTCTTCATTCCCGCTTCAGTTGTTTGCAACAGCTTGTGCAACTCAATCAACGTGGTCTATGTATTGTTCAAATGATAGGTCAATATGAAATGATCATAACTACTAGGCAGATAATTAAGGATCATGTCAATGGTAAGGTCCTTATAAAAGTTTAAGTTGAGCTTTTCCAATCTTTCCACATGCCTCTACATTTTCTGCACATAAGCACACACATATTCCCCTTCTTCCAGTTTGCACGCCATAAGTGATTTGACCACTTCATAATGCTCTTGTCTTGCCTTTTTGTGAAACATATGAGACAAGGCCATGTTAAGCTCATATGGCCAATAATCCTCATAAGTCTTTTGGAGCTCAGGTTCCATAGTTGCAATCATAATTCAAGAGACCTTGGTGGCATCATCCACATGTTGATCATAATCAACAATTTCCTTATGGGTGGCAGTTTCTTTGTTAATTTCTGGAATTGGAGTAGTGAGAAATGATGGGTTTTGAGCATTCTAACACTCCTATGGTGTACATGCAACCTTAGAAACTTGGATCTATGTTTTACTAAGACACATGCAAATTTGCTTTTCCAAGATTCTTAACCTAACTAGCATGGCATAGGGAACTTTGAAACTTAATAAGCTAGTAGAGTTACATACCTTTTAGTAGTGGTTGATTTCTTGGAGTTTGAGAGCCTAGCACCAATAATGTGGATGCCTCAAATGAAGTCACAAATCACCATAAACCTTGGAAACTTGAGAGAATGGTAGAACACTTCTTGAAATCGACCAACCCTTGTTCTCACACAAAACTAGTACCATTTCAAGTGCCAAGGACTCCTTTATATAGTGTGGTGGATTAGGGTTACATCCATGTAAACCCTAATACCCAGACCTTTCATTTCCAAGAGATCCATGGGTTAAAGCTCCATGGACTATCCATGGACTTACCATGCAAGCCTAGCCCATTCTAAATAAGCATTAGCCCACACTATATAAATACAAGAGTCCATATTTAATTAGTCACACTTTCGATCACCAAATTAAATCTAAATTAATTTTAGATCAATATTAATTAAATAATATGATTTCATATTAATATATTAGAACTTATAATATATTAATAAATCATAACTTATACTATTCTTAAAAGATTATCCATATAAATTGTTCGGGTGAAGTGCAACCCAAATCGACCATGCCAGGTCGGGTCAAGTACATCTCAAATATAGTTATGGACTTAGACACCTTATCCAACAGTCTCCTACTTGGATAAGTCTAATAACTATAGTTGCAATTATGACTTCAGGAACCGACCGGAAATCGTAGCTCGTAAAACTCTATTGAACTATGAAGAGTCATTTTGGATAAGGGATCATATAATCCTCTGTTCTAGATATCAGCCGGACAAATACATGGAACAATGTCTTACTTATTGTCCAGCAGTTTGTTTCCCGATTTCCGATTTGTTTGACATAGAACTTAATTGAACACATAAATTTAGATCTGATCGGGCCCGGTACATGGGTCAACACAAAATCATCGAGGGGCCCAGATATCGCTTCTAATCCAAGAAGGAACAGATAAACTTCGACTCATATGCTTGTTCTACTACTTGTTGAATTATACACAAAGGCACGTTTTAAAAACATCGAGTTACCAATGCGTTTTCGTACAATCAGTGTATAACCAACTCATAGGCAACAACTCATATCTCTAGGTTTGAAGATTTATATGATATTACCGTCTCACGATCACTCGAGATAAATTCAATGAAGTGATACAAGTGAGCGTGGGTTGAATCCAATACTCAGAACTTATGAGCACTCATGAGTGTTGTAGCAACTCTTTGCTATGTCCAACATCTTAGACATCTACAACCAACTTCATGACAGTCTTGATTCATATCTACTTCCAACATATGACCAACTGTGGAGATTTTAATAATATGAAATACCATAACATAATTATTCTAGAATTCAAAACATGCAAAATGAAATGATAGTAAACGATTGACAAAAGATAGCAACAATTTACTCATAAATAAACAACAACTTTTATTCATCATCAAATATCAATTACACTTTAAAAATTTCAAAGCTATCTAACAACTAAAACTAATATCATCCATTAGCCCTATGCGCCTCGCATGCTGGAGATGCTTAACCCTACTCAGTCCCTTCGTGAGGGGATCTGCTGGGTTCTCATCCGATGATACCCTCTTTGCCACGAGGAGTCCTTATTCTATTCGATGTATGATGAAATGGTATTTTCTGTCGATGTGCCTGGATCTGCCATGATCTCATGGTTCCTTGGCTAAGGCAACTGCACTATTATTGTCACAGAAAATCTCAATAGGCTCCTTTATAGCTGGTACAACTCCAAGGTCTCCAATGAAGTTCTTTATCCATACAGCCTCCTTTGCTGCCTCGCTTGCCGCTATATACTCTGATTCTCAAGTTGAATCAGCCACTGTCTCCTGCTTGGAACTTTTCCAAGAAATTGCTCCTCTGTTTAAGGTAAAGACCCAACCTGACTGAGAGCAGAAATTATCCCTATCAGTCTGAAAGCTAGCATCACTATAGCCTACTACTCTCAAGTCATCACTCCCACAAAGGGTAAGGACCCAGTCCTTAGTCCTCCGTAGGTACTTGAGAATGTTCTTTACCGCAGTCCAGTGATCCTTGCCAGGATTCCCCTGATATGTGCTGACCATGCTCAATGCAAAGGCCACATCAGGACGAGTACAAGTCATAGCATACATGATCGAGCCTACAACGGAAGCATACAAAATTCGACTCATCTCTGCTATCTCAGCCTCTGTACTCGAGCTCTGAGTCTTACTCAGTCGGGCATTACTCTGGATCGGTAACTCACCTTTCTTGGAGTTCTGCATGTTGAACCTTTTCAACACTTTATCCACATAGGTGCTCTGACTAAATTATGACAATCCAAAATTTCTAGCTTGTATAAACATTCAAATTTATCAGAGTTAGCCTTGTTTGTTAACTTTTAACCCTAATTGGAGTCTATTCGAGTATTCTAAACTTAGTACATCAAAGGAATCGGTGTTAGGATGAATTGGTTGAAGTTCTAGTCATGAAGCAAACCGAAAACCTCCTCAAAAAGGAGTTTTCGGTCAAGATCCTTAGGTTTTCGGTCAAGGTGACCGAAAACTCCCCTATACATATATATTTCATGATCATTTTGATCATTCTTTCCCTAGAACTCGAAAACTCTCTCAAGTATCATAAGATCTTCTTGCAAATCCTCAAAAATAACACCAAGAACACCAAGAACACCAAGAACACACACTAGTGTTTTGGTCCAAAATCAAATCCATTAGCATCATTTTTCCGATCTTACATTCGCGTCACTCACTTCAGGTGAGTTCATACCCCTACGCTTTTTCCGAGTTTTTCATGTTTTCAGGGGGGGGGGGAATACAAGCAAAAGTACAAGGAAACTTGTGCTCAAGTATATTACTTTGTTTAAAATAATTATATGTTGAGTATGTTTTTAACACAGAAAACAGTTTTACCAAACGATAAAGAAATCAACTCGTAGAAACAGTTTTTAAAACTAAAGCGAGGAACTTGTGAATCTTGTCATAACATGCAATATTTTGCAAAGGATTTATACAAAACATAAACAGGATTTTCTGTATTATTACTTGTAAATTTGTTATTTTAAGTTGGAGACACGTCCTTGGTAACACTCCACCGGATTCGAGAGTGTAGGACTAACCCTTGTAACCAGAATCTCTTGTAGGGAGAGTGTGACTATTGTGTATAGATCTATACGGGATTGACTACCCCGCACCTCGCTGCTAGCTACAGTGGGACCGTCAGGTCTATGGGTGACAAAGTCATAAAAGGATACTGGCCCCGATACGTGCCATATCTAGTTTAATGTATGGTTATAAAACTCGCAACCTAGATAACAGAGATTTACTATAGTAATAATGAATCAAGTGAACTAACCTCAAAGTAATAACCGATTTGATTACTAGAGGGTATTAGTAATACCCTTAGGATCTAATTCACTACCTATTTTATTAGTTTTATTTATGTAATAAGGCTAATACACCTCACAGAGAGCGAACAAGGTTTTTCAAGGAAACTACATCTAACGATACAAGTATGGTAGATACTTGTACACCTCATTCCAGAACAATTAACCAACTACCAACTTTTAAGGAAAATATAGGATTTTCCTGGGATAACTCAACTTTACATAAACAGGCTGTTAAGGAAACAACGAATGGATAATCAAACATCTTTCATAAGAAAATATAGGATTTTCTTGGGAAATACTTTTCAAAGGATCAAAGAAACATTTCTTTCACCAGAACTAAACGCTTATGAACTCACCAGCTTTATGCTGATATTTTAAAACTGCTTGTATTCTCATGGCATCAATAGACAGGTACTCTTGCCAACTTTTGGAGAAGACAGAATATTCTGAAGTCACGTCTTTTACTTTTGCTATATATACTGATATGTATAAATCATGTTTTCAAACAATGTAAATGTTCTTATGATAATGTAATGGTTGTGTTCACTTCGCTTACTATGATACAACTGTTGTGATACTACACATGACGTCCTCCGCCTCGTAACGTTTTCGCCATCGGTTTCGGGGTGTGACATAAGTCCAATTAGTCTTTTACTCCTGTCTCTCAAAATCCTTATCCCTAGGATATAGGCAGCTTCTCCCAGGTCCTTCATAGTGAAACACTTCCCAAGCCAGGACTTCACTTCCTGTAGAGTTGGGATGTCATTTCCTTTGAGTAGTATGTCATCCACATACAATACCAAAAAGCTAACTATACTCCCACTAGCCTTGACATATACACAAGACTCATCTTCACTCCTCGAAAAGCTAAACTCTTTGACTTTCTCATCGAAACAAAGATTCCATCTGCGAGGTGCTTGTTTCAATCCATAGATGGATTTCTCAAGCTTACACACTCTATTAGGGTACTCTGCGCTGACAAAACCCTCTGGCTGACTCATGTAAACATCCTCACCCAACTTTCCATTAAGGAAAGTGGTTTTGACATCTATTTGCCATATGTCATAGTCATGAAATGCAACAATGGCTAGCATAACCCTAATAGACTTGATCTTCGCTACTGGTGAAAAGGTCTCATCATAATCAACTCTTAGAGTTTGAGAAAAGCCCTTTGCAACCAGTCACGCCTTATAAGTGTGTACATTACCATCCATGTCGGTCTTCTTCTTGAAGATCCATTTGCACCCGACTGTCTTACGACCTGGTACATTGTTAACCAAGTTCCAAGCTTGATTGTCCTACATGGACTGTATCTCGCTGTCCATAGCCTCTTTCCATTTAGCAGCCTCAGGGCCTGTCATGGCTTCCGTGTAGCTGTTAGGTTCATCCAGACTTACCAGTGTGCTATCACTGATAAGTGTATCACCTTCCGCAGTAATATGGAAACCATAGTAATGCTCAGGTGCATTCCTAACTCTCGTGGAACGTCTCAGAGGTACAGAATCATCTGTCGGATCAATAGGAGTTTCCTCCTCAAGTTGATTGCTAGGGTTTGAGGTTCCTTCACCACTTGACTCTTGAATTTCTTCAAGGTCAATTTGCCTCATACTGTTTCCTTGGCTTATAAACTCTCTCTCTCTCGAAAGACTCCTCTTCTTGCTACAAAGAGCACATTATTTTAAAACGCTTTTCAAAGGATCAAAGAAACATTTCTTTCACCAGAATTAAACGCTTATGAACTCACCAGCTTTATGCTGATATTTTAAAACTGCTTGTATTCTCAGGGCATCAATAGACAGGTACTCTTGCCAACTTTTGGAGAAGAGAGAATATTCTGAAGTCACGTCTTTTACTTTTGCTATATATACTGATATGTATAAATCATGTTTTCAAACAATGTAAATATTCTTATGATAATGTAATGGTTGTGTTCACTTCGCTTACTATGATATAACTGTTGTGATACTACACATGATGTCCTCCGCCCCGTAACGTTTCCGCCATCGGTTTCGGGGTGTGACAGATTGGTATCAGAGCTATTGTTTATAGTGAACTAAGTATACCGAACCTTACATGATATACAACTATAAACACAAAGGGGCTGAAGTGCTCTGAACTAAAAGTATACTTTTAAAATACAAGTATTTTCTCAAGGAGTATACAAGTATACCTACGTACCAGAAACAATATCATGAGTAGAACAAAACAAAAGTATTTTGGATGTTGAACACTGCAGTTAAACCTGGGCAGTTATGTAATCATGTCTAGGGTCAATATAGCTTGATCAACTATATTTATTCAAGACATGACCAACATGTGCTTGGGAGTGACTTTGGTGTTGCAACAGGCCTAAAACTTACCCAGTATCCATACAACTTAGAATAATATAGGAGTATTTTAGTCAGAGACGAATACATTGTAGAAATTCATTCCTAGTGTTGCTACCTATTTGTTTCTTAGCGATAACTTACTTACGCTAGTAAATTTTATTTACTTATCGCTTGGTAGAACACTTTATTATCAGGATGAGATATATTTTGCTTCATATATCTTGAGGACTTACCATCCTCTTCTTCCTGATTGTTTCTAGAACAAGATGCCTCCCCGAAAAATACCCATCAGAAGAAATGACGACGCTCCACCACCACCACCGCCCCCTCAGTTCGATCCTGTTATGTTCCAAGCAGCTGTTACTGCTTCTCTGGCTGCCGTGATGTCACAGATGAATCCTGGCGGATCTGGTGGACAGGGAGGTGGTACTCATCCCCAAAATCATGAAGGTGGTCAGGGACACTAGAAGGAGTGTTCCTATAAGGACTTCATGAGCGCGAAACCCACATATTTCGACGGCAAAGGAGGGGTTATTTCCCTGACACAATGGTTCGAAAAGATCGAGTCTATTTTTGAAATTTGTTCCTGTTCTGAGGCCAATAAAGTAAAATTCGCCGCTTGCACTTTCGCCAACAGGGCACTGACCTGGTGGAATGGTCGTGTCAAATCCCTAATCCTGCCAGTGGCAAATGCTATGGGTTGGGAAAGTTTAAAAGAACTCATGCTAGCTGAGTACTGCCTACGGGGCGAGATGCAGAAACTAGAGCACGAACTCTGGAACCTAAAGATGAAGGAATTCGACATTGCTGCCTACACTTCTAGGTTTGAAGACCTAGCACTTCTTTGCCCGGGAATGGTCACCCCGGAAAGCAAGAAGATAGAGAGATATATTTCGGGACTGACACAACCCACCAAAGGTAATGTCTTGGCTGCAAGGCCAAACACCTTTGACAACGCTGAGTGTCTGGCGCAAACTCTCATAGATCACGGAGTTGATCTTGATAAAATGGCAACCGCTCCTGAGCCAACAAAAGGGAGTGGTGAGAAAAGAAAGTTCTGGAAGCAGCGGAAGGGCCAGTCTTCGTAGGAGCCCTTAAAGAAACAGCAAACGGTGGCAGTCTACGCTGCTACTACTCCTGCCGCTGCTCCTGCCACTCAAGCACCTACCAGTAAATATGCTGGTACCCTTCCTCGGTGCGACAAGTGTAACTATCATCATAATCCCGGCCCATGCCGAGAAATGTCATGCACCAGTTGTGGCAAAAAGGGGCACACAGCTCGAGTTTGCAAAACACCAGTACCACCAGCCAATCAGGCATCTGGAGCAGGCGTCAGTCAAGCCTGTTATGGTTGTGGAGAAGTCGGGCACTATAGGAGAAACTGCCCCAAGGCAACAACAGCAGGTGGCACAGGGAGAGTGCTAACGATGGGTCAAGAAGAGGCAGTTGCAGACCCCACCGTTGTTTCGGGTATGTTCCTCCTCGACAACTCTTATGCATGCATTCTTTTCAATTCTGGTGTGGAGAGAAGTTTTGTTAACCATGCATTCAAACATATTCTTAGGCATAAACCTCAACCATTAACTAAAACATTTACCGTCGAGATGGCTAACGGTGAGAAAGAGAGCACTAATGATATATATGTAGGCTGTACTCTTACCCTAAACGATCATTTTTTTCCCATCGACCTTATGCCAGTCTCCATAAAAAGCTTCGATGTCATCATCGGCATGGATTGGTTGAGCCCCAATCATGCTGATATCCTTTGTTACGAAAAAGCTATCCGCCTCAATCTCTCCTTTGATGAAACTCTCATGATTTACGGCGATAAACTCAGTTCGAACCTCCGTATCATTTCATGCATCCAATCCCAGAAACTCCTGCGAAAGGAGTGTTATGCATTCCTAGCCCACGTCATTAACGAGAAGCAGGAAGTTAAAGACCTCGAGAGCATCCCCGAAGTCTGCAACTTTCCCGATGTTTTTCCCGAAGACCTCCCGGGAATCCCTCCCGAACGCCAAGTCGAGTTTCGCATCGACTTAGTCCCCGGAGCTACCCCCGTAGGTAAATCCCCATACCGATTAGCGTCGGCAGAAATGCAGGAGTTATCCAGTCAGCTCAATGAGCTGCTCAGCAAAGGGTTCATCAGACCGAGTTCCTCACCCTGGGGAGCCCCGATCTTATTTGTGAAAAAGAAGGATGTATCCTTTCGGATGTGAATTGACTACCGAGAGCTGAAAAAGCTCACAGTCAAAAACCGTTACCCTCTTCCTTGAATCGACGACCTCTTCGATCAACTCCAAGGAGCTAGTTACGTTTCCAAAATAGACCTAAGATCAGGGTACCATCAGCTGCGAGTCCATGAGAGTGATGTTCCTAAAACAACATTTCGGACTCGGTATGGTCACTACGAATTTGTAGTAATGCCCTTTGGTCTAACCAACGCACCGACAGTATTCATGAACCTGATGAATCGGTTGTTCCGTTCTTTCCAGGACAAGTTCGTAATCGTGTTCATCGACGATATACTTGTCTATTCTAGAAGTGAGGAAGATCATTGACAACACTTGAGATCGGTGCTGGAAACCCTAAGGAGGGAGAAGCTATACGCAAAATTCTCCAAGTGCGAATTCTGGATTCGAAAAGTAACCTTACTAGGTCACGTGGTAAGCGAGGAAGGCATACACGTGGACCCCTCCAAAATCAAAGCGATAGAGAACTGGTCAGCACCGAAGACACCCACAGAAATCCGTCAATTCTTGGGTCTCCCTGGCTACTATCACAGATTTATCCAGAATTTCTCCAGAATTGCCAAACCCTTAACCACTCTGACACAGAAAGGCGTACCCTTTTGTTGGAGTGAGAAGCAAGACACTGCGTTCCAAACGTTGAAGCGGGACCTATGCAGCGCACCTATCTTGTCCCTGCCCGAAGGGACGGAGGACTTCGTTGTCTACTTTGATGCATCCAATCAGGGTCTAGGCTGTGTGCTCATGCAACGGGAAAAAGTCATTGCTTATGCCTCAAGACACCTGAAAGCACACGAAGTCAACTATACAACACACGATCTGGAATTGGGAGTAGTAGTCTTCGCATTGAAGATATGGAGACATTATCTCTACGGAACCAAGTGCACTATCTTCACTGACCATAAAAGTTTACAACATATCTTCGACCAGAAGGAGCTGAACATGAGACAACGGCGATGGGTCGAGCTACTCAGCGATTACGAGTGCGAAATCGGCTACCATCCCGGCAAGGCCAATGTGGTGGCAGATGCCCTCAGCCGGAAGGAATACTCAGGACGTAGAGTGAAGGCGCTGACCATGACTATCCATTCCCATTTTCCCGCGCAAATCAAGGAGGCTCAGCTGGAAGCCTTAAAACCAGAGAATATGTCGAGTGAATCCTTGAGAGGAATGGAAAAGAACCTAGAGATCAAAGGAAATGGAGTCTATCATTTCATGGACCAGATCTGGACCTCGAAGTTTGGTGGTTACAGAGAGGTTGTAATGAACGAAGCTCACAAGACTAAATACTCCGTTCACCCAGGTTCGGACAAGATGTACCTCGATCTCAAGAAACTGTATTGGTGGCCGAACATGAAAACAGAGATCGCTACCTTCGTGGGCAAGTGCCTGACTTGCGCCAAGGTGAAGGTCGAATATCAAAAACCCTCAGGTCTACTCCACCAGCCGGAGATACCTGAGTGGAAGTGGGAGAGAATTACTATGGATTTTATAACCAAACTACCCAAGTCTCCGAGTGGGCACGACGCCATTTGGGTAATTGTCGACCGACTGACTAAATCCGCTCACTTCCTACCAATCAAAGAAACTTTCAAAATGGAGAGACTCACGCGAATCTACATCCAAGAGATAGTCTGACTGCACGGTGTGCCTGTGTCCATTATCTCCAATGGAGCTAGCAGGTTCACTTCGAGGTTCTGGCAGTCACTACAAAAAGCTCTTGGAACTAAGCTGGATATGAGCACAGCTTACCATCCTCAGACCGATGGACAGCGTGAGAGAACAATTCAGACATTGGAAGATATGTTGAGAGCCTGCGTCATCGATTTCGGCGCGTCATGGGACACTCATCTTCCTTTGGTTGAATTTTCCTACAACAACAGTTACCATACCAGCATTAAGGCTGCGCCTTTCGAAGCCCTCTATGGTCGCAAGTGCAGATCCCCTCTGTGCTGGGCTGAGGTGGGTGACACGCAGCTAGCCAAGGGGCAAGTCCCTGACAATACTCTCACTGGTCCAGAAATCATCCGCGAAACCACAGAAAAGATCGTACAAATCCGAGAACGACTTAAGGCCTCACTAGATAGACAAAAGAGCTACGCCGATAAACGACGAAAACCCTTGGAGTTCCAGGTTGGAGATCGTGTCCTGCTAAAAGTCTCACCTTGGAAGGGCATGATACGCTTCGGAAAGCGTGGAAAGCTAAACCCGAGGTACATAGGACCATTCGAGATCCTCGCTAGGATCGGTCCCGTAGCCTACAAACTTCGTTTACCGCAAGAACTTAGCAACATTCATCCTGTATTCTACGTTTCGAATCTTAAGAAATGCGTATCCGACGAAACCTTTACGATTCCTCTCGACGAGATTGAAATCAACGAGAACCTGAACTTCGTGGAAGAACCAGTCAAAATCATAGATAGAGAGATCAAACGAACAAAACAAAGTCGCATCCCGATAGTGAAGGTTCGCTGGAATGCCAAGTGGGGACCTGAATTCACTTGGGAGCACGAAGATCAGATGAAACAGAAGTATCCGCATCTCTTTGCTAATCCATGAATTGTATTCTATTTTCAAATTTCGGGACGAAATTCTCTCTAACGGGGGGATGATGTGACAATCCAAAATTTCTAGCTTGTATAAACATTCAAATTTATCAGAGTTAGCCTTGTTTGTTAACTTTTAACCCTAATTGGGGTCTATTCGAGTATTCTAAATTTAGTACATCAAAGGAATCGGTGTTAGGATGAATTGGTTGAAGTTCTAGTCATGAAGCAAACCGAAAACCTCCTTAAAAAGGAGTTTTCGGTCAAGATCCTTGGGTTTTCAGTCAAGGTGACCGAAAACTCCCCTATGCATATATATTTCATGACCATTTTGATCATTCTTTCCCTTTACAAGTCTAGAACTCGAAAACTCTCTCAAGTATCATAAGATCTTCTTGCAAATCCTCAAAAATAACACCAAGAACACACACTAGTGTTTTGGTCCAAAATCAACTCCATTAGCCTCTAAATCGATCCGTGTGTGCTCAAGTCTTCACTTGACACTTAGAATCCTTTTTCCGATCTTACATTCGCATCACTCACTTCAGGTGAGTTCATACCCCTACATTTTTTCCGAGTTTTTCATGTTTTCAGGGGGGGAATACAAGCAAAAGTACAAGGAAACTTGTGCTCAAGTATATTATTTTGTTTAAAATAATTATATGTTCAGTATGCTTTTAACACAGAAAACAGTTTTACCAAACGATTAAGAAATCAACTCGTAGAAACAGTTTTCAAAACTAAAGCAAGGAACTTGTGAATCTTGTCATAACATGTGATATTTTGCAAAGGATTTATACAAAACATAAACAGGATTTTCAATATTATTACTTGTAAATTTGTTATTTTAAGTTGGAGACACGTCCTTGGTAACACTCCACCGGATTCGAGAGTGTAGGACTAACCCTTGTAACCAGAATCTCTTGTAGGAGAGCGTGACTATTGTGTATAGATCTATACGGGATTGACTACCCCGCACCTCGCTGCTAGCTACAGTGGGACCGTCAAGTCTACGGGTGACAAAGTCATAAAAGGATACTGGCCCCGATATGTGCCATATCTAGTTTACTGTATGGTTATAAAACTCGCAACCTAGATAAAAGAGATTTACTATGATAATAATGAATCAAGTGAACTAACCTCAAAGTAATAACTGATTTGATTACTAGAGGGTATTAGTAATACCTTTAGGATCTAGTTCACTACCTATTTTATTAGTTTTATTTATGTAATAAGGCTAATACACCTCACAGAGAGCAAACAAGGTTTTTCAAGGAAACTACATCTAACGATACAAGTATGGTAGATACTTGTACACCTCATTCCAGAACAATTAACCAACTACCAACTTTTAAGGAAAATATAGGATTTTCCTGGGATAACTCAACTTTACATAAACAGGCTGTTAAGCAAACAACGAATGGATAATCAAACATCTTTCATAAGAAAATATAGGATTTTCTTGGGAAACACTTTTCAAAGGATCAAAGAAACATTTCTTTCACCAGAACTAAACGCTTATGAACTTACCAGCTTTATGCTGATATTTTAAAACTGCTTGTATTCTCATGGCATCAATAGACAGGTACTCTTGCCAACTTTTTGAGAAGACAGAATATTCTGAAGTCACGTCTTTTACTTTTGCTATATATACTGATATGTATAAATCATGTTTTCAAACAATGTAAATGTTCTTATGATAATGTAATGGTTGTGTTCACTTCGCTTACTATGATACAACTGTTGTGATACTACACATGACGTCCTCCGCCCCGTAACGTTTTCGCCATCGGTTTCGGGGTGTGACATAAGTCCAATTAGTCTTTTACTCCTGTCTCTCAAAATCCTTATCCCTAGGATATAGGCAGCTTCTCCCAGGTCCTTCATAGTGAAACACTTCCCAAGCCAGGACTTCACTTCCTGTAGAGTTGGGATGTCATTTCCTTTGAGTAGTATGTCATCCACATACAATACCAAAAAGCTAACTATACTCCCGCTAGCCTTGACATATACACAGGACTCATCTTCACTCCTCGAAAAGCTAAACTCTTTGACTTTCTCATCGAAACAAAGATTCCATCTGCGAGGTGCTTGTTTCAATCCATAGATGGATTTCTCAAGCTTACACACTCTATTAGGGTACTCTGCGCTGACAAAACCCTCTGGCTGACTCATGTAAACATCCTCACCCAACTTTCCATTAAGGAAAGTGGTTTTGACATCTATTTGCCATATGTCATAGTCATGAAATGCAACAATGGCTAGCATAACCCTAATAGACTTGATCTTCGCTACTGGTGAAAAGGTCTCATCATAATCAACTCTTAGAGTTTGAGAAAAGCCCTTTGCAACCAGTCACGCCTTATAAGTGTGTACATTACCATCCATGTCGGTCTTCTTCTTGAAGATCCATTTGCACCCGACTGTCTTACGACCTGGTACATTGTTAACCAAGTTCCAAGCTTGATTGTCCTACATGGACTGTATCTCGCTGTCCATAGCCTCTTTCCATTTAGCAGCCTCAGGGCCTGTCATGGCTTCCGTGTAGCTGTTAGGTTCATCCAGACTTACCAGTGTGCTATCACTGATAAGTGTATCACCTTCCGCAGTAATATGGAAACCATAGTAATGCTCAGGTGCATTCCTAACTCTCGTGGAACGTCTCAGAGGTACAGAATCATCTGTCGGATCAATAGGAGTTTCCTCCTCAAGTTGATTGCTAGGGTTTGAGGTTCCTTCACCACTTGACTCTTGAATTTCTTCAAGGTCAATTTGCCTCCTACTGTTTCCTTGGCTTATAAACTCTCTCTCTCTCTCGAAAGATTCCTCTTCTTGCTACAAAGAGCACTTTTATCACTGGGTCTGTAGAAGAGGTAACCAAAGGATTTCTGTGGGTAGCCGATGAAAATACACCTCTCACTTCGAGGTTCGAGCTTATCGTGAGTCTCGCGCCTCACAAAAGCCTCGCAACCCCAAATCTTGATGTGGTCCAGATTGGGAACTTTTCCAGTCCACATCTCATGAGGTGTTTTGGCAACCTTTTTAGTAGGGACTAGATTAAGGATATGGGCGGCAATCTCTAAGGCATACCCCCAGAATGATATTGGTAGCGAAGCTCGACTCATCATGGAACGAACCATATCCAACAAGGTTCGATTGTGCCTCTCACCCACACCATTCAACTGTGGTGTCCTGGGAGGTGTCAATTGTGAGACAATCCCACATTCCTCAAGATAGTCAAGGAACTCTGTACTAAGATACTCACCACCTTGATCAGATCTAAGCATCTTAATGTTCCTGCCCAACTGATTCTCCACTTCCTGTTTAAACTCCTTGAACTTCTCAAAGGTTTCTGACTTATGCTTGATTAAGTAGATATATCCATATCTACTATAATTATCAGTAAAAGTCACATAGAAGCGGTTAGCATCTCTTGTAGCGGTTCTGAAGGGTCCACACACATTTGTGTGTACAAGATCCAACAAACCTTCACCCCTAGCACAAGTACCAGTGAAGGGTGACTTTGTCATTTTCCCAAGCAAACAAGATTCACAACTATCATCTGACTTTAGGTCAAATAACTCCAAGACTCCATCCTTTTGGAGTTGTCCTATGTGTTTCTTGCTTACATGTCCAAGATGACAATGCCATAATGATGCCTTATCCAAGCTAGTGGAAGAATCGATACACAATACATTATTTCCTAGGTTATCAACAACCGACACAGTTTCATACACACCATCACAAGGTAATGCTTTAAAATAAAGAACATTATTAAAGAAAGCATTAATACCACCACATTCATTATCAAACGAAAAGGTAAAACCTTGTTTGTACAAACCATGAAAGGAAATAAGATTTCTCGCCATTTCAGTAACAACAGTTATTTAAATCGAATGTTAACCCACTACTTAGCAACAAAGAGTAAACTCCAATCTTGGTGACATGTGTAACTTTCCTATTCCCCATGATCAAGTTTATCTTCCCATGCTCCACATTCTCACTTGTTCTTAGTCCCTGCAAATCAGAACATATGTGAATACCACAACCTGTATCAAGGACCCAAGAATTAGAATAGGGTGAGTTATTAGACAATATAGTGTAAATACCTGCATGGTTGGGTTTCACTTTCCCATCCTTAACATCTTGCAAGTACTTTGGGCAGTTTCGCTTCCGGTGCGACTTTTCATGGCAATAGAAGCATTCAGCCTCTTTATGGTTAGCAGAAGGAGTGACAAAAACTTTCTTGGTTCCACTTGAAGAGGAGCCATCAAGGGACTTTCCCTTGGTACTCTTCGAAGGGCTCTTCCTCTTCTTTACTTTGCCTTGCCTGATTGCCAAGACAGGGGCTGCAGTAGGAGTAGGAGTAGTAACAACCGACTTACCTTTAAGACCACTTTCCGTGGTCTTCAGAAGTCCTTGAAGTTTGCTGAGTGTAACTTCCTCCTTGTTCATGTGGTATGCCATTCGGAATTGATCATAACATAAAGGTAAGGAGTGCAAAAGGATATCAATTGCCAATTCCTCTGGGAAGTTCACATTCAGTTTCAGCAAACGGTCCACATACCTTTGCATTTATTGCATGTGGCCCGTGATGGGTTCACCATCCTTCATCTGGGTTGTTATCATGGAGGAGATAATTTCATACCGCTCTTGACGAGCACTCTGATGGTAGCGGTCCATCAAGTCCTGGTGCATCTCAAAAGGGTAAAAGTCCTCATAGGACTTTTGGAGCTCAGCTGTCATTGTGGCCAACATGATACATGCCACTTTGGTGGCATCTCTCTCATGTACCTGGTATGCAGCGATCTCCTGAGGAGTAGCAGACGACTCATCAAGTTCCTTAAGTTCCTTGTCGAGGACATATTCTTTGTCCTCATACCGAGTGACCATCCTAATGTTCCCGATCCAATCCATAAAGTTGGATCCATCGAAGATGACTCTCCCACAAAGGTTCATGAGAGAGAAGGAGCGGGTAGGGTTTGAGCCAGAAGCAGCATTGTTGGAAGACATCTGAAAAGAAGAAAGACAAGTTTAGATTAGATATAAAGATAGTCCTTAATAAGACACCCAAATGTAATGTTAAGGCTAGGACCCAACACAATATTTTATAACTTAGAAGACGGATGCCGTAATACAAGCTATAAAATATTTGAAGGTAGGTGAATGACGATTCACCAATTTCCACCATGAAAAACGAAATAAATTATTAGGTTTTAATTGGTTTTGAAACTCCTAGATTCTTTGCGATTCATTGAACTTTTCAATGGCATGTTTCAATCTCGAGTGTGCCCTTAAAGTTTTGTGACTGGGATGTCGAGGATCAAAAAACAAGGTGTGAAGTAACCATGCAAATTACTTGGTACTCTTAATGTTTTCACTCAATCGATGTGCCGGTTAACCACACGTGCTCCACCGACCTATGATAAACCTTAAGCCACCCTTTGCCTACCTTGTTAAGTCCAGGTTAGTGTGCCGGTTAACCATACATGCTCCACTAACGACTTAATCAAAGTGCAAAGTGTAATTTCATGGGTTAGCACCTTATTCACATTTTCCTAAAGTAACTAAGATTGGGAATTTATAAAAACATTTAGTTACTTGACATTCATCATACTTTTAATGAGGATTAAAGTCATTATCCTACCCGTTCGTCTAACGACCCTCCACCAGTCAAGGAAGTGGTGGGTGAGAGTGGACACCCATTAAGCTGCCATTTTATAGGCAACAACCTTATACCCCCTTATAGACCGGCTTCGTGAATGAGGCCTACTAATGGTAAAACGACTTGTTCTTATACATATATAATTATTATTAAACTTATAATATTATAAAGTATAAGGGTTGAATTTTAACTTTTAAAATTCTAGGGGTTGGAACTAAAGTTTACTAAAATGTGTGAGACTTTACATGTTCCAAAACTTGAGGGCAAGTTTTGTAACTTTCAAAACTTTTCATCTTTCATAACTTATGAGTTAATGGTTTATTAAAATGAGAGACTTTTCATTTTATGTAACCTATGTGTTTCTTTAATGTACTTTAAAAGAATGACTTTTGGTAATCCATAACTTGAGGACAAATTATGGATTCCATTAAAACACATAATGATCAAGAATTAAACTACCAAGTAAGTTGCAAATAATTCCTATGATGTTCTAAACTCACAAATGTATGAACATTCATATCAACAATTTCAAGAATCATAAAAAACACATATAAGACTTGAAATTTTGATAATAGCTATTGAAAATGGATTAGCATAACCATTACACCATCTAAAACAAGTTTTATAAGACCAAAACAGTTTAGGGTAATGTTTCTAGTCCATTTCCAGTAGCAAAACTCGAAAATATGCACTCTGGGCATTGTACTCATCGAGTTCATGAACCTACTCGACGAGTAGGATGATTTTAGGCATGGACTCGTCGAGTCCCCCCATGGACTCGGCGAGTTCATTCAACAGATTGCATATTTTTTTGACTTTTTTTAATAATTTGCATCAAGTATCAAGAAAACAAGCCTAGGATCTGATACCACTGATGGGTTTTGAGCATTCTAACACTCCTATGGTGTACATGCAACCCGAGAAACCTTGGATCTATGTTTTACTAAGATAAATGCAAATTTTCTTTTCCAAGGTTCTTAACCTAACTAGCATGGAATGGGGAACTTTGAAACTTAATAAGCTAGTAGAGTTACATACCTTTTAGTAGTGGTTGATTGCTTGGAGTTTGAGAGCCTAGCACCAATAATGTGGATTCCTCAAATGAAGTCACAAATCACCACAAACCTTGGAAACTTGAGAGAATGGTAGAACACTTCTTGAAATCGGCCAACCCTTGTTCTCACACAAAACTAGTGCCATTTTAAGTGCCAAGGACTCCTTTATATCGTGTGGCGGATTAGGGTTACATCCATGTAAACCCTAATACCCATGACCTTTCATTTCCATGATATCCATGGGTTAAAGCTCCATGGACTATCCATGGACTTACCATGCAAGCCTAGCCCATTCTAAATAAGCATTAGCCCGCACTATATAAATACAAGAGTCCATATTGAATTAGTCACACTTTTAATCACCAAATTAATTCTAAATTAATTTTAGATCAATACTAATTAAATAATATGATTTCATATTAATATACTAGAACTTATAATATATTAATAAATCATAACTTATACTATTCTCAAAAGATTATCCATATAAATTGTTCGGGTGAAGTGCAACCCAAATGGACCATGCCGGGTCGAGTCAAGTACATCTCAAATATAGTTATGGACTTAGACACCTTATCCAACAAGAACATATTATTTGTTCTCGTAAAGAAGCACCATCTTCAGATTTCTCATCCAGTCCATGTATTTTGGACTGGTAAGTTTGTCCTTAGCAAGAACTGATAGTAGAGTAAAGTTGTTGTTTGAAGTGGAGGAGGAGGAGGAAGTTCACCAGTTGATGACATCTCAAAAAGAGACAATATTTTAATTAGTTGATTTAGTCATTAATATTTTAACCCAATTAGTATTCAAGGATAGGGATGTCGCAAAGCAATTTGAAATTAAAAAAAGGGATGTCGTAATCTAATCACGAATTCATTTAAGGTAGTTAATGAATTTTACCAATTTTAATCTATATGAAATTCCTAGATCATTTGAGATTCATTGAATCTTATCAATGGCATGTTTAAACTCAGATTATGCTCTTCAACTTGTGACTAGGATATCGAGGATCACAAATAAGATGTGAATACCTATGCAAACCCGCTTGACAACCTCGAAGTCTTTTATCATCTCAAATTGATATGCAGGTAAACCCCAAACGCTCCATCACTTAGTGATAACTTTCAATTTGTGCCATCATAACAACTTTATAGTCCCAAATTAGTGTGTTGGTTAACCATGCACACTCCACTAACGACTCATAAAGATTGATGTCCATTTTCATAGATTAGCATACATTTTCACATTTTCCTAAATTAACTAGAGTGAGATTTTAAAGAAGGTTCTATTACTTTATATCGTTATACTTTTAATGAGGTTATGTCCTATCGAACCCGTTCGGATAACGACCCTCCACCACACAGGAGAGCGGTGGGTGAAAAAGACACTCATTCAACGGTTATTTTATAGGCCGCTTCCCTATACTCTCTTTATAGCATGACTTCATGACTGAGGCGTACTAGCGATTCGACTGACTCATGTTATACATATAGTATTAAACATTTAATATATATATATATATATATATATATATATATATATATATATATATATATATATATATATATATATATATATAAGGGTGTATTTTAAACATTTTAATATAAGGTTTAGAAATTAATTATTAAACATTTTAATTTACTAATTATTTAAACCAACTAATGATTTCAATATTTATCTTTTAATTAATCAATTAACTAAATATAATTAAAATCATTAGGATAATTCACAAATTCAAGATTTTAGGAGATCAGATTACCAAGTTAAATATTCCCATTTTATATAATAAAAATAATATTAACTAAGGTAATTATCTTAATCAATTTGAATTTCAGCAAAAAAGTTCCGCTAAAGAGAGGCATCTCACGACGTGGCAGATAATTCTTCAAGTCGTGACAGAAAAATAAAAAATGTGGATCAGAAGATTGCCACGACGTGGCAGAGAGATCCCAACGTCGTGGCGCTGCGATAGAATGACGTTTCTGCAACCTCCAATTTGTTCAAGTTCAGCTCATGCACTTTAATTTGTTAGACAACCTAAAGCTCTAATGTCACTGATGGGTTTACAAGTAATAATGTGGAATAATCCTTATACTTTGAAGGGTACATGCAACCTAATTTGATCTATGTCTTAACACTATTGAAGCAACATACTATTGAACAACAAAACTTCTAAATCCTAGTAGAAATCGACTTCTTAAGAATTACATACCTCTAATTTGTTATTGTAAACAAACCCTTTGATTCCAACAAGATCAATGTGAAAGTCTCTTTGAAAACAAGCTCTAATTATGTGTGATCCTCTAATGGTTCACACCCACAACACAAGAACCCTATAAAGATTAGGAGAGAGGGGAGAGATGAGCAAATTTTCGGATCTGATATATTAATAGGAGTGGCCGAAAATTCTAAGGCATAAGACCTACCCTATTTATAGCCGATTAGGAAATATTTATAAACCTTTATTTAAACATAAAATAATATTATTTCAAATATGGCAGTTATTTAGTTCCTTGTTTATCTAAATGGAGCCTTCCAGAAACCCTAGAGGGTCTCCTAAAAACCATCCATGGGAGGAAGGTTCTGGAACCTCTCCTCTACTCAACTTTTGAACAATTACAAGTTTAGTCCTTCCACCTTTAATTAATTCTAATTAACCCATAAATAATTCCAAATTAGTTCTAGTTAATTCTAAATTAATTATAACTATTTCTAATTAATATATCAATCATATAATATATTAGTAAATCATTTATCTCTCTCCTATAATCAATCTAAGAAATTTCTTGGTTATGAGGGCAACCGAAAAGGACTTTACTTTTATTTATCAACATTATACGAATTTAGTTAGGACCTTAGACACCTTAATCCACACAAGGAGCACCACGACGTGGCATGTCAAATGGACGAATTGCGTATCTAATGTTTTCCACGACATGGCAAGAGGTAGGCCACGACATGGCAGCTGCTACAGCCCAAGCTCGTGATCTCTTAGGGTTTCCTCGATATTTAACCTCCTAAAATCAAGGTTTAGGGAATCCTCCTCAGCCTCCATTCCTTCTTAACTAAACCCTAACCTCCATGAAGATTTTAGGGCTTGATTTCTTGATTTAGATCTTAATATTTAGATTTTGGGTCAAGGTTGAGAAAGGAGAGGTCCATATTGGCGCAAGGGATCAAGGAAGGAACTTGCATCCACTATCTTCTTCAGAATTATGAGTGTCTGAAGGTATAAAGCTCTCATCTTGACTTATATTCTTCTTGATGCAAGTTTGGGTCCCTTTTTTATGATCTTGGTCCTTTCCTTGGATGCTCTTGGAGTTTGAAGAACTCTAGAGCTTGTGATGGATTTTCAAGTTATAACCTCATTAAGGACATAATGGACTTAGAATGTTAGATCTAGCCTTGATATGAAGTTTTAATGGGTAAAGTTTGAAACTTTATTCATTAAGTCAGTGTGAAAGAGTAGATATAAGATTTTGGGCTTTGATCTTATGGGATTAAGCACTTAATGGAAAAGTTGGTAATCTTCTAGATCTGACGACGTGGCCATGGACTTGCCACATCGTGATGATTCTTGGATGCTTAACTATTTTGTCTTTAGCTGGCCACGACGTGACCAAGAGCTTGCTATGTCGTGGGGAGTCGTTGACCTTTTGATTGTGATTTTTGTTAACGGTTGAACATCGACTTTTTGACCAGATTGACTTTGGGTCAAACTTGAAGGAATTGGGTTATTGATTAAGGTTGTACCGTGTTTTGGTGCTAGTTGGTTCTTGGGAGCAATCAGTACAGAGAATAAGCATGTTGTTGAGTTTCTTGGGTCTCCAATTCAGGTGAGTTTCCTCACTATACCATGTATTGCAGTGCATATCCTTGTATGTTAGGACATAAGAGTAGTAGTATGCTAGTTAGATTACCAGTATGTTGGTGATTGTATAGTGTAGTGCTTTAGGTGTAGTATGTAGTTACGTAGGATAGCCTGAGAACTACTGATCTATGCTTTCTTGCATGTTCCTTGTTTGGTTGTGGTTCTAGAGAGGGTTCTCCTATTCGAATGTTTATCTCACCTCTGTTACATATAAATATGCATTCCTTAGAGATATTGTAACATCCCAAAATTTAAAACTAAAAATTTAATTTTTTATAATAATAAAACCAACATCTAAAACATTTTCATAAAATCCTAACGAAATCAGAGTGTGTCAAAATCATCCAAATACATCAGAGTAAACTAAAATGCGGAGCGATATGGTGTGTGCAATGCGATCATCCCCAACTCTTCCCCTTCGATCTGGAAGTACCTGAAACAAAACTGAAAAACATAAGCACAAAGCTTAGTGAGTCTCCCAAAATACCGTATACCATACATATCTTCCAACTACAGGATGTGCACGGTCCATTTCACCCTTCGGTCTATTTCACCCCTGGGTTTATTTCAACTCATGCGTTAGCCCAAGCCGTACCGGGTCTATTTCACCCCAAGTCTATTTCAACTCATATGTCGGCCAATGCCGTACCAGGTCAATTTCACCCCACATACATACAACAACCAGGCACACATGCATATAACACCCATCAGGAGTCACAAAGACTACAAGCACAAAACATATCCTAGTGTCCTACAGTATAGTGAGCAAACTCACCTCGATCTTGCTGATAACAAAGTAAGCAGGCTGATGCAACTAGTAATCACCTCACTAACCAAACAAACAAAACCCTAATTAATAATAGGTCAATAACCTGGGGTCCCGACTCCTCAACTTCACTCTTAGGGTAAAAGACTATTTTATCCTTCCCTTAATGGGCCCAACTAAGTTGGCCCAAAAACCTAATAATGGTCCAAGGCCCAAAAATGGCCCAACTCATAAAGATAAGGCCCAACCATGGCCCAACATACATAAGGCCCAAAATCCATATAAGGTCCAAAGCCCAAAAGAATCCTAGTCCAAAAAAAATCTCAAAGCTTCGAAAGCCCACTTCACCAAGTACGCTCGATGTACTCCTCGTACGTGCGACATACGAATGTTGACTCGAAAATGGGCAGTTGACCCAGTACGGACAACGTACCAGGAATTACGCCCCGCGTACCGTCCAGAGTCCCATTTGTCCAATTTTTGTCTTAAACTCTTAACATCCAGACCTCAGGTCTACTTCATTTCAAGGTATTAATGCATAAATTTGGTAACTTTACCACTTTGCATGTCTTAATGGGACCCAAAACCCGATTTTGTCCATTAAGACCCATAATAAAGAATCTAACTCATGCATGGTCCAATATGATTCATCAAGATAGCATTTGTTTACACAAGGAACATCATAGAGGTTAAGATCTAGCATTCCTAGCTCATGGAGTGGCTTAACACACAAGGAGAACTCATAAGACCATAATATGCTAAAAAACAAGCCCTAATATCAATCTAGCACAAAGAGGTTTCAAGATGAGAACTTTATACCTTTTGGAGCTAGCAAATTTGATGAAGATTCTGGATCTACAACCTCAAGTCCAACCAAAGCTTAGTCACCAAGCACCACCTTATTTAATGCACACAAAACAACACAAAACTACTTCCAAAGCTCAAGAACACACTCTGGGAGGCTAGGGTTTCGTGATACGACTTAAGAGGTAAGGGAGGCTGATAAGGTGATGGTCTTGAGGCACTTAATGAGTTTAAATAGGGTGTAAACCCAAAAAATTAGGGTTTTCCCCTAGCTTGAGTATGCCCTGCGTACACATGGGTATGCCCAACGTACGTAGGGGCCATCCTGAAACGCAAAGGTAGTACGCTATGCGTAGCTTGTCTACGCCCAACGTACTATCGTATAGTCTTGATTTTAATAACAAAAATGGATAAACTTTATACCTGACGACTCATGCATTACAATTCTCCCCCACTTGAATCGAACTTCGTCCTAGAAGTCCACTGCCAAAAATAACTTTGGGTAATGCTCCCTTATATCTTCCTCAGGCTCCCAAGTCCACTTCGAACACTTCCGATGCTGCCAATGCACCTTCACCAATCCCATAACCTTGTTCCTTAAGGTTTTCGTCTTCCAGTTGAGGATCTCAACCGGTCTCTCAAAGTAGATCAGGCGGTCATCCACATGTATATCCTCCAGTGGAACCACTTTGTAAGTCTTTACAGAATGGACTTTGACTTTTGAAAGTTCAGAATTTGGCAGGATTGAAGGTATTAGCTAAAAATACACTTTCTTGAATGAAGTGGACTGGGAAGGGAATGCGAATAGATTTTCCAATAAATTACGAAATGCTATAGTTCGGAATCATCAACCAAACACTTCCGCAACTGAGATACGTGGAAAGTACTATGAATATGACTGAGTTCCTACGGGAGATCCAACCGATACGCTACCCTACCCAACCGGGCTACAACCTTGAAAGGACCAATATACCTGGGGCCTACCTTGCTCCGCTTCCTGAAACGGATGACACCTATCCAAGATGACACCTCCAGGATAATCATATCTCTAACCTGGAACTCCAGGTCTAATCGATGCTTGTCGGCATAACTCTTTTGCTGACTCTGAGCTGTCTGAAGTCTACCACGAACCTTCCGAATCATATCGATTGTCTTGAGTACCACCTCGGTACTCCCCATGACCCGTTGACCGACCTCACCCCAACATATCAGGGTCCTACACTTCCTCCCATAGAGCACTCAAAAGGAGGTCGATCGAGGTTGGCTGATACTTGTTGCTATACGAAAATTCTGCTAACGAAAGATACGTATCCCAACTGCCGCCGAAATCCAGAACACATACCCACATCATATCCTCCAATGTTTAGATGGTCCGCTCGCTCTGACCATCCGTCTATGGGTGAAAGGTCGTGCTGAAGTGAAGCCGAGTACCCAACTCCTCGTGGAATTTCTTCCAGAATCTGGAAGTGAACCGGACATCCCTGTCTGAAACCACTGAAACCGACACTCCATACCATGCCACAACATCCTTGATATAGATAGCAGCCAACTTCTCCGTTGTGATACTCTCCTGAATCAGAATGAAATGAGTGCTCTTGGTTAATCGATCCACGATGACCCGTATCAAATATACTATGTGCGATGTTTGGGGCAATTTCGTGATAAAATCCATCGTAATCTCTTCCCATTTCCAGACTGGAGTATCCAACGGCTCCATCTTGTCGTGAGGTCGCTAATGCTCGGCCTTGACTTTCCTGCAAGTCAGGCACCTCTCCACATACCAAGCCTTCCCCGAATGGTAAAGGATCTCACAATCATAATCCTTCATCACATCCAACCACCTACGATGCCAAATGTTCAGGTTCGGCTGATCCATCAAATGCCTCAAACTCTCATGATCTGTGTAAATAGTTCAACGAACCCCATAGAGGTAATGCCACCAAATCTTATGGGCAAACACCATCGCCCCCAAATCCAAATCATGCGTATGATAGTTTGCCTCATGGAGATTTAGCTGCCTCGAAGAGTAAGCAATAATGCGACCCCTCTGCATCAGAATGACACCTAAACCCGTGATCGATGCATCACAATAAACTACAAAATCCTTAACACCCTCTGACAGGGTCAGAATCGGTGCCTCGCAAAATCTCTGTCTCAGGGTCTCAAAAGGGGCTTGCTGCTCAGGCCCCTATCAAAAAGTGACAATCATCTTCGTCAACTGAGTTAGAGGAACCGCTATCTTGGAGAAATCTTGAATGAACCTCCGATAGTCACGTGCCAACCCAAGGAAACTCCAAATCTTAGATGGAGACCTCGGAACCTCCCAACTCATCACAACCTCGACCTTAGCCGGATCGACCAAAATACCGTTCTGGTTGACAAGGTGCCCCAGAAACTGCACCTCGCGCAACCAGAACTCACACTTGGAGAACTTCGCATACAGTCTCTCCCTCCTGAAGGTGTCCAATATCTCCCTCAGATGCCCCTCATGTAGCTCCTCGGTCTTAGAATAGACCAGGATATATTCGATAAACACAATCACAGACTGATCCAGCATCGGCCTACATATATAGTTCATGAGGTCCATGAACGCGTCTGGAGCATTGGTGAGCCCAAAAGGAATCAACAAAAACTCGTAATGACCACAACGAGTCCGGAAGGCTGTCTTCTGCATATCATCCTATCTGACCCTCATCTGATGATAACCCGAATGTAGATCAATCTTGGAAAATCAAGATGCACCCTGAAGCTGGTCAAACAAATCATCAATCCTCGGAAGCGGATAACAGTTTTTCACTGTTAGCTTATTCGACTCCCGATAATAAATACACATCCAATGCGACCCATCCATCTTCTTCACAAACATGATAGATGCTCCCTATGGTGAACTAATCGGTCGAATGAAGCCCTTGTCTAACAACTCCTGCAGTTGTGTAGACAACTCCTGCATCTCTGGAGGAGCTAACCGATAAGGTGTTTTTTTCTATCGGAGCTGCACCGGGAACTAGGTCAATCTGAAACTCCACTTGCCTCTCCGGAAGCCCTCCAAGAAAGTAATTTGGGAACACATACAGGTATTCCCAATGTAGCACCCGAGTCTCCAGGTATGAAGTTAATGATTCATTCTATTTTAATTCGAGTAAAAAGGTGGTGGGGGAATCATGAGTATGTTGGGGTACATTTGGTCCGCACGGCATACTCCTTGCATGCACATTATCGGGTGATCCCCGACATATGCTGGGCATACTCAAGCCAGAGGCAAACCCTATTTTTAGGGTTTGCATCCTATTTAAAGTCCTTAAGTCCCTCAAGCTCATTACCTTTTCAGCCTCCATTATCCTTTTAGTACAAATCTCGAACCCTAGCCTTCTTGCGTGCATTTTTTAGTTTACCTTGTGTGTTTGGGTGTTCTTTAGTGGTTTTGAAGAAAAAGGAAGTATAGGAAGAAGCAAAGGAGAAGAATGAGCTTGTAGATCCAGAACATTTGCACCATTTCTATCCCATTGAAGGTAAAGTATGAACCTTGATCATTCCAAGCTTAGATCTAGGTTTAGGGTAGATTTTAGCATCTTTTGGTCCCATAACTTGGTTCTTGGAGTATGAACTACTCCAGGCCATTTGAGCTGTCCTTTTGGACTGTTGGAAGTGTTTGGAGCCTTAAAAATCGTATCTTGGTGGTTAAGACCCAACCATGCAAGTGTTAGTGTCCACCCAAGTGAGTTACTGGACTTAATTCATGGTTTGAGCCCCATCCATGCATGCAAAAGCATAAAGTTCGCAACTTTTAGGCTTCAGACGTTATTTTGAGCTTGGATCTAAGTTTTAGACATTAATGCTGAAGGGATTAAGACTTTGCAGCTAGTAAGGGCTAACTGGCCAATACTTTGGGCGTATTCTAGAGTACGTTGCGCACACTGAGCCAGTACCCCGATCCCGGATTGCCATCAACGTACGTTGGGCGTACGAGCCATGTACGATGCACGTATGTCGTCTGTGGGCTTGCAAGATTTTAGGCTCGTGTGTTAATTGGGCTTTGGACTTGTCTAGGTTGGGCCTTAGGCCCACCTGTTGTAGCAGGTCATGTTTGGGCATAAGGCCATGTTGGGGGTTCTTGGGCCATTTTGGGCCTTAGAGGCCTTGTAGTTGGGCTTGGATGCCTTTTTGGGCTTTTTAAGGATTTGGCACTTAAGGGGAGGGACGCCCAATAAGGCAAGGGTAAAGGAGCCCTTTTTTCCTTAAGTCAAGAATTAGGGTTTTGGACTTTCGGGATAGAATGTGGCCTAATTTCTAATTAGGGTTTTATGCTTGTGCGATAAGGAGAGGATTTCGCAAGTCATCCGCTGAGTGCGATTTGATACCTACAGTCTGAGGTGAGTTTTCCTTCATTGTATCCGTGGGTCGAAGGCACCAATGTCCACTAAGAGGCCTCCAGCTATCCGAGCTGAAGCCCTGTCTCGCCATCTGTCCGAACCGAGGCCTCGCAGCCTGCCGCGTGTCCGAACCCTAGCATACGTGTCCTTCTTCCGCGGCTGCCACGTGCCTCGCTGACTCACCTCTTCTCGGCCGACCTTCGGATCTCACTCCTATAAATAGGAGCCTTGCGAACCCTCCCGGGTAAAAATGGGATTTTGCCATTTTTGACCCCTTTTTCCATATTTTTACTATCCCGACATCCCCCGAAGCCCCAATACTTATTCCAAAGCCCGAAACACACCCCGAGATTCCCAAGAAGCCCGAAAAATTTATCTTTTCGGTTTTGAAGCCCGACCTCTCGTAGAGCCTGGTTTCTCAATAAAACTCTCGGTTTTATTAGAAACGATCGTTTTAGGAAACGAATTGCTGCCCGATTTTCATTAAATCAGGTGAGTGTGTAGTCACTTTCATCTTACAGATAGATATGAAGTAATTTATATAAAATACGTGATATGTGTATATATGTTGTTTGTTTATTTGAGATGGATTTTGAATGTATGTTTTATACATGTTTAAAATGATTTAAAATGTATATATATTTTATCTTCAAATATGTTGGGTAAAACATGGGCAGATAAAGTACGAGGGATAGAAGTACAGTATAGATGTACGTTGGTAGCTACAGATTTAGTATGTTGGCAGCTATGAGACGTAGTGCCTATTAGATAAACCCTGGCGACTATGAGACGTAGTGCCTATTGTATAAACCTTGGCGACGATGTGACTTCATGCCTATTAGATAAAACTTGGCGACGATGTGACTTCGTGCCTATTAGATAAACCCTGGCGACTATGAGACGTAGTGCCTATTAGATAAACCCTGGCGACTATGAGACGTAGTGCCTATTAGATAAACCCTGGCGACTATGAGACGTAGTGCCTATTAGATAAACCCTAGCGACTATGAGACATAGTGTCTATTAGATAAACCCTGGCGACTATGAGACGTAGTGCCTATTGTATAAACCCTGGTGACTATGTGACGTAGTGCCTGTTGTATAAACCTTGGCGACGATGTGACTTCGTGCCTATTTGACATAAATTGTTGAGGGAAAGCAATGTTGTCACCCAGGTGTTTGTTTTATTTGACATAAATTGCTGAAGGAAAGCAATGTTGTCACCCCGGTGATCGTTTTATTTGACATAAATTGCTGAGGGAAAAGCAATGTTGTCACCCCGATGTTTGTTTTATTTGACATAAATTGCTAAGCAAAGCAGTGTTGTCACCACGTTGGTTGTTTTATTTGATATAAATTGCTAAGGAAAGCAGTGTTGTCACCACGTTGGTTGTTTTATTTGACATAAATTGCTGAGGAAAGCAATGTTGTCACCATATTGATTGTTTTATGTCAGGTGGTCTTATTTGACATAAATTGCTGAAGAAAGCAATGTTGTCACCTTATTGGTCTTATTTGACATAAATTGCTGAAGAAAGCAATGTTGTCACCCTATTGGTTGTCTTATTTGACATAAATTGCTGAGGAAAGCAATGTTGTCACCTTGTTGGTTGTTTTATGTTAGGTTGTCTTGTTTGACATAAATTGCTGAGGAAAGCAATGCTGTCACCCCTAGTGAAAATCCTTAGGCTAGGTCCCTTGTGATAATTGTTTTAGGGACATAAGGTGAGGATAACGGGAATGGGTAATTAGGGTTAATTTGGTTGGTTGATTGATGTTTAAGCATTATAAATTTATGTATTGTGGGTTGAAAACCCTATATGCTCACCAGGCTTCCAAGCCTGACTCACTCAGCTTTTTATATTACAGGTAGTGGACCCCGAGCATAGTCGGATGATGACAATGAGTGATTTTTGGATTATAGGCCAGTAGTTGTAAATAACTTATGCAAGGCTTATAATGTCTTGTTTATGCTTTTGATCTGTATCGGAACATGACATCCCGAAGTTTTAATATAAAAAGAGAATATATATTTCTTAAAGAAAGGTTTTGATAAATTTTTATCATGTTTTGTTTTGGGAACAAATTCCGCAACATTTTTTAAAAAGATTTCTCTGATCTTATTTTAAAAAGCATAAACGAAATCGGTCTTTTCTGGCCGTGAAATTGGGGATGTCACAGTTGGTATCAGAGCATTAGTTTAAGCGAATTAGGAATTTGTAGGATTTCTAGACTTAAACTTAGAATGCTAAGTGATGATTGTGAGATGAGTGTCTACCATATTTTAGACACGAGCATTAGTTTATTTTAAGAAAGATGCCTAAAATGCCCTTATGTGCTAAATGTTATATGTTTGCCGTATATGCCATTATTTGTTCGGATCTATGGTCTGTTGCCGACCGGATCTGGAAACTTTATGTGTGTAGGATTCTAAGCGTATGATTACGAGATTAGAACTAACATGTAAACGTTTCGGAGTGATAAGGAGATTTATACGTCTATCGTAAATAAAGCTTTCTTATCTTAAATTCTGGCCCAGTACACCGAATGTCTGCTTGGGTGTACAAAACATTATGGTGAAGAGTCGTAGAGAATTGAGTAGATGGAGGAAATGAAAAGCTTGTGATAGTGAATGATACCTATCAAAAGATATCATAAGAGTGGTATCTTGCCTTTAGAATATGTCTAATAAAATAACGAAACGTTTAGAGGGGTACGGTACGTCTGAAGTACACCTCCGATTGGCAGGATGATGAATGGTTGGTGTAATTCTTGAAGTTGTCCCATTGTCTGGAATTTCCATCACCAACCAAGTTGAAGTAGAATTGATTAAAGATACTCGTGGAAGAAGTCCTAGTAGAGTCTAGGAAAATTTTATGATTAATTGGACACATTTGTATGTGTTAAATTGTTTTGTGATTTTAGGACTTGGGGACTGCGAGACAGTACTTGGGACGAGTATGAGTAGGTGTGAATAGTAGTAGAGATATATACTACTAGAAGCACAGGACTCACGCTTGGATCAGGGAAAGTCACAAGGTTACCAAGAAACTAGTGATTGATTTCGTTTTATTCGGATATGTTATTACCCTTGTTTCGGTAATGACTAGTAAGTTGGTTGTTCTACCGACCCTAGTGGTCATATCAAATTGAGTCCGACTACGATGAGTTTGTTACATGGTTCAGAGGACCAAGTTCGATGTAGCATCTGACTAAAGTCATAAGGTTGAAATTAATGTGATCGATAGCATCGCGCTCATTGTTAATGAAGCTTGTAGCTGAAAATGCTATATGCTAAAATGTGATTATATCACATTAAGATACGAACGAAGGTATATTCTATTCTGGAATTTGACTCAAAGAGACTTGAGTCTAGACGTTGCATCATCCGATGAAGGTCATTAGAACATGACCCGTCGATCTGTTACAATAGATAAGGGGAAGTACTTATCCTAAGAAGAAGAAGGAGTCCTCAATAAGGATTCATTTTGTAAGTTGTAGGTTACGATTGAAAGTCCAACCTAGTACGAAGAGCAGGTGTAAGATTGAGCATTATGGTTATTACTTAGGATGGAAAGATAATGTATGGAATCATTATACAAGTCCTATTTTCGTTGATGATTCCGGGACGTAATCATCCTAAGGGGGAGATAATTGTAACGCCTGTAGATCCGGGCTAGTCAATTTAGAGACGATAAGCATCAAAAACGACTTTTTGATGGAAGATTATTTAGAAGGATTAATCTTAACCAAGTTGTAGTATATGTCTCAAGGTTTCCGGATATATAAAGAATGCCGAAATCCGAGTTATAACGAAGAAGTTATGACCTGTCGAAGTTTCGCGACAAACCGGCACGGTGCCGAATGTCGTAAAAAGTGAGTTTTTGATAAACTACTTTTTAGCCTTAGTGATCTAAACGAAACTCGTAGTATTCGTTAAACCGAGAAGTTCGATAAAAAGAACGCCCAAATCTGACTTCGTATGAGGAAGTTATGATTTTTCGAAGTTTCAGTTTAGAAGTAGACAGCTAAAAACTCGAATTTTAGATCAAGTGATTTTTAGCCAACACGACCTAAACGAGAATCGAAGGTCTCGTCATTTGTAGTACAACGGTAAAATGTCTGACGAAAACGGACGTCGGATGAAGAAGTTATGAATTTTTAACGGATTTTCTGTCCCGGTCTGTTAAAAATAATAATATAAAAATTAATGTCAAAATTAGACGACGAAGTCTAAATGAAAGTTGTAGAGCGTAATTTTACCTACGCGTGCATATAAATAATGTCAAAAACAGAGCTCGTATGCGGATGTCATGGATTTTAGAAGTTTTGGCGCGAAAACCGAGAAATTTCGCATAGTTGGCTTCGGCCACGTCACCCTTCGCATGCAGCCTCCACGTGGCATCTTCTGATTGGACCGCAGCCTCGCGTGGCAACCGTTGATTGGTCCGAAGTCGTCACCCTTCTTCCCCATTGGACCGAAGTCTGGTCCACTAAGAGGCCTCCAACTATCCGAGCCGAAGCCCTGTCTCGCCATCTGTCCGAACCGAGGCCTCGCAGCCTGCCGCGTGTCCGAACCCTCGCATATGTGTCCTTCTTCCGCGGCTGCCACGTGCCTCGCTGACTCACCTCTTCTCGGCCGACCTTCGGATCTCACTCCTATAAATAGGAGCCTTGCAAACCCTCCCGGGTAAAAATGGGATTTTGCCATTTTTGACCCCTTTTTCCATATTTTTACTATCCCGACATCCCCCGAAGCCCCGATACTTATTCGAAAGCCCAAAACACGCCCCGAGATTCCCGAGAAGCCCGAAAAATTTATCTTTTCAGTTTTGAAGCCCGACCTTTCGCAGAGCCCGGTTTCTCAATAAAACTCCCGGTTTTATTAGAAACGATCGTTTTAGGAAACGAATTGCTGCCCGATTTCCATTAAATCAGGTGAGTTTGTAGTTACTTCCATCTTACACATAGATATGAAGTACTTTATATAAAATACGTGATATGTGTATATATGTTGTTTGTTTATTTGAGATGGATGTTGAACGAATGTTTTATACATGTTTAAAATGATTTAAAATGTATATATATTTTATCTTCAAATATGTTGGGTAAAACATGGGTAGATAAAGTATGAGGGATAGAAGTACAGTATAGATGTACGTTGGTAGCTATGAATTTAGTACAGTATAGATATACGTTGGTAGCTACGGATTTAGTATGTTGGCAGCTATGAGACGTAGTGCCTATTAGATAAACCCTGGCGACTATGAGACGTAGTGCCTATTGTATAAACCTTGGTGACGATGTGACTTCGTGCCTATTAGATAAACCTTGGCGACGATGTGACTTCGTGCCTATTAGATAAACCCTGGCGACTATGAGACGTAGTGCCTATTAGATAAACCCTGGCGACTATGAAACGTAGTGCCTATTAGATAAACTCTGGCGAGTATGAGACGTAGTGCCTATTAGATAAACCCTGGCGACTATGAGACGTAGTGCCTATTGTATAATCCCTGGCGACTATGTGACGTAGTGCCTGATGTATAAACCTTGGCGACGATGTAACTTCGTGCCTATTTGACAGAAATTGCTGAGGGAAAGCAATGTTGTCACCCCGGTGTTTGTTTTATTTGACATAAATTGCTGAGGGAAAGCAATGTTGTCACCCAGGTGTTTGTTTTATTTGACATAAATTGCTGAAGGAAAGCAATGTTGTCACCCCGGTGATCGTTTTATTTGACATAAATTGTTGAGGGAAAAGCAATGTTGTCACCCCGATGTTTGTTTTATTTGACATAAATTGCTAAGGAAATCAGTGTTATCACCACGTTGGTTGTTTTATTTGACATAAATTGCTAAGGAAAGTAGTGTTGTCACCACGTTGGTTGTTTTATTTGACATAAATTGCTGAGGAAAGCAATGTTGTCACCATATTGATTGTTTTATGTCAGGTGGTCTTATTTGACATAAATTGCTGAAGAAAGCAATGTTGTCACCTTATTGGTCTTATTTGACATAAATTGCTGAAGAAAGCAATGTTGTCACCCTATTGGTTGTCTTATTTGACATAAATTGCTGAGGAAAGCAATATTGTCACCTTGTTGGTTGTTTTATGTTAGGATGTCTTGTTTGACATAAATTGCTGAGGAAAGCAATGATGTCACCCCTAGTGAAAATCCTTTGGCTAGGTCCCTTGTGATAGTTGTTTTAGGGACGTAAGGTGAGGATAACGGGAATGGGTAATTAGGGTTAATTTGGTTGATTGATTGATGTTTAAGCATTATAAATTTATGTATTGTGGGTTGAAAACCCTATATGCTCACCAGGCTTCCAAGCCTGACCCACTCAGCTTTTTATATTACAGGTAGTGGACCCCGAGCATAGTCGGATGATGACAATGAGTGATTTTTGGATTATAGGCCAGTAGTTGTAAATAACTGATGTAAGGCTTATAATGTCTTGTTTATGCTTTTGATCTGTATCGGAACATGACATCCCGAAGTATTAATATAAAATGAGAATATATATTTCTTAAAGAAAGGTTTTGATAAATTTTTATCATGTTTTGTTTTGGGAACAAATTCCACAACATTTTTTAAAAAGATTTCTCTGATCTTATTTTAAAAAGCATAAACGAAATCGGTCTTTTCTGGCCGTGAAATTGGGGATGTCATACTTACTAAGCTTTGTGATTACAGTTTTCAATATATGTTTTAGGTACTTCCAATTCGAAGGGGAAGGGCCCGGCCTGATCGCACCGCATCACCTTATGATTTCCGCATTTAGGGATTTTGGGAATTTGTACTCTCACAACATGTTACTATGACACTCTTTTGACTATTTTGATATTAGTGTCGTGTGATTGAATGAAATTAAAACAAAAATTTTATCCATATTTTTGGGATGTTACAAGTTGGTATTAGAGCCTTGATTTGAGGGATTTGGGCATACTCTCGGGAGTGCATGGACTCAAATCGAGGGTTTGGTAGGTTTTCCATTAAAAGAAACATTTTAATCTAAAGAATTTAATAAAAGAAAAGGGGGCGATGTGTTCAATCATTCGCGCTCAAGTAAGTCTTCCCAAGATACCCATACAAGTTATATGTTTTATGTTATGATATGAGAATTTCATGCTAGATTAGGCTAAGGATCTACTCAGAGTTGCATGATAGAATGCTAGGCGAGATGCCTTTATGTGCCTATATGTATGAGCTTTTAGATTTGCATGCTAGTGTTAGATCAGTTACTTGTTAAGATTGCCTGTATAGGGTAAGTTTTGAATTGAATTGGCTGATTCTTGAATGATGCATGCTTTGTGCTTTAGGAAATTCTGTTGATACTAGCTAACTAGTGGATGAATGCGTTGTATTACATATTATAGTGATTGGATAATTTTAGAAGGATAGGTTTAACTCTATTGTGCATCTCTTGTTTTAGTTCAATTGTTATAGTGTGGGACATGTCAATCGAAAAATTATCTAGTGCTAGTAGCATATAGTGGTGTTCATGCAGTAGTTAGGTAGTATTTGTGGAAGTTCCTACTACAAATGATAGTAGAGAGGGGCAAGGTAGGGATGCTTAGGGAAGAGTGACTTGGAGGAGTCTGGGTAGTCCTTGAGGAGGGTATACATACGTATGGAAGGTAGTATTGGGCCCGTACTACTAAAAGCACAGGATTTATACCCGAGACCAGGAAGACCACGACGAATCTAAGAAACTTGAGAGTGTGAACCTTCTCATGTGTTTTCTAGCTATTTATGTGGTTATGTTTCACTATGGTGATGACGCGTCATGAAGCAGGGGGTTCAGGATCTAGATCCTGTTCAGGCACGAGCACCGAATCGATCATTGAGAGGCTACGCGAGTTCATTTCATCTGAGGTTATTACAGGCATCCTTGATGCGACCTCGGTGATGTTCGTGTCAATTAAAGAGGGTATCATTGAGTTGATGGAGGATCGCCTTCAGGTCCTATCTAGCCACTAGCCAGTCGGGGGCCCACACAGTCTCCTTCAAGGATTTCTTGGGATGTGGGGCACCAGATTTCTTTCGGGTGAAGAACCCCATCACAACCAGGCATTGGATAACTAACAATGAGTGTGCTCAGACGACAAGCTTATGCCCTGAGGGTTCGAAGGTCAGGTTCACTGCAGGATGTTTAAGGAAGCGAGCCCGGGATTAGTGGGAGGAGGTCGGCTATGCTTTAGGGGCTCAGCCATTAAGGCCATGACCTAGCCAGATTTTGTGACCCGATTTAGGGCATAGTTTGCATCGACTGTTGAGGTGCAACAACTAGCTAGGGAGTTTCTTGATATGAGGCAGGCGACTGAGACTGTGGCGAATATCACCACCAAGTTTAGAGAGAGGGTATTGTTGGTACCCCAGTATGCAGCGGATGAGGAGATAAGGAAGACCCGATACCATGATATGATGAGATCTGACATCAGGGACTTCTTTAGTTTTTCTTCCTGCCCGATTTTGGATGACATGATATCCAAGGCAAGGGAGCAAGAAATTGATTTGGAGCACATATGGAAGAGGAAGGCGGAGTCTAGGAAGATGGTTGGGGTTTCAGCGAAGAAACCCAAGGGTTTTGACTCTAGGTTGAAGGGACAACAGGGACGGAGTCGCTGTGGTAAATGCGGCAGGTCACATGATGGGGTTTGCAGGGCAGGTGGTTCGGGCTGCTACAAGTGCGACAAGACAAGGAACTTTAGAAAGGAGTGTACTATTGTTATCACCACCACCCATACATCATATATGATTTTCTTTCATTAAAATTAGAGGGTCCACAAGAAGGACAACTTCCCGATCTTAGCATTAGGAGGACCAGTGGTAGCACCTGCCCCAATAAATCTATGTATTACTGATGGTCGCCAGGGTAAGGTGGATGCGCCTGTTGTAAGGAGCAGGGCTTTTTAGCTGACTGCCGAGGAGACGCGTGCTGCAACAGATGTGGTGACGGGTATGTCTCATCTCCTTAACTCTTTATTTATGTTGATTTCTCTTCTTATATTTTTGTGTTTTGTTTTAGGATCGTTCCTTGTGAACGATATCTCTACATTGATATTATTTGATTTGGAGGCTACCCGATCTTTCTTGTCTCTTGCGCTTAGCAAGAGGTTTGTTGGACCTTTGGGTGAGCTGGATCATCCATTAGAGGTTGACATTGCGGATGATCGATTTTTCTGGGTATCGAGGGTTCATCAGGATTGTGTTCTAGAGATGTTTAGCGAGTAGTAGCCGATCGACTTGGATCCCATTCCTTTGTGCGGGAACAAGGTTATAGTGGGGCTGGATTTGCTAAGACCTAATGGGGTGGTGTAAGGGTCGAATTTAGTTGTAATATGTCGAAGTCTTTTGTACCCTTCATATGTTTGTAAAGTTTATTTACTGAGGTGTATTTCGTACGAAGCTTAAATGTCAATGCCTTAGTATTTTTTGTATGCTTTCACTGTTCCTATAAATATGGAACTTTACTAGAGTTAGATAAGAGTCCTTTACAGAACCTGTCTATTTTCTTTGTAAATGTTGAAAGCATAAATGAGCAGAAACCAGATCTTATTTTCATCGTTTGTTCAATATGCATTCGTTTTACTCTGATTTTGATTAATACTTGATTCCACGATTCATCAATTGGTATCAGAGCAGGAATCATGATCTGAGATCTAATTTTCACTTTATTTCAAAAGGTTTTTGAATCAAAATTTTGGTTCAAAAAGTTCCGCATCTTTTGACGTGAAAAAGCTTTCTTGATCTTAAGTTGTGATTTGATTCTGCAACAGATTTGTTGAATCGAGTATTCTACTTTGTTTTTCTGTTCAATTCAGCAATTTGCTCTCAAATTCTCTTTGATTTCTCAAAAATTCTCAAAAATTTTCTTCCGTACATCAATGGCGAACTTCAATCTCAATTCGATGACTTTATACTCTCATCTTCTAGGATCTTCAACTAAGATTCCTATGCTCATTCCTAAGTACTATGATCAGTGGTCTGATCGTATGCAGGACTACTTGAATGGAATCGATGAAGAGCTTTGGTATTGCATATCAGGGAATGTTACTCATCCAACGAACCTTCAACCAATTGGATCTTCATCCAGTACTACGAGTGTGGAAAATCAAATTGATTGTATGAAGAAACTTGAAAAACGATGCATAAGGGAGTTGCGTGGTGCATTGCCTCAAACTGGAATAATCTCAAAGAAAAGTTTCATGGCAGCGAGAAGACGAAAATCAATTCAGTTAAGCAATGCTTGATTGATTTGAAGGATTTCAAGCAAAAAGATGGTGAAACGATTGAAAGTTACTATGATAGACTGAATGAGCTGATTTACAAATGCAATCGTTATGGAATCACGAGATCTGCCATGGAATTCAATCTCACTTTTGTTATGGGACTCCGTAAAGAATGGAGAAGTGTTATTATGATGGTGAAAAATCAACAAAGTTTCGATACATCTTCTTTGAATGATTTGTACAATCAACTGAAAAAGCACGAAAGTGAAGTGAACAAAATGGCAGAAGAGTCGAAGCTTAGTCTGGGAGGTCCATTAGCACTTGTCTCTAAAGTGACTGAAAAGGAAAATGTCGAAAAATGTGATTCTGATGATGAAGAGGGGTTTCTCATGAATTCAGATGATGAGGCAATTGCTTTTTACTCTAACAACCGAGTCAAAAAGTTTTTCAAGAAACCGTTTAATTCGAAGGTAAAGCAAAGTGAAGGAAAAGGAAGTTTCGTGAACAAAGCTGTAGGAGAAGAGAAGAAGAAGTATGAGAAGAATGATGCGAAGGGTGCTGAGGATAAGAAAGAGAAGAAATTGAAAGGAGATTCTGGTATGGATTGTCATTACTGCAATGGAGCCAATCATCTAGCAAATGATTGCATGCTTCGAAAGAAAGATGAGAAGAAGAATAGAGTGAAGGATGAGGCATATTATGTGGAGAGGTTGGAAGAGGTACGTACGAAGGCGAAAAATTTGTCTTTGGTAGCTGAAGGTGAACAAGAGAATGATGGCACATATCAAATCTGGTCTTCGGGCTCCGATGATGAGTAAATGCGTAATCCTAAGCAATGGGGCTATGTATGCGAAGCTGGAGGAAGATTCAGACGAAGAGGTCAAGGGCCATTGCTTTGTGTCAAAATCTGCTGATAAGTCTCCAATGACTACAAAGGTACGTAATATTCTTCAATCTTTCAATATTCCTTTAAGTGCATATGATTCTGAAATTGTTGCTTTTGATGATATTGTTGCTTATTTCGATAATTTGGTTGTTTCTGCTAGCAATGAAGCTAAGAAATTAAGCAATCAGTTGTTAGAGACACAGAAGAAATTAGATTTGAAAGTTGTCAAGATAGAGTGTTTATAATTGTAAATAACAAACATAATGTGTGATCGTGATTCGTTATCTAGTGATGTAAAACTTTTGTTAGCTTAACGAAATATCTACTGCAATTCTGCTAAACATCTAAATGGCAAATTAATTGCATTGCATCATTCGTCTGATATTAGCAAGGAACAACATAGGAAATTATTACCTTTTCTAGCATACGAAAGAGCGAAGGTAGATAATATTTCGTATGATTGTGAGAGAAACATTGCTGAGTTTGACAAAATTCCTGATGATAGATATGCTTATGGAATTGTCAAAATTGATGAATGTCTTGATACAAATGAATTGGTTAACATTGTGAATGATACATTGACAAAATCAGAACAAATCAAAATTTTGAAAAAGACTGAGAATTCGACATCTGATTCTCAATCTAATTTTGCTGATATTGAAGATAATTCTGACAATATTAGCGAAATTAGTGATATTGAGGATGTTGATTGTTCTTAGTTGTCTGTCATTAATGTAGCATCAAAATCTAAAGGAAAAGAAAAACTTAAGGATTTGGAAGTTAAGATTGACACTGACAAACCTTCAACTTCAAAAGTTTGTGATTTTGAGTTTGTGGATATCCGAGATAGTCAAACGGATAGCATTGATGATGAAAATGATGTTGATCAATCAGACGAAAAGGTCTCTTCAAACAAAGATTCGATAGAAAAAGAAATTCCTCGTGTTGTTGTTGATCAAGTATTTGGGGACACTAAAAATTTCTACAAAGTGTTGTCTGAAAAAGGAGCCCATTATTTGGAAACAAATCAAGTGGTGTATCCTAATTTCAAGTGTACTGATGATGTTGTCTTTCCAAATCAAGTGTTTGTTACAACTGGAAATGTTAAGAACATTAAACCAGAATTCAAAAAAATGGTCGAAGATGACAACAAGAAGACAACGGACGAATGATTCTTTTCAAATCAAAGCACAATTGAAAATTCCTTAACAAAGAATTCATATGTTTTTCAAAGACAAAAACCACAACACAAATGGGTTGAAAAATTGAAAATTGTGAAAGAAGTTACAAAAGAAGTTGTTGTGGAAAAAGAAACAGTTGTCAAATTAAACTCCAAAGAATTTAAAGAACAAATTGACAAGTTTTCAAAAGAAAATGCAATTTCAAAAAGACAAGCTCGAAAGAAAATATTTTGGCAAACCATGGAACTTCGAAAACAACAAAATGGTGTTAATTTGAAAACAACTGAAAACACAAAAACTAAATCTGTTGAGAACAAGTGTTTTCATTCAGCAATTCATTCAGATCCAAAGCAAAATCCCGCTCACACAAATAAATCTAAATCTAAATTTCAACCAAAAACAAATTTTTCGAATGTTTCAAACTCATCATTTTCAAAAGATAACAAAAATACATCACAGGCAGTTCAAAATCAACCATCCCAAAAACGATTTTCTTCTAATCAACAAACAAGGTTTTCTCAAAAACAAAAATCTCCAAATCGATTTTCTCAAAATCAAAGTGTTGGAAACAATGATGGAAGTAGATATGCTATGGCATTTCGACCTAAATCAAATGTTGATTTCTTTCCACAAAAACCGAATTTTCCAAATCCTACAGGAAAACAAACCTTAAAAGTTTTGTACACAAAAGGGTTGTCTCGTGACAAAAACATCGATCATTGGCTTGAAGGAAAAGGACGAAAATATCAATCAAGCCTACAGGAAAACAAACCTTAAAAGTTTCGTACACAAAAGGGTTGTCTCGTGACAAAAATATCGATCATTGGCTTGAAGGAAAAGGACGAAAATATCAATCAAGGAAATATTCACAACAAAAAATTCACGAAGCCTATGATAATTATGTGAATTATTCGTCAACTGGAAGCTCATCTTCAAAAGATTTGAATGTTTCGGTAAAAACTTGGTAACCAGTTTCGAAAGAAAAGCTTGTTCATACTCAATCTAAAAGGATGAAGGAATGTGTCAGTGGCAATCCCAAACTAACAAAAACTTATGTTTCTGTTTCTTTAAATAATGATGTCGACTTAATTGATAGTCTCAAAACTAAAGTTTGTGATTGGGTTAAAAGTTTTTCATTTCATTCTGTTTTTAAAACTAATTTCCAAGGACCCAAACAGCCTTGGGTGCCTAAATTCTTTCATTGATCGCAGGTACTATGTGACGAGCAATATGATGAGAAATGGTATATTGATAGTGGTTGCTCACGTCACATGACTGGACGAAAGGAAAATCTGAGAGATTTTCGAAGCTTGGAAAATGCAGGAGTTGTGAAGTTTGGCAATAATCACAAATGCCAAGTGAAAGGTTATGGCAAAGTCACAAATGGAAAATTCACTGTTAATCGTGTAGCTTATGTCGAAGGTCTTCAACATAACTTGATAAGTGTTTCTCAACTTGTTGTGGGCACTAGAAATCAAGTGGTGTTTAACGAAGAAGGCAACATCATTTCCACTGTTGAAACTAACGAAGTCTTGCTCAAATCCAAACGACATGGTGACATGTTTACTCTTGATATCAAACCAACCATTGGCAAACCCTCAGTGTGCTTACTTTCGAAAGCTTCCTCTGACATCAGCTGGTTATGGCATCGACGTTTATCGCATTTAAACTTTAGAAATTTGAATAAACTGTTTGTTGATAATCTTGTTCGTGAATTACCTGTACTAAAATTTGACAATGATACTTTGTGTGCAGCTTGTGAACACAGGAAACAAGAGAGGAAAGGACATCCAATTGTGATAGATTCGAAAATTGTAGAACCGTTGGAACTTCTACACATTGACCTTTGTGGACCATCGACTATTGAAACTCCCAACAAGAAACGGTACATTTTGGTTAATGTTGATGATTTTTCACGATTTACTTGGGTATATCTTCTCACTTTCAAATCTGAGGTTTCTCAAACAATGATCAAGTTTATTAAGAAGATTGAGATGAGTCTGAAGAAAAATGTTCGAAAGATCAAAAGTGATAATGGATCTGAATTTAAGAACAATGTGTTGGATTCGTACTTAACAGAAAAAAGAATTTCGCATAACTTCTCTTCGCCTTATACACCACAGCAAAATGGTGTGGTTGAAAGAAGAAATAGGTCACTTTGCGAAGCAGCGAGAACTATGTTGACATATGCGAATCTTCCTCAATATCTATGGGCTGAAGCAGTTTTGATAGCTTGTTTCACTCAAAATTGATCTTATATTCATCGTCGATTCAATATCACACTGTATGAAATTATCAATAACCGAAAACCTAATGTCAAATTCTTTCATGTTTTTGGCTGCAGGTGTTTTATAATGAATCTTAAATATAGCCTTTCAAAATTTCAAGCTAAAGCTGACGAAGGCATATTTTTGGGATATTCGCACAATTCGGTTGCATACAGAGTGTTAAATAAGCGCACAAGAAAAGTCGAAGAGACTTTCAATCTTACTTTCGATGATTATTATGTCAAACAAGTTGAAAAGCGATTTGAACAAAAACCAATTATTAATGAATAATCTGATGAAACTGAAGAATCAAATTCATCTGATTTTGATTATGATTTAATTTTTGGCATTCCTGACAAGGCTGTAGATGCTGAAGTTCATACGAATGATAATCATCACTCTGAATCTTCGAAGCATAATGATGACTTGGAAATTCCTCAAAACATAGTAGATGTTAATTCAACAATGAACTCTCATGGAGTTGGAGAAAGTATGCTTAATAATCCAGTGGAAGGAGAGAACTTGGATTCGAATCCTCTGGTTGAGGGGGAGCATTCTTTCGAGGGGGAGAATGGGAGAATGGATGATGTTGTTGAGGGGGAGCATCTAGTTGAGGGGGAGCATCAAAATGATAATCATGTTGAGGAGGAAAATGATACAATAAATTTTAATCAAAACGATGATTTTCATTATCTAAATGATAATGTTTCTGTTGTAGGATCTGAAAATGAAGAGATGTACGAAGATGCACCTTTGGAATTTGATCCAGCTTAGCCACCATTAGAGAAATGGACAAAGACTCATCCTATAGATCAAGTCATTGGAAATCCTCAAGATGGAGTTTTAAAAAGAGCTCAGATTCGTGCGAAGAATGAGGTATTAAATACTCATCAAGAATTTTGCATGTTCAATGTTTTCATATATAAAATTGAACCAAAGACAGTTAAGATGGCAATGGAACACTCAGATTGGGTTGTTGCAAAGCAATCTGAACTGGCTGAATTTGAAAGAAACAAGGTTTGGAGATTAATTCCTAAACCTGAAAATGTTTCAATTGTCGGGTTAAAATGGATTTTCAAAAACAAAACCGACAAAGATGGAAATCTTATATGAAATAAAACACGACTAGTTGTAAAAGGATATTCACAACAAGAAGGGATTGATTATGAAGAAACTTTAGCCCCTGTTGCAAGACTCGAGGCTGTTCGAATATTCTTAGCATATGCAGCTCATAAGGATTTTGATGTCTATCAAATGGATGTGAAATGTGCCTTTCTCAATGGAGAACTCGAAGAAACTGTTTACGTAGAACAACCTCCAGGTTTCGTAAATGAAATGCATCCTGATCATGTATATATTCTAGATAAAGATGTATATGGGTTAAAACAAGCACCAAGAGCATGGTATGGAACTCTTACCAGTTTCTTAAAACAGTCGAAATTTAAGCAAGGATCAGTTGGCCCACATTATTTCGAAAGAAAGTTGGGAATCATCTGATGCTTGTTCAAATTTATGTTAACGATATTATTTTTGGCTCTACTGACCCTGCTTTGTCTAGTGAATTCGAAAATCTGATGAAAAGCCAATTTGAAATGAGCATGATGGGTAAAATAAATAATTTTCTTGGCTGAAACATATGTCAAAACAGAGAGGGCATATTCATCAATCAAGAGAAATATGCAATGAATTTGCTCGAAAAGTTTGGATTGACAAATAGCACGAAGTTAAGAGTACCAATGGCTGTTGGCACAAGGCTAACACCTTCTTAGAAACGCCTGCGGTTGATCTTACTTTATACAGCAGCATGATAGGTTCATTGCTTTATCTTACTGCAAGTAGACCTGATATCATGTTTTCTATATGTAATTGTGCTAGGTATCAAGCAAATCCTCGAGAACCACATTTAACGGTTGTGAAGAATAATTTTCGTTATCTCAAGAGAACAATTTCATTAGGATTGTGGTATCCTTTGAAAACAGGGTTTTTCATTCAGGCATTTTCAGATGCAGATCTAGGAGGGTGTACTTCGGATCGAAAAAGTACAAGTGGTGGTTGTCAATTTTTGGATGGAAAGTTGGTTAGTTGGCAGTCGAAGAAGCAAACGTGTGTTTCGATTTCTACTACTGAAGCCGAATATATAGCAGTTGCTGCTTGTACATCACAAATTATTTGGATTTAAAGTCAGCTGAGAGATTATGATGTAAATATGAAAAAGATTCCATTGTACTGTGATTCTCAAAGTGCTATACGCATTTGTCATAATCAGTTTATCAAAGATCATGTAGCTCTTCGTTATCACTTTATCAAAGATCATGTGGAAGATGGAAACATTGAAGTTCATTTTGTAAAAACAACTGATCAGCTTGCTGATATTTTTCCAAAAGCATTGGATGAAAAATCATTTGTTCGAATTTTGACATGTTTGGGAATGATTGAAGCGAGTTCTGTTCCAGGAAGGATTTCGAATGTATATCAAAGGTGTATTATACAAATGTGTCGATTCAGAGGCAATAATACGTCATTCAGCGGTTACTGTTCATAGTCAACGCTTCGACACGCTTCGAATTCGACAATTTGCATGTTGGTTGTATGGTACAAAATTTTCGTAAGTTTGTCAAATTTTCGTAAGGTTGTCCAATTTTTGTTAGTTTGTCAAATTTTCGTAAGAATGGCAAATTATAGTTTATTTACAAATTTTCGTTTGTTTGTAAAACTGTTTTTCATAAATTTGTGTCTTAGTTTTCTTTTCGAAAAATCAAAAACTCCAAAAAGATTTTATTTTCGTTTTGTTGTTATCTTTTCGAAAAATCAAAAACTCCAAAAAGATTTTATTTTCGTTTTGTTGTTATTTTTTTTTTCTTTCGAAAAATCAAAAATACCAAAAAGATTTTCTTTTGTTAATTGTGTTAATTTTCGAAAAATTCACAAAAACTAGAAAATATTTTCTTTCTGTTAGAAAAATCAAAAATATCAAAAAGATTTTTGTTATTTTCTTTTGTTTCTTTTTCTTTGTGCAGATAACACGAAAATTTTTCAAGGGGCATGCTTGTGTTTCTATGGGAAGGTAAACGTTCGACAACTATGTACTAGTTCCACTGTCCCTAGAAGCATGATGCAGCATGTTGACCCAAGCCTCTGTAGACTCAATGTGCGTTTATGAAAGCCTTAATGAAATTTTTCATACAAAAATTTCTTCCCAAGCCAGGCTTATATTCGCATTAGTCGATTGAGCTACCTTACTCTTCTCACATGAATTAAGAGTTATCTGTTTTGTCCGAAAATAACAGAGGTACAATTTGTTACTCAAAACCAATCTTTTTCATCACCAAATTTCTTACACTTGCACACACGAAGACATATGTCCAAGAGATCTTTGATTCGACCCATCAATATCTAGATATATCAAAATTCTGTGTTAATGATCTGACATCATGAGGTTGTGATGAAAGTGAAACCCAACTTCCTATCTTAGTAAGAAATTGACGGGGAACTATGTTCCAGATTTGATGAAACATTTGTTTCAGTACCATTTTTCGAAACTCAAAATCATATTCTATTCTCATTAGTGATCTTGATCAAACTATCGAAGCCCACGTTGTTTGTTACCCAACAAGATCCAGAACAAATATTTTTTTTTTCGTGAATATGATTTCTGTATGCGTTTCATTTTCATTCAAAGTTACTATCAACATACTTCAAATCATACTTGTCACTGACTACACTGGTCAAACAAGTAATTTCTGTTACGATTACTCACCTTATGTTTAGGATGATATGTAACGAAATTATAAACCACCCAATAAACCTAACAAAAGAAGCCCTTCGATACTTCTCTATAAGTATTCGATTGTAATTCACGGGAACATACACAAGCAGTTGATTATATCTCTTGATAATTAATGAATCAATCTTTGCCCGGGGTTTCTCTGCTTTTGTGTTGAATTTTTTTTTTGACATCACAGATCCAAATTTTCGTTAATTTGTTTCGTATCTTTTCTTTGGCACACTGCACACACGAAATCCTTGAGGTTCTGAGTACTACCAACTCAGGCTGATGATTTCGACAGTCTAGCAAATGACTTTGTCTCTAAACCCAAAGACAAAAGAGCTTAACCTCCATCCGAAGGTCGATGACGGTTACTATTCCTTGAGGTGACACGAACAGACTGTGTGAGAAGACGTTTCCTGATTTTAAGGCGGTGTGACAGTTACTTTTTGATGCATGGCAACTTTATTGGCAGACTGGTGCGACTTTTAAGGTGCCACGTCAGATCTCAATCAATGCTAATCCCGCGTTCAATTCAAATTCAGGGTTACATATAAAAAGGGTATTTAGGGGTTCTTTGTCGCTTTACGCTCACAAAAGAAATCAAATACCCAAATTCTCTCTGTTCTTCAAAGCTTCAAAACCCTAATCATGGCTGGTGTTGATTCTGGTTCTCGAACAACTGAAGACATCACTTCTCAACCAATAATGAAGATTCAAAGCACCAATTATCAAGTGGAAGGGGATGTGTCTCTGTATCCTGAAGAATTGAAGATGTTAATCGTAGCATTGAAGAGTTCTGTTCTTTCAAAGGCGATGTTCAACTCATTCGCAGTTCCTCTCTCATGGATTTCTCAGGCAGGATCCACTGCTACATATAGCAAAGCAATGGATATCATCACCTTTCAACTGGTGAATGGCAAGAAAATTCGTCTGTCCAAGAAGATCTTTTTCCAGATTCTGGATATTCCCAATTCTCAACTTGTTACTAATCTCACTTATGCACAAGTTGTTCATATGTTTAATGAGATGGGTCATCAACGCCCACTCATGAAGATTAGTGATTTCAAGAAGTCGGCTCTTCCAACTGTTTGGAATTTCTTGTTTGGAATTTTTCTTCGATGCTTGACTGGTCGAAGTGTTGGATTAGACAAAGGTCGCATGGAGGTTTATGCGATGGTGGCAGGATTATACTATGATCTCTCTGTCGACTACTCTACACAACTGTTGAAGGAATTCCAAAAGAGTGTCGAAAACACGAATGTGGTTCAGGGCATTTTGTGTGCTAGGTATTGGAGTTTGATACTTGGATATTTCTATGAAAAAGAAGGAATTGTTGTACCTGCTGATGAAGAATTACCTGCTGATATGGAAGTATTCACACACATTTCTCGGATTCCTGATTCAATGTTAAAGACGGTTGAGCCAACAAATTCGATGTTGGTGGAGTACTTGAAAACTATCAATCTAGATGTTGAGACTGGAAAATTATTGTCGAAAGAAGAGGCTGGTCCTTCTAAGAAGTGAAAACGTTCTAAGAAGGATGTAAAGGCTACACCTGAGAAACCCGTGCACGAAACTAAAAAGTCTCCTGAGAAGATTGTGCACGAATCCATGAAGTTTCCAAAGAAGCCTGAGACTGCTGAAGTGAATGTTTCGACTGTTGTCATCAAACCAGTGGAACCAGTTGATGATACTGTAGTTGCAGAGAAAATTCCTTCCAAATCTGGTGTTTTTCGAAGATTGAAGAATAGGACTAGGGGTTCACGAAAATCCTCTGATGGTGTGTTAAAATCTTCTCCTTCCAACGTTCGTAAACCACAACTTTCTCATCAATGGGTCATTTTTCTTGAGGTTCCAGCTCCAGTTTCGCCTTTGTCAAAGAAACATATAGCTGAAGATGTGGCTAAACATATTTTAAAGAAGAAGAAAATGCAACGAAAGTTGGTTATTCACGAGGAGTCATCCGACGAAGACATAGTTCCAGAGACACCAGAAACAATTGTTTTTCAATCTGTCTCTACTCCTGAGAAGACTACTGTCATACCACCCGAAGTTTCGTTAACTGAATCACATACTGAGGAGGTTCGAACTTCAGGCATTTCTACACACGAATCTGATACGGATGTAAATGTCAATATGGGTGAGGGCGAGTCGAACAAAGAAGTTACTGCTACTACTCAAGGTATTCCTGTATCTTCGAAAACGGATACTTTCGTGTCATTACCTCCTTTTATTGTTCCACATACTACAAGTTCACCTACATTTGAAAACATTCTTCATCAACCCTTTACAACTCTTTTTTCATCTCAATCCACCGATCCACCCAAAAACGATTCACAAGTTAAAGGTTCACCTGTTGTTGAACCTGATACTGACAACGAAGGTTTTGGAGGCATGTTTGAAGATTTACAGTTTGATGATGAAGAAGATAACTTTCCTGATCATATGTTGATGACGATGAAACAATTCAAGATTCTCAACAAGAAATTGAATTCTATTCTTCAATCTCAAGCAGATTTGGGGAGTAGTTCGTCTGTCTCAGGTATGGAAGTTGATAGTCTGTTGAAAACCTTCGAAGCAAAGGTGGTGAGTAAAGTATCTGGAATGGTACGAGATTCACAGATTCGACTATTGGAGAAGGTTGATCACAATGATCAAAATGATGAGTTAAGAGTGAATTCTCTAACTTCGATGTTTAGAGGGGAGGTGAAAGAATTTTAGCATTTGGTGAAGGAACTACATGTGTTATTCGTTCAGGATGTAAAGAAAGTAAGAGAAGATGTGAATTTGCAACTTCAGGAGCTTCGACAGGATATGCAAAAGGAGATTTCAATTGTGCAAAGAGATTATGCTTCCATCAATCAAAAGGTTGATATTATTTGTGATGCTGTTACCAAATATGTCAAGTTGTACGAAGATTTGAGTCCTCAACTTACTCAAATTTCGACAACGGAAAATCAAAGCTTTATGGAAGTGCTCAAACTGTTGAAGGAGCTAAAAGATTTAACTGTTAAATCAGTTTCATCTCCGTTGATTACTCCGTATTTTTTGTCTCAGAAGTTCGTTCATTTTGAAGCCATATTACACAAACAACTACCTCCTCTTTCTCACATTTCGAGCCTTCTTCCAACGAATGTCCCACCTGTTTTCATAGGGGTGCAAAGGGGAGAAAAGGAGGTTGGTGGTATGAAGGCTGGTAGTGAAGATTTGCATGCAGATGCAAAGGTTGTTGGAAAGGTGTTTTCTTCGAAGGTTCCAATAACAAAACCGATCATGTCAACAACTCGGCTAGTTACTTCAACTGTTGTAACAACGAAGCCAATTTCAATGAAGCCACTTTAAAGACCATTTTCCAAAGGAATTATGATTGGGGAAGATGGCAGCACTTCAAAGCCTAAGGAAGTTTTGGATAATTCCTCAGTTAAAGACAAAGGCAAAACGGTTATGGTCGAAAAGTCAAAGGAGGAAAAGAAAGCTGAAGCTGAGGCCGAGGTTGAAAAGCTATGAATCGTGCAAAGCATTATGCGACTTCGTGCGAATGATCCACCTGTGATGAACAAGGGTGATCCTTCAAAGCATTACAACTATGAGATGATAGAGTCGAAAGTTGCATATAATCATATGTATGCCTTCGAAAAAAAGCGAAAGCAGAGCAATGTTGTTCTCAACACAGACATGAGTCAATTGGATTTTCCCATTAATGAGATGATGTTCATTATGGCTCAGTACAAGATAGCTGAGAAATTTGACAATGACGATGAGTACACTTACATGAAGATCAAATTTCATGTTGTACTTGGAAAGCTTCCAGAGGAGATTTGGTCACTGGTGAAGATAAAGAAGGTGATAAGCATAAAGCAAGATGTGTTGTTCGAAAATATGATGCAGAATCTTAGCTTTATTGTTTCAAGGGCAAATGGGCAAGTTTGTGATTTTTCAGTGGTTGACTTTCCTTAAATGAACTTGTATGATCTGATACAAGTTGCATTGCTGTTAAAGGATAAAGACGCTTCATATCTTCGAGAAACTGATCCTGAAGTTTTTCGAATTGGGTTGGCTCACATCAAGATTTTCATTGACAACTATTATGAGTGTTTAGCACTTACAGATGTTGAGTTAGCTACAACTAAGGGATTGACAGTAAAAGTGCCCATGGAACTTCCTTTAACTCAACCTGAGTTGAAGAAGTATGCAGACGGAGAAATTTGTTTGAAGCCATTTGGTTTGGTATTTGCTGGGAAGGATAAAAATGGGAAAGCTAAAAGGTTCTTGTTTCAAGCTTCCGAAGTGGAAAGATACACAACATCCCAATATACGAATTTCATTGTTCGTATGAATACATGTAAGAAGAATAAAGAAGGAGATAAGAAGGAGCTGAAGAAGATTATCTCATGGTACACTGAGATTCGAAGGGTTATGTTGTATGCTATACAGATACTCTTGAACTGACGAAGGTCGGCATTATTACAAAGGGGGAGATTGTAAAGGTCGAATTTAGTTGTAATATGTCGAAGTCTTTTGTACCCTTCGTATGTTTGTTAAGTTTATTTACTGAGGTGTATTTCGTACGAAGCTTAAATGTCAATGCCTTAGTATTTTTTGTATGCTTTCACTGTTCCTATAAATAGGGAACTTTACTAGAGTTAGATAAGAGTCCTTTACAGAACCAGTCTATTTTCGCTATAAATGTTGAAAGCATAAATGAGCAGAAATCAGATCTTATTTACATCGTTTGTTCAATCTGCATTCGTTTTACTCTGATTTTGATTAATACTTGATTCCACGATTCATCAGGCGGTGATTGATTATGAGCGTCAGATGGTACGGGTTCGGACCCCAAGTGGGGTAGAGTTGGTGATCTATAGAGAGGGGGCTCAGCGCGGGCCGGTCCTATGCTCGGCCCCTAGGGCCAAATGCTAACTTCATCAGGGTTCTTCCGGTTTCGTCGCCTATGTTATGGATTCCCAGGAAAAGGGTAGGCATCGGTTGGGGATGTGTCGATTGTGCGGGAGTACGCGGATGTGTTTCCGTAGGATTTTCCTGGAGTGCCTTCGGAGAGGCAGGTTGAGTTCCGGATTGATTTGGTTCCTTGTGCGACTCTGATAGCCAAAGAAACATATCGGTTAGCTCCACCAGAGATGCAGAAGTTGTCTACACAGCTGCAGGAGCTGTTACACAAGGTGTTTATCCGACCGAGTAGCTCATCGTGGGGTGCACCGATCCTGTTTGTAAAGAAGAAGGATACTTCGCATCGGATGTGTATTGACTACCGGGAGTTGTATAAACTAATGGTGAAGAACTATTATCCACTCCCAAGGATTAATGATTTTTTTGACCAGCTTCAAGGTGCATCTTGATTTTCCAAGATTGATCTTCGTTCAGGTTATCATCAGATGAGGTTCAGAGAGGACGAAATGCAGAAAACCACCTTCTAGACTCATTATGGTCATTACAAGTTCGTGGTGATGCCTTTCTGACTCACGAATGCTCCAGCCGCATTTATGGACCTCATGAACCGTGTGTGCCGACCGATGTTGGATCGGTCTATGATTGTATTCATCGATGACATCCTGGTCTACTCTAAGACCCAAGAGTTGCATGAGGAGCATTTGAGGGAGGTGTTGGAGACCCATAGGAGGGAGAGATTGTATGCGAAGTTCTCCAAGTGTGAGTTCTGGTTGCGCGAGGTGCAGTTCCTGGGGCACCTTGTCAACGATAGTGGTATTTTGGTCGATCCGACCAAGGTCGAGGCCGTGGTCTCCATCTGAGATTCGGAGTTTTTTTGGGTTGGCAGGATATTACCAGAGATTCATTCAGGATTTATCCAAGATAACGGTTCCCCTGACACGACTGACGAAGAAGACTACCACTTTAGTTGGGGGCCTGAGCAGCAGACAATGTTTGAGACCCTGAGGAAGAGATTGTGCGAGGCGTTGATTCTGAGCCTGCCGGAGAGTGTTGAGAATTTCGTGTTCTATTGTGACGCGTCTATCACGGGATTGGGTGCTATTTTGATGAAGATGGGCCATGTTATTTCTTACTCTTCGAGGCAGAAGAAGCCTCATGATGCGAATTACCCGACGCATGATTTGGAACTGGGGGTTGTGGCTTTCGCTCTCAATATTTAGCGACATTACTTCTATGTGGTCCGATGTACTATTTTCACGGATCACAAGATCCTAAGGTAGTTGATGGATCAGCTGAATCTGAATATGAGGCATCATCGATGGTTGGATGTGGTGAAGGACTATGATTATGAAATCCTTTCCCATTTGGGGAAGGCCAATGTGGTGGTTGATGCTTTCAGCCGCAAGGCGGTCATGGCTCTAATTAGGAATATCTATTTGAGGATGACAGTGATTACCCCATTCTTGGAGCAGATTTGGGAGGCACATGTCGAGGGTATGAAGGAAGAGCACCGAAAGAGTGAGCACATTGTGGGTCAGGTGGCGTCCTTCGATTATGATAGTTTGGGTTTATTGACTCCCCATTAGAGAGTGTGGTTTCCATACTGGGGTGGTGTGCCTTAGGTCCTGATGGAGGAGGCGCACAAATTGAGATTCTCCATTCATCCCGAGGCGACAAAGATATATAGAGATCTTCATCCTGATTATTGGTGGCCGTGCATGAAGCAGGATGTAGCTTGGTATGTGGAAAGGTGCTTGACTTGTTGGAAGGTCAAGGCCTAGAATCAGAGACCTCACAACAATATGCAGCTGTTAGATATTCCCGTTTGGTAATGGGAGCAGATTATCATGGATTTCATTACGAAGTTCCCTCGGACTGTGCGCGTAGTGGATTCGATTTGGGTCATTATGGATCGGTTGTCCAAGAGTGCGCATTATATCCCGATTTGGGAGAGTATCTATGCGGAGAAGTTAGCTGAGATATACATCAGGGAGATCGTAGCATGACATGGGGTGCCGGTTTTTGACATGGATGTCCGGTTTACATCCTGATTTTGGAAAAGGTTCCACGACGAGTTGGGTACTCATCTTCATTTCAGTATGACTTTCCACCCAAAGAATGACGGTTAGAGCAAGCGAACTATTCATACCTTGGATCACATATTTCGGGTGTGTGTTCTAGATTTCGGAGGTAGTTGCGATACTTATCTTCCGTTAGCGGAATTTTCGTATAACAATAGCTATCACGTCAGCATTGATCGACCTCCTTTTTAAATGATCTATGGGAGGACATACCGGACCCCGATATGCTGGGGAGAGGTCGGTCAGCGAGTTATGGGGAGTACCGAGGTGGTACTCAAGACTACCGAGTTGATTGAACAGGTTCGAAGTAGATTTCAGACAACTCAGAGTCGGCAGAAGAGCTATGCCAACAAGCGCCGATCAGACTTGGAGTTTCGGGTTGGTGATTGTTGGATTAGGTGTCTAAGCCCATAACTATAATTGGTATGTACTTGAGCCGAGAGTAGCGTGGTCCTTTTAGGTTGCCTTCACCAATGGAACTTGCTAGGATGGACTTTTGAGAATAAGGTTATTTGTGATTTGTTAATAGATTACAAGTATAATATATTAATATGAAATCATATTATTTAATTAGTATTGATCAAGAATTAATTTGGAATTAATTTAGTGATCAAAGGAGACTAATTAAATATACGGGGTTTGATTTGGTAAATCAATGATTCTTATAGTGTGGGCCAATGATCCATGATTAGTTAGGATGGGCTAAACCAACATGGATAGTCGATGGAGGTTTAACCCATGGAGCGTAAGTAATATGAAGAGTCATAAAACATTAGGGTATACATGGATGTAACCCTAGAACTTGTCACACTATAAAAGGAACCCCCTAGAGCCAAAATCGGTTGCCACATACATTCTTGGAGAGTGTGAATCGATTTTGTGCTAAATAACTTATTCTCTCAAGCCTCCTTTTGCACTTGGTGTTTGTGACACATTAGAGGCATCACATTTTAGGTGCTAAAGCTTTTGGAGGCCAAGAACTACAAGTCCTATTAAGAAGTAAGTTATCTAAACAGACCTTACATTTATTTACACTAGTGATTTTCATCTCCTTTAATCTATCAGTGTAACGTAGGTTTGTATCGATATCTGTGATACAAATAAACTAAGTGGGTCAGGTTGGGAAATCTGGTGAGTACATAGGGTTTTCAACCCACAATAATAAAGTTATTATGTTTCATCATCAAACAATTAACCCAATTACCCATCTCTATTATCTTCTTTATTTCTTAAGGAACTACCCTAAGAATCATCTATCATTCACTCGATCATTCCTAAGGATTGTCCTAAGGAATACGCACAAAGTCCATCGCTTCCAGGGTTTGTCTAACAGGCACTAAGTCCATAGCTGCCAAGGTTCATCAGTAGGTTACTAATTCCATAGCTACCAATGTTCATCTGTAGGGTACTAAATCCATAGCTACCAATTTTCATTTGTAGGGTACTAAATCCATAGCTACCAACGTTCATTTATAAGGCACTAAGTCCATAGCTGCCAAATGTTCGTGTATGAGGCACTAAGTCCATAGCTGCCAGAGTTTTTAGAGTACATCTGGTGAACACATCATTCACAACACCTACACCTTGGGGGCCTACTAGTGTTCTATCGGATTGTCTAGAATAGTTTGTGGTTGTCATCTATACTCTACTAGATGACTGGGCTAACGCTTGGGTCAAGGCTTCTCATCGTCTCTCACTTCTCATTATCATTATTCATCTCTCATCATTCATCTAATCTATCATATACCCATCTTTACCCATTATAAATATAGGTATAAAATATGTATACAGTTTAAATTGAATAAAACATGTATGTTTTGTTCATTCATCATAGATATCAAGAACACATATAATATGCACACATAGCACGTAATTTATATTAAAATACTTCATATATATGTGTAAGATGAAAGTAACTATGCACTCACTTGTTAAAGTGATGATTCCAAACTCGGGCAGCGCTTCGCTTCTAACAATTCTATTTTCCTTCGGCGAAACCTAGTATCATTACCGCTAGCTTTTAGTCTAATATTTATTGCGACTATTTACGAGTGATATTGTTTTATAAGTGTTAAACAATACTTTTCAACCACTATGTACAGACAGGGGCTATACATCAAACACAGGAGGGCAGGACCATTTTGGCATTATAACACTTCTGAAATCCAACAACCCTATGCAGCCCTTCAAACCAGATTCCCCATACCGCGAGTAGTTAAAAGAAATTACAATAACACTTTTTGTATTATATTTTATAATATATATATATATATATATATATATATATATATATATATATATATATATATATATATATTGCTTATAAGTTCATAATAACGATATTAAACTTAAACATATGTTATACCTAAAGTAGGGTAAGCAAATCTTACTTATTGGGGGTTTGGCTAGGAACCGGGCTCTGCGGGGGCAGAACTTCCGAGCCGATAGCTCTTCTTCTCGGAGCCTTTTGGTGCTCCGGGGATTTTACTCTAGCACCTTCAGGTTACTAGGGCTTTGGAAGGGTTTTGGGAGGCTTAAAGAGAAGTTAGAAAGAGAAGTGAAAGGGTTTTGGTGTGAAAAATGAAGGCACTCTCGCATGGTATTTATAGGCTGGAATTGGTTCAAATTCATCAAGTTTTGGCCTCCAACTCGTTGATTTGGTGCCACATGTCACCATCTGGTGGCAAGGCGTGGGGAGAGCAATGGCTCAGATCGCGCCACGTCACCCACTTCGCATCATCACCCTTCTTACTTCTAAATTCCATAACTTTCGCATACGAGCTCCGTTTTCGACGTTCTTTATATCCACGCGTAGGTACTGACAATATCTACAACTCTCCTTTCGACTCCATTGGCTAATTCTTGACCGATTTTAAATTTAACCGTCAGAGAAGATTACACTGTTAACGACCGTGTAAATTTCATAACTTCTACATACAGACTCTGTTTTCAACTGTCTTTTTATCATTTAACTCCTATTAATAATATCTTCAATTCTCATTTAGATTATTTTGGCTAAAAATTGACCAATCTAAAATTTGATTTCTGAGTTGTTTGCTGCTATGCCAAATCTTAGAAAAATCATAACTTCCTCATACAAAGTCAGATTTGGGCATTCTTTTTATGCACGCTCTCGGTTTAACGTATACTACGACTTTCGTTTAGATTACTAAGGCTAAAAACTAATTTATAAAAAATTCACATTTTACGTTACACAGCGTCCTGCTGGTTTTGTCGTAAAACTTCGACGGGTCGTAACTTCTTTGTTATAAGTCGGATTTCAACGTTCTCTATATGTACGGAACCTTTATGACATATACTATAACTTGGTTAAGATTATTCATTCTAAATAATCTTCTATGTAACGAGGTAAATTTCCAAAACAATTTTTCATTTTCAATCATAATAAATTTCATAAGAACAATTTCAAAACCCATTGTATCACATATTAACTCAATAAACAACCCCAGAATCTCAAGTACATAAATCTTCATCAGTGTGTACAGATCATGCCGGCGCCTTCCCACGATCCTCGCTAGTACCTGAAACACATATCACATAACATGGTAAGCATAAATGCATAGTGAGTTCCCCAAAATACCACATACAACACATACGCCACTCAAGGCCATAGCTCTATGGGACATTCCGATTCATGAGTCTCAGGGGACTTCCGTCCCAACCCTGGTAGACCTTCCGGCTCTACTCGTAATGACCCTGACTCTTAGTCTGGAAGTAATGATCTACCGTACTCCTCATCATCGACTCCTCAACCAACGTTCCATCACGTCACTTATCATAAGAGTCACCGCCCTGATATACTACTCTTGATACCCATCAAAGACACTAAGGGTCACCGCCCTGATATACTACTCTTAATACCCATCAAAGACACTAAGGGTCACCGCCCTGATATACTACTCTTGATCGTCCGACGCTGCAGCTAACACATGTCCTACTATACTCAATTAGGGTGTATCCTGGTCCTTGACTATCTCAGTCCTCACTGACGACCTGTTCAAGCTATATCTTTACCTCGCGGCAGACCTACTGCCATATACTCTGGTTGGAGATCACCATCCGTGCAATCCCACAGGGCTCACCCCCAAACTCAAAAACGGAAATCTCATCACCTCTTACGTCTCCCACAGGGAATGGAAATAGCACCACTCGGGTCACAGAAAGTGACCTCTCCACTATCGGCCGGTCGCCCGGCCCAGACTGTATTATCCCATAATGCACCATCCCTACTCATCCCTGAGTCTTGCGACTCCAACTGGCATATCACCCACAATCCCTCGGAGCTCAGTCGATTTCCCTTTTCAAGGGATGCTCCACTAAAACTTGTTCATCAAGGCCTTCTGGCCCCATACTCATTCACCTCTGATCTCAGTCTAGACAATCCCCACGGAATAACCGGTAAAAACCAGAATACTAACCGCCACATGTCATGGTACTCAAACCGTGTGGCCACCTCTCGATCTGCTATGAATCATGGTACCTGCACCATGTTATCTCCTCTTAATCTTCTACGAATCATGGTACTCGAACCATGTTCCCTCTTCTCATTCCACCTCACATCATGGCACTCGAACCATGACATCACCTCTTGACCTGCTACAACTCATGGTACTCGAACCATGACGTCACTTCTCAATCCGCTACTTATCATGGTACTCGAACCATGACATCACTTCTCAATCCGCTATTTATCATGGTACTCGAACCATGTCATCACTTCTCAATCCGCTACTTATCATGGTACTCGAACCATGTCATCACTTCTCAATCCGCTACTTATCATGGTACTCGAACCATGTCATCACTTCTCAATCCGCTACTTATCATGGTACTCGAACCATGTCATCACTTCTCAATCCGCCACTTATCATGGTACTCGAACCATGACATCACTTCTCAATCCGCTACTTATCATGGTACTCGAACCATGACATCACTTCTTAATCCGCTACTTATCATGGTACTCGAACCATGACATCACTTCTCAATCCGCTACTTAAAATCCTCCGTATTAGCCTTTTGGATCACCGCGGTCATCTCGTCATGAATCATACGGCGAATCTCATCATCGCTAACACCGCTGCTCTCCGGTGTGTGTGGTGTACCAACCATGATGTCTCTGAAACACAACACAAAGATACCAGAGACTCGATCGAGTATACTCGTACTCGATCACCCAACCCTACTTGTTCCTTGGTACCCTAAGGATTTTTACTTGGACTGCTCACTGATCTGGTGTTTCCAACAGTACGGGCCCTATACTACCTTTCACACCACATCAGTATTCATCCCAAGTCCTCATCCTAGGATCCCAGATCACAAGTACTCTACACCTCGCTAAGCATAGGCTACCCTTCGGTAGACCTCTCATAAGCTCCTCACTGCTACCTACTCACTCTCGAAGCATCACATAGCAGCAGTAATCTCCAAGGCTAAGGCATCACAAATCAGGCCACTCTAGTCCTAATATGAATACCTAGCCTACCCTAGCATGCATAGCATATCATATCATATCTCATAATACATAATGTAAGGGTATTTTCGGAAATCACCGTTCGGGCGCTGGCTGATCGTACACACTGCTCCTTTCTGCATTTCTCAAAGTCTTTTACTCTTTTAGAAAAATTGTTCCTTTTTATGAAAAACTTTCTCAAATCCTCAGTTTGAGTTCAGATACGCCTGAAGGTACATCTGAATCCCTCAAACCAAGGCTCTAATACCAACTTGTAACGACGTAAATTTCCAAAACAATTTTTCATTTTCAATCATAATAAATTTCATAAGAACAATTTCAAAACCCATTGTATCACATATTAACTCAATAAACAACCCCAGAATCTCAAGTACATAAATCTTCATCAGTGTGTACAGATCATGTCGGCGCCTTCCCGCGATCCTCGCTAGTACGTGAAACACATATCACATAACATGGTAAGCATAAATGCTTAGTGAGTTCCCCAAAATACCACATACAACACATACACCACTCAAGGCCATAGCTCTATGGGACCTTCCCGCGATCCTCGCTAGTACGTGAAACACATATCACATAACATGGTAGACCTTCCGGCTCTACCTGTAATGACCTTCCGGTCCATACACTGTTGAACTTCCGGTCCATATCATAATGACCTTCCGGTCCATACCATACTACTCATAACATAACATAGCACATACATATCACATAACAACATATATCACATATTCTGAATAGCATATAAGACCTTCCGGTCACACATAATTACCACTCTAGGTAAAGTATAGTGAGAAGACTCACCTCGCACGATGTCGGATACCCTCTCGTGCTCGATAACCCGACCTAGCCTCCTCCTATCAAAATGATAACATCTCTAATCAAAAACCTCTCAGGTTCTCATCCCTAATAATGGGTAGAAGACCATTCTACCCTCTCTGACCTCTCTTGAATCAGCTTGACCAAAACCCCAAGGTCAACTGAAGTCAACTCTAGTCAACGGTCAAACTTTGACCAGACTCGTCGAGTGCACATGGGTGACTCGGCGAGTCCAAGCGTGTCCTTTGAATCCTCCTATGGCCTCTCTCGGCTCGTCGAGTTAACCCTTCACTCGACGGGTTACCACGGGTCACGAATCGCGGGGCAACCTAACTCTACTCGTCGAGTCCCTATATGGACTCGGCGAGTTCCCACCGTGGCAACACTCAAATGACCTTCTGAGGTCAGATCTGTTTCTCTAACATATAGATCTGACCTTCCCATACACAATAATCACATAAAGGTCCAACCTTTACACTCATACAACACTCATAGGGCTTCTTTTGGTGAAATAACTTCTAAAATGGCAACCTAGGTTCATATCTCCAAAGGAATAGTATAAAGCAGGATGTTTGGGACTCTCTGTTCCTCTTAAGATCCATATCTAAGAAGCATTCCACCTTGGGATCTCATATACTTTGAATCCAAGCTAAAGAAGGCATAAGAAAACCCTAGATTCAACTAGATCACCATATACACGAGAATGAGCATAAATTAATACCTCTAATAGCCTCTTCTGATCAAATGGTAGTAGATCTAAGCTCCACAATCCATCTAGCTTGCCCTCCTTCCTTCTTTCTTGCAAAGATCACACTAGAAGTGGTGAATATGGCTTCCTTTCTCACTCACAACACTCTCTGGTTCTCTGGTGCTCTTAAGGGTGAAGGTGGTCGCAAATGAGGCCATAAGATCCCTTAAATAGGGCACATGCCCGAGGATTTAGGGTTTCTGTCCACAGTGCGGACTCGTCAAGTCCACCCATCGACTCGTCGAGTCCCTTCATTAATCCAATCAGCAAATCGCGATCCTACTCGACGAGTCTAGGCGTCAACTCGTCGAGTCCCTCCTCATAACTCAAAAAGAAATACTCAAATTGTCATGCCTGGAAATCCGGATGTTACAATTCTCCCCCACTTGAAATAGATTTCGCCTTCGAAATCGCTCCTCAACCACATAGATAGAAACCAAACACTCGAAAAGCACCACTGAGAGGTTCTCACACCAAAACGATATCTTTCTCCATGAATACTTGGATCCGACTAGGAACTCCAAATTTGGAACAAAACTGGCCCCTGTGTCGCTAAAATACCCCTTTCTGACCTTCCCAGAATCGGGAAACTCTAGTGGCCTGGCCCGCCGCTAGACCGCCCACTCACGCTATCACCATGATATTCTCTCTTCGAACATCAAACCCTGATAACTCACTGCTCCTCTGATTCTCACAAGACAAAATCCGACAATCGGCTATCAATCACTTATACCAACGTACCAAAACAGTCCGAATCACGCCCCAAGGAACGAAAGGGTTTACATCCCACCAGGGCTCATCCACTGAACTACTATCAGAATCCATCCGAACAATAAACTTTCAACATCCTGTTCTCTGACACAAGAGAATCATGCTCGCTCAGAAGTCCTCAGACATCTAAAATCATAAGCCTCAGCTACATCCCTCGTATCCCTTTTTAACACTGAGTACCAGGTCTGATCTCGACCCAACATTTGAACCTCCAGGGTCATCCGTTACATTATCCCAACCGTCTCCATGGTTTCCTTCTTACTATAACCACATCGGCCCAATCTGACACACAAGTAACGAAGTTCGCTTAACCCTAAGCGAATGATACCTTCCCAAATGGAGATCGACTCAACCCCGACTTCTGTCATCTGTTACTCATCGTTCCATGCAACTTGCGGTACCTCCTATACCCGAGTACTGACCCACACAGGTCTAAGACATCAGATGACAAACAATACTCCTCAACATGGAACCCACCTCAAAATCCAGAATCTCATCTCGCCTATCTAACGCACCACCAGAGCCAAACTCAAACTCGAGAGTTTGGTCCGACCCAGAGTTGGAACTGTTGGATTAATGTCTAAGTCCATAACTATAATTGGTAAGACTTGACCCGACCCGGCATGGTCCATTTGGGTTGCATGGCATCATGCATTTGGATAGACTATAATGAGAGAAATAACACTTAAGGTTGGTTAATATATTATAAGTTCTAGTATATTAATAAGGTTATTTAATTAGTATTGATCAAGAATTAATTTGGAATTAATTAAGTGATCAAAAGGAGACTAATTAAATATATGGGTTGATTGTGTAAATCATTCATTCTTATATATGTGGGCTTGTGATCCAAGATTCCTTATGTTGGACTAAGTCCATGGGGTGACCCATGGATACTCCATGGAGGTTAAAATCCATGGAGCATAAGGAATGGGTAAAGTTATGAGTTACATGGTGTAACCCTAATAGCCACCATATAAAAGAATCCCATGGCTCAAGAAATCATGCACTAATGTGTGAGTGTGAGGGCTAGAAGATTTCAAGGAGTGTTCAAGTTTCTCTCAAGTTATTCCAAGTGTATTTGGTGTTGTGTGAACCATTTGAGGTGTCACACTTGGGGCACTAGGCACTCAAGCTTCATGAAGACATTCTACATCAAAGAGGTATGTATTATATCTTGTTATATTTATTATTTTGTATGCTAGATTAGGATAATACCTTGGATGTTCATAATTGTATATATAATAGAGAAAACATAGATCCAAGGTATTTAGGGTTGCATGTACACTTAGGAGTGTTAGAATGCTCATAACCCAACAGTGGTATTAGAGCCTAGGCTTATTTTCTTGTTATACTTGCAAAAGTAGCTGAAAAAATCGAGTTGGATGCATATATTCGATTGTTTTGGCTGGAATTGGACTAGGAACATTACCCTAAGATGTTTTTGGACTTATAAACTTGTTTTTGATGTGGTAATGTTCATGCTAATCCAATTTCTAAGATAATTGTCATAATTTCAAGATTTGTATTAGTTTGTATGTTCATGCTAATTTCTTGAAGATTGATGATTTGAATTATCTTGTTCTTATGAGGTTCTTAGATTAATAGAAAAGTTGTGTGAAATAGTTGTTTTCAATCCATTTTAATCTAAGAGTTGATTCCAAAGTGTGTTTTTGTAACTTGTCCTCAAGTTATATGAAAAGTCACATTTAAGAATCATAAAACTCATAAAAGTTGGCAAAGGTTACAAAATGAAGAGTCTAGTTCTAATTAAATGGTTTTATGACTCCATAACTTGTCCTCAAGTTATGGAGGTTCAAGAGTCTCTTCATTGAATTAAAAAAAAGTGTAACCTTAATTAGTTCCATAAGTTACAATAAAAAAAGTTATTTTTTTTATTAATTAGTTTAAAGTAGTTTTAACTAAAACTACTTTAAACTCATAAGTTATGGAATTAATTAGTTTTGAATAGTTTCAAAACTTGCCCTCAAGTTTTGGAATTTGAAAAGTTTTCACTTATGAATACTTTAATTCTAAGTTAGCCCTTAGAATTTTAAAAGTTAAAATTCAACCCTTATACTTTATAATATTATAAGTTAATAATATTTATATATATGTATAAGAGTAAAGTCAGTCTTACCGTTAGTAGGCCTCGTTTACGAAGCCGGTCTATAAGAGGGGTATAAGGTTACTGCCTATAAAATGGCAGTTTAATGGGTGTGCACTCTCACCCACCGCTTCCTTGACTGGTGGAGGGTCGTTAGCCGAACGGGTAGGACAAGGACTATAATTATCCTTTCATTAAAAGTATTAATGATAAATACTAAGTAACTAAACTCTTATTAATACCCAATCTTAGTTACTTAGGAAAATGTGAATTTGGTGCTAACCCATGAAATTACACTTTGCACTTTGCTTAAGTCGTTAGTGGAGCGTGTGTGGTTAACCGGCACACTAACCTGGACTTAACAAGGTAGGCAAAGGGTAACTTAATATTTATCATAGTATCGGTGGAGCGTGTGTGGTTAACCGGCACACTGATTAAGGGGTAAATATTAAGGGTACCAAGTATATTTGCATGGTTATTCACACCTTGTTTTGTGATCCTCGGCATCCCAGTCACAAAACCTGAAGGGCATACTCGAGATTGAAACATGCCTTTGAACAGTTCAATGAATCTCAAAGATCTAGGACTTTCAAATCCAATTAAAACCTAATAAATTATTTCGTTTTTCATGGTGGAAATTGGTGAATCGTCATTCACCTACCTTCAAATATTTTATAGCTTGGATTACGGCATCCCTCTTCTAAGTTATAAAATAGTTTGTTGGGTCTTAGCCTTAATATTTCATATTGGGTGTCATATTAAGGACTTTAAATCAACTATCTTGAATATCTCCCAAAAAGATGTCTGGTCTAGACATTTATGATCTTCCCAAATCTCTTGAAACAATCTTTCCTAAATGAAGATGATGTCCCATGGATATCATACTTCTTTCACCTCCTCTAATTATTCTCCCTAACCCACAAGTTCCTAAAAAGTTTAAGGTCACTCAAGCCCTATTGGCAAGGAAAGGTCTAGGTGTGATCACATCTTGGAGATGTAGTGACATATTGACAAGCCGTGAGAGTTGGGTGTCAAAGTCTTGAGAAAGTTGGTGGCTCAACTACTTTCTAAGTCACATAGTGAGTTCTTTTGGGAATCCTATGAAACAGACTAAGACAAGACCCTTAATGATCTTATCTATTTGCTAAGATCAACTTCCTAAAACGCTATGGACATTGACAATGATGACATTGGATATTCAGTAAAGCTCTCTCTTCCCAATGGAAAGGGATCGGCCATAGTCAACTCGGTTGACCCAATGGTAAAGAGAGAGGCGAAGTCTGAGATAGTCCCATTATCAAGGGTCCATAGGTAACTATTGCTAAAGGAAGGGGCATTTGTTACGAAGCTACCAAATTTACCTAAGGATGTTAAAGTCAATAAGTTTGGCTCTACTTCAGGTAAAGTCCATTGTCTAACTCTATTAAGTACATGCTGATTCTGATCGCGAAGATGGATTTCAATCGCATGGTTCGGTGATCAGAATTTTGGGTATTACTTAAGAGTTATGATATTTTTATTGCTTAGCAATAGATAACAACAAGGTTTTCATATGGATTGTAAGGATAAGTTTTTCCGCAAAGTTTTAAAATAAAAGAAAAAGGTTTTGATTTTATGTATTTTAAGTATCCTTACAATGGCATTTGTGAAAAGTTGTTGCTTATAAGATTCCATTGATAGCAATATTGGAAAAATGGATTTGATTCTTTCGGTTGTGGTAGTGTCTAATATTACCAAATAAGGAAAGATTCTCATCACCCAAGGTTCAATTGGACCGAAACTTGGAATCATGCAAGTTGTATAGTATGATGAATGAGAACTTTCAGCTTGGAAAATTAAGACTAATTCCTTATGTGAATAAGGAAAGGACTAAGGGATCGAGTACACATTCTTGTGCACTGGTCAAGTCCACCACAAAAGATCAAGAAGACTATTCGTCATGATTTACTTAAGTTGAGTAAATATGATTATACTTATAAGTTTAAGTATAACTCTGTAGCATTGGAGAAGTTTCAATGTGAGACAGAATGAATAAGAAGAATCAAAGTATGGCAGAAAGATAAAAGTTTCTCAAATCTGAAAAGATGGGAGAGTACTTTAGTATCATGTTTATGATCATCTTAATGATTAAGATACCATATCACAATTGGTCCTCTAAAGTCATCTTAGTGCATTCTTATGACTAAGAAGAGGAGTCATGAATTGTTGAAATGGTTAAATCAAAAAGATGAGTCATACTTCGTTCCAAAACAATTCTTAGAGTCATACTCCAAGATTGTAACTTGAGTGACATATCTTAAAGAGGGTTTGTTAACACTAGTCAAATGTAAGAGTAAAAGGTTATCTACTCTTGTACATTTGAAATTGGTAAGTTGTGATGTTTTGGATAAAACAGAGACCAACTTAGGCCAATTGTGTAAAGTTTTAGTCTTGATAAAGAATCCACACTATCTCTTGAATATTTGACAAGGGAGTCTTATATGTCAAGAGGACAGTAGGAGTCTTAAAGCTCTTGAAAGTTTCAAGACTTAATTAAGAATAAAACCTAAAGTCCTTCACTAGCACACGACTTGAGGTTTATAACCTATCGTGTTGAAATTTTTATGCCTATTCAAGTTGGCTTTGCATAGGAGTTCTGAGAGTTCTCAATTGGTTGCACAACTACTTGGAAGCAATGGCAGGCACCTGAGCTGCCAAATGGCAAGAATTTAAGATTGCACAAGTTTAATCAATATGAGTTTGGATTTGTTACTAACCTTGTCTTGTGATTATGGTTTTGACAAATTCACATGGATAAGAACACATACACTATTAAATCTAAGTGTCATAAGGTTTCTCTCCGATTCATGAAAATGATGGTGAGGAAACACTTTCACTAAGTAGATTTTAGCTAGATAGCAATTGTGATATTTGCATTCTCAAAGTCGTTAGTGGAGCGTGTGTGGTTTACCGGCACACTAACATGGACTTGTGAGAAGTGGCAAAGGTCTAAACAATTGAGACTATGATTACGGCATCCCTTTTCATAGTTTTAAAATTGTTTAGACACACATGTGAGCTATCTAAGAGAGGTGTATGATTTTGATAAAGTTTTATCAAAACAATCTAGTATCAGAAATCTGAACTTTGGTAAGAAAGTCAGCTGATTTCTGAGTACATGTCAAAGCTAGTTGGAGCATAAGTGTTATGCTAATAATCATCATGTTAGTGGGAGCATGATAATTATGACAAAGGTTGCAAGTTAGCAATGTTAATTATAGAAAACAAAAGTTTCAATTCGTGAGGTTGCAGGGGTTCAAAAAGTTGTTTTGCTATAATTAAGGGAGAGGAAATTATACTTCATTTCAATTCTGAAAGCTTAGATTGAGATTTTAATCGTATTTAATCAAGGATATATATATATATATATATATATGAATTTCATGTTGGAATGGCTCAACATAAGGAAATTCTATATATGGGTCCATTATTTGCGTTCTAAAATTCGATTATGATTACGGCATCCCTTTTCATAATCTGAATTTTGAGAACTTGGCAAATTGAAATGGAAATATTATAGCAAAAGACTGGTTTAGTCTTTATGTGAGACATCATGAATCGTGTCCCATATGCTTCGGATATAGGATCGATTACATGTGCTATATTCATCCTTTCTAAAATTTTCCAAATGCCTGGGCATTATGAAGGGAAAAGGTCTAGAATTGGATATGACGAAAATGATTAAGCAATTGTCGAGGACAATCTAAGGTTTACCAAATATTGGTTGCTCAAGGACAGTTGGAAGTATAATGTTAATTCTGGAAGGACCATATTGACATAATCTGTAAGGAGGCAACTCTTGTTCAGAAGTGATAGTCAAAATGGAATATGGAAATGTTTCAAAGTTAGAAATTATTCAATCTGTGTAAGATTAGGAAACTTAATGAAAGAAGGATGTTTCCAAGGAGCTGATCTCCTTTGGAATGCTCTGTAATGATTGTTGTCAAGTCTTTCTGACTTTGTGCATAATCATTAAGAGGATCAATGCATATAAGTTTAGAATCTAACAAATTTCAGTAAATGGCATGAATTTGGAATTCTTGCATTTGCAGTAAGGATTTGGGACTGTGAAAAGAGGATCATTGGAGTGATGTTCAATTGATCTATTTTACAAAGTAAAGATCATAGACAAACATAGTATGCATACTTGGTGTATGGCATGACTAGTGTTTAGAAAACATAGTGTACATGCTTGGAGCATGGGACAACTATTGTTGTAAATTCAAGTATAAAGTTGATAAAACCGAAACAATGAATAATGAGTAATCAGTATGGTGATAAATAAAAGTGTTTATTTATATTCATAGGGTTTGATACCATATTTGATTCATTTATTCTTGTGTTTCACTTTGCATGTTATGACTTCCAGAATAACTAAGTCGCTCTTCCAGAATGATTAAGTTATTCAAACCATCCACAGTCGGTCATATGTTGGAAGTAGATATGAATCAAGACTATCATGGGTTGGTTTGTACAGGTCCAAGTTGGTGGACAAAGTGGTGCTACAACACTCATGAGTGCTCCTAAGTTCTGAGTATTGGATTCAACCCGCGCTCATTTGAATCACTTCATGGATTTTATCACGAGTGATCATGAGACGATAATATCTTATATTCTTCAAACCTAGAGATATGAGTTGTTACTATGAGTTGGTTATACATTGATTGCACGAAAACGCATTGGTAACTCGATGTTATAAAACGTGCCTTTGTGTATGATTCAACAAGTAGTAGAACAAGCCATATGAGTCGAAGTTTATCCATTCCTTTTACCTCCGGGATAAAAGCGATATATGTGGGCCCTTCGATGATTTAAAGATGATACATGTGAGTGCTTGGCCAAGCCAGGACTGATTTGATTTGTTCAATCAGTCAGTCATCATGAATCGGAAATCGGGAAACAACAAATAGACAGAGAGAATGATTGATAATCCATGTCTTAGTCCATATGATATCTAGAATGGAGGAATATATGATCCCTTGTCTAATGGACAAGTCATTGACAAAGGTCAGAGTTCATCGACAAGGTCAGAGTTCGACAGAAGCTTTTGAGAGCTACGATTGCTGATCGGTTCCTGAAGTCATACGCAATAATAGTTTTAGACTTATCCAAGTGGGAGACTGTTGGATTAATGTCTAAGTCCATAACTATAATTGGTAAGACTTGACCCGACCCGGCATGGTCCATTTGGGTTGCATGGCATCATGCATTTGGATAGACTATAATGAGAGAAATAACACTTAAGGTTGGTTAATATATTATAAGTTCTAATATATTAATAAGGTTATTTAAGTAGTGTTGATCAAGAATTAATTTGGAATTAATTAAGTGATCAAAAGGAGACTAATTAAATATATGGGTTGATTGTGTAAATCATTCATTCTTATATATGTGGGCTTGTGATCCAAGATTCCTTATGTTGGACTAAGTCCATGGGGTGACCCATGGATACTCCATGGAGGTTAAAATCCATGGAGCATAAGGAATGGGTAAAGTTATGAGTTACATGGTGTAACCCTAATAGCCACCATATAAAAGAATCCCATGGCTCAAGAAATCGTGCACTAATGTGTGAGTGTGAGGGCTAGAAGATTTCAAGGAGTGTTCAAGTTTCTCTCAAGTTATTCCAAGTGTATTTGGTGTTTGTGAACCATTTGAGGTGTCACACTTGGGGCACTAGGCACTCAAGCTTCATGAAGACATTCTACATCAAAGAGGTATGTATTCTATCTTGTTATATTTATTATTTTGTATGCTAGATTAGGATAATACCTTGGATGTTCATAATTGTATGTATAATAGAGAAAACATAGATCCAAGGTATTTAGGGTTGCATGTACACTTAGGAGTGTTAGAATGCTCATAACCCAACAGGAACCACTCGTCCCAACGATGCACTCAACTCAGAACTCAATTCCCGCAACCCATGCGTACCTCACTTATCCCATTCTTTCGGATTGCGATGACCACACCTTACTCAGAACATAATGACTCCCTATCATTGAGGAGAACCCGTTCTCGCCCCTGGTACGACCACCAGGTTCCCAAAAACTCATAAATTAGGGCCACCCCATGCCTAAAACTCTTCTGCGCCATGCTCTGATCACAGAGTACTTTATCATGACAACTTCTCGCTGACTAGTGTGTACTATGTCTTCCCGTAGCAACACATCAACCTCTCACTGACTGGTGAGTACTACGGCTTCCCGCGGTATCACCACTACCTCTCACTAACTGGTGAGTACTACGGCTTCCCGTAGCATCACAACAACCTCTGACTAGTGAGTACTATGGCTTCCCGTAGCATCACAACAACCTCTGACTAGTGAGTACTACGACTTCCCGTAGCATCACAACAACCTCTGACTAGTGAGTACTACGGCTTCCCGTAGCATCACAACAACCTCTGACTAGTGAGTACTACGACTTCCCGTAGCATCACAACAACCTCTGACTAGTGAGTACTACGGCTTCCCGTAGCATCACAATAACCTCTCACTGATTCACAATCTGCGGATCAATCATAGATAGGTGTATGCACTTACCCAAATTATGCATTACTATATCTGGCGGCAGTCGTCATAACAAAACACCCTTCCCTGCTACGATCCATATTCTTGGACAATCTCACTTGCTGTCATTAACCGAAAGGGCTCCCACTGGAATCATCGATGCTTGACCCACCACTTGTCGTCTCCACTCAAGACTCAAAATTATCCGAAATCCAATGCATTAAATTCGGATACCTCGATACACCACATAGGACCTCACGACGTCTCGTCTCATCCACTGATCTTCCTGTTCCATAACCTGAAATTGGTTGTCTAATCAACTTCTGCCCTTTCCAAGCTGAATAACAGCCCCATCATTGAACCAAAATTTCTCAACCGCCGAACTCACCCTATGAGCCAACCATCTCGAATTCACCATTATGACCTTGAAGAATTCCCGTTCACCCCAAGGTCTCCGATCAACGGCCACTTTCCGTGGAGGCACTCATCCTTTTAAAACATAACACATGCATTATCTCGCTCTGCACCTCGTCTCAATCACCAACAACCTTGGGCTCAATGAATTCGCACCACCGGTCTCTATATCCAGATCTCTAACCATTCTCGATCGAATCTCTGATCCCCTCAAGAAAATACCAAGTTCTCCCCCACTTAGGGTTCGAACCATCCCCAATCGACGCACCAGCAATCTATCACACCGACTGTTTCCATCAGTAATCATCGCACCTACTCTTGGAAGGTGCTACGCAACGCTCGATGATCTCCCGACAGAGATTGAGCAACTCGAAATGCCCTGAAACTCTGATGAAATCCTTAGAACTTCCCACCATGACTGCCTCTAGTCATTCAGAATCTCACACCATTCCATCACCGGGCCTCCCAACTGTCCAGTATTAAACCTGACTCTTAGTCTGGAAGTAATGATCTACCGTACTCCTCATCATCGACTCCTCAACCAACGTTCCATCACGTCACTTATCATAAGAGCAGAAACCATATTTCCACTCTTAATACCCATCAAAGACAATAAGGGCCACTGCCCTGATATACTACTTTTGATCGTCTGACGCTGCAGCTAACACATGTCCTACTATACTCAATTAGGGTGTATCCTGGTACTTGACCATCTCAGTCCCCACTGACGACCTGTTCAAGCTATATATTTACCTCGCGGCAGACCTACTGCCATATACTCTGGTTGGAGATCACCATCCGTGCAATCCCACAGGGCTCACCCCCAAACTCAAAAACGGAAATCTCATCACCTCTTACGTCTCCCACAGGGAACGGAAATAGCACCACTCGGGTCACAGAAAGGGACCTCTCCACTATCGGCCGGTCGCCCGGCCCAGACCGTATTCTCCCATAATGCACCATCCCTACTCATCCCTGAGTCTTGCGACTCCAACTGGCATATCACCCACAATCCCTCGGAGCTCACTCGATTTCCCTTTTCAAGGTATGCTCCACTAAAACTTGTTCATCAAGGCCTTCTGGCCCCATACTCATTCACCTCTGATCTCAGTCCAGACAATCCCTACGGAATAACCGGTAAAAACCAGAAATACTAACCGCCACATGTCATGGTACTCAAACCGCGTGGCCACCTCTCGATCTGCTATGAATCAAGGTACCTGCACCATGTTATCTCCTCTTAATCTTCTACGAATCATGGTACTCGAACCATGTACCCGCTTCTCATTCCACCTCACATCATGGCACTCGAACCATGACATCACCTCTCGACCTGCTACAACTCATGGTACTCGAACCATGACGTCACTTCTCAATCCGCTACTTATCATGGTACTCGAACCATGACATCACTTCTCAATCCGCTATTTATCATGGTACTCGAACCATGTCATCACTTCTCAATCCGCTACTTATCATGGTACTCGAACCATGTCATCACTTCTCAATCCGCTACTTATCATGGTACTCGAACCATGTCATCACTTCTCAATCCGCTACTTATCATGGTACTCGAACCATGTCATCACTTCTCAATCTGCTACTTATCATGGTACTCGAACCATGACATCACTTCTCAATCCGCTACTTATCATGGTACTCGAACCATGACATCACTTCTCAATCTGCTACTTATCATGGTACTCGAACCATGACATCACTTCTCAATCCGCTACTTAAAATCCTCCGTATTAGCCTTTTGGATCACCGCGGTCATCTCGTCATGAATCATACGGCGAATCTCATCATCGCTAACACCGCTGCTCTCCGGTGTGTGTGGTGTACCAACCATGATGTCTCTGAAACACAACACAAAGATACCAGAGACTTGATCGAGTATACTCGCACTCGATCACCCAAACCTACTTGTTCCTTGGTACCCTAAGGATTCTTACTTGGACTGCTCACTGATCTGGTGTTTCCAGTAGTACGGGCCCTATACTACCTTTCACACTGCATCAGTATTCATCCCAAGTCCTCCTCCTAGGATCCCAGATCACAAGTACTCTACACCTCGCTAAGCATAGGCTACCCTTCGGTAGACCTCTCATAAGCTCCTCACTGCTACCTACTCACTCTCGAAGCATCACATAGCAGCAGTAATCTCCTAGGCTAAGACATCACAAATCAGGCCACTCTAGTCCTAATATGAATACCTAGCCTACTCTAGCATGCATAGCATATCATATCATATCTCATAATACATAATGTAAGGGTATTTTGGGAAATCACCATTCGGGCGCTGGCTGATCGTACACACTGCTCCTTTCTGCTTTTCTCAAAGTCTTTTACTCTTTTAGAAAAATTGTTCCTTTTTATGAAAAGCTTTCTCAAATCCTCAGTTTGAGTTCAGATACCCCCGAAGGTGCATCCGAATCCCTCAAACCAAGTCTCTGATACCAACTTGTAACGACGTAAATTTCCAAAATAATTTTTCATTTTCAATCATAATAAATTTCATAAGAACAATTTCAAAACCCATTGTGTCATATATTAACTCAATAAACAACCCCAGAATCTCAAGTACATAAATCTTCATCAGTGTGTACAGATCATGCCGGCGCCTTTCCGCGATCCTCGCTAGTACCTGAAACACATATCACATAACATGGTAAGCATAAATGCTTACTGAGTTCCCCAAAATACCACATACAAAACATACGCCACTCAAGGCCATAGCTCTATGGGACCTTCCGATCCATGAGTCTCAGGGGACTTCCGTCCCAACCCTGGTAGACCTTCCGGCTCTACCCATAATGACCTTCCGGTCCTCATCATCTTGACCTTCCGGTCCATACACTGTTGACCTTCCAGTCCATATCATAATGACCTTCCGGTCCATACCATACTACTCATAACATAATATAGCACATACATATCGCATAACAACATATATCACAAATTCTGCATAGCATATAAGACCTTCCAGTCACACATAATTACCACTCTAGGTAAAGTATAGTGAGAAGACTCACCTTGCATGATGTCGGATACCCTCTCGTGCTCGATAACCCGACCTAGCCTCCTCCTATCAAAATGATAACATCTCTAATCAAAATCCTCTCAGGTTCTCATCCTTAATAATGGGTAGAAGACCATTCTACCCCTCTCTGACCTCTCTTGAATCAGGTTGACCAAAACCCCAAGGTCAACTGAAGTCAACTCTAGTCAACGGTCAAACTTTGACCAGACTCGTCGAGTGCACATGGGTGACTCGGCGAGTCCAAGCGTGTCATCTGAATCATCCTATGGCCTCTCTCGGCTTGTCGAGTTAACCCTTCACTCGACGGGTTACCACGGGTCACGAATCGCGGGGCAACCCGACTCGACTCGTCAAGTCCCTATATGGACTCGGCGAGTTCCCTCCCTGGAAACACTCAAATGACCTACTGAGGTCAGATCTGTTTCTCTAACCTATAGATCTGACCTTCCCATACACAATAATCACATAAAGGTCCAACCTTTACACTCATGCAACACTCATAGGGCTTCTTTTGGTGAAATAACTTCTAAAATGGCAACCTAGGTTCATATCTCCAAGGGAATAGTATAAAGCAGGATGTTTGGGACTCTCTGGACCTCTTAAGATCTAGATCTAAGAAGCATTCCACCTTGGGATCTCATATACTTTGAATCCAAGCTAAAGAAGGCATAAGAAAACCCTAGATTCAACTAGATGACCATATACACGAGAATGAGCATAGATTAATACCTCTAACAGCCTCTTTTGATCAAATGGAAGTAGATCTAAGCTCCACAATCCATCTAGCTTGCCCTCCTTCCTTCTTTCTTGCAAAGATCACACTAGAAGTGGTGAATATGGCTTCCTTTCTCACTCACAACACTCTCTGGTTCTCTGGTGCTTTCAAGGGTGAAGGTGGCCGAAAATGAGGCCATAAGATCCCTTAAATAGGGCACAGGCCCGAGGATTTAGGGTTTCTGTCCACAGCGCGGACTCGTCGAGTCCCTTCATTAATCCAGTCAGCAAATCGCGATCCTACTCGACGAGTCTAGGCGTCAACTCGTCGAGTCCCTCCTCATAACTCAAAAAGAAATACTCAAATTGTCATGCCTGGAAATCCGGATATTACATTCCATCAAAAAGTCATTTTTGACGCTTATTGTTTTTAAATTGACTAGCCCGAATATGCGGGCGTTACATCAAGCCAGGGGCAAACCCTAATTTTTAGGGTTTGCACCTTATTTAAAGTCCTTAAGTCCCTCAAGCTCATTACATTTTTAGCATCCATTGCCCTTTAAGTACAAATCTCGAACCCTAGCCTTCCTGAGTGCATTTTTGAGTTTACCTTGTGTGTTAGGGTGTTATTTAGTGGTTTTGAAGAAAAAGGAAGTGTGGGAAGAAGCAAAGGAGAAGAAGGAGCTTGTAGATCCAGAGCTTGTGCACCATTTATAGCCCATTGAAGGTATACAATCTGAAACTTGATCATTCAAAGCTTAGCTCTAGGTTTAGGGTAGATATTAGCATCTTTTGGTCCCGTAACTTGGTTTGTTGGAGTATGAGCTTCTCCAGGCCATTTGAGTTGTCCTTTTGGACTCTTGGAAGTGTTTGGAGTCATAAAAATCGTATCTTGGTGGTTAAGACCCAACCATGCAAGCGTTAGTGACCACCCAAGTGAGTTAATGGACTTAATTTATGGTTTGAACCCCATCCATGCATGTAAAAGCATTAATTTTTCAACTTTATGGCTTAAGACGTTAATTTGAGCTTGGATATAAATTTTGGATGTTAAAGTTGAAGGGATTAAGACTTTGGAGCTAGTAAGGGATGACTGGCTAGTACGTTGGGCGTACTCTTGAGTACTGTACGTGTACTAAGCAAGTGCCCTGATCTCAAATTTCCATCAGCGTACGCTGGGTGTACGAGTCACGTACGTCGCATTTACGATGTCTTTGAGCTTTCAAGATTTTGGGCTCGTATGTTAATTGGGAATTGTACTTGTTTAGGTTGGGCCTCATGTCCGCCGGTTGTACCAGGTCATTTTTGGGCTTAAGGCCATGTTGGGGTTCTTGGGCCATATTGGGCCTTAGAGGCCTTGTAGTTGGGCTTGGATGCCTTTTTGGGCTTTTATGGATTTTGGCCTTAGGGGGAGATAAGCCCAATGAGGCAAGGGTAATGGATCCCTTTTTTCCTTAAGTCAAGAATTAGGGTTTTGGACTTTCGGGATAGAATGTGGCCTAATTTCTAATTAGGGTTTTATGCTTGTGTGATAGGGAGAGGATTTCGCGAGTCATCCACTGAGTGTGATTTGATACCTACAGTCTGAGGTGAGTTTTCCTTCATTATATCTGTGGGTCGAAGGCACCAATGTCGGCCCATTAGTTTATGATGTAGTGTGGTGATTGTATTTGTGACAATTGTCAGTTTTTCCTGTATTTCCTTGATGACTTTGTGATTCCTGTTATGATATTATGTGGTTGTAGTAGGGTGAAATACACCCAATATCCGGTTGAAATAGACCGAAGGGGATTGCAAGCACCCAGATATACTTGACAGTATCCAGTTGAAACAGACCGGAGGGGATTACAAGCACCCATATATGATTGACAGTATGCAGTTGAAATAGACCGAAAGGGTAGGAAAGCACCCATATATGTTTGGCTGTATGTTTGTTTGATATGTGGTATTTTGGAGCAACTCGCTAAGCTTTGTGCTTACAATTTTCAGTTTATGTTTCAGGTACTTCCATTTTGAAGAGGAAGGGCCCAGCCTAATCGCACCACATCACCCTATGGTTTCCGCATTTAGAGATTTTGGGAATTTGTACTCTGATAACATGTTACTATGACACTTCTTTGACTATTTTGATATTAGTGTCTTGTGACTGAATGAAATTAAAACAAAAATTTTATCCGTATTTTTGGGATGTTACACCCGAACAATTGGCACATCACCCACAATCGCCTTACCCTTCTCCCGCGTTCCCATAACATAGGCGACAAATCCAGAACAACCCTGCTGAATATAACGTCTGGCCGTAGCTGCTGAACACAGAACCAGCCCGTGCTGAACACCCTCTCCCTGAATCACCAACTCTCCCCCACTTGGGGTTCAGATACGCACCAGCTACTGTTCACAATCAATCATTGCCCCATTGGGGCTAAGCCAATCCATCCCTACAATAACCTTGCTCTCACGCAGGGGAATATGAACCAAATAAATCGGATACCGCTCGTGGAACAACTCCAGGACACAACCCTGATGAACCCTAGATACACGCATAGGTCGATCATTAGCAATCTCAACCTCTAATGGACAATCCAACTCCCCCAGAGCATTACAAAACCTCTTGCTGAGCGCAAGAGATACAAAACATCGGGTAGCCCCTAAATCAAACAATACCAATGCAGAGATACCGTTCACAAGGAATGATCCTAAAATAAAACACACAAATATAAGCAGAAAATCAACATAAATAAAGATATAAGGAGAAGATACATACCCGTCACCACATATGGTGTTGCACGAGCCTCCTCGACTGTCAACTGAAAAGACCTGGTCCACAAAACAGGCGCATCCGCCTTCCCCTGGCGGCCATTTGTGATCCTCAAAGTCATCGGAGCGGGAGCTGCCACCGGTCCTGCCGCTGCTAGACTCAAACAATCGGCATTTTGATGGCCCTCTGATTGCAATGGAAGCAAATAAGGCTCGTTCCCTGGCTAGTGGCTGTGTAATCACGACTAAAATTCCTAGTCTAACCGCACTTATAGCAGCCTGAACCACCACCACCCCTGCAAGATCCATTGTGCGTCTTGCCGCACTTGACACAACGGACCTGACCCTGTTGGCCTCTTGATAACGTCTATTTTATGCATATATTTATGATGTTTTCTTATTACTTTATACTATGTTTTATGCTATTTAGAACTAAAAGATACTTAATATGCTTTGAAATATTCAATTACAGTTAAAATGGGAGCTGGAATGCCAAAGGAGGAGAAATGAGCTAAAAAGACGCAAAAAGGATATTGTTGGCAGATTGACCCCTCTTCAGTGTTTCGGGTATATCTGATGACTCCTAAGTCCAATTGACGAGATTCAAAATGTTTTGAAAACTAGACGCAATTTCCAACGACTTATGTGTGAGGTCCTTTTCGCTAATTCCACATTTATCTTATCCAAAATCGGCCTTGAAGATGAAGCATAAAAGCTGGACGGAAATTCCCTCCAAATTACTTATTCCCCAAGCATCACTTACCTTATTTCTATTTGCTTAATCCCTAAGCCACCATTGGTTTCCTTATTCTAATCCAACTCTTATATTCCATACTAATTCCATCTCCCTTCAACTATAAATACCCCATATTATTCCACCATTTTCATAATCTATGATATTCCACTTCGACTTGTGCGACAAGAAAACTTCATAGCTGCCGTTTTGAGGGTCTAGAAAGCGGCCATAAGGCCATTAAGCTGATATGGAGTGAAGATCTGAAGGATTAGAGAGCGGATTTGTGTCGGTAATCATGTGGTTTGTTATCGTGACCATGTTTAGCATTCCACTGTGATACTACTATGTTTTTACTTTCTGATTTTGGTATCAAAACCATTTGCTTTGAGTTTATGTTTAGATAAAACCTTGATTTGTGGATTAATTGATATATTGGATTATTTTATTTGTGTTTAATTTATCTTGTTAAGCTTGTTAAAAGATCCTCATGTGTTAATGACAATTATTTTCTGTTAATTATTAAGTATATCGAGTTGTATGAACGTCTGCTTGATTGCTTGCCTCTTATGATTTTGATGACCATCAAGATTATATGACTAGGAATATTGAACATGAAACTAGGGTTAACTAGGAAATAAGTAAATTAATGTGTGAGCATATGTGACGACCAACCACATATGAGCTAATTGAATTAACCAATTCGATTAACTATTATTACAAGTCTTGCTTGATACGAACTGAACACTAGGAAACATGTTAGTTTAATCAATTGATCACTGCCTGAATTGACTTGTTTGCTAAAGGATTAGTAATAATGAACATGAACCTAATCATTTTAGAAATCGGTGAACATGAATAAATAAATTTGTGTGTGCAATTGTCTATGATTTTAAGGTGTAATCTGTCTAAACCAAAGTACCTAAAGAGATTTGTCTTCCTGCCAGTTTATCGAGATTTGCTATTTCGTAATTTGTTTGAGATTTAATTAAACATTTATTTATTCCTTTCGTATGTTTTGTAACCTATAATCAAATATTTTAAATTAATTCACTACTGTTCCCCTTGTGTTCGGCACCCTTGCTTATCAAAGCTATACTATACTTGATCGGGTTCACTGCCTGTAAGGTGTGGTTTACATGCGATAAATTAGGAATTATAAATAAAAAACTAGTGCATTAAATATTCACATCACCTCTCGATCTCGAATCAAATACTTTGGGCTCCTTGCCTGAGCCCTCTGAACCCTAAGCCTGATCTGAGTTCCTCTTCCTCTCCATCTCCAATTCAATCTCCCTCTCCCTAGCGGACGCTATCATATCATCATCTGTCCTCCAACTGGATCGGCTCACAAACTACCAGATATTACTCCTAAAAATCTCACGGTATCTCTCCTTCTTCATCTCCTCATCCGCCACATACTGTAGAACCAGCAACGCACTCTCGCGGAACATAGCGATGATCTCATCCACCGTCTCAGTAGTCTAGCGGAGATCCTGAAACTCTCGCGCCAACTACTGGACCGCAATCACAGGTGCGAACTCGGCCCGAAATCTCATCACAAAATCCTCCCAAGTCATGGAATCAATCACCTCGCCTCCCAGGTCATGTCCAATCTGCTCCCACCAGTCTCGAGCTCTGTTTTTCAGAAGACAGGAAACAAGTCTGACCTTTTCCCTATTAGGACAACTGCTAGTGCGGAAGGCGTTATTGACATCCGCTAACCAACGTTTACTCATGATCGGGTCCTTCTTCCCGAAGAACTTTGGGGCTCCACATGCTTGGAAATCACAAAAAGACCAAGCGCTCCTCTAAAACCTCCATGATACCCTCCTTGATGTACCAAAGATGACTGAAGTTTGATCAAGAATAATGTGGGTAATCACTGACGAAATGAACTCCCACATCTGATAATCCAACTGTCCGGCTCCAGAACCTGAACCTGAACCCTCACCAGCACCAGGATCACTACCAGGTCTTCCTCGAATGACCACGATACGGAAAATAGACCATTCAAACCATCAGACCACACAAAAATATTTACATATCAAGGAATCCCATACCCTACAAGCTTCCTAGTATCATTGCAGCTTTCCTTTACTCGAGCATGGATCCTCTGCTTTCAGTAGTACGCGCACATACTACCTTCCACATCTATCCGTACTTTCCTCAAGAATTGCTTTGAATCCTCCGATTCACTCCCTTATCCATACATACAATCCTCAGAAGACAAGGCTCCCAACACTAAATCTCTTCCTAGGATTTCCTAGGGCAACCACCACTCTACTCCCTGCCATCAGCTGCATAAAGAACTTTCCCGTAACTCGCTCTAACTAGCTCACAAATACAATTAGATATCACCGACACTAGATAATTCTTCGAATGAAAGGTCTCACACTACAACGGTTGGACTCAGACAAGAGTTGCGCAATAGAGTTAAAACCTAACCTTCTAAAATTATTTAGTCTCAATAATATGTAACTTAGCATATTCACTTACTAGTTAGCTGAAGTTAATGGGAACTCCTAAAAGAAGAAAGCAAGCAACATTCAAGCATCGGGTAATCAGAACAAGCATAACCCAAACATGTCATCCTATCACTGACTGATCAATACTAGCATGCAAGTCTACAAGCTCATACAACAGGCATACAAACGCATCTCACCTAGCATGCTATCATGCAAATCCTGAGTAGATCCTTATCCGTAAACTAGCATGCGATTTCATAAATATACAAATCAAAGCATATCATAAAACATGTATGGGTATTTTGGGAAAACTTATTTGAGCTCAGTCGCTTTCATGCACCACGCCTCTTTTCTTTATTAGAGAACTCTTTTATAAATATTTCCTTTTGAAAAGTTGCAAAGATAATAATTATTATTCTAGTGGGAACATAATTATTATGGTAAGTGTTGTGAGTTAGCAATACTATATATAGGAAACAAAGTTCTAATTTGCAAAGTTGTAAAGGTTGAAAAGTTGTTTCGCTATAGTAAGGGAGTGGATACTTATACTTTATTTCGAATCTAAAAGTTTAGATATAAGTATTAATCAAACTTAGTCATGGATATATATGAATACCATGTTGAAATATTTCAACATTGGAAATTCTATATATAGAAATATTATAGCAAAACACTGGTCAAGTATCATGTCTTTATGTAAGACATTATGAATCGTGTCCCATATGCTTCAGATATAGGATCGATTGCATATGCTATAATATTCACGTGTTCTAATTTTCCAAATGCCTAGGGTATTAAGAGGGAAAAAGGACTAGAACCATATATGACTAAAGTGGTTAAACAACTGTCAAGGACAATCTATGGTTCGCTAAGGATTGGTTGCTTAAAGACAGTTGGAAGTATAGTAATGGATGGACCATATTGACATTATTATGAATAGACAGAATTCTATTAATAATGCATTGTCATATGGAAAATATGGAATGTTTTCATAATGGGAGTTGGATATTAAGAACCTATGTGTAGGTTAGAAACTTTTATGCAAGAAGGATGTTCAAAGGAATGTACTTTGAATTTGAGACTTCGCTTCCTTGGAATTGTTTTGTTATCAATCTCCAGTGGAAAAGTTTTGAAATATCGTTGGAAAAGTCTCTGTGACTTTGGTACCTCGAAAGTACAAAAGATACATTGCATGATAGTTTAGAATCTAACACATTCTTATAGTGGCAAGAATTAGATATTCTTACACTAAGTAATAAGGATTTGGAATTGTGAAATGAGCATCATTGAAATGTTTTCAACTGATCTATTTCACAAAGTAAGGACCATATATAAACATAGTGTGCATGCTTGGAGCAAGGGATAACTATTGTTTTAATTCAAGTATTAAGTTGATTAATCGAAACGTTATATAATGAATAATGTGTAATCAATATGGTGATTAAATAAAAGTTGTTTTGTTTATATTCAAAAGGTTTGAGAGCATATTGGATTCGATTATTCTTGTGTTACACTTCGCATGTTTTTACTTCCCGAATAATAAGATTATTCAAACCATCCACAGTCGATCATACTTTGGAAGTAGATATTGAGGCAAGAATGTCATGAATCCGTCTGTACATTGTCTTAGTGTTAGACATAGAACAAGTTTGCTATAGTGTTCATGAGTACTCTTGTAATAAGATTTGAGTATTGGATTAAACCCACGCTCATCTGAACCACTTCATGGATTTCATCACGAGTGATTGTGAGACGATAATATCTTATATTCTTGAAACGGAGACATATAGTTGCAGTTTACAAGTCGGTTGCACATTGATGATATGTAAACGAACCAGTAACTTGGTGTTATAAAACATATTATTGTGTGTGATTTGATGAGTAAGTAGAGCAAGCATATGAGTCGAAGTTTATCCATTCCTTTTACCCTATGAGGGATAAAAGCGATATATGCGGGCCCCTCGATGATTTAGTGATGACACCCTAAGCGCTTGGCCAAGCCTGGACTAATTTGATTTGTTCAATTAGTCGGTCGTCATAAATCGGAAATCGGGAAACAACACATGGACAGAGAGAATGATTATAATCCATGTCTCATGTCCATATGATATCTGGAATGGAGAAATATATGATCCCTTATCTAACGGACGCGTCAGAGTTCGACAGCGGCTTTTGAGAGCTACGATTGCTAGTCGTTTTTTCAAGTCGTACTTGCAGTTATAGTTATTAGACTTATCGAAGTGGGAGACTGTTGGATTAGGTGTCTATTCCCATAACTATAATTGGTATGTACTTGACCCGAGAATAGCATGGTCCATTTTGGGTTGCATTCACCGAAGCAATTTGATAGGAAGGATATTTGAGAAAGTGGTTATTTGTGATTTATTAATATATTATAAGTATAATATATTAGTTGAGAAAGCATATTATTTAATTAGTATTGCTCAAGAATTAATTTAGTGATCAAAAGAGACTAATTAAATTAACGGGGACTAATTAAGTAAATCAGTTATACTTATAGTTTGGGCTAATAATCCATGTTGATTATGTGGACTAAATCTTTGTGGAGTCCATGAAGATTTAGTCCAAAGGGTTTATCATATGGATTATTGGATTAAAGGCCCAAGGAAGTGGATTAGGGTTTACAAGTTGAAACTCTTGGAATTCTACATTATAAGTGTAACCCCTAAAACCCTAAAATCGGTACGTGTGCATTCCAAGAAGATGCTAGCCATTTTTGGTGGTTCATAACTCCCTCTCATCTGTACTCCTCTTGCTCTTGGAGTTTTGTGAACCATTTGAGGCATCACACTTGAGGTGATAAGCTCTTGAAAGGCCAAATTCTATAAGCTACAATATAGAGGTATTCATCGAACTTGATTTTACGTTTTAAATATCAAATTGTATGCTAGTTGTAGGTTTCATGCTTTAGATAATTTTTGTTGCATGTATAACTAGAAAAAAAACTTAGATCCAAAGCATTAGGGTTGTATGTGCACCATAAGAGTGTTATAGTACATAAAACCCAACAATGGTATCAAAGTCATGGGTTGTTTTCTGTTATATTGATGCATGGCTAATTGTTCAAAGTTGAAGCAAGTCGAAAACTGCACTCTGACAGAAGGACTCGACGAGTCCATACATAAACTCGACGAGTCCATAAGCTGACTCGACGTGTCGGACAGTCTGTTTACAGTTTTTCATGTTTTTTGGCCTGTTTTGGATTAGGATCATTACCACAAAGTGTTTTAGTTCATAAAATTTGATTTTGTTGATATGGTAATGATTATCCCTAGGGGTGTGCAAAAAACCGCACAAACTGCAAAAACCGCCTGCACCGCACCAAACCGCACCGCATAATGCGGTTTAGAATTTCGTGGTGCGGTTTGCGGTTCGTCATTTTATCAAACCGCACTATGCGGTGTGGTTTGCGGTTTGTATTTATAAAACCGCGGTTCAAACCGCACCGCACCGCACCGCATGTTATATATATACTTTTTTTCTTTACTTTCTTATAACTTCGATCACGATTTAGAAACTATGTATTTAAATATATTTCTTACAATAATCAAGTATCTATAACGTAACATTAAATCACTATTAGATCAAGATCCCACGGTTTACAAGAATATAACAACTATAACGGCGATATAAAACAATAACAGTGACACCTACAAAACTATAGTAGCATGAATCACAATTTATTAAAAACAATTTAACTTGAAAATTGTATTTGTTTTTATAAAATAAAAGCAATCAGTTTTTTTAACCGGGTCAGTTTTTTGGTTTTTTGATAGATTTAATGTTGAACAACTCATCAAACCGCAACCAAACCGCATAAACCACCCGCATCAAACCGCACCGCATAACGCGGTTTTGAACATCTGTGGTGCGGTTTGCGGTTTCTAAAATATTTAAACCGCATATGCGGTGCGGTTTGCGGTTTTGACTCTAAAGTGCACCAAACCGCATCGCGCACACCCGTAATTATCCCCATCCAATAACATGATGATTGCCAAATTAAAATATAATTACTTGATTTTGTGAAAAACTAATTATTTGTAAAATTGGAATCATTTTGCTACAAGAGTTGAATTAGATCAATTTAGTAAAAGATAAAATGGTATGACTATTTTATTAGTTTAATGTTTGATCTAAATGTTTCTTGAAGAGTTTCATAACTTGTACTCAAGTTATGGAACTTGAAAAGTCTCATTCATGAAACAAATTAACTCCTTAAGTTATGGAAGTCAAGAGTCTTGAAAGATTACACAACTTGCCATCAAGTTTAGGAATCTAAAAGGTTTTGAAGAGTTTCAAAACTTGCCCTCAAATTTTGGAATTTAAATTTTGATTAAACGTTTTAATTGTGAAATATTAAATTCTAAACCTTTTGGCTTCATAACTTAAATTTAGACTTAAAAGTTTAATTATGGCTTTGTTGATAATTAACTAAAAGATTAATTAAAAGAGTATTAATAAATCCATAATTATATGGTTTGAGTTTAATTAAATTAAAAGTCTAGTTTAATTAATAGATTAAACCACCTAGTATTTTAAAAGTTTAAAATACACCCTTATACTATAGAAAATTAAAAGTTTAATTTATTATATATGTATAAGTAAAAGGTCGGTGTTACCGTTAGTAGACCTCATTCATGAAGCTAGTCTATAAGGGGTGTTTAAGGAAATTGCCTATAAAATGGCGATTGAATGGGTATCCACTCTTACCCACCACACTCTTGACTAGTGGAGGGTCGTTAGCCGAACGGGTAGGATAGGACACTAAACACTCATTAAAATTATAATGAATTATAAAGTAACTAAACTCTTATAAATTCTCAATCTTAATTACTTTAGGAAAAATGTGAATTTGATACTAACCCATGAAATTGCACATTGCACCTTATTGGTCAGTTAGTGGAGCGTGTGTGGTTAACCGGCACACTAATGTGGACTAATAAAGGATGGAAATGGGTTTCTCGTAAATTATCATTGATCAATGGAGCGTGTGTGGTTAACCGGCATATTGATTAGGTGATTAATGACATCGAGAGTACCGAGCTAATTTGCATGGTTATTCACACATTGTTTGTGATCCTCGGTATCCCATTCACAAACTGGAAGGGCATAATCGAGATTAAACATGCCATTGAAAAGTTCAATGAATCTCAAAAGAATCTAGGAATTTGAATTCATTTAAAACCTAATATTCATTTTCGTTTTTCTTGGTGGAAATTGGTAAATCGTCATTTATCTACCTTCAAATATTTTGCAATTGGGTTACGGCATCCCTCTTCCGAATTGTAAAATATTGTGTCGGGTCCTAGCCTTAATATTTCATTTGGGTGTTATATTAAGGACTTAAATCATCTAACTTGAATTTCTCCCTTGTAGATGTCTAGTTCTGACAACTACGGTCTTCCTGAATCATATGGAAAAAGCTTTCCTCATGAAGATGATGTTCCCAGAAATCATACTTCACTTCCTCCACCTCCTCCAATAATTCTCCCTGACCCACATGTTCGGCGACTTGAAAAGTTTAAGGTCACTCAATCCCTATTGGCTAGCAAACACAAAGATGGAAAGTCTGTGTGTGCACACATCTTGGAGATGAAGTCACACATTGACAAGTTGGGAATGTTAGGTGTCGTTGTCTCGAAGAAGTTGGTTGTTGACTTGGTTCTTCAATCACTTCCTAAGTCATATAGTGAGTTCGTTAAAGATTACTATATGATAGACCACGACGTGACCCTTATCGATCTTACCTATTTGCTAATTGCTGCTGAATCAACAATGATTTGGCGCACTAGTAATGCAAATTTGATTGGAAGATCTACTTCCCAAGCTTCCATGGACATTGGCAATGGAAACATTCGAAGTCCAGAAAAGTCTTCTCTTCTTAATGGAAAGGGATCGGCCATGGTCGAACCATTAGACCAAATGATAAAAAGAATGGCTAAGTCTGAGATTGTCCCGCATGCCACTCCAAAAGAGTCTGTTTGCTTCTATTGCCAAGAGAAGGGGCATTGGTTGTGAAGCTGTCATATTTACCTGAAGGATCGCAAGGATGCTAAAGTCAAAGTGTTTGACTATGCTTCAGGATCGTTGAAATGAAAGGAAGCTTAAAGGAAAAGCATGATGAGTCTGATCGCGAAGAGATGGATTTTGATCGCATGGTTCGATGATCGGATTTTTGAGCTGCTACTTAGGAGTTATGATAGATTGCTTAGAAACATGTAGTAACATAGTTTTCATTTGTAAGAGCATTGTAAGGACAAGATTTTCCGCAATTTAATAAAGAAAATTTTGATTTTATCTTGTTTCATATTTCCTTGCAATGACATTTATGCAAATTGGTGTTTATATATTGTTAGCAATATTGGAAAATGGATTTGATTCTTTCGTTTGTGGTAGTGTCAAAATTTTACCAAATAAGGAAAAATTCTCATCACCCAAGTTTCAATTGGATAGAAACTTGGAATCATCCGACTTGTATTGTGTGATGAATGAGAACCTTCGTCTTTGGGAAATTAAGACTAATTCCTTGTTCACATGTATATGTGAGTCAAGTGAAGGACTACGGGATCAGGTACACTTGGTTGTGCACTGGTTAGGTCCACCACAAAGAACGATAAGACTATTCATCATGATTTACTAAAAGTTTAGTAAATATGATTATGTTTACAAGATTAAGTGTAATTCTCAATCATTGAAAAAGTATTAATGTATGGCAGAACGAATAAGAAAAATCAAGTTAGGCAGAAAGAAAAAAGTCTGTCCAATCAGAAAGGAAAGGAGAGTACTTTAGTATCGTGTTTTATGATCATCTTAATGATTATGAAAACCGTATCACAATTGATCCTCTAAGGACACCTTAGTGCACTTGTATGGCTAATAAGAGGAATCGTGAATTGTTGAAATGGTGAAATCAATTAAGGTAAGTCATACTTAATTCCAAAATTAAGTCTTAGAGTCATACTCCAAGATTGTTCCTAGAGTGACATATCTTAAGTAGGTTTATAACACATTTATAATTGGTAGTTGTGATGTCTTTAAGACAAGTACCAACTAAGACCAATTCTATGAAGTGTTTTTCCTTGATAAGAATCCGCACTAACTCTTAAATATTTGTTTGTCAAGGAGTGTTCCTTGACAAGAGAATCTTATATGTCAAGAAGTCAGTGGGAGTCTTAAAGATCTTGAAAAGTTTCAAGAACTAATCAAGAGCAAACCTAATTGTTTATTACTAGTTCTTGAAAAGTTTCAAGAACTAATCAGAACAAGCATAACCCAAACATGTCATCCTATCACTGACTGATCAATACTAGCAAGCAAGTCTACAAGCTCATACAACAGGCATACAAAGGCATCTCTCCTAGCATGCTATCATGCAAATCCTGAGCAGATCCTTAGCCCTAAACTAGCATGCGATTCATAAATACACAAATCAAAGCATGTCATAAAACATATATGGGTATTTTGGGAAAACTTACTTGAGCTCAGTCGATTTCATGCACCACACCCCTTTTCTTTATTATAAAACTCTTTTATAAATATCTCCTTTTGAAAAGTTGCAAAGATAATAATTATTATTCTAGTGGGAGCATAACTCTTATGATAAGTGTTGCGAGGTAGCAATACTATTTACAGGAAACAAAGTTCTAATTTGCAAAGTTGCAAAGGTTGAAAAGTTGTTTCGCTATAGTAAGGGAGAGGATACTTATACTTTATTTCGAATCTAAAAGTTTAGATTGAAGTATTAATCAAACTCAGTCATGGATATATATGAATACCATGTTGAAATATTTCAACATTGGAAATTCTATATATATAAATATTATAGCAAAAGACTGGTCAAGTATCATGTCTTTATGTAAGACATTATGAATCGTGTCCCATATGCTTCAGATATAGGATCGATTTTATATGCTATAATATTCACGTGTTCTAATTTTCCAAATGCCTAGGGCATTAAGAGGGAAAAAGGACTAAAACCGGATATGATTAAAGTGGTTAAACAAATGTCAAGGACAATCTAAGGTTCGCTAAGGATTGGTTGCTTAAGGACAGTTGGAAGTATAGTAATGGATGGACCATATTGGCATTATTATGAATTGACAAAATTCTATTAATAATGCATTGTCATATGGCAAATATGGAAATGTTTTCATAATGGGAGTTGGATATTAAGAACCTATGTGTAGGTTAGGGAACTTTTATGCAAGAAAGATGTTCAAAGGAATGTACTTTGAATTTGAGACTTCGCTTCCTTGGAATTGTTTTGTTATCAATCTCCAGTGGAAACGTTTTGTAATATCGTTGGCAAAGTCTCTGTGAGTTTGGTACCTCGACATTACAAAAGATACATTACATGATAGTTTAGAATCTAACATATTCTTATAGTGGAAAGAATTAGGTATTCTTACACTAAGTAATAAAGATTTGGAATTGTGAAATGAGCAACATTGAAATGTTTTCAATTGATCTATTTCACAAAGTAAGGACAATATATAAACATAGTGTACATGCTTGGAGCATGGGATAACTATTGTTTTAATTCAAGTATTAAGTTTATTAATCGAAACGTTATACAATGAATAATGTGTAATCAATATGGTGATTAAATAAAAGGTGTTTTCTTTATATTCAAAAGTTTTAAGACCATATTGGATTCGATTATTCTTGTGTTTTACTTCGCATGTTTTGACTTCCCGAATAATAAGATTATTCAAACCATCCACAGTCGATCATAGTTTGGAAGTAGATATTGAGGCAAGAATGTCATGAATCCGTCTGTACATTGTCTTAGTGTTAGGCATAGAACAAGTTTGCTATAGTGTTCATGAGTACTCTTGTAATAAGATTTGAGTATTGGATTAAACCCACGCTCATCTGAACCACTTCATGGATTTCATCACGAGTGATTGTGAGTCGATAATATCTTATATTCTTGAAACGGAGACATATAGTTGCAGTTTACAAGTCGGTTGCACATTGATGATATGTAAACGAACCAGTAACTTGGTGTTATAAAACATATTGTTGTGTATGATTTGATGAGTAAATAGAGCAAGCATATGATTCGAAGTTTATCCGTTCCTTTTACCCTAAGAGGGATAAAAGCGATATGTGTGGACCCTTCGATGATTTAGTGATGACACCCTAAGCGCTTGGCCAAGCCTGGACTATTTTGATTTGTTCAATTAGTCGGTTGTCATAAATCGGAAATCGGGAAACAATACATGGACAGAGAGACTGATTATAATCAATGTCTCATGTCCTTATGATATCAAGAAGGGAGGAATATATGATCCCTTATCTAATGGACGCGTCAGAGTTCGACAGCGGCTTTTGAGAGCTACGATTGCTAATCGGTTTTTCAAGTCGTACTTGTAGTTATAGTTATTAGACTTATCCAAGTGGGAGACTGTTGGATTAGGTGTCTAAGCCCATAACTATAATTGGTATGTACTTGACCCGAGAGTAGCATGGTCCATTTTGGGTTGCATTCACCGAAGCAATTTGAGAGGAAGGATATTTGAGAAAGAGGTTATTTGTGATTTATTAATATATTATAAGTATAATATATTAGTTGACAAATCATATTATTTAATTAGTATTGATCAAGAATTAATTTGGAATTAATTTAGTGATTAAAAAAGACTAATTAAATTAACGGGGACTAATTAAGTAAATCAGTGATACTTATTGTTTGGGCTAATGATCCATGTCGATTATGTTGACTAAATATTTGTGGAGTCCATGTAGATTTAGTCCAAAGGGCTTATCATATAGATTATTGGATTAAAGGCCCAAGGAAGTGGATTAGGGTTTACAAGTTGAAACTCTTGGAATTCTGCACTATAAGTGTAACCCCTAAAACCCTAAAATCAGTTCGTGTGCATTCCAAGAAGATGCTAGCCGTTTTTGGTGGTTCATAACTCTCTCTCATTTATCCTCCTCTTGCTCCTGGTGTTTTGTGAACCATTTGAGGCATCAGACTTGAGGTTATAAGCTCTTGAAAGGCCAACTTATACAAGTTACAATATAGAGGTATTAATCTAACTTGATTTTATGTTTCAAATATCAAGTTGTATTCTAGTTGTAGGTTTCATGCTTTGGATAATTTTTGTTGCATGTATAACTAGACAAAACTTACATCGAAATCATTAGGGTTGTATGTGCACCATAGGAGTGTTATAGTACATAAAACCCAACACAGCATACATAGGGCCATCCCGAAACGCGCATGGAAAGGGAGTATGCCATTCGTACCTTGTGTACGCCCAACGTACTCTCAGCTAGTCTTGATTTTAGTCACAAAAATTGCTAATCTTTATACCTGACGAATCGGGCATTACATATATGCCAGTACTGGTGTTGTAATGTATGAGGTCTGGTATGCGGTAGTGAGTTGTTAGACAGGTAGACTAAGGTACATAGTTGCATGTGTTTATCTGATTACTTGATTACTTACTTGTTTCATATGTCGACATATTGTGATGCGGTGGATTGTGGCAGTCCTGCTTTGTCTTATAGGCCAACAAACCCGGGAGCAGTCCATTCTTAGGCTGTACGTCGGGTGGGGGCAATCTAGTCTTAAGTTGTGGGCTCAGGGGTAATCTAGTATTTGTGTTGTGGGCTCAAGGGAAATCTAATTTTTGTGCCATGGTTCGGGGGCAATCTAATCTTCGTTTTTGGGCCGGGGGCAGTCCAGTCTTCGTGATGTGGGCCAGGGGGAAATCCACTTTATGTGTTGTGGGACCGATGTGCATGCATTGTATGTATATTGTGGTGTTTGGTATTTTGGGGGAACTCAGTAAGCTTTATCTTGTGGATTAAATGTTTTTCAGATACCAGTGATAATCGTGGGAAGGAGAAGGCATGACTGTACACATTCATCAACAACAATAGAGATTCTGTGTTTATTATGTTACTCTGGTTTTTAACTAAATGTATTTTGGAACAAATGGTTTTTCTTAACTTGGTTTCTATAAATGTGAAGTTTTACCTTAAATAAAAAAGAAAATTTTTGTTGTGAAAATAGGACGTAACAAACTCCGTCTAGTTAGAGTTGTTAGATCCTTGTGAAAAGACCAAATTACCCTCGGTGTCCAAGAATCCCTAAATTACCTACCAGTTCACTTCGTCTTCTTGTCGGTAATAAACCATCATCATCTCCTCTGTTTTAACCAATCATACCCTTCGTCGGAATTGAAATCGATTTGGTGTTGTCAAAATTGAATCATGTCGTTTAAGAGAGGCGATAAGGTTGAAGTATCCAGCAAAGAAATATGTTTTGAATAATCTTACTGCTTTTCCAATGTTATTACTATTTTAACCGCTCAAGATCATCGTTATGTATCAAGCCCTACTAAATGATGGTGGTAATGATCCCCTTAGGGAGATTACATCAATGGAGAAAATCATGTCCATTTCTCCTTAAATCCAAGTGAGTGACTTTTTATGGGACATATCATAGATGCAAACCACATGGATGGTGATGGTGTTAGATCTATATTCTCAAGAATCATTGTTGAGTGATATTTCTAATGACACATGATCATATAGGGTCACACATTAATCAAGTTGGTACTTATTGATTATTTATTAAGATTTTGATTATTAATAAATAAATTCAACTCTTGTTTCTGATTAGAGAATAATTTTTTTTTATGAAAACAATAGTAAAAGTAAGAACAAACTAGTGATTATATTATATGGTATGATTGCTAAGTCATGTCCAAATTTTTTGGAATCTTTGGATAAGCATGACTTAACTCGCTTATTAATACTTTTGATTATAGAATTTTGGAAGACAAATTTTGTCTTCTAATGGCCTCATGGTCGTAACTTTCCTAGAGGTATGGAGGTTGCTTGTCAACCTCCATTCTCTTGTCTTCCATGAGTTTTTACTTTATAATACTTTAGATTATTATATTGGGTTTGGCCTTAACTTGCATGGAATACTTAAGAAAGTGTCTTGCATGAAAGTTGCTAGTTCTTTGGTCCTTACTCTCTTCACAAAATTCGTGGTTTTCCTCTTTTAAGGCTCTCTCTCTCTCTCTCTCTCTCTCTCTCTCTCTCTCTCTCTCTCTCTTTTGAAGTTTGATGCTTGGATTTTGGTGCTTTTTGTGTCTTCCTTTTAGTTCTTATTTGTTAAGAACTTAAAGGATTAAAGAAAAAAGCATACAAGAAGAAAAACTAGCAATTTGGGTACCTTAACCTTGGTGGTGGATTACTTGTAAAGAAGTTCAAGCTCCTTGTTCTTGCCATCTACTTCAACACCCAAATCTAAGAGGGTCCAAAGGCTCCAAAGGTTGTCATTCTAAAACATCCTATGGTTGTTTTAATATCGGTCTAACATCTTTAAAAGGATCCTTGATGGTTTGGTTTTGTTATATACTCAAAAATTGTAAGAAATTATTAAAGCTTTCGTTGCCGGTTTTTATGAAAAACTCTATATTTTATGTATCAAAACCCATCAATGGTTTTAGAGCCATCTTTTATATATTAGAATGATTTTTCATGTTTGATAATCTTTGGTTTTTGGAAACAAGCATGAATTTCTTTTTGGCTAAAGAAATATTCATATTTGTTTTCTTTGGCAACTTGTTGTTTAAAAGTGTTTATTTTTTATATAACCATTTTTTCATGCATTTTAGTTATATAAAAGTTGTCTTAGAAAAAACAAATAGTTGTTTATTGATATGTTTGATATGTTTGTTGTGTATAAATAAGCTATCAGGACATTTGTGGTTGTTATTTATTTATTCATATGAAGATGTAATAGATAAATATGTATCATTTCATTTGTTCATTTTTATATGTAGTAATTCAGTTTTTAAACTAGTTGTATTTTATTTTTATAAAAAATATAACAATATGGAGCATGACAATCTTATGAAGACATGGATCATTTTGAAAACCTTGAATTGTCCTATTATGTCCTTTAGTAAATGACTTAATATTTGTTGTGATAGCTCACAATAAATAATACTAGAAAATGGCTTTGTTTATACACTTTAAAATGCATGTTTGTGATGTTTATTTTTGGTTTCCATAAAATGTTGTATATATGTAAATTTTTGTTCAATGCTAAAAACATTTTCACAAAATATATCATGAAGTTGGGATTTAGAATTTTAAATAAAAGTTTCCAAAATGTAAACAATTGAGTTTTTGTTAAAAAGAATTTTAATTTTTAGAACTCTTAAGTAGCTAAAGTTTTAAATATTTAAAAGCGTTTAAAATGTTTTTAAACTTCATTTAAATTCCACAACTCTATAATAAAAGGATGTTTTATTAAAAAGTTAAAAACTGGTTCTAATCGTTATAACGTCAAATTAAAATTTAATATAAATTTAACCGGTAAAATTGAATATGAAATAAATTCAACTTTATAAATTTTGGAACATTATAAAATGTACCATGGAATATTTTATGCATGAAATATTAATGTTACAAAATGCTTTAAAATGCTAGACTAATAAAACATTTATAAAAGTCATTTTACAAAACTTGAAATCTATGTAATCCATTTAAAATTCACTTAGCATTTTTTTTTGTGCAATTCTTGTGGATTTTGGGCCACCTTATCTATATGGATTTTCAAAAATTGGCCAAGGTGTTTTATATTTGCTTATGGGATAACGTCACCTAACCATTTGTGAAATATATATCACAAGTTTTTTAAATGGATGATTTGATCAATTTCTTATGTGATAAGAGTTTTGAGGCATAAATCGGATGAACATGCATTAAAACAAAGTAATGTTTTTTTGGATCCCATTAATCTAAGAATTACATAAGAGTTGTAATTGGTTATCGCAACCTACCAATCAACAAAATCACTTGTGTAGTGGGTCACCGCCTCAAGTTATTTAGGGTGATGTGGATCTTAGCTTTTCAATTTTAATTTAAATGGTAATTAATTTTAAAAAGAAACTATATCAAAGATATTAAAATGAATCTTATTATTTTGTAGATGACTACCCCAATTATAACCACCTCATCACTCACCATCCGATCCATCCTCGAAAAAAGAAAAACTAAGCGAGCCCAACTTTTTAGATTGGTTCGAACAACTTGGAATTGTCCTCAAGTTTGAGAAAAAGGACTGTGTGCTTGATGAACCTATCTCAGAAGAGCTTCCTCAAAATGACGCCAAGGCATTGAAAGATGCCGAGTGAAACATATAAATGCTTCGACCAAAGTGGCTTGCATCATGCTTGCAACAATGACTCCTGAGCTTCATAAAACTTTTGAGTTTCGTGAAGCATTTGACATGATTGAGCAACTTAGAATCATGATTCGAGTTCAGGCTAAGCAAGAGAGGTTTGAATCATTTAATGCTTTCATTGCTTGCAAGATGGATCAAGGATTTTCTGTGAGTGAACATGTACTCAAAATGAAAGCTTACACTGAGCAGATTGTCTGCCTCGGATTCCCATTTGGGGATGATCTAACGACTGATGTAATCCTAGCCTCATTACCTAAGTCATTCAACCAATTTGTGTTGAACTTCACTATGAATGACTAGAAGAGGAGGATTAATGAGCTTCATAACATGCTCAAGAATGCCTAGGTAAACATCAAGAAATATAGGAATAATCAAGTGTTGATGATCCACAAGGGTCAAATATCCAAGAAGAAAACCAGTAATAATACCAGTAGGGGGAAAGGCAAAGTTGTCAAGAAACTCAAGGGAAAAGGAAAGGGTCAAGGGAAGCCTCCTGCTACCAACCCAACTCCTAAACCTAAACTTTCTACTGACTCTGATTGCTTTCACTGCAATGAAAAGGGACAATGGAAACGCAAATATCCCAAGTACCTACAGGAAGTTAAGAAAAACAAGGCCAACAAGGCTGGCACCTCAGGTATATACGTGATTGAATTATATGCATTCCATACTAATTCTTGGGTATTCGATACTGGAAGTGGTATTAACATCTGCAATGATTTTCAGGGTCTAAATAATGTTAGAGAAATCAGAGACAACAATTTGGAACTCCATGTGGGCAATGAAACTCGAGTATCTGTCAAAGACATAGGACAATATCATCTTTTGCTTCCAAATGATCTAAATCTTATTTTGAACAATTGTTGTTATCTACCTAGTATAACTAGGAATATTATATCTACTTCTCATTTGTATGAACAAGGTTTTCTCTATAACTTTGACTTTTATTCTGGAAACATCTATGGTTTTAAAGGTAACATGTTCTATTTTGAGACTTGTCCCAATAATGGAATATATGAAATTGATTCAAATGGTTCATGCCAAAAGGACAATTCAATGTACAACTTTACAAACAGGAAAACAAAGTCGTACTTAAATAAAACTTATTTATGGCATTGTCGACTTGGGCACATAAACAAAACTCGCATTGTTAAGCTTCAAAAGTATGGAATCTTAATATCAACAGGCTCAGATTCTTTTGATGTATGCAAATCATGTTTATGTGGAAAGATGACTGTTGAGAGAAAAACTTGAAGAAACGTTAACACAAGATAATGTTGCGGAATAATAAGTTAATCTCAAGTATCTTGTTAGCTCAACAATAATAAACTAGATGTGTTAGATTGCATTAAATATAAAGGAAATAAATAGCAGCAAGTTATATCAAGTAGACACCAAGTTGATGCATAACAAGGATTGCATGCAACCACAAGTTAGTAAATGTGATCAACTTAAAGTGAAGGGGGACTCAGGATATCAGTTAAGATAGAATAGAGATGAACGGTCTTTGTATTTCGATAATAGTTCTAGAAGTGGGTGAGTGTTTCATGAAGAGGGAGTCTCTATTTATAGAGTCCCAAAAAGTTACATTGGAAATAAACAAATACTAAACTACTGACTTTAGTGACCATGCAAGGTTCACTGGACAAAACAAAGTAAACACGCTAAGATAGTAAAGTAACATAGAAATCTTCATGCAATCGTTCAACTCTGCGGTAGCTCTTCAAGACTGCGGTACACAAAAGATAAGATCATTCTTCTATAGTCATTTCCTCTATGGTATTACCAACAATCCATGTCTACATTTACTTAGCTAAAGAGGGTCACTTTTTGTTTCAACAATTTCCCCCAAAGTGACCTCTTAGCTATTTTCTTCACTTTTGCAATTTAAGGAACTGGATTATGATCCATGAAAACTTTCTTACTTCGAACAGCCAATGGATTCTTCGTGTGATCTCGAACTTGACTTCATCAGTAGTGTGCTTTGATCTTTGCATTGAAGCCAGAGTGACATCCAGTTGTTTCTTGGTTAGTCGATGGATTTCGGTTACCGGAATGAAATATTTGGGACCATCTTGAGCTTTCTTGAACACGACCCCTAGGTCAGGATAATTTGTTGCATCAAGTGACATGTCTTGGAATCCTTCAGTGATGTTTGGCATAGTCTCGAAGTCAGGAAAATCAAACTTCTTGGCAAGGACTGGATGTATTTCAGCATCAATCTTTATAAAGTTGCATACCAACTCCTTGAGGGATTCACAAGCTCTTTCACAAGCCACCTTCATCTTTGGATATTTTTCAGCCTTAACCTAAAACACCCTGGCTACCAAGAATATTACTTCGGGGTTCATGCATACGAAATCCGCTTGAGTTCGGATGTATTCATCTCCTCTTCTGGTCAGGGTATATTTACAAAATTCAATTTTCATGAATTTTCTCACTTTGTAGTTCTTTACCTCGTTTGGTCTATCATTGGGCCAGATTTTCTCAAAATCAGAACCATGTTTAGTATGAAAAAGATTCAAGCGTTCATATTCCATTGGGAGTCTTTGATCATCCAGAAGGCTGAGATCAAATGGTTCGAAGACTAGGAAAAACTTGGAGTTTGGTGAGATGGGTATATCCCAGTAACCATATGATGGTGGTTCAGCATAGATGAGGATTGGTCGATAGTCATCATCCAGTAGTCTGCGAGTAGGATTTACCCAGGAGCTTATTAACAACTCGTCCATCATTGTGTCGAATTCGTGAGCTCTCCAAATTTTTTCTGCAAACTTGGCGGCCCTCTAGTCACGTTTCTTTTGAAGAGTAGTCGGGGAGTCGTTGGAATGATAAGAGGACATTTGTGGTGCTAGGTTTTTTGAAATGAGTAGAAGTTTGTTTTGGCAAATTTTGAGTTGAAGACCGTGGAGTTGGATTCTTAGGAGAAGACCGGGGAGTTGGTTGTTTGTTGAACTCTTCAGTAGGAGGTTGATCCCGTGGAGGAGTTTGAGACTGATGCACTGAGGGGGTCTTGGATTGTGAAGGTTCTTGATCTCTTCTTGGATGGCTTTGACTTCCCCCTTTTAAGGAAACATGCTCCTGCTGCTCCTCAAACCATTTTTTCAAACCTTCAATCTTCTCAAATGTATCATTGAAATGGTTTTTCATGAGGTCACAAACATCTTGGTTTTTGGGGGTCTAAGACTTGAAGAGGAGTTGGTAAATTTCGTTAGCGAGGCGAAGAATTTCATCAACACTTTTGGTTGCTGTGAGTGATCTACATAAGCCTTTTATGGTATTTTGCATTACTACATACCCAACTTCATACGCAGTGTGGGTTTCCTCAATAAGCTTTTTAGAGTTGCGTTCTTGAGTCCGCAGAGTCTGTTGGAGATCATCTTTCAACTTTGTTACCTCTTGAATGAAGGCTTCAGCTTTGGACATAAAATCCTTGTGGTGTGCGGTCCTTCTATTATCAAGTTCTCTTATGCCCATTTCAACTCTCAGAATCATCCAATCTGCGGCCATTCTTTCCTTTGTTTCCAATCGTTCAACTCGTTCAACGAGCGACTGCGGTGTGGCAACTTCAGTGTTCTGCGGTTGATTGGTAGTGACTGCGGCCAAGATTTGGTCTATTTTGCTCTGCAGACTGAGGAATTCTTTTCTTTAAACTGCTATTTTTTTCTTCTTCTTTTGCTTTGGCTTTGAGGTCGAGTGTTGACATCCACTTGATTCCTCATCATCAACTACCATTATGAAATCGTCTGAAGGAAGAGGTTGTTGAAGGTCTTCAAAATTTTCATCGGCAAGTCCAAATATGGGAGCTGAACTTATTTCATTTGTTGTTACGCCGTCATTAGAATCATACTCTTCTTCATTAGGGGGAGGTTTAGAAGTTCCAACAACATTCTCCATTTGATGAGCATTTTGAACAATTGCCTACATGGTAGACATCCATTGTTGAATGGAAAGAATGTCGTGAACCGTTTTGGCGTTGTTGATAGAATCAGCCCAATATTTTTCCTTAGTTTGAATGGCTTCCTCCTTCTGCTGTTGTTGTTGCACTTGTTGAGCTTTTCATGCCTGCAGAGCCCTTTTAATGGCTTCCAATTTTCTGATGCCAGACTCCGTCGTTGGTTGATATTGAGACCACGAGTCATCGGATGTGTAGCCGTCAAATCCTTGATTCTCTGAGGTGTCCCTCGGGTTCATGGTTCCCTGCACGTTTGTGCTCCCCGTGCCTAAACCACTTGTAAGTAATGTTGGTGGAGTAGGATTTCCAGAGCTTCCTTGGTCTCCTTGACCTAAAGTCAAGTGTGGCCTCTGCTTTGTTCTGGAAAGGGCTGAGAAAGAAGTGACATGCGGTGCAACTAGTGTATCTAGTGTTTGTGTGACTCGAAAGAAAATGGAGCGCAACTCTTCAAGTTTAAATACGTGCAACTGTGATGTTCTGGAGACCTTAGGGCAAGTCGTAACAATTGGATCCACTTAGGCTCTATATGGGGGTCTGTCTCCATCCTGTGATGAAACATATACACTTTCTGTATCCGAGTGGTGAGTTTGGGTTTTTGACTGTGAGTCTGTGGTGACGCGAATGGCTACAGGAGTCTGTTAAGAGACTCTAGTATTTTCCATGGTATGCATTTGGCCATTACTTGGGGTTAACTTCAGTTTCTTTCTTCAAAACACGTCTTGTGATTCGGAAGACTCACTGTGGTGATCATTAAGGACATTAACAGGAATGTCATGAACCGGAGCCGTAGAAGAAGGCTCTGCGGTGTTAGATTTTCTTTTCTTTGAGGGTGCAACTCCCTTTTTCACAATGTTCTTCGGAGTTTTCCTTTTGACAACACGAGATTTGACTCTATTGGGTTTTAGTTGAGGATCTTGGTATACACTAGTATGTGTGTCCTGTGTTGTGGTGGGCTGACTGGGTCTTGGCGGGGAAGAGTGATATGGGGAAATATCACTCGTAGCCATGATATAGTCAGCCACCTCTATGGTATTGATTCCAATGGACTCTAAGATGTACATGGGCAGTCTACGAATAGGACCAAAAATAGTTTGATCTTTGGAAGCAGTATACCTTTTGAGATTACAGGCTGAGAAAAGGTTGGTGTCGTTGCCCATGCTGAGTTGAGCATCCTTGTGTAGATCATGTATGCACATTGACCAAAATCTTGCAAAAGTATGCTCTATCATATTTTCTTTCGGTGCTTCCTTGGATATGTATTGTAAGAAGTCATCCCAGATGATTTGACCAAAATTGACTGCTTTGCCAGTGAAGATGCTCCATATGATTTCCAGTAGCTTGATCCCCATGTTGTTTGTCCCTCCTGTTCTTCCAGAGAGACATCTGATCACGAAATGGCAAACGAATTGCCAAACAGCTGGTAGTTTGTTCTTCTTGAATTTGCCTACACCTTTCAACTTTGCTTGGTACCCCATTTGATAAAGGGTAGAAAACACATTGGTTATGTTGGGAGAGAAAAATTTCGTTGAAGGCATCATTCTAAGATATTGCAGAGAGAAACTTTTCCTTGGTGAGAACCACCAAAGAATCATCAACCAGATTCAGATGAACCTCTTGAAGATTGTTGCTAGGTCGGAAGGCTGAAAATGTACATTTGAAGAGAACCGCTAGAGGAACTGCTTCAGTAAAAGTGTTGAATGCACCAAACAGGGGATGAGTGGGAATGAACTTGATCACCAGTTTGATGGCTTCATTGTATCACAGATGATCTTCAAAAATCCATCGAAAATTACTTGAAGCAAACGAAGGAGAGAGGTCATTGGTTGTGGATTCAGACCTTGTTGGACGGGCTGAGCCTAAAGCTTTTAATTGCTTCTTCGAAGTTCCAGACTTCACCATTGTTGTGTAGAAAAGGTTTGAAGGACTTGCAGAAAGCTCTTTAGCAAGAAGGTGAAGAAGATGAGAGTTTGTCGTAGAGAGTTTAGATATTGTAGGAGCTATCTTGGGAAGAAATGGGCGTTTTTATACCTCCAGATTTCAAAAAGAGTTGTAATTACTTTAATGATAGCTGTTAAAGTTAAAAACCCTTGGGTTTTTACCTTTATCAGCTAGAATTAAAAATAAATCAAAATTAAATCAATTACGGGATAAGAGGAACGTTTATGGCGTTGCAGGACCATGACGGCATGCCTACTGATCGTGGGGTGAGGGGAGGTTTTATCCGTTGTAAAAATTAGGGAAGTGGAACGGATTAGACCCCAAACGGTCATGTGACATGACTGGTTGAGAAAAAGGATTTCATCAAAAGATTGTGTTTATGGAAAATCACTTTATTTGTTTTTTATCCGAAAATGGACCTGACTAAGGAAAGTCATTTGAAAGAGACTAAAATGTCATGTGCGACAAAACGAATGTTTTTTATTAAAGTCCATTAAATAGCACACAACATTATTTAAGGTTTTCATGAAGTGATGACTGCAGGTTCATTCAATACAACTGTGGTAGCATGCATTGTGATGGCGGTAGCAGTAGCTGAAAACAAACTTGATCATGAAGGTTAGAAATAAAAGAAATAAAAGACCCGAAGAATATATTGATCATATGTGATTTCAGTATACAAAGTATACTAAAAAAAATAAATATGAAGAATATATTAATCTGTTGAAAATAACCGCAGTGAAGGAAGTGCTTCAAGAGTTTTGTTTTTAAAAGAGCAGTTCATTCACCCCTGGAGACCTGAAGCATTCTACGGTACCTATCATTTCAAAAAGAACTGCGGGTCAGGGTTCATCATTCCTAGCATTTCCAAAAATCCATTTAACTTTGTGGCGTCGAGTGCCTTAGTAAAAACATCAGCTATTTCTTCGTGAGTAGGCACACAAATGAGTTCGATGTTACCTTTGAGGATGTGGTCTTTGATGAAGTGGTACCGTAGTTCAATGTGTTTCGTCTTCGAGTGATGAATAGAATTATTAGTAATCGCTATTGCACTCTCTGAATCACAATAGATGGGAACCCGCAACATCCTGTAACCGTAGTCCATAAGTTGAGTCTTCATCCGAAGGACTTGGCAACAACAGCTGGCTGAGGCCACATATCCCGCCACTGCGGTAGACAAACAAAACACAGTTTTGTTTCCTTGAAGACCAGCTATCTAATCTTCCTCCTAAGAACTGACATCCACTTAAAGTGCTCTTAAGATCTAGTATGCACCCGACATGATATGCATCATTGAACGCTTGAAGACTGAAGTCATTACTCGTAGGGTACCAGAGGCCCATTGCTTTTTTTCCCTTTAGATATCTGAGGAGTTGCTTGACTGCAGTCAAGTGAGATACTTTAGGTTCAGCTTGGTACCGAGCACATAAAACCTTTGCAAATACAATATTCGGTCGGCTGGCAGTGAGGTACATAAACGATCCAATTATTCCTCGGTATGATTTGTGATCAACTGACTCTCCGGTAGGGTCAGCTGAGATTTTGTATCCAAAGGCCATCGGGACCTTAGCTGAGGAGCAGTTGTCCATCAAAAATTTCTTCAACAACTCGGTGGTATATTTTTCTTGATGAATGAATATCCCTTGAGGGACTTGTTTACCCTGAAGTCCTAGAAAGAATTTATCTCTCTATTCATGCTCATTTGAAACTTGCTTGTCATGAGCCTTGCAAAATCATCCATCATACCCTGATCCGTTGATCCGAATATGATATCATCCATATGTATATTTGAACAAGCATCAAGTGATTGTCATTTTCTCGTCTAAATAATGTGGGATCAATCACACCTCTTTTGTATCATGAGGTGACAAGAAACTCAGAGAGAGTTTCATACGACGCTCTAGGTGCCTGCTTAAGACTGTATACTGCTTTCTCCAGCTTGTAGCAGTGATTTGGAAATTCTAAACTTTCAAAGCATGGAGGTTGTTGTAGGTAGACTTCCTCTTTCAGTTCTCCATTCAGAAAGGCACTTTTCACATCCATCTGATGGACCTTGATGTTTTTGTGAGCCGTATACGCTAAGAAGATACGTATGGCTTCCATTCTTGATGCCAGAGCATATGTTTCGTCATAGTCAACCCCTCAAGTTGACTATACCCCTTGGTGACTAATCGAGCTTTGTTTCTTACCACCGCACCAAATTCATCTAACTTGTTCTTATACACCCATCTTGTACTGACGATTGTGTGACCTTTTGGCTTCGGTACCAATTTACAAAGTTTATCTCGTTTAAACTCAACCAGATCCTCTTGCATCGCAATGATCCAATCGGGCTCCATAAGCGCTTCTTTTGTTGTTCTGGGCTCTACCGAAGACATGAATGCTGCATAATGACAATGTTTATTTAAATCAGTCGAGGAACAAGTTTGAATACCTGAGGATGGTTTGTCGATGATTTGACCCGGTGGGTGATCTCTTGTCCAAACATATAGTCGTGATTGTTGATGATCTGCACCTACGGTTATAGGAAAATCCTCTACGTCTGAGGACTCTGCTTTAGGAGAGAGTAGTTCCCCCTCAATTTGAGAACAGTTGGCAGATAAGTCTTGGTTTGTTGGAATGGGGTCTGTGGTAGGTAAAGGAAGTTCCCCCTGGATTGATGAAGGGAGTTCCCCCTGAACCGTGGTGTAACATCCGGATTCCCAGGTATTCTATGTTATTTATTTATTTTGAGTTTTGAGGAGGGACTCGACGAGTTGAGGCCTAGACTCGTCGAGTAGGATCGCGATTTGCTGACTGGATTAATGAAGGGACTCGACGAGTCGATGAGTGGACTCGACGAGTCCGCGCTGTGGACAGAAATTCTAAATCTTTGGGCCTGTGCCCTATTTAAGGGTCCTTATGGCCCTCAATTGTGGCTACCAGTCCAGAGAGAGAAACCCTAGAGAACTTGAACGAGTGGTATAAGAGAGAGAGCCTTTTTTATCCTTATTAGTGTGATTTTGCAAAGAAGAAGGTGTTTCCAGCAAGAGGAGGTCAAGGGGATTGCTATTCTGTGGATTTCCAGCTTGGATCTGCAACTTTGAGGTAGTAAATCGATCCCTTCTTCTGTTTAGTATGAAATCCTTGAATTTAGGGTTTTCTATACCCTTTTATTGGCTTGAAATGATGAGTATATTGTCGCTTTGAGTGTTAGACTCTGGATCTGGACCTTTAGTGGTCCAAAGAGCCTTATCCAACCTGCTTTATGTTGTTCCATGGAAGAAATGATCTTAGGTTGCCTTTTTAGAGATGATTTCACCAAAGAGAGCCCTATGTGTGTTGCATGAGTGTAAAGGTCGGACCTTTACGTGATTATTATGAATGGGGAAGGCAGATCTATAGGTTAGAGAAGCGGATCTGACCTCAAAAGGTCATTTGAGTGTTGCCATGGACGCTACTCGCCGAGTTCATAAGTGGACTCGACGAGTCGAGTCGGGGTTGCCCCGCGATTTGTGACAGGTGTAACCCGTCGAGTGAAGGGATGACTCGACGTGCCAAGTGAGGCTAGAAGGATTCTGAGGACCCGCATGGACTCGCCAAGTCGCCCATGTGCACTCGACGAGTCGGGTCAAAGTTTGACCGTTGACTTCAGTTGACCTTAGGGTTTTGGTCAAGCTGATTCAGGAGAGTTCAGGGAAGGGTAGAATGGCCTTCTACCTAATCTTTAGAGATGAGGCTATGAGAAAGTATTGATCAGGAATGTTATTCGTATGATAGGAGGAGGCTAGGTCGGGACGTCAAGCACGAGAGTTTATCCGACTTCGTACGAGGTGAGTCTTCTCACTATACTGTACCTAGAGTGGTACCTATGTGTGACCGGAAGGTCTTATATGCGATGAGATGTATGTGTTGTATGCTGTTATATGATATCTATGTGTTATGTATGTTATGAATGATAAGGACCGGAAGGTCATCATGATGTGGACCGGAAGGTCAGGATGATATGGACCGGAAGGTCATTATGGGTAGGGCCGGAATGTCTACCAGGGTTGTGGGACGGAAGTCCTCTGAGAAACACTGACCGGAAGGTCTTATCGCCTTGAGTGGCGTCTGTGCGTATGTGGTATTTTGGGGAACTCACTAAGCATTTATGCTTACAGTTGTTGTGTTATGTGTTTCAAGTACTAGCGAGGATCGCGGGAAGGCGACGGCATGATCCGTACACACTCATGGAGTTTTTGTCTTGAGATTCTGGGATATGTTTTGTTATGATAACATTGGATACATTATGTTTTGATATTACCTTATGAATAAAAGTATGTTTTAAAAATGAAAAAATTGTTTTGGAAATTTACGTTGTTACAAGTTGGTATCAGAGCCTTGGTTTGAGGGATTCGGATGCACCTTCAGGTGTATTTGAACTCAAACTGAGGATTTGAGAAAGGTTTTTCGTAAACTAAACAATTTTTCTAAAAAGTAAAAGGATTTGAGAAAAGCAGAAGGAAGCAGTGTGTACGATCAGCCAGCGACCGAACGGTGATTTCCCAAAATACCCTTACATTATGTGTTATGAGATATGTTATGATATGTTATGCATGCTAGAGTAGGCTAGGTGTTCATATTAGGACTAGAGTGGCCTGATTTGTGATGCCTTAGCCTAGGAAGATTTTTGCTGCTATGTGATGCTTGAGAGTGAGTAGGTAGCAGTGAGGAGCTTATGAGAGGTTTACCGAAGGGTATCCTATGCCAGCGAGATGTAGAGTACTTGTGATCTGGGATCCTAGGAGGAGGACTTGGGGTGAATACTGATGCGGTGTGGACGGTAGTATAGGACCCGTACTACTGAAGACACCGAATCAGTGCGCAGTCCAAGTAAGAATCCTTAGGGTACTAGGGAACAAGTAGGATTGAGTGATCGAGTGCGAGTATGCTCGAGCGAGTTTCTGATATTTTTATGTTGTATTTCAGAGACATCATGGTTGGGACACGCCACAGACCGGAGACGAGCGGCGTGAGTGACGAGGAGCTTCGTCAGATGATCCGCGATGAGGTGGGTGCGGCGATCCGAGCCGAGATTCCGGAGATTATTGGGTCTATCAAGACCACATTTATTGAGACCTTTGATGAGGGATACGTAGCGGTTACTGAGGCTGCGGCTGCTGCAGCTACTGCAGCTGTTGCTGCTGCTAGACCTCAGGGGGGTGACTCGATGTTGTTCCGGGAGTTCAGCAACACGAAGCCACCAGAGTTTGATGGGATGCAGGATCCGATTGCTGCGATGAGATGGATTTCTGATATCGAGGGATGCTTCTACACCTGTTCGTGTCCGGAGCATTTGAGGGTTCGGTTTGCGTTGAACCAGCTTCGCTTGGGAGCGAAGGACTGGTGGAAGTTTGTGATGGCGAACTTCACTCTTGTAGAGATTTCGGAGGTGACCTGGGAGCGGTTCACCATCATGTTCAGAGACGAGTACATTCCCCCGGTGGGCTTTTCTTTTCAAGATTTACCTTCCGACTGAGAGCATCAGCAACAACATTTGCTTTACCAGGGTGGTAAAGTATCTCACAATTGTAGTCCTTGAGTAACTCTAGCCAGCGCCGTTGCCTCATGTTCAATTCCTTCTGATTAAAGAGATATTGAAGACTCTTATGATCAGTGAAAAGTTCACATTTAGCACCATAAAGATAGTGCCTCCATATCTTTAAGGCGGATACTACCGCTGCCAACTCCAGATCATGAGTGGGGTAGTTCTTCTCATGCTCTTTCAATTCCCTCGATGCATACGCTATCACTTTATCCCTTTGGGTCAGAACACAACCTAACCCAACTCCATAGGCATCACAATAAACTGCAAAGTCATCAACTCCTTCAGGTAACGAAAGAATCGGTGCTTCACACAATCTCTTCTTCAACTTCTCAAAGGCTTCCTTATGCTTCTCATTCCAAGTATAAGTAGCTCATTTGTGGGTCAAAGCTGTTAATGGAGTAGCAATCGAAGAAAAGCCTTGGATAAATCGGCGATAATATCCGGCTAATCCTAAAAAGCTTCGAATCCCCGTAGGACTTTTTGGTTGTTCCCACTTCATCACAACTTCAATCTTTGCTGGGTCAACCGTTATTCCTTCTTGGTTAACCACATGACCTAAAAATTGGACTTCTTGAATCCAAAATTCACATTTGGAGAACTTTGCATACAGCTTCTCCTTTTTCAGAACTTCTAGCACTTCACGCAGATGCTTATCATGCTCCTGCTTGCTTTTTGAATAAATCAAGATATCATCTATGAATACTATCACGGATTTATCAAGGTATGGTTTACAGACCCTGTTCATCAAATCTATGAAAACTGCTGGGGCATTGGTTAGTCCGAACGACATAACCAAAAATTCATAGTGTCCATATCTTGTTCTGAACGCAGTCTTTTCGATATCCTTCTCTATCACCTTTAGTTGATGGTATCCTGACCTAAGATCGATCTTCGAGAAATAGCTCAAACCTTGCAACTGATCGAACAGGTCATCGATCCTCGGCAATGGGTACTTGTTCTTTATTGTTGCTTTATTCAGCTCTCTGTAATTGATGCACATTCTCATGCTCCCGTCTTTCTTCTTTACAAATAACACCGGGGCTCCCCAAGGTGATGAACTAGGTCGAATGAAACCTTTGTCCAATAACTCCTGAAGTTGTGTCATAAGTTCTTTCATCTCTGTTGGTGCTAATCGATATGGTGCTTTTGCTATCGGCGTCGTTCCTGGTAACAAGTCGATACGAAATTCTACTTGTCGATCAGGGGGCAATCCGGGAAGATCTTCGGGAAAGACTTCCGGATAATCACACACCACCGGAATATTCTGCACCTCCTTCTTTTCCTTCTTAGCATCGATCACGAACGCTAGGTATGATGTACATCCCTTGGCCAAACACTTTCTGGATTTCATTAGGGAAATGATTCCAGAGTTTACTCTGCGTTTGTCTCCATACACCATAAACGACTCTTTCCCTGGCGGGTTTACTTTTACTATCTTCTTCCTACACAATATTTCGGCATCATTGGCGCTAAGCCAATCCATTCCTAAAACTATGTCGAATCCATTTAACTCGATAGGCAATAATTCCTCGTGGAACTTATTCCCATTCAAGTCAATGAAGATGTTTTTCATACGATGGCTAATAGGTACAAACTTGCCACTAGCAATCTCGACTATTATAGCATTAACTAGTCTATCTACAGGCAAAGCTAGTTTTCTACCAAATTCATGCGAAATAAAGGAGTAATTGGCTCCAGAATCAAACAAAATTTGGGCAGGCAATTCGTTTACGAGAAAGGTACCTGAAGCGACATCGGCTTCTTCTTTCGCAACTTCAAGTGTCATCTGAAAGGCTCTCGCCTTCGGCTTTGGTGGAAGATTGGGATTTGCTGCATCCTTCTTCTTCGGGCAATCCCTCAAAATATGCCCTTCTTCATGGCACCCAAAACAAACGTTCTTATCGAAGGTGCATTCATTGGCATAATGCCCTGGCTTTCCACATTTATAACAAGTGACTTCCACGCTGCACTTCCCAGCATGTTTCTTCTTGCACTTGTCACACCACTTGGCTTCGGCTCCTCCTCCGAATTTTCTCGAACCAGTCTTCGAGAACTTGCTCTTTTTATTGGAACCTGAAGTTCCTTCAAACTTTCTCTTTTCGCCAACTTCAACCTTGCTGGCGGCTCTCCCCTTAATCATATCTTCAACAGACTTGGCAGCCCAGATAGCTGCCTCCAATGTAAGTGCCTGACGTAATGGCACCGCATACTCCCATGGAAGTCCCTTTGGGTACCTGTCAATTTTTGCCAGCTCATCTGGGACAATACGCAAAGCAAACTCCATTTTGTCTGTAAAGTTATTCGTATATTCGTCAACGGTCATACTCCCCTTCTTCAACGTTAGAAATTGGTTTTCTAGCTCAAGCACGTTTTGGGCCGAGAACTACTTGCGCTTGAAGTGCACCAAGAACACTGACCAAGTCAGTTGCAGTGGCTCATTAGGGCTTAGGGTTTTCCCCAAAGTATTCCACCAACAAGCAGCACTACCCCTGATTTGACGCACTGCAAATGTGGTTTGTAACTTGCCTTGGCAACCACAAGTCATGAAAGCCAATTCCATTTTCGAGATCCAATCCATTACTCCGACAGGATCTTCTTTTCCAGTGAAGGTCGATGGCTTGCAAGTCATAAAGTCCTTATACTTGCACCCATTTCTCTCCACTCTATCCTCATGGTTATTTCTCCCAACCACAAGCAGTTCACTATGACCGACAGATCTACTGTTGTTTCCTTCTTTAGATCTATCGTCATTTAATTCACGTTGTTCAACAGGAACTGAAGGTTCATCCCTGTTGTTCAGCAACATTTGCCTCAAATCCTCCCTTTGTTCAACCATCATGGTCTGAATCATGGCTCGTACTCCATCCATGGTGATGGGTTCTGGTGCAGCTCCTACTATAGGCACCTGTTCCACCACTTGAGGTTGAGGTTGTTGGTTTCTGTTTGCATTTCCAGCTCCACTTCGAGTTCTTGCCATTATAATCTATATACCGAATAAGGCGAATTTAGGTCTTTATCCTTGATAGATATTTCAATTCCCTTATCACTCCGAAACGTTTACATGTTAGTTCGAATCTCGTAATCATACGCTTAGAATCCTACACACATAAGGTTTCCAGATCCGGTCGGCAACAGACCATAGATCCGAACAAATAATGGCATATATGGCAAACATATAACATTTAGCACATAAAAGCATTTTAGGCATCTTTCCTAAAATAAACTAGTGCTCGTGTCTAAAATATGGTAGACACTCATCTCACAATCATCACTTAGCATTCTAAGTTTAAGTCTAGAAATCCTACAATTTCTTAGTTCGCTTAAACTAATGCTCTGATACCAACTGTGACATCCCCTAATTTCTCGGCCAGAAAAGACCGATTTAATTTATGCTTTTTAAAATAAAATTAGAGAAATCTTTTTAAAAGATGTTGCGGAATTGGTCCCCAAAACAAAACATGATAAAAGTTTATTAAAACCTTTCTTTAAGAAATGTATAGTTTCATTTCATATCAAAACCTCGGGATGTCATGTTCCGATACAGATCAAAAGCATAAAAAAGACATTATAAGCCTTACAACAGTTATTTACAACTACTGGCCTATAATCAAAAATCTCTCATCGTCCTCCGACTATGCTCGGGGTCCACTACCTGTAACATAAAAAGTTGAGTGGGTCAGGCTTGGGAGTCTGGTGAGCATATAGGGTTTTCAACCCATAATAATAATAATGAACCCATTCCCGTTGTCCTCACTTTACGTCCCTAAACACCTATCACAAGGGACCTAGCCTAAGGAATATCATCGGGATGGACACTACTGCTAAGGGGAATCCTCAGCCATATATGTCCTAAAGGCAACCATGAGGGGGATGGAGTACGCCAATGAACATTTAGTTCATCAACACCTACAAGTTGTGAACCTTCTAGTGTTCCACTGGACTGTCTAGAAAGGTCCGTGGTCGTCATCTATACTCCGCTAGACGACTACAACAACAACAACAACAACAACAACATCGATGCCTCTCACCATTTTAACACACATCGACTATTTTGTCTACCCATGTTCTACCCAACATATTTGTAGATAAAATACATATATAGTTTAAAACTTGTATAAAACATTTGTTCAACAGTCACCTCAAATAAACACTTAATATAATTACACATAGCACGTATTTTATAGAAAATACTTCATATCTAGGTGTAAGATGAAAGTGACTACACACTCACATGATTTGATGATAATCAGGCAGCACTTCGTTTCTTAAAACGATCGTTTCTAATAAAACCGGGAGTTTTATTGAGAAACCGGGCTTTGCGAGGGTCGGACTTCAAAACCGAAAAGATAAATTTTTCGGGCTTCTCGGGCACTTCGGGACGTGTTTTGGGTGTTTGGTATGATACCGGGGCTTTGGGGGAAGTTGGAATGAAAGAAATATGGGTTTAGGGGTGTTAAATGTCACTTTTCCAAAATATACCCTGGAGGTCTCGCACCCTTCTATTTATAGGGGCGAGGCTCCTGATCCAACGGTTGAGAGGCTACCAGGTCGCAGCAGATCCAAAGAGGAGTCACGTGGGTTGCGCATACGAGGGTCCTACTGGAGGCTTCTAAGTGGACCGAAGTCTAGGGTCCGAGGAGGGGGGTTCGTGGCTCACCTGCGAGGCTCGGACACGTCAGCAGAGGGTACGCGTCGCACTCCCATTGGACCGAACTTCGGATGCGAGGGCAGGCTACACGCCTCGCAAGGTGGCTTCGGTGACTCATCAAATTTCGGACACGTGGCACGTTTTGAGCGAGGGTGACGTGGCCGAAGTCCACCTTGCGAAATTTCTCGGATTTTGCAAATATTCTCGATTTTTGCGCCAAAACTTCTAAAATCCATAACTTTCGCATACGGGCTCCGTTTTTGACGTTCTTTATATGCACGCGTAGGTAAAATTACGCTCTACAACTTTTGTTTGGACTTCGTCGGCTAATTTTGACATTAATTTTTATATTATTATTTTTAACAAACCGGGACAGGAAATCCGTTAAAAATTCATAACTTCTTCATCCGACGTCCGTTTTCATCTGTCTTTTTACCGTTGTACTACTATTGACAAGATCTTCGATACTCGTTTAGGTCGTGTCGGCTAAAAATCACTCGATCTAAAATTCGAGTTTTTAGCTGTCTACTGCGAAGCTGAAACTTAGAAAAATCATAACTTCCTCATACGAAGTCAGATTTGGGCGTTCTTTTTATACATACTCTCGGTTTAACGAACACTACGACTTTCGTTTAGATCACTAAGGCTAAAAAGTAGTTTATCAAAAACTCACTTTTTACGACATTCGGCACCGTGCCGGTTTTGTCGCGAAACTTCGACAGGTCATAACTTATTTGTTATAACTCGGATTTTGGTATTCTTTATATATCTGTAATCCTTGTCACGACCACTATAACTTTCTTAATAGATATCGGCTTTATCTAATATTTATTTTCGACGCTCATTTTTATTCTTAATTAATTAAATCCTAGTAATTAAGCATAAAACACATAAAACACATAATATTCACATAATTTCTTTTCATTTCTTCAAAATGAGTTACAAAGGTTAACCTAGACTATCACATCAATATTAATGCATAGCCTAGAAACACGGGCATTATAGTTATAGATTGTAATACATATTTCCAAGGCAAGAAGTTGGAGGTGATGCCAGATCTTATGAGTTCCTATGCCAAACTTCCTCAATTGATTTCTTGGCAAAGTACCAATTTGATTTCAATTTGTGTGTAAAAGAAGGTATCTTATCCTTTAGATTACAAATCCTTTGTGAAGTTTATCCGCGTCTCTTTTTTGAGCTTTTACAACTTTGGATAAATTCAGGAATATCTTATTTATCCAGAGCACTAGAAGATGAAGCTAGATTGCAATTACATTCAGCACATGAAGATGAATTATCAGAGTCACCATGTGCAACTATAGAGATTAAAGATGTCCCACTTGTCAGAATGGCAGATATTCTTTTTGTGGAGAGAATGAAAAACAAAATTAATGAATGGCATGATGACCTGTTACAGGTTAGAAATGGAGGGTCAAGCAAGATTGTTAATGACTCTAATGCTTCAATTGATCAGTTTGAGACCATCTTCTTTAGGATGCGTCCAACCATCAAACTTAATGGATTTACTTCCCGCCAACAAAGGTTGATTAAGTCGGTAATGTTTTTATTTTATTATTTTTTTTAATATTTAGTCTTGAAAAGTAATTTTCGCATGTTTTCTACTTGTTATGAATTTGTATGTTTGCACCAAGTAATTTCGACATACAGAAAAGAAAGTATTGTAATTTTTGTGGGATACAATGCAGGTTGTAGAAAAGAACTTCAAGGACTTAGCTTACATCCATGTAAATGGTGATTATTGTTCTCAAGCATTAATATTAAGACTTAGGGCTGTTTTTCTTCATTAAGTTCTATATTGGTACAGTGGCTGATAGGGTTATGATCCCTTTCTAGTTAAGTTTTGTATAACATAAAATCTACTTCTTTCCTAGACTGGATACGAACCAAAAAAAGAATCACTGTATTCATCGATTTTATCCTGAGAGGGGTGTTGGGAGGATAAACAAAGAAAAGGCAAATAGGTAAAAAATTTATGGCTTAACCCATTAAGTCATTGATTCAATGCATGTTAAGTAACAAGCATGTATAGCTCTGTTGTCCAGATTAAGTGCTTAACCCATCTGCCTTTGTTGGTAATTCATTGCAGAATTACATTTAGGGGGGATTCTCATTAATTTAATCATACATGAAAGAAGGTCATACATACATACATAGATGGTTTTAGAAAGAAGGCCATACATACATACATACATACATAGAATAGAATAGAAAAAGGGTTGTATTGAAGCTTGGATTCTTGGAAAAAGGTATGTTACTACATGTTTATTAAATTTTAATATTGTATAACACAGATTGATGATGGTTGAAGCCTTTCTGAATACTAATGTGTTGATGATGAAAACATGTATCATGTGGAAACAGAAGCATAAGAATAAGAAGTAGAAAAAAACGGTGTTCGTTAATAACAATGTAGTATTAGGTTATATAGTTAGGGAAAACCTCTTAATAACAATGTACAATCGGATCCCCTTAATACCAATGTATTATAATTTTTTGACATGATGTTATGGATGAAATTGATTGTTTTGGTATATATATTTTTTCCATATTTTTGTATTATGCGTAAATCAGTATCGTAAAGACGCGTCGTAAATGTATATCGTAAATGGTTGCTGAAGTTTATGACACGCAAATGCGTGTCATCTTCATTTATGACAGGAGCTTTAATGAACGCAATGTGTGTCCTAAACGTGCGTCGTAAGGTTACGACACGCAAATGTGTGTCGTCTTCCTTTATGACAGGGGCTTCCTTGATACGCATTGCGCGTCGTAAACGTGCGTCGTAAATGCTCGTCGTCTCTCGTTATGGCAGGGCCTTCATTGACACGCATTTGCGCGTCGTCTGAGCGTTTTACGACACACATTACACGTCGTAAAAGACTATTTTTCTAGTAGTGTTTTCATAATTTAATTGGTAATGTTTGTGTCAAGAATTTGCTTGGTATGGTTTGTATCAAAATAATTTTTTAATATGTTAGAATGATGCAAGTTAAAAAAATATAATAAGGATTAGTATTATGTAGATTAGTTGTTGTGTGAAAGTAACAATTGATTTCTTTTTGAGTTTGGGTATTTCAAATTGATAATAATGGGACAGTGACATGAGTGGTGGAATGAGTAAAGTTGTGACATGATTAATGTAATGGTGGTGACATGATTAGTTGGTAGCAAAAGTGGTGATTGGTGATTGGTGGTGAATGGTGATTAGTAGTGAGAGGTTCATGTTGTTGTTGTTGCCCCTAAAAGTACATTGTATTTGGACGTTGCCCCTAAAAATATATTGCCTATTCTGGTGGTAGTTGTGAAAGTACATTGTTTTAGATAATTTTGCTATATAAAAATTGCTACATTTTTGGTCCTTATGGGATGTAGGGTGGGTAAGGGAAAAATGGTCACAGTTAAAAAGTTTTGATAGTATATTTCCTATTTCGGTGGTGGTTGAGATAGTACATTGCCTTAGATAATCCATTATACTAGATGAAATGTTACAAATTTGGTCCCTATGGGGGTGGGGGTCGAGTAAAGGCAAAATGGTCATATTAACAAATTTTTTGAAACTACATTACATATTCTAGTGGTGGTTATGAAAGTTCATTGCCTTCGATAATATGTTAATTTAAAAAAAATGTTACAGTTTTGGTCCATGTGGGGGTAATGGTAAAATTGTCATATTTACAAAAGTAATAACCAAATGGTTAGATTTAACGAGCCATAAGGCCATAGACCATTAACGCAACACATACAAACCACATGGACCAACCATGTTACGAAATCGATAATGGGATCAATAGTGTGAATTTAGACAAACTACAAGAACAAGATGTATCCAAATGAAGGAATTAATGATTTTTTGTCCCTAAAATAAAATTTTTTTAACTAAAATTAAAAAACGATCTAGATTATCTAAATTAGTTTATCATATAAGCTAATATGTATAACATTAATAGAAACAGAAAATATACTAGTAATTGGGTTTGTTGGCTTTAACAACCGCTTAATACTTTGTAATTGGTTTTTTACATAGCTTCTTGCTAGTGTCTTTTTAATATGTGGTTGTTTAAAAAAAGTATAGGCCATTTATCAAGAGTGTGTCCACCTTATAATTATAACTATCGTTTTTTTTTAACATATTTAGAGACCGGAGAATTGCATCAAAGCTGTTAAAAATGATTTATGATAATAATTTTTAGTAAAACATATGAGTTCATATGCCTATTTATGGTTAATGGTTGCATAAAGTTTATGATAATAGATTTTTGTAAAAAAAAATCATGATAATAGGTTTTTTTTTCAGTAAAAGGTATTGAGGATCTCTTTATAAACTTTTTTATAATTTTATACAAAAGAAAAAGTCAGAAGAAAATATAAAAATAAGACAAAAAAGCAAGAAACAAAACTACAATGGAGAATTGTATTCAAGTAGAGGATTGCAATAACATTCAATCCACTATAATAAGAATAACTTTTTTTTGCGAAAAATCACCCACAATGTGATGATATATGTACACAGGCGGTTCTATATGGTGTCCACCAGTGACATCGACAACGCCTGACTTTCGAAAACCTAGTGCAAAAAATTTTGAATTTTTTTTTTCTATTATTGTATCACTCTACTATTGTGACACCGACAATACCAAGTATTAAAATCATGTTTCGGCCCCTATATATGTACATTATTTGCCAATAATGAACGGGGCTTAAGATGATTTGTGTGGACCTTAACATAGAAGCTCTATATGACCCAAACAAAATGCTTGAAAATATAACATTGACAATATATATATATATATATATATATATATATATATATATATATATATATATATATATATATATATATATATATATACACACAGAGGTAAGTTCAATTGAGAAAATAAAAAAAGTTGAGAATGGGGGAATCATTCTCAGCCACTCATTTATTTTTGCCGCAAAAGCCTTCGTCGTACCAGCGGAAATGGGAAATAAGTAGACATGTGTTTTCCAACAAAACATGTTTTCTTAAACTATGCTAATCATTACCTTAATATATACAAAAACATAATTTTTTTCGTTTTTTTTTCATTTTTAAGAAGATGTTTTTATCGAAAAATGATTTTAAATATTCCAAAATCCATGATTTTTTATTCTCTACAAATAGACATCTATATTGATATAGTTTTAAGATAAAATAAAAAATTTATTTTTTTTATATTTTCAGCTATCGTTATTCATAAGTGAATAAAAATGCATCAGATTTTTTATCAACAATACATTCGTTATTCACTTATGAATAAAAAGTATGATTAACTTTTTTTACAATTTAAGTATCATTCATATATGAATATAGCATATAATAAACATAGTATATTCATATTTAAATATTAGACGATGCATTCACTTGTGAATATTACATAATTTATTCACTTGTGAATATTAGATGGTATATTCACTTACGAATATTATATAATATTTTCATATCTGAATATTACATAGTATTACATGGTATATCAAATGTGAATATTACATAGTATATTCACTTGTGAATATTAGATGATATATTCACTTATGAATATTACATAGTATATATTCATATATGAATATTACAAAGTGTTTTCACAAATATATATAATTTTTATATGTTATTCACATATGAATAACATACAGACTTGCATATTTGTTTTTTTGTTTTAATAATCATATACTGATTCAGGTGAGAAAACATATTTATATATGAATAGAACGTGGTAATTTAGTTTATGCATTTCATCAAACAGTTGGAGTTCATACAAGTTAACTTTTTTAAAAATGCTAAAAACATGATACTTTGACTATTTAAATCTTACAAAATAGTAGATTGATAGAGAATTATATGAATTTTTTCAAAAAAAAAAAACGATTTGATCTTTTTCTAACCTCAATTTTGAAGTTTTATTTGATAATCGATGTTGAATGGATGATATGAAGTGAATTTTTTGTTGATTATCGATGATGTTGATCTAATGACGCTGGGAGTATAATTAATCGTAGATGTTGAAGATCTGATCGTATTCAAGCAGAATTGAAGGTTGGGTTAAAAGAACCAAAAACGATTTTTTGTTGTTAACTGTTGAATCGTGTTGATAAACATGTTATTGACGAAGATCAATGATTGATTAACACTTGATGATGTTGATGATGGTTTAATTGAAGAAATCTGGATGATTGTTGAAGGTTGGAGGAGAAGTTTTGGATGATGAACGATCGATTTGAAATGAGTTTGAACTGTTATCTATTTCTATACGGTTACGTATTTGAGATTGAAGGTTATTATCATATTTAGAAGTTTGCCACCGTGTCTTTTTATGCTTAGATTAAATGATTGGCTGAGAATGATTCCCTCATTCTCAACCTTTTTTTTCTCAATTGAACCCTCCTCTCTCTCTCTCTCTCTCTCTATATATATATATATATATATATATATATATATATATATATATATATATATATATATATATATATATATATATAGGGCTAGGTTATTTTGTTTCTTATATTTATTATGTGTTAAAATGCACCAATAGGAATTTAGTAAATTAAATAGTTATTTAATTAAATAAATATAGATATTAAATCATTTCCATAATTATATATATATATATATAAAATAATATCCATAATTATAATTCTCTTTTTATGAAAACTAATTAAATTTGTCATTAATGTCAGCAATAACATTCTTTCAGAATGAATTCGCATCTAAGTTTTTATATATGAATTCGTATTTTGTTTCAGTATTCACTCACTTAAAATACAATAAAGTTGAATGGAATATGAAGAAATATGAAGAACGAGAGTGTATTTTACTACAATACACTCTCATTCTGCTGGAATACACTCTCATTCTTCTAGATATTAATTTATTCTGAAAGGATATTATTGTTGACATTAATGATGAATTTAATTAGTTTCCATAAAAATTAATTATAACTATGAATATAATTTAATATACATATAATTAATAGTAAATATTTATTGGTGAATTGTAGCACACAATAGATGTGAGAAACATTTGATCATATATATATATATATATATATATATATATATATATATATATATATATATATATATATATATATATATATATATATATTTCGTAACATTTCGTAACATCCTAAGTTTTGTTGAGCATGGTATAGAAGTGTGATGATGGTAGGTACGGGAAGGAAGTAAAAACGCAACGTAGTGATGTCAATCATGAAGAAGTAGAAGGGGGTAATTTGAAAATATCTCTAAATAAAAGTATTTCTATTTTTCATGAGGTGTACGGTACAATAATTTAGCAACGTCTCCCAACCGCCGCACGGCACAGCTTATGTTCCCCTCGTTCAAACCACGTGCGATAGACGACATCCCATCTCCCTTTATCTCTTTCTTCTGGCAAACCCTATTCAACGTCTTCTCTTTTCCTTGTCAATTCTTTCACTTTAATTCTTTGAATACACAAGTTAACATCACAAAAAGATCTTAAAATAAATGGATCATATCATATGATAAAATAAATCCAAAAAATAAATAAATTTAATGAAATAAATATTTCTTGTTTTATAAATTATGCTAAAAAACGTTTATTTATCTATTGTTTTTATTTATATAACTTAAGTACCAAATGTTATAAAAAAATAATAATCTATTTTTTATATGTTATATAATTTTATAAGGAAGAAATGACTGAAATAATCTAATATTTTTAAATTGTGTGTAAAATTGAAACTAAGTCTAATAATCAAATTAAACACGTCTGAATTATCCATCCTACTCTCGTTTAGGTTATAAGGTGTATTTTTTTTCATTTTGTACTTTTTACTGGTATGTTATCGTCACATCACTTCAATTTATCTTTCAAACTATGTTATTAATGCAACCAAGGCCTTGAGGTCGGTTAGGGATGAGAGGATGGTGATCTTGGAGCTTCCTTGATATGAGATGTTGGATCCAAAACTTGTGGATCGCAAAAGAAACATTACAGTCAGATGTAATCTAGGGGGAGGGATGTCCCGGGATCACACCCTGCCGCTCAAGTTGGTGGTGTATAATCAAGAAAGTATTAAAGAGTGATTAGGAATGAAATTTTACTAGTTTAATGTTAGGAACCGGACCGGGTACACGCAGCGGAAACACTATCACACACTCACAAACGAAACGAGAAAATAAAGCAATAAAGAACACAAGGATTTTACGTGGTTCGGATTCGGTGCAAATCCTACATCCACGGGCTGCAACTAGAGAATTTTATTAAAACTCACAAGATTACAATTGGCTTGACACTCTAGATTTGATGTTCTCTCAAGTTTTTGCACACAAAATATGCAAAACACACATGCATATATATAGGTATATTTGTGAGCCGCAATATGCACAAGATTGCCGCAAAGATTGAAAAATGCGTAGATTTTTCTTTAGCCGTCCATTGATTATTCCACCGAAAGTTCGCGTCCAATTCAAATGTTCAATTGTTGCGTTCACATTAGAGATAGTGACAATAAATATTAAACAATTGATTCCACCGTCCATTCAACAATTCAATTGTTTTAATTTCCAAGTTTCATTTATGGCCCTTGAACTCTTAGGAACTTGTCAATTTGTTCATGACTCCATAAATCTTAACAATCTCCCACTTGGAGACTTGAACAAATTAGTCTTTCTCCGCCATCCAACTCTCAATTACTCCAGTAATCTTAAAAAACAACCAAGTCCTTCAAGCTTCCAGTTCCAAAGAACAAGCTAAAAACTTAGTCTGATTTCTCTAGTTGCAGCCGCCCCTCATCATCAATTACTAGAAGGTCCAGTTGAAGCTCCCACTAGCTCCAACTCAGCCATGGCTAATCCCGCCACCGACTCATCCTCTGTCTCAACCGGTTTGGACACTCCACCAGATCCAGAGATACACCGAGGACCACTAACACTCTCCAAACTTTGCAAACTTCCAACAAGAGAGAATTTTTCAGTCTTAGTCTTCAAAACCCAACGGCTCTTTGTAACTGTACCCGAAACACGTCCCGTACTCCCACTGTCACAGAATCCCCTGAATGGTTTAGACTTTCGAACTCGTTCAGCTAACATCTCTTTGGCTCCAGAATTCATGTTTGCAAAATGAACTCTCTTAGCCGTAGATTTAGCGAACCAGATTTTGTCTTGTTTAACAGGGACGGTCATACTTCCCTCAGCAGGTACCTCAACCATATACAATGATCCACGCTTCAAACCTTGAGCAATCACCGAATTACCATTGACCACCATCCATTTACCACCACCAAACCTTACTTCCAGTCCTTGTTTATCCAGCTGACCAACAAAAATCAATTTTTTCTTCAGCTCCGGAATAACCCTGACATTCTTCAGGCTCCATGTAGTTCCCAATGAAGTAACCAAATCAATATCTCCCATGCCCGTTACCTGAAGCATCTCGTCATTTGCTAACCGTACCTTTCCAAAATCTCCTTTTTTTAGATTCACCATCGTTTCCCCGTTGTCCATGGCGTGAAACGAAGCCCCTGAATCCATGACCCAAGAGTCCACAGAACTTTCCATACTGAGTAACAATGCATCATCCTCAGACACACTCTCAGCACCAGCAATGTTCAATTCTTTCTTTGGACATTGACTCTTAACATGTCCCACTTCTTGACAGTTCCAACATTTCACATTCTTCAAAGTTCTAGAAGAACTTTTTCCCCGACTCCAACTGCTCCTGCTATTCCCTCTACCTCTTCCGACATTTAATAAATCAGAAGAAGAAGATCCACCTTGATTCTTGCGTCTGATATCTTCGCCAAGAACCAAATCTCTAACCCCTTCAAAAGTCATACCACTGGTCCCCACGGAACTCGTAACAGCAGTAACTGTTCCGGACCAGCTATCAGGTAGAGAAGCTAGTAGCAGTGATGCTTGAGTCTCGTTATCAAATTTAATTCCCACAGATGATAATCTGGACATAATTGAATTTAGATTGTTAATGTGAACCGTAACTGAGCCTTCCTCATTCATCCTTGTAGTGAACAACTCCTTCATCAAGAACACCTTGTTAGCCGCTGATGGTTTCTCATACATATTTGACAGAGCCTCCATCATACCACGCGTCGTGGTTTCATTCATGATGTTGAAAGCAACGCTCTTCGTCAATGACAATGTAATAACCGCCTTGGCTTTCTTGTCCTTTGAGTTCCACGCATCTTCAGTAGCTTTTTCCATTTTCTCCGGTTTGTCTCCGAGTACCATGTCCAAGTCTTTCTGACATAGCAATGCTTCTAATTGCATTTTCCACCAGCTAAAATCAGAACCATTGAACCTTTCGATTATAATCTTGTCTTCAGCCATTACGACAAACAAGATACAAATCAGGTACACTCGTGCGTGATAAAAAAAACGATCGTACCCTTCAAAACCTCGCTAACCAGGCTCTGATACCAGTTGTTAGGAACCGGACCGGGTACACGCAGCGGAAACACTATCACACACTCACAAACGAAACGAGAAAATAAAGCAATAAAGAACACAAGGATTTTATGTGGTTCGGATTCGGTGCAAATCCTACATCCACGGGCTGCAACTAGAGAATTTTATTAAAACTCACAAGATTACAATTGGCTTGACACTCTAGATTTGATGTTCTCTCAAGTTTTTGCACACAAAATATGCAAAACACACATGCATATATATAGGTATATTTGTGAGCCGCAATATGCACAAGATTGCCGCAAAGATTGAAAAATGCGTAGATTTTTCTTTAGCCGTCCATTGATTATTCCACCGAAAGTTCGCGTCCAATTCAAATGTTCAATTGTTGCGTTCACATTAGAGATAGTGACAATAAATATTAAACAATTGATTCCACCGTCCATTCAACAATTCAATTGTTTTAATTTCCAAGTTTCATTTATGGCCCTTGAACTCTTAGGAACTTGTCAATTTGTTCATGACTCCATAAATCTTAACATTTAATGCCTCATATGGAGGAGCTACTTATAGTGTTCATGAATATATCGATTCTAGTGCGTTTATATACAGTATTGTCTCCTTTTGAGATGTTTTTTTTATGTAATGAAATTATGTGAGGCTCGCGATTTGGTGGCAAAGTCATTGGCGTCAGGTTTGTGGTGGGATGTTTTGGTACCCTTGTCGATTTTCGGACTCGATTGTTAATTTGCATCCGTTCAGCATGAAATTAAGATAAGATTGTATGTGTCGAGGTGAAGGTTTTATTGGAGTGGCCCACTACTAAGTATCCCCCCCCCCTAATATTGGAGGGTATATTGAGTTATGTTCGAGAATGTGGGTACCAGACGTAGCAATAGTGACTTTTCGCTAACCAACTAGTTATTTTATGTCATATCGATGTTATGGTATGTATTATATATGGCCAAAAATGTGTGGATGTCTAGTTTCCAATGCAAAAATGGAGTCGTTTCGAGTCTTTTAGAAGGAGATGCCAATATTCCCATAAGTTGTCTTGTTGGTTAGATTATGCCACAATTTAGTATGCTACCGTAACTAAGACGTTTGAGGCTCCCAGAAGAAGAAAGTATCATCTACCACACAAAGAGGATTGTAGGTCACTAAATTAATTGATACATTAGTGACGATAAAGACAATTTCCTCATAGTGTTTATCAATGAGGGCTTTTCGCCTTCTTTTCTTTTAGCTTTATAATTGTAACAACCCTAAATAATTTAGTATTATGATATATGTGTGATTATTGTGTTGTAACATCCCAAAATATAATCCTTTTTCTTTTTAATTCAAAGTATATGTCTTACTAAAGGTTTCATTCATGATCATTAATGTGACAACTGGAAAATTTTGGATCAAGAAAGGTTTAAAATGTATCTAGGTAAAGGTACAACCGCAATGTAACCTTGTTGCAATAAAACTTTGAAGACCAAAAGGGCATTGGTTCTATAAGTATATATATAGGTATATATATACTTTGGAAATCATATTTATAATAACCTCTTGAAAGTAAACAAGTTATAACAAGGCAAGACTAGTCAAATAGTTGGAACATAAATCATGAATTTAAAACATTGTTTTATAGTTTTTGGCCTAGTACCCCACCGACCCTAGAACACCTCTAAACCGAAATCATCAACCTAGAACACCTCTAGGCCGAAAACACCCAAGAATCCAAACCACTAGACCGAAAACACCCTTAGTGGGTGATTCAAAACCGAAAACACCATGAGGAAATGCTTAGGACCGAAATCACCTAGTCAAAGTCAAGCCTAGGACCGAAATCACATGTGATTTCGGTCATACTAGGGAGTTTCTAATGTGTTTTCGTTTTAGGAATTAAAGGATAAGGATAGTTGACTTTATGTGTAGCACTGAAATTTTCAAACGAAAATTTTCATTTTGAACATAAAATCACATATCATATTTCCCAAAAATCTCAAGTATCAACATTAATACATTTTATTTATCAAAAGTTGTTTATCACATACACCAGGATCCTCCAAAATATATCCCCAAAGCGAGTGTGTGTATAATCAAGCTGGGGCCTTCCCGCGATTATCGGAAGTACCTGAAACACATAACACATAACACGGTAAGCATAAAGCTTAGTGAGTTCCCCAAAATACCACATACAACTCATTAGCCACTCTAGGCTATAACTCGATAAGACCCTCCGGTCAGTGTGTCTCAGTGGGACCCTCCGGTCCCAGCTCAGTAAGCTCATAGTAACAATATTCAACATAAATTACAAAGTCATAATGCAGAATATCAAATACACAGATAAACACAATAAACAGCTCAATCACACAATGTACCACTCAAGGCAAGTATAGTGAGAAGACTCACCTCGTAAGTAAGTTGAGTGAATGAATACTCTCGCACACAAATTACCACTCTAGCCTCCTCCTAATAACATAAGATAAGTATATCTATTTAACTCTTAATATTGAACATTTTACTAAGTTATCTCTCTTTCTCTCTCTTTTGAAGTGGGAAAAGACCATTTTACCCCTCCATGGTTTCCCAAAGACAGGGTTAACCAAACCCTAAGTCAACAGAAGTCAAACTCGAGTCAACAATCCATGTTGACCCTACTCGTCGAGTGCACTCCTGGAACTCGACGAGTCTGCTCGCCATTCCCATAATTACTCAAAAGTCTGGTTTAACTCGCCGAGTTGACCCGTAAACTCGCCGAGTTGCTGCACGATCTATTCCATCGGGACAACCCCATCCGACTCGTCGAGTCGGCTTCTTGACTCGATGAGTCCATTCAGACTCATCTCTTATTCAATCGTTTTCAAGGCAGGGAACTTCCCCAAACTCTGGATCTACAATCCTAAGGCTCATCTATCACGTAAAGTCACAGGCTTTACGTTCATGCATGGCATTTTGAGCTTAAAATGCCGAAATACACCCCAAAAAGGGTTTTTCACTCAAGATCACTATTATGGTTGGATAAAGCAGGGACTTTTGGACTCTAGGGACCTCAAATGGTCTAGATCTGAAGTTCAACACTTTCAATGAGCATGGAACCCTCAAGGTCCTCATATTTGGGTGGAAAAACCCTAGATTCACAAAATCATAAGATTTATACAATAGGATGAGAAAGGTGAAAGCTTTATACCTTTCCCAGAAGCTTTGAAGTGAAACAACCTCAGATCTAGCAGCACCATCTTGTCCCTTGGCTTGGAAATCTTCTCTTCTCTTCACAAAATGCACCAAACACTCACAATTAGCAAAGCACTCTCTCTCTAGGCTCAAAGGTCGTTTAGGGTTTTCTCTCAAGGAAGGGTTGCCGCAAATGAGGCTATAAGTGCCTTTAAATAGGCCCCAAAACCCAAGGATTTAGGGTTTCTCATCCCAGCGCCTACTCTGCGAGTCGCCTCTCGGACTCGTCGAGTAGGTCAATAAACCCACGTGGCCATTTGTGATACTACTCGGCGAGTCGTAGCACCAACTCGTCGAGTCATTCTATAAACTTCAAAAGTAAATAATCAAAATGATGTACCCGGGACTCCGGATGTTACAATTCTCCCCCACTAGAATCAGACTTCGCCCTCGAAGTCATGATCTGAAAATAACTCTGGATACTGCTCTCGCATCTCGGACTCCGGCTCCCACGTCAACTCGGATCCTCTCCGATGTTGCCACTGGACCTGAACCAGGGGTACCTCCTTGTTCCTCAGAACATTCACCTTTCGATCCATGATTGCAATTGGTCTCTCAATGTAATTCAAGCTCGCATCCACCTGAATGTCTTCTAGTGGTACTACCGCCGTCTCGTCGGCTACACACTTCCTTAGCTGAGACACGTGGAAGGTTTTATGAATCTGACTAAACTCCGTAGGTAGCTCCAAATGGTACGCTACCCTACCCACTCTGTCGGTCACCCTGAAAGAACCGATGTATAGGGGCCCAAGCTTGATCCGTTTCCTGAATCGGATCACCCCTTTCCAAGGGGATACCTTCAGGAGGACAAAGGCTCCAACCTGAAACTCAAGCTCGGATCGTCGCCTGTCTGCGTAACTCTTCTGGCGACTCTGGGCCGTCAGTAACCTCTGCCTGACCTGCTGAATCTGCTCAGTCGTCTTGGGCACTATCTCAGTGCTACCCATCACTCGTTGCCCCACCTCTCCCCAACAGATACGAGTCCGACACCTTCTCCCATAAAGGAGCTCGAAAAGAGGCATACCGATACTGGAATGGTGGCTGTTGTTGTAAGAAAACTCAGCCAAGGGTAGATATGTGTCCCAACTTCCACCAAAGTCCATAACACATGCTCGAAGCATGTCCTCGAGCGTCTGAATCGTCCGCTCACTCTGCCCGTCCGTCTGTGGGTGGTAGGCTGTACTGAAGTGCAATATCATACCCAACTCCTCATGAAACTTCTTCCAGAACCTGGAAGTAAAGCGCACATCCCGATCTGACACTATCGACGTCGGCACTCCATGCCGAGCTACCACCTTTCTTACATATACCCCGGCTAGTTTCTCTACAGAAGAACTCTCACTAATAGCAAGGAATTGAGCGCTCTTCGTCAACCGGTCCACAATCACCCAAATTGCATCGACACCTCGCGCGGTCCTCGACAATTTGGTGATAAAATCCATGGAAATATGTTCCCACTTCCACTGCGGAACCTCTAATGGCTGCAACTTTCCATGAGGACGCTGGTGCTCGACCTTAACCCGACGACAGGTCAAGCACCTATCGACTACCCAAGCCACGTCCCTCTTCATACAGGGCCACCAATAGTCCCTCTTCAGGTCCAAGTACATCTTAATGGCTCCTGGATGGATCGAGAATCTCGATCTATGCGCCTCCTCCATCAGAACATGGCGAGCTCCGCCAGTATAGGGCACCCAAATCCGCCCTCGGAAAGTCATAAGCCCACGACTGTCTGTCACAAACTCAGACACCTACCCAATCACCCGCTCCCTCTTGCGGTTCTCCGGTCTCACGGCCTCCAACTGGGCCTCTCGAATGGTATCTAAAACTGGAGTCATCACCGTCATCCTCATACACACATCCCGGATCGGAGCGCTCTCGGCTATACGGCTCAGGGCGTCGGCTACCACATTAGCTTTGCCCGGATGATAGAGGATCTCACAGTCATAGTCTTTCACCACATCCAACCACCTCCTCTGTCTCATATTCAAGTTGGGATGATCCATGAGGTACTTCAGGCTCTTGTGGTCCGTGTATATAGTACACCACACGCCATAAAGATAGTGGTGCTAAATATTGAGGGCGAACACCACTGCCCCTAACTCCAAATCATGGGTAGGATACCTCGTCTCATAAGGCTTCAGTTGCCTCGACGCATATGATATCACGTGACCCCTCTGCATCAACACTGCACCCATCCCTGAGATAGACGTATCGCAATAAACCACAAAGTCCTCCACTCCCTCCGGAAGGGCTAACACTGGAGCGTCACACAATCTCTGGCGAAGGGTCTCAAATGATGCCTGCTGCTCAGGCCCCTAAACAAAAGTAACACCCTTCCAGGTCAATTTGGTGAGAGGAACTACAATCTTGGAGAAATCCCTGATAAATCTCCGATAGTAACCGGCCAATCCCAGAAAACTCTTGATCTCGGATGGGGATCTCGGCACCTCCCATCGCATGACTGCCTCAATTTTGGCTGGGTCGACCAATATCCCATCATGATTAATGAGATGCCCTAGGAACTGGACCTCTCGTAACCAGAAATCACACTTGGAGAATTTGGCATATAGCCTCTCCGATCTCAAAACTCCTAAAACCTCTCTAAGGTGCTCCTCGTGTTGTTCTCTGGATCTCGAGTACACAAGAATATCGTCGATGAACACGATCAACCGATTGATCCAACATGGGCCTACACACCCGGTTCATGAGGTCCATGAACGCCACCGGTGCGTTGGTGAGCCCGAAGGGCATCACCACAAACTCATAGTGCCTATAACGAGTCCTAAAGGCCGTCTTCGGAACATCCGCTGCGAACCATCCTTTTTCTTGACAAAAAGGATCGGAGCTCCCTACGGTGAGCTACTCGGTCTAATGAACCCTTTCCCCAGCAGCTCCTGGAGCTGAGAGGATAACTCTAGCATCTCTGGTGGCGCAAGGCGATAGGGTACCTTGGCAATAGGTTCCGCACCCGGAATCAAATCAATCCGGAACTCCACCTGCCTCTCGGGAGGCACACCCAGTAACTCCTCGGGGAACACATCAGGGAACTCGCATACTATCGGAACCTCGGATACAGAACTCGGCCTCTCTGACACGGTCCGCGAATCCATCACATACGCCAGGAATCCCATACAACCCTGTTGTAAACTCTGCCTTGCCCTGGCGGCAGAGTAGAAAGCTGACCCATATCTGGTATCCTCGCCATACACTGTAAGCACTCCCCCACTAGGGTCTCATATAGTCACCAACTGACGCTCGCAGTCGATCATAGCTCCAAAACGGCTCAACCAATCCATGCCCACGATGACACATACATATCCCATCGCGATCGGTACCAGGTCGATCGGAAACTTGACACCAAAAATCTCCAGCACGCATCCTCGGAACACCTTGGTAGCAAAAACCGCATGCTCATCAACTATAGAAACCCTTAGAGGTCGACTCAACGCCTCATGCTGGTTGCCAATGTGACGACTAAAGGTTATGGATACGAAAGATCGACTCGCACCCGAATCAAATAACACTAAAGCAGGTATAGAACTCACAAGAAATATACCTAAATATAGCACATGATAATCATAAAAGAAGCGCAGAGCAAATAAATGAATAAATAGAGGAATACATACCAACCACAACATCCGGGGCTGCGCGGACCTCCTCCGATGTCAGCTGGAAAGCTCTCCCACGAGCCTTCGGAACCTCGGTCTTCACCGGCCTAACATCAGTAACATGCAATGCAGCAGGAGTGGAACCCTGGGCTGATCCTTGAACAAGCTGAGGACACTCGGCCTTCCGATGGCCGGTCTGATTGCAGTGAAAACAGACTACAAAACCTTGGGGCAATCCTTCACCATATTCCCCTCCTTGCCAAATTTGTAGCAAATCCCTGCCCGACAAGATCCCTCGTGACTCTTGCCGCACTTGCCACAAGTGCGACCGTTCTGGTCTCCTGGTCTGGGATCAGCGGGTTTAGCCCGTTTGGCTGTCGGTTGCGATTGCGCTGGTCGCCGGTCTCTCCCCTGAGACTCCGCGTCCTCCCTCGCCTGAGTCTCCAGCTCGATCTCTCTCCTCATGGAATTCGCCTGTAGCTCAGCGAATCTACGGTAAGACGAGTTCGCCAAGAACTCTCGAATATCCCTCCTCAGTATGCTCAAGTACCGATGTAACAACCAGAATCAGAAAGACCAAGAAAAGAAAGGAAAGGCACTAAGTCAAGAGTCAACTCGTTGAGTCCAGGGAGGAACTTGACGAGTCGGAGCGGGATCCGAGGTATAGAGTAAGTGACCGACTCGGCGAGTCTGGTCTGGGCGAGAAAAACCCTAATCCCGGGGGTTGTGCCCTATTTAAAGAACATTACATCCCTTCCCCAACCTCTTTACTCCCCTTTTGAGATCCAGAAACCCTAAATCGTGAGTGAGAGCCCTTGGAAGCAATTTAGAGCCTAGATAAGTGATTTTGGTGGAAAGGGGGCTTGAAGATCAAGAGGCTTGCTGCAAAGGAGTGATGTAGATCCGGGATCTACTTCAGTTGGAGCATATATTGGAGGTAATAAGCTGTTGCTTTGGCTTTATTGCAAATAGATCTATCTTATGTTTGAGATTTGGGGCATTTTGGGCATGATTGAGATCTATGTCGAGTTAGAGGCCTAGATATAAGGTTGCTACCTCAGATCTAGACTTGTGATGGTCCAGAAGGTCATAAAGTTCATGTCAATAAGTTGTTGGTGAAGCCACTTTGTCTTAAACCCTAGCCCTTGAGTGTTTTGGGCCTTTAGCTCCTTGGTTTCACGTAAAGTTTGCAACTTTATGTGGGAGATTGACTGTAAAAGAGTGGATCTATGGATTGGAGCCCCTGCATGGCTCGAAAAGCCACTGTATGGATTGAGAACTGGAGAGACTCGGCGAGTCACATGGGTGTACTCGACGAGTTGTATGAATATGTGCATGGACTCGGCGAGTTGGAAGAACAACTCGGCGAGTCTGTTGAAGATTGCCTAGGACTCGGCGAGTCTGTTCTTGGACTCGACGAGTCAGGTCGCAGAACCCCCGACCTCTTCTGGTTAAGACGTAGATCAGTGAGTTGAGTGGTGACTCGGTGAGTTGGACAGGATGGGACTCAGAGATCATTGAACTCGACGAGTCCTGGGGTGACTCGGCGAGTTGGGTCGTATTTTGAGAGCTTCTGAGTTTAAGAACTCGGCGAGTCTTCGGGTTGACTCGGCGAGTCGAGTCAACTGGAAGGTTGAATTTGACCAGGACTTTGACTTTAACCAGAGTTGACTTAGTTTGACTTCTAGAGTTCAGTTTGGAGCTAAGTGTTTTATTGATATTAGTAGCTCGGGGAGCTAGTGAAGCAGCGGTTCAGAAAGTGGTCGGACAGCAGCCAGAGGGTTATCAGCAAAGTTCAGCAGTGCGAGGTGAGTCTCCTCACTGTTTGTATGGGTCTACGGCCACAATGCCGACCCATTTAGTTTATGAATGGTAGGAAGACCCGGGGGTTAGCCCTAGGCATTATGCATGAAAGACCAGGAGGAGGCTCCTGGCACACAGTACGTTATTATGTGTGATAGGAAGACCCGGGGGTTAGCCCTAGGCAATATGTATGAAAGACCAGGAGGTAGCTCCTGGCGCACTGTATGATATTATGAATAAATGGCCAGGAGGTGGCTCCTGGCACACTATATGCGGAGTAGCCTAGTAGAGTAGTCTGTATAGTTGTCTTTGTGATACTTACATGAAAGACCCGGGGGTGGCCCTTGGCACTTGTCTGTAAGACCCAGGGAGTGGCCCCAGGCTTGACCAGGAAGACCACGTGCGGCCCGTGGCATAACCGCAAGACTATGTTTGGCACATAGCACCTTAGCAAGATTATGTTTGGCACATATCACCTTACTTGATTATGGATATGTTGGTTATGAATGGCTCTTGGCTATGTATGGCATGTATGGATCAGTTAGTTTGTATGGTATGTGGTATCTGGGGAACTCACTAAGCTTCGTGCTTACGGTTTTCAGTTTTGGTTTCAAGTACTTTGTTTTCAAGGAAAGGGGCCGGCTCGATCGCAGCGCATCACACTATGTTTTCCGCACATGAGATCTTTGGGATCACACTCTGATAGGGTTTTATGATAATATGTTTTGATTACTGACACTTTGGCTTGACACGAGATATTATTATGAATGTTTTTATACTGATGATTTATGTAATAACTTATTTAAAAATGAAATTTTTGGCGTTGAATTTTGGGATGTTACAAGTTGGTATCAGAGCTCTGGTTTGAGGGATTCGGACACACCCTCGGGGGTGTCTGGACTCAAATCGAGGGATTAAAAGCTTTTTACAAGAAAATGGTTTTCTAAAAGATAAGTTAAAGGAGTTTTGAGAAAGAACAAAGTGTGTGATGTGTGCGACCGACCGAGCTCAAGTAAGTATTCCCCAAAGTACCCATACAAGTTTATGTTATGTTTATCAGCTTCAGTAGAACAACATGCTAGAATAGGACTAAGGATCTAGGAATGATGCCTTATGTGCCTGCTTTATGTGTTTCAGCTTATGAGAATTGCATGCTAGTATTGAGTAGACAGCAGTAGGATAGCCTGTTTAGGTTATACCTGATAGTATGAGCTTAGCATTGTATGTTGGTGCAGTTTCCTGTTATGAGGATAGGATTGCTTGAGATCGTTCCCTTTGTCTGAATGCTGCTTGCTTTGTGGGACTCTGAGTGATGGGAGTTAGCCATTAGGTGAATATGTCACGTCACATGTGATCAGGATTGAATAATCTCAGAGTGCTGGATTTGGCCCTATTGCGCAGCTCTCGTTTGAGTCTAACCGTTGTAGGGACAAGTCTTTTACTCGAAGGATTATCTGAGCCTCGTCACATGTGATGGTATTCAGGTGATAACTAATTGGCATTACAAGGAGGCCTTCAGCAGCTGAGGACTGGTTTGGGTAGAGTCAGAGATTTCCCTAGGGCAAGCCTAGGATGAGAGTAGCAGAGATCAGTAGTAGTGAAAGGGACTTGGTGAAGTTAAAGCAACCCTTGAGGAAAGTACGGATAGATGTGGAAGGTAGTATGGGCCCGTACTACTGGAAGCAGAGGATCCGTACTCGAGTCAAGGAGGGCCGAGATGGAACCAGGAATCTTGGATAAGGTGTGAGACCTCTCGGGGTATGTTTTGATCCGGACATTTATGTGTTTATCTCCAGTATGGTGACCACACGACATGGAGCAGGAGGCTCAGGATCTGGATCAGGACCGGGCTCGGGCGCGGGATCCGAGCAAGTTGATGATGGGTTACGCGAGTTCATCGCGTCTGAGATTACGAGAGGCATCCTTGAGGCGACCCCGGTCATTTTCGGGTCGATCAAGGAGGGGATCATTGAGCTGATGGAGGATCGCCTCAGAGCGTTCCGGAGTGATATGGCATCCGGCCAGTCAGGATCACGCACACCGTCCTTCAAGGACTTCAGGGGGAGTGGCGCGCCAGACTTCCACGGGGTGAAGGACCCCATTGTTGCCAGAAGATGGATTGCAGACATTGAGTCTGAACAGTTGACGAGCTTCTGTCTTGAGAGGTCGAAGGTTCGATTTGCTGCAGGATGCTTGAGGGACAGAGCTAGAGACTGGTAGGAGTCAGTTGGTGATTCCTTGGGAGCCTCAGCCATTGAGGCTATGACCTGGTACGACTTCGTGACCAGGTTTAGGGCGGAGTTTACGCCGGCTGTGGAGCTTCAGCAGCTGGCCAGGGAACATGAGACAGACGACGGAGTCAGTGGCGGAGATTACTGCCAAGTTCCGGGAGAGGGCCTTATTGGTTCCTCAGTATGCAGGGGATGAGGAGATGCGGAGGACCCGCTATCATGACATGTTGAGAGCTGATATTCGGGAGCATGTTAGCTTCTCGGCATGCCCGACCCTGGACTCTATGATTGCCTGGGCGCGGGAAAGGGAGATTGATTTGGAGCACATTGCAAAGAGGAGGTCGGATCAGATGCATACTTTGGAGGGTCCCGGGAAGAGACCCAAGACTTCAGATCAGCGATTAGTAGGTCGGCAGGGCCGAAGTCAGTGCAATACGTGCGGGAAACTGCACGAGGGAGTTTGTCGTTCCAGGGGTTCAGGCTGTTGCAAGTGTGGCGGTGATGGTCACGTGAGCAGGGACTGCCCACAGGGAGCGAGTCCATTATGTTTTCACTGCAATCAGGTGGGCCACAAGAAGGCCGACTGCCCGACGATGAGGGGAGGAGCAGGGAGTGCATCTGCCCCGACGACTTTGAGGATTACGGATGGGTGAGAGGGTAGGGCCTTGCAGTGACGGATAAGGGAGATCTGGATTATAGCAGGGAATGTTGCAGGTATGTATCAATGGCTATTTTTCGATTATATATGGATTATAATTGTTCTTACCTCGGTCTCAGGTGATAGTATGTATGAGTTATCTCTCTGCTTGTATTCGGATTGTATTTCGGAATTGTCATATGCCAATTGCATATCAGAAACTATTATTAGCTAGTGTAAGGTCATATCTCACTTCGGGTTCATAGTGTCCAATATTATCTTGGTTACGGCTGAAAACGGTTCAGGAGTGTTACGTGGAGGTCGATAGGCAAGGTCCATGGAGTAGTCAACCACCATCATCCGGGTTCGGTGGTTCTAGTCTTGGTGTTTGGGATAGCTTTGGGAAGCATCAAGGGAAGTGGCCTATCACTAAGGAGGTTGCTCTGAGCATTAGTTATTCGAACCTTAAGGACGTCAGTTTAAGCTCAGGGGATTATCAGTATCGGTGGCGCAGATAATGTTCATCTAGTATTCGGTAATCGTACGGTATTTGGAGTGGGCTAGTGACGGATCGCTAGCAAGATTAAGGCGATAGTCGTTATCATGCCTATCGTGTAAGGGAGGAAGGAATGGATATCCTTGGATTTTTGCGTGCAGTAAAGACTTAGCTGAAGCTAAGTAGGGGAGGAACAATCATGTTATGGGAGCAGAAGCGGTTTTGAAACTAGGATAAGTTCGCTCTCCTGTAAGGAAGAAAGACGGCCTAGGTGGCTGTATGAATAGAGGACAGTGTGAATTGGAAGTTTGGAAAACTTGCCAATTGTGAGACCTCATTCTCGAGATGTCTGGTAGCAGATTGCAGAGGAATCGGTTGGGAGTTCCAGTTGGGACATGAGTACCACTTGGGGGTACTAGATTGTGCTTGTATGCTTTACTATGGGTTAGTCGTAGCATCCACTAGCAGCCAGTCGGTGTGGAAAGGTGTTGTCAGACTACCGGATGGCCGTAGCATTCACCAGTGGTCAGATAGTAAGAAGAGTGTGGTAAGACTGCGAGGCGGTCCGTAGCAATGGTTAGCAGATAGCATCGAAGAGTGGTGCGACTGCGGTGTGGCTCGTAGCAATCATATGTGAGGATAGTTAGACTGCGGTGTGGCCCGTAGCATTAGTTTAGTAAGACTGCGGTGTGGCCCGTAGCAATCGTATGTGAGGATAGTTAGACTGCGGTGTGGCCCGTAGCATTAGTTTAGTAAGACTGCGGTGTGTCCCGTAGCATTAGTTTAGTAAGACTGCGGTGTGGCCCGTAGCAATCGTATGTGAGTATAGTTAGGCTGCGGTGTGGCCCGTAGCACTGGTTTAGCAAGACTGCGGGGTGGCCTGTAGCTTTAGTTGGCTGGCAGCGCAGAAGTGTTGTAAGACTATGTGGGTGGCCGTAGCATTCACTAGTTGACAGAGCGAGTATAGTAAGACTACGGGGTGGCCCGTAGCATTCGTCGGTCCTTATTCGCTAGTGCGAATGCTTCAGGTGTGTGATTCAGTGGCATGGTTTTTCAGATAGTTAAGTTCAGGACGGGGCAGCCGCCCGGATGTGAGTGGGCCACATTATGATTGGGTCCGGAAGGCGGTAGGCCATTGGGGACCAAGAGTGGCGTAAGACTGTGGGTAAGCCGTGGCATTCATTAGTAGCTTAGTTCGCGGAGTGTGGGCGGGGGCCCGTATCTCCGAGGTGGCATGGGGGAAACCGGTATTCCGGGTAATGGTAGATCAGTTGGGACCAGGGCGGTCTCGGTTCATCCGGTAGGCGGATGGGAGTCAACAGGACTACAGGCATGAATGATGGTAAGGGATTCGGTGTGAAAAGCCGTGAGCTGATCGGATGATGCTAAGCTGCTCATCGCGGGATCGACTGATCTCAGAGTAAAGGATTTGGCTCGGTGACGTCGTTCTCGTCTGAGCCTTAAACGTAGCAGAGAAGGATCTGCTACCCGAAGGATGGTCTGAATTCTCACGATTGGGTGGAGCTTTCAGTATTGGAGCATTGTATGGGGGTTATTCCGTGAGTATTGGTATGAAGGCCGGCACTGGGAGTGGTCGGGATTGCGGTTTCAGCAGAGGATCGGTCCTCGAAGGAAATTGGAAAGGTTGTTGCTTGTGAAAAGTGCCTTAGAAAGGCCAGTGACAGTGTAGGGTAAAAGGGTAAACCCCTTGCGAATCAAGGGTAAGTGTATCAGGAGTATCGGTATGTTTACCGGTTGGATAAAAGTGTTGTACTCGAAGGTAGTAAGTAACGGGTTATTCTGAAGATGACATCTTCAAGGTTTGGATCGGATGGGCAGAGTGTGTACCTTGTGGTAAGTGGCGACCAGATGGTAAGGTAGTTGGCCGTGACAAACTTCGAGGACGATGTCTAGTTTAAGTGGGGAGTGTTGTAACAACCAGAATCAGAAAGACCAAGAAAAGAAAGGAAAGGCTCTAAGTCAAGAGTCAACTCGTCGAGTCCAGGGAGGAACTCGACGAGTCGGAGCGGGATCGGAGGTATAGAGTTAGTGACCGACTCAGCGAGTCGGCTAGTGGACTCGGCGCGTCTGGTCTGGGCGAGAAAAACCCTAATTCCGGGTGTTGTGCCCTATTTAAAGAACATTACATCCCTTCCCCAGCCTCTTTACTCCCCTTTTGAGATCCAGAAACCCTAAATCGTGAGTGAGATCCCTTGGAAGCAATTTAGAGCCTAGATAAGTGATTTTGGTGGAAAGGGGGCTTGAAGATCAAGAGGCTTGCTGCAAAGGAGTGGTGTAGATCCGGGATCTACTTCAGTTGGAGCATATATTGGAGGTAATAAGCTGTTGCTTTGGCTTTATTGCAAATAGATATATCTTATGTTTGAGATTTGGGGCATTTTGGGCATGATTGAGATCTATGTCGAGTTAGAGGCCTAGATCTAAGGTTGCTACCTCAGATCTAGACTTGTGATGGTCCAGAAGGTCATAAAGTTCATGTCAATAAGTTGTTGGTGAATCCCCTTTGTCTTAAACCCTAGCCCTTGAGTGTTTTGGGCCTTTAGCTCCTTGGTTTCACGTAAAGTTTGCAACTTTATGTGGGGGATAGACTGTAGAAGAGTGGATCTATGGATTGGAGCCCCTGCATGGCTCGAAAAGCCACTGTATGGATTGAGAACTGGAGAGACTCGGCGAGTCACATGGGTGTACTCGACGAGTTGTATGAATATGTGCATGGACTCGGCGAGTTGGAAGAACAACTCGGCGAGTCTGTTCTTGGACTCGACGAGTCAGGTCGCAGAACCCCCGACCTCTTCTGGTTAAGACGTAGATCAGTGAGTTGAGTGGTGACTCGGTGAGTTGGACAGGATGGGACTCAGAGATCATTGAACTCGACGAGTCGTGGGGTGACTCGGCGAGTTGGTTCGTATTTTGAGAGCTTCTGAGTTTAAGAACTCGGCGAGTCTTCGGGTTGACTCGGCGAGTCGAGTCAACTAGAAGGTTGAATTTGACCAGGACTTTGACTTTAACCAGAGTTGACTTAGTTTGACTTCTAGAGTTCAGTTTGGAGCTAAGTGTTTTATTGATATTAGTAGCTCGGGGAGCTAGTGGAGCAGCGGTTCAGAAAGTGGACGGACAACAGCCAGAGGGTTATCAGCAAAGTTCAGCAGTGCGAGGTGAGTCTCCTCACTGTTTGTATGGGTCTACGGCCACAATGCTGACCCATTTAGTTTATGAATGGTAGGAAGACCCCGGGGTTAGCCCTAGGCATTATGCATGAAAGACCAGGAGGAGGCTCCTGGCACACAGTACGTTATTATGTATGATAGGAAGACCCGGGGGTTAGCCCTAGGCAATATGTATGAAAGACCAGGAGGTGGCTCCTGGCGCACTGTATGCTATTATGAATAAAAGACCAGGAGGTGGCTCCTGGCACACTATATGCGGAGTAGCCTAGTAGAGTAGTCTGTATAGTTGTCTTTGTGATACTTACATGAAAGACCCGGGGGTGGCCCTTGGCACTTGTCTGTAAGACCCAGGGAGTGGCCCCAGGCTTGACCAGGAAGACCACGTATGGCTCGTGGCATAACCGCAAGACTATGTTTGGCTCGTGGCATAACCGCAAGACTATGTTTGGTTTCAGGTACTTTGTTTTCAAGGAAAGGAGTTGGCTCGATCGCAACGCATCACAGTATGTTTTCCGCACATGAGATCTTTGGGATCACACTCTGATAGGGTTTTATGATAATATGTTTTGATTACTGACACGTTGGCTTGACAGGAGATATTATTATGAATGTTTTTATACTGATGATTTATGTAATAACTTATTTAAAAATGAAATTTTTGGCCTTGAATTTTGGGATGTTACAACCGACTCATGCGAGCCTGCTCAGTCGCCACATGCTCAGGGCAAAACAACGCCCTCTCGTGAAACATCCGCGTAATCACAGTCACCGACTCTGTCTTCTGTCGAAGAGACAAAAACTCCCGAGCCAACCATTCCCTTTCCACAGGGGGAACATACTCATCTCGGAACATCCCAACAAATCTCTCCCAAGTCACCGAAGCATGCTCTGCAGGGGTGAAACTAGCTGTCACAAACTTCCACCAGTCCTTCGCTCCCAATCGAAGCTGGTTCAGCACGAACCGTACCCTCAAATGCTCTGGGCATGAGCAAGTGTAGAAACAACCCTCGATATCAGAGATCAAACTCATCGCAGCACTCGGATCCTGAGCCCCAGCAAACTCTAGTGGCTTCGTGTTGCTGAATTCCCGGTACAGCAATGAGTCACCTCCTTGCGGTCTGGCAGCAGCGAGAGCTGCAGTGGCTGCAGCAGCAGCGGCCTCAGTAACAGTGACATACCGCTCATCAAAATTCTCAATCAAAGTGGTCTTAATAGACCCAAACATCTCAGGAATCTCCGCTCGAATAGCTGCGGCCACCTCCTCGTGAATAATCCTGCGAATCTCATCATCACTAGTCCCACTGCTCCCGGGGTTGTGGCGTGTACCTACCATGATGTCTCTGAAACACAACACAAAATCATTAGAGACTCGCTCGAGCATAATCACACACGACTACTCATCCTTACTTGCTCTTCAGCATCCTAAGGATTCTTACTTGGATTGCACACAGACCGGGTGCCTTCAGTAGTATGGGCCCAATACTACCGTCTACACCCCACCTGTGGTCATCCCAAGTCCTCCTCCTGGGATTCTAATTCACAACATTCTATACCTCACGATTTACATACTACTCTCTCAGAAGACTCCTCCCAAGCTCATCTAGGTACCTCCTCCTAGATTATCTCTCGACTAAAAACTCAGTAAATACTCAGAGCAAATAGCAGGTAATACTGATCAAGAACACCTCCTAGGCTAAGGCATCACAAATCAGGCAACTCTAGCCCTAGGATATGAAATACCTAGCCTAATTTTTTTTTCTATCATGCAACCCTAACAGAACATTTCATAAATATCTCATAACACAAAGTAAGGGTATCTTGGGAAATCACCGTTCAGGCTCTGGCTGATTGTATACACCGCTCCAACTCGTTTTCTCTTAAAGCTCTTTCTCGTTTTTAGAAAAATCATTTCTTTTGATTTTTTTTCTCAAATCCTCAGTTTGAGTCCAAACACACCCGGAGGTGCATCCGAATCTCTCAAACCGAAGGCTCTGATACAACCTTGTAACACTGAAATTTTCAAACCAAAATTTTCATTTTGAACATAAAAATCACATATCATATTTCCCGAAAATCTCAAGTATCAACATTAATACATTTTATTTATCAAAAGTTGTTTATCACATAAACCAGGATCCTCCAAAATATATCCCCAAAGCGAGTGTGTGTACAATCAATTCGGGGCCTTCCCGCGATTATCGGAAGTACCTGAAACACATAACACATAACACGGTAAGCATAAATCTTAGTGAGTTCCCCAAAATACCACATACAGCTCATTAGCCACTCTAGGCTATAACTCGATAATACCCTCCGGTAAGTGTGTCTCAATGGGACCCTCCGGTCCTAGCTTAGTAAGCTCATAGTAACAATATTCAACATAAATTACAAAGTCATAATGCAGAATATCAAATACACAGATAAACACAATAAACAGCTCAATCACACAATGTACCACTCAAGGCAAGTACAGTGAGAAGACTCACCTCGTAAGTAAGCTGAGTGAATGAATACTCTCGCACACAAATCACCAGTCTAGCCTCCTCTTAATCACATAAGATAAGTATATCTAATTAACTCTTAATATTGCACATTTTACTAAGTTATCTCTCTTTCTCTCTCTCTTGAAGTGGGAAAAGTCCATTTTACCCCTCCATGGTTTCCCAAAGATAGGGTTGACCAAACCCTAAGTCAACAGAAGTCAAACTCGAGTCAACAGTCCATGTTGACCCTACTCGTCGAGTGCACTCATGGAACTCGACGAGTCTACTCGCCATTCCCAGAATTACTCAAAAGCCTGACTTAACTTGTCGAGGTGACCCGTCAACTCGCCGAGTTGCTGCACGATCTATTCTATCGGGACAACCCCATCCGACTCGTCGAGTCTGCTTCTTGATTCGGCGAGTCTATTCAGACTCATCTCTCATTCAATCGTTTTCAAGGCAGGGAACTTCCCCAAACCCTGGATCTACACTCCTAAGGCTCATCTATCACGTAAAGTCACAGGCTTTACGTTCATGCATGTAATTTTGAGCTTAAAATGCCGAAACACACCCCGAAAAGGGTTTTTCACTCAAGATCACTATTATGGTTGGATAAAGCAGGGACTTTTGGACTCTAGGGACCTCAAATGGTCTAGATCTGAAGTTCAACCCTTTCAATGAGCATGGAACCCTCAAGGTCCTCATATTTGGGTGGAAAAACCCTAGATTCACAAAATCATAAGATCTATACAATAGGATGAGAAAGGTGAAAGCTTTATACCTTTCCCAGAAGCTTTGAAGTGAAACAACCTCAGATCTAGCAGCACCCTCTTGTCCCTTGGCTTGGAAATCTTCTCTTCTCTTCACAAAATGCACCAAACACTCACAATTATCAAAGCACCCTCTCTCTAGGCTCAAATCTCATTGAGGGTTTGCCGCAAATGAGGCTATAAGTGCCTTTAAATAAGCCCCAATCCCGGGGATTTAGGGTTTCTCATCCCAGCGCCTACTCGGCGAGTCGCCTCTCGGACTCGTCCAGTAGGTCATTAAACCCATGTGGCCATTCGCGATACTACTCGGCGAGTCGTAGCACCAACTCGTCGAGTCATTCTATAAACTTCAAAAGTAAATAATCAAAATGATGTACTAGGGACTCTGGATTTTACATTATGATAAGATACTTCACCTATTTCCCATGCAAAGTGTTCCCAGCAGTTTCCCAAGAAAACCTCCAACAAATAAATGTAATATCCAATAGACAACTAGGCAACCATCAGATCCTCTCCTTCCCTTCTTAAACACGACATAAACACCCACAAATCCCACCATTTCCATATCTCCATTTTACTCTAAATTCTCTCAAAGATTAAGCACAAAGCCTCCAAGGAATTATTTCTCAAACCTTGTTCTTAATATTTTGGTAAGTTTATCTTGAAAATCTAGTGTTTTAACACACTTTTACACTAGTTATATTTTATTTACACACATTATTAGGTGTTAAAACTCTTAGGGTAATATCATCTTCAAAAATTTCATCAACCCCATTCAAGATTTTAGGCTTGGAAATCTTCACACCATCTCTTCAAACAACCCACAAATCCACTCAAGGTGAGTTCATACCCCCACATTTTCGAGATTTTCATGTTTTAGGGGGGGGGGGGGGATACAAGTCAAAATTGTTTAACATATAAATACTTGCATATTTCATCCTTATGTTAAAGTATAAGCCATTATTCGCATAAGATATGGTTACCACTAGCTTTTATACAATTATTTGTGAAATATTAGTTTGGATTGCAAAAACTAACAAAAACAAAACATGATCTAAGTTATAAAAATCGTAAGGAAAATTTTGATTTGTAAAACTACATGGTTTTTGAAATCTTTTTTTACCAAAATATAGCTTTTCTAGCAAAAAGGAGTACATTCTAGTTATTTCACTATTTTGTGGGTTACAACCCAAAAATATGAAGTTTGATCTTACATTTGAAACTAAACAGGATGATTACTACGTATTTATATAAATGATTATATAAATGTTTTAGACAAACAAACATGATAAACTATAATTGGTATAGTTTGGGAGTCTCAATACTACACTATCATTACAAAAGGAACATATAATTATTTAACGGTATAATTATTCCATTTACAAGAAAAAGGATTTTTCAGTTCACGTAAATCGATAGATACTGGTTGTGAGACAGTTAGGCTTCACCGTACCCACCAGAGTACACATACTAAGACCTGCATTATAACCAGAGTCTCTTGTAGGGAGAGCGCGTCACTTGTGTATAGATCTATACGGGATTGACAACCCCGCACCTAAACTGTTAGCTACAGTTAGACCGACAGGTATGGGTTGACAAATGTCGTAGACAGTTCCGACGTTCGAAGCGCGCCGTTCAGAAACCAATCGTATTAGTATGGTTATAATTACTCACATTAGAGTATTGACAAAACATTGGGTTTACGGGCTAGCGTACACTCAAATAGATTCACAAAATGATAAATCTTTCTAAATTTATCTTTCCAGTACCGTATTACTTACATTTTAGTCTTGGGTTAAGACTTACAACGAGCTTAACATACATTCAAGTAGTTTTATATAAAGACAGAACTTACTAATACTACTTTCCAGTACAACATTACTTATATATTTGTCCTTAGACTTGCTACTCATTGTAAAAGAAATATATACTGGATTTTCTGGTAGTATACACTATCATTTTTACACAAGAGTTTTTGGTGAATGGGACGTCGTCGCATCACGTTATTTATTTTATCATATGCATCTGATATCATGTAAACAATGTTCTTGAGTACAATGTAAACTTATTAAATATTCAATACAATGGTTGTGATGTTGTGATTCCTATTATTTAATTGTTATGATACTTTACATGAAGTCATACGCCCCCAGACGTTTCCGCCGTTCCGGTTTGGGGGTGTGACAGATTGTTAACATAACATTGTTTATAGCTAACTAAGTATATCAAACCATGTAAGATATACAACTATAAATACAATGGGGCTAAAACACTCTGACTAAAAGTATAGTTTTAAAATATAAGTATTTTTATAAAAAGTATACATGCATGAATACATACTAGAAACAATGTCATAATAAGAACCATATAAAAAGTATTTAGATAAGTTGGACGCTACGATTAAGCCTGGATAGTTATGTAATAATATCTTAGACAAATATAGCCTGGTAACCTATATTCATGCGATATATGACCAACATGTGTCTGGGAGTGGTTTTGGTGAACAACGAGTCTAAAACTTACCAACCCTATATACCAAGAACCTCTAGAATCAAACATAAAATTTAAAATATTATAGGGGTATTTTAGAATACTACAAAACCATACACTTAAGCCTTTCATGTATTCCTCATATCTCTATTCTCGCACGGTTGTAATGGAAGAAGAACCTGAAGAGGATCCTGAAAAGGGTCGGAGGAAGAGGAAGAGGAAGAAGAAGAGGAGGGCTCGGACGCAGAGTCCGAAGTCATAAATCCTCCCTATATCGCTCGAGTTCTCGCACATCGTTTGGGCTACCAAGGACCCACGCCCCGCTGGGCAGAGGACCTGGAGAGGTGGAGCAGACAACAACACCAGCGTTCGTCATATGGCATGAAGCGAGGTTTCTATAACCTCAGTCGCAGAGAACCGGCAGACAGGGCCCTCCCTGTTGTGGTCAGCGAACCACACACCTCGGAGATCAGACCAGGGTGTCGGCGAATCGGATCGTGGAGATGGGGGTCGCAGATAAGGCCACAAATGCACGCACTCGACTACTGGAGAGGGACTACCCTCGGACATGTCATCTCTTTAAACGACTCCATGAGGACCTCACCACCGCTCAAGAGGAATGAGGGTGTACTAGGAGAGACACTCGGCTCTCGGGGAGAGGGAAATCACAACTAAAGTTAGGACAGTCATGGCAGGACAGAGAGCGGAGGAGGCCACTCATGAGATGTTTGAGATGGCAGGACACCTTGCGAGCTATAGTGGCACCTGATAAGCTAGTATAGCCTAGAGAGTTGGTGACTACGCTACTTCTACTATGTGTTAGACTCATTGCGCCTTTATCACAATCAGTAGTAATAAATCAAGCAAGATACGCCCTCCGAAGCCGGTATACCCCGAATCAACTTAATGCGTCGACATCTAGGTTCTATGTTGAAAACTTAACGTTCGTACAACACCTACCACTACATACTACCATCCGTACATTACGATGATATTGGTCAAAACATTTGGGAAATCGTACAGCAAAACATATAGTTTATATGTATATAAATATAAGTATAGATGAGATATAACTAGCAACGACCATAGTTACTTACGAACTCGTTTCATACGACAGGATCATGTCATCACGCGGGAATAGCCAACGTACCGGCTCAACACCAGTTCTACATATGGACCCCGCTACATTCCAAGCCGCCGTAACAGCTGCTGTGACAGTCGTTATGACACAACTCAACGCTCACAACACCAACAGAAACGGGACTAGTGCCAACGTTTCCAATCACGGTGACAACCAAGGGAACCAACGAGTGTGTTCGTGCAAGGACACCGCATATTACAAACCTAAGAACCCCCATGACAATGGAGGAGTACTATCCAAGAAGCAAAGGACTCGGAACAAGAAAAAGGGCCGTCCGACTCAAGGGCCTGCCAAGAAACAACAAACTGCGGCCTTCCATGCCATCACTGCCCCCACCGCCCGTACACCAGCCAAGCGATACGCTGGAGCCCTTCCAAAGTGTAACAAGTGTAACTTCCATCACACCGGGGCCTGCTGAGAAATGTGTTGCAACAATTGAAAAAAGAAGGGGCATACCGCCCTTTTCTGTAGGACGTCGGCCCAATGGAAAGACAAAAAAACACTATATGAAACACTATATGAAACATTCACCGTTGAAATGGCCAATGGAAAAACAAAAAAACACTAAAGATATATTCGTAGGATGCACACTAATTCTAAACAATCATTCCTTCAGAGTTGACTTGATCCTATGGATCCACTCCCATAGCCAAATCCCTATACCAACTAGCGCCGGGAAAAAATGCAGGAATTGTACAATCAACTGAATGAAACTAATAAATAAAGGACTCGTTAGACCGAGCTTTTCACCTCGGGAAGCACCAGTCTTGTTCGCAAAGAAGAAGGGCGGATCATTCTGTATGTATGATGACTGTCAAGAGTCAAACAAACTCACCATCAGGGACCGATTTCCCCTACCCCGAATCGATGATCTGCTCAACCAACTCCAAGGAACGAGCTAATTCTAAAAAAGTGATTTGGGATCAAGGTTCATTCAGCTCAGAGTTCCGGAGGAAGATAGTCCCGATGATAACTTAAGACACCTAAGGACAACTCCCAAACCGACGTACAAAGCGAAAGGATCATTCGGACGCCGAAAGACATGCATAGACTTTGGTAAAGATCGGGGATACCCATTTACCACTCATCAACTTCTCGTACAACAACAACCATCACACTAGCATCAAAGTCGCGCCATTCGAAGCTCCCTACGGACGCAAGTGCATATCACCTCTATGCTGGGCTGAGGTGAGTGACACACAGATTGCAAGAGGACAAGTACCTAGCAACACACTCACTGGCCCAGAAATCATTCGGGAAACCAGGATCGGCAAAGGAGCTATGCTGATAAGCGGCAAATGAGCTATGCTGATAAGCGGCGAAAACTCTTAGAATCCCAGGTTGGTGACCGCGTTATGTTGAAGGTCTCACCCTGGAAGGGAATGATACGTTTTGACAAACATGGAAAGTTGAATCCAAGGTATATCGGGCCATTCGAAATCCTTGCTAGAATCGCCGGTGGCTTACAAACTCCGACTACCACAATGTCACACCCCCAAACCTGAACGGCGGAAACGTTCGGGGGCGGATGACGTCATGTACAGTATCACAACAATTGTATAATAGTAATCAAAGCAACAAAAACCATTATATTAATAATGTAAAGTTTACATTGTATTTGATTCACATATGATTGACCCCAAAAGTAAATAGTAAAACAAAGACTTGAAGCTACTATGCTCCTTTTTCTCGAAACCTGTGCGTGTACCTGTCTACTAGTTTCCTGTGAATACAAGTGATTTTGAAAGTGTATCAACATTTACGTTGGTGAGTTCATAAGTATTTTTTATATGAAAGAGTATGTTCTTTGTTCCTTTAAAAAAGTTAGTGTGATCCTTCAGAAAATCCAATATTTTCTTAGTTAATGATATGTAAGTAACGTGACCTTACAAGTTCCTTCTATGAGCACTTAGTGAATACAAGTTATATATAATCAATAACGAACGGACGTTCGAATGTTTGGATCTGCCCTAAGTCCACAACCAAACAAGGAACATGCAATGAGGCGGAAATCACACATTCCACAATCTATCGTGTCTTCATCATATATGACTCCAACGTATTCACTAAGTAATCACAAAATAAACAAATAGTCCTTAACTGAGAAGTAGTTTGTACCGTACTGGTTATGTAATGCATTGTAATTGTGTTTGAATGTAATCAATTTGTATGTATATGCCTGGATAAATGTTCCTCCATAAATGTAAGTTTCTGTGTTTACAAAATAGTATGATGTACTTGTATGTACTTTGTAGTTTTACTATTGAATAAAACTATGTAAAGTTATTTATGTATTCGAACACTAATCGTATTGGTAATACCAAATTGTGAGTTATTATAACCATGCTAATGACCAGGATGGCCTGATAGGACGTTCTTGAGGCATCGTAATGTTATGACATTTGTCACCCCAGAACTTCCGTTCCAACTGTAGCTAACAATCAGGGCGCGGGATTGTCAGTCCCGTATAGATCTATACACAAATTCACGCTCTCCCTCCAGGAGACTCTGATTATAAATTCAGGACTGTCGTTGGTACTTAGTTAAGTACTTGATGGTAACACTCACAAATCTGTATTGACGGTTACATGTAGAATAAGGAAAAGCCATTTAGTAATGATAAACTGTATAAATTATCCTTTTTATAGTTGAATACCGTAGCATGTATGTTCCATAAACTATTCCTATAATAGTTTATATGTTCATTTTAGTATTGTTACCCGATTTAGTAAAACGGTATGCAAGTTCCCTAAACAATACCTATTATAGCTTATTTGTATGTTCGGTCTGTGATGAAAAACCTTTGTAATTTAACAATCTGTATAAACAATAATAACATATTTAAGAAAGATACCCTTCTGCTCAACGTAATACAAAAGGGTTCAAGATTTATTTTAAATTCTTTTTATACTGATATACACATAGAGCATATATAATTTAGATTTTAAAGGTAGCCGGACAAGTGGTTCTTCTTTAAGCCCACAACCAGACAAGGAACATGAGTTATAGCAGAAACAGTAGTCCTAAGCCTATTAAATCTCAATTATATATAAATAGGTATATGAATATATATTTGATTGAAAACAAGAGTTTAAATAATTAAAGCATTTTGAAATAGTTTTAAAATAGTTTGAAACAGTTGAAATAGCTTGAAGCGGTTTGAAACAGTTTGAAACCATTTGGATGATAACACAATATTTCTTGTGTTTTACTTGTATTCCCCCTAAAACATTGAAAATTGGTAAAAACGTAGGGGTATGAACGCACCTCGAGTGTGTGCTTGTTTGGGTAACAAAGTGCTAGCGTATAATCCGTGAGTTAGAATACGTAAAAGTAGTCGTATCCTAATAATATTTATACATGATATCGTATTTAAATTAATAAAATATTAATTTAAAGTGTTAGACAACACTAAATTACGTAAGAATATACTTACAGTAATTTCTTAGAATAGATGAAAGTGTTCTTGGTGTTTTTGAGGAGATCTTTAGTGTTTTCGGTTGAGGATTTGAAAATGGTAAGGTGATTCACGCAAATGTTGAAGAATATATAACAATTTCGACAAGATCTTCAAAAGCTTCGGTTGATACTTGAAGAAAAAGAAGGATGAACTCGATGATAATTGAGAGAGAATGGGAAAGTTTTCGGCCAATAGATGGAGAAGTGATTGTTGTTTTCGGCCTACCATATATATACCCATGAGTTTTCGGCCAAGAACACTACCCGAGAAGATAAGACCTAGCCTGTTTGCGGTCCAAAGGTTTTTACGGTCCAAAGAGGTTTGCGGCCGAAAAGGGTTTTTGGTGCGAGGAGTTTGGCCGATTGTGAGGGTTTGCTGCCTTGACCGAAAACTTGTTTTTGGTCCGAGGCAAGTGGTTTACGAAACTTCGTGGTTTTCAAAGAAAGGGCATGTTTTGATTTCCTTAACAATTATACATAATTACTTAATTATAAAAATGATAAAATCAAATGGTTTCTAATATTTTGACCTTGCTTGACCTTCATTGACTTTTGTTGACCCGAAATAACGGGTTGTCACATCATCCCCCCGTTAGAGGGAACTCGTCCCGAAATTAGAATTCTGAGTGGGACTTCAAGGGTTGGTAAAAGATAGAGTACTTCTGTTCCTATTGATCTGCTCTTTCTCTTTTGAATACAGGTCTTCGCTTGGTGTTCTAGCGGATCTTGACTGTTGCGTCTGCTGTTTTAATCGGTAAGGAGTGTGTGGGTTTGGTTTACTTGGCTATCTTCCCCCGAATGGTGGCATGTCCACTTGTAGTCCTTGTTAGCCTTGTCCTGAAGTTCATGGTAAGACTCATACCTGGTTCATCTATCACCACCTTGTGTATACAAGTTGTATATAATTAAAATTAATAAGATGATCAGATGGGTGACTCTGCCCCAAGTACACAACCAAACAAGGAATAGGAGGTAAGTCGGAATCATACATCCTAAGTCCGTAGAATCTTAATTGTATACCACCCTCGTGCATGCACTTAGTAGTGATAGGTTAGTCGTATGGGTCCCTAGTCTCTATACTTGAACTTGACTTGCTATACGAGTGGTATTCCTGAGAGGTCTGCTGGGGATACTTCGGGAAGGTTACTGAAGGTATGGTACTCTTTGCGTGGGCACTTCGGAGTTTTGAAACGAGAGACGATTCTGAGTTCTGTGTTGGGTTTGTCGTTATTAGTGACAAGGGTTTCGTTAGTCGGTCGGTTAGTACGAAGGGTTTTCGTAGCACATGAAATTGGTATGGTGAGGACCGCGCCAATTCATGTCGAATGACGACGTCGAAACTTCTTATTGAAACAAATATTAAGTCGATTCGAAAGAAACGTTTGTCGGTGCGATAGTGTATTCGGTGTGTACTTTTTAGTGTTTCCAGTTTTATCCTTGTTATTACTACTGCGAGCGTTTTGAACCTCAATAAGTGAGTACTGGCAGTAAGGGTGTTCCGATAACTAATGATGATATTGCATAATACAATCCTTACCAGGCCCCTCTATAATTGCTTGGTGTATACAAGTCTTGTGTAATTATGATTAATAAGATCGTCGACTGAGTGACTCTGCCCTAAATCCACAAACAAACAAGGAACAGGAAGTAAGGCGGAATCACGCACTCTAAGCCTGCAAAAATTATAATTATAAATGACCATATTGTATACACTAAGCTATTATAGCTCATCTGTAAGAATCCTTATTTTTTATATGAATACTGTGTTTTTGTTTGGACAAGAGAGTAATTTATAATTACTTTTTAATTGGTACCAGTTTTAGTAAAAAATTTAGCTTTAAATATTTTTATTGGGAAAAACGTACCACTGTTCAAGGGGGTTCCGGGACAGTCTCTCCTGCGGTGATCATTAGCACTTTTCCGTCACCACCGGCATTCCTTGCCCTTGGACAATCTCTCTTGAAGTGTCCTGTTTCACCGCACTCGTAACAAGCCGGGTTTACTCCAACACCGGGGACTTGGTTGAGGGGTTGTGCTGGTCTCCTGTAGAAATGGGCAGTGTGCGCCTTCCTGTTGCAATTTCCGCATTGCATCACTCGGCAAGTTCCGGTGTGATGAAAGTTACATTTGTTACACTTCGGAAGGGTTCCAACATAACGACTGACGGGTGTCGGAGTGGTAGGTGTTGTGGCAGCATAGACAACAACAGTCTGCTGTTCCTTCGGGGGTTCTTGTGTTGGCTGTCCCCTCTTCTTGCTCCAGGACTTTCGCTTATATTCACTTCCTTTTGTTGGCTCAGGAATAGGGGTCATTATTCCTTGGCGAACCCCATGGTCAAGGAGTGTTTGTGCCAGTCGCTTGGCACTATCGAACGTGAGAGGTTTTGCAGCTATCACGTTTCCTTGGATCTGAGGAGATAGTCCCCAGATGTATCTCTCTATCTTCTTGCTCTCTGGGGTAACCATCCTGGGGCATAGTGCCGCTAGATCACTGAATCTATTTGTGTAGGCTACTATGTCTGAAACTGTCATGGTAATCTCCCACAACTCTTGCTCTAGTGTTTGTACTTCGCCCCTTGGGTAGTACTCCTATAGCATCATTGTTTTTAGGCTCTCCCAGCCCATTGAGTTTTCCACTGGTAGGGTTAATGACTTGACATAGCCATTCCACCATGTAAGGGCCCTGTCAGAGAAGGTGCAGGCAGCAAACTTCACTTTGCTCCATTCTGGTCACGCGTATATCTCAAAAATTGACTCTGTTTTCTCGAACCATTGCATTAGAGCAATGACCCCCCTGCTTCCACAAAAGGATTTGGGTTTGCAATTCATGAAGTCTTTATATGCACACTCTCTAGGGTGTTCGTGGCTATTTCCGTGGTTAGATGGGTTGGCACCACTTCCCGACCCATTGGTACCACTTGCATGGATATAGGTCATGGCGGCTGCAACGGCGGCAGTCACCGCATCCTAGAACATAGTGGGGTCATATTGTGGAGGTGGCGGCGGTGGATTTGTTGTCGTGTTGTTATTACGCCTGATATATCTACGAGGTGGCATCTTTCTGTCATATAGTTTAAGGATGAAAGGTTGGTAAGATATCAGTAGTGGTTATAAATTGAATGTCATAAGAACTAGGTGAGTGTAGTTTGAGTGTATCATGTTCCGAAAGTGTTTTGTAAACTATTCATAACAGATGTCTATGTGAAAATAAACTTGTGAATTTTCAATAGTGACTACCCTCACTGAAATTTTGTGACTTGATTTGCAGTTATTAGTTGTGATGAAAGACGTTATAAATCCAACACATAGTGTGAGTAGTGTAACCACTGACTCACTAGGTTATATTAGTTTCTTAGTTATTAGAATGACGTATAAGGTGCTCTCTAGTTTGTTCCTGATAGGATAAGGTTCGTTAACGATCTCTCTAGTACCTTTCTCTTCGTTCGGTCCTTTCTCGGAATCTTCCCCGTGAACCCTCTTTTGGTTCTTTCTGAACTCCTCTGTTGGTTACTGTAATGGAGTGGTTACATCTACCTATGTTGTTTGTGCGAGAATGGGAATGTCTAAATAATCTACGAGATTAATATAACATTTTTATTAAAAATAATTTTTTACGAGGATGATCCTTACCGGGTCTTTCTATAATCACCTAGTGTATACAGATTATATATAACCAAGATCAAATAGACCTTCGAATAAGTGATCCTACTCTAAGTCCACAACCAAACAAGGAACAGGAAGTAGAGCGAAGATCACAAATTCTAAGTCTATAGAATCTCAATTATATATAACCTTAACGTATACACTCAACAACTATAGACCTACCAGTAAGGGTCTTTTATTTTCACATAAGTTATTTATAGTACCTAAAATACTCCTATAGTATTTTAGTTACATGATTGATGCTAGAGCTTCTTGGTATATGAAGTTGATAAGTTTTTAGACTTTTTTTTTATTGTATGTATCATAAAATACTCCTATAGTATTTTAAACTTTATGTTTGGTCTAGTATTCCTTTGTATATAGGGTTGGTAAGTTTTAGACTTGTTGCAACACCACAATCACTCCCAAACACATGTTAATCGTATTTCAAAAAAATATAGTTGATCAGGCTATACTTATGCCAGATATGATTACATAACTGTCTAGGTTTGACTGTAGTGTCCAACATCTAAATACTTTTGTTTTATTCTTCTTGTGATACTTGTTCTAGTATATATATATATATATATATATATATATATATATATATATATATATATATATATATATATATATATATATATATATATATATATATATATATATGCACGTATGTATACTTTTATAAAAATATTGTTATATTTTAAAAGTAAAATCCTTGGTCAGAGTGTTTTAGTCCCATTGTATTTATAGTTGTATATCTTTTATGGGTTGATATACTTAGTTCACTATAAAAAATGCTCTGATAGCAATATATCACACCCCCAAACCTGAACGGCAGAAACGTTCAGGGGCGGGTGACGTCATGTACAATATCACAACAATTGTATAACAGTAATCAAAGCAACAACAACCATTATATTAATAATGTAAAGTTTACATTGTATTCGATTCACATATGATTGACCGCAAAAGTAAATAGCAAAACAAAGACTTGAAGCTACTATGCTCCTTTTTCTCGAAACCTGTGTGTGTACCTGTGTACTAGTTTCCTGAGAATACAAGTGATTTTGAAAGTGTATCAACATTTAAGTTGGTGAGTTCATAAATATTTTTATATGAAAGAGTATGTTCTTTGTTCCTTTAAAAACGTTAGTGTGATCCTTCAGAAAATCCAATATTTTCTTAGTAAATGAAATGTAAGTAATGTGACCTTACAAGTTCCTTCTATGAGCACTTACTGAATACAAGTTATATATAATCAATAACGAATGGACGGTCGAATGTGTGGATATGCCCTAAGTCGACAACCAAACAAGGAACATGAAATGAGGCGGAAATCACACATTCCACAATCTATCGTGTCTTCATTATATCTGAATCCAACGTATTCACTAAGTAATCACAACATAAACAAATAGTCCTTTACTGAAAAGTAGTTTGTACTGTACTGGTTATGTAATGCATTGTAATTGTGTTTGAATGTAATCCATTTGTATGTATATGCCTGGATAAATGTTCCTCCATAAATGTAAGTTTCTACGTTTAGAAAATAGTATGATGTACTTGTATGTATTTTGTAGTTTTACTATTGAATAAAACTATGTAAAGTTATTTTTGTATTCGTACACTAATCGTATTGTTAATATCAAATTGTGAGTTATTATAACCATGCTAATGACAAGGATGGCCTGATACGACGTTCTTCAGGTGTCGTAAGGCTATGACATTTGTCACCCCAGAACTTCCGTTCCAACTGTAGCTAACAGTCAGGGCACGGGATTGTCAGTCCCGTATAGATCTATACACAAATTCACGCTCTCCTTCCAGGAGACTCTGGTTATAAATTCAGGACTTTCGTTGACACTTAGTTAAGTACTTGAAGGTAACACTCACAAAGCTGTATTGATGGTTACGTGTGGAATAAGGAAAAGAAATTTAGTAATGATTAAATATATTAATTATCCTTTTTATAGTTGAACACCGTAGCATGTATGTTCCATAAACTATTCCTATAATAGTTTATATGTCCATTTTAGTATTGTTACCCGATTTAGTAAAACGGTATGCAAGTTCCCTAAACTATAACTATTATAGCTTATTTGTATGTTCGGTCTGTGATAAAAAACCTTTGTAATTTAACAAATGGTATCAACAATAATAACATATTTAAGAAAGATATCCTTCTGCTCAATGTAATACAAAAGGGTTAAAGATTTATTTTAAATTCATTTTATACTAATATACATATCGAGCATATATAATTTAGATTTAAAAGGTAGTCGGACACGTGGTTCTTCTTTAAGCCCACAACCAGACAAGGAACATGAGTTAAAGCAGAAACACTAGTCCTAAGCCTATTAAATCTAAATTATATATAAATAGGTATATGAATATATATTTGAGTGAAAACAAGAGTTTAAATAATTAAAGCAGTTTGAAATAGTTTTAAAATATTTGAAACAGTTGAAATAGCTTGAAGTGGTTTGAAACAGTTTGAAATCATTTGGATGATAGCACCAGATTTCTTGTGTTTTACTTGTATCCCCCCCATAAAACATTGAAAAATGGTAAAAACGTAGGGGTATGAACTCACCTCGAGCGTGTGTTCTTGTTTGGGTAACGAAGTGCTAGCGTATGATCCGCGAGTTAGAATACGTAAAAGTAGCCGTATCTGTGACATCCCCATTTTCACGGGCAGAAAAGACGGATTTTGTTTATGCTTTATAAAAATCAGAGTACGCTTTTTAATAAAAATGTTGCGGAATTTGTCCCAGAAAAACATGAAAAATACGTTATCAAGGCATTTCCGAAGAAATGTATTTTATTCGTTTTAAAACATTGGGATGTCATCGTCAATACAGAAACATAAGCATAAACAGAACTTACATTCATTTTCACTAGTGATTTATATCTCCTTAATCTCTCAGTGTAATGTAACTTCATATCGACACCTGTGATTCAAATAAACTGAGTGGGTCAGGTTGGGAAACCTGGTGAGTACATAGGGTTTTCAACCCACAATAATATAATTATTATGTTTAAACATCAAACAATCAACCCAATTACCCATCCCCATTATCTTCCTTACTCTTAAGGGTCTACCCTAAGAGTCATCTATCCTGCATTTGTTCATTTCGAAGTCCCTTACTTCCAGGGTTTATAAGACATGCACTAATTCCATAGCTGCCAATGCACTAAATCCATAGCTACTAAAGTTCATTCATCATGTACTAAATCCATAGCTACCAGTGTAGGTACTAAGTCCATAGCTACCAACGTTTATCTAACAGGCACTAAGTCCATAGCTACCAATGTTAATCTAACCGCTACTAAGTCCATAGCTACCAACGTTTATCTAATAGGTACTAAGTCCATAGCTACCAACGTTTATCTATCAGGTACTAAGTCCATAGCTACTAATGTTTATTCGATAGGCACTAAGTTTATAGCTGCCGATGTTATTTGTTAGGCACTAAGTCTATAGCTGCCAATGTTCACTCATATCATCTTTCATCTCTCATCATTCATCTACCCATGATTTACCCAACATATTCGTAGATATAAAATGCATATACAGTTTAAATTATTTAAAACATGTATAAAATCGTTCATCCAACATAGAAAGCAAGTATTCAATTAATATGCACACATAGCACGTAATTTAGATAAAATACTTCATATCTATGTATAAGATGAAAGTAACTATGCACTCACCTGAAAAGGTGGTGACTCGGTACTTGAACAACACTTCGTTATCTCAAAACAATTTTTTTCCTTGACCAAAACCTAGTATCAATACCACTAGAGTTTAGTTTTAACGTTAACCGCGACTAATTAATAGTCTAGCTATTATTATTATTGTTATATAAGCGTTAAACAACAATCTATATAACTCATAATAACAGCCCCCATAATTATTTTAAGGACCTAATAACATTACTATAATTATTTAAAAGCTATATTAAAAATTTCATAGACGTAGCTCACTTACAGCGGATTTTAAAGAAAACCGGGCTTTGCTTGGAGCAGCGTTTCCGAACCGAAAGACCCTTTTTCTCGGGACTCCGGGAGCCTCGGGGCTTCCTTTGGGTGCTAGGGGTTTTTCCTAGGGTTTAGGGATGGTTTGAGGTCTTAGAGAGAGAAAGAAATTAGAGAGAGAATGAAGAAATGAGTGAGAAATCCGGAAAGGCTCGCATGGTATTTATAGGGCCGGAGTTGCTGGGAATGCGCTGCGCTCCTCGAACCTGCGTTGGGCGCTCCTCGGACGCATGGCGTTCAGTCAAGCTACGCGGGGCGTAGCTTTGGATAAGGTGGACAGATGGTGAAGCCTCGGTGGTGCGACGTGGGCCTTCCGAGACCATGCGAATCCGAACGCGGGGCGTTCCTTCTACGCGCTGCGTAGCGAGGCCAGGTGTCACCCATCCGATGCGAGACCGTGCTCAGCAAGCGACGGCTGAGATTTGGCCACGTCATCTTATCTTGCATCAGATTTCGTAAATTGCACACTCGACTTTAAAAATTCGTAACTTTCACATACAAGCTCCGTTTTCGACGTTCTTTATATCCACGCGTAGGCGGGACCGTACTCTACAACTTTCGTTTAGACTCCGTTGGCTAATTTTGAATTTATTTTAAATTTTATATTTTTGACAGGCCGGGACAGGATTGGTCCGTTAAAAATTCATAACTTCTTCATTCGACGTCCGTTTTCGTCTGTCTTTTTATCGGTACGCTACTATTAGCGAGATCTTCGATTCTCGTTTAGGTTGTGCCGGCTAAAAACCGCTCGATATAATATTCAAACTTCGGGCTGTACACTGTTAAGCCGAAACTTCGACGGGTCATAACTTCTTCGTTATAACTCGGATTTCGGTGTTCTTTATATGTACGGAAACCTTGAGACATATTCTACAACTTGGTTAAGAGTATTTATTCTAAATAATCTTCTATCAAAAAGTCATTTTTGACGCTCATTGTCTTTAAATTGACTAGCCCGGATCTATGGGCGTTACAATTATCTCCCCCTTAGGATGATTACGTCCCGGAATCATCAACGAAACAGGGTTGTATAATGACTCCATATGTTATCTCTTCATCCTAGGTAATAATTGTATCTTCTATGTTGCTTCAAACGAGTATCTAACTCTTTGGACTCCTTGACTGCAGGCGGTGCTCGATCTTGCACCTGCTCCCTATCTCACGTTAGACTCCAAATTATGACCTTCAAGTCACAATCTCGATCCTCATTGGATACGAACTTAAGATAAGTTCTTTTACTACTACAATGGACCGATGTGTCATATTCTAATGACCTATCATCGTGTGATGCAACGTTTAGACTCAGGTCTCTTAGAGTCATATTCCATAATGGAATATACCTTCCTTCATGTTCTAATGTGATATAATCACCTTTTAGCATGTAGTATTTCTAGCTACAAGTTTCTTACAACGATCACAACTGCCTTGATTATCTTTCACTTCAATCTTCTAGCTTAAGTCAGATGCTACATCAAACTTGGTTCTCTGAACCACGTAACATATCCATCTTAGTCGGACTCGATATGATATGACCACTAGGGTCGGAATATCAACAATCTTCTTAGTCATTACCGAAACAATGGTAACGACATACTTGAATAAAATGGTATCAATTACTAGCTTCTTCGTAACCTTGTAACTTTCCCTGATCCAAGTGCAAGTCCTGTGCTTCTGGTAGTATAGGCCTCTACTACCATTCACACCTACTCATACTCGTCCCAAGTATTGTCTCGCAGTTATCCAAGTCATTATCACAAAAACAATTTTAACACATACAAATGTGTCCAAACAATCACAAAAGTTCCCCTAAACTCTACTAGGACTTCTTCCACGCGTATGTTCAATCTTTAATTCTACTTTAACTCGGTTGGTGGTGGAAACTCCATACGCTGGGACAACTTCAGGAATTACACCAATCGTTCCATCATCCCGCCGATCGAAGGTGTACTTTGGACACACCGTACTCCTCTAAACGTACTGCTTGACATATTCTAAAGGCAAGATACCACTCTTACGATATCTTCCGATAGGTGTCATTCACTATCATAAGCCTTTTCATTTCCTCTATTTACTCAATTCTCTACGAGTCTTTCACCATGACGTTATTTTTACGGAAGCATGCATTCATTGCATCGAGACGAGAATATAGATAGAGAAGATTTAGACGCGTAATCCTCCTTATTACTCTGAAAAGTTACATTCCAGTTCTAATACCGTATTTAAACGTTTAAAAATCTGAACACATAAAGTTTCTAGATCTGGTCGGCAATAGACCATAGATCCGATCAAATAATAACATCATAAAGCATCATAAATCAGTTAGCACATAAAAACATTTTAGGCATCTTCCCTAAATAAGCTAGTGCTTGTGTCTATTAAGGTGTATTATCTAAATATACTAGACACACTCCTCACCATCATCGCTTAGCATTCTAAGTTTAAGTCTAGAAATAAATCCATATTCCTAGTTCGCTTAAACTAATGCTCTGATACCAACTGTGACATCCCCATTTTCACGGCCAGAAAAGACCGATTTTGATTATGCTTTATAAAAACCAGAGTACCCTTTTTAATAAAAATGTTGCGGAATTTGTCCCAGAAAAACATGATAAATACGTTATCAAGGCCTTTCCGAAGAAATGTATTTTATTCGTTTTAAAACATTGGGATGTCATCGTCAATACAGAAACATAAGCATAAACAGAACTTACATTCACTTTCACTAGTGATTTATATCTCCTTAATCTCTCAGTGTAATGTAACTTCATATCGACACCTGTGATTCAAATAAACTGAGTGGGTCAGGTTGGGAAACCTGGTGAGTACATAGGGTTTTCAACCCACAATAATATACTTATTATGTTTAAACATCAAACAATCAACCCAATTACCCATCCCCATTATCTTCCTTACTCTTAAGGGTCTACCCTAAGAGTCATCTATCCTGCATTCGTTCATTTCGAAGTCCCTTACTTCCAGGGTTTATAAGACAGACACTAATTCCATAGCTTCCAATGCACTAAATCCATAGCTGCTAAAGTTCATTCATCAGGTACTAAATCCATAGCTACCAGTGTAGGTACTAAGTCCATAGCTACCAACGTTTATCTAACAGGCACTAAGTCCATAGCTACCAACATTTATCTAACCGGTACTAAGTCCATTGCTACCAACGTTTATCTAATAGGTACTAAGTCCATAGCTACCAACGTTTATCTATCAGGTACTAAGTCCATAGCTACCAATGTTTATTCGATAGGCACCAAGTCCATAGCTGCCGATGTTATTTGTTAGGCACTAAGTCTATAGCTGCCAATGTTCACTCATATCATCTTTCATCTCTCATCATTCATCTCTCATCATTCATCTACGCATGTTTTACCCAACATATTCGTTGATATAAAATACATATACAGTTTAAATTATTTAAAACATGTATAAAATCGTTCATGCAGCATAGAAAGCAAGTATTCAATTAATATGCACACATAGCACGTAATTTATATAAAATACTTCATATCTATGTGTAAGATGAAAGTAACTATGCACTCACCTGAAAAGGTGGTGACTCGGTACTTGAACAGCACTTCGTTATCTCAAAACAATTTTTTTCCTTGATCAAAACCTAGTATCAATACCACTAGAGTTTAGTTTTAACGTTAACCGCGACTAATTAATAGTCTAGCTATTATTATTATATAAGCGTTAAACAACACTCTATATAACTCATAATAATAGCCCAAATAATTATTTTAAGGACCTAATAACATTACTATAATTATTTAAAAGCTATATTAAAAATTTCATAGACGTAGCTCACTTACAGCGGATTTTAAAGAAAACCGGGCTTTGCTTGGAGCAGCGTTTCCGAACCGAAAGACCCTTTTTCTCGGGACTCCGGGAGCCTCGGGGCTTCCTTTGGGTGCTAGGGGTTTTTCCTAGGGTTTAGGGATGGTTTGGGGTCTTAGAGAGAGAAAGAAATTAGAGAGAGAATGAAGAAATGAGTGAGAAATCCAGAAAGGGTCGCATGGTATTTATAGGGCCGGAGCTGCTGGGAACGCGCTGCGCTCCTCGGACGCATGGCGTTCAGTCAAGCTACGCGGGGCGTAGCTTTGGATAAGGTGGACAGATGGCGAAGCCTCGGTGGTGCGACGTGGGGCTTCCGAGACCAAGCGAATCCGAACGCGGGGCGTTCCTTCTACGCGTTGCGTAGCGAGGCCAGGTGTCACCCATCCAAAGCGAGACCGGGCTCAGCAAGCGACGGCTGAGATTTGGCCACGTCATCGTATCTTGCATCAGATTTCGCAAATTGCACACTCGACTTTAAAAATTCGTAACTTTCACATACGAGCTCCGTTTTCGACGTTCTTTATATCCACGCGTAGGCGGGACCATACTCTACAACTTTCGTTTAGACTCCATCGGCTAATTTTGAATTTATTTTAAATTTTATATTTTTAACAGGCTGGGACAAGATTGGTCCGTTAAAAATTCATAACTTCTTCATCCGACGTCCGTTTTCGTCTGTCTATTTATCGGTACGCTACTATTAACGAGATCTTCGATTCTCGTTTAGGTTGTGCCAGCTAAAACCCGCTCGATGTAATATTCGAACTTCGGGCTGTACACTACTAAGCCGAAACTTCGACGGGTCATAACTTCTTCGTTATAACTCGGATTTCGGCGTTCTTTATATGTACGGAAACCTTGAGACATATTCTACTGCTTGGTTAAGATTATTTATTCTAAATAATATTCTATCAAAAAGTCATTTTTGACGCTCATTGTCTTTAAATTGACTAGCCCGGATCTACGGGCGTTACAGTATCCTAATAATATTTATACACGATATCGTATTTAAATTAATAACATATTAATTTAAAGTGTTAGACAACACTAAATTACGTAAGAATATACTTACAATAATTTCTTAGAATGGATGAAAGTGTTTTTGGTGTTCTTGGTGTTTTTGGTGTTTTAGAGGAGATCTGTAGTGTTTTCGGTTGTGGATTTGAAAATGGTAAGGTGATTCACACAAATATTGAAGAATATATAACGATTTCGGCAAGATCTTCAAAAGCTTCGGTTGATACTTGAAAAAAAAAGAAGGATGAACTCGATGATAGTTGAGAGAGAATGAGAAAGCTTTCAGCCAAAATATGGAGAAGTGATTGTTGTTTTCGGTCTACCATATATATATATATACCCTTGAGTTTTCAGCCGAGAACACTACCCGCGAAGATAAAACCGAGCCTGTTTGCGGTCCGAAGGCATTTACGGTCCGGAGAGGTTTGCAGCCTAAAAGGGTTTTCGGTGCGAGGAGTTTGGCCGATTGCGAGGGTTTGGTGCCTTGACCAAAAACTCGTTTTCGGTCCGAGGCAAGTGGTTTGCGAAACTTCTCGGTTTTCAAAGAAAGGGCATGTTTTGATTTCCTTAACAATTATACATAATTACTTAATTATAAAAATGATAAAATCAAATGGTTTCTAATATTTTGACCTCGCTTGACCTTCATTGACTTTTGCTGACCCGAAATAACGGGTTGTCGCACTACAAGAACTTAGTAACGTACATCCCACCTTCCACGTGTCCAACCTGAAGAAGTACCTGTCCGACGAGACCCTTGTAGTCCTACTCGACGAAATTGAGCTAAACGAGAGTCTACAATTCGTAGAAGAGCACGCGGAAATCATGGCCAGGGAGGTCAAATGGGCGAAACAAAGCCGAATACCCATAGCGAAGGTCCGTTGGAACGCCAAGCGAGCACCGAAATTCACCTGGGAACGCGGGGATCAAATGCAACAGAACTACCCAGAACTTTTCCTCTAGTTGCGAGAACCTGCTCAAGATGCAAATTTCGGGACGAAATTCCCTCTAACGGGGGGACGATGTGATAACTGGAAAATTTTGGATCAAGCAAGGTTTAAAATGTATCTAGGTAAAGGTACAACTGCAATGTAACCTTGTTGCAATAAAACTTTGAAGACCAAAAGGGCATTGGTTGTATAAGTATAAATATAGGTATATATATATACTTTGGAAATCATATTTATATTAACCTCTTGAAAGTAAACAAGTTATAACAAGGCAAGACTAGTCAAATAGTTGGAACATAAATCATGAATTTAAAACATTGTTTTATAGTTTTTGGCCTAGTAACCCACCGACCCTAGAACACTTCTAAACCAAAATCATAAACCTAGAACACCCAAGAATCCAAACCACTAGACCGAAAACACCCTTAGTGGGTGATTCAAAACCGAAAACACCATGGGGAAATGCTTAGGACCGAAATCACCTAGTCAAAGTCAAGCCTAGGACCGAAATCACATGTGATTTCGGTCATACTAGGGAGTTTCTAATGTGTTTTCAGTTTAGGAATAAAGGGATAAGGTTAGTTGACTTTATGATAAGATACTTCAACCATTTCCCATGCAAAGTATGCCCAACAGTATCCCAAGCAAACCTCCAACAAATAAATGTAGTATCCAACAGACAACTAGGCAACCATCAGATCCTCTCATTCCCTTCTTAAACACGACATAAAAACCCACAAATCCCACCATTTCCATTTCTCCATTTTACTCTAAATTCTCTCAAGGATTAAGCACAAATCCTCCAAGGATTTATTTCTCAAACCTTGTTCTTAATATTTTGGTAAGTTTATCTTGCTAATCTAGTATTTTAACACACTTTTACACTAGATATATTTTATTTACACACATTATTAGGTGTTAAAACTCTTAGGGTAATATCATCTTCAAAAAGTTCATCAACCCCATTCAAGATTTTAGGCTTGGAAATCTTCACACCATCTCTTCAAACAACCCACAAATCCACTCAAGGTGAGTTCATACCCCCACATTTTCGAGATTTTCATGTTTTAGGGGGGGGGGGGGGAATACAAGTCAAAATTGTTTAACATATAAATACTTGTATATTTCATCATTATGTTAAAGTATAAGCCATTATTCGAATAAGATATGGCTACCACTAGCTTTTATACAATTATTTGTGAAATATTAGTTTGGATTGCAAAAACTAACAAAAACAAAACATGAGCTAAGTTATAAAAATCATAAGGAAAATTTTGATTTGTAAGACTACAAGATTTTGAAATCTTTTTACCAAAATATAGCTTTTCTAGCAAAGAGGAGTACATTCTAGTTATTTCACTATTTTGTGGGTTAAAACCCAAAAATATGAAGTTTGATCTTACATTTGAAACTAAACAGGATGATTACTATGTATTTATATAAATGATTATATAAATGTTCTTGACAAACAAACATGATAAACTATAATTGGTATAGTTTGGGAGTCTCAATACTACACTATCATTACAAAAGGAACACAGAATTATTTAACGGTATAATTATTCCATTTACATTGGGTTTATGGGTTAGCGTACACTCAAATAGATTCACAAAATGATAAATCTTTCTAAATTTATATTTCCAGTACCGTATTACTTACATTTTAGTATTGGGTTAAGACTTACAACGAGCTTAACATACATTCAAGTAGTTTTATATAAAGATAGAACTTATTAATACTACTTTCCAGTACAACACTACTTACATATTTTTCTTTAGACTTACAACTCATTTTTTTAAAAAAATATTGGATTTTCTGGTAGTATACACTATCATTTTTACACAAAACAGTTACAAATCTTTCTCATAAAAAATCCTTATGAACTCACCAACTTAATTGTTGACACTTTTCAAAATCGCTTGTATTCTCAGGGAAACAGTAAACAGGTGACCACAAGAGTTTTTGGTGAATGGTACGTCGTCGCATCACGTTATTTATTTTATCATTTGCATCTGATATCATGGAAATAATGTTCTTGAGTACAATGTATACTTATTAAATATTCAATACAATGGTTGTGATGTTGTGATTGTTATTATTCAATTGTTATGATACTGTACATGAAGTCATCCGCCCCCAGACGTTTCCGCCTTTGGGGGTGTGACAATTAATAAATCATAAAAACATTGTATCACGTCACATCAACAAAATCATCATAAAATGTGGAAGCTAAGTTTTGTTTTGAAAACCATAACGTAACATGAAATAGATAAACTAGATGACACACCCCTCCGAGAATGTCTAGATATCGTAGTCAAGCCAGCTTCTCCCCCTTCGAACCTGAAGGTCCTGCAACTAAAAAATAAAGTGGCATATGTAACCCTAAGGCTTAGTGAGTAAACACAATACTTACTCATTATAAAGATCATATGCAATACATAACTTAACACATCACACAAGCAATAGTTCACATATTACATTACATTTTATCATATAACATATGCTTGTTGAGTTTTCTATGTATCTACACACTATTTATGGCAACATAAGCATTCAATAATAAACCCAAGTGTAAATGCACCCTAGGATTCTAAGTTTTACTATTATAGCAATGTACTTTTAAAACATATTTAACAAGCTAATGGAGAAGGATTCGAATACATACCTTTATATAAACCGATTTGTCTTCTTAATTCCTTGATCTCGTGTTGCTTCTTGGAAGACTAGTACCCAAGAGAGAGTACCTCTAATGTTTCACACCCAAAAGCCAAGAACCCTAAAACTAAAGAGAGAAGCTAGAGAGAAAGAGATTGGAGGAACAATTTCTTTAGCCTTCTAGGAGGAGCGGATTGGACGAAATTCCAGCTCCCCAAGGCCCCTTTATATATCTGAGCAGGTGAGATTATAACCTTGATTTGAATCAATTAAATAACAAGATTTAATCCAGATTCAAATCATTGTCTTATCTGATGAGTGGAACAATTATGCAACCCTCCAAGGAGGCTCCTAAAATCGTCCACCTCAAGGGGGTTCTAGAATGTCCCATTTGTTCAGTTGTTAAACAATTAACGTTCAATCCTTGTACCTCCAAATTAATTCTAAATAATCCCTAATTAATTCCAAATTAATTATAGTTTCTAGTTAATTTATTAATCATATAATAAGTTAATAAACCTTTTCCTCAATCTCCTAAAACCATTTCTAATTATTCTTGATTTTGAGGGAAACACAAAAAGGACTTTGCTATCATTCCCAAAATCACACCAATTAGTTATGACATTGGACACCTATTTCCGATAGTCTCCCACTTGGTCAAGTCATCAACTACTATTGGGCAAATAGACTGCGAACAATCAACAAAGTGTGCCTTCCACATCAACTATCGAACTCTGATCTCATTAAGAATTGGACCTTAGATAAGTGATCAATTATTCTTTTTTTTTTCTTTCAAGATATCAATATGGAGTGAGTCCATCAATTATTACTCGATCTTCTGATTTATGACGATCAAAACTGACTACTAATCGAACACATCAATCAAGTTCGGGAAAGGCCGAACACATGTATGTCGTCATCAAATCACTAAGTTCCCTACAATATCCCATTTCCTATTATAACGAAAGAGAACAAATAAACTTTGAATACACATATTTTCTCTATGAGCTAGATTTGTACATCCTATATTTGTGAATGGGATGTCGAGGTCTCACAAATATGATGGTGAATCAACCATGCAAGAACGTGTGACCTTTGATTATCTTATGTCTCTCAAATTTGACGTGCCAGTTAACCACACATTCTCCATTAATAAGTCATAAGAACAAGTCCACATCAGTTTCCTTTACGTCTCAAATTTATATGTCGGTTAACCACACAGGCTTCACAAATAGACTTGTAACTAACAATGTGTGTTAATCATGGCTTAGGAACTATCCATATTTTCCTATAATAACTAAGAACAAGAATTTTGTTTTTAGTATTATATTTGTTATACTTTTAATGATACATCATCGTATCGAACTCTTTCAGCTAACAACAATCCATGACACAAAGAAGCGCTAAGTGAAAAGCACACTCATTCAACAGTCATTTTATAGGCCGTTTCCTTATACATCTCTTTGTAACAACGTAAATCTTCAAACCATTTTTTAAAAAAAAATTTAAAACACATTTTTCTCAATTCAAACATCTCCAAAAGTATTATAGTATCAAATCATCAATCACATATCCCAAAAACTATATATATATATATATATATCAAATCCAGGATCCTCTCAAAACATGACTCAAATCTCTGACGTGTGTACAATCAAGTCGGCGCCTTCCCGTGATCCTGAGAATTACCTGAAACACATAACACATAACACGGTAAACGCAAAGCTTAGCGAGTTCCCCAAAATACCACTCGTATCTCATCAGCCTCTCATAACTATACTCAGATAAGACCCTCCGGTCAAATGTGTCTCAGTGGGACCCTCTGGTCCCACAATTCAGATGGACCCTCCGGTCCCTTAACTCAGCAACTCAATATAATACATAGCATACATATCACAAAGACAAATAGTAGGATATCTCAATACACAGTATATGCAAATAAGACCCTCTGGTCACACATAGGGTACTACTCAAAGTAAGTATAGTGAGAAGACTTACCTCGTAAGAACTTGGATAATCTCGAACTCGAATCACCGGTCTAGCCTCTGCCTAACACAACGATAATAATCCCTAATTAATAAGGCTCTCACTGAAGCTAAACTAACCCTTCTACAAACTCACAGAAGGGAAAAATACCATTTTACCCCTCGATAGCCTTATAGTCCACAAATTGACCAAACCCTAAAAGTCAACCGAAAGTCAACGGCAGGGAGTACGCTATGCGTATCAACTCTCTACACTGGGCGTACTTGGCTGCCATGCAGGCATCGGGGATGCTCGACCCCTACGCTGCATATATTGGGATTACGCCCAACGTACGTCCCAGTTTCACTCTCCTCACATATATGGTCTTAATCAGTTAAGACCTTGGCTCCTATCACCGATCTGGACTCCCTAATATCTCTTAATCCAGAAAGTCAGTGACTTTAAGCCTTTGCATGGCTGATTAGGTCACAAACACTCAAAACACTCATCCTCTTTCCTCATAAAGCTCATATCTCATGAATGGTCTCTGGAGCTCATTATCTCATAAAGTCTCCATCTTTTGGGACAAAACCCTAAAATACTCCATATAAATGCACAATTCAAAAGAGTGAGAAAGATTGAAGCTTTATACCTCTATGTGAAGCTTTCCACATAGCTAAGCTCAGATCCAAAAGCCTGTACTCTCACTCCTTCTTCTCTAAGGATTCTTCTCCACTTCAAGAACACAAGATTACACTCACAAGCTCTCAAATGCACTCACAAGCTATAAGAACGACGATTTAGGGTTAGGAGGGTTTGGTGTCTGGGAATGGTGGCCAGGAATGAGGCCATCATATCCTGTATATAGGGGACTCACTACCAATTACGGTTTTCATTCTGGGCCTAGTACCCCCAGCGTACCCTCTGGTACGCCCAACGTACTAGGTGGTCTCCGCGTCAAATGCACGCATATGAGTACGCTGAGCGTACACTCTAGTACGCCACGCGTACTCATTTACCACCTTTTTCTAAAAAGGGCCAAAATGGACAAATGCTCAAAAGATCAAGGTTTACGAGGTACCTGGACTTCGGATGTTACAATTCTCCCCCACTAGAATCAGACTTCGCCCTCGAAGTCATGTTCCGCAAATAACTCTGGATGCTGCTCCCGCATCTCCGGCTCCGACTCCCAAGTCGACTCGGACCCTTTCCGATGCTGCCACTGGACCTGAACCAGGGGCACCTATTTGTTCCTCAGAACCTTCAACTTTCGATCTAAAATCGCGATCGGTCTCTCAATGTAATTCAGGCTCGCATCCACCTGAATTTTTCTCTAGGGGTACCACTGCCGTCTCGTCGGCTACACACTTCCTCAAGCGAGATACATGGAAGGTGTTATGAATCTAACTCAACTCTGCCGGTAGTTCCAACCGGTAGGCTACTCTGCCTATTCTGGCGGTAACTCTAAAAGGACCGATGTATCAGGGCCCCAGCTTTCCCCGCTTCCTGAATCGGATCGCCCCTTTCCATGGGGATACCTTCAGGGGGACAAAATCTCCGACCTGGAATTCTAGCTCGGATCGTCGCATGTATGCATAACATTTCTGGCGACTCTGGACCGTCAGTAATCTCTGTCTAACCTATTGAATCTGCTCAGTCTTCTTTAGCACTATCTCAGTGCCACCCATCACTCTCTGTCCCACCTCTCCCCAACAAATAGGAGTCCGACACCTCCTCCCATATAAAAGCTCAAAGCGAGGCATACCAATACTTGAATGGTGTTTGTTGTTGTAGGAAAACTCAGTCAGGGGTAAGTAAGTGTCCCAACTTCCTCCGAAGTCCATAACACAGGCACGCAGCATGTCCTCAAGCGTCTGAATCGTCCGATCGCTCTGCCCGTCCGTTTGCGGGTGGTACGCAGTACTAAGTGCAAGCGCGTGCCCAAGTCCTCGTGAAATTTCTTCCAGAATCTGGAAGTAAAGTGCACGTCTCGATCTGACACTATCGAGATTGGCACTCCATGCCGAGATACCACATCTCTCACTAATAGCAAGGAAGTGAGCACTCTTCATCAGTCAGTCCACAATCACCCAAATTGCGTCAACTCCACGCGCAGTCCTCGGTAACTTGGTGATAAAGTCCATAGAGATATGTTCCCATTTCCACTGGGGAATCTCCAGAGGCTGCAATGGACCATGTGGACGCTGGTGCTCTGCCTTGACCCGACGGTAGGTCAAGCACCTCTTAACTACCCAAGCAACATCCCTCTTCATACAGGGCCACCAGTAATCTCTCTTCAGGTCCAAATACATCTTAGTAGCCCCGGGATGGATCGAGAATCTCGATCTATGTGCATCCTCCATCAGTATATGCCGAGCTCCGCCCGTAAAGGGCACCTAAATCCGCCCTCGGAAAGTCAAAAGCCCTAGGCTATGCGTCACAAACTCGGACACCTATCCAATCACCCGCTCCCTTTTGCGGTTCTCTGGTCTCACGACCTCCACCTGAGCCTCTCGAATGGTATCTAAGACTGGAGTCGTCACCGTCATCCTCATACAAGCATATCAGATCGGAGCACTCTCTGCTCTGCGGCTCAGGGTGTCGGCTACCACATTAGCCTTGCCCGGATGATATAGGATCTCACAGTCATAGTCATTCACCACATCCAACCATCTCATCTACCTCATGTTTAGGTTGGGCTGATCCATGAGATACTTCAGGCTCTGGTGGTCCGTGTATATGGTAGATCGGACCCATACAAATAGTGGCGCCAGATCTTGAGGGAGAACACCACCGCCCCTAGCTTCAGATCATGGGTAGGATATCTCGTCTCATGAGGCTTCAACTGCCTCGATGCGTATGCTATCACGTGCCCTCTCTACATCAGCACCACACCCAGCCCGGATATAGATGCATCGCAGAAAACCACAAAGTCATCCACTCCCTCGGGAAGGGCTAACACCGGGGCTTCGCACAATCTCTGGCAAAGAGTCTCAAATGAGGTCTGCTGCTTGGGACCCCAAGTAAAAGTAACGCCCTTCCGGGTCAACCCAGTGAGGGGGACGACAATCTTGGAGAAATCTCTGATAAATCTCCGATAATAGTCTGCCAATCCCAGAAAACTCTTGATCCCGGATGGGGATCTCGGCACCTCCTATCGCATAACGGCCTCAATCTTGGCTAGGTCGACCAATATCCCATTCTGATTAACGAGATGTCCTAGGAACTTGACCTCTCGTAACCAGAAATCACACTTGGAGAATTTGGCATATAGCCTCTCCGATCTTAAAACACCCAAAACCTCTCTAAGATGCTCCTCGTGCTGCTCCCTGGACCTCGAGTACACAAGAATATCGTCGATGAACACGATCACCGATCGATCCAACATGGGCCTGCACACCCGGTTCATGAGGTCCATGAACACCGCCGGTGTGTTGGTTAGCTCGAAGGGCATCACCACAAATTCGTATTGCCCATAACGAGTCCTAAAGGCCGTTTACAAAATATCCTCCTCGCAAACTCTCATCTGATGATATCCGGACCTCAGATCAATCTTGGAGAACCAAGATGCCCCCTGCAACTGATCAAACAGATCGTCGATCCTCGGAAGTGGATAACGGTTTTTGACCGTCAACTTGTTCAAGTCCCGGTAATCAATGCACATCCGGTTTGAACCATCCTTTTTCTTGACAAAAAGGATCGGAGCTTCCCACGGTGAGCTACTCGGTCTAATAAACCCTTTCCCCAGCAGCTCCTGGAGCTGAGAGGATAACTCCTGCATCTCTGGTGGCACAAGGCGATAGGGTGCCTTGGCAATGGCGCCGCACCCGGAATCAAATCAATCCGGAACTCCACCTGCCTCTCGGGAGGCACACTCGGCAACTCCTCGGAGAAAACATCTGCAAACTTACACACTATCGGAACCTCAGAGATAGAACTCGGTCTCCCTGCAGCAACCCGCGTATCCATCACGTACGCCAAAAAACCCATACAACCCTGCTGTAAACTTTGTCTCGCTCGGGCAGCAGAGCAGAAATCTGATCCAGACCTAGTACCCTCGTCGTACACCGTAAGTACTCCCCCACTAGGGTCTCATATAGTCACTAACTGATGCTCGCAGTCTATCACGGCTCCAAATCGATTCAACCAGTCCATGCCCACTATGACACAAACATCACTCATAGCGATCGGTACCAGGTCTATCAGAAACTTAACACCAAAAATCTGCAGTGTACACTCACGGATCACGTCAGTAGCAAAATAGCATGCTCGTTGGCTATAGAAACCCTCAGAGGTCGACTCAACGCCTCACTTCGGATACTGACGTGACGACAAAAATCTACGGACACAAAAGCAGGTACAGAACTCTCTAGAAAAGTACCTATACACAACACAATATAATCACAAAATATCTCAAAAGAATAATAATAAGAATACATACCAGCCACGACGTCAGGTGCTGCACGGACCTCCTCTGCTGTCAGCTGAAAGGCTCTCCCACGAACCCTCGGTGTCTCGGCCTTCACTGGCCGACTCTCAGTAGCACACAAAGAAGCAGGTGCAGATCCCTGTGCTGACCCCTCCATGAGCTGAGGGCACTCGACCTTCCGGTGACCGGTCTGGTTGCAATGAAAGCAAACCGAGAACCCCTTAGGGCAATCCTTCGCCATGTGCCCCTCCTTGCCACATTTGTAGCAAATCCCCGCACGACACGAAACCTCATGGCTCTTACCGCACTTGCCACAAGTGCGGCCCTTCTGGCCCCTAGCTCTGGTATCAGCGGGCTTAGCCCGCTTCGTCGTCGGCCGCGACTGTACTGGTCTCCGGTCCCTACCCCCGGACTCCTCCTCATCCCTGGCCTGCAGCTCAAGCTCAATCTCTTTCATCCTGGCATTGGCCTGAAGCTCGGCCAATGTCCTGTACGACGAGTTCACCACGAACTCTCGTATATCCCTCCTCAGTATGCTCAAAAATTGGCTCACACGTTCCTGCTCAGTGGACACGTGCTCAGGGCAAAACATCGCCCTCTCGTGAAACATCCTCAAAATCTCAGTCACTGACTCTATCTTCTGCTTGAGAGACAAACTCCTGTGCCAAACGTTCCCTCTCCACCGGGGGAACATACTCATCTTGGAACAACTGAACAAACCTCTCCCATGTTACTGTAGCATGATCTGCAGAGGTAAAGCTGGCTGTCACAAACTTCCACCAATCCTTCAGTCCCAAGCGAAGCTGGTTCAGTGCAAACCGAACTCTCAAGTGATCTGGGCATGAACATGTTTAAAAACAACCCTCGATATCAGAGATCCATCTCATCGCAACAATTGGATCCTGTGTCCCATCAAACTCTGGTGGCTTCGTGTTGCTGAACTCCCGGGACAACAACGAGTCACCTCCCTATGGCCTAGCAGCGGCAACAGCTGCAGCAGCCTCAGTGACAGCAGCGTATCGCTCATCAAACGTCTCAATCAGGGTGGTATTAATAGACCCAAACATCTCGAGAATCTCTGCTCGGAAGGTTGCGACCACCTCCTCATGAATCATCCTCCGAATCTTATCATCAGATACTTTCTCGAGCATACTCACACTCGATCACCCATCCCTACTTGTTCCTTAGCTTCCAAAGGTGTCTTACTTGGGTTGCATACATATCTGGCGTTTTCAGTAGTACGGGCCCAATACTAGCTTCTGTTGGATTAGTGTCTAAGTCCATAACTATAATTGGTATATACTTGACTCGACCCGACATGGTCCATTTGGGTTGCATGGCATTAGGACATTTGGATAGACCTTTTGTGAGAAGAGGATATTTGTGACATATTAATATATTATAAGTTCTAATTTATTAATATGAAATCATATCATTTAATTAGTATTGATCAAGAATTAATTTGGAATTAATTTAGTGATCAAAAGAGACTAATTAAATATATGGAGATTGATTGTGTAAATAATTCATTCTTATATATGTGGGCTTATGATCCATGATTCCTTATGTTGGGTTTAACCCATGTAGTGACCCATGGACACTCAATGGAGGTTAAAACCCATGGAGCATATGGAATGGGTGAAGTCATGGGTTACATGGTGTAACTCTAATGTGCACACTATATAAAGAACCCACGAGCTCAAGAAATCGGCCCTAAGGATTCCAAGTGACGGCTAGCCAATTTGGAGCATAAGAACTCTTCTTCTCATGGTTATTCCAATTGTTGGTGATGTTGTGTGAACCATTTGAGGTGTCACATTTGAGGCACTAGGCTCTTAAGCTCCATGGAATCAAGCTACAACAAAGAGGTATGTATTCTATCTAGTTTTGTTATCCTAGTACATATGATCGTATGCTAGTTAGGGAAATACCTTGGAATATTGATATTTGCATGTATAATAGAGAAAACATAGATCCAAGGTATTTAGGGTTGCATGTATGCCATAGGGGTGTTAGAATCCTCAAAACCCAACAGTGGTATCAGATCCTAGGCTTGTTTTCAAGTTATACATGCAGAATTAGTTTAAAAATCGAAAATTGTGGCTTCCTGGGCACTGGACTCGCCGAGTACACTGATTAACTCGCCGAGTCCATGAAGAAATTCATCCTACTTGTCGAGTAGGTTCATACACTCGACGAGTAGAAGCCCCTGACAACATATTTTCGACTTTTAAGGCTGGAATTGGTCTAGAATCATTACCTTAAACTGTTTTGGACTTATAAAACCTGTTTTTGATGTGGTAATGATTATGGTAAACCAATTTCAAAGTTATAATCAAATTTTCAAGTTTTATAAAAGTTTATATGATTCTTGAAAATTGTTGATTATGAATGTTCATGCTTAAAAGTTTATGTAGATCATAGGAATTATGTGCAAATTGTTTTTTAGTGTAATTCTTGATCTTAATGACATTGTATGGACTTCATAACTTGTCCTCAAGTTATGGATTACCAAAAGTTTTTTGTGTGTTACCTTGTTTTATGAGTTAATTGAGATTAATGAAAAAATTATGTGTTAGTTGTTTTCAATCCACATTGATCTAAAAGTAGTTTTAAAACTTTAATTAAACTCATAAGTTATGAAAATCCAATAGTTTTGAATAGTTTCAATACTTTCCCTCAAGTTTTGGAATTTGTAAAGTTTTGCTTATGAATGCTTTAATTCCAAATCAAACCCTAGAATTTTAAAAAAAGTTTAAAATTCAACCCTTATACTATTATTATAATTTTAATTATATAGATATGTATAAGATAAGGTCAATCTTACCGTTAGTAGGCCTCATTCACGAAGCCAGTCTCTAAGGGGGATATAAGGTTACTGCCTATAAAATGGAAGTTTAATGGGTGTCCACTTTCACCCACCGGTTCCTTGACTGGTGGAGGGTCGTTAGCCGAACGGGTAGGATAAGGACTATAATTCTCCTTTCATTAAAAGTATAATGATAAATATTAAGTAACTAAACACTTATAAATTCCCAATCTTAGATACTTAGGAAAATGTGAAAAGGTGCTAACCCATGAAATTGCACTTTGCACCTTTGTTAAGTCGTTAGTGGAGCATGTGTGGTTAACCGGCACACTAACTTGGGACTGACAATGTATGGCAAAGGGTAACTTAATGTTTATTATAGATTCGTGGAGCGCGTGTGGTTAACCGACACATCAATTAGGTGATAAAGTTAAGGGTACCAAGTTAATTTGCATGGTTATTCGCACCATGTTTGTGATCCTGGGCATCCCAGTCACAAACTTGAGAGGGCACAATCGAGATTCAAACATGCCATTGAAAGTTCAATGTATCTCAAAAGATCTAGGAGTTTCAATCCAATTAAAACTTAATAATTTATTTTGTTTTTCATGGCGGAAATTGGTAAATCGTCATTGACCTACCTTCAAATATTTTATAACTTGGATTACGGCATCCCTCTTCCAGTTATAAATAGTTTGTTGGGTCCTAGCCTTAATATTTTATATTGGGTGTTATATTAAGGACTTAAATCAACTAAACTTGAATTTCTCCCTCATAAATGTCTATTTCAGACAACTATGGTCTTCCCAAATCTTTAGGAACAAGCCTTCCTAATGAAGATGATATCCCACATGGAAATCAAGGTGAAAGATTAATCCCTTTGTTGTGTATTAATGGGACTGGAAATCATGCTTCACTTCCTCCACCTCCTCCAATAATTCTCCCTATCCTACAAGTTTCAAGACTTGAAAAGTTCTAAGTCACTTAATCGCTATTGGCAAGCAAAGACTATATGTGCTTACATCTTGGAGGTTAAGTCACATATTGGAAAGCCGGGAGAGTCAGGTGTCGAAGTCTCGAGGTAGCTGGCTGTTGACTTGGTTCTTCAGTCACTCCCTGATGACAGATCACGACATGAGCCTTAGTGATCTTACCTATTTGCTTGATGCTGCTAAACCAGCAATGATTTGGAGCATTGGTAAAGCAAATTAGATTGGAAGATCTACTTCCCAAACCTGTTTGGACATTGACAATGGTGACATTGGAAGTCCAGAAAAGCTTTCTCTTCCCAATAGAAAGGGATTGGCCATGGTCAAGTCATTTGACGAATGGTAAAGAGAAAGGCTAAGTCTAAGACAATCAAGTGTACCATTTCCAAAAGGTCCATATGTTTCTTTTGCCAAAGGAAGGGGAATTGGTTGCGAAGCTGCTGAATTTACCTGAAAGTTCATAAGGATGGTAAAAGTCAAAAAGGTTTGACTTTGCTTCAGGTAAAGTCCATTATCTAACTCTATGAAGTCTCTTTTGTAGATTCTTAATACATGATGTAATGTAAATACATTTTGATGTTTTGGAAGAACCAAAGGAAACCTAAAGAAAGAGTATGCTGATTCTGATCGCGAAGATGGATTTCGATCGTAAGGATCGGTGATCAGAATTTTGAGCTGCTACTTAAGAGTTATGATATATTGCTTAGGAATAGACAACAACATGTTTTTCATATGTATTTGCATTGTAAGGGTAAGATTTTTCCGCAAGTTTGAAAATAAAAGAAAAAGTTTTGATTTTATTTATTTTAAGTATCCTTACAATGGCATTTGTGAAAAAATGGTTGTTTATATCTTTCCATTGATAAGGAATATCGGAAAATGGATTTGATTCTTTCATTTGTGGTAGTGTCATAATTTACCAAATAAGGAAAGATTCTCATCACCCAAGTTTCAGTTGGATAGAAACTTGGAATCATGCAACTTGTATTGTCTGATGAATGAGAATTTTCATCTTTGGGAAATTAAGACTAAGTCCATGTTCACATGTATATGTGAGTCAAGAGAAGAACTAAAGGATCGGGTGCACTAGGTGGTGCGCTGATCAGGTCCACCACAAAAGATGATAAGTTTATTCGTCATGATTTATGAAGTTTAGTAAATATGGTTATTCTTACAAGTTTAAGTGTAATTCTGAAACGTTGGAAAAGTTTCAATGTATGGCAGAACGGATGAGAAGAATCAAATAAGGCAGAAAGATAAAAGTCTCTCCAATCTGAAGAGATGGGAGAGTACTTGAGTATCTTGTTTTATGATTATCTTAGTGATTATAAAACCATATCACTATTGATCCTCTAAAGACACCTTAGTGCATTTGTTTGGCTAAGGAGAGGAATCATGAATTGTTGAAATGGTTAAATCAAAAGATAAATCATACTTCGTTCCAAAAATCAAGTCTTAGAGTCATACTCCAAGATTGTAACTTGAGTGACATAATCTTTAGAAAGTTTATAACACTTGTCAAATGTAGAGTAAGATGTTTCCTATTCTTGTACATTTGAAGTTGGTTAGTTGTGATGTTTTGGATAAAACAAAGACCAACTAAGACCAATTGTATGAAGTGTTTAACTTGAAAAGAATCTGCACTAACTCTTGAATATTTGGTTTGTCAAGGAATGGTTCTTGACAAGAGAATCTTATATGTCAAGAGGTCAGTGGGAGTCTTTAAAAGATATTGAGATAGTTTCAAGAACTAATCAGGAGTATTGTTTAATCACTAGCACACGACTTGAGGTTTGTAACCTATAGTGTTGACATATTCTTATTTATGTGCCTATTCAAGTTAGAGTTGACTATGGTTGTGAGTTCTATGAGTTCTCAATTGTTTGCATAACAATGTGGAAGCAATGGTAGGCCCTTGAGCTGCCAAGTGGCATGAAATTAAGATTGAACAAGTTCAGTCCATATGAGTTTGGGTTTGTCACTAACTCTGTCTTGTGATTATGTTTTTGACAAATTCACATGGATAGGAAAACATACACCATAAAAATCTAAGTGTCATAAGGTTTCTCTCCGATTCATGAAAATGATGATGAGGAAACGCTTTAACTAAGTAGATTTTAAGTAGATAGCAATTGTGATATTTGCATTCTCATGTCGTTAGTGGAGCGTGTGGTTAACCGGCACACTAACTAGTGAGAATGGCAAAAGTTCTAGACAAAGATGTGAGCTATCTAAGGAAAGGTGTATGATTTTGATAAAGTCTTATCAAAGCAATATTGTATCAGAAATCTGAACTTTGGCAAGAAAGTCAATAAAGTATTGATTTCTAGAAGTCCAATTGATTTCTGAGTACATGTCAAAGCTAGTGGGAGCATAAGTGTTGTTCTAGTAAGATAATAATCATTGTGGTAGTAGGAGCATGATTATTATGGTTAGTGTTGCAAGTTAGAAATGTTAATTATAGAAAACAAAAGGTTCAATTCGCTTTGAAAAGTTGTTTTGCTATAATTAAGGGAGATGATTTATACTTCATTCCAATTCTAAAAGCTTAGATTGAGATTTTAATCAACTTTAGTCAAGGATATATATGAATGTTATGTTGGAATGGTTCAACATAAGGAAATTCTATATATGTTGCATTCTCAAAATTTGATTATGATTACGGCATCCCTCTCCATAGTTCGAGTTTTGAGAACATGGCAAATAAAATTTTTTATAGCATGAATCGGGTCTCATATGATTCGGGTATAGGATCGAGTACATGTGCTATAATATTTATCCATTCTAAATATTTATCCATTAGAAAGGAATAGAACCGGATATGACTAAAATGATTAAGCAATTGTCGAGGACAATCTGAGGTTTGCCAAAGATTGGTTGCTCATGGACAATTGGAAGTATAGAGATAGGACCATATTAACATATTATGAAAGGAGGAAACACTTGTTCAAAAGTGATAGTCAAAATGGGAATATGGAATTTGTTTCCATAGGTGGAAGTTATTCTTTGAATCTGTGTAAGATTAGAGAACTTAATGCAAGAAGGGTGTTCAAAGGAATGTACTTTGAATGTGAGACTTCGTTTCCATGGAATTGCTCTCCATTGGAATACTTTGTAATGACTGTTGCCAAGTTTTTGTGACTTGTGTGCATATGTATTGCAAGGGGATTATTGCATATAAGTTTAGAATCTAACAAATTATAGTAAATGGAAAATTTTTGGTATTCTTACATTTACAATAAGGATTGGGATTGTGAAATGAGCATCATTGAAATATTGTCAATTAATCTGTTCACAAAGTAAGGATCATAAGACAAACATAGTGTGCATACTTGGAGTATGGCATAACTATTGTTTAGACATACATAGTATGCATGCTTGGAGCATGGCATGACTGTTGTTTTTAATTCACGTATTAAGTTGATAAATCGAAACATTTTACAATGAATAATGAGTAATCAATATGGTGCTTAGATAAAAGGTGTTTTTATTTACACTCAAAGTGTTGGGGCCATATAGGATTAATATTATTCTTGTGTTTCACTTTGCATGTTTTGACTTCAAGAATAACTAGGTCATTCTTCCCGAATGACTAAGTTCTTCAAACCATCCACAGTCGGTCCTATGTTGGAAGTAGATATGAATCAAGACTGTCATGAAGCTGGTTTGTAGATGTCCAAGGTAGTGGACATAGCAAGAGTTGCTGCAACACTAATGAGTGCTCATAAGTTCTGAGTATTGGATTAAACCCACGCTCATTTGAATCACTTCATGGATTTTATCACGAGTTAATCATGAGATGATAATATCTTATATTCTTCAAACATAGAGATATGAGTTGTTGACTATGAGTTGATTATACATTGATTGCACGAAAACGCATTGGTAACTCAATGTTATAAAATGTGACTTCGTGTATGATTCAACAAGTGGTTAGTACATGCATATGAGTCAAAGTTTATCCATTCCTTTTACCATTAAAGGGATAAAAGCGATATTTATGGGCCCCTCGATGATTTAGTGATGACACCCTAAGTGCTTGGCGAAGCCTGGACTGATTTGATTTGTTCAATTAGTCGGTCGTCATAAATCAGAAATCGGGAAACAACAGATGGACAGAGAGAATGATTATAATCCATGTCTCAGTCCATATGGTATCTAGAATGGAGGAATATATGATCACTTATCTAATTGACGCCTCATTGCTTCATCAGAGTTCGACAACAGCTTTTAAGAGCTACGATTGCTAGTCGGGTTATGAAGTCGTACTTGCAATAATAGTTATTAGACTTATCCAAGTGGGAGACTGTTCGATTAGTGTCTAAGTCTATAACTATAATTGGTATATACTTGACCCGACCCGACATGGTCCATTTGGATTGTATGGTATTAGGACATTTGGATAGACCTTTTGTGAGAAGAGGATATTTGTGACATATTAATATATTATAAGTTCTAATTTATTAATATGAAATCATATCATTTAATTAGTATTGATCAAGAATTAATTTGGAATTAATTTAGTGATCAAAAGAGACTAATTAAATATATGGGGATTGATTGTGTAAATCATTCATTCTTATATATGTGGGCTTATGATCCATGATCCCTTATGTTGGGTTTAACCCATGTGGTAACCCATGGACACTCCATGGAGGTTAAAACCCATGGAGCATAAGGAATGGGTAATGTCATGGGTTAGATGGTGTAACCCTAATGTGCACACTATATAAAGAACCCATGAGGTCAAAAAATCGTCCCTAAGGATTCCAAGTGAGGGCTAGCCGATTTAGAGCATAAGAACTCTTCTTCTCATGGTTATTCCAATTGTTGGTGATGTTGTGTGAACCATTTGAGGTGTCACATTTGAGGCACTAGGGTATTAAGCTCCATGGAATCAAGCTACAACAAAGAGGTATGTATTCTATCTAGTTTTGGTATCCTAGTACATATGATTGTATGCTAGTTAGGGTAATACCTTGGAATATTGATATTTGCATGTATAATAGAGAAAACATAGATCCAAGGTATTTTGGGTTGCATGTACACCATATGGGTGTTAGAATGCTCAAAACCAAACACCCTCCACAACCGGCCTGTAGTCACCCCAAGTCCTCCTCCTAGGATTCTAATTCCCAAGTACTCTATCTCTCTCGAATACCAGACTACTCTCGTCTCATAATTCTCTCTCTAAGTGTTCCTGCTCACTACTCTCATTAGAACATAATCATAGCACATAACAGGTAACAACGACTCCTAAACTAAGGTATCACAAATTAGGCAACCCTAGCCCTAAGATATGAAATACCTAGCTCATTCTCTAGCATGCATCACTATCATTTCATAATTATCTCATAACACACTAAGTAAGGGTATTTTGGGAAATCACAGTTCGGGCTCTGGCTGATTGTACACACTACTCCTTCTCGATTTCTCTTTAAAGTCTTTCTATTTTTAGAAAAATTCATTTCTTTTGAAATTTTTTCTCAAATCCTCAGTTTGAGTCCAGACATACCCGAAGGTGCATCCGAATCCCTCAAACCAAGGCTCTGATACTAACTTGTGACAACGTAAATCTTCTAACCATTTTTTTTTAAATTTAAAACACATTTTTCTCAATTCAAACATCTCCAAAAGTATTATAGTATCAAATCATCAATCACATATCCCAAAACTATATATATAACAAATCCAGGATCCTCTCAAAACATGACTCAAATCTCTGACGTGTGTACAATCAAGCCGACGCCTTCCCGTGATCCTGAGAAGTACCTGAAACACATAAAACATAACACGGTAAGCACAAAGCTTAGTGAGTTCCCCAAAATACCACTTGTATCTCATCAGTCTCTCATGGCTATACTCAGATAAGACCCTCCGGTCAAATGTGTCTCAGTGGGACCCTCTGGTCCCACAATTCAGATGGACCCTCCGGTCCCTCAACTCAGCAACTCAATATAATACACAACATACATATCACAAAGACAAATATCAGGATATCTCAATACACATATATGCACATAAGACCCTCTGGTCACACATAGGGTACTACTCAAAATAAGTATAGTGAGAAGACTCACCTCGTAAGAACTTGGATAATCTCGAACTCGAATCACCGGTCTAGCCTCAGCCTAACACAACGATAATAATCCATAATTAATAAGGCTCTCAATGAAGCTAAACTAACCCTTATACAAACTCACAGAAGGGAAAATACCATTTTACCCCTCGATAGCCTTATAGTCCACAAATTGACCAAACCCTAAAAGTCAACCGAAAGTCAACGGCAGGGAGTACGCTGCGCGTACCAACTCTCTACGCTAGGCGTACTCGGCTGCCATGCAGGTATCGGGGATGCTCGACCCCTACGTTGCGCGTATTGGCATTACGCCCAACGTACGTCGCAGTTTCACTCTCCTCACATATATGGTCTTAATCAGTTAAGACCTTGGCTCATATCACAGATCTGGACTCCCTAATATCTCTTAATCCATAAAGTCAGTGACTTTAAGCCTTTTCATGGCTGATTAGGTCACAAACACTCAAAACACTCATCCTCTTTCCTCATAAAGCTCATATGTCATGCATGGCTTGCTTCTAACGTCCAAGATTGGATTTTTATGACTTTACTCCACAAAATACACTGAAAGGGGTTGATCAAGGTCTCTAGAGCTCATTATCTCATAAAGTCTCCATATTTTGGGACAAAACCCTAAAATACTCCATATAAAAACACAATTCAAAAGAGTGAGAAAGCTTGAAGCTTTATACCTCTATGTGAAGCTTTCTACACAGCTAAGCTCAAATCCAAAAGCCTGGACTATCACTCCTTCTTCTCCAAGGCTTCTTCTCCACTTCAAGAACACAAGATTACACTCACAAGCTCTCAAATGCACTTACAAGCTATAAGAACGATGATTTAGGGTTAGAAGGGTTTGGTATCTGGGAATGGTGGCCATGAATGAGGCCATCATATCCTTTTTATAGGGGACTCACCAACAATTAGGGTTTCCATTCTGGGCCTAGTACGCCGAGCGTACTAGGTGGTCTCCGCGTTAAATGCACACATATGAGTACGTTGAGCGTACACTCTAGTACGCCCCGCGTACTTATTTACCACCTTTTTCTAAAAAGGGGCAAAATGGACAAATGCTCAAAAGATCAAGGTTTACAAGGTACCTAGACTTGGGATGTTACACTCTTATAGTATGGCTTCGTGAATGAGGCCTAGTCTTGATTCGACTACCGATCATTAATTAAACATGTGAGGGCACATGTTGTAATTTTTCTTTTACATATAGTAGGCCTTACATATATATAAATCTTTGGGGTCCATTATAAACTTTTATAATTTATTCGGGGTGTATTTTAAACTATTTAAAATTTATATCATTTAATTTGATTATCTCTAATTAACTTTTAATTAATTAATTCAAATCATTATCCATATTCTTAATTCATTTAGGCATATTTAACTTCCTATTTTAATTATTCAGATTTTAAAGGAGTAAGATAACAATCAAAACTAAAGATAAATCCTAAAATCGAAAACATAGAAAAAATTCGTTTTTTTTCAAAAAAGTTGTAGCGTGATTACGCCTAGCATAGGGCGCACCACGTCCTAAGACTATCGGTTTCTTTTGCAAAAAACTTTCAGTTTTAAATCGTGTGCATAAAACAAAAAATCTAAGGCTTTGATACTAATGTTGGGCTTTCTACGCATCTATACCCTCGTTATAGCAATGAAAGCATTCAATAATAAATATAAGTGTACATACACCCTAGGATTTTAAGTTTTACTATTAGCGCAACGCACTTTTAAAACATGTTTAACAAGCAAATGAAGAAGGATTCGAATACATACCGTTAGACAAATTGATTTTTCTTTTTAATTGCTTGATCTCATGTTATTTCTTGGAAGACTAGTACCTAAAAGAGAGTACCTCTAATGTTTCACACCCAAAAGCCAAGAACCCTAAAACTAAGGAGAGAGGCTAGAGAGAGAGAGAGAGGAGGAGGAGGAGGAGGAGGAACAATTTCTTTAGCCTTTTAGGAGGAGAGGATTGGACAAAATTCTGTGACAACCTGACCTTTTCTAGTCAACAAAAGTCAATTTCCGTTAAATAAAATGTCGAATTTTGTTTATTCCGTTAAGCTCTTGTGGGTTAGGAAATAATATAATATATATAAATAAAGTTTATATAAGTTTTCGGAACCAAAAACACTCGAAAAATCCAGTTTCCTTCGAAAAATCAACAAAAATCGTTCAGCCAAGTGTTTACGGCCGGAAACCCTTGGGTCGTAAACTCGTTTATGGCCGTAAACCCACGTCTGACCGTAAACCCAACCGGTATAAAGGTTTTTCCTGGAGAGATTCCTCATTTTTCATCCTTTTCACTCGAAAATCCTCTCAAAGTGCTCTCAAGAACCTCCCAAGAACATTCAAATCATCAAGATCGAACCTTCAAATCTTCAAGTTTTTCCTCAAGAACACCAAGAACAACCTTCAAATATTCAAAGGCTGCTAACCGTTTACAGCCGAAAACCGTTCACAGCTGAAAACCGTTCACAGCCGAAAACAGTTCACGGCCGCAAACAGCCTTGAGCCGTGAACCTTGACTACAAACCCTCGTTTTCCACAAATACAAGTCTCGGTAACATTTCTAAACCGAAAGCAAGTGTTTTCTAACACATTAATTAATGGTTTCTCTAATTAAAATACAATTATGTGTTTAATTATCGTTAGGATTCCGTTAACTCCGCGTACAACAACTCAAGGGTCATCTTTCCAGTCTCGCCGTTCAGAACATACACACAACCAACTGTGAGTTCATACCCCTACACTTTTACTGTTTTTAACGTTTTCAGGGGGGGATACAAGAAAAACACAAAGGAATTTTGTGTTCTTATATAAAGGATTTCAAAAGGATTAAAACTTATGCAATTGATACAACCAAGAGATCACCACATTTAATAAAATATTTAGATATTTTATCCCTTTTGTAACATGCTGAGCATGAGGGAATTTTTTCAACATACAACCATAATTGCAAAGTTTTCAGTACAATACATGAACCGAATACATAACATACATGCAAACGATAATAGGTATAGTTTGGGATTCAACACACGATTTTATCAAGTCCAGAGCTTATACATTAACAAACATATAAACTATGTTGAATATAGTTTATGACATACATTACTACTTTCTGAGAACAAGAGTACAATACTAAATAATTATTTAAGTATAATTATTGTATCCTACATGTATACATACGGTTTCGAGTACAAGAGAACACTACAACACTACACGTAAACTAGTTAATACAGGGTTGTGAGGCACTACTTCAATTGTACCCTTCGGGGTGCGAAACTAAATCCTACCACGGTATATCCAGAGTCTCCTGGAGGGAGAGCGTGAGATTTGTGAATAGATCGGGACTGACAATCCCACACCTAGACTGCTAGCTACAGTTAGGCAGGCATGCCTAGGGTGACAAATGTCATAACATCCGACGCCTGAAGAACATCATAGAGGTCACTAGGTCATATCAAGCATGGTTATATCTGATGGGTTATGAGCACTACAACATTCCTATGGTGTACATGCAAACCCTAAAGCTTTGGATCTAGTTTGTCTAATGAACATGCAATAATCATCCAAAGCCATAAACCCTATATCTAGCATGTGATAAGCGATATTAACATAAGAATAGGGTTTAGATCTTACCTTCATTGTTATATAGCGATAACAATCTCAATTCCTTCTTGTAACTGACTTCTGAAAGCTTAGAGTTACAAGTGTCACTCCTCTAATGGCTCACAAACACCAAGAGCAAGAGGATGAAGAAGGAGAAGAGGAGAGGCACTAAAAAACGTCTAGAAACCCTAAGAAAATTCTTAGCCACATTTTTGGTGCCCTAGGGGTCCTTAAATAGTGAGGCTATTAGGGTTATCTAACAAGGAAACCCTAATTTGACTGCTTAGGCCCTAAGCAGCCCATAGACTCCTTCCTTAGAGGCCTTGGACGATTTCTAATGGGTTTCCCCATAGAATTCGTCCACCCCTCTAATATGGAGTCCATTAGCCCAATATTCAACTATCACACAATTGATAGTTCTGGTCCCCTAAGTTTAATTAATCTCTTTTAGCCACAAATTAATTCTTAATTAATTATTGACTAATATTAACTAAACAATATGATTTCTCCTTTAATATATTATTCTCATAATATATTAATAAATCATAATTAATCCTCTCTCTCTATAATTCATCCTATCAAGTTGCTTTGGTGAAGGCAACCTAAAAGGCCCATGCACCATCGGGTCAAGTACATAACAAAATAGTTATGGACTTAGACACTAATCCAACAGTCTCCCACTTGGATAAGTCTAATAACTATTATGCGTATGACTTCAGATCCTGATCCGCAATCGTACCTTTCAAAAACCGTTGTCAACTCTAATCAAATCAGAAGCTTGTCCTTTAGATAAGGGATCATATATTCCTCCATTCTTGATATCGTATAGATTGAGACATGGATTTAAATCATTCTCTCTGTCTATATATTGTTTCCCGACTTCCGATTTATGACGACTGACAACAGACTACAATTGAACACATCAACTTAGTCCCGGCTTGGCCAAGCGCTTAGGGTGTCATCACTAAATCATCGAGGGGCCCACAGATATCGCTTTTATCCCACTTTAGGTAAAAGGAACGGATAAACTTCGACTCAAAGTTCGCTTGCACTCACTCACCGAATCACACACAACAATACGTTTTATAACACCAAGCTACTGGTGCGTTTACATATTATCAATGTGTAACCGACTCGCAAGATACAACTCACACATCTCGGTTTCAAGAATATAAGATATTATCATCTCACCAATCACTCGTGATAAAGTCCATGAAGCGATCCAAGTGAGCGTGGGTTTAATCCAATGCTGAAATCATATTCGTAAGCACTCATGAACGTTGTAGCAAACCTTTGCTATATCTAATACACTTTAGACAATCTACAAACCAATTCATGACAATCTTCTTTCATACCTACTTCCAAAGTATGAGCGACTGTGGAACGTTCGAATAATCTTATTATTCAGGAAGTCAAAACATGCAAATTGAAACACAAGAATAATACTAATCTTATATGGCCCCAAACTTTTGAGTATAAATAAAACACTTTTATTTAATCACCATATTGATTACTCAATAGTTTTTGTTTCGGGTAATCAACTTCTTACTTAAATTATAACGACAATTGTCCCATGCTCTTAGCATGCACACTATGTTTACTTATGGTCCTTACTTTGTGAAATAGTATAATTGAATAACATTTTCAATCACACTCATTTCACAATTCCCAATCCTTACCACAAGTGTAAGAATATCAAATTCTTGCTACTTATAGAATATGTTAGATTCTAACACTTTATGCAACGGTCCTTTCGTAATGTCACGACACAAAAGTCACCAAGACTCGGCCAATGAAATTACAAAATGCTCTATTGGAGATTGTTACAAGACAATTCCATAGATGTGAAGTCTCACATTCTTTGAACATCCTTCTTGCATAAAAGTTTCTAATCTAGACATAAATTCTTAACGTCCAACTCCCAATATGGAAACATTTCCATATTTTCCATATGACAACACATTTTAAATAGAATCTTATATGTTCATAATAATGTCAATATGGTCCATCCATGACTACACTTCTAACTGTCAATAAGTGACTAATCCTTGGCGAACCTTAGATTATCATTGACAGTTGTTTAACTAATTCAGTCAAATCCGATTCTAGTCCTCTTTCCCTCTTAATGCCCTAGGCATTTGGAAAATTTTAGAACGGTCGAATATTACAACGACATGATACTTTACCAGTCTTTTGCTATAATATTTCTATTTCTATTTGCCATGTTCTCACGATTCGAACTATGAAGAGGGATGCCGTAATCATAATCGAGTGTGAGAACACAACAATTATTTCCATATCTAGAATTCTCTTACGTTGAATCCTTTTTGACTAAATTTGATCAAAATTTATCGATCTAAACCATTAGATTTGAAACAAAGTATAATATTCTCTCCCTTAATTATAGCAAAACAACTTTTCAACCTATGCAACTTTGCAAAGTGAAACTTTTGTTTTCTATAATTAATATTGCTAACTTGCAATAATAATCATGCTCCCACTAACATGATGATTAGATCCATACCAGCATAACATTTATGCTCCCACTAGCTTTGACACGTATTCAGAAAACAGGTGGACTTCTAAAAGACAATAATAATTGACTTCCAAAGTTCATATTTCCAATACGATGTGCTTCGATAAGCCTTTATCTAAGTTTCTCAAATTCACACACCTTTCCTTAGATAGCTCACATGTGTGTCTAAACTAATTCAGAACTTATATTACTAAGTCCTAAATGTTCAGACTAACTGCCAAATCTCACAATTCGAACTATGAAGAGGGATGCCGTAATCAAAATCGAATTTGAGAATGCAATTTACATAATCGCTATCTCCTTAAAATCTCTCTTAGTGAAAGCGTTTCCTCACAATTATTTTCATGAAGGAGAGAAACCTTATAACACTTAGATTTTATGGTGCATGTGTTCCTATCCATGCAAATTTGTCATAAGCATAATCGTAAGATAATGTTTGTGGCAAATTCAAAAATTTATGGACAGAACTTGTTCATTCTTAATTTCTTGCCATCAAGGGTCCCACCATTGCTTCCAAGTTATTTAACGACTCACCTATGCCAGTTAATGTACTTTCATTGATCAAGGTGTTTGCCCTTATGCATTCAATTGAGAACTCGTAGAACTCATATGCATAATCACTCAACTGGATTGGCACATAAATAAAATTTTTGTCAACACGATTGGTTACAATCCTCAAGTCGTGTGCTAGTGTTTAATAGGTTTTCTTCTTGATTTGTTCTTGAAACTTTCAAATATCTTTAGACTCCCACTGTCCTCTTGACATATAAGATTCTTTTATCAAGAAAGATTTCTTGACAAAACAAATATTCAAGAGTCAGTGTGCGTCTTTATCAAGACAAACCTACACATAATTTGGTATTAGTTGGTCTTTGTCTTATCCAAGACATCATAACTTACCAATTTCAAATGTGCAAGAGCAAGAAAACATTTTCCTACTCCACATTTGATGAGTGTGTTAAATTTCTTAAGATGATGTCACTCAAATCACAATTTTGGAGTACGACTCTAAAACTTGATTTTGGAACGAAGTATGATTCATCTTATTGACTTAACCCATTTTGACAATTCTCGACTCCTCTTCTTAGCCATACTAGTGCATTAAGGTGTCCTTAGAGGATGAATTGTAATATGGTTCTTAAGACGATCATAAACATGATACAAAAGTACTCTCCCTTCTTCTTAGATTGGAGAAACTTTTATCTTTCTTGCCTAATTGATTCTTCTTATTCGTTCTGCCATTCATTGAAACTTTTAAATGATTCAGAATCATACTTAATCTTTTAAGTATAATCATATTTACTAATCTTTTAGCAAATCATAACGAACATTTTATCGTTCTTTGTGGTGGACTTGACTAGTGCACAACATTGTGTACCAGATCTCATTATCCTTCACTTGACTCACATACATATATGAACAAGGAATTAGTCTCAATTTTCCAAATACGGTGGTTCTCACTCGTCACACAATACCAGTTACATGATTCCAAGTTTCTGTCCAGTTGAAACTTGGGCGATGAGAATCTTTCCTCATTTGGTAAATTTCTGACATTACCACAAATAACATAACTAAGAATCAAATCCATTCACAATATTGCTAACAATAGAACCATCCAAACACCAATTTTCATAAAATCCATCTCAAGGAAACATAAATAAGATAAATCAAAATTTATTTTATTGCGTAAAAATATTGTCCTTACAATGCGATTACAAATGAAAACTATGTAAATATTACTTAGCAATTTATCCTAACTCTAAAGTAGTAGCTTAAATATATGATCCTTGAATCATGCGATCAAAATCCATTTCTTCGTTATCAGACTCAGCTTGCTCCATCCTTTAAGCTTCTTTTCCTTTCTTTGATCCTTCAAAACATCGAAATGTAATCTTATCACATCATGTATTAAGAATCTCCAAATAGGAACTTAATAGAGTTAGATAGTGCATATTTCCTGAAGCAGAGTCATACATCTTGACTCTCCCATCTCTTAGATCTCTCAGGTAGTCAGGGCAATTTCGTAAACAATGCCCCTTCTTTTGGCAGTAGAAACACATGGATTCTTATGGAATGGTACACAGGACTATCTCAGACTCAGCCTTTCTCTTGCATAAAGAAAACTTTTCTGGACTTTCAATGTTACCATTGCCCATAGAGGGTTGGGATATTGATTTACCAGAAAAATTTGCTGACCAGTGCGCAAAATCATTTCTGATTTAGCAGCAATAAGCAAATAAGTCAAATCAATAAGGGTCATGTTGTGGTCCATCATATAGTACTCTCTAACGAACTTACCATATGATTCGAGAAGTGACTGAAAAACCAAGTCAACAACCAACTTCCTTGAGACATCGACACCCAACATCCTTAACCTGTCAATGTGTGACTTCATCTTTAAGACGTGTGCACACACAGACTTTCCATCTTTGTGTCTTATTGCCAACAAGGCATGAGTGACCTTGAACTTTTCAAGTCTTCGAACATGTGGGTCAGGGAGAAATATTGGAGGAGGTGGAGGATATGAAGCATGATTTCCATTTGTACAATACAATCATGGAACATCATCTTCACATGGAAAACTTTTTCCAACGGATTTAGGAAGACCATAGTTGTCAGACTTTGACATCTATGAAACAGGAGAAAATTCAAGTTTAGTTGATTGAGTCCTTAATAAAACACCCAAATGAGATATTAAGGCTATGGCCCAACACAATATCCTACAAATTGGAAGAGGGATGTTGTAATCCAACTCGCAGAACATTTGAAGGTAGGTAAATGACGATTTACCAATTTCCACCATGAAAAACGAAAAGAAGGTTAAGTTTTAAATGAATTGAAACTCCTAGATCCTTTGAGATTCATTGAACTTTTCAATGTCATGTTTAATCTCGATTATGCCCTTCATTTGTGACTGGGATGCCGAGGATCACAAATAAGGTGTGAATAACCATGCGAATGTACGTGGTGCCCTCAATGTTACAGTCACCTAATCGACGTACCGGTTAACCACACACGCTCCATCGATCTATGACAAACATCGAGTCACCCTTCGCTACCAATGCCAAACCCAACTTAGTGTGCCGGTTAACCACACACGCTCCACTAATTGTCTTGACAAGGGTACAAAGTGTAATTCCATGGAATTGCATCGATTTCACTTTTTCCTAAAGTAACTAAGATTTGGGAATTTAGTAAAACATTTAGTTACTTTAACATTCATTATACTTTTAATGAGGAGAAGGTTTGCCCTATCATACCCGTTCAGCTAACGACCCTCCACCAATCAAGGAAGCGGTGAGTGAGAGTGGACACCCATTAAACGACCATTTTATAGGCCATAACCTTATACCCCCCTCCCTTATAGACCGGCTTCGTGAATGAGGCCTACTAACGGTAAGACTAGCAGTTTAAGTTATACATATATAATATTAGACTTTTAATGTTATATATCGTATAAGGTGTATTTTACACTTTTAAAATACTATATGCGTTAATTTAATAAATTATACCTTTCAATTTAATTAAATATAAACTATGTCATGATGGATCTATTAACTCTCTTTTAATTATACTTTTAATTAAATTAATAAACCATAAGGGTATAATTTGAACTTTTCAAAACTAGGGTTTTAGAATTTAAAATTTAAAAAATTAAACTTTTAATCAAAATTTTAAATTCCAAAACTTGAGGGGAAGTTTTGAAACATTTCAAAAACATTAGGGTTTAGAATTTAAATATTTCAAAATTAAACTTTTAATCAAAAATTTAAATTCCAAACTTGAGGACAAATTTTGAAACCTTTCAAAATATTAGGGTTTAACTATTTAAATTTCAAAACTAAAACTTTTAAAGTTAAAATTTAAACTATAAAACTTAAGGGGTGTAAATTGAAACTTTTCAAACTTACTAGGTCAAATATTTGACTAATAATAATCCTATATTATTCATATTTAACCAAATCCATCAATTTTGATGAGGATAACCATTCCAAACTTAAAAATTCGGATTTTGGCAAGAAAAACGAGTTTTGACAATTATCCTCGACAAAATCTGGCAGAAAATTCTAAAATCCCGGCACCAGAGCCCTGGACTCGTCGAGTCCACAATGGAACTCGTCGAGTAGGACCTACTCGTCGAGTCCATTCCTGGACTCAGCGAGTCTGTCAGTCATAACCAAAAAAAAAAATTCGACTTTCAAGCAATAAACGATCAAATATGCATCAATTCATCAACAAACAGCCCTAGGCTCTGATACCACTGATGGGTTATGAGCACTACAACATTCCTATGGTGTACATGCAAACCCTAAAGCTTTGGATCTAGTTTGTCTAATGAACATGTAATAATCATCCAAAGCCATAAACCCTAGATCTAGCATGTGATAAGCGATATTAACATATGAATAGGGTTTAGATCTTACCTTGATTGATATATAGCAATAACAATCTCAATTCCTTCTTGTAATTGACTTCTGAAAGCTTAGAGTCACAAGTGTCACTCCTCTAATGGCTCACAAACACCAAGAGCAAGAGGATGAAGAAGGAGAAGAGGAGAGGCACTCAAAAACGTATAGAAACCCTAAGAAAACTCTTAGCCACGTTTTTGGTGCCCTAGGGGTCCTTAAATAGTGAGGCTATTAGGGTTATCTAACAAGGAAACCCTAATTTGACTGCTTAGGCCCAAAGCCGCCCATTGACTCCTTCCTTAGAGGCCTTGGACGATTTGTAATAGGTTTCCCCATAGAATTCGTCCACCCCTCTAATATGGAGTCCATTAGCCCAATATTCAACTATCACACAATTGATAGTTCTAGTCCCCTAAGTTTAATTAATCTCTTTTAGCCACAAAATTAATTCTTAATTAATTATTTACTAATATTAACTAAATAATATTATTTTTCCTTTAATATATTATTCTCATAATATATTAATAAAATCATAATTAATCCTCTCTCTCTATAATTCATCCTATCAAGTTGCTTTGGTGAAGGCAACCCAAAAGGACCATGCACCATCGGGTCAAGTACATACCAAAATAGTTATGGACTTAGACACTAAGCCAACAATATCAAACTCACAACAGTATAAAATAACCATTTGTTTACGGGATTTCAATTCTTCAAATAGTTTTATTTTCATTAATAGAACTATCATACACTACAACTGGAGGATTACAGGGGATACAAATATATGGTTTTATTTTAAGTAATAAAACTACTATACATACCGGTGGTTGCCAGGGTTTTCATACAAAACATAACATACATACTAGGAGTAACTAGGGTTTTCATGCCGAACATACTATACATACTGGTAATAGCCAGGGTTTACATACAAAATAAAACCTACAATACAACGGGTGGTAACCAGACATACATGCTAACATTTTGATATACAACTACAGAATACAATAACGAACATACATTTTAGTCTTAGGGTTTAAGACTACTTTTCATTACTAAAGAAAATATTGCATTTTCTTGAGAACATGCAAACATTTTACAGATTCACAGACAGGTTTTCAATACAAAATTATACTTATGAACTCACCAGCTTTAATGTTGATACTCATTCAAAACCGCATGTATTATCAGGGACCCGGTAGATAGGTACACAAACTATTTAATCATATCTGGGATAAAGAAAATATTTGATTTTCTTGAGAACATGCAAACATTTAACAAATTCACAAACAGGTTTTCAATACAAAATTATACTTATGAACTCACCAGCTTTAATGCTGATACTCATTCAAAACCGCTTGTATTCTCAGGGAACCGGTAGACAGGTACACAAACTATGTAATCATGTCTTAGGTAACTTGGTAATGAGAACATGCAAACATTTTACAAACGGAGATTCTATGGTCGCGTCTTTTAATACTTTTGTTATAGTTTTGCTGTATACAAACTATGTATCGAACAAATGTAAATATTTTACTTATTCAATGTAATGGTTGTGTTTACTTTGATTACTATGATGCAATTGTTGTGATACTGTACATAACGTCCTCCACCCCCGAACGTTTCTGCCGTTCCGATTTGGGGGTGTGACAGATTGGTATCTGAGCACTGTTTATAGTGAACTAAGTATATCAAACCTTACATGATATACAACTATAAACACTAAAGGGGCTGAAGCGCTCTGATCTAAAAGTGTACTTTTAAAATCTAAGTATTTTATAAAAAGTATACAAGTATCCATACATACCAGATGCAGTATCACAAGAAGAACAAAACAAAAGTATTTAGATGTTGGACGCTGCAGTCAAACCTGGGCAGTTATGTAATCATATCTTGGATAAATAGAGCCTAATCAACTATATTTATCCGAGATACGACCAATATGTGTTTGGGAGTGATAGTGGTGTTGCGACAAGTCTAAAGCTTACCAAACTCCATACAAAAGAGACCAATAGAACAGAACACACAATCTAAAATACGATAGGAGTATTTTATCTAGAGCCAAATACATTGTAGACATTTCTTTCCAAGTGTTGCTATTTATTTTTCTAGCGATTGTTTACTTGTATTAGTAGACTTCTTCTGTAAAATCGCTTAATAGAACACTTTATCTATCAGGTTGAGATATATCTTGTTCTATATCACCTGACTTCCGACCACTATAGAGGACTTATATTTATTTTTCTCTTAAATTATTCTAGAGAAAGATGCCTCCAAAGAAGAAGTCCAACCGAAAAAACAACAATCCTCCACCGCCGCCACCTCCTCAGTTCGACCCTGCTATATTCCAAGAAGCAGTTGCAGCCGTTGTGGCTGCCGCTATGTCGCAGATCAACTTCGGCGGCTCTCGCGGATCGGGTAGTGGTACCCATCCCCTCAATCTTGATGGTGGCCAGGGACACCCGAAGGAGTCTTCCTACAAAGATTTCATGAACGCTAAGCCCAAACCTTTCGACGACAATGGAGGAGTCATTTCCCTAACTCGTTGGTTCGAGATCTGTGCTTGCCCTGAGACAAGAAAAGTGAAGTTTACAGCATGCACCTTCACTGATAGAGCACTAACTTGGTGGAACAGCCGAGTCAAATCCCAAACTCTGTCAGTGGCCAATGCTATGAGTTGGGAGAATCTGAAGGAACTGATGCTTGCTGAGTACTGCCCACGAGGCGAGATGCAAAATCTGGAGCAAGAGCTCTGGAACCTGAAGATGAAGGGTTCCCACATTACTGCATACACTGCTAGGTTCAGCGACATGGCTCTTCTATGTCATGGGATGGTCACCCCGGAAAGCAAGAAAGTTGAGAGGTACATATGGGGATTGACACCCCCAACTCAAGGGAACGTTTTGGGTGCTAAACCTATCACATTTGACAACACCAAGTGTCTGGCGTAGACTCTAATAGATCACAGGGATAGTCATGAACCCATAGCAGCCATTCCTGAACCACCTAAGGAGAGTGGTGGAAAGAAAAAGTTCTGGAACAAGCGCAAGGGCCAGTCTTCACAAGAGCCCTCCAAGAAGCAACAGACGGCGGCAGTCCACGCCGCTACTATTCCTACTGCTCAAGCGCCTACCAGTAGATATGTTGGTACCCTTCCAAGGTGCGATAAGTGAAAATTTCATCATCACAGACCCTGCCATGATATGCAATGCAACAACTGTGGAAAAAAGGGGCACACAACTCGTTTTTTCATGACTCCAACACACAACCAGCCAACCAAAACCCCGGAGTTGGAATAGGCCAAGCCTGCTATGGTTGTGGAGAAACCGGGCACTTCAAGAGGAATTTCCCCAAAGCAACGACTGCTAGCAACACAGGGAAAATGCTAGCAATGGGCCAGGAGGAGGCAGTTGCTGATCCCACCGTAGTTACGGGTACGTTCCTCCTCGACAACTCTTATGCATGTATTCTCTTTGATAGTGGTGCAGAGAGAAGTTTTGTCAGTCATGCATTTAAACACTTACTTAAACACAAATCCCAACCTTTAACCGAAACATTCACCGTCGAGATGGATAACAGAAAGAAAGAGAGTACTAACGACGTATTCATAGGATGCACCCTCACTTTAAACGATTATTCCTTTCCAATCGAACTTATGCCAATCTCCATAAAAAGCTTCGATGTAATTATTGGCATGGATTGGTTGAGCCCCAATCATGCTGATATTCTTTGTTACGAAAAAGCCATTTGCCTCAATCTGCCATCTGGCGAAGCCCTCGTTATCTATGGCAACAAACTCAGTATGAACCTTCGTATCATTTCGTGCATCAAAGCCCAAGAATACCTACGAAGAGAGTGTCACGCATTCTTAGTCCATGTCGTAAACAAAAAGCAAGAAGTTAAAGACCTCGAGAGCATCCCCGAAGTCTGTAACTTTCCCGATATATTTCCCAAGGATCTTCCCGGAGTTCCTCCCGAGCGTTAAGTCGAGTTCCGAATCGACTTAATTCCCGGAGCTACCCCCGTAACCAAATCCCCTTACCGTCTAGCTCCAGCGGAAATGCAAGAATTATCCAGCTAGCTTAACGAACTGCTCAGCAAGGGATTCATGAGACCAAGCTTCTCACCCTGGGGAGCACCAGTCTTGTTCGTTAAGAAGAAGGATGGATCTTTCTGGATGTGCATAGATTATCGTAAGCTCAAAAAACTCCCTATCAAGAACCGCTACCCTCTACCCAGAATCGACGACCTCTTCGATCAACTCCAAGGAGCGAGCTTTTTTTCAAAGATAGACCTAAGATTAGGGTACCATCAGTTACGAGTCCAAGAGAGTGATGTTCCGAAAACAGCTTTCCGAACTCAATATGGTCACTACGATTTTGTAGTGATGCCCTTTGGTCTAACCAACGCACCTGCCGTATTCATGGACCTGATGAACCGAGTTTGCCGTCCCTTCCTAGACAATTTCGTGATAGTATTCATAGACGATATACTTATTTATTCACGAAGCGAGGAAGAACACAGCCAGCACTTAAGACAAGTCCTAGAAACGTTGAGGGCAGAAAAACTTTACGCGAAATTCTCTAATTGTGAGTTTTGGATTAGGAAGGTAACTTTCTTGGGTCACGTAGTTAATGAAGAAGGCATACACGTGGACCTTTCCAAAATTAAGGCAATTGAGAATTGGTCCACACCGAGAACGCCCACATAGATCCGTTAATTTTTAGGACTTGCTGGCTACTATCGCAGATTATTCAAAACTTCTCCAGAATCGCTAAACTGCTTACTACCCTAACTCGTAAGGGTGTAACCTTTAGTTGGGGAGAACAGCAAGACACTGCGTTCCAGACTCTGAAGCAATCCTTATGCAGTGCACCTATCTTGTCACTTCCCGAGGGGACATAAGACTTCGTAGTTTACCGTGATGCATCCAATCAGGAACTAGGTTGTGTACTTATATAGCAAGGAAAGGTTATTGCCTATGCCTCGAGACAACTAAAGACACACGAAGTCAACTACACTACTCACGATCTGGAATTGGGAGCAGTGGTCTTTGCGTTGAAAATTTGGAGACATTACCTCTACGGAACCAAGTGTACTGTCTTCACCGACCACAAAAGCCTCCAACATATTTTCGATCAAAAAGAACTTAACATGAGGTAACGACGATGGGTAGAGCTACTCAATGATTACGAGTGCGAAATTCGCTATCATCCGGATAAAGCAAATGTAGTAGATGACGCCCTTTGTCGGAAGGCATACTCAGGTCGTAAGGTGAAGTCACTAACCATGACAATCCATTCGCATCTGCCCACACATATCAAAGAGGCTCAGCTAGAAGCCTTGAAGCCAGATAATGTGGCAGATGAAGCCTTAAGAGGAATGGAGAAGAACTTCGAAATGAAGGGTGACGGGGTTCATTATTTCATTGACCGGATCTGGACACCAAAGTTCGGTGGTTACAGAGAGGTGGTCATGAATGAAGCCCACAAAACTCGATATTCCATTCACCCAGGTTCAGATATGATGTATCTGGATCTCAATAAACTATATTGATGGCCAAACATGAAAGCAGAGATTGCTACCTATGTGGGCAAGTGCTTAAATTGCGCCAAAGTCAAGGTAGAATATCAAAAGCCCTCAGGTTTGCTTCAACAGTAAGAGATACCTGAGTGGAAGTGGGAGCGGATCACAATGGATCATTACCAAGTTACCCAAGACACTGGGTGGTCATGATACTATTTAGGTGATTGTCGTCAGACTGACCAAGTCCGCCCACTTCGTGCCAATCAAGGAAACATACAAAATAGACAGAATAACTAAAACCTACATCCAAGAGATAGTTCGACTGCACGGGGTCCCATATCCATTATCTCAGACAGAGATAGTAGATTCACTTCGAGATTTTGGCAGTCACTGCAGAAGGCTCTTGAAACTAAGTTGGACATGAGTACAACTTACCATCCTCAAACGGACGGTCAGAGTGAGAGAACCATTAAGACCCTTGAAGACATGCTAAGAGCGTGCGTTATCGACTTTGGCAAGTCATGGGATACCCATTTTCCTCTGGTCGAGTTTGTTGGATTAGGTGTCTAAGCCCATAACTATAATTGGTATGTACTTGACCCGATAGTAGCATGGTCCATTTGGGTTGCATATCATCAGGACAATTTGTTAGGATGGACTTTTGAGAAGAGGTTACTTATGGTTTATTAATATATTATAACTTCTAATATATTAATAAGAAATCATATGATTTAATTAGTATTGATCAAGAATTAGTTTGGAATTAATTTAGTGATCAAAAGAAACTAATTAAATCAATGGGGACTAATTGTGTAAATTAGTTCTATTTATATGGTGGGCTTATGATCCATGTTGGACTAAGTTTATGTATGGATACATAAAGAGTTGGGCCACATGAACCATGGATCATAAACCCATTGGTATGGGTTAGGGTTAACCCATGAACTTTGGAATCCCACATATAAATATGTTACTCCATATCCAAAATCATGAGACATGTATTCTTGGAGAATATGGACGATTTTGGTGGCTAGGATTCTCTCTCAAAATGTCATTCTTTGTCCTAGATGTGTTGTGATTCCATTTGAGGCATTCACACTATTGTTGCTAAGTTCTTAAAGGCCAAATACATCAAGGATAGCAAGCTACAACAAAAGGTATGTTTTGTAACTTGTTTTATTACCCAAGTATCAAAGCTTTGTATGCTAGTTAGGGTAATGCCTTGGAAAATGAAAGTTTGCATGTATAATAGAGAAAACATAGATCCAATGTATTTAGGGTTGCATGTACACCTTAGGAGTGTTAGAATGCTCAAAACCCATCAGATGTATCAGAGCCTAGGGTTGTTTTCAATTATACTTGATGCTACTTGCTTGAAAATGCTTTAAAAATCAATTTTCTACTGTTCTGGACAGTGGACTCACCGAGTCCACTGGGGGACTCGCTGAGTCCAACAAGAAATTCATCCAACTCGCCGAGTTGGTTCATACACTCGACGAGTTGGTGCCCCAAAATGCAGTTTTTCGAGTTTTTTGGCTGGAATTGGACTAGGATCATGACCCTAAACTTTTTTGATCTTATAAACCTGTTTTTGATGTGGTAATGATCATGCTAATCCAATTTAAAAGATAATTGTCAAAGTTTCATGTTTTGTATTAGTATGTTTAGGCTAATTACATGAAATTTATTTGATAAGAGTTGTCATGTTCTTATGAGTTTAATTTAGATCTTAGACAAAATTGTTTATTTTTGTAAGTTACAATAGTTGATCTAAATGTTTGATGAATTCCATAACTTGTCCTCAAGTTATGGAAAATGAAAAGTTTTCTTTTAAAGAGATCATTAAACTTATAGGTTATAAACTTGAAGAGTCTTTTTCCATAAATGTTTTTATGAACTCCATAACTTGTCCTCAATTTATGGATTTTCAAGAGTCTTTTCATTAAAACCTATATTAAACTCATAAGTTATGGATTCCAAAAGTTTTTTGAATAGTTCAAAACTTGCCCTCAAGTTTTGGAATTTGTAAATGTAAAAGTTTAACTTTTGAAACATTTAATTCCAAACCCTAGAGTTTTAAAAGTTTACAACTCAACCCTTATACTATTATAATATTATAGGTTTAATTTTTAAATATATGTATAAGAATAAAGTCAGTCTTACCGTTAGTAGGCCTCATTCACGAAGCCGGTCTATAAGGGGGGTATAAGGTTACTGCCTATAAAATGGCAGTTTAATGGGTGTCCACTCTCACCCACCACTTCCTTGACTGGTGGAGGGTCGTTAGCCGAACGGGTTTGACATGACATTGAAATTCTCATTAAACGTATAATGAAATACTAAGTAACTAAACACTTATAAATTCCCAATCTTAGTTACTTAGGAAAATGTGAATTTGGTGCTAACCCATGAAATTTCACTTTGCACCTTGTTAAGTCGTTAGTGGAGTGTGTGTGGTTAACCGGCACACTAACCTGGGACTGAAAGTGTGTGGCAAAGGGTAGCTTGATGTTAATCATAAATCAATGGAGCGTGTGTGGTTTACCGACACATTGATTAGGTGGTTGTAACATTGGGTGTACCAAGCTAATTTGCATGGTTATTCACACCTTGTTTGTGATACTCGGCATCCCAGTCACAAACTTGAAGGGCACAATCGAGATTTAAACATGCCATTGAATTGTTCAATGAATCTCAAAGGATCTAGGAGTTTCAATCCACTTAAAACCTAAAATTCTTTTTCGTTTTTCGTGGTGGAAATTGGTAAATCGTCATTTACCTACCTTCAAATATTTTGGAATACGATTACGACATCCCTCTTCCGAATTGTAAAATATTGTGTTGGGTCCTAGCCTTAATATTTCATTTGGGTGTTATATTAAGGACTAAAATCAACTAAACTTGAATTTCTCCCTCACAAATGTCTTAGTTCAGACAACTATGGTCTTCCCGAATCTTTGGAAAAAAGCTTTCTTTATAAAGATGATTTTCAACAAGGCAATCAAGGTAAAAGATTAATCCCTTATTTATGCTTTAGTGGAAATTCACTTCCTTCACTACCTCCAATAATTCTCCCTAACCCACAAGTTTTTGGTCACTCAAAGCCCTATTGGCAGGAAGGAAAGTATGTATTTCCTCATGTCTTGGAGATGAGGTCACATATTGACTAGCTGGGAGAGTTGGGTGTCAAAGTCTCAAGGAAGTTGGCTGTTGATTGGGTTCTTCAATCACTTCCTAAGTCATATGGCATGTTCTTTAATGACTACTATGTGACAGACCACGACATGACCATTATCAATCTTACCTATTTGCTTGTTGTTATTGAATCAACAATGATTTGGTGCACTGGTAAAGCAAATTTGATTGGAAGGTCTACTCCTTAAACTTCCATGGATATTGACAATGGTAACATTGGAAGTCCAGAAAAGCTTTCTCTTCCCAATGGTCAAGTCATTTGACCAAATGGTAACGAGAAATGCTAAGTCTGAGATAGTCCTGTTGGATAAGGTGTCTAAGTCCATAACTATATTTAGTATGTACTTGACCCGACTTGGCATGGTCCATTTGGATAGACAAAATGAGAAAAGAGACACTTACGATTTGTTAATATATTATAAGTTCTAATATATTAATATGAAATCATATTATTTAATTAGTATTGATCAAGAATTAATTTGGAATTAATTTTGTGATCAAAAAGAGACTAATTAAATATATGGGGATTGATTTGTAAAGCATTCATTCTTGTATAGTGGGCTTATGGTTCATGATTCACTAGATTGGGCTAGTACCCATTGGGTGCTACATGGATGCTCCATGGAGGTTATAACCCATGGATCATGGGGGAAATGAAAATCCATGCACATTAGGGTTTATATGGTGTAACCCTACATGTGACACACTATATAAAGAACCTTATATGGAGTAAAATTGGCCACTAATATAAGACAAGGAGGGCTAGCCGATTTTGTGATCAAAGTGTTCTTCTCTCGAGTTATTCCAAGAGTTGTAGGTGTTGTGTGAAACATTTGAGACATCACATTTGGGGTGCTAGGCTCACAAGGTCTTAAGGAATCCAAGCAATATCAAAGGTATGTCATTCTACTAGTTTTTATATTACAAGTACCCCATGCCATGCTAGTTAGGATGTAAACCTTGGAAAATTCTTATTCTCATGAATATTAGAGAAAATATAGATTCAAGGTTTCTAGGGTTGCATGTACACCTTAGGAGTGTTAGAATGCTCAAAACCCATCAGTGGTATCAGAGCCAAGGCTTGTTTTCTTTGTATTTGATGCAAACTGCTTGAAAAAATCGATTTTTCTACTCACTAAACAATGAACTCGCAGTGTCCATGGGGGGACTCGACGAGTCCATGTGTTAATTCATCCTACTTGTCGAGTAGGTTCTTGCACTCGACGAGTAGGAGGCCCTGTATGCAGATTTTCGAGTTTTGCTGCTGGAAATCGACTAGAATCATTACCCTAAACTGTTTTGGACTTTTAAAATCTGTTTTTGATGTGGTAATGATTATGCTAATCCATTTACAATGGTTATTATCAAAATTTTAAGTTTTATATGTGTTTATATGATTCTTGAAATTGTTGATATGAATGTTCATACTTATGAGTTTTAGTAGATCATAGGAATTATTTGCAAATAGTTTGTTAGTGTAATTCATGATCTTAATGGCTATTGATGGAGTCCATAATTTGTCCTCAAGTTATGGATTACCAAAAGTCACTTCTTTAAAATTGTCGTTAAAGAGCCATAGGTTACTGATGATATATGGTCCATTGGCATGGCCTAGACTGCTCTAGCGCGCCAGCCTGGCCTGGCGCGCTCCTGCCAGCCCTGCCTGGCGTTCTCCTGCCAGCCTTGCTGGGGACTCCCTTGCCAGCCCTGCTGAGGAATCTCATGCCGGCTCAGCCAGGCGCTCCGTCGCCTGGCACTCCCTTCCCATCCTCTGCTGGTGCGCGCCCGCCAACTCTGCCTGGGGCGCGCCCAGCCCCGCCCGGCGCCTCCGGCGGCCTCGCCCAGCTCCTTGCTAGCTGGGCCTGAATTGGGCTGGCCCAAGGCCTGACCTAATTGTCCCCTATATAATAAACAGTACCTCCTCCATGAAGGAGGACTCTCCCCCAAGTGGTTCAGCCACCACTAGACTTCCCCATGGCTTAGCCGCCACTATACTCCGGCAGGGTGGCCCAGCCGCCACCCGCCGCCGTCAGCCACCACCAGCACCGAGATGGTTCCCTCCAGCTATAGATAATCATCTCAGATCTTCTAGCTGATCTAACTTGACCGTCGGAGTCCGCTCCTGGGGCACAGTCCATGGGACGGCTCTAACGGGTTTGCACTGTGATGTCAGATCTCCGCCGCAGCAGAAGACCGGAAGAGCCGCCGGAGGTCGATGTCGCATCAGTTACAAATATGAAGAGTCTTTATTTTAATAAACCATTAAACCCATAAGTTATGAACATGAAAGTTTTTGAATAGTTTCAAAACTTGCCCTCAAGTTTTGGAATTTGTAAAGTCTTTTAGAAAACTTTAATTCCAAACCCTAGAGTTTTAAAAGTTAAAATTCAACCCTTATACTTTATAGTATTATAAGTTAATAATATATATATATATATATATATATATATATATATATATATATATATATATATATATATATATATATATATATGTATAAGAACAAGTCAGTTTTACCGTTAGTAGGCCTCATTCACGAAGCCGGTCTATAAGGGGGGTATAAGGTTGTTGCCTATAAAATGGCAGCTTAATGGGTGTCCACCCTCACCCACTGCTCCCTTGACTGGAGGAGGGTCGTTAGCCGAACGGGTAGGACAAGGACTATAATTCTCATTAAAAGTATAATGAAATATATAAAGTAACTAAACTTTTTATAAATTCCCAATCTTAGTTACTTTAGGAAAATGTGAAATTGGTGCTATCCCATGAAATTACACTTTGTACCTTGCCAAGTCGTTGGTGGAGCATGTGTGGGTAACCGACACAGTAACATGGACTAGTAAGAGTGGCAAAGGGTGACTTAATATTTATCATAGATCGGTGTGGCGCGTGTGGGTAACCGACACATTGATTAGGTGATAAAGATTAAGGGTACCAAGTAAATTTGCATGGTTATTCACACCTTGTTTGTGATCCTCGACATCCCAGTCACAAACTTGAGAGGGCACAATCAAGATTTAAACATGCCATTGAAAAGTTCAATGAATCTCAAAAGAATCTAGGAGTTTCAATCCAATTAAAACCTAATAATTCATTTCGTTTTTCATGGTGGAAATTGGTGAATCGTCATTCACCTACCTTCAAATATTTTATAGCTTGGATTACGTCATCCCTCTTCCAAGTTATGAAGTATTGTGTTGGGTCCTAGCCTTAATATTAAATTTGGGTGTCTTATTAAGGATTCTATATCTAATCTAAAATTGTCTTTCTTCTTTTCAGATGTCTTCCAACAATGCTGCTTCTGGCTCAATCCCTACCGGCTTCTTCTCTCTCATGAACCTTTGTGGAAGAGTTATCTTTGATGGTTCAAACTTTAATGATTGGATCAGGAACATCAGGATGGTCACTCGTTACGAGGACAAGGAGTATGTCCTCGACAAGGAGCTGAAGGAAATTGATGAGTCTACTGCTACTCCAGAGGAGATCGCTGACTTTAAGGCACATGAGAGAGATGCTACCAAGGTGGCATGTATCATGTTGGGCACAATGAAAGATGAACTCCAGAAGTCCTATGTGGACTTTTACCCTTTTGAGATGCACATGGACCTGATGGAACGCTACCATCAAAGTGCTCGTCAAGAGATGTTTGAAATCATCTCTTCCATGATAACAACCCGAATGAAGGATGGTGAACCCATCACGGGCGACATGTAGAAAATGTAAAGGTTTGTGGACCGTTTGCTTAAGTTGAATGTGAACTTCCCCGAGGAGTTGGCTATTGATATCATACTGCACTCCTTACCTACTTATGATGATCAATTCTGAATGACATATCACATGAACAAGGAGGAGGTCACACTTAGGAAACTTCATGGGCTTTTGAAGACCGTTGAAACTGGTCTTAAGGGCAAATCGGTTGTTACTACTCTTACTCCTACCACCGCCCCTGTTCTGGCAATCGGGCAAAGTAGAGGGAAGAGGAGGAAAAACCCTTCGAAGGGTACCAAGGGAATGTCTCTTGATGACTCCTCTTCAAGTGGAACCAAAGGTGTTTCTATCACTCCTTCTTCCAACCCAAAAGAAGCTCAATTCTTCTATTGTCAGGAAAAGGGGCACTGGAAACGAAGCTGCCCTAAGTACCTGCAAGATGTTAAGGATGGGAAGGTTAAACCTACCCATGTAGGTATTTACACTATATTGTCTAATAACTAATCACATTCTACTTCTTGGGTTCTTGATATAGGTTGTGGTATTCATATATGTTCTGATTTGCAGGGCCTAAGAAGAAGTGAGGATGTGGAGCACGGAAAGATAAACTTGATCATGGGGAATAGGAAAGTTACACCTGTCACCAAGATTGAAGTTTATTCTTTGTTGCAAAGTAGTAGGTTAGTGTTAGATTTGAAAAGGTGTTGTTACTCGTCTGAAATGGCGAGAAATATTATTTCTTTTCACGGTTTGTACAAACAAGGGTTTACTTTTTCATTTGATAATGAAGTTGGTGGTATTAATGTTTTTTATAATAATGTTTTTTATTTTAAAGCATTACCTTGTGATGGTGTATATGAAACTGTGTCGGTTGTAGACAACTTAGGAAATAATGTATTACATATCGATTCTACCACTAGTTTGGATAATGCATCCTTGTGGCATTGACGTCTTGGACATGTTAACAAGAAGCGCATAGGCCAAATCCAGAAGGCTGGAGTTTTGGAGTCGTTTGACTTAAAGTCAGATGATAGTTGTCAGTCTTGTTTGCTTGGAAAAATGACAAAGTCACCCTTCACTAGTACTTGTGCTAGGGGTGAAGGTTTATTGGACCTCATACACACAGATGTGTGTGGACCCTTCAGAACTGCCACACGGGATGCAAACCGCATATATGTGACTTTTACTGATGATTACAGTAGATATGGTTATGCTTAATTAATCAAGCATAAGTCATAAACCTTTGAAAAGTTCAAAGAGTTTAAACAGGAAGCGGAGAATCAGCTGGGAAGGAACATTAAGATGCTCCGATCCGATCGAGGAGGAGAGTATCTTAGTATAGAGTTCCTTGACTATCTTAAGGAATGTGGGATTGTCTCACAATTAACACTTCCCAGAACACCACAGCTTAATTGTGTGGCTGAGAGGCGCAATCGAACCTTGTTATACATGGTTCGTTCCATGATGAGTCGAACTTCGTTACCAATCTCATTCTGGGGGTATGCCTTAGAGACTGCCGCCCATATCCTAAATCTAGTCCCTACCAAGAAGGTTGCCAAAACACCTCACGATATGTGGACTGGGAAAGTTCCTAATTTAGACCACATCAAGATTTGGGGTTGTGAGGCTTTCGTGTGACGTGAGACTCAGGATAAGCTCGAACCTCGAAGTGAGCGATGTATTTTCATCGTCTACCCACAAAATTGCTTTGGTTATCTCTTCTATAGACCCAGTGAGAATGTGGCCTTTGTGGTAAGAAGATGGGTCTTTCGTGAGAGAGAATTCATAAGCCAAGGAAACAGTGGGAGGAAAATTATGTTGGGTTTTGGTATAATACAACATCCTATGGTGCACATACAACCCTAAATACCTTGGATATATGTTTTCACTAATTATACATGCAAATGGTTTCCAAGGTATTGAACCTATAACTAGCATGCAATTGTCATACAAACTACATAAAATACTAGATAGAGTAACATACCTTTTGTGTGGCTGGAAGTCTTGATGTATTTGGCTTTAAGAACTTAGCCCCAATAGTGTGGAAGCCTCAAATGAAGTCACAACACATCAAGGACAAAGGTAGGACTTGAGAGAGAATCTCCATGCACTCTAAAACCTTCATGAACTCCAAGAACATGAACACATATGAGTGGGTGGCAGTTTTTAGGTCATAACATATGTATTTATATGTGTTGAATTCTAAGAGTCATGGGTATAACCCAAACCCATATCCATGGGTCTTATGATCCATGGTTCATGTGGCCCAACTCTTTAATAAATCATATATATACTCTTCTCTCAAAAGTCCATCCTAACAAATTGTCCTGATGATATGCAACCCAAATGGACCATGCTAGTCTCGGGTCGAATACATACCAATAATAGTTATGGGCTTAGACACCTAATCAACCAGTCTCCCACTTGGATAAGTCTAAAACTATTATTGCGTATGACTCCAAAACCCGACTAGAAATCGTAGCTCTTAAAGCCGCTGTCGAACTCTGAACAAATCAATGACACGTCCATTAGATAAGGGATCATATATTCCTCCATTCTAGATATCATATGGGCTGAGACATGGATTATAATCATTCTCTCTATCCATTTGTTATTTCCCGATTTCCGATTTATGACGACTGACTAATTGAACAAATTAAATCAGTCCAGGCCCGACCGAGCACTTGTGTTTGTCATCACTAAATCATCGAGGGGCCCACAGATATCGCTTTTATCCCTCCAAGGGTAAAAGGAATGGATAAACTTCGACTCATATTCTTGTTCTACTACTTGTTAAATCATACACAAAGGCACATTTTATAACATTAGGTTACCAATGCGTTTTCGTACAATCAATGTATAACCAACTCATAGTTAACAACTCATATCTCTAGGTTTGAAGAATATAAGATATTATCATCTCACAATCACTCGAGATAAAATCCATGAAGTGATACAGGTGAGCGTGGGTTTAATCCAATACTCGAATCTCATTCCAGCAGCACTCATGAATGTTGCAACAACTTTTGCTATGTCTAACACCTTAGACATCTACAAAACCAATTCATGATAGTCTTGCCTTAATACCTACTTCCAACGTATTATGGACTGTGGATGGTTTGAATAACTTAGTCATTCGGGAAGAATAACCTAGCTATTCTGGAAGTCAAAACATGCAAAGTGAAACATAAGAATAATACTAATCACTCTATGGTCCCAAGCACCTTTGAGAGTAAATAAAACACCCTTTTATTTAAACACCATATTGATTACTCATTATTCGTTGTATAATGTTTCAAATAATCAACTTTATACTTGAATCAAAACAATAGTCATGTCATGCTCCAAGCATGCACACTATGTTTGTCTATGATCCTTACTGTGTGAAATAGACCAATTGAACATGATTCCAATGATGCTCATTTCACAATCCCAAATCCTTACCGCAAATGTAAGAATTCCAAATTCCTGCCACTTACCGAAATCTGTTAGATTCTAAACTTTTATTCATTGATCCTCTTGTAATGACTATGCACAAAGTCACAAAGACTTGCCAATAGACATTACAGAGTATTCCAATGGAGAGCAATTCCATGGAAACGAAGTCTCAAATTCAAAGTACATTGCTTTGAACATTCTTCTTGCATTAAGTTTTCTAATCTTCCACAGATTTAATGGATAACTTCCACCTATGGAAACATTTGCATATTCCCATTTCGACTATCACTTCTGAGCAACAGTTGCCTCTTTTCAGAATATGTCAATATGGTCATTTCCAAAAACTTAACACTATACTTCCAATAGTTCATGAGAAACCAATCTTTGGAAAACCTTAGATTGTCCTCGACAATTGCTTAATCATTTTAGTCATATCCAATTCTAGACTTTTCCCTTCTTAATGCCCTGAGCATTTGGAAAATTTAGAAAGGATGAATATTATAGCACATGCAATCGATCCTATATCCGAAGCATATGGGACACGATTCATGATTTCTCACATAAAGACATAATACTAAACCAACCTTTTTGCTATAATATTTCTATTTCTATTTGCCATGTTCTCATAATTCAAATTATGAAAAGGGATGCCGTAATCATAATCGAATTTTAGAACACAAATAATGTAATCATGACTGAATTCGATCAAAATCTCACAATCTAAGCTATTTAGAATTTGAAATGAAGTATAATTTCCTCTCCTTTAATTATAGCAAAACAACATTTTCAACCCCTGCAACTTCACGAATTGAAACTTTTGTTTTCTATAATTAACAATGCTAACTTGCAACACTTATCATCATTATCATGCTCCCACTAACATGATGATTATTAGCATAACACTCAAGCTCCCATTAGCTTTGACATGTATCCAGAAATCAGCTGGACTTCTAGAAATCAATACTTTATTGACTTTCTTACCAAAGTTCAGACTTCTGATACAAGATGCTTTGATAAAATTTTATCCAAATCATACACCTTTCCTTAGATAGCACACATGTGTGTCTAAACAATTTCAAAACTATGAAAAGAGATGTCGTAATCATAGTCTCAATTGTTTAGACCTTTTCCATTTCTCACAAGTCCATGTTAGTGTGCCGGTTAACCACACGCGCTCCACTAACGACTTTGAGAATGCAAATATCACAGTTGCTATCTACCTAAAATCTACTTAGTGAAAGCATTTCCTCACCCTCATTTTCTTGAATCGGAGAGAAACCTTATGAAACTTAAATTTTATGGTGTATGTGTTCCTATCCATGCGAATTTGTCAAACCATAATCACAAGACAAGGTTAGTGACAAATCCAAACTCATATGGACTGAACTTGTGTAATCTTAACTTCTTGCCACTTGGCAGCACAAGGGCCTACCATGTCTTCCAAGTTGTTATGCAACCAATGCAAAACGAACTTTAACTGGAATGGGCACAGAAATAGGTATATGTCAACACGATAGGTTATAAACCTCAAGTCGTGTGCTAGTGATAAACTACATGTTTTATTCTTGATTAGATCTTGAAACTCTTTTAGGATCTTTTAGACTCCCACTGTCCTCTTGACATATAAGACTCTCTTGCCAAGAACCATTCCTTGACAAACAAATATTCAAGGGATAGTGCAGATTCTTATCAAGACAAACACTTCACACAATTAGCCTTAGTTGGTCTTTGTTTTATCGAAAACATCACAACTTACCAATTTCAAATGTTCAAGAGTAGGACACCTTTTACTCTTACATCTGACTAGTGTTAATAAACCTTCTTTAAGACGTGTCACTCAAGTTACAATCTTGGAGTATGACTCTAAGACTTGTTTAGGAAGGAAGTATAACTCATCTTCTTGATTTAACCATTTCAACAAGTCATGATTCCTCTCCTTAGCCATAGGAATGCACTAAGATGTCCTTAGAGGACCAATTGTGATATGGTTTCTTAATCATTAAGATGATCAGAAAACAAGATACTAAATTACTCTCCCATCTTTGTAGATTGAGAAACTTTTATCTTTCTGCCTAATTTGATTCTTCTCATTCGTTCTGCCATACATTGAAACTTTTGCAATGTTTCAGAATTATACTTAAACTTGTAAGTATAACCATATTTACTAAACCTTAGTAAATCATGACAAATAGTCTTATCGATCTTTGTGGTGGACTTGACCAGTGCACAAGAATGTGTACTCGATCCCTTAGTCCTTCACTTGACTCACATATACATGTAAACAATGAATTAGTCTTAATTTTTCCAAAGATGAAAATTCTCATTCATCATACAACTTGCATTCCAAGTTTCTACCCAACTGGAACTTGGGTGATGAGAATCTTTCCTTATTTGGTAAATTATGACACCACCACAGTCGAAAGAATCAAATCCATTTTCCATTATTGCTATCAATGGAAACATATAAACAACAATTTCTCACAAATGCCACTGTAAGTATATTTTAAAATAAATAAAATAAAAAACTTTTCTTTTATTTTAAAAAATTGTGGAAAAACTTATCCTTACAATGCAAAAATGCATGTGAATAACTATGTTGTTATGTATTCCTAAGCAATCTATCAAAACTCTTTAAGTAACAGTTCAAAATTCTGATCACCGAACCATGCGACTGAAATCCATCTTCGCGATCAGAATCATCATATTCTTCCTTTAAGCTTCCTCTTCACTTTGATTCTTAAAACATCAAAATGTGATCTAGTCACATCATGTAATAAGAATCTCCAAATAGGAACTTAATAGAGTTAGATAGTGGAATTTACCTGAAGTAGAGTCAAAACTTTTGATTTTACTATCCTTATAGACTATCAGGTAAATTTGGCCAGCTTCGCAACCAATGCCCCTTCCTTTAGCAATAGAAATGTCACACCCCGAAACCGATGGTGGAAACGTTCCGGGGCGGAGGACGTCATGTGTAGTATCACAACAGTTGTATCATAGTAAGTGAAGTGAACACAACCATTACATTATAATAAGAATATTTACATTGTTTGAAAACATGATTTATACATATCGGTATATATAGCAAAAGTAAAAGACGTGACTTCAAAATACTTCGTCTTCTCCAAAAGTTGGCAAGAGTACCTGTCTATTGATGCCCTGAGAATACAAGCAGTTTTAAAATATCAGCATAAAGCTGGTGAGTTCATAAGCGTTTAGTTCTGGTGAAAGAAATGTTTCTTTGATCCTTTTAAAAGTGTTTCCCAAGAAAATCCTATATTTTCTTATGAAAGATGTTTGATTATCCATTCGTTGTTTGTTTAACAGCCTGTTTATGTAAAGTTGAGTTATCCCAGGAAAATCCTATATTTTCCTTAAAAGTTGGTAGTTGGTTAACTGTTCTGGAATGAGGTGTACAAGTATCTACCATACTTGTATCGTTAGATGTAGTTTCCTTGAAAAACCTTGTTTGCTCTCTGTGAGGTGTATTAGCCTTATTACATAAATAAAACTAATAAAGTAGGTAGTGAACTAGATCCTAAGGGTATTACTAATACCCTCTAGTAATCAAATCGGTTATTACTTTGAGGTTAGTTCACTTGATTCATTATTACCATAGTAAATCTCTGTTATCTAGGTTGCGAGTTTTATAACCATACATTAAACTAGATATGGCACATAACGGGGGTAATATCCTTTTATGACTTTGTCACCCGTAGACCTGACGGTCCCACTGTAGCTAGCAATGAGGTGCGAGGTAGTCAATCCCGTATAGATCTATACACAATAATCACGCTCTCCGTCCAAGAGATTCTGGTTACAAGGGTTAGTCCTACACTCTCGTATCCGGTGGAATGTTACCAAGGACGTGTCTCCAACTTAAAATAACAAATTTACAAGTAATAATACCGAAAATCCTGTTTAAGTTTTGTATGAATCCTTTGTAAAATATCACATTTCATGGCAAGATTCACAAGTTCCCTAATTTAGTTTTGAAAACTGTTTCTACGAGTTGATTTCTTAATCGTTTGGTAAAACTGTTTTCTGTGTTAAAAGCACACTGAACATAGAATTACTTTAAACAAAATAGTATACTTGAGCACAAGTTTCCTTGTACTTTTTGGTTGTATTCCCCCCTGAAAACATGAAAACTCGGAAAAAGTGTAGGGTATGAACTCACCTGAAGTGAGTGATGCGAATGTAAGATCGGAAAAAAGATGCTAAGTGTCAAGTGAAGACTTGAGCACACACGGATCCTATTTAGCATATAAAGGCACATATATGAATACAATTAGTGTTTACTCAACTAATCAGGTAAAGAATAACACTTTAAGGACTAAGAAATCCTTAAATGGAAGTGTTACAATCATTTAGGATTGCATAAAAGGGTTGTATAGCCACTTAAAGGAGTTTTCGGTCCAAGTAGCATGTTTCTTGAGGTTTTCGGCCCAAAGGGTTTTCGGTCCAAAGAGTTTTCGGTCCAATGACCTTTCGGTCATGGAGTTCTCGGTCTAAGGAGATTCAACCGAAAACTCTTGTAAAAATTATGTTTTTCAAGGGTTATGCTCAATGGGATCGGTTTCTAGGGTTCATGCTTAGTCTTAGGAAGGTTTAAGGCTATAAGAACCCCTTAATGAGGGTTTTCAGTCTAAGGAGATGCACTATACCGAAAACCCTTATTGTTCTTGGATAAATGATGATTTCAAGGTCTTAAACAAGAATTTTAAGTAGATATTAAGTATAGGAAAGTAATACTTACGATTTAGAGGCTAATTGAGTTGATTTTGGACCAAAACACTAGTGTGTTCTTGGTGTTCTTGAAGATTAAACCCAAAAGATGAAGTTAATGGATGAAATCGAAGGGTGATGCTAGTTAAGAAGATCTATCAACAATTTAAGGTGAAAGAAACACTTACATTTTTGAGGATTTGCAAGAAGATCTTATGATACTTGAGAGAGTTTTCGAGTTCTAGACTTGTAAAGGGAAAGAATGATCAAAATGATCATGAAATGTATATGTATAGGGGAGTTTTCGGTCACCTTGACTGAAAACCCAAGGATCTTGACCGAAAACTCCTTTTTGAGGAGGTTTTCGGTTTGCTTCATGACTAGAACTTCAACCAATTCATCCTAACACCGATTCCTTTGATGTACTAAGTTTAGAATACTCGAATAGACTCCAATTAGGGCTAAAAGTTAACAAACAAGGCTAACTCTGATAAATTTGAATGTTTATACAATCTAGAAATTTCGGATTGTCACATCATCCCCCCGTTAGAGAGAATTTCGTCCCGAAATTTGAACATAGAATACAATTAATGGATTAGCAAAGAGATGCGGATACTTCTGTTTCATCTGATCTTCGCGCTCCCAAGTGAATTCAGGTCCCCGCTTGGCATTCCAGCGAACCTTCACTATCGGGATGCGACTTTGTTTTGTTCGTTTGATCTCTCTATCTATGATTTCGACTAGTTCTTCCACGAAGTTCAGGTTCTCGTTGATTTCATTCTCGTCGAGAGGAATCGTAAAGGTTTCGTCGGATACGCATTTCTTAAGATTCGAAACGATGTTTGTAGGCTACGGGACCGATCCTAGCGAGGATCTCGAATGGTCCTATGTACCTCGGGTTTAGCTTTCCACGCTTTCCGAAGCGTATCATGCCTTTCCAGGGTGAGACTTTTAGCAGGACACGATCTCCAACCTGGAACTCCAAGGGTGTTCGTCGTTTATCGGCGTAGCTCTTTTGTCTATCTCGTGAGGCCTTAAGTCGTTCTCAGATTTGTACAATATTTTTAGTGGTTTCGCGGATGATTTCTGGACCAGTGAGAGTATTGTCAGGGACTTGCCCCTTGGCTAGCTGCGTGTCACCCACCTCAGTCCAGCACAGAGGGGATCTGCACTTGCGACCATAGAGGGCTTCGAAAGGTGCAACCTTAATGCTGGTATGGTAACTGTTGTTGTACGAAAATTCAACCAAAGGAAGATGAGTGTCCCATGACGTGCCGAAATCAATGACGAAGGCTCTCAACTTATCTTCCAATGTCTGAATTGTTCTCTCACTCTGTCCATCAGTCTGAGGATGGTAAGCTGTGCTCATATCCAGCTTAGTTCCAAGAGCTTTCTGTAGTGACTTCCAGAACCTCGAAGTAAACCTGCTATCTCGATCGGAGATAATGGACACAGGCACACCGTGCAGTCGGACAATCTCTTGGATGTAGATTCACGTGAGTCTCTCCATTTTGAAGGTTTCTTTGATTGGTAGGAAGTGAGCGGATTTTGTTACTGGATCGACAATTACCCAAATGGCGTCGTGCCCACTCGGAGACTTGGGTAATTTGGTGCTAAAATCCATAGTAATTCTCTCCCACTTCCACTCAGGTATCTCCGGCTGGTGGAGTAGACCTGAGGGTTTCTGATATTCGACCTTCACCTTGGCGCAAGTCAGGCACTTGCCCACGAAGGTAGCGATCTCTGCTTTCATATTCGGCCACCAATACAGTTTCTTGAGATCGAGGTACATCTTGTCCGAACTTGGGTGAACGGAGTATTTAGTCTTGTGAGCTTCGTTCATTACAACCTCTCTGTAACCACCAAACTTCGGGGTCCAGATCCGGTCCATGAAATGATAGACTCCATTTCCTTTGATCTCTAGGTTCTTTTCCATTCCTCTCAAGGATTCACTCGACATATTCTCTGGTTTTAAGGCTTCCAGCTGAGCCTCCTTGATTTGGGCGGGAAAATAGGAATGGATAGTCATGGTCAGCGCCTTCACTCTACGTCCGGAGTATTCCTTCCGGGTGAGGGCATCTGCCACCACATTGGCCTTGCCGGGATGGTAGCGGATTTCGCACTCGTAATCGCTGAGTAGCTCGACCCATCGCCGTTGTCTCATGTTCAGCTCCTTCTGGTCGAAGATATGCTGTAAACTTTTATGGTCAGTGAAGATAGTGCACTTGGTTCCGTAGAGATAATGTCTCCATATCTTCAATGCGAAGACCACTGCTCCCAATTCCAGGTCGTGAGTTGTGTAGTTGACTTTGTGTGCTTTCAGCTGTCTTGAGGCATAAGCAATGACTTTTCCCGTTGCATGAGCACACAGTCTAGGCCCTGATTGGATGCATCACAGTAGACAACGAAGTCCTCTGTCCCTTCGGGCAGGGACAAGATAGGTGCGCTGCATAGGGCCCGCTTCAACGTTTGGAACGCAATGTCTTGTTTTTCACTCCAACAAAAGGGTACGCCTTTCTGAGTCAGAGTGGTTAAGGGTTTGGCAATTCTGGAGAAATTCTGGATAAATCTGCGATAGTAGCCAGCGAGGCCCAAGAATTGACGGATTTCTGTGGGCGTCTTCGGTGCTGACCAGTTCTCTATCGCTTTGATTTTGGAGGGGTCCACGTGTATGCCTTCCTCGCTTACCACGTGACCTAGGAAGGTTACTTTTCGAATCCAGAATTCCTACTTGGAGAATTTCGCGTATAGCTTCTCCGTCCTTAGGGTTTCCAGCACCGATCTCAAGTGCTGTCGATGATCTTCCTCACTTCTAGAATAGACAAGTATATCGTCGATGAACACGATTACGAACTTGTCCAGGAAAGAACGACACACCCGATTCATCAGATCCATGAATACCGCCGGTGCGTTGGTTAGACCAAAGGGCATTATTACAAATTTGTAGTGACCATACCGAGTCCGAAATGTTGTGTTGGGATTAAAACCCTAATTGTGATTTGATGAACAAGATACGGCAAATAAGAACAAACACAAATAATGAAGATTATGTCGAATGATCACTCGATTTATTAAATTGTGAGGAACAAATTACACTTAAGAAATAAGAATCTAACTCTACAGAAACCTCACAACGTGGCGGCTACATTTTGCCTCACTCTTAACCCTAATAATGAATAATACATGACTATTTATAGGGAAAAGACAAGTCTTGGGCTTTTAACCTACACTTCATCAAAGGGGCCCATTGCCATCATCCATGGAGTGCTTTGAAACCCTACAATCTCCCCCTCAAAGTATGGAATGGATGGCAATGCTTTAACTTCCAAAACAAGCATCTAGCAAATAAAAAGATCTGTAACGAGGAATATATGAAGCAATCCACGAATCTTGATTCTTCAATAGTGTTCAAACACGGGCTCTAGGATATATAAACCAAGCACTGAAGTAATGTCTTTAAACTTCATTTTCGAATGTAATCCCAAAAAAATCTTCATGAAAACCAAACCCGCCATAAAAACTCATTTCAGAACAAAGAAACCAAATCACTTCTTGTCTTTGAAGAGCTCCCCCTCCAAGTCACAATGATCTTCAAATAAGCTAATGATATAAGCCATCAAAAAATATCATGTAACAACCCAAACTTTAAGATTCGTAAGGCCACTTGATCGAGAAAATACTAGAAGTTGGAGATATAACAAGTCCTTAGCAGAGCTCGATAAAGAACTTCCGCTGTAAAGGATACTTCTCTGTAAAAGCTTTAGCAGAGCTCGATGAAGAACTTCCGCTGTAAAAGCTACCTTCATAATTCTACCACAAGCTTTATCAAAAATCTTCAACTTTGAAAAGTCACAAATCCAATTTCGAATGGCCATACCAAATTCTCCCCCGATTTATAATAAAAAATGTGATTATAAAGCCTTCAAATGGTCATGAGAATGATCTTGAATGGATAAAAAATTATTGTGCTCCCCCGCGACAAAATGATATATACGATGAAGTATAAAATCCGAAAAAGTCGTAAAAATTAGACGTTATCACGAAAAACGACTTTTCGAACCGCCAAGACTTGATGGAATCCTTATTTTTCTGTTCACAAAAAAATATGTGCGTTAAAGAATTCAAAACTGTTCACCAGCCCTTAAAATTGCAAACTTTTCAAAAAATGGGCTGAAATTGTCACTTGCTGAAAAACAGGGGCTGGAATGGTAATTCTGCATCAATATACCCCTTTATTTGTAACAATTTCTGGGATTGGTCCAAAAATATCAAACTGTGAAAACAACAGGGACCAAAAGTGCCAATTCGCTGGAGTTATAGGGACCAAATATGAAACATTAAAGCATCTTCTTCCCCATTTAGACGCCTGATAAAAGGGATGCAGCGACTGGAACAAATGCGAGACCCCAAAATAAATACCCACGAATCATACTTTCGTTCCAAGTACAAGCAACCGAAACCAAGTTCGGTCCAGGTTCATTGAACCGAAACCATGTTCGGTCCGAGCACATGTTCGCTTTCTGTTCATCCTCCGTTCGCTCCAACCATTAACAGGCGAACCCAAGTTCGTTGTTCCAGGTTCGGTCCTAATTCATCAGCATTACCCCTAGGCGAATCTCCATTCTTTCGTTCCAAGAGCTACCAACCGAAATCAAGTTCGTTCCAGGTACATTCCAAAGCCATTGATACAAAAGCGAACTCAAGTTCCAATAGCTTAATTTTGACTTTCGTTTGACTTAAGTTCTTCCCGATTGAGTCCCGATTTCATTCACAGGTTGTTGAGACGAATCTGAACACATGTTCGCTGCGAGTCGCAGACAACGAACGTATGTGGGTGAAAGTTCTGATCATTCGCAGGTTGGCATTCACAATACATCAATTTTGACTTTCAACTTTGACATCTAATTGCGAATCCAATAATGTTAGCAGTGAAACCTTCCAACCCAAATTAACCATTTGAAGTGCCTGCGAATCATTGTGACCACTGAATGCGAGTATTACAAGCTCCAAATATACCAATAGCAAGCAGTTAAGTCGGAAATCGGTCACAATTTTGACTATCGAGAGGATATGAGCGCGAACCCAGAATCCCAATCATGATTCCATTCGCCTTGAGCATCACACTTCCAAACACATGCTCGATTCCGATCGTTGATGTGAGTTACGATTCCAAGACCTTGTTTCCAACTACATTCGCAGGTGAAACAATCGAAAAAAAATTCATAAATCCAATTTTGACTTTTCTGTTTTTGACCACAAACAAACCCAGTTCTACTCATCCGATCCTCATCTGTTCATCACACTGCATAATCTGTATTCTTGATTCGCAACATATATTGGTACCTCAAACAAAACTTTAAATCATTGAGACACCAATTCGTCTTTAACATCATAGAATAGATATAATCTATAAGCAAAATTGACGTTGGAGCAAAAGAACAAACATATTGACTTTTTGAAAACACAGAATCAATTGATAAAATCAAAATTGATCCCGATAATGGCGTTGTTCACAGAAATCGACTTAGGAACGGATGAGCAATAGATTTGACAAACATAGATAAGCTTTGTTGATTGCAGTACATGGTAACAACAAACACGATCGATGGCCCAAACAACCAACAATGAACAATACAAGGAAACGGGAATCAATTGATTTACAATCGTCGTCAAGCAATAACCTTAGACAAATCATTGAGGTTCGTTTTGACAAACAGGGAAGATCGAACCCAGAAGAAGTGACGCAAACGGGAATTCTTGATATTATATTAAGGCAAAAGGGATGGACCATGAACAGTATATAATCGAGATAATGGCCCAATACTAATAAAACTAATCCAACGAGAATACATTGAATTCAGATCCAATCAGAAAAAAAAATATTACCTAGATGAATAGTAACAGAATACATGAGTCACCATGAACAGTTGCTTGAACAGATAGCTTGATTCCAAAACGCCAAAACACTAAAATCTTCAATAACTTGTGTAGAAAATCACCAAATCAAGAACAGATACCTCAAAAATCAATAGATCTTCAAAGACCCGTTCTGATACCACTTGTTGGGATTAAAACCCTAATTGTGATTTGATGAACAAGATGCGGAAAATAAGAACAAACACAAATAATGAAGATTATGTCTAATGATCACTCGATTTATTAAATTGTGAGGAACAAATTACACTTAAGAAATAAGAATCTAACTCTACCGAAACCTCACAACGTGGCGGCTACATTTTGCCTCACTCTTAACCCTAATAATGAATAATACATGACTATTTATAGGGAAAAGACAAGTCTTGGGCTTTTAACCTACACTTCATCAAAGGGTCCCATTGCCATCATCCATGGAGTGCTTTGAAACCCTACATGTTGTTTTAGGAACATCACTCTCATGGACTCGCAGCTGATGGTACCCTGATCTTAGGTTTGTTTTGGAAAAGTAACTAGCTCGCTGAAGTTGATGGAAGAGGTCGTCGATTCGAGGAAGAGGGTAACGGTTTTTTACTGTGAGCTTGTTCAGCTCTCGGTAGTCAATGCATATCCGAAAGGATCCATCCTTCTTTTTCACAAATAAGATCGGGGCTCCCCAGGGTGAGGAACTCGGTCTGATGAACCCTTTGCTGAGCAGCTCATTGAGCTGACTGGATAACTCCTACATTTCTGCCGGCGCTAATCGGTATGGGGATTTAGCTACGGGGGTAGCTCCGGTGACTAAATCGATGCGAAACTCGACTTGGCGTTCGGGAGGGATTCCCGGGAGGTCTTCGGGAAAAACATCGGGAAAGTTGCAGACTTCGGGGATGCTCTCGAGGTCTTTAACTTCCTGCTTCTCGTTAATGACATGGGCTAGGAATGCATAACACTCCTTTCGCAGGAGTTTCTGGGCTTGGATGCATGAAATGATACGGAGGTTCGAACTGAGTTTATCGCCGTAAATCATGAGAGTTTCATCAGAGGAGAGATTGAGGCGGATAGCTTTTTCGTAACAAAGGATATCAACATGATTGGGGCTCAACCAATCCATGCCGATGATGACATCGAAACGTTTTATGGAGACTGGCATAAGGTCGATGGGAAAAGAATGATCGTTCAAGGTAAGGGTACAACCTACATATATATTATTAGTGCTCTCTTTCTCACCGTTAGCCATCTCGACGGTAAACGTTTCGGTTAAGGGTTGAGGTTTATATTTAAGAAAATGCTTGAATGCATGACTAACAAAACTTCTTTCAGCACCAAAATCGAAAAGAATGCATGTATAAGATTTGTCGAGGAGGAACGTACCCAAAACAACGGTGGGGTCTGCAACTGCTTCTTCTTGACCCATCGTTAGCACTCTCCCTGTGCCACCTGCTGTTGTTGCCTTGGGGCAGTTTCTCCTATAGTGCCCGACTTCTCCACAACCATAACAGGCTTGACGGACGCCTGCTCCAGATGCCTGATTGGCTGGTGGTACTAGTGTTTTGCAAACTCGAGTTGTGTGCCCCTTTTTACCACAGCTGGTGCATGACATTTCTCGGCATGGGCCGAAATTATGATGATAGTTACACTTGTCACACCGAGGAAGGGTACCAACATATTTACTGGTAGGTGCTTGAGTGGCAGGAGCAGCGGCAGGAGTAGTAGCAGCGTGGACTGCCACCGTTTGTTGTTTCTTTGAGGGCTCATGCGAAGACTGTGCCTTCCGCTGTCAAAGGTGTTTGGCCTAGCAGCCAAGACATTACCCTTGGTGGGTTGTGTCTGTCCCCAAATATATCTCTCTATCTTCTTTCTTTCCCGGGTGACCATTCCCGGGCAAAGAAGTGCTAGGTCTTCAAACCTAGAAGTGTAGGCAGCAATGTTGGATTCCTTCATCGTTAGGTTCCAGATTTTGTGCTCTAGTTTTTGCATCTCGCCTCGTGGGCAGTACTCAGCTATCATGAGTTCCTTTAAGCTTTCCCAACCGATAGCATTTTCCACTGGTAGGGTTAGGTATTTGACCTGACCATTCCACCAGGTCAGTGCCCTGTTGGCGAAGGTACAAGCGGCGAATTTTACTTTGTTAACCTCAGAACATGAACAGATTTCGAAAATGGACTCGATCTTTTCGAACCATTGAGTCAGGGAAATAACCCCTCCTTTGCCGTCGAAAGATGTGGGTTTCGCGCTCATGAAGTCCTTATAGGAAGACTCCTTCTGGTGTCCCTGACCACTTTCATGATTTTAGGGATGCGTACCACCTCCCTGTCCACCAGATCCACCAAGATTCATCTGTGACATCGCGGCAGCCACAACAGCAGTAACAGCTGCTTGGAACATAACGGGATCGAACTGAGGGGGCGGTGGTGGTGGTGGAGCGTCGTCATTTCTTCTGATGGGTCTTTTTCGGGGAGGCATCTTGTTCTAGAAACAATCAGGAAGAAGAGGATGGTAAGTGCTCAAGATATATGAAGCAAAATATATCTCATCCTGATAATAAAGTGTTCTACCAAGCGATAAGCAAATAAAAGTTACTAGCGTAAGTAAGTTATTGCTAAGAAACAAATAGGTAGCAACACTAGGAATGAATTTCTACAATGTATTCGGCTCTGACTAAAATACTCCTATAGTATTTTAAGTTACATGTTTTGTTCTTTTGATACCTTGATGTATGGATACTTGGTAAGTTTTAGGACTGTTGCAACACTAAAGTCACTCCCAAGCACATGTTGGTCATGTCTCGAATAAATATAGTTGATCAGGCTATATTGACCCTAGACATGATTACATAACTGCCCAGGTTTAACCGCAGTGTTCAACATCCAAAATACTTTTGTTTTGTTCTACTCATGATATTGTTTCTGGTACGTAGGTATACTTGTATACTCCTTGATAAAATACTTGTATTTTAAAAGCATACTTTTAGTTCAAAGCACTTCAGCCCCTTTGTGTTTATAGTTGTATACCATGTAAGGTTCGGTATACTTAGTTCACTATAAACAATAGCTCTGATACCAATCTGTCACACCCCGAAACCGATGGCGGAAACGTTCCAGGACGGAGGACGTCATGCGTAGTATCACAACAGTTGTATCATAGTAAGCGAAGTGAACACAACCATTACATTATAATAAGAATATTTACATTGTTTGAAAACATGATTTATACATATCGGTATATATAGAAAAAGTAAAAGACGTGACTTCAAAATGTTCCGTCTTCTCCAAAAGTTGGCAAGAGTACCTGTCTATTGATGCCCTGAGAATACAAGCAATTTTAAAATATCAGCATAAAGTTGGTGAGTTCATAAGCGTTTAGTTCTGGTGAAAGAAATGTTTCTTTGATCCTTTGAAAAGTGTTTCCCAAGAAAATCCTATATTTTCTAATGAAAGATGTTTGATTATCCATTCGTTGTTTGTTTAACAGCCTGTTTATGTAAAGTTGAGTTATCCCAGGAAAATCCTATATTTTCCTTAAAAGTTGGTAGTTGGTTAACTGTTCTGGAATGAGGTGTACAAGTATCTACCATACTTGTATCGTTAGATGTAGTTTCCTTGAAAACCCTTGTTTGCTCTCCGTGAGGTGTATTAGCCTTATTACATAAATAAAACTAATAAAGTAGGTAGTGAACTCCTAAGGGTATTACTAATACCCTCTAGTAATCAAATCGGTTATTACTTTGAGGTTAGTTTACTTGATTCATTATTACCATAGTAAATCTCTGTTATCTAGGTTGCGAGTTTTATAACCATACATTAAACTAGATATGGCACGTAACGTGGGTAATATCCTTTTATGACTTTGTCACCCGTAGACCTGACGGTCCCACTGTAGCTAGCAGTGAGGTGCGGGGTAGTCAATCCCGTATAGATCTATACACAATAATCACGCTCTCCCTCCAAGAGATTCTGGTTACAAGGGTTAGTCCTACACTCTCGTATCCGGTGGAGTGTTACCAAGGACGTGTCTCCAACTTAAAATAAAAAATTTACAAGTAATAATACCGAAAATCCTGTTTAAGTTTTGTATGAATCCTTTGTAAAATATCACATTTCATGGCAAGATTCACAAGTTCCCTGCTTTAGTTTTGAAAACTGTTTCTACGAGTTGATTTCTTAATCGTTTGGTAAAACTGTTTTCTGTGTTAAAAGCACACTGAACATATAATTACTTTAAACAAAATAATATACTTGAGCACAAGTTTCCTTGTACTTTTTGCTTGTATTCCCCCCTGAAAACATGAAAAACTCAGAAAAGGTGTAGGGGTATGAACTCACCTGAAGTGAGTGATGCGAATGTAAGGTCGGAAAAAGGATGCTAAGTGTCAAGTGAAGATGGAAGTGTTACACTTTAAGAACTAAGAAATCCTTAAATGGAAGTGTTACAATCACTTAGGATTGCATAAAAGGGTTGTATAGCCACTTAAAGGAGTTTTCAGTCCAAGTAGCATGTTTCTTGAGGTTTTCGGCCCAAAGGGTTTTCGGTCCAAAGAGTTTTTGGTCCAATGACCTTTCGGTCATGGAGTTCTCGGTTTAAGGAGATTCAACCGAAAACTCATCAAATCTTGTAAAAATGATGTTTTTCAAGGGTTATGCTCAATGGGATCGGTTTCTAGGGTTCATGCTTAGTCTTAGGAAGGTTTCAGGCTATAAGAACCCCTTAATGAGGGTTTTCGGTCTAAGGATATGCACTATACTGAAAACCCTTATTGTTCTTGGATAAATGATGATTTCAAGGCCTTAAACAAGAGTTTCAACTAGATATTAAGTATAGGAAAGTAATACTTACGATTTAGAGGATAATGGAGTTGATTTTGGACCAAAACACTAGTTTGTGTTCATGGTGTTCTTGAAGATTAAACCCAAAAGATGAAGTTAATGGATGAAATCGAAGGGTGATGCTAGTTAAGAAGATCTATCAACAATTTAAGGTGAAAGAAACACTTACATTTTTGAGGATTTGCAAGAAGATCTTATGATACTTGAGAGAGTTTTTGAGTTCTAGACTTGTAAAGGGAAAGAATGATCAAAATGATCATGAAATGTATATGTATAGGGGAGTTTTCGGTCACCTTGACCGAAAACCCAAGGATCTTGACCGAAAACTCCTTTTTGAGGAGGTTTTCGGTTTGTTTCATGACTAGAACTTCAACCAATTCATCCTAACACCAATTCCTTTGATGTACTAAGTTTAGAATACTCGAATAGACTCCAATTAGGGCTAAAAGTTAACAAACAAGGCTAACTCTGATAAATTTGAATGTTTATACAAGCTAGAAATTTCGGATTGTCACAAGAAACCTATGGACTCTTTGGGAATGGTACACGGGACTATCTCAGATTTAGCCTTTCTCTTTACCATTTGGTCAACTGAGTTGACTATGGGCGACCCCTTTCCATTGGGAATAGAAAACTTTTCTAGATTTCCAATCTCCTTGGTAGTTTGGGAAGTCGATCTTCCAATCAAATTTTCTTTACCAGTGCTCCAAATCATTGCTGATTCAACAGCACCAAGCAAATAGGTAAGATCATTAAGGGTCATGTCATGGTCTGCCATATAGTAGCTCTAAAGGAACTCACTATGTGACTTAGAGAGTGATTGAAGAACCAAGTCAACAATCAACTTCCTCAAGACCTTGACACCCAACTCTCTCGGCTTGTCAATATGTGACTTCATCTCCAAGATGTGAGCACACATAGACTTTGCTTGCCAATAGGGCTTGAGTGACCTTGAACTTGTGGGTTAGGGAGAATAATTAGAGGAGGTGGAGGAAACAGATTTGGGAAGATCATAGTTGTCTGAACCAGACATCTAAAATGGGAGATATTCAAGTTAGTTGATTTAAGTCCTTAATATAACACCCAATATGAAATATTAAGGCTAGGACCCAACACAATATTTTACAGCTTGGAAGAGGGATGCCGTAATCCAAGCTATAAAATATTTGAAGGTAGGAGAATGATGATTCACCAATTTCCACCATGAAAAAACGAAATAATTTATTACGTTTTATTTGGTTTTGAAACTCCTAGATCTTTTGAGATTCATTGAACTTTTCAATGGCATGTTTCAATCTCGATTGTGCCCTCTCAAATTTTGTGACTGGGATGCCGAGGATCACAAAACAAGGTGTGAATAACCATGCAAATTCACTTGGTACCCTTAATATTATCACCTAATCGATGTGCCGGTTAACCACACACGCTCCACCGATCTATGATAAACATTAAGTTAGCCTTCGCCACTCTTACTAGTCCATGTTAGTGTGCCAGTTAACCACACACGCTCCACTAACGACTTGGTAAGGTACAAAGTGTAAATTTCATGGGTTAGCACCAAATTCACATTTTCCTAAGTAACTAAGATTGGGAATTTATAAGTGTTTAGTTACTTCGTATTTATCATTAATACTTTTAATGAAGGGAGAATTATAGTCCTGTCAAACCCGTTCGGCTAACGACCCTCCACTAGTCAAGGAAGCGGTGGGTGAGAGTGGACACCCATTAAACAGCCATTTTATAGGCAGTAACCTTATACCCCCCTTATAGACCGGCTTCGTGGATGAGGCCTACTAACGGTAAGACTGACTTTGTTCTTGTACATATATATATATATATATATATATATATATATATATATATATATATATATATATATATATATATATATATATATATATATAACTATTAACTATTAATATTATAATAGTATAAGGGTTGAATTTTAACTTTTAAAACTCTAAGGGCTTAACTTGGAATTAAAGTATTCATGGGGGGGGAAACTTTACAAATTCCAAAACTTGAGGGCAAGTTTTGAACAATTCAAAAACTTTTTCAATTCCATAACTTATGAATTTAAAGTAGTTTTAATTCAAAAAACTCTTCAAGTTCCATAACTTGAGGAGAAGTTATGGAAGACTTTAAACTACTAAAAGAATATGACTTTTCTTTATTCATAACCTATGGAAATATTTTTGAGTTTTATGAATCTTAAATGTGACTTTTCATATAACTTGAGGACAAGTTACAAAAACACATTTTAGAACCAACTCTTAGATTAATTTGGATTGAAAACAACAATTTCACATAACTTTTCTATTAATCTAAGCAACTCATAAGAACAAGATAATTCAATCAACCTTTTTCATGTAATTAGCCTAACCATTAAACTAAAATAAAACATGAATCTATTGACAATTATCTTTGAAATTGGATTAGAATGAACATTACCACATCAAAAACAGGTTTATAAGTTCAAAACCAGCTTATGGTAATGATTCTACTCCAATTCCAGCCTTAAAAGTCGAAAATATGATGTCAGGGGGTCCAACTCGTCGAGTGCATGAACCAACTCGACGAGTTGGATGAATTTCTTCATGGACTCGGCGAGTCCAGTGCCCAGACAGCCAAATTTTTCGATTTTTCAGCCATTTCAGCAAGTATAACATGAAAACAAGCCTTGGCTCTGATACCACTGTTGGGTTTGGGATAATACAACATCCTATGGTGCACATACAACCCTAAATACCTTGGATCTATGTTTTCACTAATTATACATGCAAATGGTTTCCAAGGTATTGAACCTATAGCTAGCATGCAATTGTCATACAAACTACATAAAATACTAGATAGAGTAACATACCTTTTGTGTGGCTGGAAGTCTTGATGTATTTGGCTTTAAGAATAGTGTGGAAGCCTCAAATGAAGTCACAACACATCAAGGACAAAGGTAGGACTTGAGAGAGAATCTCCATGCACTCTAAAACCTTCATGAACTCCAAGAACATGAACACATACGAGTGGGTGGCAGTTTTTAGGTCATAACATATGTATTTATATGTGTTGAATTCTAAGAGTCATGGGTATAACCCAAACCCATATCCATGGGTCTTATGATCCATGGTTCATGTGGCCCAACTCTTTATGTATCCATACATAAACTTGGTCCAAATTGGATCATAAGCCCAACACATATAAATATAACTAATTACCATAATTAGTCCCCATAGTTTTAATTAGTCTCTTTTGATCACTAAATTAATTCCAAATTGATTCTTGATCAATACTAATTAAAACATATGATTTCATATTAATATATTAGAACTTATATTATATTAATAAATCATATATATACTCTTCTCTCAAAAGTCCATCCTAACAAATTGTCCTGATGATATGCAACCCAAATGGACCATGCTACTCTCGGGTCAAATACATACCAATAATAGTTATGGGTTTAGACACCTAATCCAACAAATTGATCTTGAAGAAATTCAAGAGTCAAGCGGTGAAGGAGCCTCAAACCCAAGCGATCAACCTGAGGAGGAAACTCCTGTTGATGAGTCCGTACCTCTGAGGTGTTCAACAAGAGTTAGGAATCCACCTGAGCATTACTATGCTTTTCATATTACTGCGGAAGGTGATGAATTTATCAGTGATAGGACACTGGTAAATCTGAATGAACCTAACAACTTTAAGGAAGCCATGGCAGGCCCTGAATCTGCTAAATGGAAAGAGGCTATGGACAACGAGATACAATCTATGCATGGCAATCAGGTTTGGAACTTGGTTGACAATATACCGGGTCGTAAGACGGTCGGGTGTAAATGGATCTTCAAGAAGAAGACTGACATGGATGGAAATGTACACACTTATAAAGCGCGACTGGTTGCAAAGGGCTTTACTCAAACTCCGGGAGTTGATTATGATGAGACCTTCTCACCAGTAGCGAAGATTAAGTCTATTAGGGTTATGCTAACCATAGCTGCATTTCATGATTATGAAATATGGCAAATGGATGTTAAAACTGCCTTCCTTAATGGAAAGTTGGCTGAGGATGTTTACATGAGTCAGCCAGAGGGTTTTGTAGATACAAAGCACCGTAATAGAGTGTGTAAGCTTGAGAAATCCATCTATGGATTGAAACAAGCATCTCGCAGATGGAATCTTTGTTTCGATGAGAAAGTCAAAGAGTTTGGTTTTTCGAGGAGCAAAGATGAGTCTTGTGTATATGTTAAGGCTAGTAGGAGTATAGTTAGCTTTTTGCTATTATACGTGGATGACATACTACTCATAGGAAATGACATCCCAACCCTGCAGGAAGTTAAGTCCTGGCTTGGGAAGTGTTTCGCTATGAAGGACTTTGGAGAAGCTGCCTATATCCTAGGGATAAGGATATTGAGAGAAAGGAGTAAGAGACTAATTGGACTTAGTCAGAGTACCTACTTGGATAAGGTGTTGAAAAGGTTCAGCATGCAGGATTCCAAGAAAGGTGACTTACCAATCCAGAGCAAGGCTAAACTGAGTAAGACTCAGAGTCTGATTACAGAGGCTGAGATAGCTGAGATGAGTCATGTACCATATGCTTCCGCTGTGGGCTCAATCATGTACCATATGACTTGTACTCGCCCTGATGTGGCCTTTGCTTTGAGCATGGTCAGCAGATATCATGGGAATCCGAGCAAGGCTCACTGGACTGCGGTGAAAAATATTCTCAAGTACCTACGGAGGACTAGGGACTGGGCCCTTACCCTTGGTGGGAGTGATGACTTGAGAGTAGTGGGGTACAGTGATGCTGGCTTCCAGACTGATAGGGATAATTTCCGCTCTCAGTCGGGCTGGGTCTTTACCCTAAATGGAGGAGAAATTACTTGGAAGTGTTCCAAACAGGAAATAGTGGCTGATTCAACTTGCGAATCAGAGTACATAGCATCAAGCGAGGCGGCAAAGGAGGCTATATGGCTAAAGAACTTCATTGGAGACCTTGGAGTTGTACCAGCTATTAAGGACCCTATGGAGATTTTTTATGACAACGAAGGTGCAGTTGCCTTAACTAAGGAACCTAGGGATCACGGGAGATCCAGGCACATCGACAGAAAATACCATTTCATTAGACATCGGATAGAAGAAGGAATCCTCGTGGTAAACAGGGTATCATCGGATGAGAACCCAGTTGATCGCCTCACGAAGGGATTGTGTATGGCTAAGCATTTGCAGCATGCGAGGCGCATCGGGCTGAAGGATGATATTAGTTTTAGAGATTAGATAGTTATTTCTGAAACTTGTAAAATGTAAATTGACATTTGATGATTAAATAAAAGTTGTTGTTTATTTATAAGTAAAGTGTTTCTATCTTGTGTCAATTATTTACTATTGTTTCAATTTTGCATGTTTTGACTTCCAGAATAATTAGTTTATTCAAACTCTCCACAGTCAGTCATATGTTGGAAGTAGATATGAATCAACATTGTCATGAATTGGGTTTGTACATGTCTAAGGTGCTAGACATAGAAAATGGTTGCTACAACATTCATGAGTGCTCATAAGTTCTGTGTATTGGATTCAACCCACGCTCACTTGTATCACTTCATGGAAATTATCTCGAGTACTCGTGAGACGGTAATATCATATAAGTCTTCAAACCTAGAGATATGAGTTGTTGACTATGAGTTGGCTATACATTTATTGTACGAAAACGCATTGGTAACTCGATGTTATAAAACGTGCCTTTGTGTGATTCAACAAGTAGTAGAACAAGCATATGAGTCGAAGTTTATCTGTTCCTTTTAGTCTTTGCAGGATTAAAAGTGATATCTGGGCCCCTCGATGATTTTGTTTTGACCTATGTATCGGGCCCGGTCATAACCAAATTGATGTGGTCAGTTTAGTTCTATGTCAAACAAATCGAAAATCGGGAAACAAACTGCTACACAGTAAGTACGACATTATTCCATGTGTTTTTCCAGGTGATATCTAGAATAGATGATTGTATGATCACTTATCTTAAATGGCGCATCATCATCTCAGTTCCGCGCGACTTTGAAAGAGCTACAATTGCTGGTCGGTTCCTAAAGTCATACCTGTAACTATAGTTATTAGACTTAGGGTTATTTCCATAAAAGACCTTATATTTTGACTTTTTTCTTTTTAGACCTAAAATTTTTTTCTTTTCCGAAAAAGACCCAACTTTTATGTGTTACTTGTTATTTCAGACCCTAGCAGGTCACCAATAGGTAAATTACATATTTTTGTTTCATAAAAGACCTTATACTTTGTAGTTGTTTCCATTTTAGACCTAAAATGTTTTTTTTTTCAAAATAAACTCAACTTTAAAATTGGTTACAATCTTCAAGACAAAATATATAAGGTACTTCTTGACTACACCGAAAAAGAAAGTATACATGTATACACTAAAAAATGTTATCTAATCTATTATATTTTGAGCGAATATAACCTAAAAGAAATGAAAATTTTTATTTTTGTCTAAAAGATATAATTAAATTTTATATTGGATATATATTATATCATTAAACTTGATCTTTTGTTTCTAGAAAATGTTATTATTACCGCTAATAAAAAGTTTGATGTTAATTTGATATTTTTTGGTAACATGGATAATACATGGCTAAGAAGAATCTTATAGCATAATAACATTTTTTTTTATTTGTAGAAAAAAAATACCATATCATTTAACAAACTGTATACAAAGTAATTTGTTTTAGTTTGTCCATTATACTTATTTGGTGAGTTTAGACATATTTCCCTCTCTCACTTTTCTATATTATTTTTTTGGCCGAATTTTTTAATTAATTTTTTAGAACAGTTAACAAACGTACTCACTATCATACTCCTAAACCAAAGCCATAAAATATTTTGTAGCATTAGCACATTATTAAATAATATGTTATAATTATATCAAATAAATACATAAAAATATTAATCATAAACATTCGTATTAGTTTTGTTTAGATATATGAGATTCAAGATTAAGACTTCCTTAAAAAATGTTAACATCACATATGAATACATAAAACTATATTTTGGGAATGAAACCATTTGAGAATAAGTTGAAAATCCAAATAACAAGAATGATATCACACACTTAAATATAAAAATACAATGGTTGACATTATTAACAATGGTTGGAATGTGGTGAATGAGCAAAACGGACAAAACTATGAATTTTGTTGTAGAGAAAAGAAAATTGAATAGTTGGCCTACTACCTCATTTTATTAATCTATCTTATGTATACATTGTGTTTAGATCAATACATGGTGTTTGTATATCACTGTTATTGATTCTTAAGGATAATCATAATAATTACCAAAATAAAATTTAGGATTTTATTTTAATTTGAAAGGATATAATCACGTTTTTATGCATGAACGAAGTTAAGCTTCATTAAATCGATGTAGTTAAGTACCTTATACAACTAGTGTTAAAGGTTGTAACCAATTTTGAAGTTGAGTTTATTTTGAAATTAAAAAAAAACATTTTAGGTCTAAACTGGAAAAAGGTACAAAATTTAGGGTTTTTTATGAAATGAAAATACTTAATTTCCCTTTTGGTAACCTGCTAGGGTCTAAAATAACAAGTAATAGGTAAAAGTTGGGTCTTTTTCGGAAAAGAAAATTTTTTTAGGTCTAAAAAGAAAAAAAATCAAAATATAGGGTCTTTTATGGAAATAACCCTTAGACTTATCCAAGTGGGAGACTGTTGGATAAGGTGTCTAAGTCCATAACTATATTTAGTATGTACTTGACCCGGCTTGGCATGGTCCATTCGGGTTGCATCTTCATCTCAACAATTGGATAGACAAAATGAGAAAAATGGCACTCATGATTTGTTAATATATTATAAGTTCTAATATATTAATATGAAATCATATTATTTAATTAGTATTGATCAAGAATTAAATTTTTGATCAAAAAGATACTAATTAAATATATGCAGATTCATTTGTAAATCATTCATTCTTGTATAGTGGGCTTATGGTTCATGATTCACTAGATTGGGCTAGGACCCATTGGGTGCTCCATGGATGCTCCATGGACGTTATAACTCCTTGATAATGGGGGAAATGAAAAGCCATGCACATTAGGGTTTACATGGTGTAACCCTACATGTGACACACTATATAAAGAACCTCATATGGAGTAAAATCGGCCACTAATATAAGACAAGGAGGGCTAGCCGATTTTGTGATCAAAGTGTTCTTCTCTCAAGTTATTCCAAGAGTTGTAGGTGTTGTGTGAAACATTTGAGGCATCACATTTGGGGTGCTAGGCTCACAAGGTCTTAAGGAATCCAAGCAATATCAAAGGTATGTCATTCTACTAGTTTTTATATTACAAGTACCCCATGCCATGCTAGTTAGGATGTAAACCTTGGAAAATTCTTATTTGCATGAATATTAGAGAAAACATAGATCCAAGGTTTCTAGGGTTGCATGTACACCTTAGGAGTGTTAGAATGCTCAAAACCCATCAAGTCCCGTGTACCATTCCAAAGAGTCCATATGTTTCTATTGCCAAGAGAAGGGGCATTGGTTGCGAAGCTGTTGTATCTACCTGAAGGACCACAAGGATGGTAAAGTCAGCGTGTATGACTCTGCTTCAGGTAAGTACACTATCTAACTCTATTAAGTTCCTATTTGGAGATTCTTAATACATGATGTATTGTAATTATATTTTGATCTTTTGAAGAATCGAAGAAATGAAAGGAAGCTTAAAGGAAGAGTATGTTGAGTCTGATCGCCAAGAGATGGATTTCGATCGCATGGTTCGATGATCAATTTTGTGAGCTGCTGCTTAAGAGTTATGATAGATTGCTTAGGAATAAATAACAACACATTTTCACTTGTATTTGCATTCTAAGGATAAGTTTTCCACAATTTTTATAATAAAGAAAATTTTAAAATTTATCTTATTTTTAAAATTTCCTTACAATGGCTATTGTGAAAAATTGTTGTTTATATGATTCCATTGATAGCAATATTAGGAAAATGGATTTGATTCTTTCGTTTGTGGTAGTGTCAAAATTTACCAAATAAGGAAAGATTCTCATCACCCAAATTTCAGTTGGATAGAAACTTGCAATCATGCAACTTGCATTGTGTGATGAATGAGAACCTTCATCTTTGGAAAATTAAGACTAATTCCTTGTTCACATGCATATGTGAGTCAAGTGAATGACAAGGAGATTGGGTACACTGGGTGTGCGATGGTCAGGTCCACCACAAAGAACGATAAGACTATTTATCATGATTTACTAAAGTTTAGTAAATATGGTTATGCTTGCAAGTTTAAGTATAATTTTGAAACATTAGAAAAGTTTCAATGTATGGTAGAATGAATGAGAATAATCAAATTAGGCAGAAATATAACAGTTTCTCCAATCTAAAAAGATGGGAGAGTACTTGAGTATCATGTTTTGTGATCATCATAATGATTATGAAAACCATGTCACAATTGATCCTCTAAGGATATCTTAGTGCATTTGTATGGCTAAGAAGAGGAATCGTGAATTGTTGAAACGGTTAAATCAAGAAGACGAGTCATACTTCGTTCCAAAACAAGTCTTAGAGTCATACTCCAAGATTGTTCCTTGAGTAACATAATCTTAGGAAAGGTTTATAACACTCATCAAATGTCGAGTTAAATGTTTTTATTCTTGTACATTTGAAATTGGTAAGTTGTGATGTCTTGGTAAGGACAAAGACCAACTAAGACCAATTGTGTGAAGTGTTTATCTTGATAAGAATCCGCACTAACTATTGAATATTTGTTTTGTCAAGGAATGGTTCTTGACAGAGAATCTTATATGTCAAGTGGTCAGTGGGAATCTTAAAGATCTTAAAAGTTTCAAGAACTAATCAAGGGTAAACCTATTGTTAGACACTAGCACACGACTTGAGGTTTGTAACATATCGTGTTGACATATTCTTGTTTCTGTGCCCATTCCAGTTAAAGTTGACTATGGATGTGAGTTCTATGTGTTCTCAGCTGTTTGCATAACAACTTGGAAGAAATGGTAGGCCCTTGTGCTGCCAAGTGGCAAGAAATTAAGATTGAACAAGTTCAGTCCATATGGGTTTGAATTTATCACTAACCATGTCTTGTGATTATGGTTGAGACAAATTCACATGGATAGGAACACATAGACCATAAAATCTAAATAGTATAAGGTTTCTCTCCGATTCATGAAAATGATGGTGAGGAAACGCTTTCACTAAGTATATCTTAAGGAGATAGCAGTTATGATATTTGCATACTCAAATTTGATTATGATTACAGCATACCTTTTCATAATTGGAATTGTGAGGAATGGCAAAAAGTCTAAACATTTGAGACTTATTATTGTAAGTTCTTAAATTGTTGAGACACACATGTGAGCTATCTAAGAAAAGGTGTATGAGTTTGAGAAGCCTAGATAAAGTTTTATCTAAGCATCTCGTATCATAAATCTGAACTTTGGTAATAAAAGTCAATAAGTATTGATTTCTTGAAGTCCAGCTGATTTCTGGGTACATGTCAAAGCTAGTGGGAGCATGAATGTTATGCTAGTAAAAGTAATAATTATTATGCTACTGGGAGTATAATCAATTATGATAAATGTTGCAATGTTAATTATAGAAAACAAAAATTTCAATTCGCAAGTTGCAGGGTTGGAAAAGTTGTTTTACTATAATTAAGGGAGAGGAATTCATACTTCTTTCAAATCTAAAAGATTAGATTGAGATTTTAATCAGATTTAGTCATATATATATATATATATATATATATATATATATATATATATATATATATACATACATATATATATATATATATATATATATATATATATATATATATATATATATATGAATGTTATGTTGGAATGGTTCAACATAAGGAAATTCTATATATGGATGTGTTAATTGCGTTCTCCAAATTCGACTATGATTACGACATCCCTTTTCATAATTCGAATGATGAGAACATGGCAAATAGAAATATTATAGCAAAAGACTGGTCAAGTATCATGTCTTTATGTAAGACATCTTGAATCATGTCCCATATGCTTCGGGTATAGGATCAATTACATGTGCTATAATATTCATCCGTTCTAAATTTTCCAAATGCCTAGGGAATTAAGAGGGAAAAAGGTCTAGAACCGGATATGACTAAAATCGTTAAGCAATTGTCGAGGACAAATATGAGGTTTACCAAAGATTGGTTGCTCATGGACAGCTGGAAGTATATTTTAAATTTTGGAAAGGACCATATTGACATACTCTGAGAAGAGGTAACTCTTGTTCAGAAGTGATGGTGAAAATGGGAATATGGAAATGTTTCCATAAGTGGGAGTTATTCTTTAAATCTGTGTAAGATTAGAAAACTTAATGCAAGAAGGATGTTCAAAGGAATGTACTTTGAATTTGAGACTTCGTTTCCATGGAATTGCTCTCCATTGTAATACTTTGTAGTGTCATTTGTCAAGTCTATGTGACTTTTGGTACCTAGATACTACAAAGGAATCATTGCATGATAGTTTAGAATCTAACACATTATGGCTGTGACAAGAATTTGGTATTCTTACACTGGTGATAAAGATTTGGAATTGTGAAATGAGTTTCATTGAAGATGTGTTCAATTGAGATATTTCACAAAGGACCATAAACAAACATAGTGTGCATGCTTGGAGCATGGCTTAACTATTGTTTAGACAAACATAGTGAGCATGCTTGGAGCATGGCATAGCTATTGTTTTAATTCAAATATTAAGTTGATTATTTGAAACATTATACAATGAATAATGAGTAATCAATATGACTCAAAAGTTTTTGGGCCATATAGGATTAGTATTATTATTATGTTTCACTTTGCATTTTTTGACTTCCCGAATAATTAGGTTATTCAAACCATCCACAGTCGATCATATTTTGGAAGTAGGTATTGAGGAAAGACTGTCATGAATGGGTTTGTAGTTTGTCTAGGACAAGGTGGCTGCAGTGTTCATGAGTGCTCCTGGAATAAGATTCGAGTATTGGATTCAACCAACGCTAATTTGAATCACTTCATGGGTTTTATCACGAGTGATCATGAGACGATAATATCTTATATTCTTCAAACAAAGAGGTATGCGTTGCAGTTTACAAGTCGGTTGCACATTGATGATATGTAAACACACCGGTAACTCGATGTTATAAAACATATCATTGTGTGTGATTTGATGAGTGGATAGAGGAAGCATATGAGTCGAAGTTTATCCATTCCTTTTACCCTTCGAGGGATAAAAGCGATATCTGTAGGCGCCTCGATCATTTAGTGATGACAACCCTAAGTGCTCGTCCGGGCCTGGACTGATTTGATTTGTTCAATTAGTCGGTTATCATAAATCGGAAATCGGGAAACAAAAAATGGACAGAGAGAATGATTATAATCCATGTCTCAGTCCATATGATATCTAGAATGGAGTAAATATATGATCCCTTATCTAATGGACGCGTCATTTACTAGGTCAGAGTTCGACAGCGGCTTTTAAGAACTACGATTGCTAGTCGGGATTTTGGAGTCGTACTTGCAATAATTGTTATTAGACTTATCCAAGTGGGAGACTGTTGGATTAGGTGTCTAAGCCCATAACTATAATTGGTATGTACTTGACCCGAGAGTTGCATGGTCAATTTGGGTTGCATATCATCAGGACAATTTGTTAGGATGGTGTTTTGAGAAGAAGTTATTTATGGTTTATTAATATATTACAAGTTCTAATATATTAATATGAAATCATATGACTTAATTAGTATTGATCAAGAATTAGTTTGGAATTAATTTAGTGATCCAAAGAAACTAATTAAATCAATGGGGAATAATTGTTTAAATTAGTTATATTTATATGTTGGGCTTATGATCCATGTTGGACTAAGTTTATGTATGGATACATAAAGAGTTGGGCCACATGGACCATGGATCATAAACCCATGGGTATGGGTTAGGGTTAACCCATGACCTTTGGAATCCCACATATAAATATGTTACTCCATAGCCAAAATCATGAGACATGTATTCTTGGAGAATATGGACGGTTTTGGTGGCTAGGATTCTCTCTCAAAATGTCATTCTTTGTCCTAGATGTGTTGTGATTCCATTTGAGGCATTCACACTATTGGTTTTTAGTTCTTAAAGGACAAATACTGATGGGTTTTGAGCATTCTAACACTCCTATGGTGTACATGCAACCCTAGAAACCTTGGATCTATGTTTGACTAAGATACATGCAAATAATTATTTTTCCAAGGTTCTTATCCTAACTAGCATGGCATGGGATACTTGAATCAAATAAAACTAGTAGAATTACTTACCTTGTAGTAGTAGTTGATTGCTTGGAGTTTGAGAGCCTAGCACCAATAATGTGGATGCCTCAAATGGAAGTCACAAATCACCACAAACTTGGAAACTTGAGAGAATAGTCACAAACTTCTTGAAATCGGCCCTCTTGGTTTACACACATCAACTAGTGTTATTTCAAGAACCAAAGCCTCCTTTATATAGTGTGGTGGATTAGGGTTACATCCATGTAAACCATAATACCCATGTCTTTTCATTTCCATGAGATCCATGGGTTAAAGCTCCATGGAGTATCCATGGACTTTCCATGCAAGCCTAGCCCATTCCAAATAAGCATTAGCCCACACTATATAAATACAAGAGCCCATATTTAATTAGTCGTACTTTTGATCTCTAAATTAATTCTAAATTAATTATAGATCAACACTAATTAAATAATATGATTTTATATTAATATATTAGAACTTATAATATACTAATAAATCATAACTTATACTATTCTCAAACGATTATCCATAAATTGTTCGGGTGAAGTGCAACCCAAATGGACCATGCCGGGTCGGCTCAAGTACATACCAAATATAGTTATGGACTTAGACACTATATCCAACAAATACATCAAGGATAGCAAGCTACAACAAAAGGTATGTTTTCTAACTTGTTTTATTACCCAAGTATCAAAGCTTTGTATGCTAGTTAAGGTAATGCCTTGGAAAATGAAAGTTTGCATGTATAATAGAGAAAACATAGATCCAAGGTATTTAGGGTTGCATGTACACCTTAGGAGTGTTAGAGTGCTCAAACCCAACATAGTTTTCCTACAACAACAACTATCACACTAGTATTAAGGTTGCTCCATTCGAAGCCCTCTATGGCCGTAAGTGCAGATCCCCTCTGTGCTGGGATGAGGTGGGTGACATGCAGCTAGCTAGAGTCAAGTCCCTAATAGCACTCTCACTGGCCTTGAAATCATCCGAGAAACCACTGAAAAGATCATACAAATCTGAGGACGAACTAGAAGCCTCCAGAGATAGATAAAAGAGCTATGCTGACAAAAGACGAAAACCCTTGGAATTCCAGGTTGGTGACCGCGTTCTGTTGAAGGTCTCACCCTGGAAGGGCATGATACGCTTCAGAAAGCTTGGAAAGCTAAATCCAAGATACATTAGACCATTCGAGATCCTTGCTAGGATCCGTCCCGTAGCTTACAAACTCCGGTTACCCCAAGAGCTTAGTAACATTCATCCCGTCTTCCACGAGTCAAATCTTAAGAAGTGTCTATCCGACAAGACTCTTGTGATTCCACTCGATGAAATTGAGATTAACGAGAGTCTTAACTTTGTGGAAGAACTAATCAAAATCATGGATAGGGAAGTTAAATGAACAAAACAAAGTCGCATCCCGATAGTGAAGGTTCGCTAGAATGCCAAGCGGGGACCTGAATTCACTTGGGAGCGAGATCAGATGCAGCAGAAGTATCTGCATCTCTTTCCCTAGTCCATTTTGTATTCATTTTAGAAAGAATTTTGGGACGAAATTCCCTCTAACGGGGGGATGATGTGACAACCCGAACTTTTCTAGTCAACAAAAGTCAATTTCCGTTAAATAAAATGTCGAATTTTCTTTTCTGTTAAGCACTTGTGGGTTAGGAAATAATCTAATATATATAAATAAAGTTTATATAAGTTTTCGGAACCAAAAACACTCGAAAAATCCAATTTCCTTCGAAAAATCAGCAAAAATCGTTCAGCCAAGTGTTTACCGCCGCAAACCCTTGGGCCATAAACTCGTTTACGGCCGTAAACCCACTTTTGACCGTAAACTCAACCGGTATAAAGGTTTTTCCCGGAGAGATTCCTCATTTTTCATCTTTTTCACTCAAAAATCCTCTCAAAGTGCTTTCAAGAACCTCCCAAGAACATTCAAATCATCAAGATCGAACCTTCAAATCTTCAAGTTTTTCCTCAAGAACACCAAGAACACCAAGAACAACCTTCAAATCTTCAAAGCCTACAAACCGTTTACAGCCGAAAACAGTTCACAGTCGAAAACCGTTCACAGCCGAAAACCGTTCACAGCCGAAAAAAGTTCATGGCCGCAAACTGCCTTGAGCCGTGAACGTTGACTACAAACCCTCGTTTTCCAGAAAGACAAGTCTCGGTAACATTCCTAAACCAAAAGCAAGTGTTTTCTAACACTTTAATTAATGGTTTCGCTAATTAAAATACAATTATATGTTTAATTATCGTTAGGATTCTGTTAACTCCGCGTACAACAACTCAAGGGTCATCTTTCTAGTCTCGTCGTTCGGCACATACACACAATCAACTGTGAGTTCATACCCCTACACTTTTACTGTTTTTAACGTTTTCAGGGGGGAATACAAGCAAAACACAAAGAAATTTTGTGTTCTTATATAAAGAATTTCAAAAGGATTAAAACTTATGCAATTGATACAACCAAGAGATCACCACATTTTATAAAATATTTAGATATTTTATCCCTTTTGTAACATGTTGAGCTTGAGGGAAGTTTTTCAATATACAACCATAATTGCAAAGTTTTCAGTACAATACATGAACCGAATACATAACATACATGGAAACCATAATAGGTATAGTTTGGGATTCAACACACGATTTTATCAAGTCCAGAGCTTATACATTAACAAACATATAAACTATGTTAGAGATAGTATATGACATACATTACTACTTTCTGAGAACAAGAGTACAATACTAAATAATTATTTAAGTATAATTATTTTATTCTACAAGTATACATACAGTTTCGAGTACAAGAGAACACTACAACACTACACGTAAACTAGTTAATACAGGGTTGTGAGGCACTATTTCCATTGTACCCTTCGGGGCGCGGAACTAAATCCTACCACAGTATAACCAGAGTCTCCTGGAGGGAGAGCGTGAGATTTGTGAATAGATCTATTCGGGACTGACAATCCCACACCTGAACTGCTAGCTACAGTTAGGCAGGCATGCCTGGGGTGACAAATGTCATAACATCAGACGCCTGAAGAACGTTGTAGAGGTCACTAGGTTATATCAAGCATGGTTATATCAAACTCACAACAGTATAAACTAACCATTTGTTTACGGGATTTCAATTCTTCAAATAGTTTTATTTTCATTAATAGGACTATCATACACTACAACTGGAGGATTCCAGGGGATACAAATATATGGTTTTATTTTAAGTAATAAAACTACTATACATACTGGTGGTAGCCAGGGTTTTCATACAAGGGTTTTCATAAAAAACATACCATACCTACTGGGAGTAACCATGGTTTTCATACCAAATATACTATACATATTGGTGATAGCCAGGGTTTTCCTACAAAGATTTTCGTACAGAATAAAACCTACAATACAATGGGTGGTAACCAGACATACAGACTAACATTTTGTTATACAACCATAGAATACGATAACGAACATACATTTTAGTCTTATGGTTTAAGACTACTTTTCATTACTAAAGAAAATATTGGATTTTCTTGAGAACATGCAAACATTTTACAGATTCACAGATAGGTTTTCAATACAAAATTATACTTATGAACGCACCAGCTTTAATGTTGATACTCTTTCGAAACTGCTTGTATTCTCAGGGAACCGGTAGACAGGTACACCCGCAGGTTTTTGAGAAGACGGAGCTTCTATAGTCGCGTCTTTTAATACTTTTTTTTATACTTTTGCTGTATACAAACTATGTATCGAACATATGTAAATATTTTACTTATTCAATGTAATGGTTTTGTTTACTTTGATTACTATGATGCAATTGTTGTGATACTGTACATGACGTCCTCCACCCCCGAACGTTTCCGCCGTTCCGGTTTGGGGGTGTGACAAATTCCATCTCCTAAATGCCCTTTTGAGGGCAACCTGAAAAGGACTTTGTTATTATTCCCAAAATCACACCAATTAGTTATGACATTGGACACCTATTTCCAACAACGCTATCATATTCCTAAAAACTGTATGACTAGAACTTCCTTCCGAGAGACTATTCCCTAGAAGAGCATATCATCTGATCATATTTCCCTCTAAGAGGCTATTCGTGATCATACATACTGTCACATCACAACTAAATATTCCCTCTGAGAGGCTATTCTCTAGTTGGACCGATCATCCTAACCAAACTTCCCTCCGAGAGGTTGTTCGTGGTCGTACATAACACAATTACATAGTCCATATAATAAGGGGTTCATGAAAACTTACTTGAATATTTGATAAGATCTATCCATACAATGAGCTAGGGGGCACAAAAACTTCTTAGAGCTACTACACACACACACACATATAGATATATATATATATACATACATACATACATACATACATACATACATACATACATACATACATACATACATACAAACGTACATACATACATACATACATGCATGCATACATACATACATATATACATACATGCATACATACATACATACATACATACATACATACATACATGCATACATACATACATACATACATACATACATACATGCATACATACATACATATATACATACATACATACATACATACATACATACATACATACATACATACATACATACATACATACATACATAACCTTAATTTAGCAATTAAGGTACAACACTTAACTTTCCTTCCTATCATAGTCTTGGTTAAATTACTCACCCTTTTGGTTAAAAGACCGTTTCGTTCTTCAAAACAACATACAAGACCTAAATCCATTACAAATTACCAAAAGTCAAACTGGTCAAAAAGTCAACAGTCAACGTGCCACGACCTAGAGGTTAGTTGTGTCGCGGTCATGCTACGACTAATTAATCATGAAGCTTCCTTAACTATCACGCTAGGATCAGTCCTTGGTTGCATCGTGGTTCCTTTGGCAGATCAAGGTTCATAACTTCATATCTTATTTTTCCTAATGACTTAATGGATAAAGTTTCCAACTTTATCCATTCGAAGGGCTAGATCTAACCAAATCTAAAATCCTAAGTCCATAATCTTGTGCATGGTTTCGAAATAACACATACACACCCATTTTTCTTCCTCATCAAGACCAGAAACATGACTTCTAATATTCCAGGGTTCTGGATGCTGGAGAATGGAAGAAACCCTAAGGCTAGCATTCCTTAAATATGACCTCAGGCGCGAGATATAGGGTTTTGAGCTAAGACGCCATCGTAACACGGTCCATATTTGACCGCGTCGTGATTTAATTGACGTAGCCACGCTTCGAACACCAAGCAACCGCGTCGTGACCCAACCCAAAGGCCAGAAACTAAAAATTAGGTGTTACAACTGGCCCCTACTTGACATTGATTTCATCCTAAAATTCGCCTTAACTATAATGCAGAAAACAATCCTTAATGTAAATCCTTCATGCTTTTCCCAAAGCTACTCACTGAATTGGTGTATCAACAAATGAGATCCCGAGACCACCCGAAACCAAATCAGTATTGTAATTTCAAACCGATCTATTTGAACTTACACAAACGATGCTAACCACTTTACCTAACAATGGCGGATAATTCAGTCACCTTGCAAATCCACTCAATACAGGAATCTCAACACCGCAACCATAAAACAACCTAAGCGGTAAACCGCACAAGCCCGGAAATCCATCGGACTGTGTGACTATTGCAAAAATTATCACCAAACGTTAACCGAAAACATAAAGAACATCAAATATAATAGACTAAATTTGTGATATTTATCAATCTATGATAAAAATGCAACATTTCATATTCCAAAATATAAGTAAAATCAGTCAAATCGTTCGAAAACTATAAAAATATGTGCTCGAAAGTAGTGTTGTTCCGTATAAATAATAACATATTCCGAAAGTAAACGCCTCCTTTATTCTGAAAATATAAATTTCATAAAAATATGACTTCGTATGGAGAAGTTATGGATTTTCTAAGTTATTAATTCAACCCTACGACAAGGTAGCGTCGTAATTAGCAATATGGAGATTGGTTGTGTTTTAGCCTATACACCAAAAGGGAGAATTGTATTACTCCTCGATATAAGGCCAACAAGGTGAAGAATGAAAAAAATGAAGTCCATATGAGGAAATTATGATTTTTATAAAATCATTTAGAGTACCCTCATTTAGAAATATGGGATAAAAATAAATTCAGAATTAGTCAATACAATCTAAAAGAAAGTTATAGTACTCGTCGATAGCTATACATGGATATAAAGAACGTCAAAAACGGAGCTCGTATGCAAAGATTATGAATTTTTAAAAAATTCAGCAGGCGGCACGCGTGGAACGCTACGTGTGGCCTAACGATTAAGATCGGGGAGATTTCTCCTCCGTGGACCAGCGAGAAGACGACAAGTGTCAACATCTGGGTGGATCCAGTGCGCCGAAGCGCGGTGCACATCTTGTCTATACGTGACATGCTTACTTTTTTATTCACTATAAATAGTTCACAATTCTTCTTTTTTACATATTCAAAGATCACATAAATTGTGACTCTTGCTCCCATTATTTTTAGTTTATTTTCATTTAAATTCTATTTTCATTTTATATAATTTTAATTTTATTTTAATTTTTGAGTTTCCTCATTCCTCCCTAGCCCGATTAATCCCGAGTCTCTGACAACTTTTCGGCAAGAATCAATATCAATTAAAGCACGCTACAAGGGTGAGTTTCACGACCATTTTTCAAAGTTTTTCTCAAATTTTAGGGGGGGGGGGTACATGTCATTTATTGATTATATAAATATCATTCGTTATCAATATTTTATACATAGTTGTTATGCTACACAAAGTTTTAGAATATATTGTACCCTATCGTTACTCTGCTCAATTTTTATGAATATCATTATAACTAGTCGTTAATCTGCCCAACCTTTATGGATAGCACTGTAACTAGTCGTTACTCTGTGTAACACTCGGTTTCGAATTTCTTCATTATTCGGGGTCCTGGCCGATCATCTGTCATCATAATTCTTAGGGCCTTTGGGAAGAAAGGCTTATACCCATTTGGATGTGGAAAAATGTTGGTTATGTGATGAAAGGGTCTAGTTTGTACTTTAGAGCCCAAGGGTATCAGTAAAAGTAGTTGGTTCTAGCCTTTTATGAATATTGGATTTTGTTTCGGTTGGTTTTCAGGCTAAATAAAGTTGATAAAATTTTAGATCTTCTCGTTACCTTTCCGTAGATGTAAATAATGTCAAAATCGTAGTTAGAACGAAGAAGTTATGACCATTTGAAGTTTGTGTGGTTTTTAGCCAAGCTGAGTACGTTGGGCGTACAAGGAGGTGTACGCTGGGCGGACTTAGGGAATCCTGAGTATGCTGGGCGTATGCAATCAGTGCCCAATCCCTATTTTCATAGTTTGAGCCCTATTTAAGCTCCTTAACTCCCCAAACCCACTCCATTATCAGCCTCCACTCCTCTAGCACCCCTTCCATGATACCCTAACCCTAGTTGAGCCTTGTGTGATAAAAGAAGGTGTTTTTGAGTTCTTTGGAGTATGCATGGTGCACCTTGGAGAAGAAGGAACTTCTTGGAGAAGTTTTGGTTGCATTGGAGCTTGTAGATCTGGACTTTGTTCACCTTGATCTATCTTCTAGAGGTATAAAGTTTGAATCTTGATGATTCATGTGTTAGATCTAACTAGTTTTGGATGTTTTGATCTTTTGGTCATTTTAGTGCATAAAGTTCAGATCTTGGAAGTTTGTGACCTTCTTATGGATAAAGTTGGAAACTTTGTCCATCTAAACGTCATTTTGATTCAGATCTGAAAGTTGGAGACTTGTACTTAATGGCTTAAGTTGAAAAAAGATGATCTTTTGGGTCCCTTTGAGACTTAAAGACTAGATCTTGTTTATTGGGACCAATCTAGTGGATGAAGTTGGAAACTTTATCCATTATAAAGCTATTATGAACTATAAAAATATGATCTTGGCCCTTTCCATGCAAGAGTTGTGATGTCTTATTGAGTTAAGAACTAAGGGTTTTAGACATTAAGCACTTTATAACCATGAAAAGTCATAAAGTTGGAAACTTTATGACTTAGAACATCATCCTGGACTTGGATCTGAGTTTTGGATGTAAGAACTTAATGGAATAAGCTCTTAATGGAGTTTGGGACTTGTGAGGGTACGCCCAGCGTACCTCCGGAGTACGCCCCACATACACACCCTAAGTCGACTCGGTCGGGTTGAATCGGATGGGTTGACTCAGTTGACCTAGTTGGTTTGACCAGTTGACTTTGACAAGTTTATCAAGTGTGACCTTGAGGGTATTTTGGGATTTTGATTTTGATTGGTCACTTGGAGGAATAGGTGTCGGTTGGAGCTGAGATTCGGAGTCGGGACCTCATCAGCTTCAGTTCAGTTGGTGAGGTGATTTTTTCTCACTGTACTTATGGATATAAGGCACCAAGGTCGGCCCATTGGTTTGAGAATTTGATATTCGTTAATATGCTGAGTATGGATAGATAGGCATGCTAGATTTGATATGCTAGTCTGGTAGGCCAGTAGGACTACCTGTGATATTGTCTAATTATCTGTATATGATATTATCTGTTATATATCGACATATTGTATGGGTTGGGTTGAGGTTGTACTGCTCTGTGTTGTAGCCAACAAACCCTGGTGCTTACCAGATATGAGCTGAGGGCCAGGGCGGGCATGCCAAATTCATATGGAGGGCTCATGAGCATTCCAGATAGAAGTTGAGGGTCGGGAAGGGCATGCCAGACTTGTACTAAGGGCTAATCATTGGTATTCCAGACTGAGGACTGAGGGAGCAAGCCAGACATAAGTTGTGGGTCAGGGGGCAAGCCATACTTATGTTGTGGTTCGAGAGCAAGCCATATATGAGCTGTGGGCCTGATAGGCAAGCAAGACTCATACTATGGGCTCAAGGGGTAATCCTGTCTTTTAGCTGTGGACCCAATACATGCTGTTATTTGTATATGTTATTCTCTTGTGTGTTGGTACTTTGGGGGAAACTCACTAAGCTTTGTGCTTATAATTTTGTTTATGGTTTCAGGTTCTTCAACTGATTCGTTGCAAGGCGAAGGCGTGACCATATACATCCGTGGTTTTACAACAGATTGGATCTTGGGGGACTACGATTTGAAATCATGTTTTGGAAACAATGGTTTTGTAAACACTTTTATTAGTAACTGGGTTGTTTTGAAAAGTTTAAATTTGTTGAAATTTTTAGGATGTTACAAGTTGGTATTAGAGCCTTGGTTTGAGTGAATTGGAGGAACACTCGTGTGAATCCAATCTCAAACTAAGGAAAAGGGGTTTTAATAAGTAAAGGTTTTAAAAAAAATAACTTTCAAAGTTGTTTTCAAAATAACCGAAAGAGGATGTGATGTGTACGATCAGCCAGAGCCAGTAAGTTGACCCCAAATTACCACACCGTTATTTGATCTTGTGATATGTTAGAACAACATGCTAGTGATAGGCTATGGATCTTCAGGAATTGCATGATATAATTGCATGATTATATGATGCCTGATAGCCTAGGGTTCTTCTTTATATGAAATCGACATCATTAATGTAGTTGCTTTGTGTATGCATCACAGTTGTACATAACTAAGATTCTATAGCCTGATAATATTTGGTTTGGCTTTATTTCCTGTTCCTTGTTTGTTTGACGGATTAGAGTAGGACCAAGTATTCGATTGTCTATAGGATCCAGTGTTATGTATGGATAGCATACACGAGTGTTGTAGGGTTGGTGGAAGTCTCATGAGCGGGTACAGTGTATAGCGGGTCAGCTCAAGGAATGATTAGCCACTCTGGGGAGAGTGTGAGCAGGGAGAAGGTGCACCTGTGGTGCGGGGAGTTGAAGATCGAGGATTTTGCACCAGGATATGTCTGATTTTATTGCATTTTAGTGCTAATCGGCTTCTCTGCTCGAATGCTTCTTGCTTTGTGCTTTGTGGTACCCATGTTGATGGGAGTTAACCATCAAATGAATACATTAAATTATATGATATGAGGGTTAAATAATCTTAGTATAAAGGACTTGGACCTACTGCGCATCTCTTGTCTCAGACCAACCGTTGTAGGGGGGCTGAGTCCTTTAGCCGAAGGATTATTTAAGTCTGGTTGCATGTAATTGTATTTGTGAAGTGGTTAGCTGGCGTTGGTAGGGGTTCTTCAGCAGCTGATGGCTGAGGGGGTGTGGGTGAGTCCTAGGGTAGCCTAGGGAGTATTTAGTATGGTTGTTTCACCGATGAGCATGTTTCAGGAGTATTTTATGACTAGGACATAGAAGACCCGAAATAGTTCTTGAGGAAAGTATGGGTAGGTGTGGAAGGTAGTATTGTGCCCGTACTACTGGAAGCACAAGATCCATACTCAAATCGATGAGGGGTTCGGGAATTCTAAGGGCTGGTTGGGGAAGGTTGCATGGTTGGATACCATGAGTCGTGGCAGTGTTTTCGTTCCTGTCGAACTTTTGGTTGTGACTGCTAAGGCAGGAGGATGGTGTTGGATAAGGTGTCTAAGTCCATAACTATTTCTGGTATGTACTTGACCCGTCCCGACATGGTCCATTTGGGTTGCATGGCACCATGCAATTGGATAAACTAAAATGAGAGAAATAACACTTATGGTTTATTAATATATTATAAGTTCTAATATATTAATAATATTATTTAATTAGTTTCATCAAGACTTAATTTAGAATTAATTAAGTGATCAAAAGATAACTAATTAAATATATGGGTAGATTATGTAAATCTTCCATATCTTATATAGTGGGCTAAGAGGCTCCATGGATTATCAAGTTGGGTTCCACCCATAGGATGCTCCATGGATGCTCCATGGGAGTTACAAACCCATGGGTCATGGAAATGAAGAGTCATGACACATTAGGGTTTACATGGTGTAACCCTAGATGTGTCAACACTATATAAGAAACCCATTCTCCACCAAAATCGGCAACACATAAGAAACAAGAGGGCTAGGCCGATTTTAGAAGTGTGTATTCTCTCTAAAGTCATTCCAAAAGCATTTGGTGTTGTGTGAAGCATTTGAGGCATCACACTTGGGGTGCTAGGCTCACAAGGTTTCAAGGATCATAAGCAACAACAAGGTAAGTTATTCTATCTTTCATGCAAGTTAAAATTTGTTCCCCATGTATGCTAGATAGGAATATAACCTTGGAATTCAACTTTGCATGATAATTAGAAAAACATATATCCAAGGTTATTAGGGTTGCATGTACACTTAGGAAGTGTTAGAATGCTCAAAACCCATCAGTGGTATCAGAGCCAGGTTCGTTTGTTTTTTTTTTGTTGTGCAAACAGCTTGAAAAAAAATCGTTTTTCTGTTTTCTGCTCGTATGAAAGTTTGCACATTTGTTGCTGGAAATGGACTAGAAACATTACCCTAAACTGTTTTGATGTTTTAAAGCTTGTTTTAGATGGTGTAATGTTTATGCTAATCCATTTACAATGGCAATTATTAAAATTACAAGTTTTTTTTTTTAAGTGTAATTTTTGATTCTTGAAAGTGTTCATATTCATGTTCTTGAACTTATGAAGATTAGATGATCATAGGAATTGTTTGTAACCTTCATGGTAGTTTAATTAATGATCATAATGTGTTTTAATGGAGTCCATAACTTGTCCTCAAGTTATGGAAAACCAAAAGTCTCACTTTTATTAAAGCCATTAAAAGAACACAAGTGTTATAAAAATGAAGTGTCTTCATTTTTATTACTCAATTAATTCATAAGTTATAAGAAATGAAAAGTTTTGGAAGTTTACAAAACTTGCCCTCAAGTTTTGGAACATGTAAAGTCTTGATTAAAACTTTAGTTCCAACCCTTAGAATTTTAAAAGTTAAAATTCAACCCTTATACTTTATAATATTATAAGTTACTAATATATATATGTATAACGTCAAGTCGTCTTACCGCTAGTACGCCTCATTCACGAAGCCGGTCTATAAGGTTGTTGCCTATAAAATGGCAACTTAATGGGTGTCCACTCTCACCCACCGCTTCCTTGATCGGTGGAGGGTCGTTAGCCGAACGGGTGGGACAAGGACTTATAAATTCTCATTAAAAGTATGATGAATATTATAAAGTAACTAAATGCTTTTATTAAATTCCCAATCTTAGTTACTTTAGGAAAATGCGAATAAGGTGCTAATCCATGAAATTACACTTTACACTTTGTTTAAGTCGTTAGTGGAGCTCGTGTGGTTAACCGGCACACTAACTTGGACTTAACAAGGTAGGTAAAGGGTGACTTAAAGTTTATTATAGGTCGGTGGAGCTCGTGTGGTTAACCGGCACATCGATTGAGTAATAAACATTGAGTGTACCAAGTGATTTGCATGGTCACTTCACACCTCGTTTTGTGATCCTCGGTATCACAGTCACAAAACTTGGAGGGCACACTCGAGATTGAAACATGCCTTTGAAAAGTTCATTGAATCTCAAAAGAATCTAGGAATTTCTCAGAACCAATTAAAAACCTAATATTTATATTTCGTTTTTCATGGTGAATCGTCATTCACCTACCTTTCAAATATGTTATAGCTTGGATTACGACATACCTCTTCTAAGTTATAATATATTGTGATTGGATCCTAGCCTTAATATTATATTTGGGTGTTTTATTAAGGACTCTCTTAATATCTAAACTAATCTAGTTCTCTTCTTTCAGATGTCTTCAAACAATGCTGCTTCTGGCTCTAATCCTAATGGCTCCTTTACCCTTATGAACTTGTGTGGGAAAGTCACTTTTGATGGATCCAACTTCAATGAATGGATCAGAAACATCAGGATGATTACCCTCTACGAGGACAAAGAATATGTCCTTGACAAGGAGCTTAAGGAGATTGATGAGACACCTGCAACTCCCCAGGAGATCGCTGACTTCCGGGCACATGAAAGGGATGCTACAAAAATGGCATGCATCATGTTGGCTACCATGACAGTGGAACTCCAAAAGTCCTATGAGGACTTCTACCCTTTTGAAATGCACCAAGATCTGATGGAAAGATACCATCAAAGTGCACGACAAGAGAGGTATGAAATCATATGCTCTATCATAACAACCATGATGAAGGACGGGGAATCCGTCACGAGCCACATGCAGAAAATGCAAAGGTATGTGGATCGGTTGCTGAAGCTTAATGTGAACTTCCCTGAGGAGCTTGCAATAGATATCATTTTGCACTCCTTACCATCGTGCTATGATCAATTCCGCATGATATATCACATGAATAAGGAAGAGGTCACACTCAGCAAACTTCAGGGACTCCTCAAGACTGCAGAAACAGGTCTTAAGGGTAAGTCGGTTGTTAACACTCCTACTCCAAACTCCGCCCCGGTTTTGGCAATCGGGAAAGGTAGAGGGAAGAAGAGGAAGAGATCTTCGAAGGGTACCAAGGCTAGGACCCTTGATGGCTCTTCTTCAAGTGGCACCAAGAAAGGTTTTGTCACTCCTTCTTCTGACCCTAAAGAGGCTGAATGCTTCTATTGCCATGAAAAGTCACATTGGAAGCGGAACTGCCCAAAGTACCAGCAAGATGTGAAGGATGGGAAAGTTAAACCCAACTCTGCAGGTATTTACACTATCTTATCTAATAACTCACCCCATTCTAACTCTTGGGTCCTCGATACCGGTTGTGGTATTCATATCTGTTCTGATTTGCAGGGACTAAGAAGAAATGAGAATGTGGAGCATGGAAGAATAAACTTAATCATGGGGAATAGGAAAGCTTTACATGTCACCAAGATTGGAGTTTATACTTTATCGCTAAGTAGTGGGTTTAGTTTAGATTTGAATAAATGGTGTTATTCCCCAGAAATGGCAAGAAATATTATTTCCTTTCATGCATTGTATAAACAAGGTTTCACCTTTTCATTTGATAATGAAGTTGGTTCGATTAATGCTTTCTTTAATAATGTTCTTTATTTTAAAGCATTACCTTGTGATGGTGTGTATGAAACTGTATCTGTGGTTGATAACTTAGGAAATAATGTATTATGTATTGATTCTGTTAATGATAATAACTTGGATAAAGCATCATTATGGCATTGTCGTCTTGGACATATAAGCAAGAAACGCATAGGCCAACTCCAAAAGGATGGAGTATTGGAGTCATTTGACCTAAAGTCAGATGATAGTTGCGAATCATGCTTACTTGGAAAAATGACAAAGTCACCCTTCACAGGTTCTTGTGAGAGGGGTGAAGGTTTGTTGGATCTTATACACACGGATGTGTGTGGGCCCTTCAAACATGCCACAAGGGATGCTAATCGTTATTATTTGACTTTTACTGATGATTACAGTAGATATGGATATGTCTACTTAATCAAGCATAAGTCAGAGACTTTTGAGAGGTTTAAATAGTTTAAACAGGAAGTCGAGAATCAATTGGGCAGGAACATTAAGATGCTTCGATCCGATCGAGGTGGTGAGTATCTTAGTTCAGAGTTCCTCGACTATCTTAGGGAATGTGGGATTGTCTCACAATTGACACCTCCCAGGACACCGCAGTTGAATGGTGTAGCTGAGAGGCGTAATCAAACCTTGTTGGATATGGTTCGTTCCATGATGAGTCGAGCTTCGCTACCAATCTCATTTTGGGGGTATGCCTTAGAGACTGCCGCCTATATCCTTAATCTAGTTCCCACAAACAAAGTTGCCAAAACTCCTCATGAGATGTGGACTGGTAAAGTACCCAAACTAGACCACATTAAGATTTGGGGTTGCGAGGCTTTCGTGAGACGCGAGACTCATGATAAGCTCGAACCTCGAAGTGAGAGGTGTATTTTCATCGGCTACCCACAGAAATCCTTTGGTTACCTCTTCTACAGACCTAGTGAGAATGTGGTCTTTGTAGCTAGGAGGGCTTTCTTTCGAGAGAGAGAGAGTTCATAAGCCAAGGAGACAGTGGGAGGCAAGTTGACCTTGAAGAAATTCAAGAGTCAAGTGCTGAAGGAACTTCAAACCCTAGCACTCAACTTGAGGAGGAAACTTCTGTTGAGCCAATTGACAAGTCTATACCTCTGAGGCGTTCCACAAGGGTTAGGAATGCACCTGAGCATTACTATGGATTCCATATTACTGTGGAAGGTGATACACTTATCAGTGATGAGACACTGATAGGTCTAGATGAACCTAACAGTTACGCGGAAGCCATGGCAGGCCCTGAGTCAGCCAAGTGGAAAGAGGCAATGGACAGTGAGATACAGTCCATGTATGACAATCAAGTTTGGAACTTGGTTGAGAATGTACCAGGTCGTAAGACTGTAGGGTGCAAATGGATCTTCAAGAAGAAGACCGACATGGATGGTAATGTACACACTTATAAGGCACGACTGGTTGCAAAGGGTTTCTCACAAACTCCGGGAGTTGATTATGATGAGACCTTTTCTCCAGTGGCCAAGATTAAGTCTATTAGGGTTCTGTTAGCCATAGCCGCATTTCATGACTATGAAATATGGCAAATGGATGTCAAAACCGCTTTCCTTAATGGAAAGTTGGCTGAGGATGTTTACATGAGTCAGCCAAAGGGTTTTGTCAACACAGAGTACCCTAATAGAGTGTGTAAGCTTGAGAAATCCATTTATGGGTTAAAGCAAGCACCTCGCAGATGGAATCTTTGCTTTGATGAGAAAGTCAAGGAATTTGGCTTTTCTAGGAGTGAAGATGAATCTTGTGTATATGTCAAGGCTAGTGGGAGTATAGTTAGGTTTTTGGTATTGTATGTGGATGACATACTACTCATAGGAAATGACATCCCAACTCTGCAGGAAGTTAAGTCCTGGCTTGGGAAGTGTTTCTCTATGAAGGACCTAGGAGAAGCTGCCTATATTCTAGGGATAAGGATCTTGAGAGACCGAAGTAAAAGACTAATTGGACTTAGTCAGAGTACTTACTTGGATAAGGTGTTGAAGAAATTCGGCATGCAGGACTCCAAGAAAGGAGAGTTACCCATCCAGAGTAATGCTAGATTGAGTAAGACACAAAGCCCTAGTACTGAGGCTGAGATAGCAGAAATGAGTCGAATACCTTATGCTTCGGCTGTAGGATCGATCATGTATGCTATGACGTGTACTCGACCTGATGTAGCCTTTGCTTTGAGCATGGTTAGCAGGTATCAGGAGAACCCTGGCAAGGCACACTGGACTGCGGTAAAGAATATCCTCAAGTACCTACGGAGGACTAAGGACTGGGTCCTTACCCTCGGTGGGAGTGAAGACTTGACAGTTGTAGGGTATAGTAATGCTAGCTTTCAGACTGATAGGGATAATTTCCTCTCTCAGTCAGGCTGGGTCTTTACCTTAAATGGAGGAGCAATTTCTTGGAAGAGTTCCAAGCAAGAGACAGTGGCTGATTCAACTTGCGAATCAGAGTATATAGCAGCTAGCGAGGCAGCAAAGGAGGCGATATGGCTGAAGAACTTCATTGGAGACCTTGGAGTTGTACCAGCTATTAAAGAGCCAATGGAAATTTTCTGTGATAGTGAAAGTGCAGTTGCCTTAGCCAAGGAACCAAGGGATCACGGGAGATCCAGACACATCGACAGAAAATACCATTTCATCAGACATCGAATAGAAGAAGGACTCCTCGTGGCAAAGAGGGTATCATCGGATGAGAATCCAGCAGATCCCCTCACGAAGGGACTGACTCGGGTTAAGCATCTTCAGCATGCTCAGAGCATAGGGCCGAAGGATGATATTAGATTTAGTAGTTAGATAACCTTGAAATTTGTAAAGTGTAATTGACATTAGATGATGAATAAAAGGTGTTTTATTTATGAGTAAAGTGTTGCTATCTCTTGTCGATCGTTTACTATATTTATTTTGCATGTTTTGACTTCCAGAATAATTATGTTTGGGATATCATATTATTCGAACCTCCATAGTCGGTCATATGTCGGAAGTAGGTATGAATCAAGACTGTCATGATTGGTTGCAGAGGTCTAAGTTGTTGGACATGGCTACAACACTCATGAGTGCTCATAAGTTCTGAGCATTGGACTCAACCCACGCTCACTGGAATCACTTCATGGAATTTATCTCGAGTGATCATGAGACGGTAATATCATATAAGTCTTCAAACCTAGATATATGATTTGTTACTTATGATTTGGTTATGCATTGATTGTACGAAAACGCATTGGTAACTCGATGTTATAAAACGTGCTCTCGTGTATAATTCAATGAGTAGTAGAACAAACATATGAGTCGAAGTTTATCTGTTCCTTCTTGGATTAGAAGCTGATATCTGGGCCCCTCGATGTTTTTGTTTTGACCTATGCACCGGGCCCGGTCAGAACTAAGTTGATGTGTTCAATTGAGTTCTATGTCAAACAAGTCGGAAATCGGGAAACAAACTGCTGGACACAAAGTAAGACACTGTTCCATGTATTTGTCCGGCTGATATCTAGAACAGAGGATTATATGATCACTTATCTTAAATGGCGTATCATCATCTTCTCAGTTCTGAGAGACCTTGAAAGAGCTACGATTGTCGATCGGTTCCTGAAGTATTGCAGTTATAGTTATTAGACTTATCCAAGTGGGAGACTGTTGGATAAGGTGTCTAAGTCCATAACTATTTCTGGTATGTACTTGACCCGACCCGGCATGGTCCATTTGGGTTGCATGGCACCATGCAATTGGATAAACTAAAATGAGAGAAATAACACTTATGGTTTATTAATATATTATATAGTGGGCTAAGAGGCTCCATGGATTATCAGGTTGGGTTCCACCCATAGGATGCTCCATGGATGCTCCATGGGAGTTACAAACCCATGGGTCATGGAAATGAAGAGTCATGACACATTAGGGTTTACATGGTGTAACCCTAGATGTGTCAACACTATATAAGAAACCCATTCTCCACCAAAATCGGCAACACATAAGAAACAAGAGGGCTAGGCCGATTTTAGAAGTGTGTATTCTCTCTAAAGTCATTCCAAAAGCATTTGGTGTTGTGTGAAGCATTTGAGGCATCACACTTGGGGTGCTAGGCTCACAAGGTTTCAAGGATCATAAGCAACAACAAGGTAAGTTATTCTATCTTTCATGCAAGTTAAAATTTGTTCCCCATGTATGCTAGATAGGAATATAACCTTGGAATTCAACTTTGCATGATAATTAGACAAACATAGATCCAAGCTTATTAGGGTTGCATGTACACTTAGGAAGTGTTAGAATGCTCAAAACCCATCAGTGGTATCAGAGCCAGGTTCGTTTGTTGTTTTTTTTTTGTGCAAACAGCTTGAAAAAAAATCGTTTTTCTGTTTTCTGCTCGTATGAAAGTTTGCACATTTGTTGCTGGAAATGGACTAGAAACATTACCCTAAACTGTTTTGATGTTTTAAAGCTTGTTTTAGATGGTGTAATGTTTATGCTAATCCATTTACAATGGCAATTATTAAAATTACAAGTTTTTTTTTAAGTGTAATTTTTGATTCTTGAAAGTGTTCATATTCATGTTCTTGAACTTATGAAGATTAGATGATCATAGGAATTGTTTGTAACCTTCATGGTAGTTTAATTCATGATCATAATGTGTTTTAATGGAGTCCATAACTTGTCCTCAAGTTATGGAAAACCAAAAGTCTCACTTTTATTAAAGCCATTAAAAGAACACAAGAGTTGTAAAAATGAAGAGTCTTCATTTTTATTACTCAATTAATTCATAAGTTATAAGAAATGAAAAGTTTTGGAAGTTTACAAAACTTGCCCTCAAGTTTTGGAACATGTAAAGTCTTGATTAAAACTTTAGTTCCAACCCTTAGAATTTTAAAAGTTAAAATTCAACCCTTATACTTTATAATATTATAAGTTACTAATATATATATATATGTATAACGTCAAGTCGTCTTACCGCTAGTACGCCTCATTCACGAAGCCGGTCTATAAGGTTGTTGCCTATAAAATGGCAACTTAATGGGTGTCCACTCTCACCCACCGCTTCCTTGATCGGTGGAGGATTAATTTAGAATTAATTAAGTGATCAAAAGATAACTAATTAAATATATGGGTAGATTATGTAAATCTTCCATATCTTATATAGTGGGCTAAGAGGCTCCATGGATTATCAAGTTGGGTTCCACCCATAGGATGCTCCATGGATGCTCCATGGGAGTTACAAACCCATGGGGCATGGAAATGAAGAGTCATGACACATTAGGGTTTACATGGTGTAACCCTAGATGTGTCAACACTATATAAGAAACCCATTCTCCACCAAAAATTGGCAACACATAAGAAACAAGAGGGCTAGGCCGATTTTAGAAGTGTGTATTCTCTCTAAAGTCATTCCAAAAGCATTTGGTGTTTTGTGAAGCATTTGAGGCATCACACTTGGGGTGCTAGGCTCACAAGGTTTCAAGGATCATAAGCAACAACAAGGTAAGTTATTCTATCTTTCATGCAAGTTAAAATTTGTTCCCCATGTATGCTAGATATGAATATAACCTTGGAATTTAACTTTGCATGATAATTAGAAAAACATAGATCCAAGGTTATTAGGGTTGCATGTACACTTAGGAAGTGTTAGAATGCTCAAAACCCATCAGATGGTTTTGGTGTTTGTTTTGGGCCCCAGTGGTTCTATCGATTTGGGTTGTTTGGTGAAACCTAGTGAGCTTATTGGTTTGTGGCCTCGGAGATTGTACTCGAGGTCGGGTATTCGAGTCGCGGGACTCAAGAAGGGGGAAGTGATCATAATCGGCTTGGGTTTTGCAGCTAGAAGTGGGATGGTTGATTGATGGATTGGGATATTGTTATCCGTGTCTAGGGTTATTTCCTTCCAGTTATTCCGAGTTCAGAGGAAAAGTAAGCAGGCTCAAAATTTCCAGAGTTAGGAAGTGTAACGCCCCGACTCTCAGGTATTAATTTTCATAAATTACAAGGTCTACTCGACGAGTTGGATGCCCTGACTCATCGAGTAGGAGCGGGTTTGGCCACGTGTTAAGTGACCGACTCGACGAGTAGGAGCTGAGGGATGAAACCCTAATTTCTGAGGTTTTTCACCCTATTTAAAGGATCATTAGCCTCCTTTAGCCCTTTACATACTCTTGAAAGTCAAGCAAACCCTAATTCATGTGTGTGCTCCATTCTTGTGTATTTTAAGCTTTGGAAGGTGGATCTTAGTGAGAAAAGCTTAGAGAAACAAGTGGCTAGAAGCAAGGAGCGTGTGGGGATCTGAAATCTACCTCAGTTAGCATCTTCTGAAGGTATCAAGTCGTTACCTTGACCTTATTTCCTATAGCATATTAGGAAGCTGTTCTTGGGTATGAGTTAAGATCTGAAGTTGCAACTTCAGATCTGAACACTCTTTGGTCTCTAAGTCCATAAAGCTTCCAGCTTTAGCAAGTATGAACTTCTCATTAGGTGTAAAACTCCATTAAAAGCTTGGTTTTGACATTATAAGTCTTTAGAGCCTTGCATGCATGTAAAGTTTGCAACTTTACGTGATAAACATGCCGTAGGAAGCTGGATCTGCAATATGGAACCTTAAAATGGCTTAAAAAGCATCTGAATGGATAATAGACTGAAGGGACTCGACGAGTTGCATGGCCAACTCGGCAAGTCCGATGAAGATTCTCGTGCAAGGACTTCTACACGGACTCGGCGAGTCAGTCGGGTGACTCGGCGAGTCAAGTAGGGTTTTCCCGACTTTTGGACACGCATAGACTCGACGAGTTGGTAGGAAACTCGGCGAGTTAGTGAGGGTTTTATGACCTTCTGAACTCTTAAGGAACTCGACGAGTTGCTAGCTGCACTCGACGAGTTGGGTCAACATGGACCGTTCACTTTGACTTGGACCAAGGGTTAACCAGTTTGACCTCTGGGGGTGTTTTGGTAATTTGGAAATTTATGGAAATGGTTTTATGCTAACTATTGGTGGTGGAGTTCGTGTCGGTGATTCGAGTGTTGAGCTTATCACTTCAGTGCGACATTTGTGACGTGAGTTATCCTCATTATATCAACAGGGTCTAAGGCACCAATGCCGACCCTTATCGGATTTGTATCCGGGTTTATTGCCTGATATGCTTATTGATATGTTTATGGCGTTTGTATTTTGGGGGTAACTCACTAAGCCTTCGAGCTTACATTTATCGATTATTGTTTCAGGTACTGATGATGATCGCGGGAAGGCGAAGGCATGATCATACCACTCCTCACACTCTATGATTTTATGTTTTGATTCTGGGATACTCTGAAAATATACTATTTTGAAAACAAGTTTTGTAATAATCATGGGTTTTGAAATGTTTTAAAAAGTTTAAATTTGGCATGATTTTTATGGATGTTACAAGTTAGTATCAGAGCGTTGGTTTGAGTGAATTGGAGGAAACACTCGCATGTCTCCAATCTCAAACTAAGGACAAGAGCTTAAAAACAATTTTCTTAAAATGTTTTCAAAATAATAAAGGAGGATGCAAGTATACGATCAGTCGGAGCTCGCGGATAGACCCCAGAATACCTTACAGATTATTTGATTATGTGATATGTTAGAACAACATGCTAGTACTAGGCTAGGGATCATCAGGAATTGCATGATAGAATTGCCTGATTATATGATGCATGTTAGCCTAGGGTTTCCTTATATGAAATTGACATCATTATTGTAGTTGCTTAGTGTATGCATCACGACCGTACATAATTAAGATCTTATAGCCTGAGAATGTTTGGTTTGGCCTCATTTCATGTTCTTGTCTGATTAAGGGATTAGGGTAGGATCAGGTATTCGAAAGTCTATAGGGTCCAGCGTTATGTATGGTTAGCATACACGAGTGCTGCAAGGTTGGTGGAAGTTTCTTGGATGGGTAGGTTGTTTGGTATGAGTCCGCCGATTATGAGATATATAGCATTCCTCTAGGAGTGAGGACTGAGTGCATGCCATGCTTATGTATAGTTTTAGGGCATTGTGATGATACTTGAGACAAATATGGGTAGGTGTGGAAGGTAGTATGGGCCCGTACTACTAAAAGCATAGGACCTATACGCGTAGCAAGGAAGTCACAACCCCTAGGGTTTTGATTGGGAGTTGGTTCCCAGATTGTTATGTGGAATATTTGATATCTTTTTGGTATGTTTATAGGATGGTGGTTACACGAAGATTCGTGACTGGATCCGGGTCAGGATCAGGAGAGGGCGGACAGGAGGCACCGACAGCGCCCGAGACTATCGGCCATATGAGATGGATGACAGGATCTGGGAGATCCTGCATGATAAGGTTTCTGCTATGTTCCGGCCTCAGTTGGCGGAGATGTTTAGGTCTATCAAGACCGCTATGGTGGAGTATTTCGATGATCGCTATGCAGCCCAAACTGAGGCGGTTGTCGTTGCAGCTACAGCGGCTGTATCGACGGCAGGGTTGGGAGCCGGTTGGGCTTTTCAGTATCTGGACTTCGACAACACGAAGGCCCCTACCTTTGATGGGACTCAGGACCCCATCAAAGCCATGAGGTGGATGTCTGACGTGGAGGGGTGTTTCTTCATGTGCGTATGTCCTACTGACCAGAAGGTCAGATGTGCCCTGAACTTGCTGAGGTCCGGGGCAAAGGACTAGTAGAGGCTGATTACTGGGTCTTACACTGATGATCAGAGAGCTGCGGTTACTTGGGAGCAATTCAGGGATATGTTCCGCGCTCGCTACATCCCACGGGTCGAGCGGGAACGGTTAGCTCAGGAGTTGTTGGAGCTGAGACAGGATGGTGAGATGGTGACGGAGATCACCCGTATGTTCACGGAGAGGGCGATGTTCTGCCCGGAGTTTGCTTCTGAGCAGGCTCAAATGACACGTTATCTGATCATGCTAAACACTGACATCCGTCAGTTTGTGGCGACCCAGGGTTGTGATACGCTTCTGGATCTATAGGGGGGCGCTAGGAAGCGTGAGTTTGAGATTGAGCTACAGATGAGGGAGCAGCGGCAGGCCCCGACACAGTCACACCCGACGCCGAAGTGGTCTAAGACCGCTGATTCCAGACGAGGGGGACAGCAGGGCCGCACTTGTGGCAAGTGCGGGAAGGGTCAATCGAGGGTCTGCAGGTTTAGCAGTGCGTGCCGAAAATGCGGCATGGAGGGGCCTTATGCGAAGGGTTGTCGTCATACGGCCCCGGTTTAGGATATGAAGAACTGCTACCACTGTCATCAAGTTGGTCACGTGAAGACCAACTGTCCTCAGCTCGCAGCCAGGCCAGCGCAGGCTCCACCACCGACTACTTTGAGGATTACTGACGTGAGTCAGGGTCGAGCCGTGCCTCCGAGGGCCCAGGGACGCGCCTTCCAGCTGACACAATAGGAGGCCAGAGCAGCACTGGATGTGGTTGCTGGTATGTTTCTATCCCTTATCTTATTGATTATATCTGTTTTATGCTTATATGTTTGTACCTGTGATTAGGTACGTTTTTAGTCAACTCTTTACCTTCTTTGGTATTATTTGACTCGGGGGCGAGTCGGTCGTTTGTTTCTCAGATTTTCAGTAGGGAGTTCGGATTGTCAGTAGGAGAGTTAGAGTGTCCGTTGCGAGTCTCCATCGCCAACGAACACGAGATTTCTGCTTCTTCGGTCTATCGGGGTTGCGTATTGGAAATTTTCAGAGTATCTTTTCTGATAAACCTGATTCTGTTTCCCATGGGGGATGCGTGTGTGATCGTGGGTATGGACTGGCTTAGTCGTTTCGGTGCCATGATCGACTGCGAGGGTCAGCGAGTTGTAGTTCGAACCCCAAGTAGGGGAGAACTGATTTTTTATGGCGAGGGCACCAGGTTGGGATCAGGGTTTTGTTCAGATGCCAGGGCTCGGCAGTTCAATCGAGGGTCTGCAGGTTTAGCAGTGCGTGCCGAAAATGCGGCATGGAGGGGCCTTATGCGAAGGGTTGTCGTCATACGGCCCCGGTTTAGGATATGAAGAACTGCTACCACTGTCATCAAGTTGGTCACGTGAAGACCAACTGTCCTCAGCTCGCAGCCAGGCCAGCGCAGGCTCCACCACCGACTACTTTGAGGATTACTGACGTGAGTCAGGGTCGAGCCGTGCCTCCGAGGGCCCAGGGACGCGCCTTCCAGCTGACACAATAGGAGGCCAGAGCAGCACTGGATGTGGTTGCTGGTATGTTTCTATCCCTTATCTTATTGATTATATCTGTTTTATGCTTATATGTTTGTACCTGTGATTAGGTACGTTTTTAGTCAACTCTTTACCTTCTTTGGTATTATTTGACTCGGGGGCGAGTCGGTCGTTTGTTTCTCAGATTTTCAGTAGGGAGTTCGGATTGTCAGTAGGAGAGTTAGAGTGTCCGTTGCGAGTCTCCATCGCCAACGAACACGAGATTTCTGCTTCTTCGGTCTATCGGGGTTGCGTATTGGAAATTTTCAGAGTATCTTTTCTGATAAACCTGATTCTGTTTCCCATGGGGGATGCGTGTGTGATCGTGGGTATGGACTGGCTTAGTCGTTTCGGTGCCATGATCGACTGCGAGGGTCAGCGAGTTGTAGTTCGAACCCCAAGTAGGGGAGAACTGATTTTTTATGGCGAGGGCACCAGGTTGGGATCAGGGTTTTGTTCAGATGCCAGGGCTCGGCAGTTCATTCAGCATGGGTGTGCGGGTTATCTAGCGTATGTGGTAGATACACGGGCCAGAGATCAGGTTTCAGTTTCAGAGGTTCCAGTGGTCAGGGAGTTTGATGATGTGTTCCCGGAGGAATTACCCGGAGTGCCTCCGGAGAGGCAGGTCGAGTTTAGGATTGACCTAGTGCCAGGTGCGGCCCCTATCGCCAAGGCCCCGTACCGGTTGGCACCGCCGGAGATGCAGGAGCTGTCATCACAGCTGCAGGAACTGTTGGGAAAGCAGTTCATTCGTCCGAGCAGTTTCCCATGGGGAGCACCGATACTCTTCGCCGGGAAGAAGGATGGTTCACACTGGATATGAATTGATTACCGGGAGTTGAACAAGTAAATGGTGAAAAACCGTTATCCACTCCTGAGGATAGAAGATCTTTTCGATCAGTTGCACGGTGCATATTGGTTTTCCAAGATAGACTTGAGGTCTGGGTATCATCAGGTCAGGGTCAGAGAGGAGGACGTGGAGAAGATCGCGTTCTGAACTTGTTATGGACATTATGAGTTCGTGGTGGTGTCGTTTGGGCTCACCAACGCGCGAGCAGTGTTTATGGACCAGATGAATCGGGTCTGCAGACCGATGGTCGATCGCTCGGTCATAGTATTCATCGATGATATCTTGGTGTATTCCAAGACCGAGAGCAGCATGAGGAGCATCAGCGAGAGTTATTGGGAGTTCTGAGGTGGGAACGGCTTTATGCAAAGTTCTCGAAGTGTGAATTTTGGTTACGAGAGGTCCTGTTTCTGGGACACCTCGTTAACCAGGAGAGGATTTTGGTCGATCGGGCCAAAATCGAGGTGATTATGCAGTGGGAGGTTCCGAAATCTCCCTCGGACATCAGGAGCTTCTTGGGATTAGCAGAGTACTACCGGAGATTCATACATGATTTCTCCAAGATTGCAGTACCTCTCACTCGTTTGACGAGGAAGGGGGTGGATTTTCGGTGGGGCCCCGAGCAGGACAGGGAGTTTGAGACACTCAGACAGCGACTATGTGAGGCTCCAGTCTTGACTCTTCTGGAGGGATTTGAGGATTTTGTGGTGTTCTGTGATGTATCCATCACGGGACAAGGAGCGGTCCTCATGCAGAGGGGACGGGTGATAGCCTAGGCATCGCGGCAGTTGAAGCCGCATGAGACGAGATACCTTACTCATGATCTGGAGTTGGGAGTGGTGGTATTTGTTGGATTAATGTCTAAGTCCATAACTATATTTGGTATGTACTTAACCCGACCCGGTATGGTCCATTTGAGTTGCACTTCACCGGCACAATTTATATGGATAGTCTTTTGAGAATAGTATATTTATGATTTATATTAATATATTATAAGTTCTAATATATTAATATGGAATCATATTATTTAATTAGTATTGATCAAGAATTAATTTAGAATTAATTAAGTGATCAAAAAGAACTAATTAAATATGGACTCTTATATATATGGAATAGGCCAAGTTCATTTAGGTTGGGCTAAGCTTTCATGGATGGTCCATGGAGCTTTTTGATGGGTTTTGAGCATTCTAACACTCCTATCGTGTACATGCAACCCTAGAAACCTTGGATCTATGTTTGACTAAGATACATGCAAATAATTATTTTTCCAAGGTTCTTATCCTAACTAGCATGGCATGGGATACTTGAATCAAATAAGACTAGTAGAATTACATACCTTGTAGTAGTAGTTGTTTGCTTGGAGTTTGAGAGCCTAGCACCAATAATGTGGATGCCTCAAATGGAAGTCACAAATCACCACAAACTTGGAAACTTGAGAGAATAGTCACAAACTTCTTGAAATTGGCCCTCTTGGTTTACACACATCAACTAGTACAATTTCAAGAACCAAAGCCTCCTTTATATAGTGTGGTGGATTAGGGTTACATCCATGTAAACCCTAATACCCATGTCTTTTCATTTCCATGAGATCCATGGGTTAAAGCTCCATGGAGTATCCATGGACTTTCCATGCAAGCCTAGCCCATTCCAAATAAGCATTAGCCCACACTATATAAATACAAGAGCCCATATTTAATTAGTCATACTTTTGATCTCTAAATTAATTCTAAATTAATTATAGATCAATACTAATTAAATAATATGATTTTATATTAATATATTAGGACTTATAATATATTAATAAATCATAACTTATACTATTCTCAAAGGATTATCCACAAATTGTTCGGGTGAAGTGTAACCCAAATGGACCATGCCGGGTCGGGTCAAGTACATACCAAATATAGTTATGGACTTAGACACTATATCCAACAGTCTCCCACTTGGATAAGTCTAATAACTATAGTTGCAAGTATGACTTCAGGAACCGATCAGCAATTGTAGCTCTTTAAACTCTGTTGAACTATGAAGCGTCATTTTAGATAAGTGATCATATAATCCTCTGTTCTAGATATCAGCCGGAAAAATACATGGAACATGGTCTTGCTTATTGTCCAGCATTTGTTTCCCGATTTCCGATTTGTTTGACATAGAACTTAACTGAACACATCAATTTTGTTCTGACCGGGCCCGGTACATAGGTCAAAACAAAATCATCGAAGGGCCCAGATATCGCTTCTAATCCTAGAAGGAACAGATAAACTTCGACTCATATGTTTGCTCTACTACTTGTTGAACTACACACAAAGTCACGGTTTATAACATCGAGTTACCAATGCGTTTTCATGCAATCAATGCATAACCAACTCATAGGCAACAAATCATATCTCTAGGTTTGAAGACTTATATGATATTACCGTCTCACGATCACTCGAGATAAATTCCATGAAGTGATACAAGTGAGCGTGGGTTGAATCCAATACTCAGAACTTATGAGCACTCATGAGTGCTGTAGCCCCGCTTTGTCTAACATCTTAGACCTCTACAAGCCAACCCATGACAGTCTTGATTCATATCCACTTCCAACATATGACCGACCGTGGAGAGTTTGAATAATATGATATAAACCATAACATAATTATTTTGGAATTCAAAACATGCAAAAAGAAATAATAGTAAACGATTGACAAGAGATAGCAACACTTTACTCATAAATAACAACTTTTATTTATCATCAAATGTCAATTACATTTTACAAATTTCAAGATTATCTCACTACGAAAACTAATATCATCCTTCAGCCCAATGCTCCGAGCATGCTGGAGATGCTTAGCCCGAGTCAGTCCCTTCGTGAGGGGATCTGCTGGGTTCTCATCCGATGATACCCTCTTTGCCACGAGGATTCCTTCTTCTATTTGATGTCTGATGAAGTGATATTTTCTGTCAATGTGTCTGGATCTCCCATGATCTCTTGGTTCCTTGGCTAAGGCAACCGCACTATTGCTGTCACAGAAAATCTCCATTGGCTCCTTTATAGCTGGTACAACTCCAAGGTCTCCGATGAAGTTCTTTAGCCATAAAGCCTCCTTTGCTGCCTCGCTTGCTGCTATATACTCTGATTCACAAGTGGAATCAGCCACTGTCTCCTGCTTGGAACTTTTCCAAGTAATTGCCCCTCCGTTTAGAGTAAAGACCCTGCCCGACTGAGAGCGGAAATTATCCCTGTCAGTCTGAAAGCTAGCATCATTGTACCCTACAACTCTCAAGTCCTCACTGCCACCGAGGGTAAGGACCCAGTCTTTAGTCCTCCGTATGTACTTGAGGATATTCTTTACCACAGTCCAGTGTGCCTTGCCAGGGTTCCCCTGATACCTGCTAACCATACTCAAAGCAAAGGCTACATCAGGTCAAGTACACGTCATAGGATACATGATCGATCCTACAGCTGAAGCATAAGGTATTCGACTCATTTCTGCTATCTCAGCCTCAGTACTAGGGCTTTGTGTCTTACTCAATCTGGCGTTACTCTGGATGGGTAACTCTCCTTTCTTGGAGTTATGCATGTTGAACCTTTTCAACACTTTGTCCACATAGGTGCTTTGACTAAGTCCAATTAGTCTTTTACTCCTGTTTCTCAAAATCCTTATCCCTAGGATATAGGAAGCTTCTCCAAGGTCCTTCATAGCGAAACACTTCCCAAGCCAGGACTTTACTTCCTGCAGGGTTGGGATGTCATTTCCTATGAGTAGTATGTCATCCACATACAATACCAAAAAGCTGACTATACTCCCACTAGCCTTGATATAGACACAAGATTCATCTTCACTCCTTGAAAAGCCAAATTCTTTTACTTTCTCATCAAAGCAAAGATTCCATCTGCGAGGTGCATGTTTTAATCCATAAATGGATTTGTCGAGCTTACACACTCTACTGGGGTACTTTGTACTGACAAAACCCTCTGGCTGAAGCATGTAAACATCTTCAGCCAACTTTCCATTAAGGAAAGCGGTTTTGACATCCATTTGCCATATTTCATAATCATGAAATGCACCAATGGCTAACAGAACCCTAATAGACTTAATCTTGGCAACTGGTGAAAAGGTCTCATCATAATCAACTCCCGGAGTTTGAGAATAACCCTTTGCAACCAGTCGTGCCTTATAAGTGTGTACATTACCATCCATGTCGGTCTTCTTCTTGAAGATCCATTTGCACCCAACTATCTTACGATCTGGTACATTGTCAACCAAGTTCCAAACTTGATTGTCATACATGGACTGTATCTCGCTATCCATAGCCTCTTTCCATTTAGCAGCCTCAGGGCCTGCCATGGCTTCCGTGTAGCTGTTAGGCTCATCCAGATTTTCCAGTGTGTTATCACTGATAAGTGTCTCACCTTCTACAGTAATATGGAAACCATAATAATGCTCTGGTGCAGTCCTAACTCTGGTGGAACACCTCAGAGGTATAGATTCTTCAGTCTGCTCAACAGGAGTTTCCTCCTCAGGTTGAGTGCTAGGGTTTGAGGTTCCTTCACCACTTGACTCTTGAATTTCCTCAAGGTCAATTTGCCTCCCACTGTCTCCTTGGCTCATGAATTCTCTCTCTCGAAAGAATCCTCTTCTTGCTACAAAGACCACATTATCATTGGGTCTATAGAAGATGTAACCAAAGGATTTCTGTGGGTAGCCGATGAAAATACACCTTTCGCTTTGGGGTTCGAGCTTATCGTGAGTCTCGCGTCTCACGAAAGCCTCGCAACCCCAAATCTTGATGTGGTCTAGATTGGGAACTTTTCCAGTCCACAAATCGTGAGGTGTTTTGGCAACCTTCTTTGTAGGGACTAGATTAAGGATATGGGCGGCAGTCTCTAAGGCATACCCCCAAAATGAGATTGGTAGCGAAGCTCGACTCATCATGGAACGAACCATGTCCAACAAGGTCCGATTGTGCCTCTCATCTACACCATTCAACTGTGGTGTCCTAGGAGGTGTCAATTGTGAGACAATCCCACATTCCTTAAGATGGTCAAGGAACTCAGTACTAAGATACTCACGACCACTGTCGGATCGAAGCATCTTAATGTTCCTGCCCAACTGATTCTCCACTTCTTGCCCAAACTCTTTGAATTTCTCAAAGGTTTCTGACTTATGCTTGATTAGGTAGACATATCCATATCTACTAAAATCATCAGTAAAAGTCACATAGAACCGATTAGCATCTCTTGTGGCGGTTCTGAAGGGTCCACACACATCCGTGCGTATGAGCTCCAACAAACCTTCACCCATAGCACAAGTGCCAGTAAAAGGTGACTTTGTCATTTTACCAAGCAAACAAGATTCACAACTATCATCTGACTTTAGGTCAAATGACTCCAAGACTCCATCCTTTTGGAGTTGGCCTATGCGTTTCTTGCTTACATGTCCAAGACGACAATGCCATAAGGATGCTTTATCTAAGCTATTGGAAGAGTTAATACACAATACATTATTTCCTAGATTATCTACAACAGATACAGTTTCATACACGCCATCACAAGGTAATGCTTTAAAATAAAGAACATTATTAAAGAAAGCATCAATACTACCATTATTATTATCAGAATAAATGGTAAAACCTTGTTTATACAATGCATGAAAGGAAATAACATTTCTTGCCATTTCTGGCGAATAATAACATTTATTCAAATCTAATGTAAACCCACTATTTAGCACTAAGGAATAAACTCCTATCTTGGTGACAGGTGAAGCTTTCATGTTTCCCATGATCAAGTTTATCTTTCCCTGCTCCACATTCTCACTTCTTTTTAGTCCCTGCAAATCACAACATATGTGAATACCACAACCTGTATCAAGGACCCAAGACTTAGAATGAGGTGAGTTATTAGACAAAATAGTGTATATACCTGCATGGTTGGGTTTTACTTTCCCATCCTTCAAATCTTGCTGGTACTTTGGGCAGTTTCGCTTCCAGTGTGACTTTTCATGGCAATAGAAGCATTCAGCCTCATTAGGGTTAGCAGAAGGAGTGACAAAACCTTTCTTGGTTTTGCTTGAAGAGGAGCCTTCAAGTGTCTTACCCTTGGTACCCTTAGAAGGGTTCTTTCTCTTCTTCCCTTTACCATGCCCGATTGCCAAGACATTGGCCGCAGTTGGAGTCCTTGAAGTTTGCTGAGGGTGACTTCTTCCTTGTTCATGTGATATGCCATGCATAATTGATCATAACACGATGGCAAGGAGTGCAAAATGATGTCCATTGCTAACTCCTCAGGGAAGTTCACATTCAGCTTCAGTAAACGGTCCACATACCTTTGCATTTTCTGCATGTGGCCCGTGATGGGTTCACCATCCTTCATTCGGGTTGTTATCATGGAGGAGATTATTTCATATCGCTCTTGACGAGCACTTTGATGGTAGCGGTCCATCAAGTCCTGGTGCATCTCAAAAGGATAATAGTCCTCATAGGACTTTTGGAGCTCGGCTGTCATGGTGGCCATCATGATGCATGCCACTTTTGTAACATCTCTTTTATGTACCTCATATTCAGCAAGCTCTTCAGGAGTAGCAGTTGGCTCGGGTACCTTCAGCTCCTTGTCGAGAACATATTCTTTGTTCTCATACCGAGTGACCATCCTGATGTTTCTGATCCAATCTGTAAAGTTGGACCCATCAAAGATGACTCTCCCACAAATATTCATGAGAGAGAAGGAGCTAGTAGGGTTTGAGCCAGAAGCATTGTTATTGGAAGACATCTGAAAAGAAGAGGGAATAAATTAGATTAGGTATAGAGATAGTCCTTAACAAAACACCCAAATGTAATATTAAGGCTTGGACCCAACACAATATTTTATAACTTAGAAGAGGGATGCCGTAATCTAAGCTATAAGATATTTGAAGGTAGGTGAATGACGATTCACCAATTTCCACCATGAAAAACGAAATATTTAATTAGGTTTTAATTGGTTTAGAAACTCCTAGATTCTTTGAGATTCATTGAACTTTCTTCAATGGCATGTTTCAATCTCGAGTGTGCCCTTCAAGTTTTGTGACTGGGATGCCGAGGATCACAAAACAAGGTGTGAAGTAACCATGCAAATTACTTGGTACCCTTAATGTATTACCCCTCAATCGATGTGTCGGTTAACCACACACGCTCCATCAATACTATGATAAACATTAAGTCACCCTTTACCTACCTTGTTAAGTTCAAGTTAGTGTGCCGGTTAACCACACACGCTCCACTAACGACTTAAACAAAGTGTAAAGTGTAATTTCATGGATTAGCACCTTATTCACATTTTCCTAAAATAACTAAGATTGGGAATTCAATAAAGTTTAGTTACTTTAGTATTATCATTATACTTTTAATGAGAATTTATAAGTCCTTGTCCTACCCGTTCGACTAACGACCCTCCACCGATCAAGGAAGCGGTGGGTGAGAGTGGATACCCATTAAGTTGCCATTTTATAGGCAACAACCTTATACCCCCCTTATAGACCGGCTTCGTGAATGAGGCGTACTAGCGGTAAGACAACTTGATCTTATACATATATAAATATTATTAAACTTATAATATTATAAAGTATAAGGGTTGAATTATAATTTTAAAATTCTAGGGGTTGGAACTAAAGTTTTTAATATGACTTTACATGTTCCAAAACTTGAGGGCAAGTTTTGTAAACTTTCAAAACTTTTCATTTCTCATAACTTATGAGTTAATGGTTATTAAAAATGAAGACTCTTCATTTTTTGTAACCTATGTGTTCTTTTAATGGTTATTTATAAATGTGACTTTTGGTTATCCATAACTTAAGAACTAGTTATGGACTCCATTAAAACACATAAAGATCAAGAATTAATCTAATCAATTATTAGCACATAATTTCTATAATCTTCTAAACTCATATGTTTATGAATGTTCATATCAAAAATTTCAAGAATCGTAAGAACATATACAAAATTTGAAATTTTGATACGAGCTTTTGAACAAAACTTCGATTTTCAAGTTTTTTTTTTTTTGCATCAAGTATCAAATAAACAAACCAGGCTCTAATACCACTGATGGGTTTTTGAGCATTCTAACACTCCTATGGTGTACATGCAACCCTAGAAACCTTGGATCTATGTTTGACTAAGATACATGAAAATAATTATTTTTCCAAGGTTCTTATCCTAACTAGCATGGCATGGGATACTTGAATCAAATAAGACTAGTAGAATTACTTACCTTGTAGTAGTAGTTGATTGCTTGGAGTTTGAGAGCCTAGCACCAATAATGTGGATGCCTCAAATGGAAGTCACAAATCACCACAAACTTGGAAACTTGAGAGAATAGTCACAAACTTCTTGAAATCGGCCCTCTTGGTTTACACACATCAACTAGTATAATTTCAAGAACCAAAGGCTCCTTTATATAGTGTGGTGGATTAGGGTTACATCCATGTAAACCCTAATACCCATGTCTTTTCATTTCCATGAGATCCATGGGTTAAAGCTCCATGGAGTATCCATGGACTTTCCATACAAGCCTAGCCCATTCCAAATAAGCATTAGCCCACACTATATAAATACAAGAGCCCATATTTAATTAGTCACACTTTTGATCTCTAAATTAATTATAGATCAATACTAATTAAATAATATGATTTTATATTATTATATTAGGACTTATAATATATTAATAAATCATAACTTATACTATTCTCAAACGATTATCCATAAATTGTTCGGGTGAAGTGCAACCCAAATGGACCATGCCGGGTCGGGTCAAGTACATACCAAATATAGTTATGGACTTAGACACTATATCCAACACTTTTAACCCATGGATCCTATGTAAATGAAAGGTCATGGGTATTAGGGTTTACATGGATGTAACCCTAATCCTCCATAATATATAAAGGGGTCCTTGGCTCACAAAATTGGTACAAGTGTGTGAAAATAAGAGTGGGCCGATTTTAGTATGCATACATATTCTCTCAAGTTCTTCCAAGGTGCTTTGGTGATTTGTGATTCCATTTGAGGCTTCCACACTATTGGGGCTAAGCTCTTAAAGCTTGAAGACATCAAGCTACATCAGAAGGTATGTCATCTAACTAGAACTTTGTAGTATAGGTGCTTCATAATATGCTAGTCAGGATGAACCTTGGAATAGTTAATATTTGCATGTATCATAGAGAAAACATAGATCCAAGGTTTATAGGGTTGCATGTACACCATAGGAGTGTTAGAATGCTCAAAACCCAACAGTGGTATCAGAGCCATGGGTTGTTTTCTGTTATATTGATGCAAATGTTTTATTTTCAAGTTGGAAAAAAAAGGAAAAAAAACATGATGTTTGTCAAATTTTAAGATAATTACTTGTTTTTGTGAAAAACTAATTATTTGTAAAATTTGAATCATTTGCTATATGAGTTGAATTAGGTCAAATTTAGTAAAAGATAAAATGATTTGATTATTTTATTACTTTTAAAAGTTTGATCTAAAGAGTTTTTTGAAACCTCCATTAGTTATGGATATGAAAAGGTTTTAAAAAAAATTGATTCAAAGTTTTTTATGGAGTTACAAAACTTGTTCTTAATGTTTTAAAGAATTCCATAACTTGTTCTTAAGTTATGGAATCCAAAAGTTTTCAAGAGTTACAAAACTTGCCCTTAAGTTTTGGAATTTGGAAAAAGTTTTTTTATGATAAAAAAAAGAATTGAATTCTAAAACTCTTGGGTTCATAACTTAAACAATTAATTAAATGGTTTTAATTTTGAATTTAATAATTGGAATTATGATGTTTTTATTGAATAATTCAATTAACTCTTATGGACTTTATTAATAGATAATTAAAGTGTTTAATTAAAAGAGAATTAATAATTCCATAATGACATGGTTTAAATTTAATTAAATTAAGAGTATAGTTTAATTAATAGATTAAACCACCAAGTATTTTAAATGTCTAAAATACACCCTTATACTATTATAATATTAAAAGTTTAATATATTATATGTATAAGAGCAATTCGTCTTACCATTAGTAGGCCTCATTCACGAAGCCGGTCTATAAGGGGGGTATAAGGTTACTACCTATAAAATGGCAGTTTAATGAGTGTCCACTCTCACCCACCGCTTCCTTGACTGGTGGAGGGTCGTTAGCCGAACAGGTAGGACAAGGACTATAATTCTCCCTTAATTAAAAGTATTAATGATAAATACTAAGTAACTAAACCTTTTATTAATTCCCAATCTTAGTTACTTAGGAAAATGTGAATAAGGTGCTAATCCATGAAATTACACTTTGCACTTTGTTTAAACCGTTAGTGGAGCGTGTGTGGTTAACCGGCACACTAACCTGGATTTAACAAAGTAGGCAAAGGGTAACTTAATATTTATCATAGTATCGGTGGAGCTCGTGTGGTTAACCGACACATCGATTGAGGGGTAAATATTAAGGGTACCAAGTATATTTGCATGGTTACTTCACACCTTGTTTTGTAATCCTCGGCATCCCAGTCACAAAACCTGAAGGGCACACTCGAGATTAAAACATGCCATTGAAAATTTCAATGAATCTCAAAAGAATCTAGGAGTTTCAAAACCAATTAAAACCTAATAATACATTTCGTTTATCTTGGTGGAAATTGGTGAATCGTCATTCACCTACCTTCAAATATTTTATAGCTTGGATTACGACATCCCTCTTCCAAGTTATAAAATAGTTTGTTGGGTCCTAGCCTTAATATGTCATATTGGGTGTTATATTAAGGACTTAAATCAACTTTACGTGAATTTCTCCCATTGTTGATGTCTGGTTTAGACAAAAATGATCTTCCCAAACCAAGCTTTCCTAATGAATATGACTTCCCGAGTTTGGCTCATGGAAGTCATACTTCTCTTCCTCCACCTCCTCCAATTATTCTCCCTAACCCAAAAGTTCAAGGTCACTCAAGCCCTAATGGCAAGCAAGGTCTATGTGTGATCACATCTTAGAGATGAAGTCACATATTGACAAGCCGGTAGAGTTGGGTGTCAAAGTCTTGAGAAAGTTGGATGTTCAATCACTTTCTAAGTCACATAGTGAGTTCCTTTGGGACTACTATGAAACAGACTATGACATGAACCTTAATGATCATATCTATTTGCTTGGTGCTGCTGAATCCGCAATGATTTGGAACGATAGTAAAGCAAATTTGATTAGAAGATCAACGTCCCAAAAACTTTATGGACAGTGGCAATGATGACACTGGAAATCCGGAAAACACATTCTCTTCCCAATGGAAAGGGATTGGCCATAGTCAACCCGATTGACCAAATGGTAAAGAGAAAGGCTAAGTCTGAGATAGTCCCATTACCAAAGGGTCCATATGTTTATTTTGCCAAAGGAAGAGGCGTTGATTGCAAAGCTGCCAAATTTACCTAAGGATGTTAAAGTCAATAAGTTTGATTCTACATCAGGTAGAGCCCATTATCTAACTCTGTTAAGTTCTATTCTGAGATCCTCATTACATGATGTGTGACTGGGTCACATGTTGATGTTTTAAGAATCAAAGAATAGAGAGAAATCTTAAAGGAAGTATATGCTGATTCTGATCGCGAAGGTGGATTTCGATCGCATCAGAATTTTGAGCAGTTGCTTAAGAAGTTATGATATATTGCTAAGGAATAGATAACAACAATTTTCCATGTGGATTGTAAGGATAAGTTTTTCCGCAAAGTTTTAAAATAAAAGAAAATTGTTTAATTTTATTTATTTGAAGTATCCTTACAATGGCATTTGTGGAAAATTGTTGCTTATATGAATCCACTGATAGCAATATTGGAAAATGGATTTGATTCTTTCATTTGTGGTAGTGTCTAAATTTACCAAATCAGGAAAGTTCCTCATCACCCAAGTTTCAATTGGACCGAAACTTGGAATCATGCAAGTTGAATAGTATGATGAATGAGAACTTTCAAGCATTGGAAAATCAAGACTAATTAGTTGTTCACATGGATGTGTGAGTCAAGTGAAGGACTAAAGGGATCGAGTACACATTCTTGTGCACTGGTCATGTCCACCACAAAGCTCGTTAAGACTATTTGATTTACTAAAGTTTAGTAAATATGGTTATACTTACAAGTTTAAGTATAATTCTGAAACATTGGAAAAGTCTCAATGTATGGCAGAACGAATGGGAAGAATCAAATTAGGCAGAAAGATAAAAGTTTCTCAAATCTGAAAAGATGGGAGAGTACTTTAGTATCATGTTTGTGATCATCTTAATGATTTAGAAATCATATCACAATTAGTCCTCTAAAGGTCATCTTAGTGCATTCTTATGACTAAGTAGAGGAGTCATGAATTGTTGAAATGGTTAGATCAGGAAGATGAGTCATACTTCGTTCCAAAACAATTCTTAGAGTCATACTCCAAGATTGTAACTTGAGTGACATATCTTAAAGAAAGGTTTAAAACACTTGTCAAATGTAAGAGTAAAAGTGTCCTACTCTTGTACATTTGAAATTGGTAAGTTGTGATGTTTTGGATAAAACAAAGACCAACTAAGGCCAATTGTGTGAAGTGTTTGTCTTGATAAAGAATTTGCACTATCTCTTGAATATTTGGCAAGATAGTCTTACATCTCAAGAGGATAGTGGGAGTCTTAAAGATCCTAAAAAGAATTTCAAGAACTAATCAAGAATAAAACCTGAGGTTCTTCACTAGCATACGACTTGAGGTTTATAACCTATCATGTAGACATATTCTGTGCCCATTCCAGTTAAAGTTGGCTTTGCATAGGAGTTCTGAAAGTTCTCAATTGGTTGCATAACAACTTGGAAGCAATGGCAGGCCCTATACTGCCAGGTGGCAAGAAGTTAAGATTGCATAAGTTCAGTCCATATGAGTTTGGATTTGTCATTATCCTTGTCTTGTGACTATGGTTTTGACGATTCACATGGATAAGAACACATACACCATAAAATCTAAGGGTCCTAAGGTTTCTCTCCGATTCATGAAAATGATGGTGAGGAAACACTTCCACCAAGTAGATTTGAAGCAGATGGCAAAAGGTCTAAACAATTGAGACTATGATTACGGCATCCCTTTTCATAGTTCTGAAATTTTTTAGACACACATGCATGCTATCTAAGGAAAGGTGTATGATTTTGATAAAGTTTTATCAAAGCATCTCGTATCAGAAATCTGAACTTTGGTAAGAAAGTCCATAAAGTATTGATTTCTAGAAGTCCAGCTGATTTCTGAGTACATGTCAAAGCTAGTGGGAGCATAAGTGTTATGCTAATAATCATCATGTTAGTGGGAGCATGATAATTATTGTTAGTGTTGCAAGTTAGCAATGTTAATTATAGAAAACAAAAGTTTCAATTCGTGAGGCTGCAGGGATTGAAAAAGTGGTTTTGCTATAATTAAGAGAGAGGATATACTTCATTTCAGTTCTAAAGGCTTAGATAATATATATATGAATTCCATGTTGGATTGGTTCAACTTAAGGAAATTCTATATATTGCGTTCTCAAAATTCGATTATGATTACGGTATCCCTCTTCATAGTCAAATTTTGAAAACATGGCAAATAAAAATATTGTAGCAAAAGACTGGTCTAGAATCATGTCTTTATGTGAGACATCATGAATCATGTACCATTTGCTTTGGGTACAGGATCGATTGCATGTGCTATAATATTTGTCATTTCTAAATTTTTCCAAATGCCCAGAGGCATTAAGAAGGGAAAAGGTCTAGAATTGGATATGACTAAAATGATTAAGCAATTGTCGAGGACAATCTGAGGTTTACCAAAGATTGGTTGCTCAGGGACAGTTGGAAGTATAGTGCTAATTTTGGAAGGACCATATTGACATATTCTGAAAAGAGGCATCTCTTATTCAGAAGTGATAGTCAAAATGAGAATATGGAGTTGTCTCCATAGGTGGAAGTTATCTGTGTAAGATTAGAAAACTTAATGCAAGAAGCATGTCCAAAGCAATGTACTTTGAATATGAGACTTAGTTTCCATGGAGTTGATCTCCATTGGAATACCTTATAATTACTGTTGACAAGTTTTTGTGACTGTGTACATATTCATTACAGGAGGGTCAGTGCATATAAGTTTAAAATCTAAACAGATTTCGATAAATGATAGGAATTTGAAATTCTCACATTTTTCGATAAGGATTTGGGAGTGTGAAATTAGAATCATTGAAATTATGTTCAATTGGTTTATTTCACAAAGTAAGGATCATAGACAAACATAGAGTGCATACTTGGTGTATGGCAAAGCTATTGTTTAAGAAAAACATAGTGTACATGCTTGGAGCATGGGACAACTAGTGTTTTTAATTCAAGTATAAAGTTGATAAAACCGAAACAATGAATAATGAGTAATCAGTATGGTGATAAATAAAAGTGTTTATTTATATTCATAGGGTTTGATACCATATTTGATTCATTTATTCTTGTGTTTCACTTTGCATGTTTTGACTTCCAGAATAACTAAGTCGCTCTTCCTGAATGATTAAGTTATTCAAACCATCCACAGTCGGTCATATGTTGGAAGTAGATAGGAATCAAGACTGTCATGGGTTGGTTTGTAGAGGTCCAAGTTGGTGGACAAAGTGGTGCTACAACACTCATGAGTGCTCATAAGTTCTGAGTATTGCATTCAACCCGCGCTCATTTGAATCACTTCATGGATTTTATCACGAGTGATCATGAGACGATAATATCTTATATTCTTCAAACCTAGAGATATGAGTTGTTACTATGAGTTGGTTATACATTGATTGCACGAAAACGCATTTGGTAACTCGATGTTATAAAACGTGCCTTTTGTGTATGATTCAACAAGTACTAGAACAAGCCATATGAGTCGAAGTTTATCCATTCCTTTTACCTTCGGGATAAAAGCGACATCTGTGGGCCCCTCGATGATTTAGGGATGACACATGTGAGTGCTTGGCCAAGCCAGGACTGATTTGATTTGTTCAATCAGTCAGTCATCATAAATCGAAAATCGGGAAACAACAAATGGACTGAGAGAATGATTATAATCCATGTCTCAGTCCATATGATATCTATAATGGAGGAATATATGATCCCTTATCTAATGGACAAGTCATTGATAAGGTCAGAGTTCGACAACGGCTTTAAGAGCTACGATTGCCAGTTAGGTTTTGAAGTCATACTCAATAATAGTTTTAGACATATCCAAGTGGGAGACTGTTGGATTAATGTCTAAGTCTATAACTATATTTGGTATGTACTTGACCCGACCCGGCATGGTCCATTTGGGTTGCACTTCACCGGCACAATTTATATGGATAGTCTTTTGAGAATAGTATATTTATGATTTATATTAATATATTATAAGTTCTAATATATTAATATGGAATCATATTATTTAATTAGTATTGATCAAGAATTAATTTAGAATTAATTAAGTGATCAAAAAGAACTAATTAAATATGGACTCTTATATATATGGAATGGGCCAAGTTCATTTAGGTTGGGCTAAGCTTTCATGGATGGTCCATGGAGCTTTTAACCCATGGATCCTATGTAAATGAAAGGTCATGGGTATTAGGGTTTACATGGATGTAACCCTAATCCTCCATAATATATAAAGGGGTCCTTGGCTCACAAAATTGGTACAAGTGTGTGAAAATAAGAGTGGGCCGATTTTAGTGTGCATACATATTCTCTCGAGTTCTTCCAAGGTGTTTTGGTGATTTGTGATTCCATTTGAGGCTTCCACACTATTGGGGCTAAGATCTTAAAGCTTGAAGACATCAAGCTACATCAGAAGGTATGTCATCTAACTAGAACTTTGTAGTATAGGTGCTTCATAATATGCTAGTTAGGATGAACCTTGGAATAGTTAATATTTGCATGTATAATAGAGAAAACATAGATCCAAGGTTTATAGGGTTGCATGTACACCATAGGAGTGTTAGAATGCTCAAAACCCAACAGTATTCACTCTCAAGATTTGGAGACATTACCTCTATGGGGTCCGATGTACCATATACACGAATCACAAGGGCATGAGACACATCATGGATCAGCCGAACCTGAATATGAGGCAGCGCAGGTGGCTGGATGTAGTCAAGGACTACGATTGTGAGATTCTTTACCTCCCCGGTAAAGCGAATGTGATGGCGGATGCTCTGAGCCGCAAGTCAGGTGGGTCTTCCACCCCAACAATGTGTATGAGGATAGCAGTGGATTCTCTGCTTATGGGCTTGATCAGGGAAGCCCATGCTGAGGGTATGCGTCAGGAGAACTGGAAACTCGAGAGGATCAGGGATGAGAACACCCGGTTTGTGCAGGATAGTCGGGGATCATTGACCCGTTGCGGTTGGGTATGGGTTCCGATGTATGGTGGGTTCAGACAGGCTATGTTGGAGGAGGCTGATAAGTCTCGCTTCTCTATTCACCCGGGGGCCACCAAGATGTATCGGGACTTGCGATTGAGTTACTGGTGGCCGTGCATGAAGCGAGAAATCGCTTGGTACGTCGAGAGGTGCTTGACCTGTAGGATGGTCAAGGTCGAGCACCAGAGGCCGAATGGAAAGCTGCAGCCTCTGGAGATTCAAATGTGGAAATAGGAGCAGATCACGATGGACTTCATCACCAAGCTGCCGAGGACGGCAAAGGGGTTCGATGCTATCTGGGTCATCGTGGATCGATTGACCAAGATTGCTCATTTTCTGCCCATTCGGGAGGGCTCATCGGCCGAGAAGCTGGCCGATGTGTATAGACGCGAGATTGTGGCTCGCCATGGGGTTCCGATCTCTATCCTCTCAGACCGTGATGTTCGGTTTACCTCCCGATTTTAGCAGAAGTTCCACGAGGAACTGGGCACACGGCTGCATTTTAGTACAACCTATCATCCACAAACGGACGGCCAGAGTGAGCGGACGATACAGACTCTTGAGGATATGTTGAGAGCGTGCGTTATTGACTTTGGTGGGAGATGGGACTCCTACCTACCACTTTCAGAGTTCTCCTACAACAACAGCTTTCACTCCAGCATTGGTGCTCCACCGTATGAGCTGTTATATGGGCGGAGGTGTTGCACCCCAGTCTGTTGGGGTGAGGTCGGTCACAGGGTGATGGGACGGACTGAGGTAGTCCTACAGACTACCGATATGATTCAGCATATTAGACAGTGGCTGCAGACCGCACAGAGTCGGTAGAAGAGCTACGCTAACCGACGCCGATCTGACTTGGAGTTTTAGGTTGGTGATATGGTACTCCTGAAGGTCTCACCCTTGAAGGATGTGATCCGCTTTAGGAAGAAGGGGAAATTGGGTCCCCAATACATTGGACCGTTTCGGATTATTTCCAAGGTTTGCAAGGTGGCATATAGACTCGAGTTACCAGAGGAGCTTAGTCAGATCCATAGTACCTTCCACCTTTCGCAATTGCGGAAGTGTGTTTTGGATGAGGAGGCGGTGGTGTCATTAGGCGATATTCAGGTCGATGAGCGCCTGAATTATGTCGAGAGGCCGATAGCAGTTCTGGAAAGGAAAGTGAAGGTTCTACGGAACAAGGAAGTACCTTTGGTAAAGGTACAATGGGAGCACTGGAGGGGATCCGAGTGGACTTGGGAGCTGGAGGCTGAGATGCAGGAGCATTATCCATAGTTGTTCACCGCAGCAGACTTCCAGGACGAAGTCTAGTTCAAGTGGGGGAGAATTGTAACGCCCCGACTCTCAGGTATTAATTTTGTGGCTTTAATTTTCAAAAATTGCAAGGTCTACTCCACGAGTTGGATGCCCTGACTCGTCGAGTAGGAGCGGGTTTGGCCACGTGTTAAGTGACCGACTCGTCGAGTCCAAGATAGGACTCGACGAGTAGGAGCTGGGGGAGGAAACCCTAATTTCCGGGGTTTTGCACCCTATTTATAGGATCATTAGCCTCCTTTAGCCCCTTACAGCCTCTTGAGAGTCTAGCAAACCCTAATCCAATTGTGTGCTCCATTCTTGTGTATTTTAAGATTTGGAAGGTGGACCTTAGCGAGAAAAGCTTGGAGAAACAAGTAGCTAGAAGCAAGGAGCGTGTGGGGATCTGAAATCTACCTCAGTTAGCATCTTTTGAAGGTATCAAGTCGTTACCTTGACCTCATTTCCTTCTAGATCTCATTTGGCTAAAGATTGGGCTTTTCTAGCATATTAGGAAGCTATTCTTGGGTATAAGCTAAGATCTGAAGTTGCAACTTCAGATATAAACTCTCTTTGGTCTCTAAGTCTATAAAGCTTCCAGCTTTAGCAAGTATGAACCTCTCCTTAGGTGTAAAACTCCATTACAAGCTTGGTTTTGACATTATAAGTCTTTAGAGCCTTGCATGCACATAAAGTTTGCAACTTTACGTGATAAACATGCCTTGGGAAGCTGGATCTGCAACACAGAACCTTAGAATGGCTTAAAAAACATCTGAATGGATAATGGACTGAAGTGACTCGGCGAGTTGCATGGCCAACTCGGCGAGTCTGATGAAGATTGTCGTGCAAGGAATTCTGCATGGACTCGACGAGTCATATAGGGTTTTCCCGACTTTTGGACACGCATAGACTCGACGAGTAGGTAGGAAACTCAGCGTGTCAGTGAGGGTTTTATGACCTTCTGAACTCTTAAGGAACTCGACGAGTTGCTAGCCGCACTCGACGAGTTGGGTCAACATGAACCGTTGACTTTGACTTGGACCAAGGGTTGACTAGTTTGACCTCTGGGGTATTTTGGTAATTTGGAAATTTATGGAAATGGTTTTATGGTAACTATAGGTGGTGGAGTTTGTGCCGGTGATTCGACAGTTGAGCTTATCACTTCAGTGCGACATTTGTGAGGTGAGTTATCCTCAGAATATCAACAGGGTCTAAGGCACCAACGTCGGCCCTTATCGGATTTGTATCCGGGTTTATTGCATGATATGCTTATTGATTTACATCCTGGTAGTTAGGATGGTGTTATGCTTAGTTACCTGGTTAGGTCGGTATCTTGGTTTTAGGATGTTGCTATGATTGATGATCTGTTAGATCGGTTTTATTGTTATATATGCTAGCGTATGATATTATGTGCACATGTTGTTTGATTCGGGTTAAGTTGAGGCAGACCTGCTTTGTGCTAAAGGCCAACATACCCAGGGCGGGCCGGATAGACTACAGGCCCAGGAGGGCATGTCAGTGAGACTGAAGGCCCGGCGAGCGGTCGGGATAGGCTGTAGGCCCTGCGAGGCGGTCCAGACGTGCCGAAGGATCGGACAACGGTTCAGATAGACTGAAGGCCTGTGAGGCGGTCCAGTCAGGCTGAAGGATCATTATGCATGTTGTTTGTTTATATGTTATTGATATGTTTATGGCTTTGGTATTTTGGGGGTAACTCACTAAGCCTTCGAGCTTACATTTATCGATTATTGTTTCAGGTACTTCTGACGATCGCGGGAAGGCCAAGGCATGATCGTACCGCTCCTCACACTCTATGATTTTATGTTTTGATTCTGGGATACTCTGACAATATACTATTTTGAAATCAAGTTTTGTAATAATCATGGGTTTTGAAATGTTATAAAAAGTTTAAATTTGGCATTATTTTTATGGATGTTACAGGAAGGGTAGTATTTGCTTAATTTGGGTTGAGTTACAAGTTCGTTGAGTTTTGATATGATTTCAGTGCCAGTGGGCGGTAGTGCGAGACCTAAGTGGGGGAGAAGTGGAATTCTCGGGTCGAGTATTTTAGTCGTTGAGGGATCTACCAGTTCGTTGTTTTGAATTGTTGTATTCAGATTAGTTGAGCAGATGTTGATCGAGGGGTCTTTTCCAGAAGCGGTTATGTTCAGTTCCATGTGGGTCTTGATTCTCTGTTTCGAGTCTCAGTGTGTCTTTGACCACTGGTTGTGGGGTTCATCATTCATTGGAGGTCCTTTTGAAGGTTTAATTGTGTTAGCCGAGATTCAGTGGTCGGGTCCCTTGGTCCTTGGGTATGGTTACCCTCAATGGTGGAGAAAGCACTTGTTTCATAGCAGAATCAGGTTTTGGTAACCTTCAGGATCACCTTGGAAGTCTTCACGAGCTAATTGCGTAGTGGTGGAGTTCGTTCATTCTCAATGAAGGATGGGATTTTGTTTCAACTGCTTGTGAGGATGTTCATTGTTATTAGTTTAGGTGTTATTTCGATTATCTCTGGTATTTCTTCTCTCTTGGATGGGATTATGGGTTCCCTAATAATTTGCATGGTTCTTTTGGGTGATAGTTTTCGAATTGGACCAAGAGTGCGGCCATTATCTTATTCTCGGGTCGTGTGCGACCATGTTTCGTGAGGTATTGCTTAGTAGAAATTTTGTGATACTCAGTTGGCGTTTGTGAGGGAGTTGATTAGGCCCCTTCAAGGTAATGGAATGAGGGGGGGTATCTTCAGGCCCAGAGTGTTGTGCGAATGATGCGATGACAACAGTGTCGGTGTGTTATCGGGAGCATTACAGACATGGGTTGAGGGCCAGGGAGGGCATACCAGACTCATGTTGTGGGCTCAGAGGCATTCCAAACCTATGATGAGGACCTTATGGGGCATTCCAATCATAGGCTATGGGCCTAGTGATCATGGTTATTCATTTCTTCTGCTTGTAGCACTTTCGATGTTGACGCGTTGATGGGAGTCAGACGAGTCACAAATCTGTTGGCTAGATAAAGGGAGCATTAAGGGTTATGGGGAGTATCAGTCAGGTATCATAAAGTCTCTGTGGGATGTATGCATTATATTTTCGGTTGTTCGCAAGCTATTATTAAGGTTTTGATTTTCAAGATTGGAAATTGCTTATGAGGTCGCAAATCATAGAGCTCTTTATGATGTACCGAGTGGTTGTTTAGGTGGGGGTAAACCTGAGCCGATAGGAATGGTTGTAACGAATAAATTTTTGGTTGATTCTGGGTGAAGTTCGCATATGGGTTAAGAGATCTATATGTCAAGGCAATAGCTGGAGGGTAATGACATAGTAGAGAGTCAAGGATTATTGAGGTATTAGTACATCATATGGGTTGGTTCTGGGTGAAGTTCGCAATCGATATGTTTTGAGGATCATTTCTTTATGTTTCTAGTAGTGTCTCCAGTCAGGGACTGGGGGTAGATTTATAATTGGATGCTCATCGGTTTTAAGGAAGGGTCTACAAGAAGATATTTTGAGGCACCATTTCCGAGTGGGCTTTTGGTGAAAACTCGCGTTGGGAATCGCGAGTGTATCCATGCAAGGTCTGTATTCAGGAAAGATGTGGGTTAAGAGATCTATATGTCAAGGCAATAGCTGGAGGGTTCAAGATTTAGTTTATGTGTTTGTGCTCCAGTATGGTTCTACCTTTGTGAAGGTCAGGCAAGTGATGAGGTTTCAGGCTCATAGTAGCAGTGTATCGATTCGACAATTGAGGACGTCATTACTTTGTATCTCGTTGTGTTCATGGAATCGTCATCATCAGGATTTGAATAGATATATTGATGAATAAGTGTCATGCCTTTTGACTTAGCAACTGGGCAGGAATCCAGTATTTTGGATAGTTGGTAGACAAGTTGGGATCAGGGAGGTCTCAACTGCTTTTGGAAAGCAGTTAGAAGGCAACACGATGTTTGGGTAGTATTAGCAATCTGCGATTCGTGTGGGCAGAGTAGCTTGTTGTTTGGCAAAGGCTAAGTCATTTGCATTTTGGATTATCTGAGCTTTTTGTCAAGCATAAGTGTTCTACAGCGATAATTGGTCTGCAATTCTATTTTCTTGTGGAATCTGAATGGTAGTGGTTTAGTGTGGGCGGTCTGCCAGAAAGTCAGTGTTGGATTAGGTGTCTAAGCTCGTAACTATTTTGGTATGTACTTGACCCGATTATGAGCATGGTCCTTTTGGGTTGCCTTCACCTTAGCAACTGATAGGATGACTTATGGAGAAAGAGGATTAATTATGATTTATTAATATATTATGTGAATAATATATTAAAAGAGAAATCATGTTGGTTAATTAATATTGATCAAGAATTAATTTTGAACTAATTTAGTGATAAAAAAAGATTAATTAAATCAAGGGGACTGATACTGTAATTATAAGATAATCGCAATTGGGCAGATGGATCACCTTGGAATAAAGGTTGGACGAATTCTATGGGAAGCCCATAAGGAATTCGTCCAAGGGATATTCTAGAAGGAGTCTGTGGGTTGCTTAAGGCTTAAGCAGTCATATTAGGGTTTCCACCTAAAAACCTTAGCAGCCACAAATATAAATAGACCCCTAACATAAGTATTTCGGCCTTATGCTTCTTGATGTTTCCCTAACCGATTTCCTCCCCTCTCGTAAGTCATCTTGTTGCTAGTGGTGCTCGTGACTCCATTTGAGGTGCAACATTTGAGGCACTAGGCTTTTAGAAGTCAAGATCAAGAAGGATTGTGATTCTTATTGCTACATAACAATCAAGGTAATGTTTCTAACCCTAATCATATGTCAATTTCAAATTATATGCTAGTCCATAGGGTTATTGCTTTGGTATTCAATGTTATATGTTCAAATTAGAAAAACCTAGATCAAAGCAATTAGGGTTGCATGTACACCATGGGAATGATGTTATGCTCATAACCCAACAGGGGTATCAGAGCCCAGGTCGCTTTTCTTGTTGAATAGATGAAAAAGTGAACTGCCAAAGGATCAAAAAAATTGAAATTTGCTGTCTGACAGGTCCGACTCGGCGAGTCCATCAGTGGACTCGGTGAGTTACATGAACTCGGCGAGTCGAAGGTTCTGTTGCCGAGAATTTCGATTTTCTGGCCAGATTTTGATGAAGATAACTACCAAAACTCATTTTTCTTGCCTAAAATCGATTTTTTATGAATGGTATGGTTATCCTTATCAAAATTAATAGATTTGGTTAAATATGGATAATATAGGATTATTTTGATTCAAATATTTAACCTAGTAGGTTGAAAAGTTTCAAATTACACCCTTTAGGTTTTGTAGTTTAAATTTGAAATTAAAAGTTTTAGTTTTTGAAATTTAAATAGTTAAACCCTAATATTTTGAAAGGTTTCAAAATTTGTCCTCAAGTTTTGGTACTTAAAATTTAATTAAAAGGTATTAATTTTGAAATATTAAATTCTAGAACCCTAGTATTTTGAAAAGTTCAAATTACACCATTATGGTTTTATTAATTTCATTAAGAGTTTAATTAAAAGAGATAATTAATAAATCCATAATTATATGGTTTAAGATTAATCAAATTAAAAGTTTAATAAATATATATATATATATATATATATATATATATATATATATATATATATATATATGTGTGTGTGTGTGTTAGTATTACTGTTAGTCGGCCTCATTCACGAAGCTGGTCTATAAGGGGTGTTTATGGAAGCGGCCTGTAAAATGACCGTCATTGGGTATCCACTCTTACCCACCGCACTCTTGACTAGTGGAGGGTCGTTAGCCGAACGGGTAGGATAGGACACAAACCTTCCATTATAAGTATAATGAAATACGAAGTAACTAAACACTTATAAATTCCCAAATCCTAGTTACTTTAGGAAAAATGTGGAGTTGGTGCTAATCTATGAAATTGCACATTGCACCTAGTTGATTGTTAGTGGAGCGTGTGTGGTTAACCGGCACACTAATATGGGACCAATGAAGGATGGCAATGGGTAGCTCGTAGATTATCATAGATCAATGGAGCGTGTGTGGTTAACCGGCACGTTGATTAGGTGATTGACATCTTCGAGAGTACTAAGCTAATTTGCATGATTATCCACACCTTGTTTGTGATCCTCGGCATCCCAATCACAAACATGAAGAGCATAATCGAGATTAAACACACCATTGAAAAGTTCAATGAATCTCAAAATATCTAGGAGTTTCAATTCATTTAAAACCTAATTTTTCATTTCGTTTTTCATTGTGGATCTTATGTGTATGGAACATCATTTAAAACCTAATCGTCATTTACCTACCTTTAAATATTCTGCAACTGGATTACGGCATCCCTCTTCCGAGTTGTAGAATATTGTGTTGGGTCCTAGCCTTAATATTTCATTTGGGTTTATATTAAGGATCCAATCAAGTAACTTGAATTTCTCTCGTTTTGTATATGTCAAATTCTAACAACTATGGTCTTCCTGAATCCTTTGGAAAAAGTTTTCCAGATGAAGATGATGTTCCACGATTGGATTGTGGAAATGGAAATCATGCTTCACTTCCTCCACCTCCTCTAATAGTTCTCCCTGACCCACGTGTTTGAAGACTTGAAAAGTTCAAGGTCACTCAAGCCCTATTGGCAAGCAAACACGAAGATGGAAAGTAATATGTGCTCACGTCCTAGAGATGAAGTTGCACATTGACAAGTTGGAAATGTTGGGTTTCGAAATCTCAAGGAAGTTGGATGTTGAATTGGTTATTCAATCACTTCCTAAGTCGTATAGTGAGTTCATTGATGATTACTATATGAAAGACCACGACGTGACCCTCATTGATCTTACCTTTTTGCTTATTGTTGTTCAATCAGCAATGATTTGGCGCACTGGTAAAGAACATTTGACTAGTGGATAAACCTCCCAAACTTCCATGGACATAGGCAATGGTAACGATAGTCCAAAAAGGATTTTTTCTTAGGGGAAGAAATTTGTCATGGTCAAAAAGTTCGACCATAAGAGAAAGGCAAATTCTGAGATTGTCCCTTGTGCCATTCCCAAAGAGTTTGTGTGTTTCTACTGCCAAGAGAAGGGGCATTGGTTACGAAGCTTCCCTAACTACCTGAGAGATCTAAAAGATGGGAGAGTCAAGATTTATGACTCTGCTTCAGGATCGAAGAAAAGAAAGGAAGCTTAAAAGAAGAGTGAGCTGATTCTGATCACAAAGAAATGGATTTTGATAGCATGGTTTGAAGATCGGGTTTTTGAGCTATTGTTTAAGAGTTAGCATAGATTGCTTAGAAATGTTTAGGAACATAGTTTTCATTTGTAATTGCATGGTAAGGATAAGCTTTTCTGCACTTTTATAAATAAAATAAATTTTATCTTATTTATATATCCTTGCAATGCCATTTGTGAAAATTGATGTTTGTATGTTTCTATTGTTAGCAATATTGAAATGGATGTGATTCTTTATTATGTTATTTGTGGTAATGTCGGAAATTTACCAAATAAGGAATGATTCTCATCACCCAAGTTTCAATTGGAGAGAAACTTGGAATCATACAACTTGTTTTGTGTAATGAATGAGAACCTTCGTATTTGGGAAATTTTGACTAATTCCTTGTTCACATAAGTATGTCAAGTGAAGGACTAGGGGATCTAGTACGCATTGTTGTGCACTAGGCCAGGTCCACCACAAAGAACGATAAGAATATTCGTCATGATTTGCTAAAAGTTTAGTAAATGTGGTTATTCTTAGAATATTAAGTATGATTCTGAATCATTGGAAAAATTTTAATGAAAAGCAGAACGAATAAAAAGAATCAATTAGGCAGAAAGATAAAAGTTTCTCCAATCTGAAGAGATGGGAGAGTACTTAAGTATTGTGTTTTATGATTAACTTAGTGATTATGAAACCGTATCACAATTGATCCTCTAAGGACACCTTAGTGCACTAGTATGGCTAAGAAGAGGAATTAGAAATTGTTGAAATGGTTTAATCAAAAGGTGAATCATACTTCCTTCCAAAATCAAGTCTTAGAGTCGTACTCCAGGATTGTGACTTAAATCAAGTCTTAGAGTCATACTCCAAGATTGTGACTTGAGTGACATCATCTTAAGAAGGTTTATAACACTCATCAAAAGTGGAGTAGAAATGTTTCTTACTCTCGCACATTTGAAATTGGTAAGTTGTGATGTCTTGAATAAGACAAAGACCAACTAAGATCAATTGTGTAAAGTGTCAGTCTTGATAAGAATCCGCACTAACTCTTGAATATTTGTTTGTCAAGAAATGATTATTGACAAGAGAATCTTATATCTGAATAGGTCAGTGGGAGTCTTAAAGATCTTGAAAAAGATTTCAAGAACTAATCAAGAGTTAACCTATTGTTTTACAGTAGCACACGACTTGAGGATTGTAACCTATCGTGTTGACGTATTCTTCTTTCTGTGCTATTCCAGTTATGTTGAATATGCGTGTGAGTTATATGAGTTCTCATTTTATTGCATAAAGCAAAGCACCTTGATCAATGGAAAGTACATTCATCTGTAAGGGTGATCTGCTAAACAACTTGGAAGCAATGGTAAGACCTTGTGCTACCAGGTGGCAAGAAATTAAAATTGAACAAGTTCAGTCCATATGAGTTTGGATTTGTCACAACCTTGTCTTATGATTATGGTTATGACAAATTCACATGGAGAGGAACACATACACCATAAGATCTAAGTGATAAGGTTTCTCTCCGCTTCATGAAAATGATTATGAGGAAAAGCTTTCACTAGGAAGATTTTAAGGAGATAGAGATTGTGTAAATTGCATACTCAAATTCGATTATGATTACGACATCCCTCTTCATAGTTTGAATTGTGAGATTTGGCAATTAGTCTGAATATTTGGGACTTATTGATATAAGTTCTGAAATAGTTTAGACACACATATGAGCTTTCTAATAAAAGGTGTATGAACTTAGATAAAGTATTATGGAAGCATCTCATATCAGAAATACGAACTTTTGTTAAGGAAGTCAATAAGTATTGATTTCTAGAAGTAAAAATGATTTCTAAATACATGGTAAAGCTAGTGGGAGCATAAGTGTTATGTTGGTAAGGAAATAATTATCATGTTAGTGGGAGCATGATTATTATGTTAAGTGTTGCAAGATAGCAATATTAATTATAGAAAACAAAAGTTTCAATTCGCAAAGTTGCAGAGGTTGAAAAGGTTTTTTTGCTATAATTAAGGGAGAGAATATTATACTTCATTTCAAATCTAAAAGCTTAGATTGAGAAATTTGAATCAAATTTAGTCAAAGGACATATATAAATGTTATGTTGAAAAGATTCAACATAAGAAAATTCTATATATGGAAATATTATAGCAAGAGACTGGGAAAGTACCGTGTCTTTATGTAAGACATTATGTATCGTATCCCATAGGCTTCGGGTATAGGATCGATTGCATATGCTGTAATATTCAACCGTTCTGTCTATTCCAAATGCCCAGGGTGTTAAGAGGGAAAAGGACAAGAATCAGATATGACTAAAGTAAATTAAACAACTGTCAAGTACAATCTAAGGTTCGCCAAGGATTGGTCACTTGTGGGCAGTTAGAATTATAATATTGGACGGAACTTATCGACATTATTATGAATAGATAGGATTCTGTTTAGAATGAGTTGTCATATGTCAAAAATGGAAATGTTTCCATAATGGGAGTTGGATATTAAGAATCTATGTAGATTAGAAACTTTTATGCAAGAAGGATGTTCAAAGGAATGTACTTTGAATTTGAGACTTCATATCTATGGAGTTGTCTTGTAACAATCTCCAATAGAGCACTTTGTAATTTCAATGGTAAAGTCTTGGTGACTTTGGAGCTATGACATTACAAAAGGATCATTGCATAAAATGTTAGAATCTAACATATTCTACTAGTAGCAAGAATTTGGTATTCTTACACTTGTGATAAGGATTGGGAATTGTGAAATGAGCGTAATTGGAAATGTGTTCAATTGATCTATTTCACAAAGTAAGGACCATAGGTAAACATAGTGTGCACGCTTGGAGCATGGGATAACTATTGTTTTTCAATTCAAGTGTTAAGTTGATTATCCGAAACATTATACAATGGATAATATGTAATCGATATGGTGATTAAATAAATGGTGTTTTATATATACTCAAAAGCTTGAGACCATATTGGATTTGATTATTCTTGTGTTTCACTTCGCATGTTTTGACTTCCCGAATAATAAGATTATTCAAACCATCCACAGTCGATAATACTTTGGAAGTAGGTAATGAGGTAAGACTGTCATGAATCCGACTGCAGATTGTCGAAAGCGTTTTAGACATAGCAAAAGTCTGCTGCAGTGTTCATGAGTGCTCCTGAAATAAGATTTGAGTATTGGATTAAACCCACACTTACTTGAATCACTTCATGGATTTTATTACGAGCGATTAGTGAGACGATAATATCTTATATTCTTGAAACGAAGACATGTGAGTTGTAGTTTGCAAGTCGGTTGCACATTGACATTTGTAAATGCACCAGTAACTTGGGGCTATAAAACAAATTGTTGTGTGTGATTTGATGAGTAAGTACAAGCGAGCATTTGAGTCGAAGTTTATCCGTTCCTTTTACCCTAAGAGGGATAAAAGCGATATCTGTGGGCCCCTCGATGATTTAGTGATGATACCCTAAGCGCTTGGCCAAGCTTGGACTAAGTTGATGTGTTCAATTCTAGTCTGTTGTCAGTCGTCATAAATCGGAAATCAGGAAACAACACATAGACAGAGAGAATGATTATAATCCACGTATCATGTCTATACGATATCCAGAATGGAGGAGTATATAATCCCTTATCTAAAGGACGCGTTGCTGATAAGATTAGAGTTTGACAACGGCTTTTGAAAGCTATGATTGCTAATCAGGTTCTGAAGTCGTACTTGCAAAATAATTATTAGACTTATCCAAGTGCAAGACTGTTGGATTAGGTGTCTAAGCCCATAACTATTTTGGTATGTACTTGACCCGATTATGAACGTGGTCCTTTTGGGTTGCCTTCACATTAGCAACTGATAGGATGAATTATGGAGAAAGAGGATTAACTATGATTTATTAATATATTATGTGAATAATATATTAAAAGAGAAATCATATTGTTTAATTAATATTGATCAAGAATTAATTTAGAATCAATTTTGTGATCAAAAGAGATTAATTAAATCAAGGGGACTGATACTGTAATTATAAGATAAGTGCAATTGGGCTGATGGATCACCTTGGAATAAAGGTTAGACAAATTCTATAGGAAGCCCATAAGGAATTCGTCCAAGGGATATTCTAGAAGGAGTTCATGGGTTGCTTAAGGCTTAAGCAGTCATATTACGGTTTCCACCTAAAAACCCTAGCAGCCACAAGTATAAATAGACCCCCTTACATAAGGATTTCGGCCTTATGCTTCTTGATGTTGCCCTAGCCGATTTCCTCCCCTCTCCTAAGTCATCTTGTTGCTAGTGGTGTTTGTGACTCCATTAGAGGTGCAACATTTGAGGCACTAGGCTTTCAGAAATCAAGATCAAGAAGGATTGTGATTGTTATTGCTACATTACAATCAAGGTAATGTTTCTAACCCTAATCATATGTCAATTTCGAATTATATGCTAGTTCATAGGGTTATTGCTTTGGTATTCAATATTGTATGTTCAAATTAGAAAAACCTAGATCAAAGCAATTAGGGTTGCATGTACACCATAGGAATGATGTTATGCTCATAACCCAACAGTCAGACCATATCGAGACTTCAGATTTCAGATTGAATAGGGGTGGCTATTTTGCAAGGGATTATGGTCGGGTGGTGAGAGGATTCGTTTGTGTTCGGGTTGGAGAGCCCTGCTAGGGTTGGTTTAAGCTGCCTTAAGATGGTAATGGTATGTTCAAGGTTATAGTTATATCCCTCGGGTCATTGAGCGTGCCAAGGATGGCAAGGACTGATTTCGAGGACGAAATCGAATTTAAGTGGGGCAGAGTTGTAACACTCGGTTTCGAATTTCTTCATTATCCGGGGCCATGGACGATCATCTGTCATCATAAGGCTAATGGCCTTTGGGAAGAAAGGCTTATACCCATTTGAATGTGGGAAATGTTGGTTATATGATGAAAGGGTCCGGTTTGTACTTTAGATCCCAGGGGTATCAATAAAGGCATTCGGTTGGTTTTCAGGCTAAATAAAGTTTGTTGAAGTGTAGAGCTTCTCGTCACCTTTCCGTGGATACAAAGAACGTTAAAATCGGAGTTAGAATGAAGAAGTTATGACCGTTTGAAGTTTGGGTAGTTTTAGGCCAAGCGGAGTACGTTGGACGTACAAGGAAGTGTACGTTGGGCGTACTTAGAGAATCATGAGTATGTTGGGCATACACAATCAGTGCCAAACCCTATTTTCGTGGTTTGATTCCTATTTAAGCTCCTTAACTCCCCCAAACCTACTCCATGCTCAGCCTCCACCCCTCTAACACCCCTTCAATGATACCCTAACCCTAGTTGAGCCTTGTATGATAAAAGAAGGTGTTTTTGAGTTCTTTGGAGTATGCATGGTGCACCTTGGAGAAGAAGGAACTTCTTGGAGAAGTGTTGGTTTCATTGGAGCTTGTAGATCTGGACTTTGTTCACCTTGATCTATCTTCTGGAGGTATAAAGTTTGAATCTTGATGATGCATGTGTTAGATCTAACTAGTGCATAAAGTTTAGATCTTGGAAGTTTGTGACCTTGTTATGGATAAAGTTGGAAACTTTATCCATTTAAACATCATTTTGATTCAGATCTGAAAGTTGGTGACTTGTACTTAATGGATTAAGTTGAAAAAGATGATCTTTTGGGTCCCTTTGACACTTAAAGACTAGATCTTGTTTATTGGGACCATTCTAGTGGATAAAGTTGGAAACTTTATCCATTATAAAGCTATTATGAACTATAATAATGTGATCTTGGCCTTTCTATCCCTTCCATGCAAAAGTTGTGATGTCTTTGAAGGGTTTTAAGCATTCTAACACTCCTATGGTATACATGCAACCCTAGAAACCTTGGATCTATGTTTTACTAAGATACATGCAAATTTGCTTTTCGAAGGTTCTTAACCTAACTAGCATGGCATGGGGAACTTTGAAACATAATAAGCTAGTAGAGTTACATAGCTTTTAGTAGTGCTTGATTGCTTGGAGTTTGAGAGCCTAGCACCAATAATGTGGATGCCTCAAATGGAAGTCACAAATCACCACAAACCTTGGAAACTTGAGAGAATAGTAGAACACTTCTAGAAATCGGCCACCCTTAGTTCTCACACACAAAACTAGTGCCAAATCAAGTGCCAAGGACTCCTTTATATAGTATGGTGGATTAGGGTTACATCCATGTAAACCCTAATACCCATGACCTTTCATTTCCATGAGATCCATGGGTTAAAGCTCCATGGACTTTCCATGCAAGCCTAGCCCATTCTTAATGAGCATTAGCCCATACTGTATAAATACAAGAGTCCATATTTAATTAGTTACCTTTTTTATCACCAAATTAATTCTAAATTAATTTTAGATCAATACTATTTAAATAATATGATTTCATATTAATATATTAGAACTTATAATATATTAATAAATCAAAACTTATACTATTCTCAAAAGATTATCCATATAAATTGTTCAGGTGAAGTGCAACCCAAATGGACCATGCCGGGTCGGGTCAAGTACATTTCAAATATAGTTATGGACTTAGACACCATATCCAACAGTCTTATTGGGTTAAGAACTTAGGGTTTTAGACATTAAGCACTTTATAACCATGAAAAGTCATAAAGTTGGAAACTTTATGACTTAGAACATCATCCTAGGCTTGGATCTGAGTTTTGGATGTAAGAACTTAATGGAATAAGCTCTTAATGGAGTTTGGGACTTGTGAGGGTACGCCCCGCGTACCTCTAGAGTACGCACCGCATACGCACCCTGAGTTGACTCGGTCGGGTTGACTCATATGGGTTGACTCAGTTGACCTAGTTGGTTTGACCAGTTGATATTAACAAGTTGACTTTGACAAGTTTGAACAAGTTTGACCTTGAGGGTATTTTGAGTATTTTGGGATATTGATTTTGATTGGTCACTTGGAGAAATATGTGTCGGTCGGAGCTGAGCTTCGGAGTCGAGACCTCATCAGTTTCAGTTCAGTTTGTGAGGTGAGTTTTCCTCCCTGTACTTATGGGTCTAAGGCACCAAGGCCGACCCATTGGTTTGAGAATTAGATATTCGTTGATATGCTGAGTATGGATAAATAGGCATGCTAGATATGATATGCTAGTCTGGTACGCCAGTAGGACTACCTATGATATTGTCTGATTATCTGTATATGATATTATCTGTTATATGTCAACATATTGTGTGGGTTGGGTTGAGGTTGTATTGCTCCGTTTTGTAGCCAACAAACCATGGAGCATACCAGATATGAGCTGAGGGCCAGGGCGGGCATGCCAGACTCATACTAAGGGCTCATGAGCATTCCAGGTACAAGCTGAGGGCCGGAAGGGCATGTCAGACATTCTACTGAGGTCTAATCATTGGTATTCCAATCCAAGGACTGAGGGAGCAAGCCAGACATAAGTTGTGGGCCCGAGGGCAAGCCAGACTTATGTTGTGGGATCGAGAGCAAGCCAGATATGAGTTGTGGGCCGGATAGGCAAGCCAGACTCATATTGTGGGCTCAAGGGGTAATCTTGTCTTTTAGTTGTGGACCCAATACATGCTATTATTTGTATATGTTATTCACTTGTGTGTTGGTACTTTGGGGGAAACTCACTAAGCTTTGTGCTTACAGTTTTGTTTATGGTTTCAGGTGCTTTAGTTGATTCGTGGCAAGGCAAAGGCGTGACCGTACACATCCTTGGATTTACAATAGATTGGATCTTGGGGGACTATGATTTGAAATCATGTTTTGTAAACAATGGTTTTGTAAACACTTTTATTAGTAAATGGGTTGTTTTGAAAATTTAAATTTGTTGAAATTTTTGGGATGTTACACCCTGCTCAACTTTTATGAATAGCATTGTATGTATTCGTTACTCTGCCCAACTTTTATAGGCATTGTAACCGGTGTTTACTCTACCCGTTTATTTAGAACAATATAATTATGTATATAAATATAATTATACAATAAAACATTTGAAAGGGGAAACGTCTTCAAATAAATAACTTGGGGTGCACCGAAAATATATATATATATATATATATATATATATATATATATATATATATATATATATATATATATACACAACAACAACGCACTAGAATCCTTTTTCCTACTTTAATGGCTAAACAAAACAGATGTTAAATGAGACAACAATTCATCACCTTAGTTAATTAATTTTAGCTAAAACTTCGTCTTGTAATCGTTAATCTTAAAAGAGTGGGAGAGTTATCTATAGATCTATACGGGGTAGACACCCCCACCTGCGGTTCCTAGCTACAACCATAGCAGTCAAGTCAAAACATGATTAAATGTATAAAGTTTTACGATGTCCGATGAAGCGTTGTGTGGGGGCACAATCTTACGTCAATAGCTCAATTATTGAAACTCATTGTAATATTGTCCATGAGCCTTATAGAAAGTAGAGAAAATACAACTAAATAGGGAAACATTTAATAGAAACAGTCGTATACACATACATTATTTCTACTACGAACAATAATAGAAACACAAAAAATGAAATAGTTCGTATATATGGTAAAATACAACTTTTGGTATCAAGTACCCTTTTTATAAAGATACTTTTTGTATAAAAATACATCAATATTGGAGTTTAAAAAACTTAAATACAACTAAATAAAGTAAGTATAAAAAGTATTTTCAAGATAAATTGTTTCAAACCTATGAGGTCACCAATATTATATTGACGTTTTCAAAACTGCATGTATTCCTAGGAAACCAAGAGATGAAACTTTATACTCCTTGAAGCAACTGTTGATCGATGGAACCACTGGAAGCTCGTTATTTTTATCATGTTTTATAATGCCTAAACGTTAAGGCACCGATTCTATTTAAATTCCTAGTGTTATAAAATATACTTTGATGTAATATTTATTCCATAATGCAAGTGATATTTGTGTTATATATATATATATATATATATATATATATATATATATATATATATATATATATATATATATATATATATATGATTTTGTACTGTTCAATGTATGTTCAATATCCGTGATCCAATATCGAACGTCGCACAACCCGACATTTTCGCCGCCAACCGGAGGTGTGACAAATTGGTATATTGGTATCAGAGCCATTGGCTATAGCGAACTAGTACTTTATTAGGAAATTACGAGTATAGCCTTGGGCTTATACTACGATTAGGTTTATCCCTTAAGCCTAATAATGAATAATTTTATTATTAATTGCACTACTGATTGACTACTTACAGGAGAGGTGTCAAGAACGGATTTGTCGCCGTGGGTTGCTGGATTATGAACGAATATATGCTAAAATGGTGCTGACCTGCTACTTTTCCTCCTTAGATGATCCTTACTTGATAATCTTGAAGTACAAAACATGAATTAATAAAAAACACAAACAAACTTCATATATAGAGTTATATAAAAAAAACTCAGATCGTCGATGAGAAAACACCTATATATAGATAACATACAACAAAACCCATAGAAACCCAAACTCAAGAGTTTAGGTCAAATACAATATTTGAGTTTAGCATAATATATGGGCCGAACCATAACTAGGCATACACTGCACACCTATGCTTAATTATGGTTTGACCAATATACAACTAAACATAGATATTGTAGTTGATAGACTAAATGCTCGAGAATTCCATAGAGCTTCAAACCACTACAAATCAAACCATTGATTCTAACAAGGATGAGGCTTAGGATCCACAAGATCATCGCACGAGTATGGTAGATCTTGGAGACAGAGAAACGATACCATTTCTAGAGAAAGATCAGGTTGTGCCACACTCTCTTGAGCCCAAGGATATCCATTTTCCGAAAGTTCCTTTGCCTCTATCTCCTTTAACCCTAACATGGAACCATACAATGAGGACGATTCCTCATAAACAACTGAAGAGCTAACTGTGTCATCATATGAGCCTTCCAACGACCCCTTCGATCCCTCCGAAGAGGATGATACCGCTAAGAAGGGAAGACGAATGCTAGGAGTATAAGGATGATGAGACTAGGAGTGACAGTGAACATGCTAAAGAAGAAGCCAAATAAGAGGTAGAAGAGATAGAACTCGTCAATACGGAGGAGACTCTGCTACCTATCCGTCCCCTTGAGACATCATGTAATCTTGCCATACTTATCATAACCAGTAATATCACGCCCACTAGATCCACACTGTCAACAATAAACTTTTGAAAGAAACACCACGTAGCTATCCAACAGTTTCCAGACACAAGTTACAGAGCAAAGGACAACCACCATAGAGGCTAGTGCCTATGCAACTGAGATAAGAGCGTACTCCATTCAATAACAACTCTTTGACCTAGTTTCTTCACTGGATATCGTCTTTGAGTTATGACTAGAATTATACAAAATATATCGTACAAACCAAACAACCTAAAACACGTCAAACACAACAAACATAAAAAAGATAAACGTATCAAAAATAATCATTCTCGTCATCATCGTCGTCACCCTGTTGTGTCCGCAATGGACCAACCCCATGTTATGACTACGAAAATAGCGGACAATCAACCCCATGTTAGCTAAGTGGTCTACCCAGAACACCAACTACCTACTATTTCCCATCTCAAACTCACGTTGACCCCTAAGAGAGTTTCAATGCGCCGAGCCAAATAACTATGATCAATTTCAGACTCCGACCCCCATTGTACCGCTATTGGAGCATATTTGGTCGCTACCTGCGACCACGATGCACTAGAAATCCTGAGGAAACAATAAAACTAATTAAATCAAACCAAAATTTTGTATGGGTAAAGAATGCACACCACACAGAAGCATAACACGCACCAAGAAGGTGCGCCACGCGCTCCAAGAACAACAAAGCGTTGTTCCGATTTAAACCCAAATTTCACCTAATTTTGATATACTGAAGCTTAGGGTTTTTCAATCGGTAGGTAAACAAATAGTATTTATGTTCAATTTAAGAAAATACAATGAGAAACCAACGGATATGAACAAAAACCCTAAATTACTGCCCTATTCGTAAAAGTCTGATTCGAAGCAATTTGGGTATGTGCTGCAGAAATTCAGATTAAGGGCTTGATAATCGGGTTACCTACAAAAGATTAATCCAATTAATTTCAAAGAATACGGATTAAAACAACAAAACCCACCAAATTTTTCATAATCCATAATTTTATTTAAACCCAAAACTATAAATCAAGCATATAGTGAGATAAAACGAGTAAAGATCAATTACCTTATAAGTAGTTTACCCCCGAAAATTGAAAAGGAGTCAAACAAATAAGAGAAACGTTGTATATTTGTATCCAAATTTAGAAAAGAAAACTGGATTCTTAAAGCATGGGGTACCGCATGAAGTTGGACACACATTATATCATTGATCTAGTGAAAATCCACAACGCGCCCACGTCTTGTGTGTCACATATTGTTCAGTTTCATGATTTTGACACTTTTTGCCCTGTTAACTCCATGTGTTTCCTGCTACACCCCAAGATCAATGTTACCTAAACACCCACCGTTTGTGTCGTAAGAGTATTAGTGTGTCAAGTGTTACAGGATGAAAAATGGATAGCAAGATACACACACTTACAACTTGTATAAGTGATTCCCGTTGATAATACAAAAGTATGGAATATGTATTCGTCTTCATTCCAACTAGCATCAGGATGTCCCAAGATCTCCTAAGAAATAGTAGGTTCTATTCGCACCCCAATTGGTGATTTTCCATTAGACACGCCACTTAAAGGATTATCTAAACGTTTTAAAAGTGTGAAGACCAACAAGAAGATTGGTTACTAAAGCACTAGTTGGTTGGATACTAATTAGGTCATCACCTAGACAATCCAACCCACCACATCTTTGCCCATCAGCTAGAAAACCCCCAAAAAACAGTTATAATCTATTCGTGAAACCTAGATGTCAGAAGAAACACATTGAGTAGAATAATATAAGCTTAAAATTCAATAATTTAAGTTATTAGGGTTTCGGAAAAATCCTTTTAAAAATTATAACTTATGATATCGATCCAACTAGCACATACATAGTATTATACTTTCTGTTATAGGATGAAACCATGTCAACACCAACATCAGGATTAGCACCAGTAGACTCACCGACCATTAAAATGATGATGAAGCAACATATCTTTGATGCTTTGCTAGCTTACGAAGCTAACAGAAGCAACACATCGACGTAAAGAGAAGAAGGGAATAACAAGCATGATGGTGACAAGAAAAGTCAAAGCACTTGCACCTATAAGGAGTTCATGAATAGCAAGCCTAGATCCTTCTATGGAAATGAAGGACTAGTTGGTTTAGCCCAGTGGATAAAGGGAATGGAATCAACCTTCCAAGGCAACTGTTGTGCTAAGGAATGTTGGGTAAATTATGCACTTGCACATTTATGGATGAAACCCTTATCTGGTGGAATGTATACATCAAAGCTTTAGGCATCAACACAACTTATGCAATTTCTTGGGGAGAAAACAAAAAAAATTCTTGTAGCAGAATTCTACCCCAAAGAGATGATGCATAAAACGGAGGAAGAACTTTGTCATCCAACCAGGAAAGGAAAGAAGTTAGCAGCTTATACCATGCTTTTTTACAAGCTCTCAACCATATTCCTGGATTTGATAGATTCAGAGAGCAAGAACATCGAAAGTTACATCAAGGGACTAGCCCTGCAACTTCAAAAGGTGGTAACCACTTTCCAAACCAACACGTACGGCGATGAGAAGAAGTTGGCTCTCAGCCTAACAGAACTGGCAGCCTATAGAGAAGCATCGATCAGACAAATTGATGTGAAAAATATCAAGACTAACAAAGTAAATATGATGGAGTTTTCAAAGGAAATTCAAGTCAGTCCTCATGGGAGGAGCAAAATATCAAGTAATCTCATATTACATCTCCCACTCCACTAAGACAGTATGCAGAAAATCTTCCGTTATGTAATGAGTGCCACTACCACCACATAGGTGGATGTAAAGAACTGTCTTGTAACAACTATAGTAGAAAGGGCCACGTCGTTCAGCCCTACAGACGCCTGACGCGTTCCGCAAACCAAGAAGCTGGTTCTGGTGGTAATCAGAACTGTTTTAAATGTGGAAAGTAGGGCCATTTCATAAGAGACTGATCGGTATCAAGGAAGCCCCGTTAGGAAATATCCATGGCAAAATACTCAAGATCAACACGAAGGGAACAACCCAGAACCTACCAAGGATAACTAGTATGTTCTTTGTTAAAAACTACCTGCTAGTTGTGTTGTTTAAACACCAAAAAGATTTTACAATCTTCTAAATTTAAATACCTACTAGGTCATAGAACCAAAAGACCTTGGTAGCATATGAGACACTCACTTACCTTCAATTACCATGAGTAGTTAACCCACTAGTGCTTAAAGGCATACCGATGGAGACGCTTTGCGAACTGAAGTATAAATCAAAGAATCACTTATCCAAGTATCGAAGACTAGGTTATATTGATCTCTGCTGGAATAATAACATAAGACAAAAAATTGGAATGTGAGAATAATGACCATTTGAAGAGATTTTCAAAAGGATGTCCAATGGTGTTCTTGGATTTCCTATTGGTGTAAATTAGGCAAACATTGGATTTCACCTCAAAAGAAAACCTTAGGAAGTCGACTCAGCTATCATAGACTGAGAAGATCACGTCATAAAATGTTTACTTCCGCTCATTTTTGTTTTCTCATAAAATTATGAGCCTAGAAACAATAATTCGACTGTTTACCCAATTAAGGAATATGTACAACTTGCATATGACTTTAGAGAGTCAATTCTTTAAACTATAACCTGAGAGATAGTATTAGTATTCTATACTTGATAAAGCATATGTTGTAAGTGTTGGGTTTTGAGAACTATAACATCCCTATGGTGCACATACAACCCTAATGCTTTGGATCTAAGTTTTCTCAAATTATACATGCAGTAAAATTATCCAAAGCATGAAACCTACAACTAGCATACAACTTTGATATTTGAAACATAAAAACTAGTTAGATGAATACATCTTTGTTGTAGCTTGTAGAACTTGACCTTTCAAGAGCTTAGCACCTCAAATGTGATGCCTCTAATAAGTCACAAATACCATAACCAAATGGAGGATAATGAGAGAGAGGCAAGGAGGCACACAAAAACGGATAGGGTTCTTCTTGGAACTCTTAGGCCCCTTTTTGATGATGCTAGGGGTTACACTTATAGTATGGAATTCCTAGGGTTTCACTTGTAAACCCTAATTCACTTCCTTGGGCCTTTAGTTCAATAATCCATATGATAAGCCCTTTGGACTAACTCTTCATGGACTCCCACATAAACTTAGTCCATCCTAATCAACATGGATCATTAGCCCAAACTATATGTATTACTGATTTACTTAATCAGTCCCCGTTAATTTAATCAGTCTCTTTTGATCACTATATTAATTCCAAATTAATTCTTGACCAATACGAATTAAAAAAATATGATTTATCAATTAATAGATTATTCTTATAATATATTAATAAATCACAAATAACCTCTTTCTCAAATATCCATTCTATCAAATTGCTCCGGTAAAGGCAACCCAAAAGGACCATGTTAATGTCGGGTCAAGTATATACCAATTATAGTTATGGGCTTAGACACCTAATCCAATAGTCTCCCACTTGGATAAGTCTAATAACTATTATTGCAAGTACGACTTCAGAATCCGATTAGCAACCGTAGCTCTCAAAAGCCGGTGTTGAACTCTGATCTTATCAGTAATGCGTCCTTTAGATAAGGGATCATATATTACTCCATTCTTTAAGATATCGTATGGACTGAGACATGGATTATAATCATTCTCTCTGTCCATGTGTTGTTTCCCGACTTCCAATTTATGATGACTGGTTAATTGAACAAATCAAATCAGTCCAGGCTTGGCCAAGCGCTTAGGGTGTCATCACTAAATCATCGAGGGGCCCACAAATATCGCTTTTATCCTCTTAGGGTAAAAGGAACGGATAAACTTCGACGCATATGCTTGCTCAGTTTACTAATCAAATCACACACATCAATACGTTTTATAACACCAAGTTACTGGTGCGTTTACGTATCATCAATGTGCAACAGACTCGTAAACTACAACTCATATATCTCTATTTCAAGAATATAAGATATTATCGTCTCATAATCACTCATGATAAAATACATGAAGTGATTCAGATGAGCGTGGGTTTTGTCCAATACTCAAATCTTATTACAAGAGTACTCATGAACACTGCAACAAACTTGTGCTATGTCTAAACACTTATAGAATCTACAGTCGGATTCATGACAATCTTACCTCATTACTTACTTCCAAAGTATGATTGACTGTGGATGTTTGAATAACCTAGTTATTCGGGAAGTAAAAACATGCGAAGTGAAACATAAGAATAATCAAATCCAATATGGTCTCAAAACTCTTGAATATAAATAAAACTTCATTAAGTAATCACCATATGGATTACACATTATTCATTGTATAATGTTTCGACTAATCAACTTAATACTTGAATTAAAACAATAGTTTTCCCATGCTCTAAGCATGCATACTATGTTTAGTTATGGTCCTTTCTTTGTGAAATAGATTAATTGAAAACATTTCCAATGTCGCTCATTTCACAATTCCAAATCGTAAGTGTAAGAATACGAAATTCTTGCCACTATTAGAATGTATTGTATTATAAACTATCATGCAATGATTCTTTTGTAATGTCAATGCACCAAAGTCATAGAGACTTGGAAAATGATATTACAACGTACTCCACTGGAGATTGTTACAAGACAATTCCCCATACACGAAGTCTCACATTCAAAGTACATTCCTTTGAACATCCTTCTTGCAAGAAAATTTCTAACTTACACATAGATTCCTAATATCCAACTCCCAATATGGAAACATTTCCAGATTTTCCATATGACAATCCATTCTTAATAGAGTCTGATCTAATCATAATTATGTCAATATGGTCCATCCATTACTATACTTCCAACTGTCCATAAGCAACCAATATTTTTCAAACCTTGGATTGTCCTTAACAGTTGTTTAACAAGTTTGGTCATATACGGTTCTGGTCCATTTTCCTTCTTAATGCCCTAGGCATTTGGAAAATTAGAACAAGTGAATATTATAGCATATGCAATCGATCCTATACCCAAGGCTTATGGGATACGATTCATAATGTCTTACATAAAGACATGATACTTTACCAGTCTCACTACAATATTTCCATATATAGAATTTCCAATGTTGAAGCATTTCAACATATCATTCATATATATTTCCATGACTAAGTTCCATTAATATTTAAATCTAATCTTTTAGATTTGAAATAAAGTATAAGTTCCTCTCCCTTAATTATAGCGAAACAACTTTTCAAACTCTGCAGCTTTGCAAAATTGCATTTGTTTCCTATAATTAGTATTGCTAACTTGCAACACTTAAGGTAATAATTGTTCTCCCACTAGCACAATAATTACTTCTTACTAGCATAACACTTATGCCCCCACTATCTTTGACATGTACCCAGAAATCAGCTGGACTTCTAGAAATCAATACTTATTGACTTTCTTACGAAAGTTCAGATTTCTGATACAAGATGCTTCGATAAGACTTTATCTAGGCTTCTCAAATTCATACACCTTTCTTTAGACAGCTCATATGTGTGTCTAAACTATTTCAGAACTCACAGTAGTAAGTTCTGAATGTACCAACTATTTGTCATTTCTCATAATTCGAACTATGAAGAGGGATGCCGTAATCTTACTCGAATTCGAGAACGCAATTAACACAACTGCCAACTCTTTGAAATCTACTTAGTGAAAGCGTTTCCTCACAATCATTTTCATGAAGCGGAGAGAAACCTTTTCCACTTAGATTTTAATGATGTATGTGTTCCTATCCATATGAATTTGTCATGACCATAATCACAAGACAAGGTTTGTGACAAATCCAAACTCATATGGACTGAACTTGTTTAATCTAAATTTCTTGCCATCTGGTAGCACAAGGGTCCTACCATTGCTTCCAAGTTATTGAGCAGCTCACCCCAACAGATCAATGTACTTTCCAGTTATCAAAGGTGCTTTGCCTTCTGCATTCAAATGAGAACTCATAGAACTCACATGCATAGTCAACTTAACTGAAATAGACACAGAAACAAGAATATGTCAACACGATAGGTTATAAACCTCAAGTCGCGTGCTAGTGATAACTAAAGGTTTATTCGTGATTAGTTCCTGAAACTATTCAAGACAATTAAGACTCCCACTGACCACTTGGCATATAAGATTCTCTGTCAAGGAAGATTTCTTGACAAACAAATATTCTAGAGTTAGTGTGGGTTCTTATCAAGAAAAACACTTCATATAATTGGTCTTGGTTGATCTTTGTTTTATTCAAAACATCTCAACTACCAATTTCAAATGTGCAAGGATAAGACACCTTTCACATTTCATGATGTGTTATAAACCTACTTAAGATTATGTCACTCAAGGCACAATCTTGGAGTATGAATCTAAGACTCGATTTCGGAACGAAGCATGACTCACCTTTTTGATTTAACCATTTCAACAATTCTTGATTCCTCTTCTTAGTCATGCAAGTTCACTAAGGTGTCCTTAGAGGATCAATTGAGATATGTTTCCATAATCATTAGGATGATCATAAAACACGATACTAAAGTTCTTTCCTTTCCTTTCAGATTGGAGAAACTTTTATCTTTCTGCCTAATTGATTCTTCTTATTTGTTCTGCTATAAATTGAAACTTTTCAAGGTATTAGAATTACCCTTAAACTTGTAACCATAACCATATTTACTGAACTTTCAGTAAATCATGACGAATATAGTTTATCATTCTTTGTGGTGAATCTGATCAGTTCACATCAATGTGTACTAGATCCTTTTTAACTTTCACTTGACTTACATACTTATGTAAATAAGGAATTAGTCCCAATTTTCCCAAGTACCAAGATTTTCATACATCACATGATTCAAGTCATATGATTCCAAGTTTCTATCCAAATGAAACTTGGGCGATGAGAATCTTTCCTTACTTAGAAAATTTGGACATTACCACAATTGATATAGCTAAGAATCAAACCATTTTCAACATTGCTATTAATGGAAACACATATAAACAACAATTTTCACAAATGTCATTGCAAGGAAACATAAAATAAGATAAAATCAAATTTTCATTATTTATTAGAAAGTGCGGAAAAACTTGTCCTTACAATGAAATTACAAATGAAACTATGTTGCTATCTATTCCTAAGCAATCTATCATAACTCTTAAGTAGCAGCTCAAAAAATCCGATCATCGAACCATCCGATCGAAACCCATCTCTTCGCGATAAGAATCAGATTATTCTTCCTTTAAGCTTCCTTTCTCTTTTTGGATCCTACAAAACATCAAAATGCAATCTTATCACATCATGTATTAAGAATCTAAAAATGGGAACTTAATAGAGTTAGATAGTAGACTTACCTGAAGTAAAGCCATACATCTTGACTTTGCCATCCTTGCGATCTTTTAGGTATATATGGCAGCTTCGCATCCAATGCCCCTTCTCTTGGCAATAGAAACAAACAGACTATTTCATAATGGTACAAGGGACAATATCATATTCAGCCTTTCTCTTTACCATCCGGTCAATGGAAGTTTGGGATGTAGATCTTCCAATCAAATTTGATTTACTAGTGCGCCAAATCATTGCTGATTCACCAGCAATAAGGAAATAGGTTAGATCAATAAGGGTCACGTCGTGGTCTGTCATATAGTATTCTTTAACGAACTCACTATATGACTCAGGAAGTGACTGAAGAACCAAGTCAACAACCAGTTTCCTTGGGAAGACGACACCCAACATTCCCAGCCTATCAATATGCAACTTCATCTCAAAGACGTGAGCACATACAAACATTCCATCTTTGTGTTTGCTTGCCAATAGGGCTTGAGTGACCTTGAACTTTTCAAGTTGACGAACATGTGGGTTAGGGAGAATAATTGGAGGAGGTGGAGGAAGTGAAGAATGATTTCCATTTTCAAGATCGAAGCGTGGAACATTATCTTCATGAGGGAAGTTATTTTCAAAAGATTCGGGAAGACCATAGTTGTAAGAATTAGACATCTACAATGGAGAAATTCAAGTTAATTGATTTAAGTCCTTAATATAACACCCAAAAGAAATATTAAGGCTAGGACCCAACACAATATTTGACAACTCGGAAGAGGGATGTCGTAATCCAATTGCAAAATATTTGAAGGTAGGTAAATGACGATTTACCAATATACACCATGAAAAAAGAAAGTGAACATTAGGTTTTAAATGAATTGAAATTCCTAGATTCTTTGAGATTCATTGAACTTTTCAATGGCAAGTTTAATCTCGATTACGTCCTTCAAGTTTGTGACTGTGATACCGAGGATCACAAACAAGGTGTGAATAACCATGAAAATTAGCTTGGTACTCTCGATGTTATTAATCACCTAATCAATATGCCGGTTAACCACACACGTTTCATTGATCAATGATAATTCACGAGCTACCCAATGCCATCCTTCATTAATCCCATAGTAGTGTGTCAGTTAACCACACACGCTCCACTAACGACCAATAAGGTTCAATGTGCAATTTCATGGGTTAGCATCAAATTCACATTTTTCCTAAAGTAACTAAGATTGGGAATTTATGAAACATTCAGTTACTTTATATTTCATTATTGTTTTAATGAGGATTTAAGTGTCCTATCAAACCCGTTCGGCTAACGTCCTTCCACTGGTCAAGGGTGCGGTGGGTAAGAGTGTATACCCAATGGCGGTCATTTTACAGGCCGCTTCCTTAAACACCCCTTATAGATCAGCTTCGTAAATGAGGCCTACTAACGATAAGACCGACTTTTAACTTATACATATATAATATATTAGACTATTACATTTATATAGTATAAGGGTGTATTTTATACATTTAAAATATTAGGTGGTTTAATCTATTAATAAATTAGACTTTTAATTTAATTAAACTTTAAACCATTCTATTGTGGATTTATTAATACTCTTTTAATTAATCTTTTAATTAATTATCAACAAAGCCATAATTAAAACCTTTTAATTTTTAATTTAGGTTATGGAAGCCAGGAGTTTTAGTATTTAATATTTCATAATTAAGACTTTTAATCAAATTTTAAATTCCAAAACTTGAGGGCAAGTTTTGAAACTCTTCAAAACCTGTTGGATTCCAAAACATGATGACAAGTTTTGTAACTTTTCAAGACCTTTTGAATTCGAAAACTTGATTGCAAGTTTTGTAACTCTTCAAAGTCATTTATATTAAATTTTAAACAAGTAAAATAATCATATAATTTAATATTTTACTAATTTGACCTAATCCAACTCATATAGCAAAATGATTCAAATCAAATTCTACAAATAATTCATTTTTCACAAAATCAAGTAATTATCTTAAAATTTGACAATCATCATAAAATTGGATAAGGATAATCATTACGTTATCATAAAAAAACGATTCTCATTAGTCAAAATAGTTTGTGGTAATGATCCTAACCCAATTCTGGCCAAAAAAACCCAAAAAATTGCAACCTGATGATTCAACTCATCGAGTTGGTTATTTGACTCATCGAGTTGGCTTGTATAATGCAAGACTCGTCGAGTCAGTTCATAGTACTCGTTGAGTCCACTGATCAGACAACAATTTTTCAACTTTTTCAACTTTGAACAATTAACCAATGCATCAGTATAACAGAAAACACCCATGGCTCTGATACCACTGTTGGGTTTTGAGCACTATAACATCCCTATGGTGTACATACAACCCTAATGCTTTGGATCTAAGTTTTCTCAAATTATACATGCAATAAAATTATCCAAATCATGAAACCTACAACAAGCATACAAATTTGATATTTGAAACATAAAAACTAGTTAGATGAATACCTCTTTGTTGTAGCTTGTAGAACTTGACCTTTCAAGAGCTTAGCACCTCAAATGCGATGCCTCTAATAATTCATAAGCACCATAAGAAAATAGAGGATAATGAGAGAGAGACTAGGAGGCACACAAAAACGGCTAGGGTTCTTCTTGGAACTCTTAGGGGACTTTTTTGGTGATGCTAGGGGTTACATTTATAGTGTGGAATTCCTAGGGTTTCACTTGTAAACCCTAATTCACTTCCTTGGGCCTTTAGTGCAATAATCCATATGATAAGCCCTTTGGACTAACTCTTCATGGACTCCCACATAAAATTAGTCCATCCTAATCAACATGGATCATTAGCCCAAACTATATGTATTACTGTTTTACTTAATCAATCCCTGTTAATTTATTCAGTCTCTTTTGATCACTATATTAATTCTAAATTAATTCTGGACTAATACCAATTAAATAATATGATTTCTCAATTAATATATTATTCTTATAATATATTAATAAATCACAAATAACCTCTTTCTCAAATATCCATCCTATCAAATTTCTCCGGTGAAGGCAACCCAAAAAGACCATGCTACTATCGGGTCAAATACATACCAATTATAGTTATGGGCTTAGACACCTAATCCAACAGTAAGGTTATAACTAGGATTCTATGACATTGAAATTCTGATTCCACCTTACTCTTTATTCCTCCTTGGTTTTGAGTCATAGTAAAATCATTTATCAGATCGTTTGCCTAACCTTGGACCATGTACAACTCACAAGATAAACACGCAAAATTTGAGATAACAAGATTACCTTCAACTTTAGGTAGTGTATATTGGTAAACAGTACAAGTTGAATTTTGGGGACGAAATTCTTTCAACGGGAGGAGAATGTGACAATTGCAAAAATTGTCACTAAACATTAACCACAAATGTAACGAACAAGAAATATAATAGACTAAATATCTGATATTTATCAATCTATGATAAAAAAAATACAAGATTTTCTATTCCAATATATAAAAGAAATTAGTCAAATCATTTGAAAACTATAAAATAGGTTCGCCAAAATTTGTGTTATTTTGTATAAATAATAACATATTCTGAAAGTACACTCCTCCCATATTCCAAAAATATAAATTCCATAAAAATATCACTTTGTCTGGAGAAGTTATGATTTTTCTAAGTTATTAGAAAAAAGGAGATTGTTTGTGTTTTAACCTACACACCAAAAAGGAGATTTGTAGTACTCCTCGATATAAGGCCAACAAGGCAAAGAACGCAAAAAAAACGGAGTCTATATGAGGAAGTTATGATTTTTATAAAATCATTTAGAGTACCTACATTTTAAAAAGATGGGCTAAAAATTAATTCAGAATTAGCCAATAAAATCTAAAGGAAAGTTGTAATAATCATCGATAGCTACGTATGGATACAAAGAACGTAAAAAATGAAGCTCATATACAAAATTTATCAATTTTATGAAATTTGGCGTGCGGCCTGACGATCAGATTCACAGAGATTTATCCTGTGTGATCCAGCGAAAAGACGACACATGTCGACACCTGGTGGAGCTAGCATACCAAAGCGTGAAGTGCATCTTGCCTATGTGCGGTGCGCTTAATTTTCCGACTACTATAAATAGTTCGCAATTCTACTTCTCTGCGCATTCAGAGATAACACAAATTGTGACTCTCCTCCCATTTTATTTTTAATTTATTTTGATTTTATTTTATTTTTATTTTTATTTTTGATTTTCCTTGTTCCTCCCGAGCCCCACTAATCCCGAGTCGCTGAAAGCTTTTTGGCAAGAATCAATATCAACTAAAGCACGCTAAAAGGGTGAGTTTCACGACCGTTTTTTCAAAGTTTTTTCCCAAATTATACAATAAAACATTTGAAAGGGGAAACGTCTTCAAAGAAATAACTAGGGGTGCGCCGAAAAGAAATAATATATATATTTATACGACAATGCACTAGAATCTTTTTTCCTACTTTAATGGCTAATAAAAACAGATGTTAAATGAGACAACAATTCATTACCATAGCTAATTAATTTTAGCTAAAACCTCATTCCGTAATCTTTAATCTTCATTAAGCGGGAGAGTTATGTACATATCAATACAGGGTAGACACCCCCACCTGCGGGTTCTAGCTATAACCATAGCGGTCAAGTCAAACCATGGATAACTGTCTAAACTTTTACGATGTACAGTGAAGCGTTGTGTGGGGGCACAATCTTACCTCAATAGCTCAATTATGGGAACTCATTGTAACATTGTCCAGGAGCCTTATAGAAAGTAATAATCATAATGGTTACAACCACGAATAGGGAACATTTAATAGCAACAGTAGTATACACATACATTATTTATTCTACGAATAATGACAGAAGCACAAAAATTAAAATAGTCCTTATACATGGTAAAATTTGTCTTTTGGTGTAGTTTTCTTTTTGAGCCTTCTTTGAGTTAGTTGTAGTTTTCTTGATTGGTACGTCAGAATCCGAAACTAACTTTCCTTTTTCGTTATCATCCTTGGATGAGACTTTCGTGGGTAGAGAATAATGAGGTTTTGGTTTTTCCATAGATTTCTTTAAAAGAGAAGGTTTTTTAACAAAGTTCCTTTTGGGTTTCTGTGGATTGCAAGAGTGACAGTGCGAACATTGACTGGGATTCGCATGCGAACGAGCTTTTGCTTTTTGATTGGAAGATTTTTCTTTGCGAACATAGTTGGAATTTTGGGATTGCCAAAATTGCTTCCTTTCATTGAGATTTCTCTAATATCTCATATTTCTTTGGCGTTTTTGCTCTGCAAGTTGCTCAGAGTACTTGTGAATGTTCGCCTTGGGTTTCGCTTTTTTTGCATGAGATTCGTTTATCACTACATTAGGTTCCCTCTTTTTCAAAGCTTGAGTGATTGTTTAGTGGTTCTGCTACATATCGTCCTTTCACTCTCCACGAAGTTCTTTCTGAGAGACCCTTTGTGTCGTCGGCAATGTCTATAGGAGCTGACCAAAAGTACTCAGCGCAACCATCTTTGTTGTCATCGTTGACGATGGACTTTAATTCAACAATTTGATTTTTATCCAGTCCTTTAGTAGCAAACACTTGATTAGGGATAGTTTGAGCTTTGGGAAAAACCGTTGCATTCGCTTTTAAAATTTCTGGTTTATTTGAGAAATACGAGCGAACTCAACAGAATTTTCAGAAATCAAAGCTTTCGCATGTTCAGTTTCATTTTTAACAAACTCTGAGCAGTCAATCTCATCCTCTACAGATATTTTGCTCATATCACTGTCCTCATCAAATTCATATGTACTTTCAACATTAATTTTGTTTTCTGAACATAATTTGGCATTCAATGAATCGAACTTCTAAATAGTATAAGATTTTATTTGCTTCTTATCATTTTCTTCCAAAATCTGTTTTAACATTTTTTTGTGGTCTTTGTACTTAATGTATGATTCAATTCTTTCCAGTCCTACCCTGTAAGCATCAGAAGTCTCGTCTGATGAGACGATAGATTCACACTTATAACAATCGGCGTCAACTTTGTCTTCCTTTACATCGAGAAATGGTAAAATCATCTTGTGAATTTTCTCACCAATCTCACAATCAAGGTGCAACTGAGTAATGTTAAAGTAAATCCTTTTAGCAATCAAACAAAAAATGTTACGTTGTTTTAAAAGCATCAAATTGTCTCGTTGCAAGTAAATTAATTGATCCCTATACTTAGACAAATCCGACTCGATCTTCTCAATCCACATTCGCCTCCCATCGCTTTTCGACGAAACCCTGCTGATTTGATAAGTTAGGTTAGAGTTTGTTAAACGGGTTTGTTTTAAACTATCACAAACGCTTGAAAAGGTAAATTTTAGGTCATTTAATTCATTCTCATATCTAGACACAGGTATATTTAGAGATTCAAGAATTAGATTTACCTTGTTGATCAACTGTTCGCACTCATTAATTTGTTCACCATCAGGTTTCGCTATGAAGCAGCTATCATCTCTTCTTCCACTCCCTGTAGCATACTCCTGCGTCTGTGACCCATCATTTTCCACCATCAAACACTTTTCTGCAAACCGTGAACTCTCCTCTTTCGCAATCAACGCCCTGCCTTGTATGGGCCTGAGAACCTCGTCCTCTTCAGAGTCTGTTGCCCAGACCTCAACTCCTCCAAACTCGTTTTCATCCATATTTTCCTGCATAATCAAAGCCGGCATAGAGTTATCAGCAACCTTTTTCTTCTTGATCTCCTCCAACTTTCGCATGTGGAAAGTCTCATCATCTTCTCCTTCTTTCTTCTCATTTAACCTTCTCAGCGTGCACTCCTTGGCCAAATGATTTTTTCCATGAGAATAGTTGCAATCATATCCGGAGTCACCCATGAGTTTCTTCTCTTTCTTGTCTTCATCCTTCTGTGAACCGTTCACATTTTCTTCTTTCACCTTTTCAGAGCTATAAGTGCCCTGCCAATTCTGGTTCTTGTTCCGGTTGAAGTTTTTCTTTGCGAATCTCTTGGGCTGAGAAACCATCATAGCAAACTCTTCTTTAGAGAGTTCGCATTCAAAAAGCTCAAAATCTGAATCGTCTTCTTCAGGTATCTTCTTACCCTTCGCAACAAGAGCCAACCAACCCATTCCAGAGACAACTTTCGCTTCGTTAGTCACTTCATCTTCATGTGACCTTACGATACCAACAAGCTTGGCAAGAGTATAGTTCTTGAACTGCTCGTGTGCCTTAATTGTAGACACCACTACCTTCCACTCTAATCGAATTCCGTTCATAAATGTGACTTTTTGTTCTATTAACTCTCTTCCAATTCCGTGTTTTGTCATTCTGCTCAAAAGATGATTATATCGATTGAAGGTTTGACTTAAATTCTCTTCAGCCTTTTGTGAAAAGGCACTAAACTCCGAAACCAAGAGCGTTTGATTTGAGTGCTCAAGATCTACATCTGAGTAGAGTTCCTTAAGTCGATCCCAGCTGGCCTTAGCAGTATCACATGAACTAACTAGACGAAAAGTACCATCCTGCAAAGCGAATCTAATGATTCTCTTTGCTTTAACGTTGTTGATTAGCTTCTCCTTCTCGTCCTGAGGAACATCCTTTACATCAAGGAGCAGCTGATTGTATTCCTTCTGAGTTTTGATTACCCTTCTGGTTCCAGTGTGAACAAAAGCACCCAGAGTGATAGCTTCCCAGATAAGATAACCATTGTCCTCCAGACCAAGAACATAATCTTCAAAGTGAAGAGCCCAAACATCATATTCATTTGGAAATAGGATAGGAATCCTTGTATTTGAACCAATGGCGCTAGTGTTGGATAAGGTGTCTAAGTCCATAACTATATGTGGTATGTACTTGACCCGACTTGGCATGGTCCATTTGGGTTGCATGGCATCGGAACAATTTGGATAGACTTTTGTGAGAAGAGGATATTTATGGTTTATTAATATATTATAAGTTCAAATATGTTAATATGAATTATTTAATTAGTATTGATCAATAATTAGTTTGGAATTAATTTTGTGATCAAAAGAGACTAATTAAATAAATGGGGATTGATTTGGTAAATCATTCATTCTTATATAGTGGGCTTATGATCCATGATCCTTAATGTTGGGCTAAACCCATGTGGTGACCCATGGATGCTCCATGGAGTCTAAAACCCATGGATCATAAGGAATGTGGAAAGGCATGAGTTACATGGTGTAACCTTAATGTGCACACTATATAAAGAAGCCTCATGTTAGTAAAATCGGACTTAAGTGATTCTAGTCAGGGCTAGCCGATTTTGGTGCATATCAATCTTCTCTCAAGTTATTCCAAGTTGTTGGTGGTGTTTTGTGAAGCATTTGAGGCATCACATTTGGGGTGCTAGGCTCACAAGGTCTTAAGGAATCCAAGCTACAAGAAAGGTATGTCATTCTACTAGTTTTTATATTACATATACCCCATGATATGCTACTTAGGATGAAACCTTGGAAAAATGAAAGTTTGCATGTATAATAGAGAAAACATAGATCCAAGGTTTCTAGGGTTGCATATACACCATAGGAGTGTTAGAATGCTCAAAACCCATCAGCTAGACAGATTGATTGAGTTGAAGTTAGAATCGCCATGCCGCATGATGATAAGATCTTTAAAACCTGTTAAGAATCAGACTTGTAAACTAAGACATTTTATAGGGTAATATCAAGATCATTGTATGCCGTCAAAAGTACAATAGAGACGACTAAACAAGATCCTATATTAACGGAAACCCTAAAAGCTCTTTAAACAGAAGAGATGTGTATAGATTACACAGCCTCCTGCTTTGATACCAATCGTTAGAATGTTAATCCTTGAAAAGATCGTTTAGATTCAAAACAAGTAATAACAAGAACACAACAATGATCCAAATAATGCTGAATGATTAAGTGTCACGCCTCAGAAGAACTCGACTAAGAATTGGTATTGTAGAGGCGTGATTAGGGTTACAATAATAATCAAAGCGTTAATGAATTACGGTGCATGCATGCACTATAAGTACTTTAACCCTAATAATAACTAGCGGATGGACAAGCCCATTCTGTGTTACAAAACATACACCATACAAGGCCCATAAGACGCAACATCTATACCCAACATATATGTATATATATATATATATATATATATATATATATATATATATATATATATATATATATATATATATATACATATATATATATATATATATTGTTATTGTACTCATAGTCCAACAACTCGATTCCATGAGGACAACTCTTGCTTCTATGAGAGAATAACCCTACTAGGCTACACGAGCTGCACCCGCGACCTGACCCGGTCTTGAATTCTTCGTGATGCTGGAAGGAAATCCAATACACCCTTAAAAAACATAACAAGAAGCTTCATATTCATGAGTACTCCAGCGAAATATTGCTTTCTTTTTCTTCTTGCAAAAAACTTGAACCAATAACCTCACATACTTGAAACACGGATTCTTCAGGCTCATAGTGCTGAAACTTAAAGTTAAGTTGTACTTTGAACCTCAAATCCAAACGTTCAATTCTCCCCCACTTAAGGTTCGAACTATTATCAACTATTGTCCACAACCATTACAGCCCTAAACTAACCCAACCAACACATGCCATCCATGTTTCTCAAGTTTATTCCTAAAAGGTTATGGGTTTCGAGCCTAGTTTAAGACTAAATTAGGACAACGAAAGCGACAACTTTTCTGGGCTATAGACTCGAAACTAGCAGATCTAACTCAAACAAATCGATGCAACTTTAAAGGACATAAAGCAAGTAAGCATACCTTCGTGTTCTTATTGGATTTCTTTGGTCTAGCCAGTTGATCAAACTTTAGAACCCAACGTAGAGTTCCTCGATATTGAATCTGGGACATCTGATCCTAACTTTGAGGGGGAGAATGTTTGGGTGCAAATTCACTCTTGGATGTCATGTGTGCTTACTCCTTTGTATGTGTGTAATGAGTTGTCTTTCCTTTATAAGGAAGTGAATGACACTCATTTTATCGAAGGAAGAACTTTGAGAGCATTAGTTTAGAGAGAGAAATATTGCAAACCCACTTGTACTCTTTCTAAGAAACTAATGAGAGCTAAACCCATATTTATTTACTCTTGTGTTCTTCATGTTCATGATTCTTGTATGATTCACTAAATCATTTCATATTTCGCATTTGTCATCATGATTTACACCATTACAATCAGTATCAGAGCGGGTGTTCTTGATTTGATCAAGAATTGAACCATGATGACATTCTAGATTTGGTGATTCTTCATTTGATTTTTGATTTTCGTGTTTTAGAGAGTTTTTGGATTCTAGAAATCGAATTCATGATTGATTCTATTCATATTTCAATTTTCTTCACTAGAATTCAGGTGATTTTTGCTTTCTCTCTCTAGAAAAATCATTCAAAATCACTTTCTCTCTGTAGAAAAACCCAAGATCTTATCGATTGATCAAAGATGGTGTACTTACGTTATGATTCTTGGGTTGTTATCATTGAAGATGTCAAATACAAAGTCAACGAAAATCAATTCTATGGATTATTGTTGAAAGGTAGCTTGATTTCATGGGATACTATGGTTTCTTATGGAGGTTTGAAGGATGATCATGGAAGATTCATTTTTCAACCACTTTCAAAGATTGGATGCTTGGTTGAAATCTCCTTGATCATGGTATCTTGGAGTGAAAATCAAAAGGAAGGAGAAGAAAGAAACTTGTTTAATAAGAAATACATTTTTCTTATTGAAAACCCAGGTGATCTTCATGCTCTTAAGTATGTTGAAGTTCAAGACTATGGAGTTCAATGTGATGTTCTTGATGTTCTTGAAGTTCATGACAAGTAGACTCAAGTTAATTCTCATGAGGATGAAAAAGTTTTTTTCTCAATTGGAGTTCAAACCGATGATATTTCGTGTTCTTGTGATTCGTTTGAAGGAATGATTCCTTATCGAAAGCCATTAATCCAAGAAATTCACAAATATCAAACTCCAAAAGATATAATCCAAACTTGTAAAGTTGAAGTTGCGGAAAATGGGTTTGTTCATGAATTCAAATCTTCAAGTTCCACGAAGATGAAAATGAAAAAGAAGAAGAATATCAAACGTCAAAACAAGCGGGTTTATTCAAAAAATCATTAAATGTTGTTGTGAAGCCGAAATCCATGAAGCAAATTTGGGTTCCAAAGCAAGAATCTCCATATGTTGCAATGAATTTGAAATCAAAACGCAAAAGATTTGATGGTTCTTATGAAGATGTTCTTAGATCGTTGAAGAACAGGAACAACGAGTAGTACAATACGCATTGTGGGTGGTACAATGTTCAAATTGGAGATTTTATCGTTCCAACAAAAGAACCAAGATCTTCAAAATTTGATTCGTTCGTTGCAAATGGAACTCGGATCATCAAAAAGGTATCACAAATTCTCAAATGGATTCCAAAACGTCCATGATTTCGATTCGTGTTTTGCTTTTTTTCTTTTTTGATCGTTTTGTCTCGTTGGATCAAATTCGTTTCTACCCCAATGATTGATCCAATTTTTTTTAGATCAAAATCCCAAAAATCAAAATCAAATTCAAATTTTTTTTCACTGTTCATTTGAATGTTACTGTTCATCGATTCAGCCCAATTTCAATTGTTCGTTACTATTCACGATCCATTCACTGTGACCAAAATGATAATTCGGTCACTGTTCATCGTGAGCCCAAATCTCGATATTTCAATTTATAAATCCATTGAGCCCAACTTGATATCAGTTCATTGTTCATTCTTTTAGTCTCGTTATCTTGCGTTCTCGGATTTCAGACTTTGATTCAACAAAGTCAAAAGTCAAAATTGATAAAATCGAAATTCGATTTGTTTTGAGTTGGTATCGATGTTTACTTGCTTGTTCGTTGATTGAGTTGAAGATGAAAGCAATCTTGAAATCCATTTCGATCGATGTTTATTTGTCTGATGGTGTTGTTAGATTTCTGAAAATATTTTTCGACTTCGTTTGATTGTAGTGTTCGTTTGAGTTTATTAGAAGTCGATTTTTTATGATAACTTCGACTGATTCAAAATTGTAGTTGTTTAGAATCGAATGTCTTGAACTTGCTGATGATCGAAAATTCATACTGAAAAGTCAAGAAATCGATTTGTGGTGTTGGAGTCGAAATTGATTTTGACTAATAAAACTTTGGAATTGGATATTGAAGTCGAATGTGTATTGGCTGATCTTGGACGTTAAATGCTTGAGAAGTCTGGAAATCGAATGGGTTCGACGATTCAATTTTGAAGGATGGTTGAAAACGAATTTGGAATAAACTAGTTTGGAGTCGTCGATGTCGGATGTTAGACGGATATTCGATTTTAAATATCGATGGATGGATATTCGATTGATGATGGTTGAAATATTTAAGGATCAAAATGGTTCGGTAATGGGGCACGAAGGTTAATCGAAGAATTGGAACAAGGATGTCGATTGGGAAGATTGAATAGATTTCGAACGCTTGGAGTCGATACTCGTTACAGATGGATGTCGATGGGCCTAAACTGAAATCGAAGATTGAGTATTGAGAATGAAGGGATGATGTCGATGGTTTATAAAAGCGAAGACAGAAAGAATTGATGATTGATTAAAAGCAAAGAGTTGATGGATTTTGAATCGTTGTCGAGGACCTTTACATATTTCGTTGTCGAGGACCCGTAAGTGCTTCGTTGTCGAGGACTCGTGGGTGCTTCGTTGTCAATGACCAAACATGCTTCGTTAACGAGGGTTCTTGTAATTGAAAGCGAAGGGTTGGAGCGATTGTCAATGTCAAATGGTTAACTGGTAACGAGAATTGGGGAAGAAAATAAACATTTTCGATTTGGGTCCCTGGGCTTTTAACGATTTGGCAGAAATGGTCCACATTCGAATTGATGAAAACAATTTGTGAAGAAGGAAGAAGTTCTCATTTCGTCCCCGCAGTTTGGAAATGTTGGTAGAAACTACCCAACTTCAAAATAGGACTAATTCTTGATCGCGTGAGCTCGTTGTATATTGAAGTCGGGATATCCAGTCCTATCTTTGAGGGGAAGAATGTTAGGGTGCAAAGTCACGCTTGGATGTAATTTGTGATTACCCTCTTGTATTGTGTAATGAGTTGTCTTTCCTATAAATAGGAAGTGAGTGACACTCATTTATGTAATGTTCATTTGGAGAGTTAGACTAGAGAGAGAATTGTACAAGACCTACTTTGTGTTGGATTAGTGTCTAAGCCCGTAACTATATTCGGTATGTACTTGACCCGGTTGTGCATGGTCCTTTTGGGTTGCTTTCACCAAAGCAACTGGACATGATGATTTATGGAGAGAGAGAGAGAGATAGAGTTTATTATGGTTTATTAATATATTATATGAATAATATATTAAAATAGAAATCATATAGTTTAATTAATATTGGTCAAGAATTAATTAAGAATTCATTTGTGGCTAAAAGAGATTAACAAAATAAGGGGGACTGGAACTGTCATTTATATGATAATTTATTTTGGGCTGTGAATCCTTATGGATATAAGGGGGGACGAAATCTAGAGTGGAAGCCCACTCTAATTTCGTCCATGGGGCCTTATTCTAGAAGGTTCTTGAAGCTTCTTAGGGCCTAAGTTATCCAATTAGGGTTTTAACTGAAACCCTAGCAGCTCAGCTATTTAACGAACCCCTAGGGCTCCAGATTTCGGTGACTGGAGAAACCCTAGAGTAACTATAGCTGAAATTATGCCTCTTCCTCCCTCTCTTCTAGATCATCTTCTTGATTTGCTGTTTGTAAGCCATTAGAGGTATTACACTTGTGATACTAAGCTCTTGAAGATTGAAGATTCTTGCAACTATTGAATGGTATCATCTAAACTTGTTTTATTTCAGATTTTTTGTTTCATAGTATGCTAGATTAGGGTTTGCAAGCTTTGGATAAATTTGCATGTACAATAGAGAAACCTAGATCCAAAGCTTTAGGGTTTTGCATGTGCACATAGGATGTTCTATTGCTCAAAACCCATCAGTGGTATCAGAGCCTTGCTTGGTTTCTATTGATTTTGATGCTTGGTATGTTTTTCCATTGCTTAAAATCATTTTTCATGCAATCTGCTTGACAGACTCGTCGAGCCTAATGAGGTACTCGACGAGTAGGATGAACACGGCGAGTCCTGTAAGGGGAACGGCGAGTCGGGCTGTCACAGACGGATTTTCAGGATTTTTGCTTATTTTGACTTAGGATAATTACCATAATTGTTTCTAATTAATAAAATACGAATATTATTGATTCCTTATGATTATCTTTGTCAAAATAAAAGATTTTTTTCGTTTAATTAGATAATTATTACCTTATTTGATAAATATTAATTATTTTAATTATTTGATCATTATCTTGCATGGAATTGGATTAGGTCAAAATTAGATAATCACCAAATTAATTGTTTATTTGTATTATTTGAATTTCGATCTAGATAGTTTTGAAATGTTTCAAAACTTTCCCTCAAGTTTTGAATTTGAATATTTGGATTAAAAGTTTAATTTTGAAATATTTAAATTCTACACCCTAGAATTTTACATGTTTAAAATTCACCATATACTATTATAATATTATAAGAATACTTATTATATATGTATAAGATAAATGCTAGTCTTACCGTTAGTACGCCTCATTCACGAAGCCGATCTCTAAGGGGGGTATAAGGTTGTTGCCTATAAAATGGCAGTTTAATGGGTGTCCACTCTCACCCACCGCTTCCTTGATTGGTGCAGGGTCGTTAGCCGAATGTGTGACAACCCGAAAATTTTTGCCTTGTAAGTCCAGCCAATCAATCGAGAGTCAGACTCATTTCTGCTATCTTTTAGCATTGTTTAGGGACTGTTTGAGTGTTCTAAGCCTAGTACATTCAATTTTTGGGTTTAAGGGTGAGTTAGCTTAACTTCATAGTATTGCATTCGGGCCAAACACTCCTTCAAGAGGAGTGTACGGCCGTACACATGGGTTTACGGCCGTATACCCATGGAGGCCGTGAACTCATGCCTTTAAGGAGGATAACCCTTCATTATTCCTCATTTCTTACACTTCTAACTCAAGAACTTCCAATTCTCTCTCAACTATCATCAAGAACACTCCTTCTAATCTTCAAAAGTGGTAAGTGATTCTTCCTTCTTTCTTGATATCCTCCTTAGTTTTGTAAACATCTCAGGATTCATCCATGAAAACATCTCTTTATGATAGATCTTAAAACATTCATCCATTTCACCAATAACACCAAGAACACACACTAGTTCTTGGTGGCCGTGAACCCCCTTCAAGCTTCCAAATCGTAAGTATCCTTTCCATATACTTAGTATACATTAGAAACTCTTGATTTACACCCTAGAAACAACCATTTTGCATGAACAACAATAGTGTACGGCCGTACACCCTTGCATGGCCGTACACACCTCAAGTCCCTCCAAAGTGAAAGCTTGGTTCATCCACTTGTTGTGCAATTGTCATACTAGCTTCCCCATGGATCAAACAACCCTTTAGCATGTTTTTCCCATGAGTGTACGGACGTACACTCCATGGCCGTACACCCCTTGGCCGTACACTCCCTAGCATGGCCGTAAACCTCCTTTGATCAATCACATGTGATTCTAACACTTAGTTTAAGTGTTTCATAGTCCCTAAGGGAGTTTCCTTGCATGTTAGTTGCTTTTAAACACTAATTGCATGCCTATATATGCCATTATATGTCATTTAGGACTCGTTTGTGTCTCGGGACTTCATTCGATGAACTTCTCATCCTTACGCGCATATTCGATTGAATCACCCACATAAGGTGAGTTTATACCCCTATAATCAATCTTTTAAATGTTTTAAATGCTTTTAAGGGGGGCAGTACAAGTTGAACACAATGATAATTATGTAAATGTTATATTTGATAAACCTCATTTTAAAGGATTGCTTATGTGTTTATAAGTGATCAAAACATTTCAAATTCTCTTTTAAAGTTATGTTACTTTATAGTTTATAAAACTCCATTTTCAAAAGTACAATCATAACTTAGAAGTTAATCGAGTATTTTCAAAAGTACAATAAAAACTCTTTTAGGTCGCGTTTTGTAACCAGAGACTCCTGGAGGGAGAGCGTGAGTTTGTGTATAGATCTATACGGGATTGACACCCCACACCTTGCTGCTAGCTACAGTGGGACTTGCAAGTCTACGGGTGACAAATGTCATACCATTTTTGACGCCTCTGGAGCGCCGTGTCTTATACTAGTAAAATCGAGTTTGGTTACAACCTCATCACATTTTAACCTGAATTAACAAATTGGTTTTAAGGTTGTCAGTACTTTAGTAGTCAGTTTAAAAGACTACTGCATACTTTCATTTTCCCATTACTTTCATATTGTGATTTTCTCACTTGAAAGGTTATGCAAACTATTTTCAAGTAAAGATAGTTATAAACTAGGGAAAACTTACATCATTACAAGCGACAAACAGAACAGTCGAGTTTTAGTACATTCAGTAGAAAGGGGCCTATAATGCTAACTTTATGATTCCTTAGTTTATACATTAGGGATATATATTAATCGGATCCGACAGGTAGTAGGATGTGTGCTTTCCGCTTCATTTCCTGTTCCTTGTTTGGTTGTGGGCTTAGAGCAGATTCACCCAGCTTACTATCTATTCGATCTTAGCTATATATATATATATATATATATATATATATATATATATATATATATATATATATATATATTCCGTATACACTAAGTAATCATAAGGAGTACCAGGTATGGGTCAGGTCATAGTACACTAATTCAATACATCGTTTTCTAGTACAAAACATACTTTTCAGATAGAACATTGAGTAAACTAAACTAGAAACTTATCCAGTAAAGGTTTAATCCATTTTATTAAACCAGTATAACTTAAAGGACCTTAGGTGGTTAATTCTATAATACCTTAGTTTATACATCAGGGTTATATATAATTAATACACGATAGGTAGTTGGATGTGTGCTTTCCGCCTTACTTCTTGTTCCTTGTTTGGTTGTGGGCTTAGTGCAGATTCACACAATTAACTATCCATTCAATATTAGATTATATATAGCTAATATAAACTAAGTGATTATAGAAGGAACTATTTTGGTTACCATTTTTACTAAAGGAAATAAGAGTTTTTCTTAAAGAATGTTTTCATCAAATATAAAGTAACTATTATAGTTAACTCCGTGATTACCAAGTGAATACGCCAGGGTTATATACAATAATGATCTAACAAACAATGGGATGTGTGCTTTCCGCCTCATTTCCTGTTCCTTGTTTGGTTGTGTGCCTAGGGCATATACACACAATCGATTGTTTGTTTACTCTGAGTTTTATATAACTTGTATCCGTTTGGTACTCATAGAAAGGATTGTAGAGTCATTTTTACTTATGTTTCATCATATCAGGAAATATAGGATTTTTTGGAGGAGTAGACGAACTTTTCTAAAAGAACGTACACTTACATTACATCACTAAAATCTTATGAACTCACCAGCTTAAATGCTTATCTACTCTTTCAAAATAACTTGTATTCTCAGGAAACTAGTAGACAGGTACACGCACTGGGATTCAGAAGATGGAGCATAGTGGCTTCATGCCTTGTTTTGTTATTTACTTTTGAAGTCTATCTTATGTGAACCACATACTTTTTAAACACTTTCTTTCTAATGAAATGGTTGTTTGTTACTTTGATTACTATGATGCATGTCTTGTGATAGTAAACATGACGTCCTCCGCCCCCGAACGTTTCCGTCATTCCGGTTTGGGGGTGTGACAGATTGGTATCAGAGCATTGTTTATAGTGAATTAAGTATATCAACCTATAAAAGATATACAACTATAAATACAATGGGGCCGAAGTGCTCTGGATAATAATATATTTTAAAAATATAACAATAGTTTATAAAAGTATACATTTTAACCCGATGATGGGTCTGGGAAGTTGTTACCCAGAGAAACAGCTGGTCCTTCGAAGAAATCTCGCAAAACCAAGAAGGATGTAACAATTACTCCTGAGAAACTAGTAAAGGAGCCAAAGAAAAAGAAATCACCAAAACAGACGAAGCCAGATGCACAAGTTTCGACTGTTGTGGTTGACCCGGTTGAGCCTGTTGATGATACTCAAGAAAAAGAAATAATGCCTTCAAAATCAGGTATTTTTCGAAGGGTAAAGAAAAAGTCTCGTCGATCACGAAAGCTTTCTGATGGTTCATTCAAGTCTTCTTCTATGGTTCGTAAACCATATTTGAATCATCAAGGCATTCTCATTCGTGAGGTTCCAACTCCTGTTTCTCCTTCTTCCCAGAAACGAAGAGCTGAAGATGTTGCTACCCATATTTCGAAGAAGAAGCTGAAGAAAAGAAAGATGGTTCTTCAAGCAGATTCATCCGAAGGGGAGAAGGTACCTGAAAGTCCTGAAGCTACAATTCTCCAATCTACATCTCTTCCTGAGAAGACTACGGTCATAACACCCGAAGTTTCGTTAACTGAATCAATTCCTGAGGAGGTTCGAACTTCAGACATCAATACACACGTATCTGATACGGATGTAAATGTCAATTTGGGTGAAGGAAATACGAATAAAGAACTTGTTGTTTCGACTAAGGTATTCATGCATCCTCTACTACTTTTGTTTCTTTACCACCAATCATTGTCCCTATCACGAACACTACCAATTCACCCACCTTTGAAACCATTCTCACCCAACCCATCACAACTTTGTTCTCATCGCAAACCACTGAGCCACTTCAAAATACGGAGGATATTGATGTTGACGAATGGGGTTTTGGGGGAACATTTGAAGAGATGGAATTTGACGAAGAAGAAGAAACTTACCCCGACAACATGTTAATGACAATGAAGCAATTCAAGATTTTGAATAAGAAGATGAATTCTATTATTCAATCTCAAGCTAATATGGTGGGAAGTCAATCTCTTTCGAGTTTGGAATTAGATGTTATGCTTAAAGCATTTGAAGCCAAAATGGTTAATAAAGTGTCTGGAATGCTTCAAGATTTTGAGTCTAAAATCTTGGAGAAGGTGGATCAAAGTGATAAGTGTAACGAGTTGCGGGTGAAGTCTCAGTCTTAAAACTTTGTGAGTGAAGTTAAAGACTTGCGAAGGGTGGCTAAAGAAAGACATGTCTTATTCATTAAAGGTGTGAAGCAAGTTCGCGAAGATGTCAATCTCAAGCTTCAAGAACTTCGTGAACACATGGTCAAAGAGATTGCTAGTGCTCAGAAAGACTATGATCTCTCAATCAAAAGGTGGATATAATTTGTGAGGCTGTCACAAAATATGTCAAGTTGTATGAAGGCTTGAGTCCTCAAGTTACTCAACTTTCAACAGATAGCAGTCGAAGCTTTGTAGAGCTTACTTCTTTGTTGAAGGAGTTAAAAGATTTGTCTACCACACCCGTTGCCTCTTCGATAATAACTCCAGAATTCTTGTCTCAGAAGTTTTCTCAGTTCGAGGCGGTGTTGCACAAACAGTTAGCTCCATTATCCAAGTTTTCCAGTTTACTACCAACAGATGCCCCACCTGTGGTCACAGGGGTGCAAGGGGGAGAGAAGAAGGTTGGTAATGCAAAAGTTAGTGAAGGTTCGCATGAAACTGTGAAAACTGTTGGGAAGATTTTTAAAACAACGATTCCGGTGTCGAAGCCAATTATCTCAACTGCTGGCCCTGTTACTTCGACAGTTCTGACGACAATGCCAATTTCAACGAAGCCAATTCCAAGACCAATTTCTAAAGGAATTGTGATTGGGGAAGGTGGCAGCAGTTCGAAGCCCAAGGAAGTTGTTGATAATTCATCTGTCAAAGATAAAGGAAAAACAATTGTGGTCGAAAAATCGAAAGAGGAGAAGAAAGATGAAACTGAAGCTGAGCTAGAGAAATTGAGGGTTGTACAAAGCATTCTAAGTCTTCGTGCAAGTGACCCACCTGGAATGAACAAGGGTGATCCAGCGAAGCATTACAACTATGAAACAATCAAAGCAAGAGTTGCATATAACCGTATGTATGCTTTTGAGAAGAAGCCAAAGCAGATCTATGCAGTTGTAAATACGGATATGAGACAACTGGATTTGCCAATCAACGAAATGATGTTCATCATGCCTCAGTACAAAATTGTTGAGAAGTTCGACAATGATGATGATTACACATACATGAAGCTTAGGTTTCATGCTGTGTTAGGGAAACTTCCAGAGGAAGTTTGGTTACTCGTGAAGATCAAGAAGGTGATTAGTATTCAGAAGGATGTTCTTTTCGAAGACATGATGCAAAACCTTCTATTTTACGTTGCAAGGGCGAATGGTCAGGAGTGTAATATCTCGATTGCTGATTTTCCATTAATGAACTTGTATGATCTTATACAAGTTGCATTACTTCTGAAAGACAAAGATGCTTCGTATCTTCGAGAGACTGATCCAGAAGTATTTCGTCTTGGTCTATCTCACATCAAAATATTCATAGATAACTACTATGAGCGTTTGGCCCAAACGGATGTGGAGTTAGCTACTGTGAAGGGGTTAGAAGTGAAAGTACCCATGGAACCAACGAAGACTCAACCTGAGTTGAAGAAGTATGCTGATGGGGAAATACGTTTGAAGCCTTTTGGCATGGTCTTCGCAGGAAAAGACAAAAATGGAAAAGTCAAGAGATTTATATTCCAAGCTTGCGAAGTTGAGAGATACACAACGTCCCAGTATACGAACTTCATTGTTCGTATGAATAGCTGCAAGAAGAATAACGAAGGCGACAAGAAAGAATTAAAGAAGATCATTTCTTGGTATTCTGAAATTCGAAGAGTGATGTTGTATACGATACAGATTCTTTTGAACTGAAGATGGTCGACATGATTACAAAGGGGGAGAATGTAACTAAGTCATAAGTTTATTTTACAAGGCATTTATGTAACAAAGCGTACTTGTTTAGTCCTTGTAATTTTTTGTGTGCTTTCATGTTTCCTATAAATAGGGACATTACTTAGAGTTAGATAAGAGTCTTTGTATGAACTTGTCTATTTTCTCTCTGTAACATTGAAAGCATAATAGAGATGAAACCAGATCATATTTACATCGTGTGTTCAATCTACATTCTGATTACTCTGATTTGATTCATACTTGATTCCACACTTCATCACATGTGGCACCAAGTTCAGCCATATTTCACCCTATAAATAGAACCTCTCCCACCCTCATTTTCTTCACACCTTTCCCATTCTTTTCTCTTTCTACACTCTCTCTAAACCTCCCAAAAACTCCCCTAGCGCTAGAAGAAAGCCCCGGAGTGCTCGACGGCTCCGAGAAGAAGAGCTTTTGGCTCGGAAATCCTGCCCCTGCAGAGCCCGGCTTCTAGCCAAACCCCCTCGTACGTAAGATACGCCTACCTAATTTTTAATATAGCTTTTATTTAAATATAGTAACGTTATTAGGACATGATAATAGTTATTTGAGCTATTATTATGGGTTATATAAGTGTCATTATAATATCTTTTTAACAACTCGCGGTACGGGGAATCTGGTTTAAAGGGTCGCATAGGGTTGTTGGATTTCAGAAGTGTTATATGCCAAAATGAACCTGCCCTCCAGCGTTTTATGTCTGGCCCATGTCTGTACATAGTGGTTGGAAAATATTGTTTAAACGCTTATATAATAATAATAATGCTAAGACTAATAATTAGTCACGATAAATATTAGACTAAAATTTAGCGATAATAATGCTAGGTTTCGTCGAAGGAAATAGAATTGTTAAAAGTGAAGCGTTGCCCGAGTTTGGAATCATCAATTTAAAAAGTGAGTGCATAGTTACTTTCATCTTACACATAGATATGAAGTATTTTACATAAATTACGTGTTATGTGTGCATATTATCTGTATACTTGTTATCTATGCTGGATGAACGATTTTATACATGTTTTAACTGATTTAAACTGTATATGTATCTAAAAAATATGTTGAGTAAAACATGGGTAGATGAATGATGAGGGATAAAAGTTGATATAGAGGAACATTGGCAGTATGGACATAGTGCCCTATAGGTGAACATTGGCAGCATTGGACTTAGTACCCTAGAGATGAGCATTGGCAGTTGCCCCACAATCTTTAGATGTTTTTGATCTACTCTAAACATCCTAGCAGCTGCGCTATAAGGATAGTATCGGTAGCCGCGCCTAATAGAGAAAATCGTAACACTGGCAGCTGCGCCCAAAGGACAATATCGGCAGCTGCGCTTAATAGTGAATGTCATAATTCTGGCAGTTGCGCCTAAATGATAATATTGGCAGTTATGCTTAATAGATAATATTGACAGCTGTGTCATTGACAACGATGGAATTCGTGCCTATTCCTTAGGACAATCCTTAGGAATTAATGAACGAGGAATAGCTGATTCTTAGGGTAGACCCTTAAGAATAAAGAAGATAATGGGGATGGGTAATTATGTTAATTGTTTGACGATTAAACATAATAATTATATTATTGTGGGTTGAAAACCCTATGTACTCACCAGGTTTCCCAATCTGACCCACTCAAGCTTATTTGTATCACAGGTGTCGATATGAAGCTACTTTACATTGAGGGATTTAAAGAGAGATGTAGATCACTAGTGTAAATGAATGCAAGTTCATTTTATGCTTATGTTTCTGTATTGACGATGACATCCCAAATGTTTTAAAATGGATAAAAATACATATTTTCGGAAATGCTTTGATAACATATTTACCATGTTTTTCTGGGAACAAATTCCGCAACATTTTTATTAAAAGAGGCACTCTGATTTTTATAAAGCATAAACAAAATTGGTATTTTCTGGCCGTGAAAATGGGGATGTCACAGTTGGTATCAGAGCATTAGTTTAAGCGAACTAGGAATAAGGATTTATTTCTAGACTTAAACTTAGAATGCTAAGCGATGATCGTGAGGAGTGTATCTAATATATTTTAGGAAGTACATCTGAATAGACACGGGCACTAGCTCATTTAGGGAAGATGTCTAAATTGCTTTTATGTGCTAAATGATTTGTGATGCTTTATGATGCTATCGTTTGATCGGATCTATGGTCTGTTGCCGACCGGATCTGGAAACCTTATGTGTTCAGATTTCTAAACGTTTAATTACGATATTGGAACTGGCATGTAATTTTTCGAAGTAATAAGGAGGAATACGCGTCTAAACCTTCCTCTATCTATATTTTCGTCTCGACACACCAAACGATTGCTTTGGTGTGCAAAACATCATGGTGAAGACTCGTAGTGAATTGAGTAAATGGAGGAAACGAGAAGGCTTACGATACTTAGTGGTACCTATCGGAAGATATCGTAAGAGTGATATCTTTCCTTTAGAACGTGTCTAAGAAATAATACGTCTAGTACGGGAGAAGTACACTTTCGATTAGCAGAAAGAAAGATTTTTTGTATAATCCATGAAGTTATCCCATCGTCTGACATTTCCATCACCAACCGAGTTGAAGCAGAATTGATGATTGAAGATACGCATAGAAGAAGTCCTAGTAGAGTCTAGGGAAAATTATATGATTGTTTGGACACATTTGTATGTGTTAAAATTGTTTTTGTGATAATGACTTGGAGAAAGCGAGTCAATACTTGGGACGAGTATGAGTAGGTGTGAATGGTGGTAGAGGCCTATACTACCGGAAGCAGAGGACTCGCACTTGGATCAAGGAAAGTCACAAGGTTACCAATGCACTAGTAATTGATTTCGTTTTGTTCATGTCTGTCGTTACCATCGTTTCGGTAATGACTAAGAAGATGATTATTAATCCGACCCCAGTGGTCATATCAAATTGAGTCCGACTACGATGAGTATGTTATGTGGTTAAGAGAACCAAGTTCGATGTAGCATCTGACTTAAGCCAGAAGATTGAAATAAAAGATAATCAAAGCGATCAGTAAAGGTATCGCGATAGTTGCTTGTAGCTCGAAATGATACATTTTAAGATGTGATTAGAACATGAAGGAAGGTATAGTCTGTTCTGGAATTTGACCCTAAGAGACCTGAGCCTAAGCGTTGCAACATGTGATGATAGGTCATTACAATATGACACATCAGTCCATTATAGTAATAAAAGAACTTTTCTTAAGTTTGTTAAGAAGAAGCAGTCTCCAGTAAGGATCGAGATTGTGACTTGAAGGTCATAATTTGGAGTCTGACGTGAGATAAGGAGCAGGTGCAAGATCGAGCACCGCCTGCAGTCAAGGAGTCGAAGAGTTAAATACTCGTTCGAAGCAACATAGAAGTTACGATTATTACCTAGGATGAAGAGTTAACGTAGGAAGTCATTATACAAGCCCTGTTTCGTTGATGATTCTAGGACGTAATCATCCTAAGGGGGAGATAATTTTAACGCCCGTACATCTGGGCTAGTCAAGTTAGACACAATGAGCATCAAAAATGAGTTTTTGATGGAATATTATTTAGAGGGATTAATCTTAACCATCTTTTAGAATATGTCACAAGTGTTCCGTACATATAAAGAATGCCGAAGTCCGAGTTATAACGAAGAAGTTATGGCCCGTCGAAGTTTCGCGACAAAACCGGCACGACACTACGCGAAGTAATAGTGAATTTACGATAGAGGACTTTTTGGCCTTAGTGATCTAAGCAAAAGTTGTAGTATACGTTAAACCGAGAGCGTGCATAAAAAGAACGCCCAAATCCGACTTCGTATGAGGAAGTTATGCTTTTTCTAAGATTTGGCCTAGCAGTGCACGACCCGAAACTCGAATTTTAGATCGAGTTGTTTTTGGCCAACGTAACCTAAATGAGAATTTAATATCTCATTAATAGGAACTCAATGACAAAAAGATAGACGAAAACGGAGTCCGTATGTAGAAGTTATGAATTTTACGCGGACATTTAACAGTGTAGTCACCTTCTACTGTTAAATTTAATATCGGTCGAGAATTAGCCGACGATGTCAAAAGGAAAGTTGTAGATCTTATTTTTACCTATGCGTGGATATAAAGAACGTCAAAAACGGAGCTCGTATGCGAAAGTTACGGATTTTAGATGTCGGAAGTGTGTTGTGCGAAAATGGGTGATGTGGCACAATCTTGACCATTACTTTCTCCCCAAGTCTTGCCACCAGATGGTGACATGTGGCACCAAGTTCAGCCATATTTCACCCTATAAATAGAACCTCTCTCACCCTCATTTTCTTCACACCTTTCCCATTCTTTCTTCTCTCTACACTCTCTCTAAACCTCCCAAAAACTCCCCTAGCGCTAGAAGAAAGCCCCGAAGCGCTCGACGGCTCCGAGAATAAGAGCTTTCGGCTCGGAAGTTCTACCCCTGTAGAGCACGGTTTCTAGCCAAACCCCCTCGTAGGTAAGATACGCCTGCCTAATTTTTAATATAGCTTTTATTTAAATATATTAACGTTATTAGGACCTTATAATAATTATTTGAGCTATTATTATGGGTTATATAAGTGTCGTTAGAATATCTTTTTAACCACTCGCGATACGGGAAATGTGGTTTGAAGGGCCGCCTGGGTTGTTGGATTTCAGAAGTGTTATATGCCAAAATGATCCTGCCCTCCGGTGTTTTATGTCTGGCCCCTATCTTTACATAGTGGTTGGAAAATATTGTTTAAACGTTTATATAATAATAATAATAATAATAATAAGACTAATAATTAGTCACGGTAAATATTAGACTAAAATCTAGTGGTAATAATACTAGGTTTCGTCGAAGGAAAATAGAATCGTTTAAAGTGAAGAGCTGCCCGAGTTTGGAATCATCACTTTAACAAGTGAGTGCATAGTTACTTTCATCTTACACATAGATATGAAGTATTTTATATAAATTACGTGTTATGTGTGCATATTATCTGTATACTTGTTATCTATGTTGGATGAACGATTTTATACACGTTTTAAATGATTTAAACTGTATATGTATCTACAAAATACGTTGGGTAAAACATGGGTAGATGAATGATGAGGGATAAAAGCTAATATAGAGGAACATTGGCAGTATGGACATAGTGCCCTATAGGTGAACATTGGCAGCATTGGACTTAGTACCCTATAGATGAGCATTGGCAGTTACGCCACAATCTTTAGATGTTTTTGATCTACTCTAAACATCCTAGCAGCTGCGCTCTAAGGATAGTATCGGCAGCTGCGCCTAATAGAGAACATCATAACACTGGCAGCTGCGCCCAAAGGACAATATCGGCAGCTGCGCTTAATAGAGAATGTCATAATTCTGGCAGCTGCGCCTAAATGATAATATCGGCAGTTGTGCTTAATAGATAATATTGACAGCTGTGTCATTGACAAAGATGGACTTCGTGCCTATTCCTTAGGACAATCCTTAGGAATGAATGAACGAGGAATAGCTGATTCTTAGGGTAGACCCTTAAGAATAAAGAAGATAATGGGGATGGGTAATTATGTTAATTGTTAACCGATTAAACATAATAATTATATTATTGTGGGTTGAAAACCGTATGTACTCACCAGGTTTACCAACCTGACCCACTCAAGCTTATTTGTATCACATGTGTCGATATGAAGCTACTTTACACTGAGGGATTTAAAAGAGATGTAGATCCCAAATGTTTTAAAATGAATGTAAGTTCTGTTTATGCTTATGTTTCTGTATTGATGATGACATCCCAAATGTTTTAAAATGGATAAAAATACATATTTTTGGAAATGCTTTGATAACCTATTTACCATGTTTTTCTGGGAACAAATTCCGCAACATTTTTATTAAAAAGGCACTCTGATTTTTATAAAGCATAAACAAAATCGGTCTTTTCTGGCCGTGAAATTGGGGATGTCACATTCTTATCTAATCAAACTTTGTCTCTTTTCTTTACAGATGTCTAACTCGAACAACAACAACGCTTCAGGCTCTCCCTCTTCAGGTTCATTCTCACTCATGAATTTGTGTGGGAGGGTGATTTTCGATGGGACCAATTTCAATGATTGGATCTGCAACATTAGAATGGTTACCCGCTACGAGGACAAGGAATATGTCCTCGACACTGCTACTCCAGAGGAGATTGCTGCCTTTGAGGCCCACGAGCGAGATGCTACGAAAGTCTATTGCATCATGCTCACGACTATGACTGCAGAACTCCAAAAGTCCTACGAGGACTACTATCCCAATGAGATGCACCAGACTGCCAGGCAGGAAATATACGATATCATCACTTCGATGATCACGACCAAGATGAGAGACGGAGAGTCTGTCACTGCTCATCTACAGAAAATGCAGAGATATGTTGACCGCCTGCTGAAGTTAAATGTTAACTTCGATGAAGAACTGGCGATTGATATTATTCTTCACTCACTGCCACCCTGCTTCAACCAGTTCCGGATGACCTACCACATGAACAAAGAGGAGGTCAGCTCGAGCAAGCTTCAAGGCTTGTTGAGGACTGCTGAGAGCAACCTCAAGGATAAATCTTCCGCATCAACTCCCGTTACAGCTGCCCCTGTCTTGGCTATTGGGCAGGGGAAGGGTAAGAAGATAAAGGCTCCTTCCAAGAGCCACCACAAGGGAAAGTCTCATGATGGCCCCTCTTCTAGTGGAACCAAGGCTGGCACCACTACACCCACCTCCAACCCGAAGGATGCAGAGTGCTACTACTGCCATGAGAAGGGGCATTGGAAACGAAGCTGCCCAAAGTATCTGCAGGACATCAAGGATGGAAAGATAAAACCATTATACGTAGGTATTTATACTATTCAATCTAATAATTCATCGCATGCTATTTCTTGGGTTCTTGATACAGGATGTGGTTTTCACATTTGTTCTTATTTGCAGGGCCTAAGAAGAAATAGGGATGTGGAGCATGGGGAGATAAACCTGGTCATGGGAAATAGAAGATCGTCGCCTATCACCAAGATTGGAGTTTACTATTTAGTGCTTAGTAGTAGGTTAGGATTAGAGTTGAATAATTGTTGCTATTCTCCAGAAATGGCAAGAAACATGATTTCTTTTCATGGTTTATATAAACAAGGATTTAGATTTTCGTTTGATAATGAAAATGGTTCTATTAATGCTTTTCTTAATGGTGTTTTCTATTTTGAAGCATTGCCTTGTAATGGAATATATGAAACTGTGATGGTTGTAGACGATTTAGGAAATGAGGTATTGTATGTCGATTCTTCCAATGATTTGGATAAAGCATGCTTGTGGCATTGTCGTCTTTGACATGTCAACAAGAAACGCATAGCCCAACTCCAAAAGGATGGAGTATTGGAGTCATTCGACCGTAGGGACGATGACGTGTTCGAGTCTTGTTTACTTGGAAAGATAACCAAGTCACCCTTCACTGGTACATGTTAAAGGGGTGAGGGTTTATTGGATCTCATACATACAGATGTGTGTGGGCCCTTTAGATCCACCACAAGGGATGCGATCCGCTTCTATGTGACTTTCACTGATGATTATAGCAAATATGGCTATATCTACTTAATCAAGCACAAGTCAGAAACCTTTGATAAGTTCAAAGAGTTTAAGCAGGAAGTGGAGAATCAGTTGGGCAGGAAAATCAAGATGCTTCGATCTGATCGAGGTGGAGAGTACCTTAGTCTTGAGTTCCACGACTACCTCAAGGAATGCGGAATCGTTTCGCAATTGACGCCACCTAGGACACCATAGTTGAATGGTGTAGCTGAGAGGCGTAATCGAACCTTGCTAGACATGGTTCATTCCATGATGAGTCGTGCTTCGCTACCTATCTCATTCTGGGGGTATGCCTTAGAGACTACCACCCATATCCTTAACCTAGTCCCTACAAAGAAGGTTGCCAAAACACCTCACGAGATGTGGACATGGAAAGCTCCCTCGTTGGCACATATCAAGGTTTGGGGTTGCGAGGCTTTCATAAGACGAGAGACTCACGACAAGCTCGAACCTCGTAGTGAGCGATGTATTTTCATCGGCTACCCGCAAAAGTCCTTTGGATATCTCTTCTATAGACCAAGTGACAATGTTGTCTTCGTTGCAAGGAGAGGGGTTTTCCGAGAGCGAGAACTCATAAGCCAAGGAGACAGTGGTATGCAAATCGATCTTGAAGAGCTTCAAGAATTGAACGATGAAGGAACCTCTAACATTGGCGCTCAACCTGAGGAGGAAACTCCTATTGAACCGATTGACGAGTCCTTACCTCTTAGACGTTCCAGTAGAGTTAGTGTTCCACCTGTGTCATATGGTTTTCATATAACAAGTGAGGGTGATACGTTTATTAGTTACTGTACACTAATAAATCTGGATGAACCTAACAGCTATAAGGAAACCATGGCAGGCCCGGAGTCTGCGAAATGGAAAGAGGCTATGGATAGCGAGATTCAGTCCGTGTACGACAACCAAGTCTGGGATTTGTTTGACAATGTGTCAGCTCGTAAGATGGTCGGGTGCAAATGGATCTTCAAGAAGAAGACCGACATGGGTGGAAATGTACACACTTATAAGGCGCGATTGGTTGCAAAGGGCTTTACTCAAACTCCAGAAGTTGATTATGATGAGACCTTCTCACCAGTTGCGAAGATAAAGTCTATTAGGGTGATGCTAGCCATTGCTGCATTTCATGGCTATGAAATATGGCAAATGGATGTCAAAACCGCTTTCCTTAATGGGAAGTTGGCTGAGGATGTTTACATGAGTCAGCCAGAGGTTTTTGTCGATGTGAAGCATCCTAATAGAGTTTGTAAGCTTGAGAAATCCATTTATGGATTCAAACAAGCATCTCGCAGATGGAATCTTTGTTTCGATGAGAAAGTCAAAGAGTTTGGCTTCCTGCGAAGCGAGGATGAATCATGTGTATATGTCAAGGCCAGTGGTAGTATAGTAAGCTTCCTCGTATTGTATGTCGATGACATACTACTCATATGAAACGACATCCCGACCCTGAAGGAAGTTAAGTCTTGGCTTGGGAAGTGTTTCGCCATGAAGGACCTCGGAGTGGCTGCCTATATTATGGTAATAAGGATAGTGAGAAATATGAGTAAATGACTAATAGAACTTAGTCATAATACTTACTTGGATAAAGTACTAAAGCATTTTAGTATGGAGAATTCTAAGAAAGGGGAGTGACCAATCCAGAGCAACGCCAAACTGAGTAAGACTCAGAGCCCGAGTACAGAGACCGAGATAGCAGATATGAGCCGAATACCTTACGCTTCCACAGTTAGCTCAATCATGTATGCTATGACTTGTACTCGCCCTGATGTGGCCTTCGCTTTGAGCATGGTCAGCAGATATTAGGGGAACCCTGGCAGAGCACATTGGACCATAGTCACGAATATTCTTATGTACCTTCGGAGGACCAAGGAATGGTTTCTAGTCCTCGGTGGGAGTGATGACGTAAGGGTGCGAGGGTATAGTGACGCCAGTTTTCAGACCGATCGGGACAACTACCATTCTCAGTCGTGCTGGGTCTTTACCCTGAACGGAGGAGCGGTGACTTGGAAAAGTTTCAAGCAGGAGACCGTAGCGGATTCAACGTGCGAATTAGAATACATAGCGGCGAGCGAAGCGTCAAAGGAGGCGATATGGTTGAAGAACTTCATTGGAGACCTTGGAGTTGTACCATCCATAAAGGATCCTATGGAGATATTCTGCGATAATGAAGGAGTGCTTGCCTTGACCAAGGAACCAAGGGATCATGGCAGGTCTCGAGATATCGACAGGAAATATCACTTTATTAGACATCGGGTAGAAGAGGGACTCCTCGTAGTGAAAAGGGTATCGTCAGAGAATAACCCAGCAGATCCCCTTACGAAGGGACTGAGTAGGGTCAAGCACTTGCAACACGCTAGGAGCATTGGGCTGAAGGACAATATTATTTTAGATTAGATAGCTTCAAAACATGTAATAGATAAATTGTAATTAACATTTGATGATTAAATAAATGTGTATTATTTATAATTAAAGTTATTGTCTTGTGTTAATCATTTACCTATTGTTTCACTTTGTATGTTTTGACTTCCTGAATAATAAGATTATTCGAACAGTCCACAGTCTCTCATACTTTGGAAGTAGGTATGAATGAAGATTGTCATGAATTGATTTGTAGGATGTCTAAAGTGTATTACACATAGCAAAAGTTTGCTACAACATTCATGAGTGCTTATGAACTAAGATTTAAGCATTGGATTAAACCCACGCTTGCTGGTATCGCTTCATGGAATTTATCACGAGTGATCGCAAGACGATAATATCATATAGTCTTTAAACCTAGATATATGGTTTATTGTTTGCAAGTTAGTTGTGCATTGATAATGCGTAAACGCATCAGTAACTTGATGTTATAAAACGCATTGTTGTGTACAATTTGATGAGTGAATAGCAAATGCATATAAGTCGAAGTTTATCTGTTCCCTTTATCCTAAGAGGGTAAAAGCGATATTTGGGCCCCTCGATGATTTGGTTTGACTTATGTGTCGGGCCCGGTAACGACTAAGTTGATGTGTTCAATTAATTTCTATGTCAGATGAATCAGAGATCGAGAAACAAACTGCTGGACAATAAGTATGATTATGTTCCATGTATTTTTCTACACGATATCTTCAACGGAGGATTATACGATCCCTTATCTAAAGGACAAGTTACTAATAAGATCAGAGTTCGACAGCGTCTTTGACAGCTACGATTGCTAATCGGATCCTAAAGTCGTACTTGCATTTATAGTTACTAGACTTATCCAAGTTGGAGACTGTTGGATTAGTGTCTAAGCCTGTAACTATATTTGGTATGTACTTGACCCGGCTGTGCATGGTCCTTTTGGGTTGCCTTCACCAAAGCAACTGGACAGGATGATTTATGGAGAGAGAGAGAGAGAGGTTATTATGGTTTATTAATATATGATATGAATAATATATTAAAAGAAAAATCATTTAGTTTAATTAATATTGGTCAAGAATTAATTAAGAAGTAATTTTGTGGCTAAAAGAGATTAATTAAATAAGGGGGACTGGAACTGTCAATTATATGATAATTGATTTTGGGTTGTGAATCCTTATGGGTATAAGGGGGGACGAAATCTAGAGTGGAAGCCCACTCTAATTTCTGTTGGATAAGGTGTCTAAGTCCATAACTATTTCTGGTATGTACTTGACCCGACCCGACATGGTCCATTTGGGTTGCATGGCATCATGCATTTGGATAGACTAAATGAGAGAAATAACACTTGTGATTTATTAATATATTATAAGTTCTAATATATTAATAATATTATTTAGTTAGTATTGATCAAGAATTAATCTAGAATTAATTAAGTGATCAAAAAGGAGACTAATTAAATATATGGGTTGATTGTGTAAATCATCCATACTTGTATAGTGAGCTAGATGCTCCATGGATTATCAAGTTGGGCTAAGGTCCATAGGATGCTCCATGGATGCTCCATGAAAGTTACAAACCCATGGGTCGTGGAAATGAAGAGCCATGTTACATTAGGGTTTACATGGTGTAACCCTAAGTGTAACACACTATATAAGGAACATAACATCAACCAAAATCGGCTACACTAAAAAGAATAGAAGGCAAGTCGAATTTAGAAGTGTTCTACGTTCTCTCAAAGTCATTCCAAAGCACTTGGTCTTGTGTGAAACATTTGAGGCATCACACTTGGGGTGCTAGGCTCTCAAGGTTTTTCAAGGAATCAAATCAACTACAAGGTATGTAATTCTAGCCATCTTTTATGTTTAAAGTTCCCCATGTATGCTAGATAGGATTATGAACCTTGGAAAAAGTATTTTACATGTATTTTAGACAAACATAGATCCAAGGTTTTCTAGGGTTGCATGTATACTTAGGAGTGTTAGAATGCTGAAAAACCCATCAGTGGTATCAGAGCCCAGGTTTGTTTGTTTGATACTTGATGCAAAATTGTGAAAAAAACTCGTTTTTATACATTCTGAAGCATGAACTCGCCGAGTCCATGGGGGGGCTCGACGACTCCATGAGTAAACTCATCCTACTTGTCAGGTAGGTACTTGCACTCGACAAGTAGGAGCCCCTGAGTGCAGTTTTTCGAGTTTTGCTGCTGGAAATGGACTAGAAACATTACCCTAAACTATTTTGGTGTTTTAAAACTTGTTTTAGATGGTGTAATGTTTGTTCAAATCCATCTATAATGGCTAATATCAAAATTACATGATTATATGTGTTCATATGTTCTCGAAATTTTGATATGATTATTCATGTTCTTATGAGTTCTTGATAGATCGTTGGAATTACTTGTTTAATGCTGAATTCATGATCTTTATGTGTTTTAATGGAGTCCATAACTTGTCCTGAAGTTATAGATAACCAAAAGTCACTTTGTATTAAATCCATTAGAAGAACACATAAGTTACAAAAATGAAGAGTCTTCATTTTAATAACTCATAAGTTATGAATTGAAAGGTTTTGTAAAGTTATAAAACTTACCCTCAAGTTTTGGAACATGTAAAGTCATCTAGTAAACTTTAGTTCCAAACCCTGGAATTTTAAAAGTTAAAATTCAACCCTTATACTTTATAATATTATATGTTTAATAATATATATATATATATATATATATATATATATATATATATATATATATGTATAAGATCAAGTCGTTTTACCGTTAGTAAGCCTCATTCACGAAGCCGGTCTATAAGGGGGGTATAAGGTTGTTGCCTATAAAATGGCAGCTTAATGGGTGTCAACTCTCACCCACCGCTTCCTTGACTGGTGAAGGGTCGTTAGCCGAACGGGTAGGACAATGACTTAAAATTCTCATTAAAAGTATAATGATTATTATAAAGTAACTAAATGTTTTTTTATAAATTCCCAATCTTAGTTACTTTAGGAAAATGTGAATAAGGTGCTAACCCATGAAATTACACTTTGCACTTTGATTAAGTCGTTAGTGGAGCGTGTGTGGTTAACCGGCACACTAACATGGACTTAACAAGGTAGGCAAAGGGTGACCTAAGGTTTTTCATAGGTCGGTGGAGCGCGTGTGGTTAACCGGCACATCGATTAAGTGAAAAAACATTAAGGGTACCAAGTAATTTGCATGGTTACTTCACACCTTGTTTTGTGATCCTCGGTATCCCAGTCACAAAACATGAAGGGCACACTCGAGATTGAAACATGCCATTGAAAAGTTCAATGAATCTCAAAAGAATCTAGGAGTTTCTAAAAAACCAAATAAAACCTAATAATTTATATATTTCATTTTTCATGGTGGAAATTGGTGAATCGTCATTCACCTACCTTTCAAATAATTTATATATTACGGCATCCCTCTTCTAAGTTATAATATATTGTGATTGGATCCTAGCCTTAATAATACATTTGGGTGTTTTATTAAGGACTATCTTTATATCTAAACTAAACTTGTCTTTTCTTCTTTTTCAAATGTCTTCCAACAATGCTGCTTCTGGCTCAAACCCTACCGGCTCCTTCTCTCTCATGAACCTTTGTGGGAGAGTCATCTTTGATGGATCCAACTTTACAAATTGGATCAGGAACATCAGGATGGTCACTCGGTATGAGAAAAAAGAATATGTTCTCGACAAGGAGCTTAAGGTACTCGAGCCGTCTGCTACTCCTGAGGAGTTTGCTGAATATGAGGCACATGTAAGAGATGCTACCAAAGTGGCATACATCATGATGGCCACTATGACAGCCGAGCTCCAAAAGTCCTATGAGGACTACTATCCTTTTGAGATGCACCAGGATTTGATGGACCCCTACCATCAGAGTGCTCGTCAAGAGCGATATGAAATCATCTCCTCCATGATAACAACCCGAATGAAGGATGGTGAACCCATCACGGGCCACATGCAGAAAATGAAAAGGTATGTGGACCGTTTGATGAATTCGGCATGACATACCACGTGAACAAGGAAGAAGTCACCCTCAGCAAACTTCAAGGACTCTTGAAGACCGTCGAAAGTGGTCTTAAAGGTAATTCGGTTGTTACCACTCCTACTCCTACTCCAAACTCCACACCTGTCTTGGCAATCGGGAAAGGTAGAGGGAAAAAGAGGAAGAACCCTTCGAAGGGTACCAAGGGTAGGACCCTTGATGGCTCCTCCTCAAGTGGAACCAAGAAAGGTTTTGTCACTCCTTCTTCTGACCTAAAAGTGGCTGAATGCTTCTATTGCCATGAAAAGGCGCACTAGAAGCGGAACTGCCCAAAGTACCAGCAAGATTTGAAGGATGGGAAAGTAAAACCCAACCATGCAGGTACTTAGACTATATTATCTAATAACTCACCCTATTCTAACTCCTGGGACCTTGATACCGGCTGTGGTATTCATATTTTTTCTGATTTGCAGGGAATAAGAAGAAGTGAGAATGTGGAGCATGGAAAGATAAACTTGATCATGGGGAATAGGAAAGCTTCACCTGTCACCAAGATTGGAGTTTATACTTTGTTGCTAAGTAGTGGGTTTACTTTAGATTTGAATAAATGTTGTTACTCGCCTGAAATGGCAAGAAATATTATTTCCTTTCATGCTTTGTACAAACAAGGGTTTACCTTTTCTTTTGATAATGAAGTTGGTGGAATAAATGCTTTCTTTAATAATGTGTTTTATTTTAAAGCATTACCTTGTGATGGTGTGTATGAAGCTGCGTCTGTTGTAGATAACTTAGGAAATAATGTGTTGTGTATTGATTCTACTAATGATAATAACTTGGATAAAGCATCATTATGGCATTGTCGTTTTGGACATGTAAGCAAGAAACGCATAGGCCAACTCCAAAAAGATGGAGTCTTGGAGTCATTTGACCTAAAGTCAGATGATAGTTGTGAATCATGCTTACTTGGAAAAATGACAAAGTCACCCTTCATAGGTTCGTGTGCTAGGGGTGGAGGTTTGTTGGATCTAGTTAACAGATGTGTGTGGACCCTTCAAAACTGCCACAAGGGATGCTAATCGTTATTATGTGACTTTTACAAATGATTATAGTAGATATGGATATGTCTACTTAATTAAGCATAAGTCAGAGACTTTCGAAAGTTTTAAAGAGTTTAAACAGGAAGTCGAGAATCAATTGGGCAGGAACATTAAGATGCTTCGATTCGATCATGGTGGTGAGTATCTTAGTACAGAGTTCCTCGCCTATCTTAGGGAATGTGGGATTGTCTCACAATTGACACCTCCCAGGACACCACAGTTGAATGGTGTAGCTGAGAGGCGTAATCGAACCTTTGGTGGACATGGTTCGTTCCATGATGAGTCGAGCTTAGCTACCAATCTCATTCTGGGGGTATGCCTTAGAGACTGCTGTCCATATTCTTAATTTGGTCCGTACAAAGAAAGTTGCCAAAACTCCTCATGAGATGTGGACTGGAAAAGTACCTAAACTAGACCACATCAAGATTTGGGGTTGTGAGGCTTTCGTGAGGCGCGAGACTCACGATAAGCTCGAACCTCGAAGCGAGAGGTGTATTTTCATCGGCTACCCACAGAAATCCTTTGGTTACCTCTTCTACAGACCTAGTGAAAATGTGGTCTTTGTAGCAAGGAGGGGTGTCTTGAGAAAGAGAGAGAGAGAGAGAGAGAGAGAGAGAGAGAGTTCATAAGCCAAGGAAACAGTGGGAGGCAAATTGACCTTGAAGAAATTCAAGAGTCAAGTGGTGAAGGAACCTCAAACCCTAGCAGTCGACTTGAGTAGGAAACTCCTGTTGATCCAATTTACAAGTCTGTACCACTAAGGCGTTCCATGAGAGTTAGGAATGCACCTGAGCATTACTATGGTTTCCATATTACTGCGGAAGGTGATACACTTATCAGTGATGAGACATTGGTAAGTCTGGATCAACCTAACAACTATGCGGAAGCCATGGCAGGCCTCGAGTCTGCTAAATGGAAAGAGGCAATGGACAGCGAGATACAGTCCATATATGACAATCAAGTTTGGAACTTGGTTGACAATGTACCAGGTCGTAAGACAGTTGGGTGCAAATGGATCTTCAAGAAGAAGACCGACATGGATGGTAATGTACACACTTATAAGGCGCGACTGGTTGCAAAGGGATTTTCTCAAACTCCAGGAATTGATTATGATGAGACCTTTTCACCAGTAGCCAAGATTAAGTCTATTAGGGTATTGTTAGCCATTGCTGCATTTCATGACTATGAAATATGGCAAATGGATGTCGAAACCGCTTTCCTTAATGGAACGTTAGCTGAGGATGTTTACATGTGTCAGCCAGAGGGTTTTGTCAGTACAGAGTACCCTAATAGAGTGTGTAAGCTTGATAAATCCATCTATGGATTGAAACAAGCACCTCGCAGATGGAATCTTTGTTTCGATGAGAAAGTCAAAGAGTTTGGCTTTTCGAGGAGTGAAGATGAATCTTTTGTATGTGTCAAGGCTAGTGGGAGTATAGTTAGCTTTTTGGTACTGTATGTGGATGACATACTACTCATAGGAAATGACATCCCAACCCTGCAGGAAGTGAAGTCCTGGCTTGGGAAGTGTTTCGCTATGAAAGACCTAGGAGAAGCTGCCTATATTCTAGGGATAAGGATTCTGAGAGACCGGAGTAAAAGACTAATTGGACTTAATCAGAGTACCTACTTGGATAAGGTGCTGAAGAGGTTCAGCATGCAAGATTCCAAAAGGGTAGAGTTACATATCCAGTGTAAGGCCAGATTGAGTAAGACTCAGGGCCCAAGTACCGAGGCTGAGATAGCAGAAATGAGTCGAGTACCTCATGCTTCTGTTGTAGGCTCGATCATATATGCTATGACTTTTACTCGTCCTGATGTGACCTTTTCCTTGAGCATGGTTAGCAGATATCAGGGGAACCCTGGCAAGGCTCACTGAACTTCGGTAAAGAACATTCTCAAGTACCTACGGAGGACTAAGGACTGGGTCCTTACCCTTGGTGGGAGTGATGACTTGAGAGTTGTAGGGTATAGTGATGCTAGCTTCCAGACTGATAGGGATAATTTCTGCTCTCAGTCGGGCTGGGTCTTTACCTTAAACGGAGGAGCAATTACTTGGAAAGTTCCAAGCAGGAGACAGTGGCTGATTCAACTTGCGAATCAGAGTATATAGCGGCAAACGAGGCAGCAAAGGAGGCAATATGGCTGAAGAACTTTATTGGAGACCTTGGAGTAGTACCAGCTATAAAGGAGCCTATGGACATTTTCTGTGATAGTGAAAGTGCAGTTGCCTTAGCCAAGGAACCAAGGGATCACGGGAGATCCAGACACATTGACAGAAAATACCATTTCATCAGACATCGAATAGAAGAAGGACTCCTCGTGGCAAAGAGGGTGTCATTGGATGAGAACCCAGCAGATCCCCTCACGAAGGGACTGAGTAGGGCTAAGCATCTCCAGCATGCAAGGAGCATAGGGCTGAAGGATGATATTAGTTTTAGTAGTTAGATAATTTTGAAATTTGTAAAGTGTAATTGACATTTGATGATGAATAAAAGTTGTGTTTATTTATGAGTAAAGTGTTGCTATCTTTTGTCAATCATTTACTATTATTTCTTTTGCATGTTTTGACTTCCAGAATATTTATGTTGTGTTTTACATATTATTCAAATTATCCACAGTCGGTCATATGTTGGAAGTAGATATGAATTAAGACTGTCATGAGTTGGTTGTAGAGGTCTAAGATGTTGGACATGGCCTCAATACTCATGAGTGCTCATAAGTACTGAGTATTGGATTCAACCCACGCTCGCTGGTATCACTTCATGGAATTTATCTCAAGTGATCGCGAGACGGTAATATCATATAATTCTTCAAACCTAGAGATATGACTTGTTGCCTATGAGTTAGTTATGCATTGATCGTACAAAAATGCATTGGTAACTCGATGTTATAAAATGTGGTTTTGTGTGTGATTCAACAAGTAGTAGAAAAAGTATATGAGTCGAAGTTTATCTGTTCCTTCTTGGATTAGAAGCGTTATCTGGCCCCTCGATGATTTTGTTTTGACCTATGTACCAGGCCTGGTCAGAACTAAGTTGATGTGTTCAATTAAGTTCTATGTCAAACAAATCGGAAATCGAGAAACAAACTGTTGGACAATAAGTAAGACATTCTTCCATGTATTTGTCCTGCTGATATCTAGAACAGAGGATTCTATGATCACTTATCTTAAATGGTGTATCATCATCTTCTCAGTTCCGAGAGACCTTGAAAAGAGCTACGATTGTTGATTGGTTCCTGAAGTCATAGTTGCAGTTATAGTTATTAGACTTATCCAAGTGGTAGACTGTTAGATAAGGTGTCTAAGTCCATAACTATTTCTGGTATGTACTTGACCCGACCCGACATGGTCCATTTGGGTTGCATGGCATCATGCATTTGGATAGACTAAATGAGAGAAATAACACTAGTGGTTTATTAATATATTATAAGTTCTAATATATTAATAATATTATTTAGTTAGTATTGATCAAGAATTAATCTAGAATTAATTAAGTGATCAAAAAGAGACTAATTAAATATATGGGTTGATTGTGTAAATCATCCATACTTTTATAGTGAGCTACATGCTCCATGGATTATAAACTTAGGCTAAGGTCCATAGGATGCTCCATGTATGCTCCATGGGAGTTCCAAACCCATGGGTCATGGAAATGAAGAGCCATGTTACATTAGGGTTTACATGGTGTAACCCTAAGTGTAACACACTATATAAGGAACATAACATCAACCAAAATCGGCTACACTAAAAAGAATAGAGGGCAAGTCGAATTTAGAAGTGTTCTACGTTCTCTCAAAGTCATTCCAAAGCACTTGGTCTTGTGTGAAACATTTGAGGCATCACACTTGGGGTGCTAGGCTCTCAAGGTTTTTCAAGGAATCAAATCAACTACAATGTATGTAATTCTAGCCATCTTTTATGTTTAAAGTTCCCCATGTATGCTAGATAGGATTATGAACCTTGGAAAAAGTATTTTGCATGTATTTTAGACAAACATAGATCCAAGGTTTTCTAGGGTTGCATGTACACTTAGGAGTGTTAGAATGCTGAAAACCCCATGAAATTCGTCCAAGGGGCCTTATTCCAGAAGGTTCTTGAAGCTGCTTAGAGCTTAAGTTATCCAATTAGGGTTTTGACTGAAACCCTAGTAGCTCAGCTATTTAAGGAACCCCTAGGGCTACAGATTTCAATGACTGGAGAAACCCTAGAGTTACTATAGCCAAAACTGTGCCTCCTCCTCCCTCTCTTCTAAATCATCTTCTTGCTTTGGTGTTTGTAAGCCATTAGAGGTATTACACTTGTGATACTAAGCTCTTGAAGATTGAAGATTCTTGCAACTATTGAACGATATCATCTAAACTTGTTTTATTTCAGAGTTTATTTTCATAGTTAGCTAGATTATGGTTTGCAAGCTTTGGATAAATTTGCGGGTATAATAGAGAAACCTAGATCCAAAGCTTTAGGGTTTTTCATGTGCACATAGGATGTTCTTTTGCTCAAAACGCATCACTTTGTATTTTATTTCTAGATCTAATGAGAGCTTATACCACATTTATTTACTCCTTGTGTTCATGATTCTTATAATAATTCACTAGATCTAATCAATTCCGCATTCGTCATCATAATCAACACCACTACAATCGCACCCAATACGTAAAAAGTTCACAGCTCTGAAAGCTCCTTGTATACCAGTAACATCAAGACTCGATTAAACGAATCTGCGATTGACCCCAACATGTAAAATGGTCTACCATGACGTGAGAACGGGCTCCGATGATTCTAGGGTTTTTCCTTAGGGTTTCGAAACTTTTGAGGTAGAATGGTATTATCTCATGTACCCAAAACCGGATTTTGACCCCTCTTTATATAGGAATGTGATTTGAAACCCTAAAGATAATTACCAAGTATATTTGTAATTATCTTGACTTTTCAAATCATTATGGAATATTCCAAATTCATTTATTTTCTTCTTAACTAATTAAACTATTAAGTGTTTAAAAAAACAAGTCCCTAATATAAATATGTTTTCAGAAATGCTTTATTTTGCTCTTGCGTGTAACTAGGGTTGTTCACTATTTGGATAAAACTGAATTGTTCAATTGGACTATTTGCTTCAAATAATTGGATTTTTGGATTGGTTTTCAACAAAACTGAACTATTATTTTGGATTTAATATTGGTTTTGGTTTATAAAATAAGAATCCAAAAGTCCAAGAAACCAAATAACAATTTATTATTTATTTATTTTTATAATATTTATAAATTTTTTATTAATTTTGTAATATATTTTTTTAGATAGGTTCAAAATGTTTCACCTAATACAAAACATATGCATGTATTTTATCTCAAAAGTTTTTTATCTATAAAATATTATACTATAATATACTTTTGTAGTAGTTGTTTCGGTTTTAATACCGAATTATAAAAACTGATCCAACCAAATTTTAATTGGATTAGATAGAATTGGATTTGAATTTAGTTTGGACTACTTGGATCAATGTTTTTAACACCGAAATCAATTTGGATTCACTTCATTGGATCGGATCAAACTGATCCATCCAAACGAACACCCTTACATGTAACCCAAAAGGAGACTGCTATTTATAGTAATATTACCGATTTTTATGGCCATGGGTACTAATCTCCATCAGCTCTCACTGGAACTTAGGCATCAATAATTGGCCAATCCAATACTTACTAGGAATAGCAGTGAATGGCAGTCCAATGCACCTACTGTACTTATAACAACATTGCTATAAACAGCCCTAATACTAGTTACTTCAAATTCCTTTTATCTTCATGATATGTTATTACGAACTAGATACATGGAACAAGGGTTGATCTCTTGGTTCAATATTATGTTTTCTGATATCGGCTTGTCGTGTGACTTTTCTTGACTAACTATCGAATCCAAACAACTCAGTCTCAGCTTGGCCAAGCACTTGTTGTCAAAACCAAATAAACAAGGAGACTAGACAATCCACTTCTCCATTTCTGGCAGAAGGATCAAATAAAATTTGACTATATAGGTTCATAATATTCCTCATGCAATATCTAGTCAAACCATGTATAGCTTCCAGTTACAAACGACATTGGGGAAAAACCAAGACGTAATAGATTGTAGGACAAAACCTCATTCATTTTTATTTGAAGAATAAGAAATATAGTTGTCTTAATTTACTCATGACATGATCCATGAAATAATGTTTAAGCGTGGTTACTCCAATACTTAAAATCTCTATTTTCAATTACTTACTAGTATTGGTCGCTAGCCTTTGTTATGTTTATATCGATGAACAATCTACCGATACTCCAGGACAACCTTAATTCAGTACTATCTTCCAAGAGTAGGATTGATTGTGGAAGTTATAAGAAAATATTATTTTGGAAATGGTTCTAAACATGCAAAAGAAGGAACACAGATAATCTGAACAAACATAGCAACTTATTATTAATAATAACCAAATCAAAATATCTAAAATGTTCCATAAAAAAGAACTACAAATTGTGTAATTAAACCATTTCACTCGCAAATCTAATGCCAATGGATCGAGTATGAGCATCATGCTTGATTTGTGACAATGGTTTGGTGAGCGGATGAACTTGATTATCTTCTAAAGGAACTCGACTCACAATAATGTCTCTATCTTCAGTTAGCTTCCTAATATAGTGGAACTTTTAGAGTATATATCTTGTACGCTTGTGATCTCAAGGTTCTTTAGCTAAAGCAATTGCACCCTCGTTATCATAGAAGATCGCAATTGGTTCAGCTATGCTTAGAACAACACCTAAATCGTTGATGAACTTCTTTAGCCATATTGCTTCCTTGGCTACTTCATTGGCCTTAATATGCTCTTTCTCTATAGTTGAGTCTACTATAGTCGCTTTCTTGGAACTCCTCTAAGTCACTGCTCCTCCATTTAACATGAATATAAAAACCAGACAGTGATCTAAAATTATCACTATCAGTTTGGATACTTGCATCCACATATCCTTTAACACTTATCTCTTCCTTACCACCATAGACCAAAAACATATATTTAGTCCTCCTAAGACACTTCATAATGTTTTTTACTACGATCCAATAAATTTCACTAGGATTGGCTTGATAACGACTCGCCATACTAATAGAGTATGAGACGTTTGGCCTTGTACATATCGAGCCATACATGATCGATCATATAGCCGAAGCATATGCGACTTGTAACATCCCAATTTTTGGATATAATTTAAAGCCTTATACATATGCATTTTAAGGGCTACTCGACGAGTTGGAAGGCTCCAACTCGTTGTGTATAGTTTTAAGAGGCCGCGTATATTCAGGGTCTACTCGACGATTTGGAAGGCCCAAATCGACGAGATGAAGGTTGAACATGAAAACACTAATTTTTAGGGTTTTCACCCTATTTAAAGACCTTATAACTAATTTGTGGCCTCCCTCATCGTCCCCTCAGTCCAGAGAAAACCCTAATTGTGCCTCTTATCCCATTTTGAGTGTTTGTGAGCTTAAAGGGTGTTATTTGGTGCGTTTCCTGAAGAAGCTTGAAGTGATTAGTGTATAGCTGAAGGAAGAGGTTGTAGATCCGACATTTACACTGTGGTAGCAACCATTTTGAGGTAAAAAGTCTTTACATTGACCTCTTATTTCTTAGATCTTCTCTTATGGAAGTTTAGCGGCTTTTTAGCCCATTTTGAAACCATTTTTGTAGTTGAGCATGATTTGAAGTTGTGACTTCAGATCTGGACACCTCAAGGCCTCCTTGGGCCTAAAGATTCAAGCTTTATCAAGATTTTGCCATCCTCCATGCCCTAAACCCCTTATTAAGCTTCATATGAGTGTTTTAACCCCTTATTACGTGGTATCTCAACCCTAGGGGATTAGATCTATAGTTTAGGGCTTTAGATCCGACTGGAAAGGACTGAATATGAAAAGGGTGAAGGAACTCGATGAGTTCCTTAGCCAACTCGACGAGTTGAGTCGGGTTCTCCCGCTTGTTGGATTCTAAATAAACTCGGCGAGTTGATGAGATAACTCGATGAGTTAGTTAGGGGTTTTCCCGGTTTTTCTGAACACTGAAGGAACTCGACTAGTTGCTAGATGCACTCGACGAGTTGAGGTCAACATGGGTTGTTGACCTTGACTGTTGACCTTGACCTAGACCAGGGTTGACCAAGTATGAATTCTGAGGGTATTTTGGTAATTCGGGATTTTGATGAGGTTAATCACTTGGTGATTGTAGGCAGCTAAGTTGGAGCTGTGAGTTGGCATTGATATTACCGGTGCAGCACTACTTGTGATGTGAGTTCTTCTCACTATCAACATGCTCTAAATCGCCAAGGCCGGCTCTTTTTGGATTGTATCCTGTTTATAGGATGATGCTATGTTTAGTGATTTGTTACATCGGTATTTGGGTACATAGGATAATGCTATGATTAGTGATTTGTAGATCTGTATGACTGCCTGCACATGCTAGCTAGCGTATGATATTTGTGTGTTGATTGTGTGATTACGGGTAGGTTGAGGCGGTCCTGCTTTGTGCTCTAGTCCAACATACCTAGGGCGGATAGACTGTAGCCCCATCAGGGCGTACTAGTCAGGCTGAATGCCCGGGAGGGCGGACCAGACATGCTGAAGGTTCTGAGAGTGGGCAAGATAGATTGAAGGCCCGGTGAGGGCGGTCCAGTCATACTGAAGACTCTGAGAGTGGGCCAGATAGACTGTAGGCCCGGTGAGGTCGGTCAGGTCATACTGAAGACTGTATATGCATGCTATTTGTTGTGATATTGTTCTATTTGTATGTCATTGGTATTTTGGGGGAACTCACTAAGCTTTTGGCTTACAGTTGTTGATTTTGTTTCAGGTACTTCGGATGATCGTGGAAAGGCAAAGGCTTGATCGTGTACCTCCTCACATTTTATGATTTTGATTTCTGGGATTCTCTGATATGAAACTATTTTGAAAACATTTTGTAATAACTAATGGTTTTTGGATGTTTGAAAAAGTTATAAATTGGCATGAATTTTATGGATGTTACAAGTTGGTATCAGAACCTTGGTTTGAGTGAATTGGAGGAACACTCGTGTGAATCCAGTCTCAAACTAAGGAAAAGATTTTCAAAATGATTTTCAAATGGTTTTCAAAGTACTAAAGGAGGATGTGATTTGTACGATCAGCCGGAGCCAGTAACTAGACTCCAAAATACCATACTGTTATTTATAATTGTGATATGTTAGAATAACATGCTAGTGATAGGATAGCGATCTTCAGGAATTGCATGACAGGATTGCCTGATATATGTTGCCTTATCTCTTGTAGAGCACTTGATTGATTGTTGTATGACTCTTACGTGCGTGAACTGGCTATTGAGTGAATACGCTAAGTCACATGCTACGTGGGTTAAATGATCTTAGGATAATGGATTTGGTCCTGCTGCACAGCTCTTGTCTGAGTCCAACCATTGTCCAATTAAATCTTTTAGTCTAAGATCGTTTAAGCTGTGTGGCATGTGATTGTATTCATGGAATAGTTATCTGGAACCAATGGAGGGTCGTGTGGCAGTTGGTGGTAGGATGGATTATATGGGGTCGGTCGTCCAATTGTGAGATATTTAGCCCTCCTCTGGGGGTGAGAACTGAGCACTCTTCTATGTTTATGAGTAGTGTTAGGGCGTTGTGATGATCCCTGGGACAAATACGGGTAGGTGTGGAAGGTAGTATGGGCCCGTACTACTGAAAGCACATGACCCGTACGCGTGCCAGAGAAGTCACAACCCCTAGGGCTTTGTTGGGAGTTGGTTCCCTGTTGTTTATATGGATTATCTGATATCTCCCTAGTTTATGTTCAGTATGGTGATGACGAGCCGATTTGAGGGGGGATCAAGATCAGGATCGGGAGCTAGCGGTCAGGATAGGCCGGTGTTGTCCGTTGATCAGGTGCGGGAGATGATTTTCGTAGAGGTTTCTTAGATTTTGCAAGAAGAATTGTCTGGTGTCGTGGATCAGGTCACTGCCAGTGTGATCGCCAAGCTCGAGGAGTTGGTTGCACCTTGCAGGCTGCGAGAGGTATTGTTGTTGAGTTGACCACTTGGAGAGTGCTGGATGTGGGGACACGACTAGGAAATAGGAGGAGGGATCTTTCAGCAGAAGATGAGGAATCTGAGGCTGCTGACCAGGGAACTGGAAGTTAGGAGGATCATGAGGTGTGTGGAAAGTGTGGGGGCACTCACAGATTTGCTTGTCACAAGTTTAGGTGTTTCAAGTGTGGAGAAAGAGGGCATGTGCAACTGGATTGTAAGAAGGATCAGATATGCTTTCACTGTCACCAGCCAGGTAATTTCATGTCCAGCTGTCCTACTTTGGGGGCGAAGGGAATTCGGGTTCCAATGATCATCGTTCCTCAGGAGGTCAAGGTCGAGCAGCAAGAAATCTCTGGTATGTAAATGGAACCCCTTTCTATAATAATTTTATGGTATAATTTTCCTTGATCAGTATTTGTTTCGTTAGGGAATCTTGTTGGGCATGGATAAGTAGTGTCTTCGGGTTAGTTCTCTATTTCAGCTAATCTATGTATTGTGAATCCTCATATGTATTTCCGCGTGAGTCGTTAGGGTGATGGAAGTGTCAGGGGAATTTTATTACCCCGAGGGATTGTAGATAGAAAGAGATCAGAGATTCATTTGAGGATGAGAAGTTAGAGTAAAGATTCGCCACTTCAGGGTAAGGGTTATAGTTTTAAGTCACCAGCATAAAGTACTTAAGGAGTTGGTCGCAGTGGCTAGCGACAGTATATCAGCGTCGGGGTACGCAAGCGGATTGATACGGCACGAGCACCGTAGTGATACGAGCTAGGGCCTCACTCTTGGGAATGGGAAAGCTAGGCATTGGATTGTAGTTGGGTTGCAAGCAAGGAAGGTATGTCTGGATCGAAAATCAGTAGTTGCTCATGTTCTGTAAGTAGTTATAATTTGGAAATTCAGAAGACTACAGCGGGGATTCATATTTCTCTTGAAGTTCGGTTGCTCCGTACCTGGAGGATTATTTTGCGTAGGTTATCCATTCCATGGTTAAGTGGGGTACTACCTAGTTGGATCGGTTAATTTATGTTTGGGTTTCACCACCAGTGAGTGGTGGTTAGTGTCTAAGTGGGGAGAATTGAGAATTCTTGGGTTGAGCGTCATCTGTTGAAGGTTTTGTCAGTTAATGTTCGGACTGCTGTTTTTAGAATTGTTGGGCAGGTGTTGGTCGGTGAACCTTTCCAAGAGCGGGAATGTTCAACTCCGGGTGGACTTGTGATTCTCTGGTTTAGATGCCAGGGTGCTCTAGACCATCAGTCGTTGAGTTCGTCTTTCAGCAGGAATCCTCTGAAGGATCAAGAGGCGACAGTTAAGAGCAAGGGATGTGTCACCAACCCTCATGTGCAGTGTGTTTATGTTCCCTCAGTCTCTAGAGTATATTTGCCCTCAATGGTGGAGTAGAATTTTGATTTGTAACGGACTTAGGTTTTGACAACCTTCGGGATCTCTTTGGAAGTCTTCGCGAGATAGTTTCGTGTTGATAGAATCTATTCCGTCTCAATCAAGTATGGGATCTTGTTACAATCCATCATGAGTTTAGGTGTTCCCTAAGTATGTGCATGATGGTGATTCTTTGTGTGTACCTGTGGGATGTTCAAGGTAGCATTAGGGTTTGCTTCGACTTATGTGCATGGTTAGGTTGGGATTATAGTCTGCGGATTGGATCAAGAGTTTGACCATCACCCTATTCTCGAGTCGTGTACTACCATGGCTTCGTAAACTTTTGTTTGGGTAGCAGCTTGTCCTATAAGTGAATCGTACATGGTAGGGTTGCAACATAGTGGTGCGCATTCAGTGTTGTGTGGGACGGTGATTAGGTCCCCGCAAGGCAGTGAATGGAGGAGAGTATCTTTACGATTCATGAGGATAGGAAAGCAACGTAATACCGATAAGGTCGGTATGAGATCAAGAGCATTCCAGCCATGGATTGTGGACCTGGTAGCGGTATTCCAATCATGGGTTGTAGGCCTAATGGTCATGATTGATCATTTAATCTCTTTGTGATACTCTTTGTATGGACACGTGGATGAAGATCGGAAGACCTATTAGACAGTTGGATTGGATAGGTAATGGTCAAGGGCCGTTGGGAGTATCAGTCAGGTATCAGATTGAATCTGTGAAATTTTTTCCCCGTATTCCTGTTTGTTCACAAGTTGTTGTTAGGAATCAGATGAAATGCAGAAGTTCTTGGTTTGATCATCTTCTTTCGTCGCTTCGAATGATGGTAATGGCATGGTAGAGAGTCAAAGGTATACTAAGGTTTTGGTGTACCAATCTGGATTCGGATTGGTAAAGGTTCTCTATCGACCTGTTTAAGGATCTTTTCTGCATGATATGTGGTATCTTCAGTTAGAAACTTGAGGTGGATTCATGGATGGCCATTTCGGGATGGCTTATAGTGGAAACTTGCGTTGGGAATCGCAAGTGTATCCGTGTGAGGCATGCATTCTGGAAGTCGGTGAGGTAAGTGTGGAATCTTTGGGTTTGTGGTGCGAGTCGTGAGTTTCTGGCGAACGGTATGATGTTATCGATGGTGAAATCGAGGCTTGTTGGGTTAGAATGTCCCTATCTTTCACGTTTTGGGAACCAGGTTAGATCTTTCTCCTGATTGTCTATGGCGACACATTGTATTTGGGAGGGTTAGGCCAAGATACCCGGTGCGGGCCGACTGTAAGTTGTAGGCACGGAGGCTCAGGAGGAGCGGTAGGGTTGAGGCGGTAGGCCAACAAACCCTAAGAATTTCAACTCGATGGTTGAATTGATTCGACATGTTGGTATTCCAACCTGAGGCTGATCGGTCCAGTCATGGGTATTCATGGTTATGAGCTGGCAGTGATGTGTAGATTGGTTCGGGGGTTAATAGAAAAATTACAAGTGGGCACAAGTAGTTTCATCTCCCAGTTTTCCTCCTGTTGTTCATTTTACGCCTGGAAATTTGGTCATTTGAATGAGCTTCTCTTGAAAGAGTATCTGATCTCTTGTTCCATTAAGAATTGTCGGCAACAGCGTATGATCTTTGATTCTGTTCTGGCAAGAACCTCGGGTTTCAGGATTTAGTAACCAGTTTAGGGAATAAGGGAAATGGAACTAGTGATGGTTGGTATGAGCGGAGGAGTCGTACCCCAATCTGATGAGGCAAGATTGGCCACAGGGTCATGGGGCAGGTCGTGGTGATCCGGCAGGCCAACGAGATTATTCAGCAGATCAGGCAGCAATTGCAGACTGCCCAGAGTCGCCAGAAGTGTTATACCGACCAGCGCCGGTCTAAGTGGGAACTCAGGTCGGTGACATGGTGTTACTGAAGGTCTCACCCTGGAAGGGTGTGATCCGCTTCAGGAAGAAGGGAAAGTTCGGTCCCCGATACATTAGGTCGTTTCGTATCATTGCCAACGTTGGCAAGGTGGTGTATATGTTGGATCTTCCGGAGCAGCCTAGCCAGACTCATAGCACTTTCCACGTTTCGCAATTGCGGAAGTGTATATTAGACGAGGATGCAATAGTGACATTGGATAACTTTCAGGTCGATAAACACCTAAATTACGTTAAGAAGACTGTGGCTGTCTTAGAAAGGGAGATAAAGTTCCTGCGCAACAAGGAGATACCTTTGGTAAAGATACAGTGGCAGCATCGGAAGGGATCCGAGTGGAGTTGAGAGCCGAAGTTCGAGATACGGGAGCATCATCCGGAATTGTTCACCGCAGCAGGCTTCGAGGACGAAGCCTAGTTCAAGTGGGGGAGAGTTGTAACATCCCAATTTTCGAATATAATTTAAAGCCTTATACATATGCATTTTCAGGGCTACTCGACGAGTTGGAAGGCTCCAAGTCGTTGTGTAGAGTTTTAAGAGGCCACGTATATTCAGGGTCTACTCGACGATTTGGAAGGCCCAAATCGACGAGTTGAAGGTTGAACATGAAAACACTAATTTTTAGGGTTTGCACCCTATTTAAAGACCTTATAACTCACTTGTGGCCTCCCTCATCGTCCCCTCAGTCCAGAAAAAAACCCTAATTGTGCCTCTTACCCCATTTTGAGTGTTTGTGAGCTTAAAGGGTGTTATTTGGTACGTTTCTTCAAGAAGCTTGAAGTGATTAGTGCATAGCTGAAGGAAGAGGTTGTAGATCCGACATTTACACTATGGTAGCAACCATTTTGAGGTAAAAAGTCTTTACCTTGACCTCTTATTTCTTAGATCTTCTCCTATGGAAGTTTAGTGCCTTTTCAGCGCATTTTGAAACCATTTTTGGAGTTGAGCATGATTTCAAGTTGTGACTTCAGATCTGGACACCTCAAGGACTCCTTGGGACTAAAGATTCAAGCTTTATCAAGCTTTGGCCATCCTCCTTGTCCTAAACCCCTTATTAAGCTTCATATGAGTGTTTTAACCCCTTTGATGCTACGCATGGACGTAAAGTTGGCAACTTTACATGGTATCTCAACCCTAGGGAACTAGATCTGTAGTTTGGGGCTTTCGATCGGACTGGAAAGGACTGAATATGAAAAGGCTGAAGGAACTCGACGAGTTGCTTATCCAACTCGACGAGTTGAGTCAGGTTCTCCCGCTTTCTGGATTCTGAATAAAATCGATGAGATGATGAGATAAATCGATGAGTTAGTTAGGGTTTTTCATGGTTTTTCTGAACACTGAAGGAACTCGACGAGTTGCTAGATGCACTCGATGAGTTGAGGTCAACATGGGTTGTTGACCTTGACCTAGACCAGGCTTGACCAAGTATGAATTGTGAGGGTATTTTGGTAATTCGGGATTTTGATGAGGTTAATCACTTGGTGATTGTAGGCAGCTGAGTTGGAGCTGTGAGTTGGGATTGATATTACCGGTGCAGCACTACTTGTGAGGTGAGTTCTTCTCACTATATCAATAGGTTCTAAAGCACCACCGGCCCTTTTTGGATTGTATCCTGGTTATGGGATGATTCTATGTTTAGTAATCTGTTAGATCTATATCGTGTTTATAGGATGATGTTATGTTTAGTGATTTGTTACATCGGTATTCGGGTATATAGGATGATACTATGATTAGTGATTTGTAGATCTGTATAACTGTCTGCACATGCTAGCTAGCGTATGATATTTATGTGTTGATTGTGTGATTACGGGTAGGTTGAGGCGGTCCTGCTTTGTGCTCTAGGCCAACATACCCAGGGCGGCCGGGATAGACTACAGCCCCATAAGGGTGTACTAGTCAGGCCGAAGGCCCGGAGAACGGTCCAGATAGGTTGAAGGCCCGGGAGGGCGGAGCAGACATGCTGAAGGTTCTGAGAGTGGTCCAGATAGACTGAAGGTCCGGTGAGGGCGGTCCAGTTATACTGAAGACTGTGAGTGTGGTCCAGATAGAGTGTAGGCCCGGTGAGGGCGGTCCGGTCATACTGAAGACTATATATGCATGTTGTTTGTTTTGATATTATTCTATTTGTATGGCGTTGGTATTTTTGGGTAACTCATTAATCTTCTGGCTTACAGTTGTTGATTTTGTTTCAGGTACTTCGTATGATCGTGGGAAGGCGAAGGCTTGATCGTGCACCTCCTCACATTTTATGATTTTGATTTCTGGGATTCTCTGATATGAAACTATTTTGAAAACATTTTGTAATAACTTATGGTTTTTGGATGTTTGAAAAAGTTTTAAATTGGCATGAATTTATGGATGTTACAGGACTCGAGTCATCCTGTCTAGTTCTTCACTAGTACTGGGACATTGGGTTTTACTCAAAACCGTTCCATGTTTTATAGGTACAAATCCTTTCTTAGAGTCTTCCATCTTGATTTTCTTCAAGATTTTATCTAAGTATGTATATTCGGGGAAAGTCCTATTATTCATCTAGATCTATCCCTATAGATCTTAATACCAAGTATGTAAAAAGCTTCTCCCAAGTCCTTCATAAAGAAACTCTTCCCAAGCCAAGCTTTTACACTATTCAGTGTTGGGATGTCAATTCCTATAAGAAGAATAACATCGACATATAAGACAAGAAATACAACTACTCTCCCACTAGATCTAACATATACACATTGTTCATCTTCATTTATTAATAAAGAAAACTCCTTGATTTTCTCATTGAAACAGATGTTCCACCTGCGAGGTGCTTTCTCAAGTCCATAAATGGACTTCTTAAGCTTGCATAACATATAAGGAAACTTGGACTGTAAAAAACCATATGGTTAAGCCACATAAACATCCTCATTTAGTTTTCTATTAAGGAACGTAGTTTTTACATCCATTTTCCACATTTCATAGTCATGAAATTCAGCTATGGGAAGTAGTCTCCTAATAGACTTAATCATAGATATTGGTTCGAAAGTTTCCTCATAGTCAATTCCTTGAGTCTGGGAATAACCTTTAGCAGCCATTCGAGCTTTATAAGTCTGCATTTTCCCATCCATGTCAGTCTTCCTTTGAAGACCTATCTACACCCAATGATTTTATGGCCAAGTGTAGGATCAAACAAGCTCCATACTTAGTTACAATACATAAATTTAATCTCTCTATCCATTGCCTCGTTCTATTTTATAGCCTATGGGCTCGCCATGGCTTCCTAATAGTTGTGCGGCTCATTATCGCCCAACAATTTGTCGTCCTCTTAAGTAATATGGAGTCCATAAAAATTTAGTGGATGATGTTCTCTATTATATATATGTGGTGGAGGTGGAGGTATATTAGATTCTTCAACAAGTTCTTCAACCTCTTGTTGAGGTCTAGTGGAAACTTCAGGTTCTCCATTGGTTGATTCTTGATTCTCATCAAGATCAATTGGACTCCTACTAGTTTCTTGTGATATGAACTCCATCTCACAAAAGACTTGTTGGATTAAGGTGTCTAAGGTCCTAACTAAGTTGGTATAATGTTTATGAAGAAAAGTAGTGTCCTTTTTGGGTTGCCCTCATAACCAAGAAATTTCTTAGATTGATTTTAGAGAGTGATAAATGTTTTATTAATCTATTATATGACTAATATATTAATTATAAATATTTATAATTAATTTGAATTAATTTTGGGTTAATTAGAATTAATTAAAAGATAAAGGACAATAGTTGTAATTGTCCAAAACTTGACCATAGGACAGGTTGCAGAACATTCCTATGGTTGACGGTTTGGAGGCTTCTCTTGGAGTCTTATGGAAGCTTTCATGTAGATAATTAAGCAACTAGATAATTACCTTGTTTGAAATAATATTATTTTATGTTCAGATTATGGTTTCTAGGTGTTTCCTAATCAGCTATAAATAGGGCCTTGCACTTTGGAATTTTCGGCCAATTCTATTAGACATACCAAATACGAAAATTTCCTACCTCTCCCCTCTCTCCTAAATCTTTTAGGGTTCTTGTTTTGTGGGTGTGAACCATTAGAGGCTTGCACACAATTGAAGCTACTTTTCAAGAGACTATTTGATTGATCAAAAGGGTTTGTTTACAATAACAAATTAGAGGTATGTTATCTCTTTGTGAATTTCGATTTACATTAGGGTTTAAAAATTTTGTTGTTCAATAGTATGTTGCTTTAATAGAGTTGTGACATAGAACAAATTAGGTTGCATGTACCCTTAAGAGTTTAAGGTATTTTCTGCATTATTACATGTAAAACCCATCAGTGGTATCAAAGCATTAGGTTTTCTAACAATTGAATGTGCATAAATTGAACTTGAACAATTGAAGGATAGCAGAATCAACATTCTGTTTCGTCGCCACGTCGTGGCCAATGTCTGATCTGCGTTTTTTTTTTCTTCTTCTGCCACAACGTGGAGATTTATCTGCCACATTGTGGGGGACCTCCTGTTCAATAAAATTTTTGAGATAATTAAGATTTTTTATTAGGATAATTACATTTGTAGATAATGTTTTAATTAGCTAAAATCTGAATATTTAAATTGGTAATTTGATCTCATAATATCTAGAATCTTTGAATTATCCTCTCGATTTAATAAAATTTAGTTATTTGATTAATTAAAAAGATTAATTTTGAAATCACTAATATAAATTTCTGAACTTTATTTTAAATGGTTAAAATACACCCTTATATTTATATATAATAAAAGTTTAATACTATATGTATAACATGAGTCAGTTGAATCGCTAATATGCCTCATTCACGAAGTCATGCTATAAAGAGGGTATAAGGAAGCGGCCTATAAAATGGTTGTTGAATGGGTGTTTATTCTCACCCACCGCTCTCCTATGTCGTGGAGGGTCGTTAGCAGAACGGGTTCAATACGAAATAACCTCATCAAAAGTATAATGTTATAAAGTAATAGAACCTTTTATAAAATTTCCCACTTTAGTTACTTTCATAAAAATGTGAAAGTGTATGCTAATCCATGAATACACACATCAATCTTTATGAGTCATTAGTGGAGTGTGTGTGTTTAACCAACACACTAATTAGGGACTATAAATTTGAAATGATGGCACAACTCAAAAAAATTATCATTAATTAAAGGAGCGTGAGTGGTTTACCGTCATGTTAATATGAGTTGATAAAAGACATTGAGGTTGTCAAGCGGGTTTACATGGTTATTAACATCTTGTTTGTGATCATCGGTATCCCAGTCACAAATTGAAGAGCATAATCGAGATTAAATGTGTCATTGATAAAGATTCAATGAATCTCAAATGATCTAGGAATTTTATATAGATTGAATTGGTAAAATGCATTACTACCTTAAATGAATTTGTGATTACATTACGGCATACTTTTTCTTAATTTCGAATTGCATTATTGGATCCTAGACTTGATTATTATTTTGGGTTAAAATATCAAGGATTGAATAAACTAACTAAAATATTGTCTTTATTTTCACTGAAATGTCTTCAAGTGGTGAACTTCCTCCTCCATCAAGTAACAACTTCACTCTAATATTAGTCCTTGCTAAGGAAAATCTTGTCGGTCCAAACTACATGGACTGGATGAGGAATCTGAAGATGATGCTTCGCTATGAGAACGAAGATTATGTTCTTACTACTTCAATTCCAGAAATCAACAAAGAAACTCCCACTCCTGAGGAGATTGCTGACTATGATCAGCACGTGGATGATGCCACAAAAGTAACTTGCATTATGATTGCAACTTTGGCACCTGAGCTCCAAAAGACTTATGAGGATTACTAGACATATGAACTTAACACGGCCTTGTCTCAAATGTTCCACAAGAAAGCAAGACAAGAGTGTTATTATATGGACAAGTTCCTAATGGCGTGCAAACTGAAAGAAGGGGAATCTTTGTGCGTTCATGTACTATAAAAGGGAAAGGCATGTGGAAATATTGGAAAAGCTTAATGTGAACTTTGATATGGATATTTCCATTGACATGGTGCTCAACTCTCGGCCCAGTAGTTATGATCAGTTCGTATTGACCTATCATTTGAACAATATAGAGACCACATTGATTGAGCTTCATAATCTGTTTCAAACGGATGAAGCATGAATGAAGAAGTCTCATTCCAACAGTCCTACAAGTGCCCCTGTCATGGTTGTCCAACAAAGCAAAGGAAAGAAGAGAAAGGCCCCTACCCGATCCAAATGGAAAGGGAAGTTCCATCTTGGAGAGTCCAGTGGAACAAAAGAAAACCCCAACTTCGACACCCCTACTGTTGCTGATCCAAAGGAAGGCGTGTGCTTTCATTGTGGCCAAAAGGGCCATTGGAGAAGAAGATGCCCTAAGTACTTGCATTAAGTGAAAGATGCCAAGGCCAAAGGAGTGGGATCTTTTTTTGGTACGTATTCTATTCAAATCAATAATACTATTATTTCAAATTCTTGGGATCTTGATACAGGATGTGGTCTCCACATTTATTTTGATATATAGGGACTAAAGGAAAGTGAAGAGGTCGAGCATGGGAAGCTGAACCTAATCATGGGGAACAAACGAATATTAACTGTTACCATGATTTGACTTATAAGCTTATGTTTGATAGTATTAGGGTTGATTTAGATAATTGTTGCTGCTCACCAGAAATGGCTCGAAACATTATTTGTTTTCATGCTTTATTTAGACAAAGATATCGTTATGGTTTTGATAATAATGATGGTACTATTTTAGTTTATTTTGATGGTGCACTTATTTTAAAAGCTTATTGTAAGTCCCTAATCTTGCCTGTGTATCAATCAGATCTGTTTGATGGTGCAGAATCCCAATCAAACGTATGATGCCAGATCACAATAAGAAGAGAAGGAGAAGGAGAATAATATGAATCTTGTATAGTATTGATTAGAATGAAGATCCGGATACAAGATTCACACACACTAACACACACTCTCTTCTCTCTCTCTTTCTCTCTCTAGAACACCTTGGGTTTCACACACTTAAGCTCCCCACTATTCTATGTGTTCATCAATCTATTCCTCACACCCTTACACTTATATTTATACATAAGAAACATGGGCTTGGTGAACATGGGTCGTAAATGGGTTTACGACCGTAAACATGTTTACGGCCGTAAACACAACCGTAAACACCCATTGGACCGTAAACAGGGTTTACGGCCGTAAACTTGTTTACGGCCGTAAACACCGAGCAGTTTACGGTTCCAGACATGAAATTACATTTTCCTAGAAAAGCAAAGTATAAACCATATTCTTGACCCAACAATCTCCCCCTTGGTTTATAGCTTTCTTTTCTTTTCTTAATTGACCCAACAAGCTCCCCCTAAAAAGTAGCTGGCTTTCTTGATAATCTTCATTTGGAGCTTTGGCTTCAGCTTTAATCTTCGAATTCTTCACAGCTTCAAGATGAACATAATGAATCTTCAATAATTGACTTCATCTTGAGCAGTTAGGCATTTCTTCAGAATTTGGCATTGAACGCACATTGGGTGAGGAGGCTTGACATACTGATTCTTGAAAGATAGCGCTTTCAGCTTGAGAATCTTTAGAGAGAACATCAGAGAGAACAAATCTTCTGGATCACTTCAGCAGGTTCATAAATAGCAGCAGACTGATTGAGGAGGCTTCAATGCAATCCGACATATAATCTTCAAGTGCAGCTTCACCTTGCTTCTGGAGTTGAAAGATTGAATGTTGAAAGAATAATCTTCATTTCTTGCTCCTTCGAATGAGAATTCTTCGATGCTAACGGACGAGGCTTTGGCTCAGAAATTTTCAACACAAACTCCATGAGTCTTATCTATACCTGAAATCACTTTTCAAGACAAAACAAAACTAAAAGAAAATTTAGCACACAATATTTTTGGGTTTTTCATATTTTCTGAACAATAAATAAAACAGAAATAACACTATTTTTTTTTTGGATATTTTTTATTTTCTGATTTTTGTTTGGTTTTTTTTTTAAATTTTTAATTCTCCCCTAATATTTAAATTAGAAGAAAACTATGAACAAATTTAACAAAAATAAAATGATATCTAACTTTAAGAATGATTTGGGATCAAAGTTTTTAGACAGCCTTTATCCACTTTTCGGTACCTTTTATCTTCACGTCTTTGTCTGGTCGATCGCCGGTATTGTGGTCCACTTAAACACGAAAAATTGTGACAATTTTAGGACATACTATTTGTTATAAGACAAGGTGAACCTAAGTTCCTAGATATTATTTCTTAGGGACCATTCAGCTGACGACGACCAGGGATATTGTTGTCCACCTAAATTGAGCAGCGAGATCTACAGACAATCTGTAAGTGTTCAATTGTTAATTGTACTGGAACATGTTTCCCGCTTCCTGATATGCCCCAGTAATCAAGAACTTCCAGAGTACTCCTTACATCGGGTGAGCAGACAATCATTAAGAGAGAAGATAGATTCAGATTATTGTTAATTATAATTTTAGAGGGATTGAGAAGTAGAAGGTTGCATATGCTGTGTACCAGGTCGGATTGTGAGTCACGCAAAGGAGACAGCATATGGCTAACAGATAGGAGGAATTGCATAGATAGAAGATGCAGAGAAATAGAATTGCATATGTTGTTGTCCAGGTCGGATCTCTTCCAATCACGCAAAGGATGCAACATATGACTGACAGATAAGAAGAGAAAGAAAACGATTTTCTACAGACCTAACTCATCGGAATTTACCAGTCGCCCCATCAATACCGGAATTAAGGACATAATCCGCACATCGAGGAAAAGTTAATCCACGGTTCCAAGTACGGGTTCATTTAATGTGACGAGTAGATTCCCATATATATCTCCCTGCTCAACCTATCCGAGCGTCGTACTGTCAGGCTAAACGGATCTAACTAGGTCAAGATTTGTCAAGTCTAATAACTTCTTAAGTTCAACTATGCCTAGTCAAGTCCCCTTAGAATCTTTCGTGCCTACCAGCACATCAAACCCAGAGCATAGACCCTTCAACTTTGGGTACGTTACGCAGACTCAGATTGCCTGTTATCACTTGATAATATCACTTCCCAAAACATCTCACTCAAACTCATTTCATAACCAACATATTTTTGGATTTTCTGATTTTCTAATTTTTGTTTTGTTTTTATTCTCCCCCTAAATTTGTGCATAGGAGAGAAACGAAAGTAAATGCGCAAATTTAAACTATCCTAAAACAAAAATTTGTCTTTAAAGCGAATCAGCTTAAGAAAAACTCAGGAGTATAGAGAGGAAAACTCAAACCGTAAGTCACCGATTGAATTTGCATCCAGAAGGTCTGAGAACAGCACGTGTAATCTCAGAACAGATCCGAAAATTCTTCATGTCATTAAGCACTAACCCCATGTGTGATCCCTTCTTTTCTTCCTTTCCCGCAAAGGACACATACTCCCAGACAATGTTCTGAGTGTTGTACAGTTGAGAGATGTCTCCTATCATGTGCCTGGAACAGCCACTACCAACAAACCAAAGTCTGATGATATGCCTCCATAGCTGCTCTGACACAGAGCGGGATCAGTTGGTCTTTGGAACCCAGTCCATTTTGAAACTGGGTCGACCTTTGTCATCCTTGCAGGGTACTCTCTCCCATGACATATCCTGTTTATCACAAACAGAAGATGAAGAAATATTAGAGTCATTAGTTGATTTGGGAGAGTGAGCCTTTGGAACCCATTTGTATTTGGGTTTAACCCATTTCTTTTTCGATCTGATGGGTGGTTCAGTACTTGATTTGGAACTTGAAGCCCATCTTCGAGATGACTTTAATTTTGGCTTCACGGGAGCATCTCTTGGATTTGGCTTCTTGGCCGGCATTCCCTTCTTGTAAGTCCCTATTCTTGCCTGTGTATCAATCAGATCCGTTTGATGGTGCAGAATCCCAATCAAACGGATGATGCCAGATCACAATAAGAAGAGAAGGAGAAGGAGAATAATATGAATCTTGTATAGTATTGATTAGAATGAAGATCCGGATACAAGATTCACACACACTAACACACACTCTCTTCTCTCTCTCTTTCTCTCTCTAGAACACCTTGGGTTTCACACACTTAAGCTCCCCACTATTCTATGTGTTCATCAATCTATTCCTCACACCCTTACACTTATATTTATACATAAGAAACATGGGCTTGGTGAACATGGGTCGTAAATGGGTTTACGACCGTAAACATGTTTACGGCCGTAAACACAACCGTAAACACCCATTGGACCGTAAACAGGGTTTACGGCCGTAAACTTGTTTACGGCCGTAAACACCGAGCAGTTTACGGTTCCAGACATAAAATTACATTTTCCTATAAAAGCAAAGTATAAACCATATTTTTGACCCAACAATCTCCCCCTTGGTTTATAGCTTTCTTTTCTTTTCTTAATTGACCCAACAAGCTCCCCCTAAAAAGTAGCTGGCTTTCTTGATAATCTTCATTGGGAGCTTTGGCTTCAGCTTTAATCTTCGAATTCTTCACAGCTTCAAGATGAACATAATGAATCTTCAATAATTGACTTCATCTTGAGCAGTTAGGCATTTCTTCAGAATTTGGTATTGAATGCACATTGGGTGAGGAGGCTTGACATACTGATTCTTGAAAGATAGCGCTTTCAGCTTGAGAATCTTTAGAGAGAACATCAGAGAGAACAAATCTTCTGGATCACTTCAGCAGGTTCATAAATAGCAGCAGACTGATTGAGGAGGCTTCAATGCAATCCGACATATAATCTTCAAGTGCAGCTTCACCTTGCTTCTGGAGTTGAAAGATTGAATGTTGAAAGAATAATCTTCATTTCTTGCTCCTTCGAATGAGAATTCTTCGATGCTAACGGACGAGGCTTTGGCTCAGAAATTTTCAACACAAACTCCATGAGTCTTATCTATACCTGAAATCACTTTTCAAGACAAAACAAAACTAAAAGAAAATTTAGCACACAATATTTTTGGGTTTTTCATATTTTCTGAACAATAAATAAAACAGAAATAACACTATTTTTTTTTGGATATTTTTTATTTTCTGATTTTTGTTTGGTTTTTTTTTAAATTTTTAATTCTCCCCTAATATTTAAATTAGAAGAAAACTATGAACAAATTTAACAAAAATAAAATGATATCTAACTTTAAGAATGATTTGGGATCAAAGTTTTTAGACAGCCTTTATCCACTTTTCGGTACCTTTTATCTTCACGTCTTTGTCTGGTCGATCGCCGGTATTGTGGTCCACTTAAACACGAAAAATTGTGACAATTTTAGGACATACTATTTGTTATAAGACAAGGTGAACCTAAGTTCCTAGATATTATTTCTTAGGGACCATTCAGCTGACGACGACCAGGGATATTGTTGTCCACCTAAATTGAGCAGCGAGATCTACAGACAATCTGTAAGTGTTCAATTGTTAATTGTACTGGAACATGTTTCCCGCTTCCTGATATGCCCCAGTAATCAAGAACTTCCAGAGTACTCCTTACATCGGGTGAGCAGACAATCATTAAGAGAGAAGATAGATTCAGATTATTGTTAATTATAATTTTAGAGGGATTGAGAAGTAGAAGGTTGCATATGCTGTGTACCAGGTCGGATTGTGAGTCACGCAAAGGAGACAGCATATGGCTAACAGATAGGAGGAATTGCATAGATAGAAGATGCAGAGAAATAGAATTGCATATGTTGTTGTCCAGGTCGGATCTCTTCCAATCACGCAAAGGATGCAACATATGACTGACAGATAAGAAGAGAAAGAAAACGATTTTCTACAGACCTAACTCATCGGAATTTACCAGTCGCCCCATCAATACCGGAATTAAGGACATAATCCGCACATCGAGGAAAAGTTAATCCACGGTTCCAAGTACGGGTTCATTTAATGTGACGAGTAGATTCCCATATATATCTCCCTGCTCAACCTATCCGAGCGTCGTACTGTCAGGCTAAACGGATCTAACTAGGTCAAGATTTGTCAAGTCTAATAATTTCTTAAGTTCAACTATGCCTAGTCAAGTCCCCTTAGAATCTTTCGTGCCTACCAGCACATCAAACCCAGAGCATAGACCCTTCAACTTTGGGTACGTTACGCAGACTCAGATTGCCTGTTATCACTTGATAATATCACTTCCCAAAACATCTCACTCAAACTCATTTCATAACCAACATATTTTTGGATTTTCTAATTTTCTAATTTTTTTTTTGTTTTTATTCTCCCCCTAAATTTGTGCATAGGAGAGAAACGAAAGTAAATGCGCAAATTTAAACTATCCTAAAACAAAAATTAGTCTTTAAAGCGAATCAGCTTAAGAAAAACTCAGGAGTATAGAGAGAAAAACTCAAACCGTAAGTCACCGATTGAATTTGCATCCAGAAGGTCTGAGAACAGCACGTGTAATCTCAGAACAGATCCGAAAATTCTTCATGTCATTAAGCACTAACCCCATGTGTGATCCCTTCTTTTCTTCCTTTCCCGCAAAGGACACATACTCCCAGACAATGTTCTGAGTGTTGTACAGTTGAGAGATGTCTCCTATCATGTGCCTGGAACAGCCACTACCAACAAACCAAAGTCTGATGATATGCCTCCATAGCTGCTCCGACACAGAGCGGGATCAGTTGGTCTTTGGAACCCAGTCCATTTTGAAATTGGGTCGACCTTTGTCATCCTTGCAGGGTACTCTCTCCCATGACATATCCTGTTTATCACAAACAGAAGATGAAGAAATATTAGAGTCATTAGTTGATTTGGGAGAGTGAGCCTTTGGAACCCATTTGTAGTTGGGTTTAACCCATTTCTTTTTCGATCTGATGGGTGGCTCAGTACTTGATTTGGAACTTGAAGCCCATCTTCGAGATGACTTTGATTTTGGCTTCACGGGAGCATCTCTTGGATTTGGCTTCTTGGCCGGCATTCCCTTCTTGTCCTTGTGGGTTTGATTCTTGACCTTCTGCGCGTTCCAGTCATCATGGTCTGAACGTGACCTTGAGGGGTTTCTTTTGAAGTATCTCCCTCTTGGCGCGTTCTGCCAGCCTTGTGCATAGTAGGGAACGTATGCGCGATTTGGACAGTTTCTGGCAATGTGTCCAGGTGTTCCGCAGTGAAAACATGTCTTTTTCTTCATTGTGAAGTTGTTTCTTCCTGCCCCTGGTGGCGTATCCTTGCCTTGTTTCTTATTGTTCCCACAAGCACAATTACAACAGGCACTCTGTTTCACTAGAATTGGTGGCCTGTATTTCTCAACAGCAGGTTGATCAGAAGCAACTGAGTTCGAAGCAACCGATTCAGAGTTCAAGGAGATGTTGGTTTGTTCAATGGTGTTCTCCTTGTTCTCATCCTCTACTACTTTACCTGCACATGTAACAGAAACATCAGGAGCATCAGGATTATCAACATTAATAATGCCCCCTGATACAAAACCAGTTGGTTTGCCATATTGAAGATGTGCCTCCCTGTCAATTTCTTCCTGTGTCGAAGGGATGGATGTGTAGTTATGATTGAAAGGTGGAGGAACACTATCATACCCTAGACCCTTGTTTTTATTATCTTTGAATTTTAATTGGGTTTCAAATAAGGAGTCAACTGTCTTACTTGACGCAGTATAATTTTTGAAACTAACATCAGTTTTTCCACACTTAATTTTCAAGGCGTCCAGTTCTTCGGTTACAGCATCAAGTTGTCTCTTAATATAGTCATAATTTTCACACTTGTTGCTGAATTCTTCCTGAAGCTTCCTAAAGTCCTTTATTTTTGTTTCTAACTGGGCCTTTTGGGGTTTCTGTCCTTTCCTGAGTTGATAACCTTCATATCTCAGGTCCTCAACTTCTCTTTTTAATAAATCATTATGTTCACGAAGAAGTTTAATCGTGGCTTCACATGATTGAGAACATGAAACTTCACATGATTGAGAACAAGAAGCTTCATTGACCGGAGGGTTTGTGGAACTCATTGTTTTTCGACAATTCAAAGCGTCAAGTTCTTCAATTACAGCAGCAAGACTAAGACGATTGAGATCTTTTGTCTTCTTGATGTCAGCCACGTTCATATCCCATGATTTCGGAAGTGCATTCAATAGCTTTTTGTTTATCTCAGATTTGGTCAAGAAGATCCCAGCTGTATTCATCTCAGTAGTGAGTGTGGTAAAACGCTGCAACTGAGCTTCCAGGGTTTCTCCAGGTATATAATCGAACATGTTGAAATTTTGTCTTAACATATCCTGTCTCTCTTTCATGTCTTCGTAGACCTCAAAAGCCTCTTAAAATTTTATTTTTTTTATTTTTTTTTTTATTATTTTTTTTTTTATTTTTTTTTAGCCAAAAATATAGCCTTAGAACTGAAAACGGGGTTTTTGGCCGAAAACGGGGTTTTATGGTCGAAAACGGGGTTTAAGGCCGGAAACGGGGTTTACGGCCGTAAACGGGGTTTACGGAGGAAAAACATGATTTTTCACCTTTTTTGCTCCAAAACTCGATCAAAAACTCGTTTTTATCAAAAACGCGAAGAACAAACCCCCCTTATTTTGCCACGATCTATCCAAAAACGCAAGAATCCTTTAAAAATAAGATCAAATAAGCTCCAGATCTGACAAAATTGACTGATACAATCTTTGCTCTGATACCAATTGTAAGTCCCTAATCTTGCCTGTGTATCAATCAGATCCGTTTGATGGTGCAGAATCCCAATCAAACGGATGATGCCAGATCACAATAAGAAGAGAAGGAGAAGGAGAATAATATGAATCTTGTATAGTATTGATTAGAATGAAGATCTGGATACAAGATTCACACACACTAACACACACTCTCTTCTCTCTCTCTTTCTCTCTCTAGAACACCTTGGGTTTCACACACTTAAGCTCCCCACTATTCTATGTGTTCATCAATCTATTCCTTACACCCTTACACTTATATTTATACATAAGAAACATGGGCTTGGTGAACATGGGTCGTAAATGGGTTTACGACCGTAAACATGTTTACGGCCATAAACACAACCGTAAACACCCATTGGACCGTAAACAGGGTTTACGGCCGTAAACTTGTTTACGGCCGTAAACACCGAGCAGTTTACGGTTCCAGACATAAAATTACATTTTCCTAGAAAAGCAAAGTATAAACCATATTTTTGACCCAACACTTATCCTTGTGATGGTATGTATGAAACTATTGTTTATGTGAATGAATTAGGCAACAAAGTGTAATATCGGTTATTCTAATAGTTTAGACAATTCATGCCTATGGAATTGTTGTCTTGGGCACATCAACAAGAAACGCATCGCCCAACGCCAAAAGGATGGAGTGTTGGAATCGTTTGACCTAAAACCAGACAATGAATGCGAGTCTTGTTTGTTGGGCAAGATTACTAAATCACATTTTAAAGGAACATGTGAAAGTGGTGAAGATTTTTTGGCCCTAATCCATACGGATGTGTGTGGAACATTCATATCTGCCATAAAGGATACAAATCACTACTACGATACATTTACTGGCGATTATAGTAGATATGGTTATCTTTACATGATCAAACATAAATCGGAAACTTTTGAAAGGTTAAAAGAGTTTAAGATCGAAGTAGAGAATCAATTAGGCAAAAAGATAAATATGTTACAATATGATAAAGGTGGTGAGTATCTTAGTATCGAGTTTAACGACTATCTGGAGGAATGTGGAATTGTTTCACAACTAAAAACTCCTAGGACACCACAACTAAATGGTATGGGTGATAGGCGTAATAGAACCTTACCTAATATGGTGCGTTCCATGATGAGTTTAGCTTCGCTTCCAATATCATTCTGGGGGTATGCCTTAGAAACAACCGCCCATATCCTCAATCTTGTTCTAACTAAGAAATTTGCCAAGACACCTCATGAAATATGAATAGGAAAACATCCCTAACTCGCGCATACAAAGTTATAGGGTTGTGAGGTTCTCGTTAGGCGAGAAACCTCAGACAAACTTGAACCCAAAGCCTAGAAGTGTTTTTTCATCGGTTATGCCCAAAAATCCTTTGGATACTTGTTTTACAAACCCAGTGACAACGTGGTGTTTGTAACTCAAATTGGATTTTTTCGCAAGAAAGAGCTCATTTCCAAATAGGGCAAGGGTAGCATGATTGATCTTGAAGAGATTTAAGAGTCATTCTATGAAGCAACTTTTGAAGATACTAGCTCTCTACCTGAGAATGAAACTATTTAGCCTATTGACAATTTGGTGCCCCTTCGTCGATCCAGTAGGGTTAGCATGCCACCTTCATTGTATGGTTTCCATATAACTGTAGAAGGTGATACATTTATCAGTGATGCAACACTCGTAAATTTGGATGATCCTACTAACTACAAGGAAGTGATGACAGGCCATGAGGCTGCTAAGTAGAAAGAGGAAATGGATAGCGAGATTCAATCCATATATGATAAGCAAAGTGTGGACCTTGGTTGATCAAGCACCTGGTCGAAAGACAGTGGGTAATAAAAGGATCTTCAAGAAGAAGACTGACATGGATGGTAATGTAAAGACTTGCAAAGCTAGGCTAGTTGCAAAAGGTTTTACTCAAACCCAAGGGATTAAATATGATGAGACTTTTTCACTCGTTGCCAAGATTAAGTCAATTAGGGTAATGTTTGCCATAGTTGCTCACTATGACTATGAAGTATGGTAAATTGATGTCAAAACTTCTTTCTTTAACGGGAAACTGGTTGAGGATGTTTACATGGCTCAACCAGAGGGTTTTGTACATGCAAAATTCCCTAATAAGGTGTGCAAGCTTGAGAAGTCCATCTATTAGATTTTCTAGAAGTGAAGATGAATCTTGCGTGTATGTCAAAGCTAGTGGGAGCATAGTAACTTTTCTAGTTTTGTATGTGGATGAGATACTCTTAATAGGAAATAGTATTCCAACCTTTCAAGAAGTCAAGTCTTGGCTTGGAAAATGTTATGATATGACAGATCTATGAGAAGCTACATATATTCTAAGTAAAATAATATACAGGAACATGCAGGAACGATTACTAGGATTAAGTCATAGTACATACTTGGATAAAATATTGAAAAGATTCCATATGGAAAATTCTAAGAAGGGAGACTTACCCATGCATCATATTGTTAAGTTGAGCAAGACTTAATGTCCAGGTAGTGATAAGCATATATATACTATGAGTCCGATTCTGTATGCTTCGGCTATAGGATCGATCATGTATGCTATGACATGTACTCGACCTGATGTGGCTTATGCTTTGATCATAGTTAGCAAATATCAGGGAAATACTTGTCACACCCCAAAACCGGAACGACGGAAACGTTCTGTGGTGGAGGACGTCATGCGTAGTATCACACAATTGTATCATAGCAAGCATAGTAAACAAAAACAGACATTGAATACATACATGAAAAAGGTTTACATTGTTTAATACATAGTTTTGTTCATATCAAAAGTAAAGACGCGACTCTAACGCTCCGTCTTCTCTGAACTCCTGGAAGTACCTGCCTACTAATTCCCTGAGAATACAAGCAGTTTTGAAATATATCAGCATAAAACTGGTGACTTCATAAGCATTTAGTTCTGGTGAAAGAAATGTTTCCTTGATCCCTTGAAAAGTATTTCCCAAGAAAATCCTGTATTTTCTTATAAAAGATGTTTGATTACCCATTCGTTATTCGCTTAATAGCCTGTTTATGTAAGGTTGAGTTATCCCAGGAAAATCCTATATTTTTCCTTAAAAGTTGATAGTTGGTTAACAATTCTGGAATGAAGTGTACAAGTATCTACCATACTTGTATCGTTAGATGTAGTTTCCTTGAAAAACCCAGTTTGCTCTGTGTGAGGTGTATTAGCCTTATTACATAAATAACACTAATAAATTAGGTATTGAACTAAATCCTAAGGGTATTATCAATACCCTCTACTAATCAAATCGGTTATTACTTTGAGGTTAGTTCACTTGTTTCATTATTACAAAAGTAAATTTTCGCTACCTAAGTTGTGAGTGTCCTAACCGTACTTAGACGTGATAAGGCACGTATCAGGGCCAGTATCTTTTTATGACTTTGTCACCCCTGAACCTAACGGTCCCGCTGTAGCTAGTAGCGAAGGTGCAGGATAGTTAGTCCCATATAGATCTATACACAATAGTCACGCTCTCCCTCCAAGAGATTCTGGTTACAAGGGTTAGTCCTACACTCTCGAATCCGATGGAGTGTTACCAAGGACGTGTCTCAAAACTTAGCCTAACAAATTTACAAGTAATAATACTGAAAATCCTGTTTATGTTCTGTATGAATCCTTTGCAAAATATCACATTTTATGACAAGATTCACAAGTTCCTTGCTTTAGTTTTGAAAAACTGTTTCTACGAGTTGATTTCTTAATCGTTTTGTAAAACTGTTTTTTGAGTTAATAGCATACTGAACATATAATTATTTTAAACAAAATAATATACTTGAGCACAAGTTTCCTTGTACTTTTGCTTGTATTCCCCCGTGAAATCATGAAAAACTAGGAAAAAGCGTAGGGGTATGAACTCACCGTTTGACGTAGGATCTGGGTGTATGATCGGTTATGAATGCTGAGTGTCAACCGATGTTTCGTATGCAAGTGGATCCTATTAACATGTGATAACACATATGTGTGTTAGAACTAGGGTGTTTCATGACTAAACATGACGGGAAACCACCCTAAAGACTTGGAAATGCTTGTCGGGACCCTATATGATCACACAAGGGAGGTGTACAGCTAAAACAGTGTGTGTGCGGCCAGGGTGTGCGGTCAGCATGTGTGTGTGGTTGCACACAGGAGTGTGCGGCCGTACAGGGGGCGTGTGCGGTCGTACATGGGAGTGTACGGCCGTACATAGGGGTGTGCGGCCGTACACTCTTCATTCATGCTCAAAATGTCGATTTTTGGGTGTTTCAAGGCCAATACCAAGTCCAACTAGCAAATGAAGGCCAAACTCTCACCTTGGAGAGTGTTTAAGATGTGTACGGCCACCTTATGAAGGTGTGCGGCCGTACACCTTCAAGTCACAAAGAATACGAAGAACATGATGAGTTTTAAGCTTAGATCAAGGTGTCTTACCACTATAACAAGCTGAATGATGGAGTAATTCACGTTCTTGAGGCCCTTAGAGTGTTCTTGGATGAAGTTTTTAGAGAGAGAAAGTAGAGTGCAGCCAAATGAAAGGAATGAATGAAGAGGGTCACCTTATATATAAGGGTGAGTGTGCGGCTGGAGGGTGGGTGTGCGGCCGCACACTCAGGTGTACGGCCGTACACTCCTCCCGAGAGGGTGTATGGCCCGGTTTTGTCTCTGTACGACTTGTTGACTCATTTCTAATCTCATTCTCGGCTGTACTCAAGCTTAGAACACTTAAACTAACTCTTAAACGGCGTTAAAAGGTAACGGAAATCAAGTTAAGTGTTGATAAAGTTGACCAAGTGTACAGAATAAAAGTTTCAGGTTGTCACATTATCCCCCCGTTAGAGGGAATTTCGTCCCGGAATTCAAACATAGAATACAAATCATGGATTAGAAAAGAGATGCGGATATTTCTGATTCATCTGATCTTCACGCTCCCAAGTGAATTCAGGTCCCCGCTTGGCATTCCAACGAACCTTCACTATCGGGATGCGACTTTGTTTTGTTCGTTTGATCTCTCTATCCATGATTTCGACTGGTTCTTCCACAAAGTTCAGATTCTCGTTAATCTCAATCTCGTCAAGAGGAATCGTAAGGGTTTCGTTGGATACGCATTTCTTAAGATTCGAAACGTGAAAGACAGGATGAATGTTGCTATGTTCTTGCGGTAAACGAAGTTTGTAGGCTACGGGACCGATCCTAGCGAGGATCTCGAATGGTCCTATGTATCTCGGATTTAGTTTCCCACGCTTTCCAAAGCGTATCATGCCTATCCAGGGTGAGACCTTCAACAGAACACGGTCTCCAACCTGGAACTCCAATGGTTTGCGTCGTTTATTGGCGTAGCTCTTTTGTCTATCTCGTGAGGCCTTAAGTCGTTCCCGGATTTGTACAATCTTTTCGGTGGTTTCGCGGATGATCTCTGGGCCAGTGTGAGTACTGTCAGGGACTTGCCCCTTGGCTAGCTGCGTGTCGCCCACCTCAGCCCAGCACAGAGGGGGATCTGCATTTACGGTCCCGGGGGTGGGGGGGCTTCGAACGGCGCAGCCTTGATGCTGGATAGGTCGTCGTTCGTTGCGAGAAGGTTCAACTAAGAGTAGTTGAGTGTCCCACGACGTATTTCCAATTGACCGGATAACCCTCTTACTTTGTCCATGTCCTTGGGGGTGGTACTCTTCGTATGAATACTTTCGGGTTTTTCGAAGAGTGATGAATTTTTGAAGTTCGCATCTAATTGTCGTTACGAGTGACGAGAGTTTTGCAATAACATGTTTTAAGACAACAGGGTTTGGTATAACATAGACTCAGTCGGACTAAACAGGATGTCGTCGTAGAATCGCACGTTAAGTTGGTTTGGAAGGATCGCTTTGTTAGAACATTAATGCCCCTGGGTGAATGTCTATGGTGTTTTCTGTGTTTGACTCGAAGTTAACAGGTACTACTAACACGAGGGTTCTGATGTTTTGAAGCTATGAACTTTCATGAAATGGTTCTGACTAGATTTTCCTATGATTGATTGGTGTACACAAACCAGGTATAACTACAACTGAACCTAAGGTATTCACTAAGCTATCATAATTTACTCATTAGAGATTTTAAATCTTATAAGAACATCGTGATTCAATTTGGACGAGGAAATAATCACGATTATGAGCAATTATTGGGGTTTTTCGGAAACGTACCAAAACACCGCGGTTTTCATTGATGTTTTCCTCATCACCTGAGGTCAGACTCTTCCTGTTTCCTCATTGTTCTTTTCTGTTGGGCAGTCTCTTTTGAAATGTCCCGCTTCGCCACATGCACCGCATACTTGAACTATGCTAGCATCGGTAGTGGAAGTGATGTGCTGAGTTGGGGTCTGTACGGAACAAGTTTCCTAGCCATCCTTAATCCTTGGACAATTTCTTTTGTAATGTCCGGGTTTACCACAATTATAGCAAACCTGACCCATCTGTATGCCTGGAATTGAGGTGTTTGGTTGTGCAGGTGCCCTGCAGTATCGCATGGTGTGTCCTCGCCTATTGCAGTTCTCACATCGAAGTTCGCGGCACTTTCCTTCGTGGTGGAAGTTGCATTTCTCGCAATTTGGAAGTTTTCCAGCATATTGTCGCGCTGGCGTTGGCACTGGTTGGGCGGATGTGGCGGTTATCTCGAGTTGTCGTTTCTTGGCAAGTTTCTGAGACGACTTATTCTTCCTCTCGGACCAAAATTTCCGTTTGGCGCTCTTAGGTTTGGGAGTTGGAATGTTCTTTTGGACAAGCCCTTGTTGATTTCCTGGTGTTTCGTTACAGCTTGGGGCGTGGAAGTCGTTCCCATTCCCATTTAGGTTGTTAGTGTTAAGAACAGCTAAGGCGGCTGCTACGGCTGTTGTGACAGCAGCTTGAAACGTAGCTGAGTCCATTTGGAGGATTGGTGCCTTACTGGTGGATTGGTTCTGCTTCTTCGGAGGCATGATCTGCTATATGTCAAGAAAATAGTTTGTGAGCAGCAATGGTTGCCTCTGGATGTATCCTAAATGTTTGTCTATGCATTGATATTTCCCGTTTTGCTAACTGACTCTCTTTGATTCGACCCACATCCCCATGATGTGGTCTTAGCAAGGATAGAAAATATTTGAGCACACAAAGTTCACATACAATAAACGTACGAACTCCTTGTTGTTCAGCTCATCGCGCTGGCTAAATAATTCTCACAATATCGTCGGCTCTAGACGATATGGAGATTTAGCTATATGGTTAGTTCCGGGGATCAAGTAGGTACGAGATTCAACTTGACACTCGGAAGAAATCCCTGGAATATCTTTGGGGAAGTTATCAGGAAGGTTGAAGACTTCGGGGATACTCTCGAGGTCTTTAACTTTTTGCGTCTCATCGACAACACGAGCCAGGAATGCATAACATTCCTTTCGTAGATGCTCCTAGGCTTTGACGCAGGAAATGATATGAAGGTTCGAACGATCTTATTACTGAAACCAGTGAGGACTCCGTCAGAGAGACGAATCGCTTTCTCAAAGCAAAGGACATTGGCACGATGTGAGGCTCATTCGTCCTATGCCGATTAGGACATTGAAGCTTTTCATGGATACTGATATGAAATCGATAGGGAAAATGAATGATCGTCTAAGGTAAGAGCACATCCTATGATACATGCTTTAACTGAAATACGATTGTTGTCATCATAATTGAAACTAAGATTACATATTTCGGAACGCAGGACCTAACAATAGGTCTAAGTCCTATTATCAAAGAGAAAATTTCGGCAATATGGAAGACAGAGATGTTTACGGAAAAAGGGCTACTCAGAACATAAACATGAAAGTTATTCCTTAGACCAGAAAGGAAGAACGAGTAGAGTGTTCCTCTATTGGCGACGGGTACTCCTCAAGTGAAACCCTAATTCGGCCAGCTGTCGCTCCACGTCAAGCAGGCGTCCTTCATACTCTGACTGGCGGGCTCGGAGCTCTATGACCTCGGCTCGGGTTGTAGCTAACTCTCACTGCAGAGCTTCATTGTCCCTCATAGTTCTCCCGTGAGCAACTTCAAGATTACGAATGTGGTTTGTGTTGGCATCCGAGTCTGCCTCAAGTTCCATAGTTCGCTAAAGGGTTGCCACACCTAGCTCCACATTGCGAGCCACTCGGCGTACCGGGATGGGAAGGGCCCTGTCCGTGGGGCCTCCTTCGTTTAAATTGTAGAAGTTGCGGTTTCCGTCGCATGGGAGGGGTTGGTCTTGCTCGTGACTCCACCTATTCAAACTTCGGACCCACATAGGAGTTGGACCTTGGAATCCAACTTGAGGGTTAGGATTTGGTATTGGGGTCACTTGAGGTAGGTTCTCGACTTCGGGTTCCGAGTCAGCCTCTTTAGGATATGGTTCGGCAAATTCATCGCCCAACGGAATTTCATGGTTTCCTTCTGACTCTGGCTCGATCCCTCCGCCATCTCCTTGGTTTGGAAAGTACGGGTCGCCAGGAAGATGGAATCTAGCCATGCTATCTACGCAAGGTGATGGTAAAGGGATGGCTAATAGGCATCGAATCTATAATACTTCCAATGTATTATAGTTACACGATTGATTCTCCTGGGTAAGTTTCCGGTTCGGTCGTTATTGCATCCTAAAATACTCCTATAGTATTTTAATCATTATGTTTGGTTCTAGAACTCTTCTGGTATCTAGGTAAGTTTTAGGCTTGCTGCAAAAACAAAGTCACTCCCAGGCACATGTTGGTCATGTCTCGAATGAATATAGTTGATCAGGCTATATTGACCCTAGACATGATTACATAACTGTCCAGGTTTAACCGCGATGCCCAACATCCAAATACTTTTACTTTATTATACTAGTGACACAGATTCTGGTACTCGTGTATACTTGTATACTTTGTTATAAAAATACTTATATTTTTGAAAGTATACTTTTAGTTTAGAGCACTTAGGCCCCTTAATGTTTATAGTTGTATACCATGTATGGTTCGGTATACTTAGTTCACTATAAACAATAGCTCTGATACCAATCTGTCACACCCCAAAACCGGAACGGCGGAAACGTTCTGGGGTGGAGGACGTCATGCGTAGTATCACACAATTGTATCATAGCAAGCATAGTAAACACAACCAGACATTGAATACATACATGAAAAAGGTTTACATTGTTTAATACATAGTTTTGTTCATATCAAAAGTAAAGACGCGACTCTAACGCTCCGTCTTCTCCGAACTCCTGGAAGTACCTGTCTACTAATTCCATGAGAATACAAGCAGTTTTGAAATATATCAGCATAAAACTGGTGATTTCATAAGCGTTTAGTTCTGGTGAAAGAAATATTTCTTTGATCCTTTGAAAAGTATTTCCCAAGAAAATCCTGTATTTTCTTATAAAAGATGTTTGATTACCCATTCGTTATTCGCTTAATAGCCTGTTTATGTAAGGTTGAGTTATCCCAGGAAAATCCTATATTTTTCCTTAAAAGTTGATAGTTGGTTAACAGTTCTGGAATGAAGTGTACAAGTATCTACCATACTTGTATCGTTAGATGTAGTTTCCTTGAAAAACCATGTTTGCTCTCTGTGAGGTGTATTAGCCTTATTACATAAATAAAACTAATAAAATAGGTAGTGAACTAAATCCTAAGGGTATTGTCAATACCCTCTAGTAATCAAATCAGTTATTACTTTGAGGTTAGTTCACTTGTTTCATTATTACAAAAGTAAATTTTCGCTACCTAAGTTGTGAGTGTCATAACCGTACTTAGACTGCATAAGGCACGTATCGGGGCCAGTATCTTTTTATGACTTTGTCACCCCTGAACCTAACAGTCCTGCTGTAGCTAGCAGCGAAGGTGCGGGATAGTCAGTCCCATATAGATCTATACACAATAGTCACGTTCTCCCTCCAAGAGATTCTGGTTCCAAGGGTTAGTCCTACACTCTCGAATCCGGTGGAGTGTTACCAAGGACGTGTCTCAAAACATAGCCTAACAAATTTACAAGTAATAATACTGAAAATCCTGTTTATGTTTTGTATGAATCCTTTGCAAAATATCACATTTTATGACAAGATTCACAAGTTCCTTGCTTTAGTTTTGAAAACTGTTTCTACGAGTTGATTTCTTAATCGTTTGGTAAAACTGTTTTCTGTGTTAAAAGCATACTGAACATATAATTATTTTAAACAAAATAATATACTTGAGCACAAGTTTCCTTGTACTTTTGCTTGTATTCCCCCCTGAAATCATGAAAAACTTGGAAAAAGCATAGGGGTATGAACTCACCGTTTGACGTAGGATCTGGGTGTATGATCGGATACGAATGCTGAGTGTCAACCGATGTTTTGTACGCAACTGGATCCTATTAACATGTGATAACACATATGTGTGTTAGAACTAGGGTGTTTCATGACTAAACATGACGGGAAACCACCCTAAAGACTTGGAAATGCTTGTCGGGACCCTATATGATCACACAAGGGAGGTGTACGGCCAAAAGAGTGTGTGTGCGGTCAGGGTGTGCGGTCAGCATGTGTGTGCGGTTGCACACATGAGTATGCGGCCGTACAGGGGACGTGTGCGGTCGTACATGGGAGTGTGCGGCCGTACATAGGGGTGTGTGTCCGTACACTCTTCATTCGTGCTCAAAATGTCGATTTTTGGGTGTTTCAAGGCCAATACCAAATCCAACAAGCAAATGAAGGCCAAACTCTCACCTTGGAGAGTGTTTAAGGTGTGTACGACCACCTTATGAAGGTGTGTGGCCGTACACCTTCAAGTGACGAAGAACACGAAGAACATGATGAGTTTTAAGCTTAGATTAAGGTGTCTTACCACTATAACAAGCTGAATGATAGAGTAATTCACGTTCTTGAGGCCCTTAGAGTGTTCTTGGATGAAGTTTTTAGAGAGAGAAAGTAGAGAGAGAAAGTAGAGTGCAGCCAAATGAAAGGAATGAATGAAGAGGGTCACCTTATATATATAAGGGTGAGTGTGCGGCTGGAGGGTGGGTGTGCGGCCGCACAGTCAGGTGTACGGCCGTACACTCCTCCCGAGAGGGTGTATGGCCCGATTTTGTCTCTATACGACTTGTTGACTCATTTCTAATCTCATTCCCGGCTGTACTTAAGCTTAGAACACTTAAACTAACTCTTAAACGGCATTAAAAGGTAACGGAAATCAAGTTAAGTGTTGATAAAGTTGACCAGGTGTACAGAATAAAAGTTTCGGGTTGTCACAATACTGGCTTAGCTCAGTGGACGACAGTGAAGCACATTATTAAGCATTTGCTTAAGGTGAGTGGGTATAGTGATGCCAGTTTTCAAACAGATTGAGATAACAGTTATTCTCAATCTGGCTGGGTTTTCTTACTAAATGGTGGAGCGGTAACTTGGAAAAGTTCCAAGCAACAAGCGGTGGCTGACTCTACTTGTGAATCAAAGTATATCGTAGCAAGCGAGACAACAAAGGAGGCCATGTGATTAAATAATTTTATTGGAGATCTTGGAGTTGTTCCATCAATCCAAGAACTAATGGATTTTTTCTGTGACAATGAGGGTGTGGTAGCTTTAACAAAAGAACCTAAAGATCACGGTAGATCTAGGAACATCGAGAGGAAATATCACTATATTAGACATAAGGGTGAAGAGGATTCACTCTTGGTGAATCGTGTATCATCTGAAGAGAATCTTGTTGATCCTCTCACGAAGGGTCTGACCAAGGTCAACCACTTTGAGCATGCTAGGAGCATTGGACAGATAGACGATATTAGATTTTAGATGTTAGTGTTGATTTTATTTTGAAACTATATAGCAATTAAAATTGTAATTGAATAATCATTAATTAAATATAGATTTATTTATATTCAATGTCTAGGATGCTATTTGTCAATTAATTTATAATTGTTTCGTTTTGCTTGTTTTACTTCCTGAATATTAAGTTATTCGAAGCACCACAATCGGTCATACTTTGGGAGTAACTATTTATTTAAGACTATCATGAATTGTTTGTAGATTGTCCATAGAGACTGGACATTGCATTGAGATTGCTGCGGAATTCATGAGTACTTAGAAATAGATATTTTCAGTATTGGTTAAACTCGTGCTTAGAGATCACTTCATGTATTTAATCACAAGTAATTCTAAGACGATAATATCCTCTATTCTTAAAACGGATATATGTAAGTCATATTTTATAAATCGGTTGTACATTGATTTACTCCAACGCGTCTCGTAACTAGGTGCTATAAAGTGTAATTCCATCTATGAATCGATGAGTAAAATTGTATGATTATATAGTTGAAGTTTATTCTTTCCTTTTTCCTTAAAAGGAAAAGTGATATCTTTGGGCCTCTCGGTGTTTTGATGTTGACATTATAGTGTTGGGCCCAACCAGGACAAAATTGATGTGTCCGGTTGGTAATCTAACGATGTCATCACAAAACGAGATAATGCAATGTTTGTATTTTAGTGTTATACATATAAATACAATTTCACTATATATACACATTTGGAAATTTAAACATTTTAGATTTTTATGGCTTTTATTTCTATTGACTAAACGAAAGATGTAAGTCAACAATTAAACTATTAAAGTCCTACTCTTTGTTTTTTAATTAATCTTATAATTAAATCAAATTGACTTTTATCTTTTAGTATAAGGGCTACTTTGTATGTGTTTTAAAATCAAAAAGGAATGAAGCAGCCAAAAATAAGGAACAAATTTATAATTCTGGAACTCGGGTTCCACGACTTGGGGAATGGGCAGCCACGTCGTGGGACACAAAAAACGAGACAATTATTAAATATAAATATATGTTTTCAGCAGCACACCACGACATGTCCAGGTAGAGACCACGACGTGGCGACGAGGCAGTCGTGATCCAGATTTATCATCCCCATGAACTACGACATGGCAGAGGACCAGGTACGATGTGGAAAAGAGGCAGAACGACCCAAAAGTCGTTTTATCAAGCATAAACATATTCGATTTTAACAAGGAAAATTTCTAGACTATTTTAAATGATTTAAACACAGAAATTCCACACTCACAAACCCTTTTTGGATTAGGTGTCTAAGCCCATAACTATAATTGGTATGTACTTGACCCAAGACTAGCATGGTCCATTTCGGGTTGCCTTCACCATAAAAATTTGATAGGATGGATTTTTGAGAAAGAGGTTATTTGTGATTTATTAATATATTATAAGTATAATATATTAAATTGAGAAATCATATTATTTAATTAGTATTGATCAAGAATTAATTTGGAATTAATTTAGTGATCAAAAGAGACTCAATAAATTAACGGGGACTGATTAAGTAAATCAGTGATACTTATAGTTTGGGTTAATGATCCATGTTGATTATGTAGACTAAATCTTTGTGGAGTCCATGAAGATTTAGTCCAAAGGGCTTATCATATGGATTATTGGATTAAAGGCACAAGGAAGTGGATTAGGGTTTACAAGTTTAAACTCTTGGAATTCTACACTATAAGAGTAACCCCTAACACCCTAAAATTGGGACTTATACATTCTAAGAGAAGCCTAGCCGTTTTTGGTGGTTCATAACCTCTCTCTCAAGTTCCTCCTTTTGTTCATGGTGTTTATGACTTGGTTGAGGCATCACACTTGAGGTGCTAAGCTCTTGAAAGGCCAAATTCTACAAGCTACAATATAGAGGTATTCATCTAACTTGTGTTTATGTTTCAATTACCAAAGTTGTATGCTAATTATAGGTTTCATGCTTTGGATAATTTTTGTTGCATGTATAACTAGAGAAAACTTAGATCCAAAGCATTAGGGTTCTATGTGCACCATAGGAGTGTTATGGTACATAAAACCCAACAACCCTAACATACAATCAAAGACAAAGTCTAAACTCAATACACCTGAGTTATCCAGACATTCTGATACCACTGATGGGTTTTGAGCCTAGTCAAAGACTAAATTGGGGCAACGGAAGTGACAACTTTTTGGATCTATACACTCGAAACTAGCAGATCCAAATCAAAGAAATCTATGCAACTTTAAAGGACATAAAACAAGTAATCATACATTTGTGTTCTTATTGGCTTTATTTGGTCTATCAAGTTGATCAAATTTGAGAACCCAACATAGAGTTCATCTCTTGTGATTGCACCCAATACGTAAAAACTTTACAGATCTGAGAGCTCCTTGAACACCAACATTAGCAATACTCGATTAAACGAATTTGCGATGGACCATGACGTGGCAAATGGTTGACCAGGACGTGGGAACGGTCTCTGGCGATTCTAGGGTTTTTCCTTAGGGTTCTAAACTTTTGAGGTAAAATGGTATTATCTCATGTACCCAAAACTGGATTTTTGAGCCCTCTTTATATAGGGAGGTGATTTGAAACCCTAAAGATAATTACCAAATATATTTGTAGTTATCTTGACTTTCCAAATCATTTTGGAATACTTAAAATTCATTTATTTTCTAGTTAATTAACAAACTATTAATTAATTAACAAAACAAGTCCTCAATATAAATATCTTTTCAGTTTTGCTTTATTTTGATCTTATGTGTAACCCAAAAGGACACTTTATTTATAGTAATATTATCGGTTTATTATGTCTATGGGCACTAAACTCCATCAAAAGGAACCACCTAGTTCTTAAGATAAATAACTCCTGAATGATCTTCTAATGTCTTGAGCCCCTCAACATAACATAAGTCCAAGCCAACAACAGGTCATCTGGTCGCACAACTTGCTCACGAGTTGACACACTATGAGAGGATCAAAGTCGGTCGAATCTTACCATTCCACATAAGCATCAACCGAATTATAAAAACCACCACAACGTAATCAAAATACACTGGCCACAAAGACAGGTGTTGGATCTCACACCACCCGTTCGGTTTAATAGAGATAATCATCTTTGATGTGCTCCAACTGATTGCGAAGAAGCATACACTATCTTATCCTCTTACTTACAATACCGATAGAATCATTCTTCTGACCACATAGGAACACCCTGATGTACATGCACGAGAAATTACCTTGTGTGTCTACCCATACTTTCCGCAACAACCACGACTTCTTGACCTCCTAGAAGTATCAATAGTCCTGAACTCCTTAGCTATCAATGGTGCCCAAATCTTCACCTGCGCACTATTCCATATTGAACCTTTAGTCGGAGTTTTGGAGCGATACACACGACCTTCCTCGGAGACACTCGTTCCTCTCTAAACATGGTCGAAGAATCGACTCATATCATGGTCTCCACCTCGCATCACAGAACCGACAGAACACTCACATCTCTAAGATTTCCTTGCTAAAATATGAAAAAGTTCATGGTGAGCTAGACCTTGCCTTAATGAGGTAGAAACTATTGTGAAATAAACACCTTCCCTTTCATCTGAATACCGACTGATGATAGTTTGACTTCTCATTCTCTAAAACACGGGAGACTAGATTAACCATGTCGTAGCGAGCGATATCTGAAGCCATCTGCTAACCATCCCTGACAATGGATGGAAACCTCATGTCAATCATCATGATCTCTACCTACTCGAGTCTTGCGACTCAAATTGATACCATCTCGAACTAGGCCCACACAACCACATACTCAAATAACTTACGCATACCTGCATCAGTTAGACTCAAACCATTAAGGTTACTCAGGTTTGAACCAATACTAGAATCATTCTTATCCTGCCTAGCCATAACCGTTCAATCAAATCATAGTGTTATACCACATTATCTACCCATCTACAAGCTCCTTAGCAGCTTACATCGCCCACCAATACTTCAGGCTCCTACGTGATTCCTGTAGACCCAGCTAATTATCATGAGCTTTTGATGGTACGGGCTCATACAATCTTCCATGCCTATAAGTAGTTGCTCATAGAGATCACCTGAAGTTTCCCTATTTGACTAGATGGTCGGTCATAACTACTTTTAAATGTCATAACTACTTTTAAATATTCATATTAAGCATACTACTTTATAATTTCATCATCATTCTTAGTCATGCCTAGGTATATAAATCATCATTTTCCTCCTAACCCGATCTACCATCCCATAGAAAATATATAGTTTGATTATACAATTATGCATAATTTTATGGGCTAAATAGGCATTCGAAAGGTTGAATCTACTTTAAGACCACAACTAAACAAGGAACGGGAAGTAAAGCCAAATCAAGATTTCCTACCTTATCTTTTTTTGTGAAATCGTTTACATGTCCAGAAGACGAAAAAAGAATAAAGTTTAAGTAGACACAAGAATCAACTAGGAAGGACGTGGAGCGAACAATTAGTTTACTTGAGAGACGTTGACAAGTACTACAAGTCGAGGCACGATCGTTGAAGTCAAAAGGTTGCAACACATACTGTACGCATGCATCATATTACATAATATGATTCTAGAAGATGAAGGAAAAACGATATGCCGCTGCGACAAAAATGAAGTTCTACCAAACGTCGAAGGAGTGGTTGTTGGTATGCATGAGTATAAGAGAAACAAAATAGAAGTAAATGATCACGACATTAATCATTCCTTTCGTGCGGATTTGGTGGAGCATATTTAGAGGGATAACATACAACCCGAGGTCGAATATTGACACAATGATTTGTTTGAAGAATCATATGATGATTCATATATGTTCGTCGAGGGTTCGAGAGAGGATTCAGACGACGATTGGGGTGATAAATTCGGAGTGATGTAGTTTTTAAATAACGTTTTAATATTTTTATTATATAATTTTTAATTATGCCTTCTTCGTTTTATTATGATTTTTTTTATTTTTAATTAATGGAGTATCTTTTTTTGTTTATTAATTATATTTGTTTTTTAAATTATAGGTTTTAAAATTAAATTAAATTATTATAGAAATAAAAGTGAAAGAAAATAAAAGACAATCATGAGTTTTGAAGAGAGAAAGATGAGTGAGGAGATAGCTTATACCACACAAAATATGCTTTATGGCTGTATATTTTCATAATTTTACCAACTAATGAAATATAACTTGTAAAAATTTTGATTCAATTAATTTATATAAAGTGTTACATAAAATAATTAGATAATTAATCCGTTGTAGTATGGTAATAGATAAAATAATAAATATATATATTTTTTACACAAAATTTGGAGTGAAATAAAAAACAGTCAAAGTCAAAGGAATAGCTGGGAGGTAGGATGGGGAGCGTACGGTAAAAATCTTGAGACATTGAGTCATGGTCAAAATGAGGACGATTTGAAATGGATGTGACTGTGAGTGTGATTGGTGACATGATTGGAGTTTTACAAAATAGCCCTTCGGTTCATATAAACTATTTATTTCAATTATCCATACACACAGTGAAGTAGGAGGGGGTTGGGATGTGAGTCAAGAAAATAATTATTTTAATCATAAAAATTTAAGAAAAAATGTTTTCCTTTTGAGTCGTTCACAAAAATAGCTATCACGTCATTGATATCATCCAACAACTTGTATGTTAGAAATCACAAAAAATATTTGAGAATTAGTAAATTTATTTTTTCTGATATTATATTTTGCGAATTCTATTAATTTTGGAAATCGAAAAGTAAGGTCTCCTTCCAAAAAGTAAAAGTGGTTTGTAGAATGTAAAAGATTTGTAACCCAGCTAAGAATCAAGATAGACATTTCTTCAAAGTTTAGTCTTAACCATTTTGATATTTTGATTCAGCCGTGAGCCGTCTTGTCAATTCTAAAACAAATCATGCCCTACTTTACAAGAGAATGATTTCATTGTATCTAGTGAACCATATTTAGTGATAAATTGATTTGGTTTATGTTTTATTTTTAACAATCAATATAAATAAAAAAAATGAGTAAATTACAGAAATGGTCCTTGTGCTTTGATTAGATTCATAATTTTGGTCCGTAAGTTTAAAACTTGGTAGGTTGTATTCCTGTGTTTTATAAATATTATAATTTTGGTCCTTACTTTATATAAAAAAACTAACTTACCCTTTTTTTTTTCTTTTAACAAATTATTATTATTATTATTATTATTATTTATATTATATAACAATTTTAGTTGTTTTTTATTTTAATAGAATTTGTATAGATTTCTTGTAAAATTGTTTATATTTTTTATAAATTAATTATCTAAGTTATATATATATATATATATATATATATATATATATATATATATATATATATATATATATATATATATATATATATCGTATTATTATTTACTCTTACCTTTATTTATTTATATTTGTTGTTGTGGTTTAAAAATCTTTTAATATTTTTGACGTCTAATTCGAATATACGATTTAATACTTTTTTTTTTACATTTTGTTCGTTTACATTATATAAAGTTTTTTTTATATGTTTTGCTCGAATAAACAAATTAAAATTAACCTGGATAACTATCAAACATCAACTATAATTATTTAATGTTGTTTTTTATGTGTTTTTCGTTTACATCATTTGTTTATGTGTTTTACTGTTATTATTATTATTATTAGTTAGCTTTAAGAGGTTTATTGTTACTTTTTAAACGAATAATTTTAAATATTATGATAAATAACTATAATACTGTCATAACAACTATCAAAATAACAACTATATTTTAACAACTATTTGTTAAAAAATAATCTTAAATAAAATCAACCCCTTTTTCATATCCCTTAAGTATATATTGTTTGAAATAAATACAATGGGAATCTTTAATTATTTCAGACAATATATACTTAATGACTATTAACAAGCGATAGATTTTATTTAAGATTATTCTTTTAACAAATAGTTGTTAAAATATAGTTGTTATGACGATATGACAGTTGTTTATCCTAATATTTAAGATTATTCGTTTAAAAAGTAACAATAAACCTCTTAAAGTTGAATAAAATAAAAAAGTAAAGCACATAAACCTATGATGTAACGAAAAACACATAAAAACAACATTAAATAATTATATTTTATGTTTAATAGTTATTCGGGTTTCTATTTTAATTTGTTTATTCAAGCAAAACATAAAAAACATTATATAATGTGAACGAACCAAACATAAAAACAAAATATTAAATCGTATATTCGAATAAGATGTCAAAAATATTAAAAGATTTTAAACCATAAAAACAAAAATAAATAAATAAAGCTAAGAATAAATAATAATATGATATATATATATATATATATATATATATATATATATATATATATATATATATATATATATATATATATATTATTTAGATAATTAATTCAAAAAATAAATATAATTTTATAAAAAATCTATACAAATTCTATTAAAATAAAGAACAAATAAAATTGTTATATAATAATAATAATAATAATAATAATAATAATAAAATGAAAAGAAAAATGAATGGTAATTTAGTCTTTTTTATATAAAGCAGGGACCAAAACTGTAATAGTCATAAATGACAGGGATATAACATATCAATTTTTAAACTTAGGGACTAAAATTATGAATCTAACAAAAAAACAGCGACCATTTCTGTAATTTAATCTTATTCCTAAAAATTGGATCTATTTGGTTGGAAGTCGTCTACGGTTTTCCGTTGGTATAAATACAGCCTCTTTGGGTCATATATACACATACTATAAAATTATCTCCTCTCTATCTCCCATGAAATCACTTAATATGTATATACATTCATCCAATAACGATAGAATTTTCTTTACCTTTTTCTACAATCAAAGTGATTCAAATCATTTGCGATGAAATGAAACTCAATAATTATATATTATATATTAAATCCAAGGACCTTATGAATAGTAATCTTTTTAGCTTTAGGTTTTTGGCACAAATGTTTAATGAATTTGACATTTTTAGTCCTCGAAGTGAAAACTTTTACATTTTTAAGTTTTGATTAACTTTTTGTGCCTTTAGATTTTTGCCACAAATCTTTAGTGATTTTGACACTTTTCGTCCTTGCAGTCAAATCTTTTATATTTTGATGTATTTGCCACAAATTTTTAGTGACTTTGACACTTTTCAACCTTGCAGTCAAAACATTTACATTTTGACATAAACACAAAAAACCTCCTTTAGACTTTTGCCACCAAATTTTTCCAACTTTGGCAACTTTCACATTATAGCCACAGCAATTTTCCTTTTTTTTCATCAATGTTCTTTCTTTTGGTTCTACATTTTTAACATCTAATTTTAGGGGTTGTCGGTTTTCTCCCTTAGTTGTGGCGATTTACACTTTCGCCACATCTTTTAAAGTTTGCCGATATTTAACTTTTATGACATAGTCCAAAAGCGGCGGAGCCGCGTGTCCTTTTCTAGTATATATTAAATCCAAAGGAGCTTAGGAATAGTACCTTTTTAGGCTTTAGGTTTTTGCCACAAAAGTTTACTGAATTTGACACTTTTAGTCCCTAAAGTCAAAATTTTTACATTTTTGCCTTTTAATTAAGTTTTTGCCACAAATCTTTAATGACTTTGACACTTTTAGTCCTTGCAGTCAAAGGTTTTATATTTTGGTGTTTTTGCCACAAATCTTTAATGAATTTGACACTTTTCGTCATTGTAGTCAAAACTTTTACATTTTGACATAAAAAACACAGAAAACCTTCTTTAAAATTTTGCCACCATATTTTCCCAACTTTGACAACTTTAACATTATTGCCACAAAATTTTTGGATTTTCTCCACCAATATCCCTTCTTTTCGTTGTACACTTTTGACATCTAATTTTAGGGGTTGTCGACTTTCTCCCTATTTATGGTGATTTACAATTTCAGCACATATTTTTTAAAGTTGGCCGATTTTTTCCATATTACCCCAAAAGCGGCATAGCCGCAGGTTCTTTACTAGTTTCAATTAAATTTAATAACAAACACTTTGTTTATAATTTAGGGAAAAATACAAAATTAGTCAGTTTTACTAATTACTTATCAAAAAATAGTCAAATAAACTCACTTAGCCAAAAATAGCCCACAAAAGAGTAGTCAACTTTTGGTTGACTACGGTCAACAGAGGATGACTACGGTCAACGCCCATTGACTACTCTTTTCTCCTAATGGGCTACTGTTTCAAGTGGTCGTTTACTTTTTCGTGGCCCATTAGCCCAAAGTATATAATAATTTTTTTTTCAGATTAGGTCATTTTCCTATTGTTTTTTTTTGTTTGGCTATGTTTTTCTCTCAATGGAACACCCGAAGAACAACCAGGTTTGTCTACTTTTCTTAAAAATTTTACCGTGTTTGTGATTAGGAGTAGGTTTTGTTTGTAGGGATAAATTTTTTTTTGAAAAAAATTGAAAAAAAAAATATAAAACCGTAGGTTTCATATGAAACCTACAGTGTACAAGTACCCAATGCACTGTTTGTGCAGTGTCGACTTGTACACCGTAGGTTTCATATGAAACCGTACGGACGTTTTTTTTTCGTTTTTTTTTTAAAAAAATGGTATCAATAGAATAGGAATTGGATGTATTTTGTTGTGGTATAATTTTTTTTTTAAAAAAAAAAAAAAAGGAAACCGTAGGTTTTTTAGAAACCTACGGTGTACAAGTATTTACTGCACAGTTTGTGCATAAAGCACTTGTACACCGTAGGTTTCACAAAAAACTCGGTTTTTTTTTTATTAAAATTTTTTAATAGCCAATAAACATTTGTATCCTCTTGTATGTATCTTATGATTTTTGTTTGGAAAAAAAAATCGTAGGTTGTTGCGATAACCCCCAAAAAAAAATAAAAAAAATAAAAATAAAAAAATAAAAAACCGTAGCTTTTTTTGCGAAAACCGTAGACTACGGTTTGGGAAACCGTAGGTTTGGAGAGGAAACCGTAGGTTTTAAAAAACCTACGGTTTTGAATGTCAAAAATGAAAATATATATATATATATATATATATATATATATATATATATATATATATATATATATATATATATATACAAAACGCGAAACAGTAGACGGAATGGCGAAACAGTAGGCGAATCTCGAAACCTACGGTTTCGTGGGCTATTTTTGGCCATTTGCTAATTTTTGGCTAAAATTTGATAATTACCCCCTTAATTTGGCTAGATTAGTAATTAGGCCTATTATTTATACTATAAACCGTTTTGTAATTAATCTCAATATTAATTATTAAATTCGATTAATAATTAATTTATAACGAACTTAAAGGTTTTTTATACATGTTACTGAAAATATAAATCACATGGAATATAAATTGTTTTTTTTTTCAAAGTGATTACGTGATGAATCAGTAAATCTGTTGTGTGTTAGAACTATGTTGTGTGTTAGAACTAATTATGAACACAAATGATTAAGGCATTCAATGAAATAAATGAATACAAGATGTAAATAATGTCTATTTGGCTCGATTAGTCTGAATGAGTACAAGAGAAAAAAAGTATAACTGAATACTGCAAGTGTTCGAATCTTTTCTCTACTCTATGCACCTATCTTATTTATAGGATACATCAGACTCAAAAAAAGTTACAATGACTAAACATTCACGTATCGAAATAACAATGCCTTGTAAAATAGATAGAGTATCGAAGTCATGCTGATTTCGACACTTTACAGACTCTGACCAATTTGACTCCTCACTGAATATACATTCGACCGCTACAATCTCCCCCTCAGTGAGAGAAGTTGTAATTATGTCATCTGCTTAAGAGTCTGTAGAAGTTCTCTTCGAATCTCCATATACCACAAAATGTTTTTTCGAATCTTAGTTTTGTCTTCACTGTCATTCTTCTTGCAATTGTTAATTCGAACAAGGAGATTTGTATACTGAGAGTTCGGGTACCTCTCCAGATCACAAACTTGAAATAAGAACTTCGCCATTTGTCCTTTCTTGTTCTTTCCACGAAACACAACACCCATTGGTTGATGTATAATTTGTCCATCTTCAAACTCATTAATATTCAGCTTTCCCTTCAATAAAGACTGAGGAAATTTCGAAGGCTTCTTAACAGCTGTGGCAAGTTCAATATCTGTGATCGTCATGTAATCATAGTAGTTGTCAATAAAGACTTTGATGTGAGCAAACCCAATAACAAAATCATCCTTATTGGCCTATGGTATCTTCGACACATCAACATTTATCAAAATCTTCGTGACTATGACCAAATCATTCAAGTTCATCAAAGGAAAATCTGCTATTGTGAACTCAGAAACAATGTTATTTGCTCTGACAAGAACATAATGTAAGTTTTGTAGCAGACCTTCGAATAAGTTGTCATGAACAATGGTCATCACTTTGATTATCTTCACAGAAGACCACACCTCTTCTTCATTCTTCCTCAAGACTGTGTGAAATCGAATCTTCAATCTTTTGAATTCATCCTTATCATTGACTTTCTCTATAATCTTCAATTGAGAAGAAGTGAACATCATATGATTGATTGGGAAGTCAAGCTGACTAAAATCATAATTTTCAATATCATAGCTCTTCTTTGGCAATTTTCGAAAATCATCATTCATTCCAATCGAAACAATATCTTCGATTGTCTCATAACACCACTGCTTGTTGGGATCATCCTTGTTCAAGTCAGATGGGTCATTTGCTCTTCGCCTCAGAATGTTGTTTTGTCTCCATTTGTTTTTCAATTTCAATTGCCTGTTCCTTTTTATTCTCTTCTTCTGATTGTACAATAATGATGGATTTCCCTTTATCATTCAGATCAACATTCGAAGTTGATTTGTTCGGGATTGAACTTGAACCTCCTACACCTTCATTTATTGAGATTCCTTTTGTCAAAGCACCCGTTGTTGTTGTAGAAGTTGAAGTTATGGGCTTCATCGAATTAGTTATTGGGATTTGAGTGCTTATCACCTTTCCCACAACAACCCCAGAGTTATCACTTGTCTCATTCGACGAACCAACACCCCCTTCTCCCCCTTACGACACATGCATTGCATTAGGAGAATTTGTTGGAATTCTAAGTACTAACTTCCTTATCGGATCCATTTCAGCCTTAATATTGGTTTCGATGTTAGAAACCATTTGAGAGATGGATTTTGGAGAAATCTTCGATTGAGCCGAAAGCATGGTTTTGATTTCGGATAAGAACTCCTCAACCTTAGCAAACACTAAAGCATCTGTCACACCCATGAAGTTCGAGCCAATTTAAAACTTTTTAAATCATTTGAAACCATTCAGTTATTACAATTTGTTTTCAAAATAGTTTATACATCAGAGTTCCCAGAAATCATAATCATCAATCGAGGAAGTGTACGATCACGCCTTCGCCTCCCCGCGGCCATCCGCTGAACCTGAAACAATAAACTGAAACTGTAAGCCCGAAAGCTTAGTGAGTTGCCCCCAAAATACCAACCTCATATAACCATAATCATATCATATCAACAAATACAGAACAACATGCATACTGAACCCTCAGCTTGACTGGACCGCCTTGCAAGGCCTACAGTCTACCTGGATCTATCTCGAGCCTTCAGTATGACTGGACCGTCATGCAGGTTCACAGTCTATTCGGACCGCTCGTCGGGTATGTGTTAGTCCCTAATTTGCCTGTGTATCAATCAGATCCGTTTGATGGTGCGGAATCCCAATCAAACGGATGATGTCAGATCAAATAGAAGAGAAGAGGAAGAAGAATATGATGAATCTTGTATGTATTGATATGAATGAAGATCCGGATACAAGATTCACACACACTAACACACACTCTCTTTTCTCTCTCTCTAGAACACCTTCAAATACACACACTTAAGCTCCTCTAGTGTTCATCAATCTACTCCTCACCCCTTACACTTATATTTATACATAAGAAACATGGGCTTGGTGAACATGGGCCGTAAATGGGTTTATGACCGTAAACCTGTTTACGGCCGTAAACACAACCGTAAACACCCATTAGACCGTAAACAGGGTTTACGGCCGTAAACTTGTTTACGGTTCCAGACATAAAATTACATTTTCCTAGAAAAGCAAAGTATAAACCATATTTTTGACCCAACAATCTCCCCCTTGGTTTATAGCTTTCTTTTCTTTTCTTAATTGACCCAACAAGCTCCCCCTAAAAAGTAGTTGGCTTTCTTGATAATCTTCATTGGGAGCTTTGGCTTCAGCTTTAATCTTCAAATTCTTCACAGCTTCAAGATGAACATAATGAATCTTCAATAATTGACTTCATCTTGAGCAGTTAGGCATTTCTTCAGAATTTGCCATTGAACGCACATTGGGTGAGGAGGCTTGACATACTGATTCTTGAAAGATAGCGCTTTCAGCTTGAGAATCTTTAGAGAGAACATCAGAGAGAACAAATCTTCTGGATCACTTCAGCAGGTTCATAGATAGCAGCAGACTGATTGAGGAGGCTTCAATGCAATCCGACATATAATCTTCAAGTGCAACTTCACCTTGCTTCTGGAGTTGAAAGATTGAATGTTGAAAGAATAATCTTCATTTCTTGCTCCTTCGAATGAGAATTCTTCGATGCTAACGGACGAGGCTTTGGCTCAGAAATTTTCAACACAAACTCCATGAGTCTTATCTATACCTGAAATCACTTTTCAAGACAAAACAAAACTAAAAGAAAATTTAGCACACAATATTTTTGGGTTTTTCATATTTTCTGAACAATAAATAAAACTGAAATAACACTATTTTTTTTAATTTTTTTTAATTTTTTTTTTAAAATTTTTAATTCTCCCTTTATATTTAAATTAGAAGAAAACTATGAACAAATTTAACAAAAATAAAATGATATCTAACTTTAAGAGTGATTTGGGATCAAAGTTGTTAGACAACCCTAATCCACTTTTCGGTACCTTTTATCTTCACGTCTTTGTCTGGTCGATCGCCGGTATTGTTGTCCACTTAAACACGAAAAATTGTGACAGATTTAGGACATACTAATAATTGTAAGACAAAGTGATCATAAGTTCCTAGATACTATATCTTAAGGACCATTCAGCTGACGACGACCAGGGATATTGTTGTCCACCTAAATTGAGCAGCGAGATCTATAGACAATCTGTGAGTGTTCAATTGTTAATTGTACTGGAACATGTTTCCCGCTTCCTGATATGCCCCAGTAATCAAGGACTTCCAGAGTACTCCTTACATCGGGTGAGCAGACAATCATTAAGAGAGAAGATAGATTCAGATTATTGTTAATTATAATTTTAGAGGGATTGAGAAGTAGAAGGTTGCATATGCTGTGTACCAGGTCGGATTGTGAGTCACGCAAAGGAGACAACATATGGCTAACAGATAGGAGGAATTTCATACATATAATTTGCAGAGAAATAGATTTGCATATGTTGCAGTCCAGGTCGGATCTCTTCTAATCACGTAAAGGAGGCAACATATGACTGACAGATAAGAAGAGAAAGAAAACAATTTTCTACAGACCTAACTCATCGGAATTTACCAGTCGCCCCATCAATACCGGAATTAAGGACAAAATCCGCACATCGAGGAAAAGTTCATCCACGGTTCCAAGTACAGGTTCATTTAATGTGACGAGTAGATTCCCATATATATCTCCCTGCTCAATCTATCCGAGCGTCGTATTGTCAGGCTAAACGGATCTAACTAGGTCAAGATTTGTCAAGACTAAGAATTTCTTAAGTTCAACTTTGCCTAGTCAAGTCCATTTAAAATCTTTCGTGCCTACTGACGCATCAGCCCAGAGTAAAGACCCTTTAATTTTGGGTACGTTACGCAGACTCAGATTGCCTGTTATCACTTGATAATATCACTTCCCAAAACATTTCACTCAAACTCATTTCATTAACCAACATATTTTTGGATTTTTGGATTTTCTAATGTTTTTGGATTTTGTTTAAAACTTTCTAATTTTTTTGTTTTGTTTTTATTTCTCCCCCTAAATTTGTGCATAGGAGAGAAACGAAAGTAAATGCGCAAATTTAAACTATCCTAAAACAAAAATTAGTCTTTCAAGTGAATCAGCTTACGAAAAACTCAGGAGTATAGAGAAGAAAACTCAAACCGTAAGTCACCGGTTGAATTTGCATCCAGAAGGTCTGAGAACAGCACGTGTAATCTCAGAACAGATCCAAAAATTCTTCACATCGTTAAGCACTAACCCCATGTGTGATCTCTTCCTTTCTTCCTTTCCTGCAAAGGACACATACTCTCAAATAATGTTCTAAGTGTTGTACAGTTGAGAGATGCCTCCTATCATGTGCTAGGAACAGCCACTACCAACAAACCGAAGTCTGATGATATGCCTCCATAGCTGCTCCGACACAGAGCGGGATCAGTTGGTCTTTGGAACCCAGTCCATTTTGAAACTGGGTCGACCTTTGTCATCCTTGCACGGTACTCTCTCCCATGACATATCCTGTTTATCACAAACAGAAGATGAAGAAATATTAGAGTCCTTAGTTGATTTGGGAGAGTGAGCCTTTGGAACCCATTTGTAGTTGGGTTTAACCCATTTCTTTTCCGATCCGATGGGTGGCTCAGTACTTTCTTTTGATCTTGATCTCCGTCGTTGAGATGACTTTGATTTTGGCTTCACGGGAGCATCTCTTGGATTTGGCTTCTTGGCCGGCATTCCCTTCTTGCCCTTGGGATTCAGATTCTTGGCCTTGTAGGTTTGATTCTTGGCCTTCTGCGCGTTCCAGTCACCATGGTCTGAACGTGACCTTGAGGGGTTTCTTTTGGAGTATCTCCCTCTTGGCGCGTTCTGCCAGCCTTGTGCGTAGTAAGGAACGTATGCGCGATTTGGACAGTTTCTGGCAATGTGTCCAGGTGTTCCACAGTGAAAACATGTCTTTTTCTTCACTGTGAAGTTGTTTCTTCCTGCCCCTGGTGGCGTATCCATGCCTTGTCTCTTGCTTTTCCCACACGCACAACTACAACAGGCACTCTGTTTCACTGGAATTGGTGGCCTGTATTTCTGAACAACAGGTTGATCAGAAGCAACTGAGTTCGAAGCAACATATTCAGGGCTCAAGGATATGTTGGTTTGTTCAATGGTGTTCTCCTTGTTCTCATCCTCTACTACTTTACCTGCACATGTAACAGAAACATCAGGAGCATCAGGATTATCAACATTAATAATGCCTCCTGATACAAAACCAGCTGGTTTGCCATATTGAAGATGTGCCTCCCTGTCACTTTCTTCCTGTGTCGAAGGGATGGATGTGTAGTTATGATTGAAAGGTGGAGGAACACTATCATACCCTAGACCCTTGTTTTGATTATCTTTGAATTTTAATTGGGTTTCAAATAAGGAGTCGACTGTCTTACTTGACGCAGTATAATTTTTGAAACTAACATCAGTTTTTCCACACTTAATTTTCAAGGCGTCAAGTTCTTCGGTTACAGCATCAAGTTGTCTCTTAATATAGTCATAATTTTCACACTTGTTGCTGAATTCTTCCTGAAGCTTCCTAAAGTCCTTTATTTTTGTTTCTAACTGGGCCTTTAGGGGTTTCTGTCCTTTCCTGAGTTGATAACCTTCATATCTCAGGTCCTCAACTTCTCTTTTTAATAAATCATTATGTTCAAGAAGAAGTTTAATCGTGGCTTCACATGATTGAGAACATGAAACTTCACATGATTGAGAACAAGAAACTTCATTGACCGGAAGGTTTGTGGAACTCATTGTTTTTCGACAATTCAAAGCGTCAAGTTCTTCAATTACAGCAGCAAGACTAAGACGATTGAGATCTTTTGTCTTCTTGATGTCAGCCATGTTCATATCCCATGATTTCGGAAGTGCATTCAATAGCTTTTTGTTTATCTCAGATTTGGTCAAGAAGATCCCAGCTATATTCATCTCAGTAGTGAGTGTGGTAAAACGCTGCAACTGAGCTTCCAGGGTTTCTCCAGGGATATAATCGAACATGTTGAAATTTTGTCTTAACATCTCCTGACAACTCTCTTTCATGTCTTCAATTCCCTCGTAAACTTCAAAAACTATTAAAAGCACAACTAGAACTTAAAAGTAAAACTTAAATTTAAAAAAAAGCCCTTTGACTATAAACCTCAAAAGTCAACCTTAAAAGTCAAATTTAAAAAGTCAAACTCAAAAGTCAAACTTGAAAAGTCAAACTTAAAAGTCAAACCGAAAAGCTAAATTTGAAAATTTTAAAAGTCAAACAAGAAGGTCAAAGTTTAAAGTCAAAGGTCAAACTTTAAAGTCAAAGACAAAATTTTAAGTAAAAAGTCAAAAATAAAAGTCAAAAATTAAAAACTAACACACAATACGGCCGTAAACTTGTTTACGGTTCCAGACATAAAATTACATTTTCCTAGAAAAGCAAAGTATAAACCATATTTTTGACCCAACAGTATGTTGGCCTCAACCGCACGAAGCAGGACCCTGCCTCAACCCACCCATCAACAATAACCATGTGCAAATAAATAACATATACTGGCATATATATATATAACAGTCATACCGATGTAACAAATCATCAATCATAGCAACATCCTATAACCAGGATACCGACCTAACCAGGTCACTAACATAGCATCATCCTATATACCAGGATACCAATCCAACAGATCATAATAGCATAGCAACATCCTAAACAGGATACTGACCTAACCGGTCACTAGCATAACATCATCCTATATACCAGGATACCGATCTAACAGAATCATAATAGCATAGCAACATCCTAAACAGGATACTGACCTAACCGGTCACTAGCATAACATCATCCTATATATCAGGATACCGATCTAACAGAATCATAATAGCATAGCAACATCCTAAACATGATACTGACCTAACTGGTCACTAGCATAACATCATCCTATATACCAGGACGCAGATCTAACAAACCCATAAGTATATCATGCGAATACCCGAATACAAATCCGATAAAGGGTCGGCCTTGGTGCCGTAGACCCTGTTGATATAGTGAGGATAACTCACCTTGCAACTGCCGAACCGAAACACGAGAACACTGGCCTGAAGCACTGCTCCAAACTCCAACACCTGATGCCATCAATGAACCATGACATAAATATCCAAAATACCATAACACCCCTGAAGGTCAAACAGGTCAAAGTCAAAGTCCTAGCCAAAGTCAACCTTCCTGATTGACTCTAATCGCCGAGTCAACCCGTCGACTCGCCGAGTTCCCAACTTCAGAATACTCTTATATCACAACTCGACTCACCGAGTCACTCCATGACTCGTCGAGTTTAACGATCTCTGAGTCCTGTCATGACCAACTCACTGAGTCACCACTCAACTCACTGATCTGAGTCTTAACCAAAAGAGGTTGGGGTTTTGCGTTCTGACTCGCCGAGTCCAAGAACAGACTCGCCGAGTCCACGACAATCTTCAACAGACTCGCCGAGTTGTTCCTCCAACTCGTCGAGTTCATGCTTATCTTCAACAGACTCGCCGAGTCCAAGAACAGACTCGCCGAGTCTCTTCAGTCCTTTATTCATGCAGAGACTTTTCGATTCATGCAGGGGCTCCAAACTGTAGATCCACACTTCTAGGTCATGACTCTCACATAAAGTTGCAAACTTTACGTGAATACAAGGTGTTATAAGCCCAAATCACTCTAGGGCTAAGGTTTAAGACAATGATGCTTCACCAACAAGCCAAGGGCTGATACTTTGAGAGGTTCTGGACCAAGACAAGTCTAGATCTGAAGTAGCAACCTCATATCTAGACCCCTAACCCGAATTAGATCCTTAACATGCCAAAATGGCCCCAAATATCAATCTAGAATAGATATAAATGCAATAAAGTTAAGGTAACAGCTTGTTACCTCTAAAATGTGCCCAAGCTAAAGTAGATTCTGGATCTACACCAATCCCTTGATGCTCTACACTTTGATTTACAAGCCTTCTTTGCTAGAATCTCCTTCCAAAGCTTCCAAGTTCACTCCATAGGCTCACACACGATTCCAGGGGTTTCTGACTCTCAAGGGGGGTGACAAAGAGGATGAGGTGAGGACTTAAGGTCCTTTAAATAGGGTGCAAGCCCTGAGATTAGGGTTTTCTCTTCCCAGCACCAACTCGTCGAGTCCAGCTTCCGACTCGGCGAGTTGGTCACTTGATTCGCGACCAAAACCTGATCCGACTCGACGAGTACTCGCACCTACTCGTCGAGTAGCTTCGTCAATGTACACTTTAAGACCTTATATCATATTTCTGAAATTTGGGATGTTACAACTCTCCCCCACTTACATTAGGCTTCGTCCTCGAAGCCTACTTCAGTATACGCTTCCGAACAACTTACTCGCACTACAGACTCTGATTTCCCAATTATCTCAGGTCCTCCCAGACCCGACCACTACACCTCCTCTAACATATCTCCTACTCGCGAGGCACCCTTGCCAACACTCCAAGCCGACCATCGGCCTTTTCTTCTTGCGGACAACACATAATAGCCAAGTACCACCCGATGATACTATTCCTTCCTGTCAGGAACATACTTCCGTGACTTGCAACTACTAGGTACCACCATGACCCACTGGGTCCTCCCACAGTGTCAAACTACCCTTCCCTTTCCCAACTAGAGATAGCCCGAGTAACTCGCAATGTTGGGACCCAATCCATCCTCTTCTTGAATCCATTCTCTCTCGTGCTGACAGGATACAACATCCTTCAGCTTCTAGAAATTCCCATGAATTAACCAGCTATATATCATCACCACTCGCACCTGACCCAATCAGCCTCGGGCTAGAATACCAGGCACACCTATAACAGGTCCAGTCATCCCTAGGGTGGAATACTCACTCATTCGCACGCATGTTTGGCCCAATCAACCCTCGGGTTGGAATACCAAACTCACCGGGTCCAATCAATCATAGGGTCCGGTCATCCTCATGATGGAATACCCTAGATTGGAATACCACTACTCATATAACCCATGCCTAAAACCATACTTGAAGCCCAAGGATCCCAACCTTGCAGCTCCCTCTATCTACTCTGACTCGACACAACCGAGTACAGCTTACCCAAATCTCAACAATACGCTTACCTCAAACTTGCTACAACAGGGAATATAACTATCACGATCTCTACGCCCACGACCTATAACTGGAATACCCTTACGTGGTCCTCAACATAAGTCTGGATTGCTTCTGAGCCCACATCACGAGTCTGGTATGCCCTCCCCGGCCCTCAGCTCATGACTGGAACGCTCCCGATGACCGATCGATACTACTGTCGTCACTTCGTTTCCCAACACTTCGACCCTACAGATATCCACTTCCTCCGCCACTCAAAGGGCCTAAATGACGCTCCTCTCATCAACGCACAACCTACGATGCGAAAATAACTACCACACACGAATCATAATGGCTTAAAACAACAACAACACACCTACCTAACCCATACCGCTTCCTTCGGGTTAGCATACCAACATGTCTAATCAATCCAAATATCGAGTCGAAAGCTCTCAGGGTTTGCTGGCCTACCGCCCCAACCCTACTGCTCCCCTCGAGCCTCCGTGCCTACGACTTACAGTCGGCCCGCACCGGGTATCTTGGCCTACCGCGCAGAGCAGGACCGCCTCAACCCTATCCAAATGCCATAGACATTCATGAGAAAGATATAACCCGGTTCCCAGAACCAGAATGACAGGATATTCTAATTCCAAACCTCGCCAAAACTGACGAATACCCATTCAGATCCACTCTCCGTGTCCCACTGGAGTATCACCCGATCCAAGATAATAAAACCTCGGAGACACTCCGAACTGATGAGATCACCAAGATCCTTTAAACTCCGTCCGACCACTAATAACACTTCCGATCAACCAAAACACACCAGAGTCCTCGACCTACTCCAACCGCAGGTTCAAAATTTGGAACAAACCCATTGATTGCTATAGCATAGCAGCCTACTCAATACCCGAACATAGATCTACTAACATATACAGAGTCTTCAGCATGACTGGACCGCCCTACCAGACCTTCAGTCTATCTGGACCACTCTCAGAACCTTCAGCATGTCTGGACCGCCTCTCTGGGCCTGCAACGTGTCTGGACCGCTCTGAACTGTTGAGCATCTCCCTGGACCACCCCTCTTGATGCTCTCTCTCATGCATCCTGTTCTCACCCACTTGGGGCTTCGAACTTCTGATCTAGTCTGTGGACTATATCCCCAGCCCAACCCTAGGCCTCATGTCGATTGTCGAACCTCTCGGAAATCCGTGGTATGTTCCCTGACCCGCGTGTCCACTACACATGCTAAATAACCCGCACTCCTGTGCTGAGTGTATTGTCGAGCCCTGACAGCTAACAAAACCCTCAATCTATCAATCCAAAAACCCTCAGAGTCGAGTACACCCTCGACCGAATACTCGAACTGAACTCAAACCATGATCAAAACTCCAACCTGATTTCCACGAATTCTGTTATCTATCGCCGAGAAGACGTGATACACATGCTGGGGAGTTTTACCAGACTCCCAACTCACACAATCCTTCAACCAAACAGCCACTTGGTTTGTCTTCCTTCCTGCCAACGATACGAGACTTATCCCATTTTCAACACCGCTCCTGCTTCTGTATCCCGGGACGATTCTCCCCCACTTAGATTCGACTAAGTCTTCACAACACATGGACATTGGGGAAATTCCCAACCCTTCTCACTTACCCATAATCATTCAGATGACAACCAACTCTTTCCCAATTTATCACACACACTTCTAATAACCAGATGAACACTTCCTGTATCCCAGTGCAACCGACAGTCACTATGTAACACCCAGAATCAGAAAGACCAAGAAAAGAAAGGAAAAGCTCTAAGTCATGAGTCAACTCGTCGAGTCCAGGAAGGAAGTCGACGAGTCGGAGCGGGATCCGGGGTATAGAGTAAGTGACCGACTCGGCGAGTCGGCTAGTGGACTCGGCGAGTCTGGTCTGGGCGAGAAAAACCCTAATCCCGGGGGTTGTGCCCTATTTAAAGAACATTACATCCCTTCCCCAGCCTCTTTACTCCCCTTTTGAGATCCAGAAACCCTAAATCGTGAGTGAGAGCCCTTGGAAGCAATTTAGAGTCTAGATAAGTGATTTTGGTGGAAAGGGGCTTGAAGATCAAGAGGCTTGCTGCAAAGGAGTGGTGTAGATTCGGGATCTACTTCAGTTGGAGCATATATTGGAGGTAATAAGATGTTGCTTTGGCTTTATTGCAAATAGATCTATCTTATGTTTGAGATTTGGGGCATTTTGGGCATGATTTAGATCTAAGTCGAGTTAGAGGCCTAGATCTGAGGTTGCTACCTCAGATCTAGACTTGTGATGGTCCAGAAGGTCATAAAGCTTATGTCAATAAGTTATTGGTGAAGCCCCTTTGCCTTAAACCCTAGCCCTAGAGTGTTTTGGGCCTTTAGATCCTTGGTTTCACGTAAAGTTTGCAACTTTACGTGGGGGATAGACTGTAAAAGAGTGGATCTATGGATTGGAGCTCCTGCATGGCTCAAAAAGCCATTGTATGGATTGAGAACTGGAGAGACTCGGCGAGTCACATGGGTGTACTCGACGAGTTATATGAATATGTGCATGGGCTCGGCGAGTTGGAAGAACAACTCAGCGAGTCTGTTGAAGATTGCCTAGGACTCAGCAAGTCTGTTCTTGGACTCGATCAGTCAGGTCGCAGAACCCCCCAACCTCTTCTGGTTAAGAAGCAGATCAGTGAGTTGAGCGGTGACTCGGTGAGTTGGACAGGATGGGACTCAGAGATCGTTGAACTTGACGAGTCCTGGGGTGACTCGGCGAGTTGGGTCGTATTTTGAGAGCTTCTGAGTTTAAGGACTCGGCGAGTCTTCGGGTTGACTCGGCGAGTCGAGTCAACTGGAAGGTTGAATTTGACCAGGACTTTGACTTTAACCAGAGTTGACTTAGTTTGACTTCTAGAGTTCAGTTTGGAATTAAGTGTTATATTGATAATAGTAGCTCGGGGAGCTAGTGGAGCAGCGGTTCAGAGAGTTGTCGGACAGCAGCCAGAGGGTTATCAGCAAAGTTCAGCAGTGCAGGTGAGTTTCCCTTTGTGTGGATGGGTCTACGGCCACAATGTCGGTCCATGTAGTTATGAGTAGGAAGACCCGGGGGTTAGCCCTAGGCACAGTATGCTAGTATGACATTCGGGACTAAGGTCTAACGTCGGGCGGGTGCCCAAGGAATGGTTTGCATGATAGAGTATACTTGTTGTCTGTGTGATACTTGTATGTGCCTGGTAGGGAGGTGAGTGTGGGCGAGGTCCAGTATCTCACCGATAGCAGAGTGTGGACGGTGTTCCATATCTCATTAGCAGTAGAGCAGGGGCGAGGCCCAAGGTAGGAAGGGAGTGAGTGTGGGCTGGGCCCGTATCTCACTATCAGTAGGAGTGTGGACCGGGTTCCATGACTCATCAGTAGCAGGACAGGGGCGGGGCCTAAGGTAGGCGAGGCCTTAGAACAAGAATCCAGTAGTATATGTTCAATTTGTGTGTTATGATATGATTGTATGTTAGTATATGTTAGCGGGCGGGGCCCAGAGACAGGCGGGGCCTAAGAGAAACAGATCTGTACACCGAGCGGGGCTCGAAGCCAGGCGGGGCCTGTTGTAGCGGGCGGGGCCCGAGGTACTGGGCGAGGCCCAGTATTTGCAGTATGCGATTATGTGGATGGTATGTGGTAGGTTGGGGAACTCACTAAACTTCGTGCTTACGGTTTTCAGTTTTGGTTTCAGGTATTCAGTTTTCAGAAGAGGAGCTCGGAAGGGTTGCAGTGCACACACCATGACAAGTTAGCCTGGGATGTTTACTCTGATAATTAAACAAGTGTTTTGGAAATGAAACTATGATTTGTCATATAAACCCTTTTTGTATGTTTGAATGACTTAATGCTATGGATCAGTAATGTTTTTAAAAGAAATTTTTGGACTCAAAATTTGGGATGTTACAAGTTGGTATCAGAGCCTTGGTTTGAGGGATTCGGACATACTCTCGGGTGTGTCTGAACTCAAACTAAGGAATTGGTATATAAATTTAAAAAAAAAACAGTTTTATAAAAGGATTTTGAGGAAAGAAAAGGGTTTTAGAAAAAGAAAAAGGAACTTTGAAAAGAGAAAAGGGTGTGGTGCATGCAATCAGCCGAGCTCAAGTAAGTACCCCAAAATACCCATACAAGTTATGTTATGATATGCTTATTAGAACTGCATGCTAGATTAGGGCTAAGGATCTAGGAGGATGCCTTATGTGCCTGTTATATGTATATGAGCTTTATGAATTGCATGCTAGTACAGATTCCTGATTAGAGGATATAATAGTTTGATTGGATTATGTGGTTAGTTTATTTCCCATTGTCTGAATGATGCTTGCTTTGTGCTTGTGGGACTCTTAGTAATGTAAGCTAGCTATTAAGTGAATATGCTAAGTCACATGTAGCACCGGCTGGATAATCTCAGAGTGATGGATTTGAGCCTATTGCGCAGCTCTCGTTTGAGTCTAACCGTTCTAGGGATGAGTATATTACTCGAAAGATTATCTGATCTCTGTTACATGTGGCTATATTCATGAGGTAGCTAGTTAGCATTAATGGGAAGTTTTTCAGCAACTGAGGACGGAATGAGTTGGAGGTAACCCTAGGGAAAGCCTAGGATGAGAGTAGTGATGGGAGCAGTGTTAGTAACGGCAAAAGGGACTTGGTGTAGTCAAGGCAATTTTGGAGGAAAGTACGGATAGATGTGGAAGGTAGTAGGGGGCCCATACTATTGAAAGCATAGGATCTATACTCGATTCAAGAGGGGCCAAGACCAAACCGGGGAACTTGTAGTGTGAGTGTGCGATCCCTCAGTAATGATGTGTATTCTGATAGTTATGTGATATGCTTTTCAGCATGGTGACACTGCGAGAGAGACCAGTGGGCGGGTCAGGCGCCGGAGAGGGATCAGGCTCAGGTTCAGGGACCGAGCAGCTCGAGGAGCGTATGAGAGAGATTGTATCAGTGGAGGTTACGCGCAGCATACTAGATCAGACTCCTGTGATCTTTGGCACGGTCAAGGAGGGTATACTGGAGATCTTGGATGAGAGGCTGGGAGCCTTCCGTACCGAGATGATGGCCTTGATGGGAGCACGTACCTTGACATTCCGAGAGTTTAGAGCTTGCGGAGCACCAGATTATCATGGGGCTAGGGACCCCATTGCTAGCAGTAGGTGGTTAGCCGATGTCGCCAATGCATTCCGTACGAGCCGGTGTCCCGAGGGGGACAAGGTTAGACTCGCCTCCTGCCTTCTGAAGGACAGAGCGAGGGATTGGTGGGAGGAGATTGGTCATGCCTTGGGGGATGATGCCGCGTTGGACGCGATGACATGGGGTGATTTCTCGGCCAGGTTCAGGGCTGAGTTCTCACCGACTATTGAGGTGCAGCAGTTGGCACGAGAGTTTCAGGTTTTGACACAGACTACTTAGACTGTGGCGGAGATCACCGCCAAGTTCAGGGAGAGGGCCCTTCTTGTTCCGCAGTATGTCGCGGATGAGGAGATGAAGAAGGCCCAATATCACGAGATGTTGAGGGATGACATCAGGAAGTTTGTGAGCAGGTCCAGCTGCAAAACGTTGGAGGATATGATCGAACGAGCTAGGGAAAGGGAGATCGATCTGGAGCACCTCGGGAAGACGAAGCCGGAGGAGGTTCAGGTGTCTACGGGATCGGGAAAGAGGCCCAAGACATCAGACTCTAGATCGAGAGGTCCTCAGGACCGGGGCCGTTGTGGCAAGTGCGGCAGGACGCACGAGGGTGCGTGTAGGAGTGGCAGCAGTGGTGATTCTGGCTGCTTCAAGTGCGGCCAGATTGGTCATTTCAGCAGAGATTGTACTGCTACCACCACCAAGGGATCAGACCTGTTATGTTTCCATTGCAGTCAGAGGGGCCACAAGAAGGCCCAATGTCCGAGTTTGCATTCGGCAGGACAGGTGATAGCACCTGCCCCTGCAACCATGAGGATCACCGACGGCCGTCAGGGCCAGGCAGAGACGCCTGTAGCAAGGAGCAAGGCGTATCAGTTGGTTTCCGATGAGGTGTGAGCAGCCCGATGTGTCAGGTACATATCTTCTTTCATTTCTCTATCAGTTTATGACATGGTCTGATTGTTATGGTTCTGCATCGGTATTGATAATGATATTTCGGAATTTTGCGGTCTGCTTGTGATTAATTTATATGCCATCTGCATACCTTGGATGTTAGAATGATAGTTGGAGGTCGTCTCCTTGGGAGTGGGTTACTTAGGATGCATTACCTGTAGCATGCCTGTGAGGAGCTCGATAGTGCCTCGCTAGTTCGGGAAGGTGTCGTTTGGAAATGGATCGGTTAGATCCCCAGTTGTGGTAAGTCGGGTTTTCAGCGAAGTGATCAGGGGATGGTAGGAAGAATTGGAAATTCTTCTAAGCTGTGAGCTGTGAGGAGCTAGTCTAGTCGAAGTGGGGGAGAGCCATCCGTGTGGCCAAGGATAGAAGTAAGTACAAGACTGGGGTGGTTTCGCAGTCTTGGTAAGGAAGGAAGCAGTTCAAGTGGCTGATGGGATTGAGAAACGCGTGAGTTGGGAGTTGGGAAACTCCCCAGTGTTGAGTGCGTGTAATAGCGATCAGTAGACGATTAGTTTGGGAGACCAGGTTGAAGATTTTCTCGGCAGGACGTGATTTTAGTTAGGACGTAAGACTACGGGACAACCGCATCATTCCCCAGCAGCGAGTTAATGAGGGAAGTGATGTAAGACTGCGGGTAAGCCGTAGCATTCATTAGCAGTTTAGTTAGCGGAGTGTGGGCGGGGGCCCGTATCTCCTAGTTAGCAAGGTAGGGATCAGGAAAGGGTAGTTCGTTGTGATTAGTATGGAGTGGGCCTGCGTAAGCCTAGAGAGGTGAGACCTTGGGAGAGGCCGCTCCAGGATACAGTTGGGTGAGACCCATGGGTGAGGCCCGTATGTTAGCAATAGTATAGGTGAGACCTGGGAGCAGGATTGCTCAGTAGTATAGTTTGGGTGAGACCCGCGGGCGAGGCCCGTTCGATAGTAGTTAGGCAGGTGAGACTAGAGGGGAGGATCGCTCTAGGATATAGTCGGGTGAGACCCATAGGCGAGGCCCGTAAGATTATAGCAGTACAGGTGGGACCTGGTAGGGACCTTAGGGTCAAGATAGGGGATCGAGGATCCCAAGACTTGTAGCGCCAGAGTGGCTGGATTGATAGAGAAGTGTAGATAGCCGAAGTTTCTTCGGAAGTCGCTGGGAGCAAATAAGAGATTGTGCTAGTTGTAGTAACTGGTGAGTATCCGGTAACCCAGTTATCGGCAGAATCTGTAGAGGGACCAGGGTGGGCTCGGTCCATTCGGAAGGCGAATGAGAAATGGCAGGACCTTAAGGCAGGAAAGTGACGACAGAGAAGTATGGCGTGGGACAGCTAGTTGACCGAGGAGTGCTACGCCTCTCGTAGCAGGGTTGGATAATCTCAGAGGAAAGGGTTTGACCCTGTTGCGCAGCTCTCGTTGGAGTCTAACCATTACAGGGATAAATCTTTTACTCGCAAGATTATCTGGTCCATACGCTGGGCTGAGTGCTCAACGCCAAGTTATAGTAAGCATGAAGTGTTCGGTGGGTATCGACAGTAGTGACCAGCACTGGGAGTGGCTGGAGTAATGGATACCATGAAGGATATGTCTTTCACAGTGGTAGACGAGGTGGTTCGTGGTGGAACGTTGCCTTGGGAAGGCCAGAAAACGCGCAAGGACAAAGGGGGTGAACCCCTAGTATCTAAGCGTAGGTACTCGGGGATTACTGGAAGGATTGTCAGTTGAAAGAGTTGTGTGCTCAGGATTGGCGGGATTTAAGTGCACTTGAGGATTGATAACTACGAGGACTAGTTTTATTCTGGGTAACCGGGCGGAAGGTCCATGAGAGTAGTCGGCCGGAGTTATAGTCATCAGGCAGGGGCGATGTGAACGGATTGCAGGACAGTTGGTCGTAGCGGCCTTCGAGGACGAAGTCTAGTTTAAGTGGGGGAGAGTTGTAACACCCAGACTCAGAAAGACCAAGAAAAGAAAGGAAAAGCTCTAAGTCATGAGTCAACTCGTCGAGTCCAGGAAGGAACTCGACGAGTCGGAGCGGGATCCGGGGTATAGAGTAAGTGATCGACTCGGCGAGTCGGCTAGTGGACTCGGCGAGTCTGGTTTGGGCGAGAAAAACCCTAATCACGGGGGTTGTGCCCTATTTAAAGAACATTACATCCCTTCCCCAGCCTCTTTACTCCCCTTTTGAGATCCAGAAACCCTAAATCGTGAGTGAGAGCCCTTGGAAGCAATTTAGAGTCTAGATAAGTGATTTTGGTCGAAAGGGGCTTGAAGATCAAGAGGCTTGCTGCAAAGGAGTGGTGTAGATCCGGGATCTACTTCAGTTGGAGCATATATTGGAGGTAATAAGATGTTGCTTTGGCTTTATTGCAAATAGATCTATCTTATGTTTGAGGTTTGGGGCATTTTGGGCATGATTTAGATCTAAGTCGAGTTAGAGGCCTAGATCTGAGGTTGCTACCTCAGATCTAGACTTGTGATGGTCCAGAAGGTCATAAAGTTTATGTCAATAAGTTATTGGTGAAGCCCCTTTGCCTTAAACCCTAGCCCTAGAGTGTTTTGGGCCTTTAGATCCTTGGTTTCACGTAAAGTTTGCAACTTTACGTGGGGGATAGACTGTAGAAGAGTGGATCTATGGATTGGAGCTCCTGCATGGCTCGAAAAGCCACTGTATGGATTGAGAACTGGAGAGACTCGGCGAGTCACATGGGTGTACTCGACGAGTTGTATGAATATGTGCATGGGCTCGGCGAGTTGGAAGAACAACTTGGCGAGTCTGTTGAAGATTGCCTAGGACTCGGCGAGTCTGTTCTTGGACTCGACGAGTCAGGTCGCAGAACCCCCCAACCTCTTCTGGTTAAGAAGCAGATCAGTGAGTTGAGCGATGACTCAGTGAGTTGGATAGGATGGGACTCAGAGATCGTTGAACTCGACGAGTCCTGGGGTGACTCGGCGAGTTGGGTCGTATTTTGAGAGCTTCTGAGTTTAAGGACTCGGCGAGTCGAGTCAACTGGAAGGTTGACTTTGACCAGGACTTTGACTTTAACCAGAGTTGACTTAGTTTGACTTCTAGAGTTCAGTTTGGAACTAAGTGTTATATTGATAATAGTAGCTCGGGGAGCTAGTGGAGCAGCGGTTCAGAGAGTTGTCGGACAGCAGCCAGAGGGTTATCAGCAAAGTTCAGCAGTGCAGGTGAGTTTCCCTTTGTGTGGATGGGTCTACGGCCACAATGTCGGTCCATGTAGTTATGAGTAGGAAGGGAGTGAGTGTGGGCTGGGCCCGTATCTCACTATCAGTAGGAGTGTGGACCGGGTTCCATGACTCATCAGTAGCAGGACAGGGGCGGGGCCCAAGGTAGGCGAGGCCTTAGAACAAGAATCCAGTAGTATATGTTCAATTTGTGTGTTATGATATGATTGTATGTTAGTATATGTTAGCGGGCGGGGCCCAGAGACAGGCGGGGCCTAAGAGAAACAGATCTGTACACCGAGCGGGGCTCGAAGCCAGGCGGGGCCTGTTGTAGCGGGCGGGGCCCGAGGTAGTGGGCGAGGCCCAATATTTGCAGTATGCGATTATGTGGATGGTATGTGGTAGGTTGGGGAACTCACTAAGCTTCGTGCTTACGGTTTTCAGTTTTGGTTTCAGGTATTCAGTTTTCAGAAGAGGAGCTCGGAAGGGTTGCAGTGCACACACCATGACAAGTTAGCCTGGGATCTTTACTCTGATAATTAAACAAGTGTTTTGGAAATGAAACTATGATTTGTCATATAAACCCTTTTTGTATGTTTGAATGACTTAACGCTATGGATCAGTAATGTTTTTAAAAGAAATTTTTGGACTCAAAATTTGGGATGTTACACACTAATGTTTGAATGGCCCCACCCTTATGTCCTGGAGACCAAAAGATATATGCTGCAAATAATACCTCAGCAACGAACCACTTCCCTTGGCGCTTTCCTCCGCCAATCAATAATGCTTACTAAAACCATGAATCCTGACAATGAAGAATAACCATCTTGTGGGACCCTGTCTACAGACCTCCCACATAATACCCTTCTTCCCAAAGCGTTTCAACAATCCTCCCGCTCTCGACTCTAGCACTCATCATTCAGGGCCTCGCACCCTGACTCACTCACCAGCTCAAACATCCACAGCTGAACTGCAGTAGCTGTAACAATATTTGCCCTAAACCAGGCTACAATCGCTCCCAAGACATAGTCTACAATCCCGAAAGTGCAATAGATCGCACAATCAATCCTTACCGTCCGATACAAGAGATCCAAGGCGAAGTGGACCTCCAAAATACTTACGCCACATCGACCCACCTGTGCTTACCAGCGCTAAACCCTTTGTCGCCAATCCCGGTGACCAACTAACCCCGAGTTAGAATACAACCTGATCTTGGGGTCACAAGCCTGCTTAATTCTTCGAGCTCGTAAACTGAAAGGGCACAATCCTTGCCCTAGAAAATAAACCATTTTAATTCCAGTTGCATAACTCCAGCTGAACATAATCATTACTCCTTTCCGGAGTCCCCGCGTCTCACATTCCGGCCTCGAACAAAACCCTCGAAGCCTCAATCTAGAATCGCATGTTCTAGACTCTCCCGCTTAACTCACAGACTGTAACAAGTACAGAACACCTCACTAATCCCAAGTAGCTGCAGCTCTCTGCTCCTCAGAATACGTCCCAATAACAAGTTCCCACCAATTCTTCGCCCCGGACCTTAGCAGGTTCCGAGCGTGCCTGACCTTCTGGTCAGTAGAACATGAATATGTGAAGCAACATCCCTTCACGTCATATGGTACCTCATGGTTATGACCGGGTCCCGAACCCTATCAAAAGTCGGGGCTTCGCATCATTGAAGTCCTAATACTAGAAAGCCTAACTGGATCCTCCCCCTGTCGTTGTTACAGCTGCTATAGCTGCCACGACAATCGTCTTGGCACTAGCTGCATAGCGCTCGTCGAAATACTCAACCATAATGGTCTTGATAGACCCAAACATCTCCGCCAATTGTCCCCGAACAATCTCAATCACCTCCTCCCGGATGATCTCACGGACATGACCCTATAACAATGCGGCCTATCCTAGCTGCCAACTCCCGACCCTAACCTGGGTCCGGTCTCAAGACGTCTCGTAACCACCATTCTGGTAAGACACCAGAAAGATCTCTGATAAAGCATAATATAACAGGGGACCAACTCCTTACCCAACTTTAGGGGTTGTGACTTCCTTGCTACGCATATGGGTCCTGTGCTTTCAGTAGTACGGGCCCATACTACCTTCCACACCTACCCATATTTGTCTCAAGTATCACCACAAAACCCTACTAATACAGATAGCGAGCGCTCAATCCTCACCCCTGGAGGAATGCTAAATATCTCATAACTGGCCTCCTGGCCTCACACAACCCATCCATCCATGAAACTTCCACCAACCCCTGCAGCACTAGTGTATGCTAGCCATACATAACGATGGACCCTATAGACTTTCGAATATCCAATCCTACCCTATACCCTAATCAATAAGAACAGAACATAAGGCCAGATCAAACATTCTCAGGCTATAAGATCTTAATTATATACAACTGTGATGCATACACAAGACAACTACAATAATGATGTCAATTTCACATAAGGGAAACCCTAGGCTAGCAGGCATCATGTAATCAGACAATTCTATCATGCAATTCCTAAAGATCCCTAGCCTAGTACTAGCATGCTGTTCTAATATATCACAATATCAAATAACTGTATAGTATTTTGGGGTCTACTTACTGGCTCCGGCTGATCGTACACTTTACATCCTCCTTTACTTATTTTGAAAACCATTTTAAAAAAAATCATTTAAAAATCATTTCCTTGATTTGAGACTGGATTCACACGAGTGTTCCTCCAATTCACTCAAACCAAGGCTCTGATACCAACTTGTCACACCCATGAAGTTCGAGCCAATTTAAAACTTTTTAAATCGTTTGAAACCATTCAGTTATTACAATTTGTTTTCAAAATAGTTTATACATCAGAGTTCCCAGAAATCATAATCATCAATCGAGGAAGTGTACGGTCACGCCTTTGCCTCCCCACGGCCATCCGCTAAACCTGAAACAATAAACTGAAACTGTAAGCCCGAAAGCTTAGTGAGTTGCCCCCAAAATACCAACCTCATATAACCATAATCATATCATATCAACAAATACAGAACAACATGCATACTGAACCCTCAGCTTGACTGGACCGCCTTGCAAGGCCTACAGTCTACCTGGATCTATCTCGAGCCTTCGGTATGACTGGACCGTCATGCAGGTTCACAGTCTATCCGGACCGCTCGTCGGGTATGTTGGCCTCAACCGCACGAAGCAGGACATTGCCTCAACCCACCCATCAACAATAACCATGTGCACATAAATAACATATATTGGCATATATATAACAGTCATAACGATCTAACAGATCATCAATCATAGCAACATCCTATAACCAGGATACCGACCTAACCAGGTCACTAACATAGCATCATCCTATATACCAGGATACCAATCCAACAGATCATAATAGCATAGCAACATCCTAAACAGGATACTGACCTAACCGGTCACTAGCATAACATCATCCTATATACCAGGATACCGATCTAACAGAATCATAATAGCATAGCAACATCCTAAACAGGATACTGACCTAACCGGTCACTAGCATAACATCATCCTATATATCAGGATACCGATCTAACAGAATCATAATAGCATAGCAACATCCTAAACATGATACTGACCTAACTGGTCACTAGCATAACATCATCCTATATACCAGGACGCAGATCTAACAAACCCATAAGTATATCATGTGAATACCCGAATACAAATCCGATAAAGGGTCGGCCTTGGTGCCGTAGACCCTGTTGATATAGTGAGGATAACTCACCTTGCAACTGCCGAACCGAAACACGAGAACACTGGCCCGAAGCACTACTCCAAACTCCAACACCTGATGCCATCAATGAACCATGAAATAAATATCCAAAATACCATAACACCCCTGAAGGTCAAACAGGTCAAAGTCAAAGTCCTAGCCAAAGTCAACCTTCCTGATTGACTCTACTCGCCGAGTTCCCAACTTCAGAATACTCTTATATCACAACTCAACTCGCCGAGTCACTCCATGACTCGTCGAGTTTAACGATCTCTGAGTCCTATCATGACCAACTCACTGAGTCACCACTCAACTCACTGATCTGAGTCTTAACCAGAAGAGGTTGGGGTTTTGCGTTCTGACTCGCCGAGTCCAAGAACAGACTCGCCGAGTCCACGACAATCTTCAACAGACTCGCCGAGTTGTTCCACCAACTCATCGAGTTCATGCCTATCTTCAACAGACTCGCCGAGTCCAAGAACAGACTCGCCGAGTCTCTTCATCCCTTTATTCATGCAGAGATTTTTCGAGTCATGCAGGGGCTCCAAACTGTAGATCCACACTTCTAGGTCATGACTCTCACGTAAAGTTGCAAACTTTACGTGAATATAAGGTGTTATAAGCCCAAATCACTATAGGGCTAAGTTTTAAGACAATGATGCTTCACCAACAAGCCAAGGGCTGATACTTTGAGAGGTTCTGGACCAAGACAAGTCTAGATCTGAAGTAGCAACCTCAGATCTAGACCCCTAACCCGAATTAGATCCTTAACATGCCAAAATGGCCCCAATTATCATTCTAGAATAGATATAAATGCAATAGAGTCAAGGTAACAGCTTGTTACCTCTAAAATGTGCCCAAGCTGAAGTAGATTCTGGATCTACACCAATCCCTTGATGCTCTACACTTTGATTTACAAGCCTTATTTGCTAGAATCTCCTTCCAAAGCTTCCAAGTTCACTCCATAAGCTCACACACGATTCCAGGGTTTTCTGACTCTCAAGGGGGATGACAAAGAGGCTGAGGTGAGGACTTAAGGTCCTTTAAATAGGGTGCAAGCCCTGAGATTAGGGTTTTCTCTTCCCAGCACCAACTCGTCGAGTCCAGCTTCCGACTCGGCGAGTTGGTCACTTAATTCGCGACCAAAACCTGATCCGACTCGACGAGTACTCGAACCTACTCGTCGAGTAGTTTCTTCAATGTACACTTTAAGCCCTTATATCATATTTCTGAAATTTGGGATGTTACAGTCCCCTTTCACCTTGTCTTGAAGACCAACTGTGTAATCTTTGTTGAACGTAGAGATGTATTCAATCAAGTGCTCCAATAAGATTCGAACACTTGTTGTCACACCCCCAAACCGAGATGGCAAAAACATTTGGCGGCGGAGGACGTTATGTACAGTATCATAGCAATGCACAATAGTAAAACAAGCAACAACATCCATTGCATTAATAGAATAGTTAATACATGTGTGTTCTTTGTATAAATTTGTAAGACACCAAAAATGTACATATATAAAAATAAAAGACGAGTCTGAACAAGCTCCGTCTTCTCTAAAACTTGTGCCAGTGTACCTGCCTACTGGTTCCCTGAGAATACAAGTTATTTTGAAAGAGAGTATCAACATTTAAGTTGGTGAGTTCATAAGTATTTAGTGTCAAATGTTTGTAGTTGTTTCATGAAAATGTTTGTATTTGTTTAGTAAAATGTTTGTATACTTCCCAGAAAATCCTATATTTTCTTCTACAAATGAAAAGTAGTCTTCTACCCAAGACCCGACTGTTTTGTATGTTTGTTCTCTTGTAATAGTGTAAAATGTACGTTTGTACTTGAAATAGCATAAAATGTATTTTTGTACTTGAAATAGTATAAAATGTATATTTACACTTGAAATAGTATAAAATGTATGTTTTCCATATTTGTAAAACTATCTTTACTACAAAAATAGTATGCATTTCTCATGTGAGAATATCACTGTATGAATGTAATGGAAAATGAAGGTTTACAGTAGTATTCTATAAAATACACTACTGATGCTTTAGCTACCTTGGAAACCAAACTGGTTAATTAAGGTTAAAATGTGTGACAACCGTCAAATTCTGGTCAAGTCAAAGTCAAATAAAGTCAACAAGTCAAACCGGTCAACTCAATTAACCTTGTATATTAGGGTTTACATTATGTTATTACTGTACAACTCGCTATTTTAATAAGAAGTTATCACTTGAAAAATTCATATGTTCAGAATTCTCAAACCCTAATCAGGGTAAGTGATGGGACAACTTGGTAAAACACTATCCCGTACCCCTCGGGAGCGTATAACATTCATAGCGAGGCTTAGCGAGGTTTACAAACCTTGCGTGGCAAAGCTAAACATCCAAAAAGGTCATAAACGAAGACTCTCTCAAATCTCTCTCTCTCTATCTCTCTCTACCTCAAATCTCTCCCAAATCTCTCTAAGTATGAGAAATCTCTCCAAGTATGTGAAATCTCTGCCAAATCTCTCTAAGTATGTGAAATCTCTCCCAAATCTCTCTAAGTATGAGAAATCTCTCCACGTATGTGAAATATCTCCCAAATCTCTCTCAATATCTCTCTCAACCTTTTTATAATCACCCGGGGCATCCCGACCCTTAATTTAGTCGAAAACAACTCGAAAACGGAAGTTTATGCGAAAAATAGCTTTATAGAGCCGAACCCTCTTAAGGAGCCGAAACCTTCCTATAGGAACCGAACCATGAGGACCGAACCTGCATAAGACCGAAACTACATATGGGACCGAACTCACCCTTCGGTTCGGATCAGGCCTCTCGGTCTATATCGCTCCAATCGAGCTTCAGTCTGTTTCGCCTCCTTTTCCCTCCTCGCATGCGAAACTACCCGGATCAACCTCTCTCGGTTCCTAGCCATGGACCGAACCAGCCTTCGGTTCTAAGCCTCTAAGGACCAAACCTTCAGCCTGATCTCAGATTTTCACCCTTTTTCCCGGTTTTCGACCCCAACTCCGTTTTAAGCCCGTTTTTCGTGATTTTAACGCGGGATTTTCACCCAAACTCGTGTTTTGACTTAAGAGACCCTATATTATCATATATTAATCACATTTTGAGGAGGGGGGGGGTCTTAAACTAAGTACAATATCTTTTGGGAAAGATATGGTGTTGGAGTGTTGACTTTAGCTAGAGTATGACACAAGTTAACACCCATACCCTCATAGGACAACCCTCAGTCACTATTCCTCCCTACCTAGTCAACTATTTGTCCTTTGACACCCCTCCTCTAACTGCAAAGATTCATCAAAAGCTGAAAAATCTCCTATCTCCTTCCACTTTACTCACTCTCTCTCACCAAAAAGCAAACACCTCTCTCTCTCTCTCACTTTCCCTCTCTAGAACTCGAGATTTCAAGGTTGTTCTTGAACTTTTCACTTCAGTCTTGGATTTTGAATCTTCAAGTATCTCGCAAATGTTCTTGACTTGGAAACCTTTCTTTTTCCACCTTCATTTCAGGGAATAACTCAAGGTGAGTTCATACCCCCACATTTTCATGTTTTTCTTTAAGTTTTAGGGGGATAATACAAGTTAAAACACCAAATATTTAACTAAACTCAAACATCAGCTTTCAACAGGAAAGTTTGGTTCAATTCACGGACTATTTTGAACATCTTAAACTTAATATATTTTAAAACTGTTTAATATGAAAATAGCTCAGGTTCTTACCTTTAAAATGACTACTTGGACATCTCCATACGATTTTTCTACGATTTATGGTGATTTTTACAAAACTGCTTATCATTTTAAAAACGAATTCGGACCAGTCTGTGAATATGAAAATTTTCACACAAGTTAGAGACTTCTAAAAATCATAATAAAAATTATGAATAAACTAGACACATTTTCTAAACTCTCAGAGTTTACGAATTTTGTTTTTGACTTCGTATGATTTTTCTATGACTTTTCTAAAACAGTGTAGAAAAGTTAAAAACAAGTTAACAGATTACAATATTCATAACACTTTGTAACATGTTGAGCAAAGTGTAACCTTTGATGATTTTGTATTTTGCATGTGTTTATCTGTTGTGATATGTTTATATAATAGAAAATATTCTATCAAGTATAAGGGTCCTTTGTAATTACAAATAATGCATGATGAAATATAATAAGTATAGTTATGCATTGGTTAAACTATTACATACACATGAAGGGTCTCACCAAAATACTATCGGATTTTCAACTACTACACGATAAACTATAATAGGTATGGTTTAGGAAAATCACATCACTAATTTGGTACGCAAAGGGGGATTTCACTCCCACCACAGAAAAGGTTCTTACTCAAACACTACACGTAAACTCGTTAACGTAAGTTGTGAGACAATTCTTCAAATGTACTGTTAGAGTACGGGTTAGAAATTCCTGTAAGTTATAACCAGAATCTCTTGTAGGGAGAGCGTGATAATTGTGTATAGATCTATATTGGGATTGACACACCACACCTTGTTGCTAGCTACAGCGGGACCTGCAGGTCTACGGGTGACAAAAGTCATTACAAACTTTAACGTCTGAAAAACGTTGTAACAGGTCATCTGGTTGTAGTATGGTTATAGCGACTCACATAGGGAGTTAACATAACTTAAAGTTTATGGGAAATTCTACTTTAAAAAGGAAAACAAAAAGGGGTTTTATCTATTTAAAGCTGCATTCTTCGTTTAAATTACAAACACACACTCATGCATTCGGTCTTGGGATTTAAGACTACATGATATTTTATGAGGAAAATATTGGATTTTTCTTGTGTATACATTACATTTTACCAATAAAGGTTTTTCCAACATTTCACCCAAAAGCTTATGAACTCACCAACTTAATTGTTGACACTCTTTCAAAACTACTTGTATTCTCAGGAAACCAGTGAAACGGGTAATCAGTTGCTTTTGAGGATGGGACGCCAGACGTCAAATTATACATTTTTGTCATCATAATGTAATTGATTTTGAAACATGTAAACTCATACTATGGTGTAACTTTTTCAATTATATTTATGATGGTTGTATTTACTATGTGCGCTATTATACTCGTTGTTGTGATACTATACATGAAGTCCTCCACCCATGAATGTTTCCGCCATCCTTGGTTTGGGGGTGTGACAGATTGGTATCAGAGCATTGTTTATAGTGAACATAGTATATCAAACCACATAAGATATACAAACTATAAACACAAAGGGACTAAGACTCTCCGATTTAAAGGTTTTCCCTACAAGTATACTTCTAAAATAATAAAAGCGTTATTTTTATGAAAAAGTATAAGTACATACATGCATACCGATATAGTGTCACGTCTAAGGAAAATGCAAAAGTTAAAAATAGAGGAGTTGTGCAATGTGAATATGCCTTGGGATATGCAATCAAGTCTGGGAGGAATATAGCCTGATCAACTATATTCGTACGAGGAGTGACTAGCATATGCCAGGGGATACTCATAGTGGACAACAAGTCTATCAACTTACCAACATCCATACAAGAAACACGTTAAGAATCTAACACAACCATTAAAATACTATAGGAGTATTTTGTTAACTAAGCACAATATTTCTAGATCCATTATATGCCTCTTACACCCCTTTTCTCGTACAGACGACATGGCAGGATTTCATTTACCCGGAGACCCCTACTTTCCGAACCAGGGGAACGGTGGTTGGTTGGAAGCAGAACCAAAAGAGGATCCCGAGGAAGTATTCAAGGAGGAACTTGAAGAAGACCCCGAAGAGGACGAAGAAGAAGAGGAATTGGAGGACGAAGAGGAAGAAGAGGACCCAGAGGAGGAAGTCATCAACCCTCCTTACATCGCCAGGGTGCCTACAAACCGATTTGGCTACAACGGGCCCGAGCCTCGTTGGGCAACAGTGATCGAGAGATGGAGCCATCAACAACAACAACGATCACCATTTGGCGATCAACGGGGTTACTACGATCTCAGTCATGGGAGACCAGCTGACAGAGCCCTCCCAGTCGTGATCCAGCAGATCACGAATCTTGGGGACCAGGATCGAGATATGGCAAATCAAGTTCGGGACCTCAACGCTGTGGTGGATGCATCCGATGCTCGTACCCGGGACCTGGAAAGAGACTTCTACCCCATGGACCAACTCATCGAGGACCTTACCACCGCTCGGGCGGAAGTAAGGGAGTACCAGATAAGGCACATGGCTCTCGAGGAGAGAGTGATCGCGGCCGAACGCCGGATTGCGGAGCTTCAGGGAGCCTCGACCTCGTCTCAAGGCCACAATGGACCAGCTGATACCACCCTCCTTGAGTAGTGCTTGCACTACTCACATTTTGTTATAGACTAGGTTTACGAGTATGTGTTGGGACTACTCTTTCTTGTAAGTAGGTTTGACCCTGCGTCTAAGTGATTACACTAGTCAAAGGGTCTATGTGCTGTCAAAATTCTCTGTTACGTTGATATAATGTAGACCTTCTATAATGTCAAATTTTCCTAAAATCATGTACTAAATTATATCAATGAAAATTGGCATGCATTTTATTTTATTGGGAGTTCACCTCAAATTGCATAACATGGCATTAACAAACGATTTGCTTATGGTAACTCTGAGATTATTTAATATATACCTCGAGGTTATGTGTAATCAAGAGGTGATCGACTTAGAAATGGTGAGTCCGCCTTGGATCCTGTTCCTTGTTTGGTTGTGGGCCCAGGGCAGACTCATTAAGTTCGACGGTCTGTTGGACCTTAGTTATACACAACTAGTATACATTAGGGGGTCTTATGAGTGGGCCAGGCATGGAATAAAGATTTCAAAGATTTCATTTGAATCATTATTACTAAATTCATAAGTTTGTTTATATAGACTTCTGCTATGAATTGTTTGCAACATTCGAAAAAAAAATCGGGAAAATACTATACTTGAAAACTAATAACCTAGTTTTGCGTCTCCCGACTGATTACCTTTTCTAAAAGAATTATACTCATTTCGTCTTTGAAATTCTATAACAGAAAAAAATTCCGCCTCGTAGATCTGCTTGGCGCACCGGCGGAACGCAAACAAATCCACCACCGCTGCCTCCCCAGTATGACCCGGTAATGTTCCAAGCTGCGGTCACAACTGCGGTGGCAGCTGCAATGTCCCAAATCAGCACTAACGGTGCCAGAAGGACCGGGAGCGGTACTAATAACTCCACTCAAGGAGATAGCCAAGGGCGTTCGAGAGAGTGTTCCTTCAAGGACTTTACTAATGGAAAACCCGATTCGTTCAATGGAAGCGGGGGAGTCATCGATTTGATGCAGTGGTTCGAGAGGACCGAATCTGTCTTCAAATTCGAAACTCGCACTTTCACCGGCAGGGCCCTTACTTGGTGGAATGGCCACGTAAAATCCTTAACTCTCATCGTGGCTAATTCAATAAGCTGGGAAGATTTGAAAACCATGATGCTAAAGGAGTATTGCCCAAGGGGTGAAGTAAAAAATTAGAACAAGAACTTTGGAGTCTCAAGATGGCAGGCTCTGACCTCACAACTTACACTGCCCGATTCAATGATCTAGCACTCCTCTGTCCGGCCATGGTCAGTCCGGAAAGCAAGAAGGTGGAACGATATCTCTGGGGATTATCTTCCCAGATTCAAAATAGTGTGTTGGCCTCACGACCAACTACTTTTGAGAGTGCCAAGGAGTTGGCTCAACAACTCATTGATTATCAGGCCAGCCATGCCCCTATGACAACCACCTCCGATCAAGCACGACAAGGGAACAACAAGAGGAAATTCTGGGATAATAAAAAGAAGCAACCGGCGCAGGGCCCCGCAAAGAAGCAGCAAACTGTTGCCATCCATGCTGCCCCTACTCCTTCCACTCCAGCACCACTGAGACAATATGCTGGAACCCTTCCCAAGTGCAACAAGTGCAACTTTCATCACAACGGTCCTTGCCGAGAAATGCACTGCAACCGCTGTAACAATAAGGGGCATACCGCCCGTTTCTGCAGGGCATCTGCCCAACAAGCCAACCCGACCGCCAATGCCGGAGCAAGCCGAGCCTGTTACAGTTGCGGGGAGACTGGGCACTACAAGAGGGATTGCCCAAAGGTTGGAAATGCAAACACCGGCGGTGTCAGAAGGATTTTGGCCATAGGGCAAGGAGAAGCAAGGGAGGATCCCGCGGTGGTTACCGATACGTATCTCCTCACTAACTCATATGCATGCATATTATTCGATAGTGGAGCGGAGAGGAGTTTCGTTAGCCACAAATTCAAAGAATTATTAAAACAAGATCCCCAATCACTAAAAGATACATACGTAGTAGAGATGGCTAATGGAAAAACAGAAAGCACTAATGACATATACTCAGGGTGTACCCTCACTCTAGACAATCACTCATTCAAAATCGATCTATTGCCAGTTTCAATAAAAAGCTTTGACATCATCATTGGCATGGATTGGTTAAGTTCAAATCGTGCTGACATCCTGTGTTACGAAAGGGCCGTACGCCTTAATATGCCTAGTGGCAAAACTCTTGTCGTCTACGGCGACAAACCCAATGCGAACCTACAAATCATCTCTTGCGTCAAAGCCCGGAAGTATCTCTGCAAGGAATACCATGCCTTCTTAGCCCACGTTGTGGACAAGAAACAAGAGGTGAAAAACATCAAGGATATTCCGGAGGTCTGTAATTTCTCTGACGTATTCCCAGAAGACCTTCCCGGAGTTCCACCCGCACGACAAGTCGAGTTCCAAAATCGACCTAATCCCCGGAGCTACCCCCGTAGCCAGAGCGCCCTACCGTCTAGCGCCAGCCGAGATGAAAGAACTATCCATCCAGCTAAACGAACTGCTGAGCAAAGGGTTCATTAGACCCAGCTTCTCGCCGTGGGGAGCACTAGTTCTGTTTGTGAAAAAGAAGGATGGATCGTTCGGTATGTGCATCGACTACCGCGAACTAAATAAGCTTACCATCAAAAACCGATACCCTTTGCCCCGAATCGACGACCTATTTGACCAACTCCAAGGAGCATCTTATTTCTCAAAGATCGACCTGAGGTCGGGGTACCATCAGCTACGAGTTCAAGAGGAGGATGTTCCCAAAACGGCGTTCAGAACTCGGTACGGTCACTACGAGTTTGTAGTAATGCCCTTCGGATTAACCAACGCACCCGCGGTGTTCATGGATCTAATGAACCGGGTGTGACGACCTTACCTAGACAAGTTCGTGATTGTCTTTATAGACGACATCCTGGTCTATTCTAGGAGTAAGGAAGAGCATAGCCAACATCTACGACATGTATTGGAGACTCTAAGGGCGGAGAAATTGTATGCAAAATTCTCGAAGTGTGAATTTTGGATCCGAGAAGTGGACTTCCTAGGTCATGTGGTTAGCGAGAAAGGGATTCACGTGGATCCCTCCCAAATCAAGGCGATTGAGAACTGGTCAGCACCAAGGACGCCTACAGAAATCCGCCAATTCTTAGGCCTCGCTGGCTACTACCGCAGGTTCATCCAGAACTTCTCCAAGATTGCCAAACCACTTACCACCGTAACCCAAAAGAGTGTGGCCTTCAGCTGGGGAGAGAAACAAGAAACCGCTTACCAAACATTAAAGCAAGCCCTGTGCATCGCCCCGATTTTGTCCCTACCCGAGGGAACTGAAGACTTTGTGGTCTACTGCGACGCATCAAACCAGGGTCTGGGGTGTATGTTAATGCAACGAGGAAAGGTCATTGCCTACGCATCGAGGCAATTAAAAGCACACGAGGTCAACTATGCCACACATGTCCTCGAATTGGGAGCAGTAGTATTCACCCTAAAGATCTGGAGGCACTACCTTTACGGAACAAAGTGTACTATTTTTACCAACCACAAAAGCCTTCATCACATCCTCAATCAAAAAGAGATCAACATGAGGCAGAGACGAGTAAGTGTTTGACTTGTTCCAAGGTTAAGGTAGACTACCAAAAACCTTCGGGTTTGCTTAAGCAACCTGCGATACCCGAATGGAAGTGGGAATGAATAACCATGGATTTCATAACCAAACTGCCTAAGACAACGGGTGGTCTTGATACCATTTGGATGATCGTCGATAAATTGACTAAATCCGTGCATTTCCTGCCAATAAAGGAGACCGACAAGATGGAGAAGTTGACTAGGACGTACATCAAAGAGGTTGTACGACTACATGGTGTACCGATATCCATTATCTCTAACAGGGATAGTAGATTCACTTCACGGTTCTGGCAGTCCCTACAGAAAGCTCTAGGGACCAGACTAGACATGAGTACGGCCTACCATCCTCAAACTGACGGGCAGAGCGAAAGAACTATTCAAACCCTAGAAGATATGCTAAGAGCGTGTGTGATAGACTTCGGTAAAGCTTGGGATACCCACTTACCACTTATTGAATTCTCATACAACAACAAATATCATACCAGCATCAATGTCGCGTCGTTTGAAGCTCTTTATGGCCGCAAGTGCAGATCACCACTATGCTGGGCTGAAATGGGAGATACACAGTTAGCAAAAGGGCAAGTCCCTAACAACACCCTCACTAGCCCTGAAATCATAAGGGAAACTATGGAAAAGATTGTTCAAGTTAGAGAAAGATTGAAAGTATCTCGAGATAGACAAAAGAGCTACGCCGATAAGCGACGCAAACCCTTGGAATTCCAGGTTGGGGACCGAGTGCTACTGAAGGTCTCGCCATGAAAAGGAACGATACGCAAACCCTTGGAATTCCAGGTGCGGGCCGTTCGAAATCCTTGCCAGGATTGGCCCGGTAGCATACAAACTTCGGCTACCCCAATAACTTAACAACGTACACCCGACTTTCCATGTGTCAAATTTAAAGAAGTGTCTGTCTGACGAGACTCTTGTGATCCCACTCGAGGAAATCGAGGTCAACGAGAGTCTCCACTTCATAGAAGAACCGGTAGAAATCATGGATCGAGAGATCAAGAGGACGAAACAAAGTCGTATTTCTATTGTGAAGGTCCGTTGGAACGCAAAACGAGGACCAAAATTCACTTGGGAACGCGAGGATCAAATGAAACAAAAATACCCGCATCTTTTCCCCAACTCTTGGAGTCCCAGTCAAAACGTTAATTTCGGGACGAAATTCCTTCTAACGGGGGGATGATGTGACAACCGTCAAATTCTGGTCAAGTCAAAGTCAAATAAAGTCAACAAGTCAAACCGGTCAACTCAATTAACCTTGTATATTAGGGTTTACATTATGTTATTACTGTACATCTCGCTATTTTAATAAGAAGTTATCACTTGAAAAATTCATATATTCAGAATTCTCAAACCTTAATCAGGGTAAGTGATGGGACTACTTGGTAAAACACTATCCTGTACCCCTCGGGAGCGTATAGCATTCATAATGAGGCTCAACGAGGTTTACAAACCTTGCGTGACAAAGCTAAACATCCAAAAAGGTCATAAACGAAGTCTCCCTCAAATCTCTCTCGCTCTATCTCTCTCTACCTCAAATCTCTCCCAAATCTCTTTAAGTATGAGAAATCTCTCCAAGTATGTGAAATCTCTCCCAAATCTCTCTAAGTATGTGAAATCTCTCCCAAATCTCTCTAAGTATGAGAAATCTCTCCAAGTATGTGAAATCTCTCCCAAATCTCTCTCAAAATCTCTCTCAACTTTTTATAATCACCCGGGGCATCCCGACCCTTAATTTAGTCGAAAACAACTCGAAAACGGAAGTTTATGCGAAAATTAGCTTTATAGAGTCGAACCCTCTTAAGGAGCCGAACCCTCTTAAGAAGCCGAACCCTATTAAGGAGCCGAAACCTTGCTATGGGAACCGAACCATGAGGACCGAACCTGCATAAGACCGAAACTACATATGGCACCGAACTCACCCTTCAGTTCGGATCAGGCCTCTCGGTCTATTTCACTCCAATCGAGCTTCGGTCTATTTCGCCTCCTTTTCCCTTCTCGCATGCGAAACTACCCGGATCAACCTCTCTCAGTTCCTAGCAATGGGCCGAACCAGCCTTCGGTTGTAAGCCTCTAAGAACCGAACCTTCGGCCTGATCTCGGAATATCACCATTTTTCCCGGTTTTCGACCCCAACTCCGTTTTAAGCCCGTTTTTCGTGATTTAACGCGGGATTTTCACCCAAACTCGTGTTTTGACTTAAGAGACCCTATATTATCATATATTAATCACATTTTGAGGAGGGGGATCCTAAACTAAGTACAATATCTTTTGGGAAAGATATGGTGTTGGAGTGTTGACTTTAGCTAGAGTATGACACAAGTTAATACCCATACCCTCACAGGACAACCCTTAGTCACTATTCCTCCCTACCTAGTCAACTATTTGTCCTTTGACACCCCTCCTCCAACTGCAAAGATTCATCAAAAGCTGAAAAATATCCTATCTCCTTCCACTTTACTCACTCTCTCTCACCAAAAAGCAAAAACCTCTCTCTTTCTCTCTCTCTCTCTCACTTTCCCTCTCTAGAACTCGAGATTTCAAGGCTGTTCTTGAACTTTTCACTTCAGGCTTGGATTTTGAATCTTCAAGTATCTCGCAAGTGTTCTTGACTTGGAAACCTTTCTTCTTCCACCTTCATCTCAGAGAATAACTCAAGGTGAGTTCATACCCCCACATTTTCATGTTTTTCTTCAAGTTTTAGGGGGAGAATAGAAGTTAAAACACCAAAAATTTAACTAAACTCAAACATCAGCTTTCAACAGGAAAGTTTGGTTCCATTCACGGACTGTTTTGACCATCTTAAAGTTAATATCTTTTAAAACTGTTTAATATGAAAATAGCTCAGGTTCTTACCTTTAAAATGACTACTTGCACGTCTCCATACGATTATTATACAATTTATGGTGATTTTTACAAAACTGCCTATCATTTCAAAAACGAATTCGGACCAGTCTGTGAATATGAACATTTTCACACAAGTTCGAGACATCTAAAAATCATAATAAAAATTATGAATAAACTAGACACATTTTCTAAACTCTCAGAGTTTACGGATTTGGTTTTTGACTTCGTATGATTTTTCTATGACTTTTCTAAAACAGTGTAGAAAAGTTAAAAACAAGTTAACAGATTACAATATTCATAACACTTTGTAACATGTTGAACAAAGTGTAACCTTTGATGATTTTGTATTTTGTATGTGTTTATCTGTTGTGATATGTTTATATAACAGAAAATACTCTATCAAGTATAAGGGTCCTTTGTAATTACAAATAATGCATGATGAAATATAATAAGTATAGTTATGCATTGGTTAAACTATTACATACACATTAAGGGTCTCACCAAAATACTATCGGATTTTCAAATACTACACGATAAACTATAATAGGTATGGTTTAGGAAATTCACATCACTAATTTGGTACACAAAGGGGGATTTCACTCCCACCACAGAAAAAGTTCTTACTCAAACAGTACACGTAAACTCGTTAACATAAGTTGTGAGACAATTCTTCAAATGTACTCTTAGAGTACGGGTTAGAAATTCCTGTAAGTTATAACAAAAATCACTTGTAGGGAGAGCATGATAATTGTGTATAGATCTATATTGGGATTGACACCCCACACCTGGCTGCTAGCTACAGCGGGACCTGCAGGTCTACGGGTGACAAAAGTCATAACAAATTTTAACGTCTGAAAAACGTTGTAACAGGTCATTCGGTTGTAGTATGGTTATAGCGACTCACATAGGGAGTTAACATAACTTAAAGTTTACGGGAAATTATACTTTAAAAAGGAAAACAAAAAAGGGGTTTTATCTATTTAAAACTGCATTCTTCGTTTAAATTACGAACACACACTCATGCATTCGGTCTTGGGATTTAAGACTACATGAGATTTTATGAGGAAAATATTGGATTTTTCTTGTGTATACATTACATTTTACCAATAAAGGTTTTTCCAACATTTCACTCAAAAGCTTATGAACTCACCAACTTAATTGTTGACACTCTTTCAAAACTACTTGTATTCTCAGGAAACTAGTGAAACAGGTAATCAGTTGCTTTTGAGGATGGGACGCCAGACGTCAAATTATACATTTTTGTCATCATAATGTAATTTATTTTGAAACATGTAAACTCATACTATGGTGTAACTTTTTCAATTATATTTATGATGGTTGTATTTACTATGCGCACTATTATACTCGTTGTTGTGATACTATACATGAAGTCCTCCACCCCTGAACGTTTCTGCCATCCTTGGTTTGGGGGTGTGACAAAATGTGATTAGGTTATAACCATACTTGATTGACTAGTATAAAACACGACGTTCTTCAGGCGTCGAAAATGGTATGACATTTGTCACCCGTAGACCTGCAGGTCCCACTGTAGCTATCAGCAAGGTGTGGGATGGTCAATCCCGTATAGATCTATACACAAACTCACGCTCTCCCTCCAGGAGACTCTGGTTACAAAACGTGACATAGCAAGAATATTGTTATACCATGACATAGTATCTCACATTTTAGTTATCTTGTTCTTGTTATAGTATGTAAGTTCCTTCTTGTTCTCGTAAATGAATAGTATAATTTGTATTGAATAGTGATAGTATTTATGTATTGCTTCATGTATTGTTCCTCTGTTCTAGAAAATAGTAGGTATTGATCCTCTAAACTAAGCATATAATAGTTTACTAGTATGTTTGTTTTGAACTGTAACTGATTTGGAGAAAAGACTCATTTGCCCAATGTATGCAACTGAGTTAAGTATGTACTTTAAAAATGGAGTTTAATATTCATGTATATATTTAGCAAGTATAACTATGATTTAGCCGACAGTCGGACTAGTGATCCTACCCTATGCCCATAACCAAACAAGGAACATGAGTCAAGGTATATAGCAATAGTCCTAAGTCCGTTAAAGCATACTTATACATAAATATATAAACGAATACGATTTTGATAATAAACAGCAATCTAAAATAGTTTAAAAGACTTTTTGAAATGATTTTAACAGCAATTATAAGCATAATAAATACTTTGTTTGTTTGTTTTCACATGTAAATGTTAACACAATTCTATTGTGTTCTACTTGTATTCCCCCCTAAAAGCATTTAAAAAGGTAAATTGTAGGGGTATGAACTCACCTTTTGTGAGTGATTTGATTGAATGTTCGATATAGGATGATTGTTTTTGATTGTTTTCACGAGTGAAGTCCCGTAGCAAAACCGAGTCCTAATTAGCCTTTTATGTAACATATATGTATACAATTAGTGAATATAATCACAAATATGTTAAGGAAACAACCTAGGATGTAAGTAATACTTACAAAAGAAGTGTTAGAAGCAAAAATAGAAGGCTGTCTTGACTTCACGGCTGGCTTCGGTGTTCACGACCGTAAATTGTTCACGGCCACTTGAATATTCAAGTGTTTTCGGGTGTAAACTCAAGTGTGATCTTGGTGTTCTTGGTGAACTAAGGAGATTCAAGGGTTTACGGTTGTAAACCCAGAAATGAAGGTTGCTTGATCGATGAAAAGAAGAACACTAGATATTCCTTATAAGATCCAAAGGTGAACAAATGATCCTCGGATGATAGTTGAGAGAAAACAAGGGGTTTTCGGTTGAAGATCTTGAGAGAAAAGCCTTTAGTTTTCGGCCAGAAATGTAGAAGTGAGGAATATTTCAGTCAAACTTTTATATATATGGAAGAGTCTGCGGTCCGAAGTAATTCACGATCCGAAGGAGTTCACGGATCGCAAACCGTTTGCGGTCCGAGGGTTTACCACCCATGCGAGGGTTTGCGGTCCATGCGAAGGTCCTCAGTTTTTAAGTGTTTTAAATTTCCAATTTCTACAACACTTTCAACTAAGTGTTTTAACATGTAAAGGCTATTAAACTAACCTTATGATTACATAAAAGCACAAGTTTGACTTTTATTGGACAAGTTTGACTTTAGTTGACTAAGTTTGACTTTTACAAGATTGAAATTACGGGTTGTCACATCATCCCCCCGTTAGAGGGAATTTCGTCCCGAATTTAAGTCTAAGAGATACACGTGGACTAAGGGAAAAGATGAGGATACTTATGTTTCGTTTGATCCTCCTGCTCCCAAGTGAGCTCAGGTCCCCGTTTTGCGTTCCAGCGAACCTTCACTATCGGAATACGGCTTTGTTTCGTTTGCTTGACTTTCCTATCCATGATCTCTACCGGTTCTTCCATGAAGTTGAGACTCTCATTGATATAGATTTCATCGAGTGGGATAACAAGAGTCTCATTAGATAGACACTTCTTTAGGTTCGATACGAGGAATGTAGGGTGTACGTTTCTAAGTTCTTGAGGTAGTCGGAGTTTGTAAGCTACTGGACCGATTCTAGCGAGAATATCGAAAGGCCCAATGTACCTTGGATTTAGCTTACCATGCTTTCCGAAGCGTATTAAGCCCTTCCAGGGTGAGACGTTCAATAGAACAAGGTCACCAACCTAAAATTCCAGAGGTTTTCGTCTTTTGTCAGCGTAGCTTTTATGTCCGTCTCTAGAGGATTTCAATCGTTCACGAATCTGAACAATCTTTTCTGTCGTTTCCCGAATGATTTCCGGACCCGTGAGAGTGCTGTCAGGAACTTGTCCTTTTGCTAGTTGCGTGTCACCCGTAAGAGTGCTGTCAGGAACTTTCCTGTTGTTTCCCAAAGTAACAAATAATAACTCTACATGAAAAATCTCTTATGTGCTGAAAAATACAAATGGACCCAAACTGCAGTGCCGGAACTCCTGAAGTGGTCTTCAATAAATAAAGTCCACATGCTCAAGATATATGGTTCGTCAACCGAAGATCAAGAGCGACAAGTCATAAAAATTCCGTAGAACGAAGGTTGCGAAACAATTTTGTTGATCAGAAGTAACTGCAGTACAATCCTCGCGAAGAAAAATATGACGTCCGACTGCGGTATGGAGTAATCCTCATGGAAAGAATAAAATTCTTCCAATATAATCATCAATAAGTAATCCAATGTGACTATCATAGGTTGGGTTGTGGAAAAATTTGATATTAAAAAAAATAATTGGTTCTAATAAAAATAAAGAAATAAATTGGTTTTAATAAAAAAAAATAAAGGGCTAAGGTATTTGTTGGGTTTCAGCAAAAAAATTGGCTAAAACAATTGGTGTAAAAAAAATTGGTGTTAAAAAATATTTGGTGTTAATTAAAAAAATAAGGCTGAGAGGGGTTTATTTTCGAGGAGGGGGGGGGGGAGTTGAAATGACAGGGGAGGAGTAAGGAGGAGGAAGGCTAAGGAGGAAGGAGGTAACACGAGGAGGGAGGAGGAAGGGCTGCGGGTTGAGAGGGGTAAGGAAGGATGAGAAGGTAGTCTGCAGGTTGAGAGGGGTAAGGAAGAGAGGCATCAAGGAGGGGAGGAGGTAGTATGGCTGCGGGTTGAGAGGGCTGATGGCTACCGAGTAGTTGTACTGAGGAGGGGGGTCTTCCTGTGAGAAGGTCTCCTGGTATGAGAGGTTCTCCGGGTATGAGTGGTTTGCGGGTTATGAGAGGCTCTCCGGATATGAGATGGTCTACGGGTATGAGAGGTTTGTGGGTTGTGAGAGGCTCTCCGGGTATGAGAGGTTTTTAGCTCCTCGGCTTCACTTTTCTTTGTCAGATTTTGGTCCTCGGTTCTGGCCACCGAGGATGAGAGGGCTGACGACGAAAAAGGCTATTTTCATGATTTTCTTAACCCGGGTATGAGAGGTTTTTAACTCCTCGGCTTGTTAAATCTTCATGTTTAACAAGGGAATATTTTCTGAAGCATGTGGGGTCAGCGTGGGGTGTTGGGAAGGTAAAAAGCAGACAAAAGGTGAGGGGACAAGGCATGGGTCAAAGGGAAAAGGTTGAGTGTGTAGAGAATTTATGGGGACAAAAGGTGATTGGATGGGTCAAGTCACGTGGTTTTGTTTTAGGAGAGAAAATAAAAGGTGGAGTACTCTTTCTAAAAAGAGTAAAGAGGACAAATGTCTTTTTCGAAACAATTTAACTATGTCCATGATATCCAAAGAAAGATCTACCAGCAACATTTAAGTACAAAAGATCTTGAACATCATACCTCTTGAGATGAACATGAAAATTGATGACAACATCTTCAAAGAAATATTTTCCACTTTCTTCAGTAAAAAGCCCAAGACTTTGTGTCTATTTCCAGAGCATAAATAAAATGCCTGGAGCAAATTCTACAAATATTTTTAGACAACAAAAATCATCTTTATCCCTTTTATTCTTCTTCTTCAACAGCAACATAAAAAAACTTCGCAAACCCGGATTTTCAGCAGAAAAAATGAACGAACAGCAACAACTTTTTTATTCTTGAAAGCTTGAACCATCACACAAAAATAAAAAAACTCATCATAAGAACATTCAGTTTTGAACCCGAAAATTCTTGCAAAAATCGAAAAAATCATCAAGATAAGAACAGATCGGGAGTCGTTCCCTTGAAATAGTCGCTTGAACCTTCAAGGTACGGCTCTGATACCAAGTGTTGTAGCCCATTTTGACGATCGGTATGTGCAGAATAAGAACATCTGGAGATTTAACGATCATAAAAATATGAAGAACATAAAAGAGAAGAGTAATTCCATGATTTAATAGAAAGGGAGAAATAAAATATTACATGAAGAACATGGGTTGGGAGAGATAACTTTCCCTTGGTGGGAGAGATCCCACCACACTCTCTCTCACTAGGAACTACATTTTGGTGCACTCTTACTTACTAATACATGACCATCTCTCTTTATTTATAGGGACAGAGAAACCAAACAATACAATAAAGGGAGTTAAATAACCTAACTATCACTCATAATTTGTAGAGCATTTCCACGCTCCAACATTCTCTCCCTAAATGCTCGCAAATGATGAGGGATACAAATAAGTGATAAAAGGCTAAAATACACAGTAACCAACTAGCAGCAGTGGTGATAAAAATGAAATATAATGAGAACCAAATGCTGAAATGTCTGTGAAACTCTGAAGTGTCGGTGATCTCTAATGCTGGCCATGAATCTCTAATTGGTAAAGGTCTTCAGCTTCAAGGTCATCAGTCTTGAGGAAGAAAGATAAGATCCAAATCTTCAAACTAGTCATAACCCCGATGATCAAGTAGAAGATCCATTCAGAAAAACACTTTGGCTTCAAGAAGTCTGAAAAACATCTCTAGTTCTCGAATCATAATACACCTAAATTCTTCAAAAGAATAACCTGCTAAAAATGTGAAGCATCCAAAAGTGAAGTCCGAATAATAAATAATGTGAGTCCGAGGACATGATCTAGCAATGCCAAAAATTTGATCGGAAGATCAAAAATAAGTTTCACGTCACATCGCCAAAATAGTGTTCGCCTTCAAAATATCGCAAATCCAAACTCGAGAAATTATAAGATCCGATCCGGATGCAAACACAAATGAAACATCCTGTGGTAGAGTGTGAATAATAAATAATCTGGATCTAGGAAACATCTAGTGAAGCCAAAAATTTGATCAAGATGACCAAAAATCAGTTCCACATCACATCACTAAATAAATCATCGTCTTTAGAGTTCTTCAAAAATCCAAACTCAAACAATCATAAAAACATATCCGGATTATAACATAATATTCTCTCCCTATTTTTGATAACCGATGACCGGATATAAAAAATAAATAAATCATCTGGATGGAGAGTGTCGGATACCATGAACTTTGTATGCTCTCCCTAGATGTATGAAGGGTCTCGATAAAACACGAGAATGAGAGTAAAATTAATGTAACAACGTAAATTTCCAAAACAATTTTTCATTTTTAAATCATACTTTTAATCATAAAACAATATCAAAACATAATGTATCTAATGACATCATCACAAAAAAATTCCCAGAATCTCAACATAATCTCTATGAGTGTGTACTGATCATGCCGGCGCCTTCCCGCGTTCCTCACTGGTACCTGAAATACGTAACACACAACACGGTAAGAATAAATGCTTAGTGAGTTCCCCAAACTACCACATACAACACATACGCCACTCGAGGCTACAGTACAACCCTCCGGTCGATGTGTCTCAGCGGGACCCTCCAGTCCCGTAGCTCGTTGGACCCTCTGGTCCGGTCATAGCTCGTCGGACCCTTCGGTCCGGTCTATATCGTTGGGCCCTCCGGCCCGGTCTGTTCAACACATAGCATACATATAACACAATGCACATAATGTCATATATACACATAGCATACAAGACCCTCCGGTCTACACATATATACCACTCTAGGCAATGTGTAGTGAGGAGACTCACCTCGGGTATCTCGGATAATCTCGCACACGAAAACACTGATCTAGCCCCCACCTAAACACATAAACAGTACTCTCGAATAAATAATGGCTCTCAAAGTCTAGATTACATCCCTTCCTACAATCCCACAGAAGGGTAAAAGACCATTTTACCCCTCCCTGACCCAAAAGTCCTAATGTTGACCAAAACCCTAAAAGTCAACGAAAGTCAACAGGGGCAGTACGCGGCGCGTACCAGCTCTTGTACGCGGGGCGTACTTCGGCGATCCAGAATCGGGGTCTCAGACCCTTACGCTGTGCGTACTGAGATTTACGCCCATCGTAAGTCTCAGTTTCGGCCTTTCTAGGATTTTGGTCTTAAACGGTTAAGACATAAACTCAAACTATAGATCTGACTTCTCTAAGATCACTTAATACATAAAGTCGAGACCTTTAAGCCTTTGCATGGCTGTAAAGGTCCCTAATCACTCTAACACATTTCCTTCTTCCTCATAAAGTCTAGATCTCATGCACGGCTCAATATTCGCGTCCAAGATTGGATTTTTGTCACACCCCAAAACCGGAACGACGGAAATGTTCTGGGGTGGAGGACGTCATGTACAGTATCATAACAATGCATAATAGTAAAGACAAGCAACAACATCCATTGCATTAATATAATAATTGTGATACAAGCGTGTTCTGAATAGTTTGTAAGACACCAAAATGTATAATCAAAATAAAGATGAGTCTTGTATGTGCTCCATCTTCTCAAAAGCTTCATCTGTACCTGTCTACAGATGACCTGAGAATACAAGTTATTTTGAAAGAGTTTATCAGCATAAAGCTGGTGAGTTCATAAGTATTTAGTGTCATTGCTTGTATAAAAATATTTGTAACAACTTAATGTAGTAACTGATTTCAAATGTTTGTAAATAGTATACACCCTAGAAAATCCTATATTTTCCAGTAAAAATGTAGTCTTCTACCAAGACCCGATTGTTTGTGTATTTGTTCCTTATGTAGTGTAAGAGTTTTTCCTCAGCGAAACTATCATTATAAAAAATATAGTTTATTTAAACGTGTATGTGACAAAATCACAGTGTAATGAAATACAGACTCCAGGTAGTACTAAATGTACAGTACACCTCGGGGAGTCTAAAGTAGTAACATGTAGACTCCAAGTGGTATTAAATGAACAATACGCCTCGAAAAGTCTATTATTGCCTTTAATTCTTAATTGGTTCATTAAAGGTTTGAATGTGAACTCGTATGTAACCATGCTGATCGACGGCTGAATAACGGATGACCCTCCAGGTCATATATAGTGAGGTAACATTTTGTCACCCCTTGGCCTTTCGGCTGGGACTGTAGCTAGCAATCGGGATGTGGGAGTGTCTGTCCCGTATAGATGTATACACATAATGCCCGCTCTCCCTCCAGGAGACTCTGGTTACAAGGTGATAGCACAATAAAGTGTCGTATCGAGAAGTAGTATGTCACATTCTGTTTATAGTATTCAAATGTTTATGTAGTATGTCATAGTGTAGTAATGTTTTCTCTGTACTAGTGTGTAGTATGTTCTCTTGTATAGTGTATAGTATGTTCTCTTGTATAGTGTATAGTATGTTCTCTTGTATAGTGTATATTGTGTATTGACTCATAACTGTACCGGCTCTTGAATGTGCCGTTGTAATAGTAGTAGTGAGTAGTAAAACCTTAACTATACATATTATAGTTAAATAGTAATGTGGTAGGTATGCCTTTGCTACACAAAGGTAATGAACTGAAGTGAAAGCTTTTATATCCAACACATATATACATGATATATAACTAAGATTTCAACGACATTCGGACAAATAACAGGATACCCTAAGTCCACAACCAAACAAGGAACAGGAAATTAGGTGAGCTATCAGTCCTAAGTCCTTCAAGTCTTACTTATATAAATATATTAGTGTAGATATGAGTTTGAAAACAATGCAAGTTTAAAAGAGTTTTGGAAACAGTTTTAGTATTTAAAAGTTTAATAAAAGGTTTTAAAACGCTTGAAAAATCATGAATTTGATAGTAACTTGAAAGTAGTGGTAAATCTTTCTGTATGTTCTAGTTATTAATCACATGTGATTAAAGCAATAACTAGAATATTTCAACTTGTATCCCCCCCCCCCCCCCCCGAATAAAAGCATTTAAAATCATTTCAAAGGTTGATTAAGGGGTATGAACTCACCTGCAGTGAGTGGTTTGGATGGAAGTGTCGGATAGGATGCTAAGTGTCAAGTGAAGACTTAAACACACACACGGATCCTATTTAACATGTAATGACACATATATGTATCTAATTAGTCATTTAACAACTAATGAATCACATAAGGACACCCTAAAACATGGATAACACTTTGATCCAAGTGCTAGGGGTACTAAAGGGTTGTATCTAAAGAGAGTATGGCCTCACATTGGAGTTTACTTCCCATTTGGTAACAATACATGAGTTTACGGTTTTTGATCATTTCCCCGATGAGTTTACGGCCGTAAACTCATGGTAATTTGTACCATTGTGTGTTTTAAGGTCTTATACTCCTCAAGGAAGTGTTCTAGGTTTGTATCAAAGGCTTAGGAAGGGACTAGGGCTCAAAATGGCCCTTCATTGGAGTTTACGGTTCTTGGACCACTCCCTTGGAGTTTACGGTCATAAACCCATGAGTTTACGGCCATAAACTCATGGTCACTCCTACCATTTCGTGATTTGGGGTCTTTAGCTCATGCATGCAAGGTTCTAGTCCAATATCCAAACCCTAGAAGGTGATGGTGGCACTTTTGCACCACTTGATGGTGTTTACGGTTCAAGGAGATCCCTTGACCGTAAACACATGTATTCTTGAGGGTTTTTGATGTTTGTCAAGGGTTTAGCAAGTATTCTAAGTAAGTAGCTAGTTAGGAGAAGTGTACTTACTTATAGGAAGCTTGTAGGAGTGTTTAAGGTCCAAAAACACTAGTATGTGTTCTTGGTGTTTTGAAGAACACTTGAAGATCTAAGTAAAAATGAATAATTTATGGATGAAATGATGTATAACAACTAGATGAAAGGTTATAACAACAAATCAAGTGAAGAAAAACTTACATTTTTGGAAGATTGGAAGGAGAGTGTTATGATACTTGAGAGAGAAGTTGGGAGTTCTTGAGTTTGAAAGTTGGAGAATGAAGGAATGAAGAGTAAACTCTTGCTATATGCATGAGTTCATGGTCAAAGGGAAGTTTACGGCCGAAACTCCTCATGTTTGGCCGTAAACACCTAATTAAGGTGTTATTTGTTTAATTGTTACACAACACTCCTAAAAGATACTTCCTTTTATTTGTTCGTTTGACGAATTTAAAATAAAAACACCCAAACGGACTTTAAACCGGCTAAAAGTGTACTGAAATGAATTTGACTACTATTTGTAGTGCTTGACTGTAGAGTTTATACAAATGAAAATTTCGGGTTGTCACATCATCCCCCCATTAGAGGGAATTTCGTCCCGAAATTAGAGTTCAAGCAACTAAGTTATTACAAAATAACTAAGTAAAAAGATGAGGATATTTAAGTTTCATTTGATCCTCGCGCTCCCAAGTGAACTCCGGTCCTCGCTTGGCGTTCCAGCGAACCTTCACGATTGGGATGCGGCTTTGTTTCGTTCGCTTGACCTCTCGTTGATCTCGATCTCGTTGAGTGGGATTACAAGAGTCGCGTCGAATAAGCACTTTTTCAAGTTCGAGACGTGGAAGGTAGGATGTACGTTACTAAGCTCGCGGGGTAAGTTGAGTTTGTAAGCTACGGGGCTGATTCTAGCGAGAACCTCGAAGTGAATCTACTATCTCTATCGGAGATAATAGATATAGGAACACCATGCAGTTGTACGATCTCCCTAATGTATGTTCTTGTAAGCTTCTCCATCTTGTCTGTTTCTTTGATAGGCAGGAAGTGTGCGGACTTGGTCAATCTGTCGACGATGACCCATATGGTATCAAGTCCACCCGTTGTCTTGGGTAGCTTGGTTATGAAGTCCATAGTGATCCGCTCCCACTTCCATTCAGGTATCTCCGGTTGCTGGAGTAGACCTGATGGTTTCTGGTATTCGACCTTGACCTTGGCGCAAGTAAGGCATTTACTTACGAAGGTAGCGATCTCCGCTTTCATGTTAGGCCACCAGTATGACTTTTTCAGATCCAGATACATCTTATCTGAACCCGGATGGACGGAATATCGAGTGTTGTGCGCTTCCTTCATGACTAAGTCTCTGAAGCCATCGTGTCTCGGTGTCCAGATCCGGTCCATGAGATGTAAGGCTCCGTCACCCTTGACTTCTAAGTTTTTATCCATTCCACACAGGGATTCTCCCGTCACATTTTCAGGTTTTAAGGCTTCGAGCTGAGCCTCCTTAATTTGTGCGGATAGATGCGAATGGATAGTCATTGTTAATGACTTGACTCTTCGATCAGAATATTCTTTCCGACTTACGACATCTGCTACTACGTTGGCTTTACCCGGATGATAACAAATTTCGCATTCGTAGTCATTGAGTAGTTCGACCCACCGTCGTTGTCTCATATTGAGCTCCTTATGGTTGAATATGTGTTGTAGGCTTTTGTGGTCTGTGAAGATAGTGCTCTTTGTACCATACAGGTAGTGCCTCCAGATCTTCAGAGCAAATACAACTGCTCCTAATTCGAGGTCGTGAGTGGTGTAGTTGACCTCGTGTGTCTACAGCTGTCTTGAGGTGTAGGCGATGACCTTACCTCGTTGCATCAGAACACAGTCGAGCCCCTGGTTGGATGCATCGCAGTATACCACGAAGTCTTCTATCCCTTCGGGGAGGAATAATAACAGTGCGGTGCATAAGGCTCGCTTCAGCGTTTGGAACGCCCTCTCTTGTTTCTCTTCCCAGTCAAAGGCCACGCCTTTCTGGATCAATGTTGTAAGGGGTTTCGCAATTCGAGAGAAGTTCTGAATGAACCTGCGGTAGTAGCCAGCGAGGCCTAGAAATTCACGAATTTCCGTAGGCGTCTTCGGTGCTGACCAGTTCTTGATGGCTTTAATTTTAGAAGGGTCCACGTGGATTCCTTCTTCGCTAACCACGTGTCCCAAGAATTCGACTCTTCGGATCCAAAATTCGCATTTAGAGAACTTCGCATAAAGCTTCTCTGATCGTAAGGTTCCTAGGACTTGTCATAAATGATCGCTATGTTCCTCCTTACTTCGAGAGTAGATAAGTATGTCATCGATGAAAACGATGACGAACTGATCCAAGTAAGGACGGCATACCCTATTCATTAAGTCCATGAATACTGAGGGCACATTGGTCAATCCGAATGGCATCACTACGAACTCGTAGTGTCCGTAACGAGTTCGGAAGGCTGTCTTCGGAACAGCCTCCTCAAGCACTTGTAACTGGTGATACCCGAATCTTAGATCAATCTTAGAAAAGTAGCTCGCCCCTTGCAGCTGGTAAAATAAATCATCTATGCGAGGAAGAGGGTAAAGATTGTTGACTGTAAGCTTGTTGAGCTCCCTGCAATCGATGCACATACAGAACGATCCGTCTTTCTTCTTTACGAACAAGATTGGTGCTCCCCAGGGTGAGAAGCTTAGTCTTATAAAGCCCTTGCTGAGCAGTTTGTTAAGTTGACCAGACAGTTCTTGCATCTCAGAAGGTGCTAGACGATAGGGCGATTTGGCTACGGGGGTCGCTCCTGGAATTAAGTCGATCCGGAACTCAACTTGATGTTGCGGGGGTAGCCCTGGGAGTTATTCCGGAAAGACGTCGGGAAAATCGCGTACTACGGGGAGGTCTTTTAGGTCTTTTGTTTTCCAGTTGGTATCGACAACGTGCACCAGGAATGCACGATATTCCCTACGCAGGTACTTTTGGGCTTGAATACTCGAGATGATATGAAGGCTCGTACTGGGTTTGTCTCCGTAGATCAACAAGGTTTCGTTAATTTGGTAGGTTCAGGAGGACTGCCTTTTTGAAGCACAGAATATCGGTACGATGGAGACTCAACCAGTCCATGCCCACAATGGCATCGAAACTCTTGTTCGATACGGGTATGAGGTCGATTGGGAATGAATAGTTATCTAGCGTGAGGGTACAACCTATGTAAATTTCGTTAGAACTCTCTGTCTTTCCGTTAGCCATTTCTACGACGAAGGTTTCTTTTAGTGTTTGCGGTGATTGTTTAAGTAAGTGTTTAAATTTTTGTTTTACGAAGCTCCTCTCTGCTCCACTATCATATAGGATACAAGCATAAGAGTTATCGAGAAGGAACGTACCCGTGACTACTGTGGGGTCTGCTACGGCTTCATTGTGGCCAATAGCAAGTAGTCTTCCTGCTCCTCCCGCATTCCCAACTTTTGGACAGTTTCTTTTGAAGTGCCCTGTCTCGCCGTACCCATATCAGGCTTGACTCACTCCGGTACCGGGAACTTGGGTGATGGGTTTGGGTTGTGTTCTACAAAACCGGGCGGTATGGCCCTTCCGGTCGCAATTAGTGCAGTGCATTTCACAGCAGGGACCGTTATGATGGAAGGAGCACTTAGTGCACTTGGGTAGACTCCCTGCATAAGGTTTGGCTGGTACAGGGGTAGCAGGAGTAGTGGCAGCATGGATAGCCACTGTCTGTTGGTTCTTGGAAGAGGATTGGGCTGATTTGCCCTTCTTTCGGTCCCAACGCTTCCTTTTGTTGTCGGTTGTGTTGGTTGATGTTGGGGCAGTAGTTGTGGTCGTTGTTGGGAAAGAAGGAACCTCATGATCGATGAGCCTTTGGGCCAATTCTTTGGCACTATCGAAGGTCGCAGGGTGTGATGCTAGAACGTTCCCTCGATATGGGGGTACCAGACCCCAGATGTATCTTTCGATCTTTTTGTTTTCGGTGGGGACCATGTTAGGACATAGAGCCACCAGGTCGTAGAACCTGGCTGTATAAGCCACTATGTCGGAACCCTACATTTTGAGGTTCCACAGTTCCTCCTCCAGTTTCTGAATTTCGCCCCTCGGGCAGTACTCCCTCGTCATAAGGTCCTTCAGTGTATCCCAGCCCATGGCGTTAGTTGTTACTAGTGAGAGTGATTTGACATGGCCATTCCACCATGTCAGGGCCCTTTCGATGAAGGTGCAAGCAGCGAACTTTATCTTGCTTCCCTCAGGGCAGGAGCACATCTCGAAGATTGCTTCTATTCTCTCGATCCATTGGGACAGTGCAATGATCCCTCCAGTTCCATTGAAGTACGTAGGTTTGCAGCTGATGAAATCTTTATAGGTCCACTCCCGTGCATGTGGATTGATTTCACCATGGCTAGAGTTGGTGCCAGTCCCCATTCCACTAACGCCACCAGAGTTTACTTGGGCCATGGCGGCGGTAACATCTGCTGTCACAGCTGCCTGAAACATCACCGCATCGAACTGCGGAGGGGGTGGTGGTGGTGGAGTTTGATTTGCAGGTCTGCCCTTGGTCGGACGAGGACGAGGCAACATCTTTTACTGAAAGTGGATAGAGATGATGATAATAGTAAGAATCAATTGTAAGTATGATGAGAGTGTTTCATGGACTAAATCGCCATAGTCCAACTACCAGATAGAGTCATAACAATAGAGTAGGGAATCACAAAGGTAAACACTTTCCCATAGATTAGATAACGGCCAATATTACTGGTATTAATGATGTAAAATGAGTTCGGGGAAAAATGACCTAAGAGTAGGTCTTACATCAAACCATATAGAAAAATGTATGTAGTTTAGAAGTCTAGTTAGAGTACTTTCAAAGTCAGGAATGTTTATAGGCAGGTGGAACGGAGACACTGAAGAGTAAGGCTATTCCTTTAAGAAAAGAAAGGATGAGAAGATAATCTCCTACTGGCGACGGGCACCCCCTTGGGCGAACCCTTAAGTCAGCCATGCTATCTACGCGAGAATGGGGAAAGAATAGTTAATAGACGTACTAATCTAAGATAATTATAAGATGATCGTTATTAGTTAATTCAGTACTTGCATAGTGCATACTAATTACATGCAACCAAAGCAGGATAGACCTTCGAATAAGTGACCCTAACTCTAAATCCACAACCAAACAAGGAACAAGAAATAAAAAAAAGATCATGGATTCTAAGTCTATAGTGCCTTAGTCATATGTAACCTTAGAGTATCCACTAAGCAACTATTGCCCTACTAGTAACGACGTTTTTAGTTCTCACATACGTAATTTATAGTAACACAGAATACTCCTATAGTATTCTGTTCTAATGTTCCTGTTGTAGTAGTGTTGGTAAGTTTTTAGACTTGTTGCAACACTACAATCATCCTTAGGCACATGCTAGTCACTCCTCAGAAAATATAGTTGATCAGGCTATATCCCCTTAGGTTTGACTATATGTCTCTAAGCCTAATTGTGATGTCCAACAATCATAATACTTTTGTTCTGTTCTAGTATGATACTGACCTTGGTATGAATAGATGTATATATACTTGGTTAAATATTTTATTATTTAAAAGTATAATTTCTTGGTCAGAGTGTTTTAATCCTGCTGTGTTTATAGTTTTTATATCTTTTATGGGTTGATATACTCGATTCACTATAAACAGTGCTCTGATACCAATCTGTCACACCCCAAAACCAGAACGGCGGAAACGTTCTGGGGTGGAGGACGTCATGTACAGTATCATAACAATGCATAATAGTAAAGACAAGCAACAACATCCATTGCATTAATATAATAATTGTAATACAAGCGTGTTCTGAATAGTTTGTAAGACACCAAAATGTATAATCAAAATAAAGATGAGTCTTGTATGTGCTCCATCTTCTCAAAAGCTTCATCTGTACCTGTCTACTTGTAACAACGTAAATTTTCAAAACAATTTTTCATTTTTAAATCATACTTTCAATCACAAAACATAATGTATCCACTGTGTCATAACAAAATATGTCCCAGAATCTCAATAACATAAACTCCATAAGTGTGTACGGATCATGCCGGCGCCTTCCCGCGATCCTCGCTAGTACCTGAAACACACATCATAACAACTGTAAGCATAAATTCTTAGTGAGTTCCCCAAGATACCACATACCACACATACGCCTTTCCAAGCCATAACTCTGTAGGATCTTCCGATCCATGTGTCTCAGGGGACTTCCGTCCCGAATCCCGGTAGACCTTCCGGTCGTAACCGTATCGACCTTCCGGTCCATAACCCCTTGACCTTCCGGTCCATATCATCGTGACCTTCCGGTCCATATCATCTTGACCTTGCGGTCCTTACCATACATAACATACATAACACATACATATCACGTAACCGCATATAGCACATACATCTCATAGCATACAAGACCTTCCGGTCACACATATCACATAACCGCATATAGCACATACATCATAGCGTACAAGACCTTCCGGTCACACATAGGTACCCTTCCAGGTAGAGTATAGTGAGAAGACTCACCTCAATGAAGTCGGATAAACTCTCGTGCTCAACGTCCCGACTTAGCCTCCTCCTATTATTCAAAGACCATTCCCGATCAATATTCTCTCATAGCCTCATCTCTACAGATTGGGTAGAAGGGCATTCTACCCTTCCCTGAACTCTTTTGAATCTGTCTTGCCTAGAACCCTAAAGTCAATGAAAGTCAACGGTCAAACTTTGACCCGACTCGTCGAGTGCACAAGGGCGACTCGACGAGTCCATGCGGGTCCTTTGAATCCTTTCGGCCTCTCTTGGCTCGTCGAGTCATCCTTCCACTCGACGGGTTCCTCCGGTCACGAATCGCGGGGCCACCCCGACTCGACTCGTCGAGTCTGCTCATGGACTCGGCGAGTTCATTCCACGCTCGAACTCAAATGGCCTTCTGAGGTCAGATCTGTTCCTCTAATCCATAGATCTGACCTTCCTAAGCTCATTAAACACGTAAAGGTTCAAACTTGATACTCATACAACGTCCAAATAACTCTACTTGAACAATTAGCCCCAAATACAACATCCTAAGTCCATTTCTTCCATAACTCATCATAAAGCAAGATGGATAAGGCTCTCTGGACCACTATGGGTCCAGATACGAAGCCTAAACATGATAAGGGACCATATTTCCAACAAATCATCCCAATAAAGGGTATAGAAAACCCTAGATCCATGGATTCTTCAACAAAACAGAAAAAGGATCGATATGCTACCTCAAGGATGATGTTCTTTGCTTGAGATCCATAGATATGCAACCTCCTCGGCCTCCTCTAAGCTGGAACCACCTTCTTCTTGCAAAACCAACCCACAAAGATCAAAAAATGGCTTTTTCCCTCTCACAAACGCTCAAGAACTCTTAGGGTTTCTCTCAAGGGTCTGGTAGCCGCAAATGGTGGCTATAAGAGTCCTTAAATAGCTCCCAAACCCGAGAAATTAGGGTTTCTTTCGTCAGTTCTGACTCGGCGAGTGCACTCCCCTGACTCATCGAGTCTAATCATTTTCCACGTCACCCATTCGCGACCTGACTCGACGAGTCTAAGCACCAACTCGTCGAGTCACCTCAACACAAATCAAATTACAATATTAATTAATGTACCTGGGAAACCGGGCGTTACAATTCTCCCCCACTTAAATTAGATTTTGCCCTCGAAATTGCTCCTCAACCACATAGATAGAAACCAAACACTCGAAGAGCACCACTGAGAGGTCCTCCCACCAAAACGATATCTTTCTTCATGAATACCTGGATCCGACCAAGAACTCCAAATTTGGAACAAAACCGGCCCCTCTGTCGCCAAAATACACCCTTCTGATCCCAGAATCAGGAAACTCTAGTGGCCTGGCCTGCCACCAAACCCTCCACTCACGCTATCATCATGATATTCGCTCTTCAAACATCAAACCCTGATAACTCACTGCTCCTCTGATTCTCACAAAACAAAATCCGACAATCGGCTAGCGATTGCTCATACCAACGTACCAAAAGAGTCCGAATCACGCCCCAAGGAACGAAAGGGTTTACATCCCACCAGGGCTCATCCACTGAACTACTAACAGAATCCATCCGAACAATAAACTTTCAACATCCTGTTCTCTTACACAAGAGAATCATGCTCGCTCAGAAGTCCTCAGACATCTAAAATCATAAGCCTCGGCTGCATCCCTCATTTCCCTTTTTAACACTGAGTACCAGATCTGATCTCGACCCAACAGTTGAACCTCCAGGGTCATCCGTTGCATTACCCCATCTGTCTCCATGGTTTCCTTCTTACTACAACCACATCGGCCCAAGGTGACACACGAATAACAAAGTTCGCTTAACCCTAAGCGAATGCCACCTCCCCAACTGGAGATCGACTCAACCCCGACCTCTGTCATCTGTTACTCATCGATCCATGCAACTTGCGGTACCTCCCATACCCAGGTACTGACCCACACAGGTCTAAGACATCAGATGACAAAAAATACTCCTCAACATGGAACCACCTCAGAGTCCAGAATCTCATCTCACCTATTCAACGTACCACCAGAGCCAAACTCAACTCGAGCGTTTGGTCCGACCCAGAGTTGGAACCACTCGTCTCAACGAAGCACTCAACTCAGAACTCATTTCCCGCAACTCATGCGTACCTCACTTATCCCATTCTTTCGGATTGCAATGACCACACCTTACTCATAACATAATGATCCCCTATCATTGAGGAGACCCCGATCTCGCCCCTGGTCCGACCACTAGGTTTCCAAAAATTCACCAATCAGGGCCACCCCATGCCGAAAACTCTCTGCGCCATGCTCTGATCAAAGAGTACTTTACCATAGCAACTTCTCGCTAACTAGTGTGTACTACGTATTCCCGTCGCACCACCTCGACCTCTCACTGACCGGTGAGTACTACGGCTTCCCGCAGTATCACCACAATCTCTAACTGACTGGTGAGTACTACGGCTTCCCGCAGTATCACCACAACCTTTCACTAGTGAATATTACGGCTTCCCATAGCATCACAACAACCTCTGACTAGTGAGTACTACGGCTTCCCGTAGCGTCACAACAACCTCTGACTAGTGAGTACTACGGCTTCCCGTAGCATCACAACAACCTCTGACTCGTGAGTACTACGGCTTCCCGTAGCATCACAACAACCTCTGACTAGTGAGTACTACGGCTTCCCGTAGCATCACAACAACCTCTGACGAGTGAGTACTACGGCTTCCCGTAGCATCACAACAACCTCTGACTCGTGAGTACTACGGCTTCCTGTAGCATCACAATAACCTCTGACTAGTGAGTACTACGGCTTCCCGTAGCATCACAAAAACCTCTAACTAGTGAGTACTACGGATTCCCCTAGCATCACAACAACCTCTGACGAGTGAGTACTACGGCTTCCCGTAGCATCACAACAACCTCTGACTCGTGAGTACTACGGCTTCCTGTAGCATCACAATAACCTCTGACTAGTGAGTACTACGGCTTCCCGTAGCATCACAAAAACCTCTGACTAGTGAGTATTATGGCTTCCCGTAGCATCACAACAATCTCTGACTAGTGAGTACTACGGCTTCCCGTAGCATCACAATAACCTCTGACTAGTGAGTACTATGGTTTCCCGTAGCATCACAACAACCTTTGACTAGTGAGTACTACGGCTTCCCGTAGCATCACAACAACCTCTGACTAGTGAGTACTACGGCTTCCCGTAGCATCACAATAGCTTCTGACTAGTGAGTACTACGGCTTCCCGTAGCATCACAATAACCTCTGACTAGTGAGTACTACGGCTTCCCGTAGCATCACAATAACCTCTGACTAGTGAGTACTACGGCTTCCCGTAGCATCACAACAACCTCTGACTGGTGAGTACTACGGCTTCTCGTAGCATCACAATAACCTCTGACTAGTGAGTACTACGGCTTCCCGTAGCATCACAATAACCTCTGACTAGTCTGTACTACGGCTTCCCGTAGCATCACAACAACCTCTGACTAGTGAGTACTACGGCTTCCCGTAGCATCACAACAACCTCTGACTAGTGAGTACTACGGCTTCCCGTAGCATCACAATAACCTCTGACTAGTGAGTACTATGGCTTCCCGTTGCATCACAATAACCTCTGACTAGCTCACAATCCGCGGGTCAAACATAGATAGGTGCATGCACTTACCCAAATTATGCATCACTATGTGTGGCGGCAATCGTCATAACAAAACACCCTACGAGCCAACCATCTTGAATTCACCATTATGACCTTGAAGAATTCCCGTTCACCCCAAGGTCTCCGATCAACGGCCACTTGCCGTGGAGGCACTCATACTTTTCAAACATAACACATGCATCATCTCGCTCTGCACCTCGTCTCGATCGCCAACAACCCTGGGCTTATGAGTTCGCACTGCCGATCTCTCCGTATCCAGATCTCTAACCGTTCTCGATCGAATCTCTAATCCCTTCAATAAAATACCCGGTTCTCCCCCACTTAGGGTTCGAACCAACCCCAATCAGTGCACCAACAATCTATCCCACAGACTGTTTCCACCGTTAACATCGCACCAACTCCTGGAAGGTGTTACACAACGCTCGATGATCTCCTGACAGAGATCGAGCAACTCCAATGCCCCAAAACCCAGATGAAATCTTCAGAAGTTCCTACCATGACTGCTTTTAGTCATTCAGAATCTCACACCATTCCATCACCAGACCTCCCCAACCGTCCGGTATTAACCCTGACTCTTAGTCTGGAAGTAATGATCTACCGTACTCCTTATCATCGACTCCTCAACCAACGTTCCATCTCGTCACTTATCATAAGAGCAGAACCCATATTTCCACTCTTAATACCTATCAGAGACAATAAGGTCCACCGCCCTGATATACTCTTCTTGATCGTCCGACGCTGCAGCCAACACATGCCCTACTATACTCAAAAACTGAAATCTCATCACCTCTTACGTGTCCCACAGGAAACGGAAATAGCACCACTCGGGTCACAGAAAGTGACCTCTCCACTATCGGCCGGTCGCCCAGCCCAGACCGTATTCTCCCGTAATGCACCATCCCTACTTAGTCCTGAGTCTTGCGACTCCAACTCGCATATCACTCACAATCCCTCGGAGCTCACTCGATTTCCCTTTTCAAGGGATGCTCCACTAAAACTTGTTCATCAAGGCCTTCAGGACCCATACTCATCCACCACTGATCTCAGTCTAGACAATCCCTACTGAATAACCGGTAAAAACCCGAAATACTAACCGCCACATGTCATGGTACTTAAACCGCGTGGCCACCTCTCGATCTGCTATGAATCATGGTACCTGCACCATGTTATCTCCTCTTAATCTTCTACGAATCATGGTACTCGAACCATGTTTCCTCTTCTCATTCCACCTCACATCATGGCACTCGAACCATGACATCACCTCTCGACCTGCTACAACTCATGGTACTCGAACCTTGACGTCACTTCTCAATCCGCTACTTATCATGGTACTCGAACCATGTCATCACTTCTCAATCCGCTACTTATCATGGTACTCGAACCATGTCATCACTTCTCAATCCGCTACTTATCATGGTACTCAAACCATGTCATCACTTTTCAATCCGCTACTTATCATGGTACTCGAACCATGTCATCACTTTTCAATCCGCTACTTATCATGGTACTCGAACCATGTCATCACTTCTCAATCCGCTACTTATCATGGTACTGGAACCATGTGATCACTTCTCAATCCGCTACTTGTCATCCTCCGGATTAGCCTTCCGGATCGCCGCGGTCATCTCGTCATGAATCATACGGCGAATCTCACCATCGCTAACACCGCTGCTCTCCGGTGTGTGTGGTGTACCAACCATGATGTCTCTGAAACACAACACAAAGATACCAGAGACTCGATCGAGTATCCTCGCACTCGATCACCCAACCCTACTTGTTCCTTGGTACCCTAAGGATTTTCACTTGGACTACTCACTGATCCGGTGTTTTCAGTAGTACGGGCCCAATACTACCTTCCACACCGCATCAGCATTCATTCCAAGTCCTCATCCTAGGATCCCAGATCACAAGTACTCTACATCTCGCTAAGCATAGGCTACCCTTCGGTAGAATTCTCATAAGCTCCTCACTGCTACCTACTCCCTCTCGAAGCATCTCAAAGGAGCAGTAATCTCCTAGGCTAAGGCATCACAAATCAGGCCACTCTAGTCCTAATATGAATACCTAGCCTACTCTAGCATGCATAACATATCATATCATATCTCGTAACACATAATGTAAGGGTATTTTGGGAAATCACCATTCGGGCCCTGGCTGATCGTACACACTGCTTCCTTTTGCCTTTCTCAAAATCTTTTACTCTCTTAGAAAAATTGTTTATCTTATGAAACACTTTCTCAAATCCTCAGTTTGCGTTCAGATTCATCCGAAGATGCACCCGAATCCCTCAAACCAAGGCTCTGATACCAACTTGTAACAACGTAAATTTTCAAAACAGTTTTTCATTTTTAAACCATACTTTCAATCACAAAACATAATGTATCCACTGTGTCATAACAAAACATGTGCCAGAATCTCAATAACATAAACTCCATAAGTGTGTACGGATCATGCCGGCGCCTTCCCGCGATCCTCGCTAGTACCTGAAACACACATCATAACAACTGTAAGCATAAATGCTTAGTGAGTTCCCCAAGATACCACATACCACACATACTCCTTTCCAGGCCATAACTCTATAGGATCTTCCGATCCATGTGTCTCACGGGACTTCCGTCCTGAATCCCGGTAGACCTTCCGGTCCTAACCGTATCGACCTTCCGGTCCATAACCTCTTGACCTTCCGGTCCATATTGTCACACCCCCAGCCATCGGCGGAAACACCGGGTAGTGTAACGTTATTCTTCGTATCACAGTTATATAACATACATTGAACAGTACTAAAGAAAATACATACCTTTATTGATAACTGAAAGTTACATAACTGTTTTTCTAGAACCTATTACATAATATCCGACTATGGCATACTTCTTAATGAACAGAAAGGTAATAGTAAAACTTCTTCTGTTCGAATACATACCAGCTTTTCAAGTTCCTGAAAACACATGCATTTTAAAATACGTCAACATAAAGTTGGTGAGTCCATAGGTTTTGACTCCATAAAATAATACATTTTCCACATTCAAAAGTATAGTTTTTGAATGTATCATTTTGACTCTCCAACATTTAGTATGTATATTAGGTATAATAGTTTACTTATCAATTAAGTGTTATACCTAAACATTCCTTAATCCTAAGGTATAAGTAGGGGAAACTTATACTTAACATTAATACTTGTATACGACAAAGTATAATGTTTCTAACAATTTGCTACCATGAGCCTGTAACCGCTGCTATGACCTAATACCTCTGATAGAACACACTCATGATTTACCATGAGAAGCAAACACACTCATGATTTACCATGAGAAACAACACCGTACGCTTCATCGACGCCGGAAAAATAACAAATAAAAGGATAGTTCATCACTTGCTTTTGGTTGACTGTAGCTAACAGTCACAAGTGGGGTGGTCAACCCGTATACTAATTATACACGACTTCCTCGCTCACATGGGATTAACGGTTACAGTTCAGAGGATTTCCACTAAGATCCCCAATCTTAGTTGATGAACATAATTACTCATCTAGACTTTGACGGCTTCCTATTGCTCTAACAACAAAAGCATCTGTATGTCTAAAACCCTAAGTTACTAGACTATGCTTTTAAACATTACTCCTAACTTCATAATATTTAGGCAGTATAACAGCTATATCTTGAAGTAAAACCAGGTTTTATCTTGACCTAAAACCAATAATAACAACATATAACGTTCCTAGTTTTATCTTGACATAAAACTATCAATAACAATACCAAGTTTTATCTTAACATAAAACTAACAACAACGTATAACATATCTAGTTTTATCTTGACATAAAACTATTAATAGCAACATACTTTATAACTTAACATATAAATCTTCCGAATATAACTTCGGAACTATATCGCACACAACATATATATAGAATCTTAAGTATAACTCAAGATCTACATTTGTAAATTAACATACTGATAAGTTGATAATAGTTGTATATATTCAAAATATTATATTTAGAACAACTATACCCCGGCTATTATAACTATATACTATCATATAGACATAATAATAACATATATATAATATCTAGCATTCGTTTCCCCCAAAATATTAGAAAGTGGGGCCGTGAAACTCACCCTAGTAGCGTGATTTTATGTTATCTAAACAAAAACGGTCAGCGTACGAGGTCGTCGGGGTTTGGGATGCAAGAGGGCCTCAACAAAGGAGAGAAAGGGAAGAAGTTTAGGTGTAAGAATGGATGAAGTCAGACCTGCTATTTATAGTAATGATTTTAGAACCTCACGTCGTGAGTTTTATAAGGCTCACGTCGTGAGTCCTGCATGTTCATCCCGTAGACTTGCCATTTGCGTCCCTAGCTTCGGAAGGTGGCCATGTGACTCCTCACGTCGTGAAAAACTCCTTGTTCACGTCGTGAGTTTGGATCTTATCCCCTCGCAGCCTCGTCACACCTTCTAGATCCGAAATGTGGCGGTTTGAGTCCTCACGTTGTGAGTTTTTATGCTCACGTCATGAGTTCAGTCAAATTAGGGTTTCTGACAATGATATCTTCGGAAGGCCATAACTTTTGCATACGAACTCCATTTTTGACGTTCTTTATATCCAGGCGTAGGTATTTACGAGTACTACAACTCTTTTTTAGACTTAAATAGCTAATTCTAAGTCTATTTTAAATTCCTCTTATTATAGACATTTATAGTGTTGGGTTTATCATAACTTCTTCATGCGAAGTCAGATTCAAACATTCTCTATATTTTTGGAATTGTATGGACGTATACTTTGAGTTGTATCATAAAGAAGGTTCGTATTTGTATTAGAATTTATCATGAACTACATAACACTATTACCACATTACTAGTTTAACATAATCACATTACATGATTGGCATAATCACATGTGATTGTCTATTGACCTATTTTGACTAGTGTTACACATATCATCGTGACCTTCCGGTCCATATCATCTTGACCTTCCGGTCCTTACCATACATAACATACATAACACATACATATCACGTAACCGCATATAGGACATACATCTCATAGCATACAAGACCTTCCGGTCACACATATCACATAACCGCATATAGCACATACATCATAGCATACAAGACCTTACGGTCACACATAGGTACCCTTCCAGGTACAGTATAGTGAGAAGACTCACCTCAATGAAGTCGGATAAACTCTCGTGCTCAACCTCCCGACTTAGCCTCCTCCTATTATTCAAATAGCATTCCCGATCAATATTCTCTCATAGCCTCATCTCTACAGATTGGGTAGAAGGCCATTCTACCCTTCCCTGAACTCTCTTGAATCAGTCTTGCCTGGAACCCTAAAGTCAACGAAAGTCAACGGTCAAACTTTGACCCGACTCGTCGAGTACACAAGGGCGACTCGGCGAGTCCATGCGGGTCCTCTGAATTCTTTCAGCCTCTCTTGGCTCATCGAGTCATCCTTCCACTCGACGGGTTCCTTCGGTCACGAATCGCGGGGCAACCCCAACTCGACTCGTCGAGTCTGCTCATGGACTCGGCGAGTTCATTCCATGCTCGAACTCAAATAGCCTTCTGAGGTCAGATTTGTTCCTCTAATCCATAGATCTGACCTTCCTAAGCTCATTAAACACGTAAAGGTTCAAACTTGATACTCATACAACGTCCAAATAACTTTACTTGAAGAATTAGCCCCAAATACAACATCCTAAGTCCATTTCTTCCATAACTCATCATAAAGCAAGATAGATAAGGCTCTCTGGACCACTATGGGTCCAGATCCGAAGCCTAAACATGATAAGGGACCATATTTCCAACAAATCATCCCAATAAAGGGTATAGAAAACCCTAGATCCATGGATTCTTCAACAAAACAGAAAAAGGATCGATATGCTACCTCAAGGATGATGTTCTTTGCTTGAGATCCATATATATGCAACCTCCTTGGCCTCCTCTAAGCTGGAACCACCTTCTTCTTGCAAAACCAACCCACAAAGATCAAATAATGGCTTCTTCCCTCTCACAAACGCTTAAGCACTCTTAGGGTTTCTCTCAAGGGTCTGGTTGCCGCAAATGGTGGCTATAAGAGTCCTTAAATAGGTCCCAAACCCGAGAAATTAGGGTTTCTTTCGTCAATTCAGACTCGGCGAGTGCACTCCCCTGACTCGTCGAGTCTAATCATTTTCCACGTCACCCATTCGCGACCTGACTCGACGAGTCTAAGCACCAACTCGTCGAGTCACCTCAACACAAATCAAATTACAATATTAATTAATGTACCTGGGAAACCGGGCGTTACACTACTGATGACCTGAGAATACAAGTTATTTTGAAAGAGTTTATCCGCATAAAGCTGGTGAGTTCATAAGTATTTAGTGTCATTGCTTGTATAAAAATATTTGTAACAACTTAATGTAGTAACTGATTTCAAATGTTTGTAAATAGTATACTCCCTAGAAAATCCTATATTTTCCAGTAAAAATGTAGTCTTCTACCAAGACCCGATTGTTTGTGTATTTGTTCCTTATGTAGTGTAAGAGTTTTTCCTCAGCGAAACTATCATTATAAAAATATATTTTATTTAAACGTGTATGTGACAAAATCACAGTGTAATGAAATACAGACTCCAGGTAGTACTAAATGTACAGTACACCTCGGGGAGTCTAAATTAGTAACATGTAGACTCCAGGTGGTATTAAATGAACAATACGCCTCGAAAAGTCTATTTTTGCCTTTAATTCTTAATTGGTTAATTAAAGGTTTGAATGTGAACTCGTATGTAACCATGCTGATCGACGGCTGAATAACGGATGACCCTCCAGGTCATATATAGTGAGGTAACATTTTGTCACCCCTTGGCCTTTCGGCTGGGACTGTAGCTAGCAGTCGGGATGTGGGAGTATCTGTCCCGTATAGATCTATACACATAATGCCCGTTCTCCCTACAGGAGACTCTGGTTACAAGGTGATAGCACAATAAAGTGTCGTATCGAGAAGTAGTATGTCACATTCTGTTTATAGTATTCAAATGTTTATGTAGTATGTCATAGTGTAGTAATGTTTTCTCTGTACTAGTGTGTAGTATGTTCTCTTGTATATTGTATAGTATGTTCTCTTGTATAGTGTATAGTATGTTCTCTTGTACAGTGTATAGTATGTTCTCTTATATTATGTATAGTATGTTCTCTTGTATAGTGTATAGTGTGTATTGACTCATAACTGTACTGGCTCTTGAATGTGCCGTTGTAATAGTAGTAGTGAGTAGTAAAACCTTAACTATACCTATTATAGTTAAATAGTAATGTGGTAGGTATGCCTTTGCTACACAAAGGTAATGAACTGAAGTGAAAGCTTTTATATCCAACACATATATACATGATATATAACTAAGATTTCAACGACATTCGGATAAATAACAGGATACCCTAAGTCCACAACCAAACAAGGAATAGGAAATAAGGTGAGCTATCAGTCCTAAGTCCTTCAAGTCTTATTTATATAAATATATTAGTGTAGATATGAGTTTGAAAACAATGCAAGTTTAAAAGAGTTTTGGAAACAATTTTAGTATTTAAAAGTTAAATAAAAGGTTTTAAAACGCTTGAAAAATCATGAATTTGATAGTAACTTGATTAAAGGTTGATTAAGGGGTATGAATTCACATGTGATTAAAGCAATAACTAGAATATTTCAACTTGTATTCCTCCCCCATAAAAGCATTTAAAATCATTTCAAAGGTTGATTAAGGGGTATGAACTCACCTGCAGTGAGTGGTTTGGATGGAAGTGCCGGATAGGATGCTAAGTGTCAAGTGAAGACTTGAACACACACACACGGATCCTATTTAACATGTAATGACACATATATGTATCTAATTAGTCATTTAACAACTAATTAATCACGTAAGGACACCCTAAAACATGGATAACACTTTCATTCAAGTGCTAGGGGTGCTTAAGGGTTGTATCAAAAGAGAGTACGGCCTCACATTGGAGTTTACTTCCCATTTGGTAACAATACATGAGTTTACGGTTTTTGGTCATTGTGTGTTTTAAGGTCTTATACCCCTCAAGGAAGTGTTCTAGGTTTGTATCAAAGGCTTAGGAAGGGACTAGGGCTGAAAATGGCCCTTCATTGAATTTACGGTTCTTGGACCACTCCCTTGGAGTTTACGGTCGTAAATGTTGGGTTTTGAGCATTCTAACACTCCTAAGTGTACATGCAACCCTAAATACCTTGGATCTATGTTTTCTCTATTATACATACAATTATGAACATCCAAGGTATTATCCTAATCTAGCATACAAAATAATAAATATAACAAGATAGAATACATACCTCTTTGATGTAGAATGTCTTCTAGAAGCTTGAGTGCCTAGTGCCCCAAGTATGACACCTCAAATGGTTCACACAACACCAAATACATTTGGAATAACTTGAGAGAAACTTGAACACTCCTTGAAATCGTCTAGCCCTCACACTCACACATTAGTGCACAATTTCTTGAGCCATGGGATTCTTTTATATGGTGGCTATTAGGGTTACACCATGTAACTCATAACTTTACCCATTCCTTATGCTCCATGGATTTTAACCTCCATGGAGTATCCATGGGTCACCCCATGGACTTAGTCCAACATAAGGAATCTTGGATCACAAGCCCACATATATAAGAATGAATGATTTACACAATCAACCCATATATTTAATTAGTCTCCTTTTGATCACTTAATTAATTCCAAATTAATTCTTGATCAATACTAATTAAATAACCTTATTAATATATTAGAACTTATAATATATTAACCAACCTTAAGTGTTATTTCTCTCATTATAGTCTATCCAAATGCATGATGCCATGCAACCCAAATGGACCATGCCGGGTCGGGTCAAGTCTTACCAATTATAGTTATGGACTTAGACATTAATCCAACAGTCTCCCACTTGGATAAGTCTAAAACTATTATTGCGTATGACTTCAGGAACCGATCAGCAATCATAGCTCTCAAAAGCTTCTGTCGAACTCTGACCTTGTCGATGAACTTTGACCTTTGTCAATGACTTGTCCATTAGATAAGGGATCATATATTCCTCCATTCTAGATATCATATGGACTGAGACATGGATTATCAATCATTCTCTCTGTCCATTTGTTGTTTCCCGATTTCTGATTCATGATGACTGACTGATTGAACAAATCAAATCAGTCCTGGATTGGCCAAGCACTCACATGTATCATCTTTAAATCATCGAGGGGCCCACAGATATCGCTTTTATCCCGAAGGTAATAGGAATGGATAAACTTCGACTCATATGGCTTGTTCTACTACTTGTTGAATCATACACAAAGGCACGTTTTATAACATCGAGTTACCAATGCGTTTTCGTGCAATCAATGTATAACCAACTCATAGTAACAACTCATATCTCTAGGTTTGAAGAATATAAGATATTATCGTCTCATGATCACTCGTGATAAAATCCATGAAGTGATTCAAATGAACGTAGGTTGAATCCAATACTCAGAACTTATGAGCACTCATGAGTGTTGTAGCACCACTTTGTCCACCAACTTGGACCTCTACAAACCAACCCATGACAGTCTTGATTCATATCTACTTCCAACATATGACCGACTGTGGATGGTTTGAATAACTTAATCATTCAGGAAGAGCGACTTAGTTATTCTGGAAGTCAAACATGCAAAGTGAAACACAAGAATAAATGAATCAAATATGGTATCAAACCCTATGAATATAAATAAACACTTTTATTTATCACCATACTGATTACTCATTATTCATTGTTTCGGTTTTATCAACTTTATACTTGAATTTAAAACAATAGTTGTCCCATGCTCCAAGCATGTACACTAGGTTTTCTAAATAGTAGTCATGCCATACACCAAGTATGCATACTATGTTTGTCTATGATCTTTGCTTTGTAAAATAGATCAATTGAACATCACTCCAATGATCCTCTTTTCACAGTCCCAAATCCTTACTGCAAATGCAAGAATTCCAAATTCATGCCATTTACTGAAATCTGTTAGATTCTAAACTTATATGCATTGATCCTCTTAATGATTATGCACGAAGTCAGAAAGACTTGACAACAATCATTATAGAGCATTCCAAAGGAGATCAGCTCCTTGGAAACATCCTTCTTTCATTAAGTTTCCTAATCTTACACAGATTGAATAATTTCTAACTTTGAAACATTTCCATATTCCATTTTGACTATCACTTCTGAACAAGAGTTGCCTCCTTACAGATTATGTCAATATGGTCCTTCCAGAATTAACATTATACTTCCAACTGTCCTTGAGCAACCAATCTTTGGTAAACCTTAGATTGTCCTTGACAATTGCTTAATCATTTTAGTCATATCCAATTCTAGACCTTTTCCCTTCATAATGCCCCAGGCATTTGGAAAATTTTAGAAAGGATGAATATAGCACATGTAATCGATCCTATATCCGAAGCATATGGGACACGATACATGATGTCTCACATAAAGACTAAACCAGTCTTTTGCTATAATATTTCCATTTCAATTTGCCAAGTTCTCAAAATTCAGATTATGAAAAGGGATGCCGTAATCATAATCGAATTTTAGAACGCAAATAATGGACCCATATATAGAATTTCCTTATGTTGAGCCATTCCAACATGAAATTCATATATATATATATATATATATATATATATATATATATATATATATATATATATATATATATATATATATATATATATATATATATATATATATATCCTTGATTAAATACGATTAAAATCTCAATCTAAGCTTTTGGATATGAAATGAAGTATAATTTCCTCTCCCTTAATCATAGCAAAACAACTTTTTCAACCCCTGCAACCTCACGAATTGAAACTTTTGTTTTCTATAATTAACATTGCTAACTTGCAACCTTTGTCATAATTATCATGCTCCCACTAACATGATGATTATTAGCATAACACTTATGCTCCCACTAGCTTTGACATGTACTCAGAAATCAGCTGACTTTCTTACCAAAGTTCAGATTTCTGATACTAGATTGTTTTGATAAAACTTTATCAAAATCATACACCTCTCTTAGATAGCTCACATGTGTGTCTAAACAATTTTAGAACTATGAAAAGGGATGCCGTAATCATAGTCTCAATTGTTTAGACCTTTGCCACTTCTCACAAGTCGATGTTAGTGTGCCGGTAAACCACACACGCTCCACTAACGACTTTGAGAATGCAAATATCACAATTGCTATCTAGCTAAAATCTACTTAGTGAAAGTGTTTCCTCACCATCATTTTCATGAATCGGAGTGAAACCTTATGACACTTAGATTTAATAGTGTATGTGTTCTTATCCATGTGAATTTGTCAAAACCATAATCACAAGACAAGGTTAGTGACAAATCCAAACTCATATTGATTAAACTTGTGCAATCTTAAATTCTTGCCATTTGGCAGCTCAGGTGCCTGCCATTGCTTCCAAGTAGTTGTGCAACCAATTGATAACTCTCAGAACTCCTATGCAAAGCCAACTTGAATAGGCACAAAAATTTCAACACGATAGGTTATAAACCTCAAGTCGTGTGCTAGTGAAGGACTTTAGGTTTTATTCTTGATTAAGTCTTGAAACTTTCAAGAGCTTTAAGACTCCCACTGTCCTCTTGACATATAAGACTCCCTTGTCAAATATTGAAGAGATAGTGCGGATTCTTTATCAAGACTAACACTTTACACAATTGGCCTAAGTTGGTCTCGGTTTTATCCAAAACATCACAACTTACCAATTTCAAATGTACAAGAGTAGATAACCTTTTACTCTTACATTTGACTAGTGTTAACAAACCCTCTTTAAGATATGTCACTCAAGTTACAATCTTGGAGTATGACTCTAAGAATTGTTTTGGAACGAAGTATGACTCATCTTTTTGATTTAATCATTTCAACAATTCATGACTCCTCTTCTTAGTCATAAGAATCCACTAAGATGACTTTAGAGGATCAATTGGGATATGGTATCTTAATCATTAAGATGATCATAAACATGATACTAAAGTACTCTCCCATCTTTTCAGATTTGAGAAACTTTTATCTTTCTGCCATACTTTGATTCTTCTTATTCGTTCTGTCTCACATTGAAACTTCTCCAATGCTACAGACTTATACTTAAACTTATAAGTATAACCATATTTACTGAACTTAAGTAAATCATGACGAATAGTCTTCTTGATCTTTTGTGGTGGACTTGACCAGTGCACAAGAATGTGTACTCGATCCCTTAGTCCTTTCCTTATTCACATAAGGAACTAGTCTTAATTTTCCAAGCTGAAAGTTCTCATTCATCATACTATACAACTTGCATGATTCCAAGTTTCGGTCCAATTGAACCTTGGGTGATGAGAATCTTTCCTTATTTGGTAATATTAGACACTACCACAACCGAAAGAATCAAATCCATTTTTCCAATATTGCTATCAATGGAATCTTATAAGCAACAACTTTTCACAAATGCCATTGTAAGGATACTTAAAATAAATAAAATCAAAACCTTTTTCTTTTATTTTAAAACTTTGCGGAAAAACTTATCCTTACAATCCATATGAAAACCTTGTTGTTATCTATTCCTAAGCAATATAAATATCATAACTCTTAAGTAATAGCCCAAAATTCTGATCACCGAACCATGCGATTGAAATCCATCTTCGCGATCAGAATCAGCATGTACTTAATAGAGTTAGACAATGGACTTTACCTGAAGTAGAGCCAAACTTATTGACTTTAACATCCTTAGGTAAATTTGGCAGCTTCGTAACCAATGCCCCTTCCTTTGGCAATAGTTACCTATGGACCCTTGATAATGGGACTATCTCAGACTTTGCCTCTCTCTTTACCATTGGGTCAACCGAGTTGACTATGGCCGATCCCTTTCCATTGGGAAGAGAGAGCTTTACTGGATATCCAATGTCATCATTGTCAATGTCCATAGCGTTTTAGGAAGTTGATCTTAGCAAATATATAAGATCATTAAGGGTCTTGTCTTAGTCTGTTTCATAGGATTCCCAAAAGAACTCACTATGTGACTTAGAAAGTAGTTGAGCCACCAACTTTCTCAAGACTTTGACACCCAACTCTCCCGGCTTGTCAATATGTGACTACATCTCCAAGATGTGATCACACCTAGACCTTGCCTTGCCAATAGGGCTTGAGTGACCTTAAACTTTTTAGGAACTTGTGGGTTAGGGAGAATAATTGGAGGAGGTGAAAGAAGTATGATATCAATGGGACATCATCTTCATTTAGGAAAGCTTGTTTCAAGAGATTTGGGAAGATCATAAATGTCTAGACCAGACATCTTTTTGGGAGATATTCAAGATAGTTGATTTAAAGTCCTTAATATGACACCCAATATGAAATATTAAGGCTAGGACCCAACAAACTATTTTATAACTTAGAAGAGGGATGCCGTAATCCAAGCTATAAAATATTTGAAGGTAGGGGAATGACGATTCACCAATTTCCACCATGAAAAACGAAATAATTTATTAGGTTTTAATTGGATTTGAAAGTCCTAGATCTTTGAGATTCATTGAACTGTTCAAAGGCATGTTTCAATCTCGAGTGTGCCCTTCAGGTTTTGTGACTGGGATGCCGAGGATCACAAAACAAGGTGTGAATAACCATGCAAATATACTTGGTACCCTTAATATTTACCCCTTAATCAGTGTGCCGGTTAACCACACACGCTCCACCGATACTATGATAAATATTAAGTTACCCTTTGCCTACCTTGTTAAGTCCAGGTTAGTGTGCCGGTTAACCACACACGCTCCACTAACGGTTTAAACAAAGTGCAAAGTGTAATTTCATGGATTAGCACCTTATTCACATTTTCCTAAGTAACTAAGATTGGAAATTTATAAGTGTTTAGTTACTTAGTATTTATCATTAATACTTTTAATGAAGGGAGAATTATAGTCCTTGTACTACCTGTTCGGCTAACGACCCTCCACCAGTCAAGGAAGCGGTGGGTGAGAGTGGACACCCATTAAACTGCCATTTTATAGGCAGTAACCTTGTACCCCCCTTATAGACCGGCTTCGTGAATGATGCCTACTAACGGTAAGACTGACTTGCTCTTATACATATATTTAAATATTATTAACTTATAATATTATAAAGTATAAGGGTTGAATTTTAACTTTTAAAATTCTAAGGGCTAACTTGGAATTAAAGTATTCATAAGTGAAAACTTTTCAAATTCCAAAACTTGAGGGCAAGTTTTGAAACTATTCAAAACTAATTAATTCCATAACTTATGTGTTTAAAGTAGTTTTAATTAAAAAAACTCTTCAACTTCCATAACTTGAGGACAAGTTATGGAAGACTTTAAACTAATAAAAGAATGTAACTTTTCTTTAATTTTGTAACTTATGGAACTAATTAAGGTTACACATTTTATCATTTAATGAAGTGACTCTTGAACCGCCATAACTTGAGGACAAGTTATGGAGTCATAAAACCATTTAATGAGGACAAGACTCTTCATTTTTGTAACCTTTGCCAACTTTTATGAGTTTTATGATTCTTAAATGTGACTTTTCATATAACTTGAGGACAAGTTACAAAAACACACTTTGGAATCAACTCTTAGATTAAAATGGATTGAAAACAACTATTTCACACAACTTTTCTATTAATCTAAGAACCTCATAAGAACAAGATAATTCAAATCATCAATCTTCAAGAAATTAGCATGAACATACAAACTAATACAAATCTTGAAATTATGACAATTATCTTAGAAATTGGATTAGCATGAACATTACCACATCAAAAACAAGTTTATAAGTCCAAAAACATCTTAGGGTAATGTTCCTAGTCCAATTCCAGCCAAAACAATCGAATATATGCATCCAACTCGATTTTTCAGCTACTTTTGCAAGTATAACAAGAAAACAAGCCTAGGCTCTGACACCACTGTTGGGTTTTGAGCATTCTAACACTCCTAAGTGTACATGCAACCCTAAATACCTTGGATCTATGTTTTCTCTATTATACATACAATTATGAACATCCAAGGTATTATCCTAATCTAACATACAAAATAATAAATATAACAAGATAGAATACATGCCTCTTTGAGGTAGAATGTCTTCTAGAAGCTTGAGTGCCTAGTGCCCCAAGTGTGACACCTCAAATGTTTCACACAACACCAAATACACTTGGAATAACTTGAGAGAAACTTGAACACTCCTTGAAATCGTCTAGCCCTCACACTCACACATTAGTGCACAATTTCTTGAGCCATGGGATTCTTTTATATGGTGGCTATTAGGGTTACACCATGTAACTCATAACTTTACCCATTCCTTATGCTCCATGGATTTTAACCTCCATGGAGTATCCATGGGTCACCCCATGGACTTAGTCCAACATAAGGAATCTTGGATCACAAGCCCACATATATAAGAATGAATGATTTACACAATCAACCCATATATTTAATTAGTCTCCTTTTGATCACTTAATTAATTCCAAATTAATTCTTGATCAATACTAATTAAATAACCTTATTAATATATTAGAACTTATAATATATTAACCAACCTTAAGTGTTATTTCTCTCATTATAGTCTATCCAAATGCATGATGCCATGCAACCCAAATGGACCATGCCGGGTCGGGTCAAGTCTTACCAATTATAGTTATGGACTTAGACATTAATCCAACAGTAAACCCATGAGTTTACAGCCGTAAACTCATGGTCACTCCTACCATTTCGTGATTTGGGGTCTTTAGCTCATGCATGCAAGGTTCTAGTCCAATATTCAAGCCCTAGAAGGTGATGGTGGCACTTTTTCACCACTTGATGGTGTTTACGGTTCAAGGAGATCCCTTGACCGTAAACACATGTGTTCTTGAGGGTTTTTGATGTTTTCAAGGGTTTAGCAAGTATTCTAAGTAAGTAACTAGTTTGGAGAAGTGTACTTACTTGTAGGAAGCTTGTAGGAGTGTTTAAGGTCCAAAAACACTAGTGTGTGTTCTTGGTGTTTTAAAGAACACTTGAAGATCTAAGTAAAAATGAATAATTTATGGATGAAATGATGTATAACAACTAGATGAAAGGTTATAACAACAAATCAAGTGAAGAAAAACTTACATTTTTGGAAGATTGGAAGGAGAGTGTTATGATACTTGAGAGAGAAGTTGGGAGTTCTTGAGTTTGAAAGTTGGAGAATGAAGGAATGAAGAGTAAACTCATGCTATATGCATGAGTTCATGGTCAAAGGAGAGTTTACGGCCCAAACTCCTCATGTTTGGCCGTAAACACCTAATTAAGGCGTTATTTGTTTAATTGTTACACAACACTCCTAAAAGATACTTCCTTTTATTTGTTCGTTTGACGAATTTAAAATAAAAACACCCAAACGGACTTTAAACCGGCTAAAAGTGTACTAAAATGAATTTGACTACTATTTGTAGTGCTTGACTGTAGAGTTTATACAAATGAAAATTTCGGGTTGTCACAATTTTTATGAACATACAACTCATATTACCCTGAAATATGGCAGATCTAGGCCAATGGAGACCATTTGCTCATAAAGTCTCCACCTTGGGACCAAAAACCCTAAAAATTGGTCCAAGAAGCACAAATCACAAATGACAAGGAAAGCTTTGAGCTTTTTACCTCAGAAAGAAGCTCCAACCTCTGTAGAACTCAGATCTACTCTTGTCCACCAACTTCTAGCTCGTAAAATGGCCTCCTCTTCTCTTTCACCACCTTGAAATGGCACTTTGAAGCTTAGAACACACACACAAGCTAGGAACGAAGGGTAGCTCTCTATTAGGGTTTCACTCTCTGAAATGGTGGCTGAGGATAAGGCCTTAACATTCCTTTTATAGTGTACAAGCCACAAATTAGGATTTGCATCTGGGCCCGCTGCGCCCAGCGTAACCCTGGGTACGCCCAGCGTACCTAGGCGAGTCCACGTCCAACTTAAGCGCATGAGTACGCGCAGCGTACTCTTCAGTACGCCCAGCGTACTCATTTGCCTTAATATTTCCTTTAAGGGTTAAACTTGACAACTTGGAAAAGAAGAAGGGTTAAGTAGATATACCTGAATTTCGGGATGTTACAATTCTCCCCCACTTAAATAGATTTCGCCCTCGAAATCGCTTCTTGATCACACATAGCTCGAACCTAACTCGAGAAGCACCACTGAAAAGACCTCATATCCCGCCACTACCTTTCCTTGGACGCCTGTGTCCAAAAAGGAACTCCCAACTCTGGAACCCAAACCGACCCCTCTGCCGCTAAGATACCCCTTTCTGACTTTCCCAAATTTGGGAAATTCTAGTGGCATGGCCCGCCGCCAGACCGCCCACTCATGCTATCACCATGATAATCGCCCCTCGAACATCAAACCCTGATAACTCACTGCTCCTCTGGTTCTCACAAGACAAAATTCAACAATCGGCTATCGATCACTCACACCAATGTGCCAACAATCTGGATCACGCCCCAAGGAATGGAAGGGTTCACATCCCACCAGGGCTCATCCACTGAACTGCTATACTAACCCATCCGAACAGTGAATTCTCAACACTCTGCCCTCAGACACAAGATAATAATCATGCTCGCTCAGAAGTTTCCTCAGACATAAAAATAACCATGAGCCTCAGCTCCATTTCACATACCCCTTTTTAACACTATGCACCAGTTCTGAACTCGACCCAACCGTTGAACCTCCAAGGTCCATTGCATTATCTCAACCGTCTCAATGGTTCCCTTCTCACAATAACTACCTCGGCCCATTGTGACACACAAGTCATGAAGTTCGCCTTACCCCAAGCGAATGCTACACTCCCAACTGAAGGTCAACTCAGCCCCGACCTATGTCGTTCACTGCTCATAGTTCCATGCATCTCACGGTACTTCCCGTACCCGAGTACTGACCTACACAAGTCTAAGACAACAGATGATAAACAATACCCCTCAATACGGAATCCATCTCTGAATCCGGCATCTCATTCCACTTACTCAATACACCACTAGAATCAAACTCAACTCGAGAGTCTGTTCTGGCACATAATTGGAACCACTCGTCCCAACGAACACTCAACTCGTGACCCATGACCCGCAACCCACTCGTACCTCACTGATCCACTTCCCTTTGGTCACGAAAACCACCACTCAAATCATAATATAATGACTTCCGACAATCATGGAGACCCCAGTCTCGCCCCTGGTTCGACCCCAGGCTTCCACAAACTCAAATATTAGGGCTACCCAATCCTAAAACTCTCCTGCGTCAAGCTCTGATCAGAGAGCACTTCATCACAACATTCTCTTGCTGACCAGTGGGTACTACGGCTCCCCGCAGTATCACGACGACCTCTCACTGAATAGTGAATACTACGGCTCCCCGTAGCATCACCACAACCTCTCACTGAATAGTGAGTACTACGGCTCCCCGCATCATCACCACAACCTCTCACTGAATAGTGAGTACTACGGCTCCCCGTAGCATCACCACAACCTCTCACTGAATAGTGAGTACTACGGCTCCCCGTAGCATCACCACAACCTCTCACTAGATAGTGAGTACTACGGCTCCCTGTAGCATCACCACAACCTCTCTGCACTGACTCATTGAAACTGCAGCTCCCCGCAGTCTTACCACACTTACTCTTACCACTTCACAATCTCATCCTCAGGTTGACATCACACTGCGATCATTAATTCATGCTCTGCGGACCTGCATAGATATGTACACACACACACCCATCCAGGCTAAGCATCACTACTTCGGACGACCACCGTCGTGACAAAACCTCTTTTTCTCGCTGCAATTCACATTCTTAAATAAATCCATTTGATGTCAATTAGCTGAAGGGCCCCCACCGAAACCATAGACACTCGATACACCACTTGTCATCTCAAACTCAAAACTCAAAATAATCCGAGATTTAGGATATTAAACTCGGATACCCCGGAATAGTCCATCTCCCAAATTAAAACACGGAGAAATTGCCAACGACTCAGGACACGAAGATGACAATCCGAAACTTCCTCCTCTATTGCTCAAAACTCATGCAAGAATACTCATAACGACCCTGAAGTTGGTTGCCCAATCAACTTCTTTCCTTCCCATACTGCATATAATAGCCCATACTCTAAACCAGAAACCCTCAACCGCCAAACTAACCTCACAAGCCAACCACCTCGAATTCACCATTTTAACCTTGAAGGATTCCTAACCACCACAAGGTCTCCGACCAACGGCCACTTGCCGTGGAGACACTCATCCTTTCTCAAACACGTACCACATGCACTATCTCACTCTGCACCTCTCCTTGACCAACAATAACCCTGGTCTCACGAATCAGCACCGCAGACCTCTCTATCCAGTTCTCTAACCGCTCTTGAACAAATCTATGATCTCCTCAAAAGTACCCGGTTCTCCCCCACTCAGGGTTCGAACCATCACAAATTGGTTTGCCAACAATCTAAACCACAGACTGTTTTTACCAATAATATCGCACCTACTCTTGGAAGGTGATACGCAATGCTCGATGATCTCCCGATGGAGGTCAAGCAATTCCAAATACCCCGAATCTTCGATGAAATTCTCAGAAATTTCTCATCATGACTACCTCTAGTCATTCAGAATCTCCTACCATCCTACTACCAGACATCTTAACTGTCCAGTCGTAACCCTGACTCTCAGTCTGAAAATAACGAACTAACATATTCCTCATCCTCGACTCTTCAACCAACGTTCCATCACATGGGTTGTAGTAAGAGTGGAGTCCTCATTACCACACTCGATACTCATCATAGACAATAAGAGTCACCGCCCCAATATCCTCTTCTTGATCGTCTGCCGCTGCAGCTAATACACGCCCTACTATGCTCAAATAGGGTGTATCTTTGTCCTTAAACATCTCAGTCCCCGCTGACAACCTGCTCATGCTCTAACATTACCTCTCGGCAGACATACTGCCCAAATACTCTGATGAAAGATCGTAACCAAAGCTACCCCACAGGGCTCGCCCCCAACCTTGGAAACCGAAAATCTGAATTCCTCTCATGTTTACCACAGTAACAGAAATAGCACCGCTCAGGTCACAGAAAGTGACATCTCCACCATCGGCCGGTTGCTCAGCTCAGACCGTATTCTCCCATAACGCACCATCTCTACTCATCCCTGAGTCTTGCGACTCCAACTGGCATCTCACTAACAATCCCTCGGAGCTAACTTGATTTAACTTTTAAGGGATGCTCGTTCATCGTGGCCCTCTGGCCCCATATTCTTTCACATCTGATCTCAGTCTAGATAATTACAACGGAATAACTGGTAGAACCAGTAACACTAACCGCCACGGATCATGGTACTCGAACCATGTGGCCACCTCTCAATCTGCTATGAATCATGGTACCCGAACCATGTTATCTCTTCTCAATCCGCTACGAATCATGGTACTCGAACCATGACATCACCTCTCGAGCTGCTACATATCATGGTACTCGAACCATGAAATCACCTCTCGACCTGCTACAAATCATGGTACTCGAACCATTAAATCACCTCTCGACCTGCTACAAATCATGGTACTCGAACCATGAAATCACCTCTCGATCTGCTACAAATCATGGTACTCGAACCATGAAATCACCTCTCGATCTGCTACAAATCATGGTACTCGAACCATGAAATCACCTCTCGATGTGCTACAAAGCATGGTACTCGAACCATGAAATCACCTCTCGATCTGCTACAAATCATGATACTCGAACCATGAAATCACCTTTCGATCTGCTAAAAATCATGGTACTCGAACCATGAAATCACCTCTCGATCTGCTACAAATCATGCTACTCGAACCATGAAATCACCTCTCGATCTGGTACAAATCATGGTACTCGAACCATGAAATCACCTCTCGATCTGCTACAAATCATGGTACTCGAACCATGAAATCACCTCTCGATCTGTTACTTAAAACCTCTGGAATGTTCCCTGTATCGAGTATGTGTCCTCTGCTTTTAGTAGTACGGGCCCATACTACTTGCCACATCTACCCATACTTTCCACACGGACCATCCCTGAGTTCCTAAGTAGCTGCTCGACTTTCTCACTCACCAACCCTGTCAAGCGTGTTCGCTCCTCTGCGAAATATCCTACTCTGTCAGCGTACTCATCTGACTAGGGTCACCCTTTCCTAGGCTCTTCCTAGGTTCTCACACTTCTCTTCCATCAACTGCTGAAGAACTCTTTATGATGCCAGCCATCTACCTCCTGAATATCGTCATATTCACTTAGTAGCCGACTCTCATCATCAAGAATTCCACAAAGCATGAAGCAAGCAACATTCGGGCATTGAATACTCTCTACCAACATGTAAAACCACTCTAGGTCATTACCTACTTGCTCTCCTCATACTCTAAGGATACCACCGAATCCAAGCAACTTTACCCTACGCGGGCATCTGACTACTCTCTCAGAAGACTCCTCAAATGCTCATCTAGGTATCTCCCCTAGATTACTCCTCTACTCAGATCCCTCTCTAAAAGGATTCCTGCTGGATACTCATACTCAGCACATACTCGAAGGCACATCGCATATAACAGCAACTCCTAGGCTAAGGCATCACAGATCAGGCCACTCTAGTCCTAAAATACGAAATACCTAGCCTATCTCTAGCATGCATAACATATCGCATAATATCTCATAGCACATAATGTAAGGGTATTTTGGGAAATCACCGTTTGGGCGCTGGCTGATCGTACACACTGCTCCGTTCTGATTTTCTCAAAAATCTTTTACTCTTTTAGAAAAAAAAAATTATTTTATGAAAATTTCCTCAAATCCTCAGTTTGAGTTCAGATACGCCCGAAGGTGCATCCGAATCCCTCAAACCAAGGCTCTGATACCAACTTGTAACAACGTAAATTGCCAAAACAAATTTTCATTTTTAAATCATACTTTTAATCATAAAACAATATCAAAACATAATGTATCCAATGACATCGTCACAAAACAATTCCAAGAATCTCAACATAATCTCTATGAGTGTGTACTGATCATGCCGGCGCCTTCCTGCGTTCCTCACTAGTACCTGAAACACGTAACACACAACACGGTAAGCATAAATGCTTAGTGAGTTCCCCAAAATACCACATACAACACATACGCCACTCGAGGCTACAGTACGACCCTCCAGTCGATGTGTCTCAGCGGGACCCTCCAGTCCCGTAGCTCGTTGGACCCTCTGGTCCGGTCATAGCTCGTCGGACCCTTCGGTCCACTCTCTGTCGTTGGACCCTTCGGTCCGGTCTGTGTCGTTGGACCCTTCGGTCCGATCTATATCGTTGGGCCCTCCGGCCCGGTCTGTTCAACACATAGCATACATATAACACAATGCACATAATCTCATATATACACATAGCATACAAGACCCTACGGTCTAAACATAAATACCACTCTAGGTAATGTATAGTGAGAAGACTCACCTCGGGTATCTCGGATAATCTCGCACACGAAAACACTGATCTAGCCCCCGCCTAAACACATAAACAATACTCTCGAATAAATAATGGCTCTCAAAGGCTAGATTACATCCCTTCCTACAATCCCACAGAAGGGTAAAAGACCATTTTACCCCTCCCTGACCCAAAAGTCCAAATGTTGACCAAAACCCTAAATGTCAACGAAAGTCAACAGGGGCAGTACGCGGCACGTACCTGCTCTTGTACGCGGGGCGTACTCCGGCGATCCAGAATCGGGGTCTCAGACCCTTATGCTGCGCGTACTGAGATTTACGCCCAGCGTAAGTCTCAGTTTCAGCCTTTCTTGGATTTTGGTTTTAAACGGTTAAGACATAAACTCAAACTCTAGATCTGACTTCTCTAAGATCACTTAATACATAAAATCGAGACCTTTAAGCCTTTGCATGGCTGTAAAGGTCCCTAATCACTCTAACACCTTTCCTTCTTCCTCATAAAGTCTGGATCTCATGCATGGCTCAATATTCAAGTCCAAGATTGGATTTTTATGAACATACAACTAATATTACCCTGAAATATGGCAGATCTAGGCCAATGGAGACCATTTGCTCATAAAGTCTCCACCTTGGGACCAAAAACCCTAAAAATTGGTCCAAGAAGCACAAATCACAAATGACATGAAAAGCTTTGAGCTTTTTACCTCAGAAAGAAGCTCCAACCTCTGTAGAACTCAGATCTACTCTTGTCCACCAACTTCTAGCTCCTAAAATGGCCTCCTCTTCTCTTTCACCACCTTGAAATGGCACTTTGAAGCTTAGAAGACACACACACAAGCTAGGAACGAAGGGTATCTCTCTATTAGGGTTTCACTCTCTGAAATGGTGGCTGAGGATAAGGCCTTAACATTCCTTTTATAGTGTACAAGCCACAAATTAGGGTTTGTATATGGGCCCGCTGCGCCCAGCGTAACCCTGGGTACGCCCAGCGTACCTAGGCGAGTCCGCGTCCTACTTAAGCGCATGAGTACGCGCAACGTACTCTTCAGTACGCCCAGCGTACTCATTTGCCTTAATATTTCCTTTAAGGGTTAAACTTGACAACTTGGAAAAGAAGAAGGGTTAAATAGATATACCTGAATTTCAGGATGTTACAATTAATACTCATCGTCATATGTAGCTGGTTGATTCTATCACTGAAAACTGCTCGAACAAATACCATAGTAACAAATAATAACCCTACATGAAAAATCTCTGTTGTGCTGAAAAATACAAATGTACCCAAACTACAGTGTTGGAACTCCTGAAGTGGTCTTCAATAAATAAAGTCCACATGCTCAAGATACATGGTTCGTCAACCGAAGATCAAGAGTCTCAAGTCATAATAATCCCATAGAGTGAAGGTTGCGAAGCAATTTTGTTGATCAGACGTAACTGCGGTACCATCCTCGCGAAGAAAAAATATGATGTCCGACTGCGGTATGAAGTAATCCTCTTGGAAAGAATAAAATTATTCCAACATAATCAACAATAAGTAATCCAATGTGACTATCATAGGTTGGGTTGTGGCAAAAATTGGTATTAAAAAAATAATCGGTTTTAATAAAAATAAAGAAATAAATTGGTTTTAATAAAAAAAAAATAAAAGGCTAAGGTATTTGTTGGGTTTTAGCAAACAAATTGGCTAATAAAAAAAATTAGCTAAAAAAAATTGGTGTAAAAAAATTGGTGTTAAAAAAAATTGGTGTTAATTAAAAAAATAAGGCTGAGAGGTGCTAATTTTCGAGGGGGGAGCTGAAATGAGAGGGGGGAGTAAGGAGGAGGAAGGCTGAGGAGGAAGGAGGTAACACAAGGAGGGAGGAGGAAGGGTTGCGGGTTGAGAGGGGTAAGGAAGGATGAGAAGGTAGTCTGCGGGTTGAGAGGGGTAAGGAAGAGAGGTACCGAGGAGGGGAGGAGGTAGTATGGTTGCGGGTTGAGAGGGTTGATGGCTACCAAGGAGTTGTACTGAGGAGGGGGGTCTTCGGGTGAGAAGGTCTCCGGGTATGAGAGGGTCTCCGGGTATGAGAGGTTTGTGGGTTATGAGAGGCTCTCCGGGTATGAGAGGGTCTCCGGGTATGAGAGGTCTGCGGGTTATGAGAGGCTCTCCGGGTATGAGAGGATTTCAGCTCCCCGAGTTTTGGTCCTCGGTTCTGGGCACTGAGGATGAGAGGGATGACGACGAAAAAGGTATTTTTTCATGATTTTCTTAACCCGAAGTGGCCAAATCTTCATGTTTAACAAGGGAATCTTTTCTAAAGCATGTGGGGTCAAGGTGGGGTGTTGGGAAGGTAAAAAGTAGCCAAAAGCTGAGGAGACAAGGCATGGGTCAAAGGGAAAAGGTTGAGTGTGCAGGGAATTTATGGGGACAAAAGGTGATTGGATGGGTTAAGTCATATGGTTTTGTTTTCGAAGGGAAAATAAAAGGCAGAGTACTCTTTCTAAAAAGAGTAAAGAGGAAAAATGTCTTTTTCCAAACAATTTAACTACGTCCATGATATCCAAAGAAAGATCTACCAGCAACATTTAAGAACAAAAGAGCTTGGACATCATACCTCTTGAGATGAACAAGAAAATTGCTGATAACATCTTCAAAGAGATATTCTCCACTTTCTTCAATAAAAAGCCCAAGATTTTGTGTCAATTTCCATAGCATAAATAAAATGCCTTGAGCAAATTCTTCAAATATTTTTAAACAACAAAAATCATCTTCATCCTTTTTCTTCTTCTTCAACAGCAACATAAAATAAAAAACTTTGCAAACCCGGATTTTCAGCAATAAAAAAATGAACGAACAACAACAACTTTTTTATTCTTGAAAGATTGAATCAACACTCAAAAATAGAAAAACTCATCATAAGAACATCCGGTTTTGAACCTAAAAATTCTTACAAAAGTCGAAAAAAATCATCAAGATAAGAACCGATCGGGAGTCGTTCCCTTGAAATAGTCGCTTGAACCTTCAAGGTACGGATCTGATACCAATTGTTGTAGCCCATTTTGACGATCGGTATATGCAGAATAAGAACATCTTGAGATTTAACGATCATAAAAATATGAAGAACGTAAAAGAGATGAGTAATTCCATGATTTACTACAAAAAGAGAAATAAAATATGACATGAAGAACATGGGTTGGGAGAGATAAGTCTCCCTTGGTGGGAGACATCCCACCACACTCTCTCTCAGTAGGAACTACATTTTGGTGCATTGTTACTTACTAATACATTACCATCTCTCTCTATTTATAGGGAGAGAGAAACCAAACAATACAATAAAGGGAATAAAATAACCTAACTATCACTCATAATTTGTAGAGCATTTTCATGCTCCAATATTCTCTCACTAAATGCTCGCAAATGATGAGGGATACAAATAAGTGATAAAGGCTAAAATACACAGTAACCGACTAGCAAGTGTGGTAATAAAAATGAAATATAATGAGAACCAAATGCTGAAATGTTTGTGAAACTCTAAAGTGTCGGTGATCTCTATTGTTGGCATGAATCTCTAATCGGTAAAGGTCTTCGGCTTCAAGTTCATCACTCTTGAGGAAGAAAGATAAGATCCAAATCTTCGAACTAGTCATCACCCAAATGATCAAGTAGAAGATCCAATCAGAAAAACACTTCGGATTCAAGAAGTCTGACAAACATCTCTAGTTCTCGAATCATAATACACCCAAATTCTTCAAAAGAATAACCTACTAAAAATGTGAAGCATCCAAAAGTGAAGTCCGGATAATAAATAATGTGAGTCCGAGGACATTATCTAGCAATGCCAAAAATTTGATCGGAAGATAAAAAATAAGTGCCACTTCACATCGCCAAAATAGTATTTGTCTTCAAAATATCGCAAATCCAAACTCGAGAACTCATAAGATCTGATCCGGATGCAAACAAAAATGAAACATCCAGTGGTACAGTGTGAATAATAAATAATTTTGATCTGGGAAACATCTAGTGAAGCCAAAAATTTGATCTAGATGACCAAAAATCAGTGCCACATCGCATCACTAAATAAATCATCGTCTTCAGAAATCTTCAAAAGTACAAACTCAAACAATGATAAAAACATATCCGGATGATAACATAATATTCTCTCTCTATTTTTGATAACCGATAACCGAATATAAAAAAATAAATAAATCATCTGGATCGAGAGTGTCAGATACCAAGATCTTTGTATGCTCTCCCTAGATGTATGAAGGGTCTCGATAAAACACAAGAATGAGAGTAAAATAAATACTCACTGGTCATATGTAGCTGGTTGATTTTGTCACGTAAAACTGCTCGAACAAATACCAAAGTAACAAATAATAACTCTGCATGAAAAATCTCTTCTGTGCTGAAAAATACAAATGTACCCAAACTACAGTTTCAGAGCTCCTGAAGTGGTCTTCAATAAATAAAGTCCACATGCTCAAGATGCATGGTCCGTCAACCGAAGATCAAGAGCGACAAGTCATAAAAATCCCGTAGAGCGAAGGTTGCAAAACAATTTTGTTCATCAAATGCAACTGCGGTACAATCCTCATGAAGAAAATGATGTCCGACTGCGGTATGGAGTAATCCTCATGGAAAGTATAAAATTTCTTCCAATATAATCAGCAATAAGTAATCCAATGTGACTATCATACGTTGGGTTGTGGCAAAAATTGGTATTTAAAAAAATTATTGGTTTTAATAAAAGTAAAGAAATAAATTGGTTTTAATAAAAAAAAATAAAAGGCTAAGGTACTTGTTGGGTTTTAGCAAAAAAAATGGCTAATAAACAAAATTAGCTAAAAAAAATTTGTGTTAAAAAATTGATGTTAATTAAAAAAATAAGGATGAGAGGGGTTAATTTTCGAAGGGGGGGAGCTGAAATGAGAGGGGAGGAGTAAGGAGGAGAAAGGCTGAGGAGGAAGGAGGTAACGTGAGGAGGGAGGAGGAAGGTTTGCGGGTTGAGAGGGTAAGGAAGGATGAGAAGGTAGTATGCGGGTTGAGAGGGGTAAGGAAGATAGGTACCGAGGAGGAGAGGAGGTAGTATGGGTGTCGGTTGAGAGGGCTGATGGCTAGCGAGGAGTTGTACTGAGAAGGGGGGGTCTTCGTGTGAGAAGGTCTCCGGGTATGAGAGGGTCTCCGGGTATGAGAGGTTTGCGGGCTGTGAGAGGCTCTCCGGGTATGAGATGGTCTCTGGGTATGAGAGGTATGCGGGTTGTGAGAGGCTCTCAGGGTATGAGAGGTTTTTAGCTCCTCGGGTAGGCTTTTCTTTGTCAGATTTTGGTCCTCAGTTCTGGGCATCGAGGATGAGAGGGCTGACGACGAAAAAGGCTATTTTTCATGATTTTCTTAATCCGAAATGGCCAAATCTTCATGTTTAACAAGATAATCTTTTCTAAAGCATGTGGGGTCAATGTAGGTTGTTGGGAAGGTAAAAAGTAGACAAAAGGTGAGGGGACATGGCATTAGTCAAATGGAAAAGGTTGAGTGTGCAGGGAATTTATGGGGACAAAAGGTGATTGGATGGGTCAAGTCACATGGTTTTGTTTTAGGATGGAAAATAAAAGGTGGAGTACTCTTTCTAAAAAGAGTAAAGAGGACAAATGTCTTTTTCCAAACAATTTAACTACATCCATGATATCCAAAGAAAGATCTACCAACAACATTTAAGAACAAAAGAGCTTGAACATCATACCTTTTGAGATGAACAAGAAAATTACTGATAACATCTTCAAAGAAATATTCTCCACTTTTTTCAATAAAAAGCCCAAGATTTTTTGTCTATTTCCAGAGCATAAATAAAATGCCTGGTGCAAATTCTTCAAATATTTTTAGACAACAAAAATCATCTTCATCATTTTTCTTCTTCTTCTTCTTCAATAGCAACATAAAAAAAACTTTTCACAACCGGATTTTCAGCAGAAAAAATGAACGAACAACAGCAACTTTTTTATTCTTGAAAGCTTGAATCAACACAAAAAAATAGAAAAACTCATCATAAGAACATCCGGGTTTGAACCAGAAAATTCTTGCACAAATCGAAAAAATCATCAAGAGAAGAATCGATCGGGAGTCGTTCCCGTGAAATAGTCGCTTGAACCTTCAAGGTACGTCTCTAATACCAATTGTTGTAGCCCATTTTGACGATCGGTATGTGCAGAATAAGAGCATCTTTAGATTTAACGATCATAAAAATATGAAGAATATAAAAGAGATGAGTTATTCCATGATTTACTAGAAAGAGAGAAATAAAATATTACATGAAGAACATGGGTTGGGAGAGATAACTCTCCCTTGGTGGGAGAGATCCCACCACAATCTCTCTCTCACTAGGAACTACATTTTGGTGGACTCTTACTTACTAATACATGACCATCCCTCTCTATTTATAGGGAGAGAGAAACCAAACAATACAATAAAGGGAATAAAATAACCTAACTATCACTCATAATTTGTAGAGCATTTCCATGCTCCAACATCTTTAAATGTCAACTGTGATTTTGAAGTCGATATTGGTTGATGTTGAGTTCGAACCGATGTCTTGATATTGAGTCGAATTGATATAATGTCGATTGGCCTGCTGGGTTTTGTAGTTGCAATTGAGATTTCGACTATGTATTGGAGTTGGAGATTATTGGGATCGAAAGTTTAACAAATGGTTGGTTTAATGGTCGAAAGTTCAATGTTCTTGATGTCAAAAGTGGTTATGCTCGAGTCGAAATTGGTTACGAAAGTTAACTTTCGAGTCGAACGTTTAAACTGAATTAACAGAGTCGAAAGTGGTTTCGACTATCGAATATGGTGTTTCGTTCATTCATTCCTAAATTGCAACTGGAACTATATTTGGGGAAGATGCATAAATAATTCATAATTGGTCCCTAAAGTTTCAGTCATATGACTCTTTTTACCCATAAATCAAAATCTTGTCAAATATTGAAGATTTTTGTTTGGGGATTTTCAAAAAGTGGTCATTTGTGCAAATAGTTTTCAACAATATGAACTATTTTGTTCATTTTTGGTCCAAGGTAATCCATGAAGATCACTTTTCAACTAGAAGTGAAAAATGTTGTCGATTTTCTGGATATATGCAAAATGTTTATGCTACATGTCAAGCTGGAGTTTTGCATGGATAATTCCAAATTGAGCACTTTCTCATTCACATTTGGGTTTTATAATCACATTTTGATTATAAAAAGGGGGAGTGATTTGAATATGAGAATTCGAAAGTTTTGAGTTTTTCTCATATTAGGCGAATTTAAAGACCGATGTGACCTTGAGAAAGAGAATTTTATGAAGTGATTCGAATTAGAAACTTTAAAGTGATTTGGGTTTTTCCCGGTTTCATGAAGGGTTTGGACATAATGAAGATTTTTGTGGTGTGTTTTCATTCTCAAAGTTGGGTAATTGATTTGTGCAGTTTTGGATTCTCCAAATTATCTTTTGATGATCGGATTGTAATGTCTCACGCTCTAGAACACGGATTGGAAAATCATTGAAGACTTGAAGATTTGATGCTCATTTCTACATTTCTCACGCTTGAGGTTTTGTTCATGAAGTTGCTCTTTTTGGAGATTGAAGCCCAGTCATCCATTCGTAACTTTGAGGTGGTGAATGTTAGGGTGCAAAGTTATATATGGATTGACTTTGTGATGACTTGACTTGAGAAGACCCACTTGCTTGTGGGTATGGAGCCTTGTGGCATGAGAGAGAGAGAGAGAGATAGAGAGAGTTTTGTTAGCACCTCTATAAATAGTGGGTTTCATACCACTAGTAGAGTGTGCTTGAGAGATGTAGTTCATTGTGATTAGTGATTGGGATATTTATGTAGAACTAGATCTAGATCGCCTTTTGTAACTCAATACTATGATCGAATACATCTTTTAGCACCTAAATCACCATGTTCATTGTGTTCTTACAATTCCGCATGCCAAATCAAAGTGTTCTTGTCACTACAAAATCATAAAATTTGACCGATTCAATGAGCACAACTATTCTTGTTGGGCTTACAAAGTTAAGCTCGTGATTCTCCTTGACCCCACACTACCCCCTCATCCATATTGATCATGTTCGTGTAGCAAAAAGGAACTAGATCGGATACCAATTTTGACCTAGGGAAAGCAATAGTGCCTCTACAAAAAGGCGGAGGACCTCTTTTGGGCCACGTTAAGAACTCAACATATGATTGTCTCCTTGATAGATCACAAATTCTAGATATGCCTGATAAGCATTGGAGCTCAAATATAAGGTATGCGAGGAAGGCACTAATAAGTACCTTATAGCAAAATGTTTCGACTTCCAAATGGGTGGGTTAATAAACCTATCTTAGATAAAGTTCATGGACTCTAGGTCCACATCAAAATAGGATGGTGGAAACATATAAAGACTACTATTTAGATGATATGTTGAAGCACCTAAATAACATGAATTTAAGAGGTCAAACTTCAGCAGCCACTAAAAACTAAACCAACAAATCAAAAAGGTCCAGACCATGAAACTTCTACAAAGATCATGCATTATCATGGGAAAGAAAATGAAAACAATTTTGGACCTAGCATAAATACCATTGAAGAGATTACCACCCTTGTAGCCAGTGTGAGCTTAGGAAAAGACATAATATTTACACATACACAAGTGAAAAATGTTTGATTTAATGTTTAGAAAACAAATAACTAAATTATTTTGATGTTTATATGTGAAACAATAGGATCATACTTAAGAGCATAAAGAAGTCCGATAAACAATAATATGTATAGTCTGTAAAATGGTTATTATTTACATGTTATTAATAAATAATATCTAGTAGTTGTTCTTTCTCTGTATGGATAAAATATTAAGGATTACCTATCTTGGTAATTCGTCATCAATCCAATGTACAATTCTAAACACTAGGGGTGTAAGTGAGTCAAGCTACTCGTGAGCAACTCGGGATGAACTCGTTAAAAGCTCGACTCGAGATCAAATTAAACTAGCCCGAGCCGAGCTTGAGCATAAATATGAGGCTCGTTTATTAAACGAGCTCGAGCCGAGCTTCAATCAGTGAGCCCGTGAGCCTAAACGAGCCTAGAGCCTATATATAATATAAATTATAATTATTTTTATATATTAAAATAAAAAAAATTAAGGAATTAGGGACATACGGTATTAGTAAACGAACTTCTTAACGAGCTTAAACCTAGCCTACGTTTATTTAGGCTCATCATACAAAAAAACTAGCCAATCTCGAGCCCAAGTCGAGCCTGTATAATTCTTCACGAGCTCAAGCCAAGCTCGGTGCAATAAAGCTCACATCGAGCAGAGCTCTAGCTCGAGCCCATCATAACTTAAACGAGCCCGAGTCGAGCCTGGTCAAGCTCGGGCTCGGCTCGGCTCGTTTACATCCCTACTAAACACTATATGAGTTGAATTATTGTTGGTTTGTGTTGTTATGAATGGATACATGACTTGTAAAATTTGAATATATTAAAGCTTATGTTGCTGTACTATTATGTGTATGCTTTTACACCGATACCAACACTTCGAATTTGAACACATGAATCTATAAAGCACTAGAATAGTTATTATTTTTTGTTAACACCCAAGATTTTCCTTTTTATGTCATTTGATTCAACCAAAAATCATTATATATATCCTTCTTCTACTCTTTTTTATCTCCAAAAAGAGCATGTTGTGAAATTGGTCGTTAATGCTATATATTGTGATGACTCGTGTAAAATCAAGCTAGGTATAGTTGGCTAAGTCCCCACCAAAAGGATCCTTTGATATTGGTCGTTGATGTTTTTCCATTTTAACGTCATTTTGTCAACACATAAGGTTATCAATTTTAGTTACACGCCATTCTTTATTCTCTATTATGGGATGACGTATTCATATTCATATGTAGGAGATCATCTAGTGCGGGCCTTTATAATTCTTATTATGTCAAATTTCATCAATGTATGTACTCTCCCTACATTTGGGTATATGCCCATCCTTTCCTATTAGATAGTGTTGTTTGTGTACTAATGTATGATAATGTGTCATAATGTATTCATGAAAAGTTCGTATATTTAAAGCAATATTCGTAAGTAAAAACAACTAACACGGATATAAATGCAAATTAATTTCCAATGTATTTTACCAAACTCTTACAAAAATGACATTAAGTTATCACATAATTTGGAATTTCTTGCTGATGACATACCACACCTAGTAGCTTGTATTGACAAGCTAGACTAGGTTGATGTGCTAGGAAAAACCAATAAGTTTGCCAAAACAAGTCAACTTGATTAGTTGAATCAAGTAAATATTCTAATATACTAATTTATATTAGTAATGCGATGTGGTTAAGTTGAGAGTATGGTTGCATCGGTCTTGTTAAATTGCGAGACACAACTCCTTGGCCAACTAGACCCAAGTTACACGGTCCAGACGGACCCAATTTACATGGCCTAGTCAGTCCCAATAACACGACCCGTTACATGGCCCTGATGAACCTAATTGTATAACCCATCCAGGCTGTTAAATGCGACTCGAGCATTTGGAGCATTCTCATTGTAACGTCCCAAAAAATCAAGACTAAAAAATTCGATTTTTAAACTAATAAAACCATCATCCAAACAACGTCATAGAAATCATGGTGAATCAAAGTGTATCAATATCATCCAAGTACATAAGAGAAATATAAAAATGCAGAACGATGTGGTGTGTGCACTGCAATCATCTCGGGCTCTTCCCCTTCGAACCAGAAGTACCTAAAATATAAACTAAAAATCGTAAGCACAAAGCTTAGTGAGTTCCCCAAAATAACACATTCCAAACATATCAAAAATATAATAGGCCCCACCCGTCATCGGGCCTCGCCCGACATAGAGCCCCGCTCAGTAAACAGATCTGTCAGTCATCAGACCCCACTTGGTATACATATAAACAAATAAACATACAATCATATAAACACATGCAATAATCACAAAGATAAATAGTATACATGTTAGTCATTGAGCCCCGCCCGGTAAACATATAAACACATAACACATGCAAGAGTCACGCAGACAACTAGCATCCTAACATATCAAACCATGGGCCAACATTGGTGCCTACGACCTACTAAACAAAATGAGGAAACTCACCTCAACGTGCAGAATCACTCGGATAAAATATCAGTCTACTGGTCCGGCAAATCCTTGCGCCAACATCATCAAATAAGTATCCAATTAATAATTGTATCTCGACCCATAATCAAGAATCTAAGTCACTTGTCCAATATCAAGGGTAAAATACCATTTTTCCCTTTTTCCTACTTGTCCCAAAACCAAGGCCCAACCCATTGCTCAAAAGGCCCAAATTCCTAAATGACATCCCAAGGCAAAATAAGTCCCAACTTCCAAATTGGGCCCAAAATCATCATGGACCCAATACCAAGAAAACCCATAGCCTAACCATGGCCCAAAGTTAGATGTCTAAGGGCCTAACAAGACCCAAACCCTAAAAGCCCAAGATATGGCCCGAACCCGAGAAAGTCAACCCAAAAGTCAATCTCCTAAGTACGCGAGGCGTACTCAGCTCGTAAACTAAGCGTACTCTTTCTGGGGCCAGTACGCACAACGTACCAGTTGGGTATGCCCATCGTACTCCCCAGATTACCAACCCAACCCATTAAGCACTTTAATGGTTAAGCCAACATGCTAAACTCTCAGATCTAGTTCTAAATGACGACTTAATACGTAAAGTTGGCAACTTTACACCTATGCATGGCTTAATGGGGGCCCATTACTAAAAAAGAAGCTTAATAAGAACCTTAACAATTGCATGGACCAATATCTTAAATAAAGATTGCATTTTTATGGACAAGGGACCACAATGGAGCTAAGATCTAACATCCATGGCTTCTGGAGTAGATCAAAAGCTCAACTTTAACTCAAAAGACCCAAAAATGCATAAATAACACCATAAAATGGATCTAGCACAAAGGACCATCAAGATGAGAGATTTTTTCCTTAAAAGGCTAGCTAAGGTGAAGATAGCTCTAGAACCACAAGATCAAGCTACTTCGAAGCAACCTCCAAGTGTTCCTCTTCTTTTTCTTCACCACAAAACACCAACAAACTCACTTTCAAGCTCAAATCTCAGCAAGATACACTTAGGGTTTCGATATTAGGGCATCGGGTGATGGGGATGGTTAATAGAGTATCCAAGAGTGAGATAACTTATTTAAATAGGCTGCAAACCCTAAAAATTAGGGTTTGCCCCTGCACCACGTATGCCATGTGTACTCCACGTACTCCCCGCGTACGTGGATGAAACCCACGATCTGGAATGAGCTAGTACGCTAAGCGTACTAAGAGTACGCCCCGCGTACTAGCTAGGGACTAGAATGTAATGATTTTTGAAATAAGGGGCTTAAGGAAACATACCAAATTTTCGAGTGTTGCAATTCTCCTCCACTTGAATCAGACTTCGTCCTCGAAGTCTGCTGCCCCAAACAACTTTGAGTAATGCTCCCTCATCTCGTCCTCTGGTTCCCACGTCCATTCTAAACCCTTGCGATGCTGCCACTGAACTTTTACCAGCTTAACAACCTTGTTCCTCAAGGTTTTTAATTCCGGTCAAGAATCGTCACCGGTCTCTCGACATAATTCAGGCAATCATCCAGCTGAATGTCCTCCAATGGAACCACCACGAAATCATCCACTAAACATTTCCAAGTCTAAGAGACATGGAACGTGCTATGGATCTGACTAAGATCCTCGGGAAGATCCAAGCGATAAGCAACCCGGCCCACCTGGGCCAAAACCCTGAGAAGACCGATGAACATGGGGACCAATTTGTCCCTCTTCCTAAATCCGATGACACCTTTCCAAGGTGACACCTTCAGGAGAACCATATCCCCAACCTGGAACTCTATATCTGATAATCTCTTGTTGGCATAGCTCTTCTGCCAATCCTGAGTTGTCTGAAGTCTACCCCAAACCTGGTGAATCAACTCAGTAGTCATGAGTACCACTTTGGTACTCCCCATGAATCGCTGACCGACCTCACCCCAACATATTGGGGTCCTACATTTCCTCCAATAGAGCATCTCAAAAGGAGGTCGACAATGTTGGCATGATAACTGTTGTTATACGAAAAATCCGCCAAAGGGAGATACGTATCCTAACTCCCACCGAAATCCAAAACACACGCCCGAAACATATCCTCTAATGTCTGAATTTTCCACTCACTATGGCCATCAGTTTGCGTGTGGAAGGACATATTGAAATGCAAACAAGTATCCAACTCGTCGTGGAACCTCTTCCAAAATCTGGAAGTAAACTGGACGCCCCTGTCTGAAACCACAGAATATGGAACCCCATCCCACGCCACGACCTTCCTATTGTATATCTCATCTAACTTTTCTGCAGAGATACTCTCCTGAATCGGAATAAAATATGCACTCTTGGTCAATCAATCCACGATGACCCAGATCGAATACACTCCGCGCGCAGTCCGAGGCAACTTTGTAATGAAATCCGTGGTAATCTCCTCCCATTTCCAAACGAGAATATCTAATGGCTGCATCTTGCCTTGAGGCCGTTGATGCTCGGCCTTGACTTTCCTGCAAGTCAAGAACCTCTCCACATATCAAGCTACATCCCGCTTCATGCAGGGCCACCAATAATCAGGACTAACATCTCTATACATCTTCGTCGTCCCGCGATGAATAGAGAACCTCGATTTGTGCGCCTCCTCCATCAGAACCTGAAGCACACCACCCCAAAGGAAGCCACCTGACCCACTATGCGCTCACTCTTCCGGTGCTCTTCCTTCATAGCCTCTACTTGAGCCTCTCGAATATGCTCCAAAAGCGAAGTAATCACGGTCATCCTCAAAAAAATATCTATGATCGGAGCCGTGACCGCCTTGCGGCTAAGAGCATTGGCCACCACATTGGCCATCCCCGGATGGTAAATCATCTCACAATCATAATCCTTCACCACATCCAACCACCGACACTGCCTCATGTTCAGATTCGGATGATGCATAAGATACCTCAGGCTCTTGTGATCCGTGTAATTAGTACAACGGAATCTATAGAAGTAATGTCGCCAAATCTTGAGGGGGAAAACTACAGCCCTTAGCCCTGAATCATGCTTCGGATAATTCGCCTCATGAGGCTTCAGCTGGCTCGAAGTGTAAGCAATAACGCGACCCCGCTGCATCCGAACTACACCCAAACCCGAGATCAAAGCATCACAATGAACCATAAAATCCTCAACACCCTCAGGCAGGGTCTAAATCGGCGCCTCACACAATCTCTGTCTCAGTGTCTCAAAAGCTGCCTGCTGATCAGGTCCCCAGCAAAAAGTAACCATCTTCTTCATCAACCGAGTCAGAAGGGCCGTTATCTTGCAGAAATCCTGAATGAATATTCGATAATAACTTGCTTGACCAATGAAGCTTTTAATCTCAGATGGAGACCTCGAAACCTCCCACCTCATCCTGGCCTCAACCTTGGCCGGATCGACCATAATATCGTTCTGTTTGTCAAGGTGCCCCAGAAACAGCAGCTTGCGCAACCAGAACTCACACTTGGAGAACTTTGCATAAAGTCTCTCCCTCCTCAAAGTCTCCAATACTTCCCTCAGGTGTTCCTTATACAGCTTCTTGGTCTTGGAATAGACTAGGATATCATCAATGAATACAATCACATACCGATCCAGCATCGGCCTACATACGCAGTTCATCAGGTCCATGAACGTGGCTGGAGCATTGGTGAGCCCGAAGGGCATCACCACAAACTCAAAATGACCATAACAATTCCGGAAATACATCTTCTGCACATCCTCCTCTCTGACCCTCATCTGATGATAACCCGAACGCAAATCAATCTTGGAAAACCAAGATGCACCCTGAATTTGGTCAAGCAAATCGTCAATCCTCGGGAGTGGATAACGGTTCTTCACCGGTAGCTTATTCAATTCTTGGTAATCAATACACATCCGATGAGACCCATCCTTCTTATTCACAAAAATGATCGGTGCTCCCCATGGCGAACTGCTCGGTCGAATGAACCCCTTGTCTAACAACTACTGCTGTTGTGTAGAAAACTCTTGCATCTCTGGAGGAGCTAACCAATATGATTCTTTGTCTATCACAGCCGCGCCAGGAACCAGGTCAATCCTAAACTCCACCTAACTCTCCGGAGGCACTCCAGGAAAATCCTCTGGAAACACGTTTGGGTACTCGCGTACAATCAACACATCATCCACAATCGCCTTACCCTTATCTCGGGTATCCATAACATATGTGACATATCCGGAACAACCCTGATGAAGCTAGTGTCTGGCCCTAGCTGCTGAACATAGAATCGGCCTACATTGAGCTCTCTCTCCCTGGTCCACCAACTCCCCCCCACTTCTGGTCCGAATCTGTACTAACTGATGCTCATAATCAGTCACTTCCCCATTGGGGCTCATCCAGTCCATCCCTACAATAACCTTATTCTCGCGCAAAGGAATGGAAACTAAATCAATTGGATACTGCTCGCTGAACATCTCAAAACACATCCCCGATGAACCCTTGATACCCGGACATATCGATCATCTGTAATCTCAACATCTAAGGGGCAATCTAACTCCCCTGGAGCTCCAACAAATCTCTTGCTAAGCGCAAAGGATACAAAAGATCGAGTAGCCCCTGAATCAAACAATACCAATGCGGAGATACCATTCACAAGGAACGATCCTAAATAAAAACAAACAAATATTGGGATAGAAATCAACATCAGTAAAGAGGTAAAGAGAAGATACATACCCATCACCACATCAGCTACTGTGCGAGCCTCATCGGTCGTCGGCTGAAAATCCCTGCTCTTCACCACAGGCGCATCCGCCTTGCCTTGGCGGCCATCAGTGATCCGTAAAGTCTCTAGATAGGGTGCGACCACTAGTCCTGCTTCTGCTAAACTCGGATACTGGGTCTTCTTGTGGACCTCCGATTGCAATGGAAGCAAATCAGATCGGATACTGGGGTGGTGGTGGTAGTAGTAGCAGTGAAATCCCTGCTAATATTACTCGTCCGACTGCACTTGAAGCAGCCAGAACCACACACCATGAACGCCCCATCATGCGTCTTGTCGCACTTGCCATAACGACTCCGGCCCTCCTGGCCTCTCAGTCTCAAATCAAATACCTTGGGCCTCTTTGTAACGTTCGTGTTTCTAGGCTATGCATTAGTGTAATGATGTAATAGGTAGGGTCAGCAATTGTAACCTATTTTGAAGTAATAAAAAGGAATTACTTGAATATTATGTGAATTATGTGATTTTATGTACATTATACTCATTTATAAGATATAATAAATTAAGAATGAAAATAAGCGTCAAAAATAAAATAATAGATAAACCCAATATCTATGAAGAAAGTTGTAGTGGCCGTGACAAGGATTCCGGAGAGATAAAGAACGCCGAATTCCGAGTTATAACGAACAAAGTTATGACCTGTCGAAGTTTTACGGCTAAATCGACACGACAACGCGTAACGTAAAAAGTGAATTTTTGATAAATTACTTTTTAGCCTTAGCGATCTAAACAAAAGTCATAGTATACCTTAAACCGAGAACGTGCATAAAAAGAACGTGCAAATCTGACTTCGTATGAGGAAGTTATGATTTTTCTAAGATTTATCATAGCAGTGCACAACCCAGAATTCGAATTTTCGATCGATCGATTTTTAGCCGACATAACCTAAATGAGAATTGAAGATCTCATTAATAGGATTTCAACGATAAAATGACAGTCGAAAACGGAGTTCGTATGTAGAAGTTATTAATTTTACACGGTCGTTAAACAGTGTAATCTTATCATAACGCCAAATTTAAAATTGGTTAAGAATTAGCCAATGGAGTCAAAAGAAGAGTTGTAGATCTTGTCAATACCTATGCATGTATATAAAGAACGTCAAAAACGGAGCTCGTATGCAAAAGTTACGAAATTTAGAAGTCGGAAGGGTGCTGGTGCGAAAGGGGTGACGTGGCACATTATAGGCCACTGCTTATCCTCCACGTTTTGCCACCAGCATGGTGACACTTGGCACCTACTTGACGAGTTGGAGGCCCATAACTCGTCGAGTTGAGCCAATTTCCTGCCTATAAATACCATGTTAGGGTCTCCATAATTCTCACACCAAAAACCCAATCTTTCTCTCTCTAACTTCTCTCTAATCCCTCCCAAGCCCTAGTAACTTCTAAGTGCTAGAGGAAAGCCCCGGAGTGCCCGAAGGCTCCGAGGAAAAGAGCTTTTCGGCTTGGAAAGTTTTGCTCCCGCAGAGCCTGGTTTTTAGCAAACCTCCGGGTAAGTGAGTTATGCTTACCCTACTTTATGTATACCTTAAGTTTAAATTTATTATCGTTATTATGAACTTAATATATATATATATATATATATATATATATATATATATATATATATATATATATATTACAAAATATAATATATAAAGTGTTATTATAATATCTTTTAACTACTCGCGGTACGGGTAATCTGGTTTGAAGGGCCGCATATGGTTGTTGGATTTCAGAAGTGCTATAATGCAAAAATGGTCCTGCCCTCCGGTGTTTCATGCCTGTCCCCTGTCTGTACATAGTGGTTGAAAAGTATTGTTTAACACTTATAAAATGATAACGCTCGTAATTAGTCGTGATAAATATTAGACTAAAATCTAGTGGTAATAATACTAGGTTTCGTCGAAAGAAATTGTATTGTTAAGAAGCAAAGCGTTGTCCAAGTTGGAATCACCACTTTAACAAGTGAGTTCATAATTACTTTCATCTTACACATAGATATGAAGTATTTAATATAACTGACATGCTATGTATGCATATGATCTGTGTTCTTGATATCTATGTTGGATGAACGATTTATACATATTTTAAATGATTTAAATTGTATATGTATTTAATATCTACAAATATGTTTAGTAGAACAGGCGTAAATGAAATAGTTGATGTGTGATGAAATAACATGATGAGAGGCCTCGATGATTATGATGATTTAGTCATATAGCGGAGTATAGATGACGACCACAAACTATTCTAGACAGTCTAGTGGAACGCTAGCAGGCTCGCAACCTGTGTTCACCGGTGTACTCCATCCACCTCATGGTTGCCTTACGAAAATTTATTGCTGAGGAACCGCCTTAGCAGTAGTGTCCATACCGATGAAAATACTTAGGCTAGGTCCCTTGAATTAGATGCTTTAGGGACAGAAAGTGAGGATAATGGGAATGGGTAATCGGGTTGATTGATGTGATGAAACTAATACACATAATTATTGTGGGTTGAAGACCCTATGTGCTCACCAGGAAACCAAGCCTGACCTACTCATTTTCTTGTATACAGGTAGTGGAAAGAGAGCACATGAGTGATGATCTGATGAGAGATCAATGGATTATAGGCCACTAGAATAAACATATGTTGTAAGGCCTATGTTGTTTCGGTTTATGCTTTTGATCTGTATTGACAATGACATCTCGAGGTTTTAATATAATGAAATACATTTTCTTCGAAAATTCGTTGATAAAATCTTTATCATATTTTTGGGAACAAATTCCGCAACACTTTCTTGAAAAGTTACTCTGATTTTTATAGAAAGCATAAACAAAATCGGTCTTTTATGGCCATGAAAATGTGGATGTCACAGTTGGTATTAGAGCATTAGTTTTAGAGAACTAGGAATTTGTAGGATTTCTAAACTTAAACTTAGAATGCTAAGCGATGATTGTGAGATGAGTGTCTATTATATTTTAGACAGGGGCACTAGCTTATTTTAGGAAATATGCCTAAATTTCTTTTATGTGCTAAGTGATTTATGTTATAGCTATAAAGATGCCTTATATGCTATTATTGAATCGGATCTATGGTCTGTTGCCGACCGCATATGGAAACTTTATGTGTTCGAGATTCTAAACATATAATTACGGTATTAGAACTAGCATGTAACTTATCGGAGTGACAAGGAAGATTTAAACGTCTATCGTAAATAAAGATCTAAATTCTCCTACCTTGGTGTATAGATCGACATGGCGAGAACCCGAAGTGGATTCGGAAACGCAAATGGAAATAGGAATCGGCAGCCTCAACCCCAAGTGATTGAGTGTGCATCGGAAGTAGCAGCTGCACCTGAACCGCTCTCGATGGCAGGAGTACAAGCTATGATTCGAGCTATGATGGCCGAACAGAGGGAATTGACGAGGCAAATTGTCACATCCAAAAATTTCATAAAAATTTTAAACTTTTTCAAACATTCCAGAACCATTCATCTTTTACAAATTGTTTTCAAAATAATCCAATATCAGAATTTTCCCAAAAATCACAACATGAAAAACGAGGAGGTGCACGATCAAGCCTCCACCTTCCTGCGATCATCTGATGTACCTGAAACAAAATACACAAATGTAAGTTAGAAGCTTAGTGAGTTCCCCCGAAAGTACCAACGCATACAAAATAACACATATACAATAACAACATATTATGGGTCCAATCAACCATCGGGTTGGAATGCCAACATACTATGGGTCCAATCAACCATCAGGTTAGAATACCCCAGGCCCCTCAACCATTAGGTAGGAATGCCAACATAATGTGGGTCCAATCAACCATCGGGTTGGAACACCCCAGGCCCCTCAATCATCGGGTTGGAATGCAAACATACTATGGGTCCAATCAACCATCGGGTTGGAATACCCCAGGCCCCTCAACCATCGGGTTGGAACGACAACATACTATGGCTCCAATCATCCTCGGGATGGAATACCCTCAATCAAACATGTGTACATATGTTGGATTAATGTCTAAGTCCATAACTATAATTTGTATATACTTGACCCGACCCGACATGGTCCATTTGGGTTGCATGACATCAGAACATTTGGATAGACCTTTTATGAGAAGAGGATATTTGTGACATATTAATATATTATAAGTTCTAATATATTAATATGAAATCATATTATTTAATTAGTATTGATCAAGAATTAATTTGGAATTAATTTAGTGATCAAAAGAGACTAACTAAATATATGGGGATTGATTGTGTAAATCATTCATTCTTATATATGTGGGCTTATGTTCCATGATTCCTTATGTTGGGTTTAACCCATGTGGTGAACCATGGATACTACATGGAGGTTAAAACCCATGGAGCATAAGGAATGGGAAAAGTCATGGGTTACATGGTGTAACCCTAATGTGCACAGTATATAAAGACCCCATTGGTTAGTGAAATCGGCACTAGTGTATACACAAGAGGGCAAGCCGATTTCTAAGAGTCAAGTATCTCTTCTCATGGTTATTCCAAATGTTGATGATGTTGTGTGAACCATTTGAGGTTTCACACTTGGGGCACTAGGCTCTTGAGCTCCATGGAATCAAGCTACAACAAAGAGGTATGTAATTCTACTAGATTTTATATTACATGTACTTTATATTATGCTAGTTAGAACAATACCTTGGAAAATTGATATATTTGCATGTACAATAGAGAAAACGTTGATCCAATGTATTTAGGGTTTCATGTACACCATAGAAGTGTTAGGATGCTCATAACCCATCAGTGGTATCAGAGTCTAGGCTTGTTTTCAATTATACTTGATGCTATTTGCAAGAAAAATCGTTTTTTTTTGGAATCTGCCAGTTCACCACGAGGTGGTGACTGTTCAGTGAAAAAAAAATTTAGTTTTTTGGCATGTTTTGCATTAGAATCATTACCACAAAGTGTTTTTGTTCATAAAACTTGATTTTGATGTTATGGTAATGTTTATTCTCATCCAAATAAATGATAATTGTCAATAGATTCATGTTTTGTATTAGTTTAATGGTTAGGCTAATTTCATGAAAAGTGTTTGATTTGAATTATCTTGTTCTTATGAGTTGATTTAGATTAATAGAAAAGTTATGTGATAAGTCACATTTATGATTATTAAAACTCATAAGATTTCCATAAGCTTTTCATGTTACCTTGTTTTAGGAGTTAATTTAGATTAATGAAAAATTATGTGTTAGTTGTTTTCAATCTAAATTGATCTAAAAGTACTTCATAAAATGTGTTTTTGTAACTTGTCCTCAAGTTATATGAAAAGTCACATTTATGAAACTTAAAACTCATAAAAGTGTCATAGGTTACAAAATGAAGAGTCTTTTTCTCAGAAATAGTTTTATGGACTTCATAACTTGTCCTCAAGTTATGGATGTTCAAGAGTCTCTTCATTAAAGTTTTTAAAACTTTAATTAAACTCATAAGTTATGAAAATCCAAGAATTTTGGAAAGTTTCAATACTTGCCCTCAAGTTTTGGAATTTTTAAAGTTTTACTTATGAATGCTTTAATTCCAAATCAAACCCTAGAATTTTAAAAGTTTAAGATGCAACCCGTATACTATTATTATAATTTTAATTATATAGATATGTATAAGATAAAGTTAATCTTACCGTTAGTAGGCCTCATTCACGAAGCCGGTCTATAAGGGGGTATAAGGTTACTACCTATAAAATGGCAGTTTAATGGGTCTCCACTCTCACCCACCGCTTCCTTGACTGTTGGAGGGTCATTAGCCGAACTGGTATGATAAGGACTATAATTCTCCCTTCATTAAAAGTATAATTAAAAATACTAAGTAACTAAACACTTATAAATTCTCAATCTTAGTTACTTAGGAAAATGTGAAAAGGTGCTAACCCATGAAATTGCACTTTGCACCTTTGTTAAGTCGTTAATGGAGCGTGTGTGGTTAACCGGCACACTAAAATGGGACTGAGAATGTGTGACAAAGGGTAACTTAATGTTTATCATAGATTAGTGGAGCGCGTGTGGTTAACAGGCACATCAATTAGGTGATAAATTTAAGGGTACCAAGTTAATTTGCATGGTGATTCACACATTGTTTGTGATCCTCGGCATCCCAGTCATAAACTTGAGAGGGCACAATCGAGATTCAAACATGCCATTGAAAGTTCAATGTATCTCAAAAGATCTAGGAGTTTCAAATCCAATTAAAACTTAATTATATTTCGTTTTGATGGTGGAAATTGGTAAATCGTCATTTACCTACCTTCAAATATTTTATAACTTTGATTACAACATCCCTCTTCCAGTTATAAATAGTTTGTTGGGTCCTAGCCTTAATATCTCATATTGGGTTTCATATTAAGGACTTAAATCAACTAAACTTGAATTACTCCCTCATAAATGTCTATTTCAAACAACTATTGTCTTCCCAAATCTTTAGGAACAAGTCTTCCTAATGAAGATGATATCCCACATGGCAATCAAGGTAAAAGATTAATCCCTTTGTTGTGCATTAATGGGACTGGAAATCATGCTTCACTTCCTCCACCTTCTCCAATAATTTTCCCTATCCCACAAGTTTCAAGACTTGAAAAGTTCTAAGTCACTCAACCCCTATTGGCAAGAAAAGACTATATGTGCTTACATCTTGGAGGTTAAGTCACATATTGGCAAGCCGAGAGAGTCGGGTGTCGAAGTCTCGAGGTAGCTGTCTGTTGACTTGGTTCTTCAGTCACTCCCTAATGACAGATCACGACATGACCCTTAGTGATATTACCTATTTTCTTGGTGTTGCTAAATCAGCAATGATCTGGAGCATTGGTAGAGAAAATTAGATTGGAATATCTTCTTCCCATACCTATTTGGACATTGACAATGGTGACATTGGAAGTCCAGAAAAGCTTTCTCTTCCCAATAAGAAGGGATTGGCCAAGGTCAAGTCATTTGACCAATGGTAAAGAGAAAGGATAAGTCTGAGACAATCAAGTGTACCATTTCCAAAAGGTCCATATGTCTCTTTTTCCAAAGGAAAGGACATTGGTTGCGAAGCTGCCGAATTTACCTGAAAAAGTTCATAAGGATCGTAAAAGTCAAAAAGTTTGACTTTGCTTCAGGTAAAGTCCATTATCTAACTCTATGAAGTCACTTTTGGAGATTCTTAATACATGATGTAATGTAAATTACATTTTGATGTTTTGGAAGAACCAAAGGAAACCTTAAGAAAGAGTATGCTGATCTGATCGCGAAGATGGATCTCGATCGCATGGTTCGATGATTAGAATTTTGAGTTGCTACTTAAGAGTTATGATATATTTCTTAGGAATAGATGACAACATGTTATCATATGTATTTCCATTGTAAGGATAATATTTTTCCGCAAGTTTTAAAATAAAAGAAAAGGTTTTGATTTATTTTAAGTACCCTTACAATGACATTTGTGAAAAAATTGTTGTTTATATGTTTCCATTGATAAGCAATATTGGAAAATGGATTTGAGTCTTTCATTTGTGGTAGTGTCATAATTTACCAAATAAGGAAAGATTCTCATCACCCAAGTTTCAATTGGATAGAAACTTGGAATCATGCAAGCTGTATTGTGTGATGAATGAAAATTTTCATTTTTGGGAAATTAAGACTAAGTCCTTGCTCACATGTATATGTGAGTAAAGTGAAGGACTAAAGGATTGGGTACCCTTGGTTGTGCGCTGGTCAAGTCGACCACAAGGAATGATAAGATTATTCTTCATGATTTACTAAAGTTTAGTAAATATGGTTATACTTACAAGTTTAAGTGTAATTCTGAAACATTGGAAAAGTTTCAATGTATGGCAGGACGAATGAGAAGAATCAAATTAGGCAGAAAGATAAAAGTTTCTCCAATCTGAAAAGGTGGGAGAGTGCTTAAGTATCTTGGTCTATGGTTATCTTGGTGATTATGAAACCATATCACAATTGATCCTCTAAGGAAACCTTAGTGCATTTGTTTGGGTAAGGAGAGGAATCGTGAATTATTGGAATGGTTAAATCAAAAGATATATCATACTTCGTTCCAAAAATCAAATCTTAGAGTCATACTCCAAGATTGAGCCTTGAGTGACATAATATTAAAAAGGTGTAAAACACTTATCAAATGTAGAGTAACATGTTTCTTACTCTTGTACATTTGGAATTGGTAAGTTGTGTTGTTTTGGATAAAACAAAGACCAACTAAGACCAATTGTGTGAAGTGTTTAACTTGATAAGAATCTGCACTAACTCTTGAATATTTGTTTTGTCAAGAAATGACTCTTGACAAAGGGAATCTTATATGTCAAGAGGTCAGTGGGAGTCTTAAAAGATATTGAGATAGTTTCAAGAACTAATCAAGAGTATTGTTAATCACTAGCCCACGACTTGAGGTTTGTAAACTATCGTGTTGACATATTCTTATTTCTGTGTCTATTCCAGTTAAAAGTTGACTTTGCATATGAGTTCTATGAGTTCTCAATTGGTTGCATAACAACCTGGAAGCAATGGTAGACCCTTGTGTTGCCGGGTGGCAAGAAATTAAGATTGAACAAGTTCTGTCCATATGATTTTGGATTTGTCACTAACCTTGTCGTGTGATTACGGTTTTGACAAATTCACATGGATAAGAACACATGCACCATAAAAATCTAAGTGTCATAAGGTTTCTCTCCGATTCATGAAAATAATGGTGAGGAAACGCTTTCACTAAGTAGATTTTAAGTAGATAGCAATTGTGATATTTGCATTCTCAAAGTCATTAGTGTAGCGCGTGTGGTTAAGCGGCACACTAACATGGACTTGTGAGAATGGAAAAAGGTCTAAATATTATGATTACGACATCCCTCTTCATAATTGTTTAGACACACATGTGAGCTATCTAAGGAAAGGTGTATGATTTTGGTAAAATCTAATCAAAGCATCTCGTATCAGAAGTCTGAACATTGGAAAGAAAGTCAATAAAGTATTGATTTCTAGAAGTCTACCTGATTTCTAGGTACATGTCAAAGCTAGTGGGAGCATAAAGTGTTATGCTAGTTAGATTATAATTATCATGTTGGTGGGAGCATGATTATTATGTTAAGTGTTGCAAGTTAGCAATGTTAATTATAGAAAACAAAAGTTTCAATTCGCTTCGAAAAATTGTTTTGCTATAATTAAGGGAGAGGATTTTATACTTCATTGTAATTTCTACAGGCTTAGATTGAGATTTTACTCAACTTTAGTCAAGGATATATATGAATGTTATGTTGGAATGGTTCAACATAAGGAAATTCTATATATCTTGCATTCTCAAAATTCGATTGTGATTACAGCATCCCTCTTCATAGTTCGAATTGTGAGAACATGGCAAATAAAAAAAATTTATAGCATGAATCGTGTCCCATATGCTTCGGGTATAGGATCAATTGCATATGCTATAATATTTATCCATTCTAAAATTTCCAAATGCGTAGGGCGTTAAGAGGGAAAAAGGAATAGATTTGGATTTGACTAAAATGAATAAGCAATTGTCGAGGACAATCTGAGATTTGCCAAAGATTGGTTGCTCATTGACAATTGGAAGTATAGAGATAGGACCATATTGACATATTCTGAAAGGAGGCAACTATTGTTCAGAAGTGATAGTCAAAATGGGGATATGGAATTGTCTCCATAGGTGGAAGTTATTCTTTGAATCTGTGTAAGATTAGAGAACTTAATGCAAGAAGGTTGTTTAAAGGAATGTACTTTGAATGTGAGACTTTGTTTCCATGGAATTTCTCTCCATTGGAATACTTTGTAATGTATGTTGTCAAGTCTTTGTGACTTGTGTGCATATTCATTGCAAGGGGATCATTGCATATAAGTTTAGAATCTAATAGATTATAGTAAATGGCAAGAGTTTGGTATTCTTACATTTACAATAAGGATTGGGATTGTGAAATGAACATTATTGAAATATTGTCAATTGATCTGTTTCACAAAGTAAGGATCATAAGACAAACATAGTGTGCATACTCGGAGTATGGCATAGCCATTGTTTAGACAAACATAATGTGCGTGGTTGGAGCATGGCATGACTATTGTTTTTATTCAAGTATTAAGTTGATAAATCGAAACATTATACAATGAATAATGAGTAATCAATATGGTGCTTAGATAAAAGGTGTTTTATTTACACTCGAAGTGTTGGGGCCATATAGGATTAGTATTATTCTTGTGTTTCAATTTGCATGTTTTGACTTCCCGAATAACTAAGTTATTCAAATCATCCACAATCGATAATACATTGGAAGTAGGTATTAAGGCAAGACAGTCATGAAGCTGGTTTGTAGATGTCCAAGGTAGTGGACATAGCAAGAGTTGCTGCAACATTCATGAGTGCTCATAAGTTCTGAGTATTGGATTAAGCCCACACTCATTTGAATCACTTCATGGATTTTATCACGAGTGAATCATGAGACGATAATATCTTATATTCTTCAAACCTAGAGATATGAGTTGTTGACTACGAGTTGGTTATACATTGATTGCACGGAAACGCATTGGTAACTCGATGTTATAAAACGTGCCGCTGTGTATGATTCAACAAGTAGTTAGTACAAGCATATGAGTCAAAGTTTATCCATTCCTTTTACCCTTAAAGGGATAAAAGCGATATATGTGGGACGCTCGATGATTTAGTGATGACACCTTAAGTGCTTGGCCAAGCCTGGACTGTTTTGATTTGTTCAATTAGTCAGTTGTCATAAATCAGAAATCGGGAAACAACAAATGGACAGAGAGAATGATTATAATCCATGTCTCAGTCCGTATGATATCTAGAATGGAGGAATATATGATCACTTATCTAATGGACGCGTCATTGATTTGTTCAGAGTTCGGCAACAGCTTTTAAGAGCTACGATTGCTGGTCAGGTTGGAGTTGTACTTGCAATAATAGTTATTAGACTTATCCAAGTGGGAGACTATTGGATTAGTGTCTAAGTCCATAAGTATAATTGATATATACTTGACTCGACCCGGCATGGTCCATTTGGGTTGCATGGCATCAGAACATTTGGATAGACCTTTTGTGAGAAGAGGATATTTGTGACATATTAATATATTATATGCTCTAATATATTAATATGAAATCATATTATTTAATTAGTATTTATCAAGAAGTAATTTGGAATTAATTTAGTGATCAAAAGAGACTAATTAAATATATGGGGATTGATTGTGTAAATCATTCATTCTTATATATGTGGGCTTATGATCCATGATTCCTTATGTTGGATTTAACCCATGTGGTGACCCATGGATACTCCATGGAGGTCAAAACCCATGGAGCATAAGGAATGGGAAAAGTCATGGGTTGCATGGTGTAACCCTAATGTGCACACTATATAAAGACCCCATTGGTTGGTGAAATCGGCACTAGTGTATACACAAGAGGGCAAGCCGATTTCTAAGAGTCAAGTATCTCTTCTCATGGTTATTCCAAATGTTGATGATGTTGTGTGAACCATATGAGGTGTAACACTTGGGGCACTAGGCTCTTGAGCTCCATGGAATCAAGTGACAATAAAGAGGTATGTAATTCTACTAGATTTTATATCACATGTACCTTATATTATGCTAGTTAGAAAAATACCTTGGAAAATTGATATATTTGCATGTATAATAGAGAAAACAAAGATCCAAGGTATTTAGGGTTGCATGTACACCATAGGAGTGTTAGAATGCTCATAACCCATCAACATATATCAGCTAATCACATAACAGTCTACAGAAAATCAAAAGATCTACAGATCACTAAGCACAACAACATCCTATCTACCAGGATACCGATCTAACGGATCATATTAGCATAGCAACATCCTATATACCATGATACCGATCTAACAGATCATAACAATACTCAATCATACGAGAAATCAGTATAACAATCCAAAGGGTCAGGCTTGGTGCCTTAGACCCTGTTAGTACAGTGAGGAATACTCACCTCACAAGTAGCACTGACTGACAAGATCCAACTCTCGAATCACAGCTCCCAACTCAACTTCCTACAACCACCATGTGATTAATTTCATTGAAATCCCAAATACCAAAAATACCCTTTAAGTCAAACTTGCTCAACCATGGTCAAAGTCAGAGTCAACAGTCAAGGTCAACAGCCCATGTTGACCCAACTCGTCGAGTGCATCTTCCTGCCTCGTGGAGTTCCTTCAGAACTCAGAAAACCGGGAAAAACCCTAGACAACTCGCCGAGTTGGTAAAAGAACTCGTTAAGTCCCTACAGTATCCAGAAGGCGGGAAAACCCGATCCAACTCGTCGAGTTGGCTAAGCAACTCTTCGAGTTTTCCTAGTCTTAATTCATCCAGTCGCTTTCCAAGCGAGTCTAATGCCTCCAAACTGTAGATCTGGTCCCCTAGGGTTGAGATACCACGTAAAGCTGCAAGCTTTACGTCCATGCATGGCATCAAGGGGCTAAATTGCTAAAACAAGGATTATTTAAGGGACTTAGTGATGGGTTTTGAGCATTCTAACACTTCCTAAGTGTACATGCAACCCTAATAACCTTGGATCTATGTTTGTCTAATAATCATGCAAAGTTGAATTCCAAGGTTATATTCCTATCTAGCATACATGGGGAACATTTTTAACTTGAATGAAAGATAGAATAACTTACCTTGTTGTTGATTATGATCCTTGAAACCTTGTGAGCCTAGCACCCCAAGTGTGATGCCTCAAATGCTTCACACAGCACCAAATACAAAGGAGTAAACTTTGAGAGAATCTTACACTTGCAAAATCGGCTCTAGCCCTCTTGTTTCTTAGTGTAGCCAATTTTGGTGGAGAATGGGTTTCTTATATAGTGTTGACACATCTAGGGTTACACCATGTAAACCCTAATGTGTCATGACTCTTCATTTCCATGACCCATGGGTTTGTAATTCCCATGGAGCATCCATGGAGCATCCTATGGGTGGAACCCAACTTGATAATCCATGGAGCCTCTTAGCCCACTATATAAGATATGGAAGATTTACATAATCTACCCATATATTTAATTAGTTATCTTTTGATCACTTAATTAATTCTAAATTAATTCTTGATCAAACTAATTAAATAATATTATTAATATATTAGAACTTATAATATATTAATAAACCATAAGTGTTATTTCTCTCATTTTAGTTTATCCAATTGCATGGTGCCATGCAACCCAAATGGACCATGCCGGGTCGGGTCAAGTACATACCAGAAATAGTTATGGATTTAGACACCTTATCCAACAGTCTCCCACTTGGATAAGTCTAATAACTATAACTGCAATACTTCAGGAACCGATCGGCAATCGTAGCTCTTTCAAGGTCTCTCGGAACTGAGAAGATGATGATACGCCATTTAAGATAAGTGATCATATAATCCTCTGTTCTAGATATCAGCCGGACAAATACATGGAACAATGTCTTACTTATTGGCCAGCAGTTTGTTTCCCGATTTCCGATTTGTTTGACAAAGAACTTAATTGAACACATCAACTTAGTTCTGACCGGGCCCGGTACATAGGTCAAAACAAAATCATCGAGGGGCCCAGATATCAGCTTCTAATCCAAGAAGGAACAGATAAACTTCGACTCATATGTTTGTTCTACTACTCATTGAATTATACACAAGAGCACGTTTTATAACATCGAGTTACCAATGCGTTTTCGTACAATCAATGCATAACCAACCCATAAGTAACAAATCATATATCTAGGTTTGAAGGCTTATATGATATTACCGTCTCACGATCACTCGAGATAAATTCCATGAAGTGATTCCAGTGAGCGTGGGTTGAGTCCAATGCTCAGAACTTATGAGCACTCATGAGTGTTGTAGCCATGTCCAACAACTTAGACCTCTGCAACCAATCATGACAGTCTTGATTCATACCTACTTCCGACATATGACCGACTGTGGAGGTTCGAATAATATGATATACCAAACATAATTATTCTGGAAGTCAAAACATGCAAAAGAAATATAGTAAACGATCAACAAGAGATAGCAACACTTTACTCATAAATAAAACACCTTTTATTCATCATCTAATGTCAATTACACTTTACAAATTTCAAGGTTATCTAAATACTAAATCTAATATCACCCTTCAGCCCTATGCTCCGAGCATGCTGGAGATGCTTAACCCGAGTCAGTCCCTTCGTGAGGGGATCTGCTGGATTCTCATCCGATGATACCCTCTTTGCCATGAGGAGTCCTTCTTCTATTCGATGTCTGATGAAATGGTATTTTCTGTCGATGTGTCTGGATCTCCCGTGATCCCTTGGTTCCTTGGCTAAGGCAACTGCACTTTCACTATCACAGAAAATTTCCATTGGCTCTTTAATAGCTGGTACAACTCCAAGGTCTCCAATGAAGTTCTTCAGCCATATCGCCTCCTTTGCTGCCTCGCTAGCTGCTATATACTCTGATTCACAAGTTGAATCAGCCACTGTCTCTTGCTTGGAACTCTTCCAAGAAATTGCTCCTCCATTTAAGGTAAAGACCCAGCCTGACTGAGAGCGGAAATTATCCCTATCAGTCTGAAAGCTAGCATCACTATACCCTACAACTCTCAAGTCTTCACTCCCACCGAGGGTAAGGACCCAGTCCTTAGTCCTCTGTAGGTACTTGAGGATATTCTTTACCGCAGTCCAGTGTGCCTTGCCAGGGTTCCCTTGATACCTGCTAACCATGCTCAAAGCAAAGGCTACATCAGGTCGAGTACACGTCATAGCATACATGATCGATCCTACAGCCGAAGCATAAGGTATTCGACTCATTTCTGCTATCTCAGCCTCAGTACTAGGGCTTTGTGTCTTACTCAATCTGGCGTTACTCTGGATGGGTAACTCTCCTTTCTTGGAGTCCTGCATGCCGAATCTCTTCAACACCTTATCCAAGTAAGTACTCTGACTAAGTCCTATTAGTCTTTTACTCCGGTCTCTCAAGATCCTTATCCCTAGAATATAGGCAGCTTCTCCTAGGTCCTTCATAGAGAAACACTTCCCAAGCCAGGACTTAACTTCCTGCAGAGTTGGGATGTCATTTCCTATGAGTAGTATGTCATCCACATACAATACCAAAAAGCTAACTATACTCCCACTAGCCTTGACATATACACAAGATTCATCTTCACTCCTAGAAAAGCCAAATTCTTTGACTTTCTCATCAAAGCAAAGATTCCATCTGCGAGGTGCTTGCTTTAACCCATAAATGGATTTCTCAAGCTTACACACTTTATTAGGGTACTCTATGTTGACAAAACCCTCTAGCTGACTCATGTAAACAACCTCAGCCAACTTTCCATTAAGGAAAGCAGTTTTGACATCCATTTGCCATATTTCATAGTCATGAAATGCGGCTATGGCTAACAGAACCCTAATAGACTTAATATTGGCCACTGGAGAAAATGTCTCATCATAATCAACTCCCGGAGTTTTTGAGAAACCCTTTGCAACCAGTCGTGCCTTATAAGTGTGTACATTACCATCCATGTCGGTCTTCTTCTTGAAGATCCATTTGCACCCTATAGTCTTACGACCTGGTACATTCTCAACCAAGTTCCAAACTTGATTGTCATACATGGACTGTATCTCGCTGTCCATTGCCTCTTTCCACTTGGCTGACTCAGGGCCTGCCATGGCTTCCGCGTAACTGTTAGGTTCATCCAGACCTATCAGTGTCTCATCACTGATAAGTGTATCACCTTCCGCAGTAATATGGAATCCATAGTAATGCTCAGGTGCATTCCTAACCCTTGTGGAACGCCTCAGAGGTACAGACTTGTCAATTGGCTCAACAGAAGTTTCCTCCTCAAGTTGAGTGCTAGGGTTTGAAGTTCCTTCACCACTTGACTCTTGAATTTCTTCAAGGTCAACTTGCCTCCCACTGTCTCCTTGGCTTATGAACTCTCTCTCGAAAGAAAGCCCTCCTAGCTACAAAGACCACATTCTCACTAGGTCTGTAGAAGAGGTAACCAAAGGATTTCTGTGGGTAGCCGATGAAAATACACCTCTCACTTCGAGGTTCGAGCTTATCATGAGTCTCGCATCTCACGAAAGTCTCGCAACCCCAAATCTTAATGTGGTCTAGTTTGGGTACTTTACCAGTCCACATCTCATGAGGAATTTTGGCAACTTTCTTTGTGGGAACTAGATTAAGGATATGGGCGGCAGTCTCTAAGGCATACCCCCAAAATGAGATTGGTAGCGAAGCTCGACTCATCATGGAACGAACCATATCCAACAAGGTTCGATTACGCCTCTCAGCTACACCATTCAACTGCGGTGTCCTGGGAGGTGTCAATTGTGAGACAATCCCACATTCCCTAAGATAGTCGAGGAACTCTGAACTAAGATACAGTTTCATACACACCATCACAAGGTAATGCTTTAAAATAAAGAACATTATTAAAGAAAGCATTAATCGAACCAACTTCATTATCAAATGAAAAGGTGAAACCTTGTTTATACAATGCATGAAAGGAAATAATATTTCTTGCCATTTCTGGCGAATAACAACATTTATTCAAATCTAAACTAAACCCACTACTTAGCGATAAAGTATAAACTCCAATCTTGGTGACAGGTAAAGCTTTCCTATTCCCCATGATTAAGTTTATTCTTCCATGCTCCACATTCTCTCTTCTTCTTAGTCCCTGCAAATCAGAACATATATGAATACCACAACCGGTATCAAGGACCCAAGAGTTAGAATGGGGTGAGTTATTAGATAAGATAGTGTAAATACCTGCATGGTTGGGTTTAACTTTCCCATCCTTCACATCTTGATGGTACTTTGGGCAGTTCCGCTTCCAATGTGACTTTTCATGGCAATAGAAGCATTCAGCCTCTTTAGGGTCAGAAGAAGGAGTGACAAAACCTTTCTTGGTTCCACTTGAAGAAGAGCCATCAAGGGTCCTAGCCTTGGTACCCTTCGAAGAGCTCTTCCTCTTCTTCCCTCTACCTTTCCCGATTGCCAAAACCGGGACGGAGTTTGGAGTAGGAGTGTTAACAACCGACTTACCCTTAAGACCTGTTTCTGCGGTCTTGAGGAGTCCCTGAAGTTTGCTGAGTGTGACCTCTTCCTTATTCATGTGATATGCCATGCGGAATTGATCATAGCACGATGGTAAGGAGTGCAAAATGATATCTATTGCAAGCTCCTCAGGGAAGTTCACATTAAGCTTCAGCAACCGATCCACATACCTTTGCATTTTCTGCATGTGGCTCGTGACGGATTCCCCGTCCTTCATCATGGTTGTTATGATAGAGCATATGATTTCATACCTCTCCTGTCGTGCACTTTGATGGTATCTTTCCATTAGATCTTGGTGCATTTCAAAAGGGTAGAAGTCCTCATAGGACTTTTGGAGTTCCGCTGGTGACCAACATGATGCATGCCACTTTTTTAGCATCCCTTTCATGTGCCTGGAAGTCAGCGATCTCCTAGGGAGTTGCAGTGGTCTCATCAATCTCCTTAAGCTCCTTGTCAAGGACATATTCTTTGTCCTCGTAGCGGGTAATCATCCTGATGTTTCTGATCCATTCATTGAAGTTGGATCCATCAAAAGTGACTTTCCCACACAAGTTCATAAGGGTAAAGGAGCCATTAGGATTAGAGCCAGAAGCAGCATTGTTTGAAGACATCTGAAAGAAGAGAACAAGATTAGTTTAGATATTAAGAGAGTCCTTAATAAAACACCCAAATGTAATATTAAGGCTAGGATCCAATCACAATATATTATAACTTAGAAGAGGTATGCCGTAATCCAAGCTATAACATATTTGAAAGGTAGGTGAATGACGATTCACCAATTTCCACCATGAAAAACGAAATATAAATATTAGGTTTTTAATTGGTTCTTAGAAATTCCTAGATTCTTTTGAGATTCAATGAACTTTTCAAAGGCATGTTTCAATCTCGAGTGTGCCCTCCAAGTTTGGTGACTGGGATACCGAGGATCACAAAACGAGGTGTGAAGTAACCATGCAAATCACTTGGTACCCTCAAGGTTTATCACTCAATCGATGTGCCGGTAAACCACACACGCTCCACCGATGCTATGGTAAACCTTAAGTCACCCTTTACCTACCTTGTTAAGTCCAAGTTAGTGTGCCGGTTAATCACACACGCTCCACCAACGACTTAAACAAAGTGTAAAGTGTAATTTCATGGATTAGCACCTTATTCACATTTTCCTAAAGTAACTAAGATTGGGAATTTAATAAAAGCATTTAGTTACTCTATAATATTCATCATACTTTTAATGAGAATTTATAAGTCCTTGTCTTACCCGTTCGGCTAACGACCCTCCACCGATCAAGGAAGCGGTGGGTGAGAGTGGACACCCATTAAGTTGCCATTTTATAGGCAACAACCTTATACCCCCCTTATAGACCGGCTTCGTGAATAAGGCGTACTAGCGGTAAGACGACTTGACGTTATACATATATATATATATATATATATATATATATATATATATATATATATATATATATATATATATTAGTAACTTATAATATTATAAAGTATAAGGGTTGAATTTTAACTTTTAAAATTCTAAGGGTTGGAACTAAAGTTTTAATCAAGACTTTACATGTTCCAAAACTTGAGGGCATGTTTTGTAAACTTCCAAACTTTTCATTTCTTATAACTTATGAATTAATTGAGTAATAAAAATGAAGACTCTTCATTTTTATAACTCAATTAATTCATAAGTTATAAGAAATGAAAAGTTTGGAAGTTTACAAAACTTGCCCTCAAGTTTTGGAACATGTAAAGTCTTGATTAAAACTTTAGTTCCAACCCTTAGAATTTTCATTTTTATAACTTTTGTGTTCTATTAATGGCTTTAATAAAAGTGAGACTTTTAGTTTTCCATAACTTGAGGACAAGTTATGGACTCCATTAAAACACATTATGATCATAATTAAACTACCATGAAGGTTACAAACAATTCCTATGATCATCTAATCTTCATAAGTTCAAGAACATGAATATGAACACTTTCAAGAATCAAAAATTACACTTAAAAAAACTTGTAATTTTAATAATTGCCATTGTAAATGGATTAGCATAAACATTACACCATCTAAAACAAGCTTTAAAACATCAAAATAGTTTAGGGTAATGTTTCTAGTCCATTTCCAGCAACAAATGTGCAAACTTTCATACGAGCAGAAAACAGAAAAACGATTTTTTTCCAAGCTGTTTGCACACAAAAAAAAACAACAAACAAACCTAGGCTCTGATACCACTAATGGATTTTGAGCATTCTAACACTTCCTAAGTGTACATGCAACCCTAATAACCTTGGATCTATGTTTGTCTAATAATCATGCAAAGTTGAATTCCAAGGTTATATTCCTATCTAGCATACATGAGGAACATTTTTAACTTGAATGAAAGATAGAATAACTTACCTTGTTGTTGATTATGATCCTTGAAACCTTGTGAGCCTAGCACCCCAAGTGTGATGCCTCAAATGCTTCACACAACACCAAATGCAAAGGAGTAAACTTTGAGAGAATCTTACACTTGCAAAATCGGCTCTAGCCGTCTTGTTTCTTAGTGTAGCCAATTTTGGTGGAGAATGGGTTTCTTATATAGTGTTGACACATCTAGGGTTACACCATGTAAACCCTAATGTGTCATGACTCTTCATTTCCATGACCCATGGGTTTGTAATTCCCATGGAGCATCCTATGGGTGGAACCCAACTTGATAATCCATGGAGCCTCTTAGCCCACTATATAAGATATGGAAGATTTACATAATCTACCAATATATTTAATTAGTTATCTTTTGATCACTTAATTAATTCTAAATTAATTCTTGATCAAACTAATTAAATAATATTATTAATATATTAGAACTTATAATATATTAATAAACCATAAGTGTTATTTCTCTCATTTTAGTTTATCCAATTGCATGGTGCCATGCAACCCAAATGGACCATGCCGGCTCAGGTCAAGTACATACTAGAAATAGTTATGGACTTAGACACCTTATCCAACACTTAGGGCATGAAGGAGGGCCAAGGCTTGATAAAGCTTGAGACTTTAGGCCCAAGGAGCTAGAAAACCTCCTGATCTGAAGTGGCAACTTCAAATGGTGCATTATTCCAAAAATAACTCTAATATGAACCAAGAAAGGCAAAATACTTCCATAGGAGAAGATCTAAGTACTAGAAAGCCAAGGTATCAACTTTATAACTCAAAATGGATGCCAAAATAGAGTAAACACCGGATCTACAACCTCTCCCTTCAGCTAACTTCTTCAAGCTTGTTGTTCCTTCTAAAAGAGCACCAAAAATAACTCTCTAAGCTCACACACACACAATGAGGGTAAAAGCACGAACTAGGGTTTTTCTCTGGACAAGGAGGCGATGAAGGAGGCCAACAATGAGAGTTAAGGCCTTTAAATAGGGTGCAAACCCTAAAAATTAGGGTTTTCATGTTCAGCCTTCAACTCGTCTGTAACACCCTTAAATTACAACCCAAAAATTTCATTTTTGAATTTAACAATCATCAAACAAATCATTTCATTTTTCCCAAAACAATAAAAACATAAAATAGTTTAGTTGTGCAATTCATGATACATATAAAATCATCATCAGAGTCAAAATCCTAAAATCACTAGTGCGGAATATCCATGGTGTGATGCGATACGATCAAGCCAGCCCTTTCCCCTTTGATCTAGAGGTACCTGAAACAAAAAGTGAAAATTGTAAGCACAAAGCTTAGTGAGTTCCCCCATCATACCACACACCATACAATAACATACTGTCAGACATATATGGGTGCCTGACCTACCCTGCTGAGCATACTTGGCTGGTCAACCTACCCACGGCTGACATACCGGGGTGTCCGGCCTACCCCTGTCAAGCATACCTGGGTGCCCGACCTACCCATGTCAGGCATATCTAGGTGCCCGACCTACCCTCTGGTTTAGCTCGACCGGTTACGGGGTCTAATCCACCCCTCCTATCACTATCACATAATATCATAACATACTAGCACATAAAACATAACAGATAGTGGAATACCAGACAATTATCATAAAGACAATCATCTCTACTACAATCAGCTACTAGTGGGCCGATATTGGCGCCTTTGACCCACTTCTATAGGAAGGTAACTCACCTCGTAAGGCTGAATGCAAAATTTCATGGCAAGAATCTCTAGCAGCTGCTCCGACAACTCCACGAGCTATCATCACCACAATAACACTTAGTCAAAAACTAGTAATACTTCTTAAGATAAAATGACCATTTTACCCCTGATCTAATTTGGCCAATACCTAGGGCCCAACACCATAACATGAAAGGCCCAAATCTAAATGGTCTTCCCAAGGCCACTAGTGGCTCACTAATGGCCCAATTTTCCAAATTGGGACCAACTCCTCAAATGGGCCTTAGCCTAAACCCAAAATACTCTTAACACAAAATAGATAATTTACAATGGCCCATTATGGCCCAAAAGAACCAATACCATAAATCTCAGTTCTAGGCCTATAGGCCTTATTCCACAGTGGGCTATGAGGCCCATCAATCCAGGCCTAAACTTCTAGGGCCCAAATTCCCACATTCGCTAATATGTATGCGTACGCGTGGTGTACCTGGCACGTACGCAGGCCTTGACCAGAAGCGGGAAGTTGACCCAGTACGCGCAGCGTACCAGGGTGTACGCCTTGCATACTAGCCATCTTCTTTAAGTCTCCTTTGTGACATAATCCATTAAGTCCTAACGTCCAAAACATAGATCCAGATCCTGTAATACATCCTGACCCATAAAGTTACAAACTTTATGTCTTTGCATGCATAGATGGGCGTTAAAACATGAATTAAGTCCTTAAACCAACTTTCTGACCATCAAACACTTGCATGGTATGGCTTAACCATCAAGGTCCGATTTTTATGACTTTAAATGCTTCCAAGAGCTCATAAGGACAGCTCTTATGGTCTGGAACTACCAAGACACAAGAAACCTCAACAATGGAGTCCACAAATGACATAAAACACCCCAAAATCAAATCTAAGCATGCATTAGCCAAGTCGAAAGCTTTATACCTCCAATAGGAAAAAAATGATGCCAAACTTCTGGATCTACAAGCCCTTTCCAAGCTCTTGCTCCTTCTTCAAACTCATTCTTATTCAAAATCACCATAGTTACACCAATAACTCAAAGTAAGCTCTAGAATACAAACAAGAGGGTTAGGGTTCGAGTTGCGCACTGAGAGTGAAAGGGAGGTTGAGAGGATTAGCGTTTTGAAGATGATAAGTTGTTTAAATAGGGTGTAAACCCTAAAAATTAGGGTTTGCATTTGGCCACCCTATGCCGAGCGTACGCTTGGGTACGCCCAGCATACGAATGGGAGCCTCCGATCCGCGCCTCATATGTGTATGTTGTGCGTACACCTTGCACGCGTAGCGTACGCTTTGCCCCAAAAATTCCAACACTTCACTAATTAAACTTGAATAAAAGCAGGACCATACCTGATAAATCCCGGACGTCACATCGCCGAGTTGGGGCCTTCCAACTCGTCGAGTAGACATTGAAATATGTGCGGGAATTATACACTCTAGACGACGAGTTGGAGCCTTCCAACTCGTCGAGTTGTCCTGAAAATATAAATATAAAGCTTTTAATTTCATACTTGAAGATTGGGATGTTATACAAATGTTGCTGGATAATAGGGAAGAACCTACTGTGCTTGTTGAACAGCCTGAATTGAATGAAGGTCAGTCAGAATAAGGAAACTACAGTAGAACCGTTGGCCAAGCTGAACCGCCAGTGGTTGGAAGGAATAACCAAGATGGAGGGAATGATAGGGATGGGTGTATGTATAAGAACTTCTTGGGTGCCAAACCACCAAGTCTTTCTGGAACCCCAAAGCCAGTGGATATTATGGACTGGATCTCCGAAATGGAGATGGTATTTGAAGGCTACAACTGTAGCGACAAACAGAAGACCGTCTTTGCAGTCAGACAATTGAATACTAGGGTTTTAAGTTGGTGGAAGTTGTTGGCAGATACGATGCCACGAGGAGAAGCCCTGAGGATGTCTTGGGAAGCCTTCATGGAGCAGTTGAGAATGCAATAGTGCTCTGAGGTAGATCTGATAGACCTGAACAATGAGTTTCATAACTTGAAGAAAGGGAAGATGAGTGTTGATGACTATGCCACTGCATTCACCGAAAGGATGAAGTTATTTCCCTACTTAGTGCCTGTTGAACTCGCCAAGATAGAGAAGTTTTCTAACGGATTGCCATCAGAATTTGGCCCAACAGTCAAAATGGAAAGCACTTTGAAGGCATCCGTTAGAGCAGCTAAGAATGTTGAGACCCAGTTAAGGGAAAAGGGTCTGGAAAGAGTTGAGGTAGGAGAGAAAAGGAAGTTTGAAAGATCTTCAAGGTCCAACAAGAAGAGCAAATTCTCGAAGTCTGGTTCAAGGAAATTTGGAGGAGTGGGAGGTGAAGCGAAGTGGTGCGAGAAGTGAAAAAAGAAGCACTTAAGGAAATGTAGTGAGGAAGTGACATGTTTTAAGTATGGAAAGGTTGGGCACTATGCCAATGAGTGCACATTCAACAAGAAGGTCTGTTATGGGTGCAATGAAGAAAGGCACATTTCGAGGGAGTGTCCGGAAAAGAAGGAGGTGACAAGGCCTACTGTTCCATCGAGGCCGAAGGCGAGAGCTTTCCAGATGACCCTGGAAGCCGCAAATGATGCATCAGATGTCGCTTCAGGTACCTTTCTCGTAAATGGATTGCCTACCAATATATTGTTTGATTCAGGAGCAAATTACTTCTTTGTATCGCACAAATTTGGTGGAAGACTAGCATTGCCTGTAGATAAACTTGATAATGATCTAGTTGTAGAAGTTGCCAGTGGAAAATTTCTAACTATTAGCGATTGCATTAAAAACATCATCATCGACTTGAATGGGAATAAATTCCACGAGGAGTTGTTGCCCTTTGAGTTAAACTGTTTCGACATCGTGCTGGGAATGGATTGACTTAGTGCAAAAGATGTTGAGATACTATGCAAGAAGAAGATGGTGAGAGTAAACCCAACTGGACGAGAGTCATTTATGGTGTACGAGGACAAAAGTAGAGTGAATTCTGGAATCTTTTCCCTGATGAAAGCCATACAATTTTTGTCTAAAGTATGCACATCATACTTGGCATTTGTAATAGATGCAAATAAGGAGAAGAAGGAGATACAAAGAATATCAGTGGAGTGCGACTATCCGGATGTCTTCCTCAAAGATCTTCTGGGATTGCCCCCTGATAGACAAGTGGAGTTTCAAATAGACTTGTTACCAGGATCGACACCAGTAGCGAAAGTAGCATATCGATTAGAACCGACGGAGATGAAGGAGCTTATGATGCAACTTCAGGAGTTGTTTGACAACAGTTTCATTAGACCTAGCTCATCACCCTGGGGAGCTCCAATGTTATTCGTAAAGAAGAAGGATGGAAGCATGAGGATGTGCATAGACTATAGAGAGCTGAACAAGGGAACGATAAAGAACAAGTACCCATTGCCAAGGATTGATGACCTGTTCAATTAGAATCAAGGTTCGATCTATTTCTCAAAGATCGATCTTAGGTCAGGATATCATCAGCTGAAGGTGAGAGAACAAGATATTGAGAAGACCGCATTCAGAACGAGATATGGACACTATGAGTTCTTGGTTATATCATGTGGACTAACCAATGATCCAACAACATTCATGGATTATGAACAGGGTCTGTAAACCATTCCTCGATAAATTCGTAATAGTGCTCATAGATGACATTTTGATTTACTCAAAGAGCCAACATGAGTATGGCAAGCACCTGCGAGAAGTATTAGAAGTTCTGAAAAAGAAGAACCTTTATTCAAAGTTCTCCAAATGTGATTTTTTGATTTGAGAAGTCCAATTCTTGGGTCATGTGGTTAACCAAAAGGGAATAATGGTTAACCCAGCAAATATTGAATCTGTGATGAAGTGGGAACGACCAAAAAGTCCCACGGAGATTCGAAGCTTTATGGGATTAGCTTGATATTACTGAAGGTTTATCCAAGCCTTTTCTTCGATAGCTGCTCCATTGATAGCTTTGACCCATAAAGGAGCTACATATACATGGAGTGAGAAACATGAAGAAGCATTCGAGAAGCTAAAGAAGAAGTTATGTGAAGTACCAATTCTTTATTTACCTGATGGAGTTGAAGACTTTGCAGTCTATAGTGGTGCATCTAGAGTTGGGTTAGGTTGTGTTCTGACCCAAAAAGATAAAGTGATTGCATATGCATCTCGACAATTGAAAGAGCACGAGAAGAACTACCCCACTCATGATCTGGAGTTGGCAGCGGTAGTATTCACATTAAAGATATGGAGGTATTATATGTTGGATTATGTGTCTAAGCCAGTAACTATAATTGGTATGTACTTGACCCGATGATAGCATGGTCCATTTGGGTTGTAACACTCTGGAACAATTTTATAGGATGGATACTTGAGAAAGAGGTTTTTATGATTTGTTATTATATTATAATTATAATATATTAATTGAGGAATCACATTATTTAATTAGTATTGATCAAGAATTAATTTGGTATTAATTTAGTGATCAAAAGAAACTAATTAAAGTTACAGGGACTGATTAAGTAAATCAGTATTACTTCTTATTAGACTCATGACTCATGTTGATTAGATTTGTACTAAACCAATGTGAAAGTCCATAAAGGTTTAGCCCAAAAGACTAAGAAATATGAAGAGTCATTAGGGTTTGCATGATTATAATCCTGAGCTATAAAAGAAGTCCCTAACACCTAAAACCGGCACTCATGCATGCTAAAGTAGTGGCTTGCCGATTTTGAACTCCCAAGCCTCTCTCTCAAGTCCATTCTCTTTTTCTTGGTTTGTTATAAAACATTTGAGGCATCACACTTGAGGTGCTAGGTTCATAAAGGTCAAAGACAAGCAAGCTACTACACATGGTACTCTTCTAACTGTTTTCATGATTTAAATGTTACATTGCATGCTAGTTTAGGATTTATGCATTGGAAAAACAATGTTGCATGTATAATTAGAGAAAACTTAGATCCAAAGCATTAGGGTTGTATGTGCACCATAGGAATGTTAGTGTACATAAATCCCATCAATGGTATTAGAGCTTAGCGTGTTTTCTATTATATTGATGGAAATTTGTGATTTTCAAAGTAGGAAAAATGAATTTTCTGGCCATTGTCTGATGAACTCGATGAGATGGATGAGTTTTGACATGAACTCGACGAGTCCAAAGCCTGGCTCGACGAGTTGGCTCACCTGGTGGCAGATTTTTCGAGTTTTGGCCTGTTTTGGATTAGGATCATTACCACAAACTATTTTGATTCATAAAACTTGATTTTACCAGTATGGTAATGTTTATCCCCATCCAAAACCATGAAGGTTATCAAAATTTTAAAAATAATTACTTGATTTTATGAAAAACTAATTATTAGTAAAATTTGAAACTATCTTGAATATGAACTAGGTCAATTTGGTAAATGATGAAATATATGATAATTGGATTAGTTTAATTTGATCTATGTGTTCTTGAAAAGCTCCATAACTTGTCCTCAAGTTATGGAATATGAAAAGTCTTTATTTATGAAACCATTAACTATTGTAAGTTAGAGAATTCAAGAGATCTTGAAAGGTTTCATAACTTGTCCTAAAGTTTGAAATTTGAAAGGTCTCATTGATGAAACTTTAAAATCCATAAGTTATGGAAATCAAAAGTCTTGACAAGTTACAAAACTTGTCCTCAAGTTTTGGAACTTGAAGTGTCTCATTTATGAAACTTTAATTCCAAACCCTAGAATTTTAAAAGTTTAAAATTCAACCCTTATACTATTATAATATTAAAGTTTAATACTTATATATATATATATATATATATGTATATATATATATATATATATATATATATATATATATATATACATATATATATATATATATATATATATATATATATGTCTGTATAAGACAAGTCAGTCTTACCATTACTAGGCCTCATTCACGAAGCCGGTCTATAAGGGGGGGGGGGTATAAGGTTACTGCTTATAAAATGGTGGTTTAATGGGTTTCCGCTCTCACCCACTGCTTCCTTGACTGGTGGAGGGTCGTTAGCCGAACGGGTAGGATAGGACACTAATTCTCATTAATAAGTATAATGATAATTAATAAAGTAACTAAACTTTTATAAATTCCCAATCTTAGTTACTTTAGGAAAAATGTGAACATGGTGCAATTCCATGAAATTGTACTTTGCACCTTGTTAAGTCGTTAGTGGCGCGTGTGTGGTTAACCGGCACACTAATTTGGGACTGACAATGTGTGGCAAAGGGTAGCTTGATGTTAATCATGGATCAATGGAGCATGTGTGGTTAACTGGCACATTGATTGGATGATCTGTAACACTAAGTCTACCAAGCTAATTTGCATGGTTATTCACACCTTGTTTGTGATCCTCGACATCCCAGTCACAAACTTGAAGGGCATAATCGAGATTTAAACATGCCATTGAAAAGTTCAATAAATCTGAAAAGAGTCTAGGAATTTCAATTCATTTAATACTTAATAAACAATTTCGTTTTTCATGGTGAAAATTGGTAAATCGGCATTTACCTACCTTCAAATATTTTGCAATTAGATTACGACATCCCTCTTCCGAATTGTAAAATATTATGTTGGGTCATAGCCTTAATATTTCATTTGTGTGATATATGAAGGATAATTATCTAATCTAAACTTTGTCTTTCTTTTTAGATGTCTTCCAACATTGCTTCAAATCCAAACCCTTCAGGCTCTTTCTCCCTCATGAACTTATGTGGGAGGGTCATATTTGATGGTTCAAACTTGAATGATTGGATTCGAAACATCCGAATGGCCATTCACTATGAGGACAAATAATATGTCCTAGATAAAGAGCTGAAGGAGATTGATGAATCTACCTCTACTCCCAAATAGATTGCTGAATGCAAGGCCCATGAGAGGGACACGACCAAAGTATCGTGTATTATGATTGCTACCATGACTGCTGAGTTTCAGAAGCCCTATGAGGACTTTTCTCCTTATGAAATGCACCAAGATTTGATGGAAAGGTACCATCAAAGTGCTAGTCAGGAAAGGTATAAATCATAGCCTCCATGACTACTACCAAAATGAAGGATGGAGAGTCTATCATGGCCCACTTGCAAAAGATGCAAAGGTTTGTAGACCATCTGCTGAAAATGATTGTCAACTTCGATGAAGAGTTGGAAATAGATATTATTCTACACTCTTTGCCTTCTTGTTATGATCAGTTTCGTATGACCTATCATATGAACAAGGAGGAGGTCACTCTAAGCAAGCTTCAAGGCCTTTTAAGGACTGCTGAAAGTAGTCTTAAAGGAAAATCTGTTGTTCCTACTCCTACTGCTACTGCCCTTGTCTTGGCAATTAGACATGGGAAGGGAAAGACGAGGAAGACTCCTTCCAAGAGTCACAAGGGAAAGTCCCATGTTTGATTCTTTTCTGGTGGGACCAAAGTTGGTTCTGTCACCCCCTCTTCCAATCCAAAGGAAGCCGAGTGCTTCCATTGCCATGAAAAAGGGCACTGGAGACGAAGCTGCCCCAAATACTTGCAGGACATAAAGGATGGGAAGATCAAGCCCACCTTTGCAGGTATTTATACTATTCTGTCTAATAACTCATCACATGCTAATTCTTGGGTCGTTGATACAAGATGTGGTTTTCACATTTGTTCTGACCTGCACGGACTAAAAGGAAGTAGGGATGTGGAGCAAGGGAAGATGAACTTAATCATGGGGAATACAAAAAAGTCACGTGTCACCAAGATTGGAGTTTATTTTTTATTGCTTAGGAGTGGGTTAAAATTAGATTTAAATAATTGTTGGTACTCGACCGATATGGCGAGAAATATTATTTCCTTTCACAGTTTGTATGAACAAGGTTTTACCTTTTCTTTTAATAATGAAATTGGTTCAATAAATTCTTATTTTAATGGTGTATTTTATTTTGAAGTATTACCTTGCAATGACATATATGAAACTGTGATGGTTATAGATAACTTAGGAAATAATGTATTGCATTTTGCTTCATCCAATGATTTGGATAAAGTATGCTTATGGCATTGTTGTCTTGGACATGTTAACAAGAACCGCATAGCCTAACTCCAGAAGGATGGAGATATGGATTCATTTGACTTAAAGTAAGATGACACTTGTGAATCTTGTTTGCTTGGAAAGATGACCAAGTCACCCTTCACTGGAACTTGTGCAAGGGGGTGAGGGTCTGTTGGATCTCATACACACCGATGTGTGTGGACCCTTCAGAACTGCCACAAGGGATGCTAACCGCTTCTATGTGACTTTTACTGATGATTATAGTAGATATGGATATGTCTACTTAATCAAGTATAAGTTAGAAACCTTTGAAAAGTTCAAAGAGTTTAAGCAAGGAGTGGAGAATCAATTGGGCAGGAAGATAAATATGCTTCGATCCGATCGAGGAGGAGAGTATCTTAGTATCGATTTCTACGACTATCTTAAGGAATGTGGAATTGTTTCACAATTGAAGCCACCTAGGACACCACAGCTTAATGGTGTGGTTGAGAAGCGCAATCGAACCTTGTTGGACATGGTTCGTTCTATGATGAGTCGAGCTTTGTTACCTATCTCATTGTGTGGGGTATGCCTTAGAGACTTCTGCCCATATCCTTAATCTAGACCCAACTAAAAAGGTTTCCAAAACACGTCACGAGATGTGGACAGGGAAGGTTCCCTCGTTAGCACACATCAAGGTTTGGGTTTGCGAGGCTTTTGTGAGAAAAGAAACTCACGACAAGCTCGAACCTCGAAGTGAGCGATGTATTTTCATCGGCTACCGAGTGACAATGTTGTCTTCGTTGCGAGGAGAGGAGTCTTTCGCGAGAGAGATCTCATATGCCAAGAGGACAGTGGGAGGTGTCACAACTAGCATTTTCGGCCAGGAAGTTTTGTCTACCTGTAATCAACTCTTGTATAATTTGTAACTTTAAGTTGATATTATGCACTATGCTCATTCAAAAATCAACCATTTGAACCAAAACTCACTTGTGAAGTCCAAAACCTAATTCAATTCATTTCACACACTCAAATGTGGGTTGGTAAACCTAATATCCCGATTCAAACTCAGAATGAATTTGGATCCTCTTATTAGGCCTAAGGGGCCAGTAAACATTAAATTTAGCTATTTTGGGCCAAGGAACTCCATTTGGGCTTTAATTGGACCTATATTCATCAAGCCATAGCATTTTGGGCCATATTGCGCCTAAAATGTCTCACTTGGTTTCTTGGGCTTTATTGGGCCGTAAACAAATTCCTTTAACATTTTTGGGCCGTAAACCTTATAAACGCCCAATGGGCCGAAAATTTTCATATTAGACCCTATAAATTTCGAATATATTCAATAATGGCCCAAACAATTCTTCTCTCTTTCTCCTTCTCTCCCTCATTCTCGGTTAAGGATATATATATATATATATATATATATATATATATATATATATATATATATATATATATATATATATATATATATATATATATATATATATGTGTGTGTGTAAAAAAATATATAAATAATAATATGGGAAACTCTAATGGTGACACCTCATTATTATTTGTGGGTAATCCATGCATTATGTCCAACATATATCTAGACAATTAAGTGATTTCCCATTGAGCAAAGACCTTAATCTCACCTTCTCTCTTTTCTACTTCTTATTCTTGTTTTTCCCTTCCCATTTCAAACATCATCTTCTTTCTAAATGCTCTAAAAAACTCTCTCACAATTATCCCCCTAAAACCGTGGACTTTAGGGTGATTCAAGAAGTACTCATCAATTTCATCCTCTTGGTAAGTTACTTCCACTCAATAGGTTTAACGTCATATTATGTTAAACTTATTACTCATTAACACTTCAAAAACGTGATCATGCTCTTGAAACTTCCTAGAATTCGAAGATCCCTTCTAAGAGGTGAGCTAGGCCAAAATCTCCTCCAAACTCTTCACCAAAACTGAATCCAACACCCCAAAGTGAGTTCATACCCCCTATTTTTGGTTTTTACTATGTTTTGGGGGATAATACAAGTTGTTTTGTGTAGATCTATGTGTATATGCATGATTATGTGTGTTTTTCATGTTATATGTTGTGATTATGTGTCATAGGCTACATAAACTCAAAAATCAGCTCTTAACAGAAACGTTTTCGTCTAATTACGGACTGTTTTGACCACCTTGACGGTAATATTTTTCAAAAATGTTTTACATGAAAATTTTTCAGGTTCATACCTTTAAAATGACTACTCTCAGAAACGTTTTGGTCTAATTACGGACTGTTTTGTGTAGGTCTAATTACACGACATTCACATCCTTATTGGGCCTGGAAATAATATACATGTTTAATGGGCCATAGTTGTCCTTTTACGTATATATTGGGCCCGGGATATATATTCACATTCCTTTTGAGCCTGGAAATAATATACATGTTTAGTGGGCCTTAGTTGTCCACTTACATGTTTATTGGGCTTGGAATATACCTTATATGTTTATTCGTGTAAATTCAATTAAGGATCTAGTGAGACGTTTCGTTTGGCACCAAATGAGTGTATAAACATGTCTTGTAGTTATAACTAGAGTCTCCCGGAGAGAGAGCGTGAGTTTGTTTATAGATCTATACGGGGGTGACGCCCCACACCAGAGCTGTTCTCCACAGTTAGACTAGGCCAGTCTAGGGTGACAAACCGTACCTTAAACAAGTCGGCGTCTAATAGACTTCATGACAGGCGAAATTGTCATTATCAAGTATGGTTATAATGGCTCACTTAGTGGAATTAACATTATAAAATTTACTGGAAACCATCTTTTGTGGATAACACGGTAACCTACACGTGCTGGTACTCTACCTCGGGTGTTGAGATTCCAACATTCTCTTACGCAAACAACATCGGGTTGTCTGGGGTTCATTTTCTTTATACTCTCACAAACATTAGCACACATGCATTAATACAAAATCGGACACAAAACATTTCAAACTGTTTTTCAGAAAATATCGGATTTTCTGGTGTTTACAAAGCAATACAAAACATTTTACTCAAACATGATTATGAACTCACCAACATTTTTATGTTGACCTTTTTAAATTAACTTGTATTCTCAGGAAGTCGTTGAGGAGGTTGGTCAGCAAGATTACATGGATATTTTGGTAGGTTTTCATCATACTTGAATCTTTTGGCATGTAATATTGAAATACAATATTTGATGTAAACCAATGACAGTTGTAATATTACATGTGTGATGATGATTATGTTATGTTTCAATTATATACTCTGTGATGATACTACATTAATGATGTCACCCAAGCCCCTAGACGTTTCCGCCATCTGGTTCGGGGGTGTGACAGATTGGTATCAGAGCAATGTTTATAGTGAACTGGCATATCTAATCATACAAGATATGCAACTATAAATACAATGGGACTAAACTACTCTGAAAAAAATAATTAAAATACATTCCTAGGTGTGCATTAATGCAATAACAATAAAAGTCTCTGGAGGAAATTAAACATCGTGGTTAAACCCAGACAGTTATGTAGTCGTATTGGGGATAAATATAGCCTGATCAACTATATTTATTCAAAATACGACCAACATGTGTTTAGGAGTGCTCATGGTGGGCGATGAATTTAGAAACTTACCAACCTTATATCCAAAAAGCTTTAAGGAACTCAAAAAACAATCAAAATACTATAGGAGTATTTTGGAATGCTATCTACATACACACTCCTTACACACTTCTCACCCCTCCGTTCTCGCGCAATCATCATGAAAGAGTTCCAACATAGTTTCATTTACTATCAGGCCCTGGTGGCCAATGGGTTGATCCAAGGAGAACCTGGTATGATTCAAAGGGCATATCCAGGTTTAGGACCGAAGGAGTATGTAGAGACAGACTATGAGTACGAGAAATCTGATGAGGAGATGGAAGAAGTAAGGGACATTGAGGAAGTCCTCAGCAAGCCTCACTCTCCAGAGATGATATAGGACCATCCCGCAGCACCAGAGGAATCCTTAGCAAGCCTTACCCATCGGGAGCAATACCAATCCAGCCCGCAGAGCAAGAGGACTCACCAACCATCTACACTCCTTAGAGGAAGAAGTGATCACCCTATGGCAACAACTCATTAAGGCTAAATTTAGGTCGGCCTTAGAAGAACCAAGAACGGAAGTGGCCATTCGTGAAATGAGCGAAATGACTGGGCACCTGGTGCGCCAGTTCGGCATATGAGAGTCCCTACAATGCATGCACTACGTCTTAGTTTTATTATGTCCTCGTTACAACTTATAGTTATAACTCAAGGGACATGCGCCCTCCAAGAATCCATGCAATCTTGATTCGCTAAGTGTATTGATAGCCATATCCTATTATGATAAACATATCATTCGTACAATGTCCATTTCTACTCTTACCACAAATACATCATCAGGATGTAGGTTGAGGCATTTAGAATCATACACCCACACGTGAAATTTATATGCGAATATAAATAGATGAATACAACTAGAACTGACTTTGGTTACTCACGCCAACCGGCAAAGCACCAATCCTACGAATAGACTCCGCTACCTTCCAAGCCGCAGTGACAGCTGTTGTGACAGCTGTCATGGAACAAATCAACAACACAAAGAGAAATGAAAACGAAAAAGGTGTCAACAACACGAAGCGCAATGACTGTTTGATTAGGTGTCTAAGCCCATAACTATTATTGGTATGTACTTGACCCGAGAGTAGCATGGTCCATTTGGGTTGCATGGCATCAGAACAATTTGGATAGACTTTTGTGAGAAGAGGATATTTATGATTTATTAATATATTATAAGTTCTAATATATTCATATTATTTAATTAGTATTGATCAGCAATTAGTTTGCAATTAAATTTGTGATCAAAAGAGACTAATTAAATAAATGGGGATTGATTTGGTAAATCATTCATTCTTATAAAGTGGGCTTATGATCCATGGTTCTTCATGTTGGGCTAAATCCATGTACTGACCCATGGTTACTCCATGGAGGTTAAAACCCATGGATCATGAAGAATATTGAAAGTCAAGAGTTACATGGTGTAACCATAATGTGCACACTATATAAGAAGCCTCATAGCTCATGAAATGTGACCTAGAGTCTTGGTAAGGAGGGCTAGCCGATTTCATGAAGTGTAAATGTTCTTCTATCAAGTTATTCCAATTGTTGGTGGTGTTGTGTGAACCATTTGAGGTGCAACACTTTGGGCAATAAGCTCTTGAAAGGTATAAGGAATCAAGCTACAACAAAAGGTATGTCATTCAACTATATTTCATATTGTATATGCTCCATAATATGCTAGTTAGGATGATACCTTGGAAAATTGATATTTGCATTTATAATAGAGAAAACATAGATCCAAGATATATAGGGTTGCATGTACACCATAGGAGTGTTAGAATGCTCAAAACCCAACAGTGGTATCAGAGCCTAGGGTTGTTTTCAATTATACTTGATGCAAATTGCTAAAAAAATCGATTTTTCTGCTCACTGTTCAGTGAATTCACCGAGTCCATGGGGGGGCTCGAAGAGTCCATGTGAAAATTCATCCTACTCATCGAGTAGGTTCATGCACTCGACGAGTAGGAGGCCCTAAGTGTAGAATTTCGAGTTTAATTGCTGGAATTGGACTAGGATCATTTCCCTAAACTGTTTTTTAGATTGTTAAACCTGTTTTTGATGTGGTAATGATTGTGCTAATCCAATTTCAAATAAAATTGTCAAAGTTTCAAGTTTTATATTAAGTTCATATGATTCTTGAAAATTATTGATATGAATTATGCATGCTTATGAGTTTTGTTAGATCATAGAAATTATTTTACATGCTTATTAATTTAATTGATGATCGTCAATGGCCATTGATGAATTCCATAACTTGTCCTCAAGTTATGGAAAATGAAAAGTTTTCATTTAAATAAAGTCATTAAATTTCATTGGTTATAGAAAAATGAAGAGTCTTTTTAATAAATGGTTTTATGAACTCCATAACTTGTCCTGGATTTTCAAGAGTCTTTTCATTTAAACTTATATTAAACTCATAAGTTATGGATTCCAAAAGTTTTTTGAATTGTTCAAAACTTGCCCTCAAGTTTTGGAATTTGTAAAGTTTAACTTATGAATACTTTAATTCCAAATTAAACCCTAGAATTTTAATAGCTTAAAATTCAACCCTTATACTATTATAATATTATAGGTTTAATATTTATATATATATATTTATAAGAGTAAAAGTCAGTATTACCGTTAGTAGGCCTCATTCACGAAGCCGGTCTATAAGGGGGGGGGGGGGTATAAGGTTACTGCCTATAAAATGGAAGTTTAATGGGTGTCCACTCTCACCCACCGCTTCCTTGACTGGTGGAGGGTCGTTAGCCGAACGGGGAGGATAGGACTCTAATTCTCCCTTCATTAAAAGTATAATGATAAATACTAAGTAACTGAACACTTATAAATTCCCAAATCTTAGTTACTTAGGAAAATCTGAATATGGTGCTGACCCATGAAATTGCACTTTGCACATTGTTAAGCCGTTAGTGGAGCATGTGTGGTTAACTGACACACTAATCGGGACTGACAGTGCGTGGCAAAGGGTAGCTTGATGTTAATCATAGATCAATGGAGCGTGTGTGGTTAACCAGCACATTGATTATGTGGTTGTAACATTGGGTGTACCAAGTTAATTTGCATGGTTATTCACACCGTGTTTGTGATCCTCGACATCCCAGTCACAAACTTGAAGGGCACAATCGAGATTTAAACATGCCATTGAATTGTTTCAATGAATATCAAAGGATCTAGGATTTTAATTCACTTAAAACCTAAAATTCTTTTTCGTTTTTCGTGGTGGAAATTGGTAAATCGTCATTTACTTACCTTCAAATATTTTGCAGTTTGGATTACAACATCACTCTTCCAAATTGTAAAATATTGTTTTGGGTCCTAGCCTTAATATTTCATTTGGGTGTTATATTAAGGACTTAAATCAATTAAATTGAATTTTCTCCCTTGTAGATGTCTAGTTCAGACTACTATGGTCTTCCCAAATCTTTAAATACAAGCTTTCCTAATGAAGATGATATCCCACATGGCGACCAAAGGTGAAAGAATAATCCCTTTGTTATGCATTAATGGGACTAGAAATCATACTTCACCTCCTCCACCTCCTTCAATTTTTCTCCGTAACCCACAAGCTCAAAGACTTGAAAAGTTCAAGGTCACTCAATCCCTATTAGCAAACAAAGTCTTTATGTGCTCAGGTCTTCGAGATCAAGTAACATATTGACAGGCTGGGAGAGTTGGGTGTCGAAGTCTCGAGGAAGCTGGCTGTTGACTTGGTTCTTCAGTCACTCCCTGATGACAGATCATGACATGACCCTTATTGATCTTACCTATTTGTTTGTTACTGCTGAATCAGCAATGATGTGGCACACTGGAACAAGAAATTTAATGGGAAGATCTACTCCCCAAACTTCCATGGATATTGACAATGGAAACATTGGGACTCCATAATAGATTTCTCTTTCTGAGGGAAAGAGAAAGGCTAAGTCTGAGATTGTCGCGTGTACCATTCCCAAAGAGTCCATATGGTTATGTTGCCAAGGGAAGGGGCATTGGTTGTGAAGCTACCCTGACTACCTAAAAGATCTGAGAAAAGGTAGAATCAAAAAGTTTGACTCTGCTTCAGGTAAGTCTACTATCCAACTCTATTAAGTTCCTCATTGTTGATTCTTAATACATGATGTGACTAGGTCGCATTGATGAATCAATGAATCGAGTATAAAATGAATCAGAGTATAAAATGAAGTAAGAATGCGAGATTGAACAACGGATGTAAATATGATCTTGTTTCAGCTCTATTACGCTTTCGAATGTTTACAGAGTACAAAGACAGGTCTGTAAAAACTCTTATCTAACTCTAGTAAATATCCCTATTTATAGGGAGCAGAAAGCATACAAAAAATATACTAAGTCAAAGACACTTAAGCTTCGAATAAAAGCGCCTTAGTAAAATAGATTACAAAACATTCGAAGAGTGCAAAATACACTTCGACTAATTACAACATCTTCACCCTTACAATCTCCTCCTTTGTAATCATAGTCGAAATTCTTAATTTGTAAGAAGCTGGATGGAATACAACATCACTCTTCGAATTTCCGTGTACCAGGAAATTATCTTCTTTAGCTCTTTCTTATCTCCTTCATTGTTCTTCTTACAATGGTTCATACGAACAATTAAGTTCGTATATTGAGACGTTGAATATCTCTCCACTTCGCATGCCTGGAATAAAAAACGTTTTGCTTTTCCAGCCTTGTCTTTTCCTGCGAAGACTAACCCAAAAGGCTTCAAGCAGATTTCACCTTCAGCATACTTTTTCAATTCTACTTGAGTCTTCGTATGTGCCATTGGAGCTTTTATTTCCATACCTTTAGCTGTAGCTAACTCCACATCTATTAGAGCCAAGCACTCATAATAATTTTCGATGAAAATCTTGATGTGAGCAACCCCAAGCTTAAATTCATCAGGTTTAGTGTTTTGAAGATATGAAAACGATTTGTCTTTCAGAATCAATGCAACTTGTATAAGATCATACAAGTTCATTAATGGAAAATCTGCAATTGTAAATTCGCAAATATTTCCATTTGCCCTGGCAACCACATACTTGATATTTTGGACTGTGTTTTCGAATACCACATCCTTTTTCATACTTATAACTTTCTTGATATTCACCAAAGACCAAACTTCCTCACGGGCTTTTGCAAGAACAGCATGAAATCTAATTTTCATGTGAGTACCATCATCCTTTTCTTCGAAATTCCCTTCTGCTTTAAATTGTGGCATGATGAACGTCATTTCATTCATTGGAAAGTCAAGCTGACTTGTATCAGTATTTGTAACCATATAACTCTGCTTTGGTTTCTTCTCAAATGAATACATATGATTATATGCAACCTTGGATTCAATTGTCTCGTAATTGTAGTGTTTGGACGGATCACCTTTGTCCATACCCTTAGGATCACTCGCACGTTGAGTTATTATGCTTTGAATCAACCTTAGCTTTTGAATTTCAGCTTCAGCTTTAGCTTTCTTTTCTTCTTTTGACTTTTCCACAACTATCGTTTTCCCTTTATCTTTCAAAGCTGAATTATCTATTACCTCTTTTGTTTTCGAACCACTCCCACTAGTATCAGCAGATTTATCAATCACAATTCCTTTTGAAATTGGTCTTGTAATTGGCATAGTTGTTACAACTGTTGAAGTAACCGGCCCAGCAGATGCAACAATTGGCTTCGTTGATGGGATCTTCGAAGAGAACACCTTTCCCACAACCTTAGCATCTTCACCACCAGCCTTCGTATCTTCAACTTTTATTTCTCCTCCTTGCACCCCTATAAAAACAGGTAGGGCATCTGTTGTTGGTAGAAGGCTTGATATACGAGAAATAGGGGCCAATTGCTTGTGTAGAATAGCTTCGAATTGGGTAAACTTTTGGGATAAGAATTCTGGAGTAATCAGAGAAGATGAAAGTGGCTTGACAGATAGATCTTTTAACTCCTTCAGCAATGTAATCACTACCACAAAGTTGTTACTTTCCATGGTAGAAAGTTGAGTAAGTTGAGGACTCATACTTTCGTATAACTTGACAAATTTCGTGACAGCATCACAAATAATGTCAATCTTCTGACTCAGAGACGCAAAATCATGTTGGACACTAGCAATCTCCTTTTGCATATCTTCGCGAAGTTCACGAATCTGGAAATTAACATCCTCCCTGACTTTCTTAACTTCCTGAACAAAGAGAACATGTCGTTCCTTTGCAACTGTCTTCAAATCTTTTAAATCTCCTACAAACGTTGAATTTTGAGAATTTATTCGTAGCTCATTGTTTTTATCAATATGATCAACCTTCTCCAAAATTCTTGACTCCGAGTCTCTAAACATCCCACAGACTTTACCCACTATCTTGGCTTTGAACATTTGCAACATCGTATCAACTTCCAAACTTGAGACTGACGAACCACCCCCCAGACCAGCTTGAGATTGAATTATGGAATTCAACTTCATATTAACAAATTTAAATTGTTTCATCGTCATCAGCATATGATCTGCAAAATCTTCTTCTTCGTCATCAAACTTTAATTCATCAAACGTGCCTCCAAAACCTTCATTGTCAGTGTCGGTTTCCATAAGAACAGTTTCTTGAACATGCGAATTAAGTTTGGGTGTATCAGTGGATTGAGAAGAAAAAATGGAAGTAAAGGGTTGATTGATGATATTTTCGAGTGTAGGTGAATCAGTGGTTGAAGTAATCGGAGTGATTGGTGGAGGTAGAGAAACAAATTTTTCGAAGGCTATAGAAGTAGGATGACCTTGATCTTCTTTCTTTGAATCTCCTTCACCCATATTGACATTTGCATCCGTATTAGATACGTTTGCAGTGATGCCTAAAGTTCGTACCTCCTCAGAAACTGATTTGGCAACCGAATCTTCGGGTGGTATGACTATTGTCTGCTCAGGAGTTGAACTTTCTTTATGAAGACTTTCTTTGTAGACTCAGTGGAAAGCATAAGCTTTCGTCTCTTCTTCTTCTTCTTCTTCTTCTTTGACAGATGTTTGGCCATATCCTTAGCCCTTCGTTTCTTTCACAATGGAGAAATTGGTGCTGGCATTTCACGAATTAAAACACCTTGATGAGTAACTTGAGGCTTTCGGACCACGTTAGGTGTTGGAGACTTGCTTTTATGCGTAGACTTCATTTTGATTCATCGAAACATACCGGTCTTCGAGGGAATAACCACTTGCTCTTGAGTATCTTCAACAACAGGCTCGATCAATTTTGTCTCAGCAACAAACACTTCAACTGTAATAGGCTTCTGCTTTGGAGATTTCGTAGATTTCAATTCTGTGACTTTGTTTTCAGAAGAACTAGTTTCATTCTTCTTCGACCTCTTGGATTTCTTATCTTCCCTTTCCAATTATATCCCAGTTTCTACAGTAGAATCAATAGTTTTCAAATAAGCCACCAAGACAAAATTTGAAGGATCAACTCGTTTGAGCATAACATCAGGAATACGAGCCACAAAGGGAAAATCTTCAACATTATCTGTGACATCCTTCGGACTGTGAAATATCTGGAAAACAGCTTTTTCTTCATCATTGGGTACCAAAATCCCCTCCTTGTTGTAAAAATATTGTAGAATCAAGCTCCAGTACCTCGCACATGAAATACCATGAAGAGCATCCGTGTGTTCTACACTCTTTTGAAATTCCTTCCATAACTGTGTAGAATAATCCACTTGAAGATCATAGTATAGCCCAACAACCATGACATATACCTCCATTCGTCCTTTATCGAGACCCACAGTTCTACCAGTTAAACACCTCAGAAAAAATACCAAATAGAAAATTCCAGATCCTAGGAAGAGCAGATTTCTTAAAATCACTTATCTTAGTTAGTTGTGGTTGATAACCCATCTCATTGGACATATGAACAATTTGAGGGAATGAGAAATCAACATACGGTGGTGAATTTGGAATTTCAAGAATTTGGCAAAAGAGTTTCTTGGACAATCTAACCTTTTTGTCATTAACCAAATTAAAAGTAATGTCATCAAAAGCTTTGTTGTATGTAGTCGTTGATCCTGCTTGAGAAAGCCATGACATCGGAACTGAAAACGAACTGAACATAGCCTTTGACAGAACATAACTCTTTAAAGCAACAACTAACATCTTCAACTCTTCAGGGTATTGAGAAACATCGGCATCCAATTGATAGTTAGTCCCTTGAATCTTCATAATCGGTAATGAAGTCACATCTTTAGTGGTGTGAGAAGGATCAGCATCGACATGAACAAAAGTCGCCATTGTTAGAGTTTGAAAGCTTTGATGATCAGATAGAATTGGGAATTTTTCACTTTGAACGCGTAAACGGATAAGAGACTTTGGAATCCCCTTTTATATGTAACCCTAGAATTTGAATTTGAAGCGGGATGTGCAATTAATGATATCCGACGTGGCACCTTAAAATTCGCATCAGTCTTCCAAAAAATTTCCAGGTGTCAAAAAGTAACTGTCACAACTCCTTGAAACAAGGAAACGTCTCCTCCCACAGTCTGTTCGTGTCTCGCCAAGGAATAGTAACCGTCAGCATCCTTCGGATGGAGGAAAGGCTCTTTCAATTTTGGGATGAAAAGCGAAGTCATATGCCAGATGTTTGAAATCATCAGCCTGAGTTGGTATTACTCAGAACCTCAAGGATTTCGTGAGTGCAGTGTTCCAAAAAAAATTTAGATGAGAATCAATAATAAAATTTTTTTGGGATACTGTGATGTCAAAATATCAATTTGACACAAAGTCTGATAAAACCTCTGGCAAAGATTGCTTCGTTAATCACCAAGAGAGATGATTAACAGCTTGTGTGTGTTCCCGTGAAATACAATGGAATACTTGAAGAGAAGTATCGAAGGGCTTCTTTTATAAGGTTTCATGGGTAGCTATAAAAATTTCGTAACATATCATCCCAAATATAAGGTGATAAATTGTAACATAAATTACTTGTTTGACCAGTGTAGTCAGTGACAAGTTTGCTTTGAAAAATTCTAAGTGACATTGGATTTCGAATGAAACTCACACGAAAATCATATTCATGAAAAAAATTTGTGCTGGATCTTGTTGGGTAACAAACATTATGGGCTTCTAATGTTTGATCAAGACCACTCATATGAAATGAATATGATTTGGAGTTTTGAATTTGTGTACTGAAACAAAGGTTTCGTGAAAATCTGGAACATAGTTCCCCAATAATTCCTTAAAATATTAGAATATTGGGTTTCACTTTCATCACGGTCTCATGATGTCAGATCATAAACACAGATTTTTGATATGTCTAAGTCTCGATTGGTGTGATCAGAGACCTCTCGGACATATGTCTTCGTGTGTGATCGTGTAAGAACTTTTTGGATGAAAAAGATGGATGAAAGACACGAAATGTACCTCTGTTATATTTGAACAAAACAGTAAACTCTTAACTCATTGTGAGAAGAGTCAGGTAGCTCAGGAGACTAATATGAATACAAGCCTGATTGGGAAGAAATTTTCATATGAAATATTTCATTAAGGCATTCGTATACACACATTGAGTCATTGGAGGCTTTGGACAACATGCAACAGCATGCTTCTAGGGACAACTTAACTAGTTCAAAATATTCAAAAATTTAAAGATTCGTAAGATAAATTTACCTGACCCTAGTACTGCAGGCATTATCCACTATTTATCATCATGAATATCTGCAACAAAGTACTAAAAAGAAATAAGAAACAAAATATTTTTGTTGTTTTGATTTTTCGAAAATAAAGAACGAAATAAAGAGAAAATCTTTTCGATGTTTTTGATTTTTCGAAAATTAAGACAAAATAAACGAAAATATTTGTGAAATTTTGAAATTTTCGAAAATAAAATGACAAAACAAAGGAAAATCTTTTTGTATTTTTAATTTTTCAAAAACTAAATGACAAAACAAATGAATCTTTTTGGATTTTTAATTTTTCGAAAATAAAATGACAAACGAAATGTACTTGTTGCAAATACACGAAATTTTATAAACCCTTGAAAAGTGATAAATCTACGAATTCGAAGGGGTCGAAGCGTTGACTATGAACAGTATCCTCTGAACGCTGAATGACTTTGCTTTGTCTTTTATTCAGTGCCTCTGAATCATTCCTAGTCAATCATCATTCTCCTTTTTCGCATGGAACAGAATTTCCATTGATCATTCTAAGTCCTTCTAAAATTTTTACAAAGGATTTTTCATCTAAAGGTTTCGTGAAAATATCAGCTAACTGATCAGTTGTTTTCACGAAATGTACTTCAATATTTCCATCCTCCATGTGATCCTTGATGAAATGATAACGAAGAGCTATATGTTTAGTCTTCGAATGTTGCACAGGATTATGACAAATTCTTATTGCTCTTTGAGAATCACAATATAATGGAATCTTTTTCATATTAATTGCATAATCACGCAATTGACTTTGGATCCATATAATTTGTGATGTGCAAGCAGCAGCAGCCACATATTCTGCTTCAGCTGTTGAAATTGATACACATGCTTGCTTTTTCGACTGCCAGCTCACCAATTTGCCATCGAGAAATTGACATCCGACACTTGTGCTTTTTCTATCAAGATTACAACCACCCAAGTCTGCATCCGGATAAGCTTGTACAAAGAACCCAGTTTTCGAAGGATACCACAATCCTAACGAAATTGTGCCTTTAAGATAACAAAAGGTATTCTTCACAGCAGTGAGATGTGGTTCTCGTGTATTTGACTGATACCTAGCACAATTACACACAGAGAACATGATATCAGGTCTACTTGCTGTAAGATAAAGTAATGAACCAATCATGCTCCTGTGAAGAGTTAGGTTAACTGCAGGTTTATCTAACGAAGGTGTCAACTTTATGCCAGTTGCCATAGGAACTCGTAACTTTGTGCTATTCGTCAATCTAAACGTCTTTAGCAGATTCTTCGTATATTTTTCTTGATTAATAAAAATTCCTTTTCTGCTTTGACGAATATTTAGTCCAAGAAAATTATTGATTTTTCCCATCATGCTCATTTCGAACTTACTTTTCATCAGCTCTTCGATTTCTCTAGACAAGGCAGGGTCAGTTGAGCCAAAAATAATATCATCAACATAAATTTGAACAAGCATTAGATGATTCCCAACTTTCTTTCGAAATAATGCGGGGTCAACAAATCGTTGTTTAAATTTAGATTGCTTCAAAAATGAAGTAAGAGTTGCATACCATGCTCGTGGTGCTTGTTTTAAACCATAAACTACTTTATCTAAAATATAAACATGATTAGGATGTTCTTCATTAATAAAAACTGGGGGTTGTTCCACGTAAACTGTTTTTTCAAGCTCTCCATTTAAAAATGCACACTTCACATCCATTTGATAAACATCAAAGTCTTTGTGAGCTGCATAAGCCAGAAATATACGAACAGCCTCTAGTCTTGTGATAGGGGCAAAAGTTTCTTCATAGTCGATTCCTTCTTGTTGTGAATATACTTTAACAACAAGTCTGGCTTTGTTTCGAACGATATTTCCATCTTTGTCGGTTTTGTTTTTGAAAATCCATTTTAACCCGACAATCGAAACATTTCCAGGTTTAGGAATTAATCTCCAAACCTTGTTTCGTTCAAATTCAGACAATTCAGATCGCATCGCAACAACCCAATCTGAGTGTTCCATTGCAACCTTAACTGTTTTTGGTTCAATTTTAGAGATGAAAACATTGAACATGAAAAATTCTTGATGAGTATTCAATACCTCATTCTTTGCACGAATTTGAGCTCTTGTTAAAACACCCTCTTATGGATTCCCAATTACTTGATCCTTCGGATGATCTCTTGTCCACTTTTCCATTGGCGGATAAGCTGGATCAAATTCCAAAGGTGTATCTTCGTATAAATCATCATTCTCTGAACCTGCAATCGAACAAACATAATCAAAATCATTATTATTTTCAATGTTTTCTACATGCTCCCCCTCAAAATTATGCTCCCCCTCAACATCAGCATTCAGTCTCTCATTTTCCCCCTCGAAAGAATGCTCCCCCTCAACTAGAGTGTTCGAATCCAAGTGCACCCCCTCCACTGGATTATTTTTCATACTTTCGCCTATCTCTTGAGAAGTGGATTTTGAATCATCAGTAAACTTTGTTAATTCAGGGAGATGATTATCATTCGCATTAATTTCAGCATCAACAGCGTGATCTGAAATACCAAAAATTAAATCATAATAAATATCCAATGTTTGTGAAGGTTCAGAGTTTCTTCAACTTTTCGTGTTTGTTTAATATAGTAATCATCAAATGTAAGATTAAAAGTTTCTTCAACTTTTCGTGTTTTTTTGTTCAACACACGATATGCGACTGAATTATGCAAATATCCCAAGAAAATCCCTCCATCTACTTTAGCTTGAAATTTTGTAAGATTATCCTTGAGATTCATAATAAAGCACCTGCATCCGAAAACATGGAAAAATTTGACGTTAGGTTTTTGATTGTTGAGAATTTCATATGGATTGATGTTAAAACGACGATGGATGAAAGATCTGTTTTGAGTAAAACATGTTGTGGATACTGCTTCAGCCCAAAGGTATTGTGGAAGATTCGCATATGCCAGTATAGTCCTTGCTGCTTTGCATAGAGATCTATTTCTTCGTTCAACGACACCATTTTGTTGTGGTGTGTATGGAGATGAAAAATTATGCGAAATCCCCTTGTCCACCAAAAATGAATCAAGAACATTGTTCTTAAATTCAGTTCCATGATCACTCTTAATTTTTCAAACAATCTTCTTCAATGTTGTTTCCATCTTTTTGATAAAGTCAATCATGATTTGTGCAACTTCGTATTTAAGCCTGAGAAAATAAACCCACGTGAAGCTTGAAAAGTCATCAAAATGTATCGTTTCTTGTTGAGTGTTGAAACTGTCGATGGACCACACAAATCAATATGTAAGAGTTCTAGTGGTGCGACAATTTTCGAATCTATCGTAATCGGATGACCTTGTTAATGTTGCTTGCCAACTTCACAAGCTGAACATAAAGAATTATTATCAAATTTAAGTACTGGTAAACCTCTTACCAGATCTTGTACAACAAGTTTGTTGATGTTTCGAAAGTTGAGATGAGAAAGTTTTCGATGCCAAAGCCAACTTAAGTCTGATGAAGCTTTCGAAAGAAGACATATAGCAGGTTTTCCTACTATAAGATTGATGTCCAAAGTGAACATGTCACCTTTCCTTTTTGATTTAAGCAAAACTTCTTTAGTGTTGACATTCGAAATAATGCTTCCTTCTTCATTAAAAAGAACTTGATTGCCAGTGCCCACAACAAGTTGTGAAACACTTATCAAGTTATGTTGAAGACCTTCAACATAAGCAACACGATTCACTGTGAATTGTCCGTTCGTGATCATCCCATATCATTTGACTTGACATTTTTGATTGTTACAAAATTTCACAACTCCAGCATTCTTTAGGCTTCGAAAATCATGTAAATTCTCCTTCTTCCCAGTCATGTGACGAGAGCAACCACTATCTATATACCAAAGAAAGGGGCATTGGTTGCGAAGCTGCCAAATTTACCTAAGGATGTTAAAGTCAATAAGTTTGACTCTACTTCAGGTAAAGTCCACTATCTAACTCTGCTAAGTTTCTATTCTGAGATTCTTGATACATGATGTGACTGGGTCACATGTTGATGTTTTAAGAATCAAAGAAAAGTGAAGAAACTTAAAGAAAGAATATGTTGAATCTGATCGCGTAGATGGATTTCTATCGCATAGTTTGAAGATCGGATTCTTGAGCTACTTCTTAGGAGTTATGATATTTTGCTTAGGAATAGATAACAACAAGTTTTCATATGGATTGTAAGGATAAGTTTTTCCGCAAAGTTTTAAAATAAAAGGTAAATCTTTTGATTTTATTTATTTTAAAATATCCTTACAATGGCGTTTGTGAAAATGTGTGTTGCTTATAAGATTCCATTAAGAGCAAGAGTGGAAATATGAATTTGATTCTTTCATTTGTGGTAGTGTCTAAATTTACCAAATAAGGAAAGATTCTCATCACCCACGTTTCAGTTGGATAGAAACTTGGAATCATGCAAGTTGTATAGCATGATGAATGAGAACTTTCGAGCATTGGAAAAATTAAGACTAACTACTTGTTCACATGGGTGTGTGAGTCAAGTGAAGGACTAAGGGATCGGGTACACATTCTTGTGCACTGGTCAGAGTCCACCACAAAAGATCGATAAGACTATTCGTCATAATTTAGTATAGATCAGTAAATATGGTTATACTAACAAGCTTAAGTGTAATTCTGAGACATTGGAAAAGGTTCCAATGTATGGCAGAGCGAATAAGAAGAATCAATTTAGGCAGAAAGATAAAAGTTTCTCAAATCTGAAAAGATGGGAGAGTACTTTAGTATCATGTTTTAAGACCATCTTAATGATTTTGAGGCCTTATCACAATTCATCCTCTAAGTGCATTCTGATAGTTAAGAATAGGAGTTATGAATTATTGAAGTGGTTAAATCAAGAAGATGATTCATACTTCGTTCCAAAAACAATTCTTAGAGTTATACTCTAAGATTGTAACTTGAGTGACATGTCTTAAAGAAGGTTTAAAACACTTATCAAATGTAAGAGTAAAAGTTTTCTACTCTTGTACATTTGAAATTGGTAAGTTGTGATGTTTTGGATAAAACAAAGACCAACTAAGGCCAATTATGTGAAGTGTTTGTCTTGATTAGAATCCACACTATCTCATGAATATCTGACAAGAAAGTCTTATATGTCAAGAGGACAGTGGGAGTCTTAAAGGTCTTGAAAGTCTCAAGAACTAATCAAGAATAAAACCTGAAGTTCTTCACTAGCACACAACTTAAGGTTTATAACCTATCGTGTTGACATATTCTATGCCCATTCCAGTTAAAGTTGGCTTTGCATATGAGTTCTTAGAGTTCTCAATTGGTTGCACAACAACTTAGAAGCAATGGCAGGCCCTTGAGCTGCCTGGTGGCAAGAAATTAAGATTGAGTTCAGTCCATATGAGTTTGGATTTGTCATTATCCTTGTCTTGTGACTATGGTTTTGACAATTCACATGGATAAGAACACATACACCATTAAATCTAAGGGTCATAAGGTTTCTCTCCGATTCATGAAAATGATGGTGAGGAAACACTTCCACCAAGTAGATTTGAAGTAGATAGCAATTGTGATATTTGCATTCTCAAAGTCGTTAGTGGAGCTGTGTGGTTAACCGGCACACTAACATGGACTTGTGAGAAGTGGCAAAGGTCTAAACAATTGAGACTATGATTACGGCATCCCTTTTCATAGTTCTGAAATTGTTTAGACACACCTGTGAGCTATCTAAGATAAGGTGTATGATATTGATAAAGTTTATCAAAGCAATCTAGTATCAGAAATCTGAACTTTGGTAAGAAATTCAATAAAGTATTGTTTTTTCTAGAAGTTCAACTGATTTCTGAGTACATGTCAAAGCTAGTGGGAGCATAAGTGTTATGCTAATAATCATCATGTTAGTGGGAGCATGATAATTATGATAAAGGTTGCAAGTTAGCAATGTTAATTATAGAAAACAAAAGGTTTCAATTGGGAAAAAGTTGTTTTGCTATAATTAAGGGAGAGGAAATTATACTTCATCTCAAATCTAAAAGCTTATATTGAGGTTTTAATCGTATTTAGTCAAGTATATATATGAATGTTATGTTGGAATAGCTCAACATAAGAAAATTCTAATATAGGGTCCATTATTTGCGTTCTAAAATTCGATTATGATTACGACATCCCTTTTCATAATCTGAATTATGAAAACTTGGCAAATTGAAATGGAAATATTATAGCAAAAGACTGGTTTAGTCTTTATGTGATACATCATGAATCGTGTCCCATATGCTTCGGATATAGGATCGATTGCATGTGCTATATTCATCATTTCTAAAATTTTCCAAATGCCTGGGGCATTAAGAAGGGAAAAGGTCTAGAATTGGATATGACTAAAAGGATTAAACAATTGTCGAGGACAATCTAATGTTTACCAAAGATTGGTTGCTCAAGGACAGTTGGAAGTATAATGATAATTCTGGAAGGACCATATTGACATAATCTATAAGGAGGAAACTCTTGTTCAGAAGTGATAGTCAAAATGGAATATGGAAATGTTTCAAAGTTAGAAATTATTCAATCTGTGTAAGATTAGGAAACTTAATGCAAGAAGGATGTTTCCAAGGAGTTGATCTCCTTTGGAATGCTCTGTAATGTTTGTTGTCAAGTCTATCTGACTTTGTGCATAATCATTACAAGAGGATCAATGCATATAAGTTTAGAATCTAACAGATCTCAGTAAATGGCATGAATTTGGAATTCTTACATTTGCAGTAAGGATTTGGGACTATGAAAAGAGGATCATTGGAGTTTTGTTCAATTGATATATTTCACAATGTAAAGATCATAGACAAACATAGTATGCATACTTGGTGTATGGCATGACTAGTGTTTAGAAAACATAGTGTACATGCTTGGAGCATGGGACAACTATTGTTTTAAATTCAAGAATAAAGTTGATAGCTGAAACAGTATACAATGAATAATGTGTAATCATATGGTGATAAATAAAAGGTATTTTATTTATCTTCACAGGTTTTGATACCATATTCGATTCAATTATTCTTGTGTTTCATTTTGCATGTTTTGACTTCCAGAATAAACTAGGTCATTGTTCTGGATGACTAAGTTATTCAAATCATCCACAGCCAGTCATATGTTGGAAGTAGATATGAATTAAGATTGTCATGGGTTGACTTGTAGAGGTCTAAGATGTTGGACAAAGGGCTACAACACTCATGAGTGCTCATAAGTTCTGAGTATTGGATTCAACCCGCGCTCATTGGAATCACTTCATGGATTTTATCACGAGTGATCATGAGACGATAATATCTTATATTCTTCAAACCTAGAGATATGAGTTGTTACTATGAGTTGGTTATACATTGATTGCACGAAAACGCATTGGTAACTCGATGTTATAAAACGTGCCTTTGTGTATGATTCAACAAGTTGTAGAACAAGCCATATGAGTCGAAGTTTATCCATTCCTTTTACCTTCGGGATAAAAGCGATATCTGTGGGCCCCTCGATGATTTGGTGATGACAAACGTAAGTGCTCGGCCGGGCCTGGACTGATTTGATTTGTTCAATTAGTCAGTCGTCATAAATCGGAAATCGGGAAACAACAAATGGACAGAGAGAATGATTATAATCCATGTCTCAGTCCATATGATATCTAGAATGGAGGAATATATGATCCCTTATCTAATGGACATGTCATTTGATTTGTTCAAAGTTTGACAGCGGCTTTAAGAGCTACGATTGCTAGTCGGGATCTTGGAGTCATACTTGAATAATAGTTTTAGACTTATCCAAGTGGGAGACTGTTGGATTAGGTGTCTAAGCCCATAACTATTATTGGTATGTATTCGACCCGAGAGTAGCATGGTCCATTTGGGTTGCATATCATCAGGACAATTTGTTAGGATGGACTTTTGAGAGAAGGTTATTTATGGTTTATTAATATATTATAAGTAATAATATATTAATATGAAATCATATGTTTTAATTAGTAGTGATCAAGAATTAATTTGGAATTAATTTAGTGGTCGAAAGAGACTAATTAAATCTATGGGGACTAATTATGATAATTAGTTATATTTATATGTGTTGGGCTTATGATCCATGTTGGACCAAGTTTATGTATGGATACATAAAGAGTTGGGCAACATGAACCATGGATCATAAAACCCATGGGTATGGATTTGGGTTATATCCATGACCCTAGAAATCCCACATATAAATAGATACTTCATTGCCCAAAATCGCTACTTGTATCTTTTTAGAGTTCATGGTGTCTTTTGTGTGCATGGAATTCTCTCTCAAGTTCATCCTTTATCCATGGTGTGTTGTGATTCTATTTGAGGCTTCCACACTATTGGGGCTAAGCTCTTTAAGGCCAAATACACCAAGAATTCAAGCTCCATCAAAAGGTATGTCATGCTAACTAGTATATTATAATTTTATGTTAAATGCATGCTAGTTGTAAGATTAATACCTTGGAAACCATATGCATGTATAATTAGTGAAAACAAAGATCCAAGGTATTTAGGGCTGTATGTGCACCATAGGATGTTGTAGTATACCAAAACCCAACAAAATCAACATATGGAGGTGAATTCGGAATTTCAAGAATTTGGCAAAAGAGTTTCTTGGATAGCTTGACATTTTTGTCATTCACCAGATGGAAAGTAATTGTATCAGAAGCTTTGTTGTAAGTAGCAGTTGATCCTGCTTGAGAAAGCCATGACAGTGGAACAGAGAATGAACTGAACATCGCCTTAGACAAAACATAGTTCTTCAAGGCAACGATTAGCATCTTCAATTCTTCCGGGTATTGAGAAACATCACCCTCCAAGTAATAGTTTGTTGCTTGAATCTTCATTATTGGTAATGAAGAGACATCTTCAGTGGTTTGAGAAGGATTAGCATCAACATGAACAGAAGTCACCATTGTTAGGGTTTGAAGACTTTGATGATCAGAGAATTTGGGAATTTTTCTTTTTGATCGCGTAAACTGATAATGAACCCTTGAATCCCCTTTTATATGTAACCCTGAAGTTTGAATTTGAAGCGGGATATGTATTTAATGATATCCGACGTGGCACCTTGAAAATCGGACCATTACTGCGTAAAAGTAGCCATGCGTCAAGAAGTAGCTATCACATCTACTTGAAAACCGAACATAATACCATACGTCATTTATAAACAGCCTGTTTTGTTATCCCCAAGAAGATTGTAACCGTCAGAACCCTTTGTATGGAAGCAAGGCTCTTTCACTTTTGGGATAAAAAGCGAATTCATATGCCAAAAGTTTGAAATCATCAGCCTGAGTTGGTATTATTCAGAGCCTCAAGGATTTCATGAGTGCAGTGTTCCAAAGAATGTAGACGAGAAACAAAGATAAGAAAAATTTGGGATATTGTGATGTCAAAATATCAATTTGACACAAAAGCAGATGAAATCCCGGGCAAAGATTGCTTCATTAATCATTAAGAAAAATGATTAACAGCTTGTGTAGGTTCCCGTGAATTACAATCGAGTACTTATTGATAAGTATCGAAGGGCTTCTTTTATAATGCTTCGTGGGTAGTTAAAAAAATTTCGTTACATGTCATCCTAAACATAAGGTGATAAATTGTAACAGAAATTACTTGAAAAAAATATTTAAGTGACATTGAATTTCGAATGAAACTCACACGGAAATCATATTCAAGAAAAAAATTTATGTTGGATCTTGTTGGGTAACAAACATCTTGGGTTTCGAATGTTTGATCAAGACCACTCATTCGAAATGAATATGATTTGGAGTTTTGAATTTTGGTACTGAAGCAAATGTTTCGTGAAAATCTGGAACATTGTTCCCCGTCAATTCCTTAAAATTGTAGTGAAAATTGGGTTTCACTTTCATCAAGGTCTCATGATGTCAGATCATAAACACAGATTGTTGATATGTCTAAGTCTCGATGGGTTTGATCAGAGACCTCTCGGACATATGTCTTCGTGTGTGATCGTGTAAGAACTTTATAGGTGAAAAAGATTGATGTAAGATACGAAAAGTACCTCTGTTATTTTTGGACAAAACAGTAAACTCGTAACTCATTTTGAGAAGAGGCAGGTAGCTCAGAGACTAATGTGAATATAAGACTGATTGGGAAGAAATTTTTGTATGAATGATTTCATTAAGGCTTTCATACACACACATTGAGTCATTGGAGGCTTTGGACAACATGCAGCAGCATGCTTCTAGGGACAACTTAGCTAGTTCAAGTGATGAAAAATGTATGGATTCATACGAAAAATGTACCTGACCCTAGAACTGCAAGCATAATCCAATGTATTTCTTCATGATTATCTGCAACAAAATACTAAAAAGAAATAAGAATCAAAATATTTTTGTTGTTTTGATTTTTCGAAAGTAGAGACAGAACAAACAAAAATCTTTTTGGATTTTTGATTTTTCGAAAATTGAATGACAAAACAAAAGAAATCTTTTTTGATTTTTGATTTTTCGAAAATTGAATGACAAAACAAAAGAAAATCTTTTTGGATTTTTTACTTTTCGAAAATTGAATGACAAAACAAAAGAAAATCTTTTTGGATTTTTGACTTTTCGAAATTTGAATGACAAAACAAAAGAAAATCTTTTTGGATTTTTGATTTTTCGAAAATTGAATGACAAAACAAAAGAATTTTTTTTTTCTAAAATTGAAAATAAATTGTACTTGATGCAAAAATACAAAATTGTATCATCCCATTATAAGTGACAAATGTACGAATTCGAAGGGGTCGAAGCATTGACTATGAACAGTAACCTCTGAATTAACCCTTAAAATAAGTGAAAAATTTACGAATTCGAAGGGGTCGAAGCGTTGACTATGAACAGTAACCTCTGAATGCTGACGGTTATTGCTTTGTCTTTCATTCAGCGCCTCTGAATCAGTCCTGGTCATTCATCATTCGCCTTTTTCACATGGAACAGAATTTCCATCGATCATTCCAAGTCCTTCTATAATTTTCACAAGGGATTTTTCATCTAAAGGTTTCGTGAAAATATCAGCTAACTGATCAGTTGTTTTCACAAAATGTACTTCAATATTTCCATCCTCCACGTGATCCTTGATGAAATGATAACGAAGTGCTATATGTTTTGTCTTCGAATGCTGCACAGGATTATGACAAATTCTTATTGCACTTTGAGAATCACAATATAATGGAATCTTTTTCATATTGATTGCATAATCACGCAATTGACTTTGAATCCATATAATTTGTGAAGTGCAAGCAGCAGCAGCCACATATTTTGCTTCAGCTGTTGAAATTGATACACATGTTTGCTTTTTCGACTGCCAGCTCACTAATTTGCCATCGAGAAATTGATATCCACCACTTGTGCTTTTTCTATCAAGATTACACCCACCCAAGTCTGCATCCGAATATGCTTGTAGAAAGAACCCAGTTTTCGAAGGATACCACAATCCTAACGAAATTGTTCCTTTAAGATAACGAAATATATTCTTCACAGCAGTGAGATGTGGTTCTCTTGGATTTGACTGATACCTTGCACAATTATACACAGAAAACATGATATCAGGTCTACTGGCTGTAAGATAAAGTAATGAACCAATCATGCTTCTATAAAGAGTTATGTCAACTGCAGGTTTATCTAACGAAAGTGTCAACTTTATGCCAGTTGCCATTGGAACTCGTAACTTTGTGCTATTCGTCAATCCAAACTTTTCTAGCAGATTCTTCGTACATTTTCTTGATTAATAAAAATCCCTTCTCTGCTTTGACGAATATTCAGTCCAAGAAAATTATTGATTTTTCGCATCATGCTCATTTCGAACTTACTTTTCATCAAATCTTCGAATTCTCTAAAGCAGGGTCAGTTGAGCCAAAAATAATATTATCAACATAAATTTGAACAAGCATTAGATGATTCCCAACTTTCTTTTGAAATAATGTGGGGTCAGCAAATCCTTGTTTAAATTTAGATTGTTTCAAAAATGAAATAAGAGTTGCATACCATGCTCGTGGTGCTTGTTTCAAACCATAAACTGCCTTATCTAAAATATAAACATGATCTGGATATTCCTCATTAATAAAACCTGGGGGTTGTTCCACGTAAACTGTTTCTTCAAGCTCTCCATTTAAAAATGCACACTTCACGTCCATTTGATAAACATCGAAGTCTTTGTGAGCTGCATAAGCCAGAAATATACGAACCGCCTCGAGTCTTGCGACAGGGGCAAAAGTTTCTTCATAGTCGATTCGTTCTTGTTGTGAATATCCTTTAACAACAAGTCTGGCTTTGTTTCGAAAAATATTTCCATCTTTGTCGGTTTTGTTTTTAAAAATCCATTTTAATCCGACTATCGAAACATTTTCAGGTTTAGGAATTAATCTCCAAACCTTGTTTCGTTCAAATTCAGACAATTCAGATTGCATCGCTACAACCCAATCTGAGTGTTCCATTGCAATCTTAACTGTTTTTGGTTCAATTTTAGAGATGAAAACATTGAACATGCAAAATTCTTGATGAGTATTCAATACCTCATTCTTTACACGAATTTGAGCTCTTGTTAAAACACCCTCTTGTGGATTCCCAATTACTTGATCCTTCGGATGATCTCTTCTCCACTTTTCCATTGGCGGATATGCTGGATCAAATTCCAAAGGTGCATCTTTGTATATTTCATCATTCTCTGAACCTGCAATCAAACAAACATCATCAAAATCATTATTATTCTCAATGTTTTCTAAATGCTCCCCCTCAACATTATGCTCCCTCTCAACATCATGCTCCCCCTCAACATCAGCATTCAATCTTTCATTCCCCCCCCCCCCTCGAAAGAATGCTCTCCCTCAACTAGAGTATTCGAATCCAAGTGCTCCCCCTCCACTGGATTGTTTTGCATACTTTCGCCTTTCTCTGGAGAAGTTGATGTTGAATCATCAGTAAGCTTCGTTAGTTCAGAGAGATGATTATCATTTCCATTTATTTCAGCATCAACAGCATGATCTAAAATTCCAAAAATTAAATCATAATCAATATCTAAGTTTTGTGAGGATTCAGATTCATCTTGTATGTTTTTCAGAATAGGATGATTTTCAAACTGCGATGTAGTTTGTTTAATGTAGTAATCATCAAATGTAAGATTAAAAGTTTCTTCAACTTTTCATGTTCTTTTGTTCAACACACGATATGCGACTGAATTATACGAATATCCCAAGAAAATCCCTTCATCTGCTTTAGCTTGAAATTTCGTAAGATTATCCTCGAGATTCATAATGAAGCACCTGCATCCAAAAACATGGAAAAATTTGACGTTAGGTTTTCGATTGTTGAGAATTTCATATGGAGTAATGTTAAAACGACGATGAATGAAATATCTATTTTGAGTAAAACATGCAGTGGATACGGCTTCAGCCCAAAGGTATTGTGGAAGATTCACATATGCCAGCATAGTCCTTGCTGCTTCGCATAGAGACCTATTTCTTCGTTCAACAACACCATTTTGTTGTGGTGTGTATGGAGATGAAAAATTATGCGAAATCCCTTTGTCCACCAAAAATGAATCAAGGATATTGTTCTTAAATTCAGTTCCGTGATCACTCTTAATTTTTCGAACAATCTTCTTCAATGTTGTTTCCATCTTTTTGATAAAGTCAATCATGATTTGTGCAACTTCGGATTTAAGCCTGAGAAAATAAACCCACATAAATCTGGAAAAGTCATCAACAATAATTAAAATGTACCTTTTCTTGTTGAGAGTTGAAACTGTCGAAGGACCACACAAATCAATATGTAAGAGCTCCAAAGGTGCGACAATTTTCGAATCTATCGTAATTGGATGACCTTGTTTATGTTGGTTTCCAACTTCACAAGCTGCACATAAAGAATCATTGTCAAATTTAAGTACAGGTAAACCTCTTACTAGATCTTGTACCACAAGTTTATTGATGTTTCGAAAATTGAGATGAGAAAGTCTTCGATGCGAAAGCCAACTTAAGTCTGATGTTGCTTTCGAAAGAAGACATATAGCAGGTTTCCCTACTATCGGATTGATGTCCAAAGTGAACATGTCACCTTTCCTTTTGGATTTCAGTAACACTTCTTTAGTGTTGACATTCGAAATAACACTTCCTTTTTCATTAAAAAGAACTTGATTGCCAGTGTCCACAACAAGTTGGGAAACACTTATCAAGTTATGTTGAAGACCTTCAACATACGCAACACGATTCACTGTGAATTGGCCGTTCGTGATCTTCCCATATCCTTTGACTTGACATTTTTTATTGTTCCCAAACTTCACAACTCCAACATTTTTTAGGCTTCGCAAATCACGTAAATTCTCCTTCTTCCCAGTCATGTGACGAGAGCAACCAATATCAATGTACCATTTATTATCATATTGCTCGTCACATAGTACCTACAATCATTGGAAAAATTTAGGTACCCAAGGCTTTTTGGGTCTTTGGAAATTAGATTTCAATTTTGAATATAATGAAGAACTTTTAACCCAATCACAAACTTTGGTTTTGAGACTATCAATTAAGTTCACATCTTCATTTAAAGAGACCGAAACATAAGATTTTCATGGTTTCGAATGTTCACTGACATTACCCTTCGAATTCTGAGTTTGTGAATGGACATTCTTTGCTTTTATTACTGGTTTCCAAGCTTTGACTGATATGTTCGAATCCTTAGAAGATGAACTGCCGTTTGATGAAGTATTCACATATTTCTCATATGCTTCGTGAATTTGCTCCTTTGAAAATGTATTCGACTGATACATCTTTCCTTTGCCTTCAAGCCAATGATCAATGTTCTTCCTTGAAGTCATTCCTTTTTCACGTGAAATTTTCATAGTTTCTTTCTTCATATGATTAGGAAAATTTGGCTTTTTAGGAAGAAAATCAACTTTTGGATTTGTTAGAAAAGATTGAGCATATGATGTATCAACTGTTGATTTAAAATGTTGACGTTGAAAGAATTTTTGATTTGGATTTGATTTATTTGAAAATTTTCTTGGAATATTAGTTTCTGAAACTTTCAAAAACCTTGGTTGTTTATTCACTTCAGACCTTGAATGATTTGATTGTGATGAATGTTGAGTTTTTGTGGAAAAAGAGGAATTTTTGGCTTTGATAACATTTTTGGGTGATTGTGATTCAGACATCTTTTGAGACTCAATATTTTGCCAAAATATTTTCTTCCTAGCTTGTATTTTTAAAATGTTGTTTTCCTTCGAAAATTTGTCAATTTGATCTTTGAATTCCTTGGAATTTAGTTTTACAACTTTTTCATTTTCCTTTACAACTTGTTTTGAATTATCTTTTTCAATTTTTGATTTTTCAACCCATTTTCTTTGTGATTTTTGACGTTGAAAGACGTATGAATTATTTGTTAAGTTATTTTCAACTGTGCTTTGATTTGCGAAAAAACCTTCATCAGTTGTTTTTGAATTATCCTCCTCAACTAGCTTCTTTAATTCTGGTTTGATATTCTCAACATTTCCAAAAGTTACGAAAACTTGATTTGGAAAAATGACATCATCTGTACACTTGAAATTTGGATAAACCACAGTATTCGTTTCAAGGTAATGTTCACCTTTTTCAGTCATTACTGTTTCGAACTTTTGTGTATCACCATACACTTGATCAACCACTATTCATGGAGTTTCTTCTTCCTTTGAAGATTTCTTTCCCTTCGAAATTTTCTCTTCATCTTCATCATCGCTATCATCAGTTTGACTGTCTTTGAGATCCACAAAGTTCATATCACAAACTTTCGAAGTTGAAGGTATATCAGTTTCTTTCTCAACCATCAAATCCTTAACTTTTTCTTTCCCTTTAAATGTTGATGCAACATTAACAACAGACAACTGGGAACAATCAACATCCTCAAGTTCATTAATTTCACTAATATTGTCAGAATTTTCTTCAATATCAACAAAATTAGATTGAGAATCAGATGTTGAATTCTCAGTCTTTTTCAAAATTTGAATTTGTTCAGATTTAGTCAAAGTATCATTCACTATGTTAACTAATTCATTCGCATCAAGACATTCATCAATTTTTACAATTCCATATTTATATCTATCATCAGGAACTTTGTCAAAATCAGCTATTATTTGCTCACAATCATACGAAATACTATCTACCTTAGCTCTTTCGTATGCTAGAAAATGTAGTAATTTTCTATGTTGCTCTTTACTTATTTCACATGAATGATGTAAATCAGTTAATTTTCTATAAAGTCTTTTAGCATAATTACAATAAATGTTTCTTTGTGCTAGCAAAAGTTTGACATCACTTGATAAAGTATCCCTATCACACATAATATTTGTTATTTGTAATTCCAAACAATCATTTTTACTTATTTCCATTTCTAATCGCTTTTTGGTCTCTAACAACTCCATTGAAAACTTGTTGGCCTCATTGCTAGCAGACACAACAAATGAATCAAAATAAGTAACCGTCTCATCAAAAAATATTAGTTCAAAATCATAAGCATGTGTAGGAATATTAAAAGATTCGAGAATTTTACGTACCTTTGTTGTCATTGGAGATTTGTCTGCCGTTTTGGATACGAAGCATCGTCCTTTCACTTCGAATTCCTCGTCATTTGAGTCCTCCTCCATTTTCACATACATTGCTCCATGTGTTGGATTCCTCATTTCTTCATCGTCTGATCCAGATGACCAGATTTGATACGTTCCATCTTCATCCTCATGTTCACCTTTTGCAACCAATGACAAGTTTTTGGCTTTCTCACGAACCTCCTCAAGCCTCTCTGCATAATAAGCCTCATCTTTGACTTTATTCTTTCTCTCATCCATCTTTCGAAGCATACAATCATTTGCAAGACGATTGGCTCCATTGCAATAATGACAATCAATACCAGCATCACCTTTCAGCTTTTTCTCGATCTTTCCTTCAGACATTTTCGAATCTTTCTTCTCAACATTCTTTTTCTCCTCAACAACAGTTTTACTCACAGCACTTCCTTTGACTTCAGCAAGCTTAGCCTTCGGATTGAACGACTTTTTGAAGAACTTCTTAACACAATTAATCGAGTAAAATGTTATTGCCTCATCATCCGAATTCATGATGAATCCCTCTTCTTCCTCAGAATCACCATTTTCAGCTTCTTTCTCAGATAACTTTGACACAAGTGCTAATGGACCTCCCAAATTCAGCTTCGTCTCCTCAGCAAAACTTTGCTGATTCTTCACCATCATACATACGCTTCTCCATTCTTTTCGAAGACCCATCACAAAGATGAGATTGAATTCCATTGATGTCCTGGTAATTCCATAGCGATTACAACGATAGATTAACTCGTTCAGTCGATCATAGTAGACTTCAATTGTTTCACCTTCTTTTTGTCTGAAATCTTTCAGCTCAACCAAACATTGTTTGACTGAATTGATTTTCGTCTTCTCACTTCCTTGAAATTTATCTTTCAGATTGTTCCAGATCTCCTTTGCAGTTGTACAACTCATTACATAATTGTACACAACCGGAGGTAAAGCTCCTCGCAATTCTCTCATGCACCTATTCTCCAGTTTCTTCAGACGATCAGTTTGATTATCAACATCAGAACTTGTAGAAGATGATCCAATTGGTTGAACATTAAACGGAGCATTGGCATTTCCAGTGATACATGACCATAATTCTTCATCAAGACCATTCAGATAATCCTACATACGATCAGACCATTGATCATAATATTCAGGGATTAGCATTGGAATTTTGGTTGATGATCCTAACAAATGAGAAAACAAGGTCATCGAATTGAGATTGAAACTCGCCATTGTTGTACGGAAGATGATTTTGAAAATTTTTAAGAAAATTTGTATATTTGAAATCAAACTAGTTGAATCAAATCAAAATTTCAATAAGAACACTCGATTCAGCAATTCAAGTGCAGAATCAAATCACAATCTAAAATCTAGACAAATTTTTCACGATCAAAAAGTGCGGAAACTTTTGAACCAAAAATTTGGTTCAAAAACTTTTTGAATGGATGAAAATCAGATCACAGATGTGATTCCTGCTCTGATAACAATTGATGAATTATGGAATCAAGTATAAAACGAATCAGAGTATGAAATCAATTAAGAATGCGAGATTCAACACCAGATGTAAATATGATCTTGTTTTCAGCTCTATTACGCTTTCGAATGTTTACAGAGTACAAAGACAGGTCTGCAAAAACTCTTATCTAACTCTAGTAAATATCCCTATTTATAGGGAACTGAAAGCGTACAAAAAATATACTAAGGCATAGACACTTACGCTTCGAATAAACGCGCCTCAGTAAAATAGATTGCAAAACATTCGACGAGTTCAAAATACATTTCGACTAATTACAACAATTCGACCCTTACAGTTTGTGACCAATCGTGTTGACATATTCTTGTTTAGGTGCCCATTCGAGTTAAAATTGACTATGCATATGAGCTCTGAGAGTTCTCAATTGGTTGCATAACAACCTGGAAGCAATGGCAGGCCTTTGTGCTGCCAGGTGGCAAGAAATTAAGAATGAACAAGTTCAGTCCATATGAGTTTGGATTTGTCACTAACCTTGTCTTGTGATTATAATTTTGACAAATTCACATGGATAGGAACACATACACCACAAAATCTAAGTGTCATAAGGTTTCTCTTCGATTCTTGACAATGATGGTGAGGAAATGCTTTCACTAAGTAGATTTTAAATAGTTTGCAATTGTGATACTTGCATTTCTCAACTGCGATTATGATTACGACATCCCTCTTCATAGTTCGAATTGTAAGAAATGGAAAAGGTCTAAAAATTTGAGACTATGATTACGACATACCTCTTCATAGTTCTAAAATTGTTTAGACACACATGTGAGCTATCTAAGGGAAGGTGTATGAGTTTAAGAAGCTTAGATAAAGTATTATCGAAGCATCTAGTATCAGAAATCTAAACTTTGGAAAGAAAGTCAATAAGTATTTATTTCTAGAAGTCCAGCTGATTTCTGGATACATGTCAAAGCTAGTGGGAGCATAAGTGTTATGCTAATAATTATCATGTTAGTGGGAGCATGATTGTTACATTAAGTGTTGCAAGTTAGCAATGGTAATTATAGAAAACCAAAGTTTCAAATTTGCAAAGTTGTGGGGTTTGAAAAGTTGGTTTTCTATAATTAAGGGAGAGGAATTCATACTTCATTTCAATTCTAAAAGCTTAGATTGAGTTTTTTAATCAATTTTAGTCAAATATATATGAATGTTATGTTGGAATGGTTCAACATAAGGAAATTCTATATATGGAAATGTTAATTGAGTTCCCAAAATTTGATTATGATTACGTCATCCCTTTTCATCATTCGAATTCTGAGAACATGGCAAATATAAAAATTTATAGCAAAAGACTGATTAAGTATAGTGTCTTTATGTCAGACATTATGAATCGTGTCCCATATGCTTCGGGTATAGGATCGATTGCATATGCTATAATATTCTTGTGTTATAATTTTCCAAATGCCTAGGGCATTAAGAGGGAAAAAAGGAATAGAACCGGATTTGACTAAAGTGGTTAAACAACTGTTAAGGACAGTCTAAGGTTCGCCAAAGATTGGTTGCTTAAGGACAATTGGAAGTATAGTAATGGAAGGACCATATTGACATTATTATGAATAGACAGGAGTCTATTAATAATGAATTGTCGTATGGAAAATATGGAATGTTTCCATATTGGGAGTTGAAGAATAGATGAGAAAGTTAGAAACTTTTATGGAAGAAGGATGTTCAAAGGAATGTACTTTGAATTTGAGACTTCATTTCCATGGAATTGTCCTGTAACAATATCCAAAGGAATATTTTGTAATATCATTGGTGAAGTCTCTTTGACTTTTGGTACCTAGACATTACAAAAAAATCATTGCATGATAGTTTAGAATGTAATACTTTCTAGTAGTGACAAGAATTTGGAATTCTTACACTTGCAATAAGGATTTGAAATTGTGAAATGAGCATCATTGAAATGTTTTTTCAATTGATCTACTTCACAAAGTAAGGACCATAGACAAAAATAGTGTGCATGCTTGGAGCATGGCATAACTATGGTTTTAATTCAAGTATTAAGTTGATTATTCGAAACATTATACAATGAATAATTAGTAATCAATATGAGACTCAAAAGTTTTGGGGCCATATAGGATTAGTATTATTCTTGTGTTTCACTTTGCATGTTTTGACTTCCTGCATAACTAGGTTATTCAAACCATCCATAGTCGATCATACTTTGGAAGTAGGTATTGTGGCAAGACTGTCATCAATGGTTCTGTAGTTTGTCTAGGACATGGTCACTGCAGTGTTCATGAGTACTCCTGGAATAAGATTCGAGTGTTGGATTCAACCCACGCTCATTTGAATCACTTCATGGATTTTATCACGAGTGATCATGGCACGATAATATCTTATATTCTTCAAATGGAGACGTGTGAGTTGTAGTTGCGAGTCGGTTGCACATTGACATATGTAAACGCACCAGTAACTTGGATTTTATAAAACATATCGTTGTGTGTAATTTGATAAGTAAGTACAAGCTATCATTTAGGTCGAATTTTATCCGTTCCTTTTACCCTATGTGGATAAAATTGATATCTGTGGGCCCCTCGATGATTTAGTGATGATACTCCTAAGTGCTTGGCCAATCCTGGACCGATTTGATTTGTTCAATTATTTGGTCGTCATAAATCGGAAATCGGGAAACAACAGATGGAAAAAGAGAATGATTATAATCCATGTCTCAGTCCAAATGATATCCAGAATGGAAGAATATATGATCCCTTATCTAATGGACATGTCATTGACTAGATCAGAGTTCGACAACAGCTTTTAAGAGCTACGATTGCTAGTCGGGTTGGAGTCATGCTTACAATAATAGTTATTAGACTTATCCAATTGGGAGACTATTGGATTAGGTGTCTAAGCCCATAACTATTATTGGTATGTACTTGACCTGAGAGTAGCATGGTTCATTTGGGTTGCATGGCATCAGAACAATTTGGATAGACTTTTGTGAGAAGAGGATATTTATGATTTATTAATATATTATAAGTTCTAATATATTAATATTATTTAATTAGTATTGATCAATAATTAGTTTGGAATTAATTTTGTGATCAAAAGAGAGTAATTAAATAAATGGGGATTGATTTGGTAAATCATTCATTCTTATAAAGTGGGCTTATGATCCATAGTTCTTCATGTTGGGCTAAACCCATGTGGTGACCCATGGATACTCCATTGAGGTTAAAACCCATGGATCATGAAGAATATGGAAAGTCATGAGTTACATGGTGTAACCCTAATGTGCACACTATATAAGAAGCCTCATAGCTCATGAAATGTGACCTAGAGTCTTGGTAAGGAGGGCTAGCCGATTTATGAAGTGCAAATGTTCTTCTCTCAAGTTATTCCAATTGTTGGTGGTGTTGTGTGAACCATTTGAGGTGCAACACTTCGGGCACTAAGCTCTTGAAAGGTATAAGGAATCAAGCTACAACAAAAGGTATGTCATTCAACTATATTTCATATTGTATATGCTCCATAATATGCTAGTTACGATGATACCTTGGAAAATTGATATTTGCATGTATAATAGAGAAAACATAGATCCAAGGTATATAGGGTTTCATGTATACCATAGGAGTGTTAGAATGCTCAAAACCCAACAATAACAACCAAGGGCACCAACGAAGGGCTGCCGAAAGGAACACCCCCGACCACAAACCTAGGAACAAGAAAAGAAATTCCTGAAAAGAGAGGAAGGATAAAACAGTACAAGAGCCCTCGAAGAGACAACAGACTGTTGCGGTTCATGCTGCCACAACACCTAGTACACCAACATCAGTAAGACCATATGCTGGAAACCTCCCAAAATGCAGCAAGTGCAGTTTCCATCATAAGGGAGCCTGTCGAAAGCTACACTGTAAGAATTACAATAGGAAAGGGCACCCTACCTGTTCCTGCAGGGCATCAACACGACCAATCCCCCAGACCCTCAACATCAGAATGAGCCCGACCTGTTGCGAATGTGATGAATGTGGACACTTCAGGAGGGACTGTCTAATGACAAGGAATTCTGGCAGGGAAGGTAGAGTGCTGACAATCACTACAGGAGAGACCCTCCCGGAGTCACCTATGAACAGCGGTATGTTTTCCCAATGAAGATATTCAAAAGCTTTAGTCGTTAATTATAGATTACTCTATCGTCCAAACAAGAAATATCATTCGTATAAAAAAAACAAGGGATTTGCAGGTGTGCCATGATGGCTTAGTGTATATTAGGGTCATATATAATTGAGGTTCTAAAGGTTTAGTGTGCGTGATTCCGTTCTATTTTCTGTCCCTTGTGTGGTTATGGATTTAGGACAGAGCCCCTCAGTCGACAGCCTTCCATTCTTAACTATACATGCTTCTTACCCACCAAGCGATTATAGAAAGACCTGGTGAGAACCATGCTATCCAATTTCATCGCTAATAATCGAAACACTCATACTACTAATACTCACTAAACGTGGTACAAGAACGTTCGCGGTAGCAATAACAAGGATGAAACCGGGAACATTACAAACGAGTACATGAAACACACTCTCATTTCCGAATAACCATCCCTTCCAAGTCAATCCAACATCTATTACAACAAACTCTAAGGAACCCAACATCGTCACTTGACAAAGGCTAGATTGATCCTCACCATAAAATTTTCATGAAGAGACCCTACGCCTTAACCAATCGACTAACGAAATCCTTACAACTTATAAGGATAGATCCCCGAATCATTCCTGGCATCTAGACTCCTAAATACCTATGTAAGAAATACCACGGTCGTTCCTAGCCCACAATAGAGATAAGAAACGACAAGCAAAGGACATCGAGGGTAACCTAGAGATTTATGATCTTTCCAAAGTCGATTCCAGAATTTCTTTCAGAAATGTTATCTATATGTGGCAAGTCGAGTTTGGAAATTGACTCAAATAATGAAGCCATTTCCATAGCCAGACCACCAAGGACACTAAGTGCTAGCAAGAACACCGAAGCCATCCGGTTAAGGGAACGACCCAGTAAGTATGAGAGTTACCAAACCAAGACTTGAACCTTCAAGAACGCCTATCCAAATCATAAAGAGGAAAGGCTAAGTATCCATAGGACCACTGACTACTAAGAATGAACCGAACCCATCCTTAAGGATCAACATCCCCCATCCTGAAACATAGACCTGCTCGACCCACCCCCAGAAACAAGAAAATATCAACATCCTACTAGTTTAGAATCCCACAGTAAAAAACTCCAATGGCAGCCTAAAAAGTATGAGGCCAACTACATCATGCGACCTTAACCCTAGCGATGATAGTGTTCACCTTAGGGTTTAGAGGTCCTACTTTTGGGACGTCCAGTACACGATCCTCATTAACCATGACCATCAATCCTCTTGGATAAGGTGTCTAAGTCCATAACTATATTTGAGATGTACTTGACCCTACCCGACATGGTCCATTTGGGTTGCACTTCACCCGAACAATTTATGTGGATAATCTTTTGAGAATAGTATAAGTTATGATTTATTAATATATTATAAGTTCTAATATATTAATATGAAATTATATTCTTTAATTAGTATTGATCTAGAATTAATTTAGAATTAATTTGGTGATAAAAAAGGTGACTAATTAAATATAGACTCTTGTATTTAGATAGTGTGGGCTATTGCTTATTTAGAATGGGCTAGGCTTGCATGGAAAGTCCATGGATAATCCATTGAGCTTTAACCCATGGATCTCATGGAAATGAAAGGTCATGGGTATTAGGGTTTACATGAATGTAACCCTAATCCACCACACTATATAAAGGAGTGTTTGGCACTTGAAATGGCACTAGTGTGTGTGTGAGCAAAGGTGGCCGATTTCTACAAGTGTTCATACTCTCTTTAAAGGTTTCCAAAGTTTGTGTTGATTTGTGACTTCCATTTGAGGCATCCACATTATTGGTGCTAGGCTCTCAAACTCCAAGCAATCAACTACTACTAAAAGGTATGTAATCCTACTAGAGTTTTATGATTCAAGTACCCCATAACATGCTAGTTAGGATGTAAACCTTGGAAAGTTATTATTTGCATGTATCTTAGAGAAAACATAGATCCAAGGTTTCTAGGGTTGCATGTACACCATAGGAGTGTGAGAATGCTCAAAACCCTTCAGTGGTATTAGAGCGTAGGCTTGTTTTCTTGATACTTAATGCAAGTTGTTGAAAATACTCAAGTTTTCTGCATTCTGCATCATGAACTCGCCGAGTCCATGGAGGGACTCGATGAGTCCATGTGATAATTCATCCTACTCGTCGAGTAGGTTCTTGCACTCGACGAGTAGGAGCCCCTAAATGCAGATTTTCGAGTTTTGCTGCTGGAAATGGACTAGAAACATTACCCTAAACTGTTTTGGTCTTTTAAAACTTGTTTTAGATGGTGTAATGGTTATGCTAATCCATTTACAATGGCTATTATCAAAATTTCAAGTTTTGTATGTGTTGTTTATGATTCTTGAAATTGTTGATATGTATGCTCATGAACTTATGAGTTTGGTAGAGCATAGGAATTATTTTGTTAGTTTAATTCTTGATCTTGATGTGTTTTAATGGAATCCATAATTTGTCCTCAAGTTATGGATTACCAAAAGTCTTTCTTTTAACGTCCATTAAATGAACACATAGGTTACATAAAATGAAAAGACTCTCATTTTATTAAACCATTAACTCTTAAGTTACGAAAGATGAAAATTTTTGAAAGTTACAAAACTTGCCCTCTAGTTTGGAACATGTAAAGTCACCTTATAAACTTTAGTTCGAACCCCAAGAATTTTAAAAGTTAAAATTCAACCCTAATACTTTATAATATTATAAGTTAATAATATATATATATATATATATATATATATATATATAAGAACAAGTTGTTTTCCCGTTAGTAGGCCTCATTCACGAAGCCGGTCAACTCATCTAACCCTTGTATATTAGGGTTTCCATTATGTTTCTTATCGAACAACTCGCAATCTTAATACAAAGTATCACTTAGAGTTTTCACGTGTTCGGAAACTCTAAACCCTAATAAGGGCAAGTGATACAACTACTCGATAAAACATTAATCCTTAACCCTAGGGAGCATATAACAATCATAACAAGACTTAACGAGGTTTACAAACCTTGAATTACGGAGCCAAACATTCAAAAAGGTCACAAAAGAAGTCTCTCCCAATCTCTTTCACTCTAACTCTCCCAAAACTCTCTAAGTAGGAGGGATCTCTCCAAGTATGTGAAATCTCTCCCAGATCTCCCCAAGAATGTGAAATCTCTCCCAAATATCTCTCTGTATGAGAAATCTCTCCAAGAATGTGAAATCTCTCCCAAATCTCTCTCTGTGTGAGAAATCTCTCCAAGAATGTGAAATCTCTCCCAAATCTCTCTCTGTATGAGAAATCTCTCCAAGAATGTGAAATCTCCCCCAAATCTCTCTTTGTATGAGAAATCTCTCCAAGAATGTGAAATCTCTCCCAAATCTCTCTCTCTATGAGAAATCTCTCCAAGAATATGAAATCTCTCCCAAATCTCTCTCTGTATGAGAAATCTCTCCAAGAATGTGAAATCTCTCCCAAATCTCTCTCTGTATGAGAAATCTCTCCAAGAATGTGAAATCTCTCCCAAATCTCTCTCTGTATGAGAAATCTCTCCAAGAATGTCAAATCTCTCTCAAAACCTGTTTTGATCTTTTTGTAATCATTTGGGGTATCCCGACACTTGACTTGCTGAAAAACCCTTCGAAACGGGACGATGCCTTGGAAAATAGCCTTTTAGGGCCGAAGTCCCCCTATAGGGACCAAACCCTCCTTGAACCGGAGTCTCCTTAAGTAGCCGCAACCAGCGAGCCGCAGCCACCGACCGCAGCCACCGACCGCAGCCACCTGGAGCACTGTATCCGAAGTCGCCTCCGGGCCTACCTGCTCGGACCGCAGCGCCTTTTCTCTTCGAATCCACATCCGCGACCAAGCCTTCACTTCGGATCTAATGCTGTTAAGGCCGGAGTCACCCTCCTGACTTCGGATTTGCCACTTTCCACCCGGTTTTCGACCACGACTCCGTTTTAAGCCCGTTTTTAATTATTTTAATGCGGGATTTTCTCCAAAAATCATATTTTAACATATAAGACCCTAAATATTCATAATTTAAACATATTTTTATGGAAATATTTATTTAAGAAAAAAATCTAGTGGGTGAATATTTGAGGTGGAGTGTTGACTTTACCTTAGTGTGTAACACAAGCAACCACTCCCATGCCCACTCCATAACCAGCTATTGTCCTTCCACCATACCTGGTCATTCAAGAGTACTTTCCCCACCATTTGACCAGCCATACTCTTGGTCAAAGGCTGAAAACTATTATCTCTCCTCATCTTTCTCTCATTTCTCTCATTTTTCCTCCAAAGAACAAACACTTTTTCTCTCACTTCTCTCTCTCTCAAATTCGAGATTCAAGGGCTGATCATCAAGTTTTCTTTCACTTTTGGTAAGTGATATTATCCTCCTTGTGATTATTTAACATCCTTCATCCAAATCATAGCTTGCTTACACAAATATCGTCACATTTGTGTTAGATCTTCAAATCTTCAAGGCATCTTCTTAGTGTTCTTGAGTTGAACACTACATTTCTCCATAATCCATCTACTGAAATCACTCGAGGTGAGTTCATACCCCTATCTTTTCATGTTTTTCTTAAGTTTTAAGGGGGGGAATACAAGTTAAAACACCAAGAACACAACTAAACTCATTTAACAGCCTTCATCAGAAAAGTTTAACTCCATTCACGGACTGTTTTGGTCAACTTAAACATTTTAGTTTTCAAAACTGTATTAGGTGCAAATAGTTCAGGTTCATACCTTTAAAATGACTATTTTCACATCTCCATACGATTTTTCTACGATTTATGGTGATTTTTACAAAACTGCCTATCATTTCAGAAATAAATTCGGAATAAAAACTTCTAAAAATCATAATAAAAATTATGAATAAACTAGACACATTTTGTGAACTCTCAGAATTTTTGAAATCAGTTTTCGACTTCGTATGATTTTTCTAGGATTTTTCTAAAACAGTGTAGAAAGGTAAAAATCTAGATAACAGTTTATAACTTTCATCACACTTTGTAACTTGTTAAGCAAAGTGTTAATATTGAAGATTTCATATTTTACATGTGTTTCTTGATGTGGTATAATTACATAACAGATAAACACTCACTGAAGTGTAAGAATCCTCCACCATTACCATTAGTACAAAACAAGAATGATAAACATAGTTATATTTTGCCATACATTCGACTTACATAGAAAAGGGTTCTTATACACCACAAACAAACATACTAAACTATAATAGGTATAGTTAGGTTGCATATACATTACAAACATTTTGATAAGCTATAATAGGTATAGTTTATGTTCATTTACATTAGAAAAGGTTTTCATACGAAAAGTGGTACAAATACAAAGTACCGGTCTCATACAAAAAGGGGTACAAGTACAAAGTACCAGTTTTCATACGAAAAGGGGTACATATACAAAGTACCGGTTTCATACAAAAAGGGGTACAAATACAAAGTACCGGTTTTATAGAAAAAAGGGTACAAATACAAAGTACCAGGCTTTCATACGAAAAGGGGTACAAATACAAAGTACCTGTTTCATACCAAAAAGGGGTACAAATACAAAGTACCAGGTTCACACAAAATAGTTTTTATGATATTAATACTATATTTCATCTAGAATTGTTAGACTTCATCTATAATTGCTAAGTGTATATGCTAGAGTTATATAAGAATCTAGTCACAATCGACTTAGAATTGGTGAGCCCGCCTTATCTCCTCTTCCTTGTTTGGTTGTGGACCTATGGCAGACCCATTATATTCAACGGTTTATTTAAGTTAGATTTTATATAACTTATATACGCTAAGTGATTATAGAAGGGATCTATGTTTCTTTCTAGAGTTCATTATCGCATAACTTAGAAGCATTCATTTCACACTTACTAAAGAAAAATATTGGATTTTTTGGAAATCAAACTCTATCGCTTTTACAAGGAAAACGGTTTCATTCTCAAACAAAACTCTTATGAACTCACCAACTTAATTGTTGACACTTTTTCAAAACTACTTGTATTCTCAGGAAATCAGTGAAACAGGAAAACATCAGCACTTTGAGGATGGGACGTTAAATCGTCAAACAGTTTATTTTGTCATCATAATGTAATTGATTTTGAAACATGTAAACATATACTATGGTGTAACTTTTTCAATTATATTTATGATGGTTGTATTTACTTTGAGCACTATTATACTCGTTGTTGTGATACTTTACATGAATTCCTCCACCCCCGGACGTTTCCGCCATCCTTGGTTTGGGAGTGTGACAATTTGTTGCCTCTAAAATGGCAGCTTAATAGATGTCCACTCTCACCCACCGCTTCCTTGACTGGTGGAGGGTCGTTAGCCAAACGGGTAAGACAATGACTTTAAATCCTCATTAAAATTATGATGATTATAAAGTAGCTAAATGTTTTATAAATTCCCAATCTTAGTTACTTTAGGAAAATGTGACAAAGGTGCTAACCCATGAAATTACACTTTGCACTTTGCTTAAGTCGTTAGTGGATCGTGTGTGGTTAACCAACACACTAACCTGGACATAATAAGGTAGGCAAAGGGTGGCTTAAGGTTTATCATAGATCCTGGAGTGTGTGTGGTTAACCGGAACATCGATTAAGTGATAAACATTAAGAGTACCAAGTAATTTAAATAGTTAATTCACACCTTGTTTTGTGATCCTCGGCATCCCGGTCACAAAACCTGAAGGGCACAATCGAGATTGAAACATGCCATTGAAAAGTTCAATTAATCTCAAAAGAATCTAGGAGTTTCAAAACCAATTAAAACCTAATAATTTATTTCGTTTTTCATAGTGGAAATTGGTGAATCGTCATTCACCTAGCTTCAAATATTTTATAGCTTGGATTACGGCATCCCTCTTCTAAGTTATAAAATATTGTGTTGGGTCCTAGCCTTAATACTACATTTGGGTGTCTTATTAAGGACTATCTTTATATCTAATCTAAACTTGTCCATTTTTTTTCAGATGTCTTCCAACAATGCTGCTTCTGGCTCAAACCCTACCGGCTCCTTCTCTCTCATGAACCTTTGTGTGAGAGTCATCTTCCATGGATCCAATTTTATGGATTGGATCAGGAACATCAGGATGGTCACTCGGTATAAGGACAAGGAATATGTCCTCGACAAGGAGCTTAAGGAAGTTGATTAGACGTCTGCTACTCCAGAAGAGGTCACTGAATTACGAGCACATGAGAGAGATGCCACTAAGGTGGCATGCATCATGTTGGCCACGATGACAACCGAACTCCAAAAGTCCTATGAGGAATTTTACCCTTTTGAGATGCACCACGACTTGATGGACTGCTACCATCAAATTGCTCGTCAAGAAAGGTATGAAATCATCTCCTCCATGATAACAACCTGAATGAAGGATGGTGAACCCATCACGGGCCACATGCCGAAAATGCAAAGATTCGTGGACCGTTTGCAGAAACTGAATGTGAACATCCCCGAGGAGTTGGCAATTGACATCATTTTGCACTCCTTACCTTCGTGTTATGATCAATTCCGAATGACATATCACATGAGCAAGGAGGAAGTTACACTTAGCAAACTTCAAAGACTTCTGAAGACCGTCGAAAGTGGTCTTAAAGGTAAATCGGTTGTTACTACTTCTACTCCTACCAACGCCCCTGTTCTGGCTATCGGGAAAGGTAAAGGGAAGAAGAGGAAGAGCCCTTCGAAGGGTACCAAGGGAAAGCCCCTTGATGGCTCCTCTTCAAGTGGAACCAAGAAAGGTTCCGTCACTCCTTCTGCCAACCGTAATGAGGCTGAATGCTTCTATTGCCATGAAAAGGCACACTGGAAGCGAAACTGCCCAAAGTACTTGCAAGATGTTAAGGATGGGAAAGTGAAACCCAACCATGCAGGTATTTACACTATATTGTCTAATAACTCACCCTATTCTAATTATTGGGTCCTTGATACAGGTTGTGGTATTCACATATGTTCTGATTTGTAGGGACTAAGAAGAAGTGAGAATGTGGAGCATGGGAAGATAAACTTGATCATGGGGAATAGGAAAGTTACACCTGTCACCAAGATTGGAGTTTATTCTTTCTTGTTAAGTAGTGGGTTAACATTAGATTTGAATAAATGTGTTTACTCGTCTGAAATGGAGAGAAATATTATTTCCTTTCATGGTTTGTACAAACAAGGTTTTACCTTTTCATTTGATAATGAATGTGGTGGTATTAATGCTTTCTTTAATAATGTTCTTTATTTTAAAGCATTACCTTGTGATGGTGTGTATGAAACTGTGTCGGTTGTAGAAAACCTAGGAAATAATGTGTTGTGTATCGATTCTTCCACTAGCTTGGCTAAAGAATCATTATGGCATTGTCGTCTTGGACATGTAAGCAGGAAACGCATAGGCCAACTCCAAAAGGATGGAGTTTTGGAGTGATTTGACCTAAAGTCAGATGATAGTTGTAAATCTTGTTTGCTTGGGAAAATGAGAAAGTCACCCTTCATTGGTACTTGTGCTAGGGGTGAGGGTTTGTTGGATCTCATACATACTGATGTGTGTGGACCCTTCAAAACCGCCACAAGTGATGCTAACCGCTTCTATGTGACTTTTACTGATGATTATAGTAGATATGGATATGTCAGAAACCTTTGAAAAGTTCAAGGAGTTTAAACAGGAAGTGGAGAATCAGTTGGGAAGGAACATTAAGATGCTTCAATCCGATCGAGGTGGTGAGTATCATAGTACAAAGTTCCTCGACTATCTTAAGGAATGTGGGATTGTCTCACAATTGACACCTCCCAGAACACCACAGCTTAAGGGTGTGGCTGAGAGGCGTAATCGAACCTTGTTGGATATGGTTCGCTCCATGATGAGTCGAGTGTCGCTACCAATCTCATTTTGGGGGTATGCCTCAGAGACTGCCGCCCATATCCTTAATCTAGTCCCTACAAAGAAGGTTGCCAAAACACCTCACGAGATGTGGACTGGTAAATTTCCCAATCTGGACCACATCAAGATTTGGGGCTACGAGGCTTTCGTGAAGCGCGAGACTCACGATAACCTCGAACCTCGAAGTGAGAGGTGTATTTTCATCGGCTACCCACATAAATCCCTTGGTTACCTCTTCTACAGACCCAGTGATAATGTGCTCTTTGTAGCAAGGAGAGGGGTCTTTCGCGAGAGAGAGTTCATAAGCCATGGAAACAGTTGGAGGCAAATTGACCTTGAAGAAATTCAAGAGTCAAGCGGTGAAGGAACCTCAAACACTAGCGACCAACCTGAGGAGGAAACTCCTGTTGATCCGGTAGATGAGCCCATACCTCTGAGGCGTTCCACTAGAGTTAGGAATGCACCTGAGCATTTCTATGGTTTCCATATTACTGCAGAAGGTGATACACTTATCAGTGATAGTACACTGGTAGGTCTGGATGAACCTAACAGCTACACGGAAGCCATGGCAGGCCCTGAGGCTGTTAAACGGAAAGAGGCTATGGACAGCGAGATACAGTCCAGGTATGACAATCAAGTTTGGAACTTGGTGGACAATGTACCAGGTCGTAAGACATCCGGGTGCAAATGGATCTTCAAAAAGAAGACCGATATGGATGGTAATGTACACACTTATAAGGCCCGACTGGTTGCAAAGGGATTTTCTCAAACTCCGGGAGTTGATTATGATGAGACCTTTTCACCAGTAGCAAATATTAAGTCTATTAGGGTTATTCTAGCCATTGCTGCATTTCATGACTATGAAATATGGAAAATGGACGTCAAAACCGCCTTCCTTAATGGGAAGTTGGTTGAAGATGATTACATGAGTCAGCCAAAGGGTGTTGTCAGTGAAGAGTACCCTAATAGAGTGTGTAATCTTGAGAAATCCATCTATGGATTGAAACATGCACCTCGCAGATGGAATCTTTGTTTCGATGAGAAAGTACAAGAGTTTGGCTTTTCGAGGAGCGAAGATGAATCTTGTGTATATGTCAAGGCTAGTGGGAGTATAGTTATCTTTTTGGTATTGTATGTGGATGACATACTACTCATAGGAAATGACATCCTAACTCTGCAGGAAGTGAATTTCTGGCTTGCGAAGTGCTTCTCTATGAAGGACCTTAGAGAAGCTGCCTATATCCTTGGATAAGGATTTTGAGAGACAGGAGTAAAAGACTAATTGGACTTAGTCAAAGCACCTATGTGGACAAAGTTTTGAAAAGGTTCAACATGCAGAATTCCAAGAAATGTGACTTTCCAATCCAGCATAATGCCAAACTGAGCAAGGCTTAGAGCCCGAGTACAGAGTATGAGATAGCTGAGATGAGTCGATTTCCATATGCTGCCGCTGTTGGCTCGATCATGTATGCTATGACTTGTACTCGTCATGATGTGGATTTTGAGTTGAGCATGGTCAGCAGATATCAGGGGAACCCTGGCAAGGCTCACTGGACTGCGGTAAAGAACATTCTCAAGTACCTGCGGAGGACTAAGGACTGGGTCCTTACACTCGGTGGGAGTGATGAATTGAGAGTAGTAGGTATATTGATGCTAGCTTTCAGACTGATATGGATAATTTCCGCTCTCATTAGGCTGGGTCTTTACCTTAAATGGAGGAGCAATTACTTGGCAAAGGTCCAAGCAGGAAACAGTGGCTGATTCAACTTGCGAATCAGAGTATATAGAGGCAAGCGAGGCAGCAAATGAGGCTATATGGCTAAAGAACTTCATTAGAGACCTTGGAGTTGTACCAGCGATAAAGGAGCCTATGAATATTTTCTGTGACAGCAATAGTGTGGTTGCCTTAGCCAAGGAACCAAGAGATCATGGCAGATCCAGACACATTGATAGAAAATATCACTTCATAAGACATAAGATAGAAGAAGGACTCCTCATAGCAAAGAGGATATCGTCAGAGGAGAATCCAGCAGATCCCCTCACGAAGGGACTGACTAGGGTTAGGCATTTGCAGCATGCGAGGCGCATCGGGCTAAAGGACGATATTCGTTTCACAGATTAGATAGCTTTGAAAATTTTAAAGTGCAATTGACATTTGATGATGAATAAAAGTTGTCGTTTTTTTATGAGTAAAGTGTTGCTATATTTTGTCAATCGTTTACTATCATTTCATTTTGCATGTTTTGACTTCCAGAATTATTATGTTATGGTATTTCATATTATTCAAATTCTCCACAGTCGTTCATATGTTGGAAGTAGATATGAATCAATACTGTCATGAAGTTGGTTCGTAGATGTCTAAGATGTTGGACATAGCAAGAGTTGCTACAACATTCATAAGTGCTCATAAGTTCTGAGTATTGGATTCAACCCACGCTCACTTATATCACTTCATGGAATTTATCTCGAGTGATCGTGAGGGGGTAATATCATATATGTCTTCAAACCTATAGATATGAGTTGTTGCCTATGAGTTGGTTATGCATTGATTGTACGAAAACACATCAGTAACTTGATGTCATAAAACGTACCTTTGTGTATAATTCAGCAAATAGTAGGACAAGCATATGAGTCGAAGTTTATCTGTTCCTTCTTGGATTAGAAGCGATATCTGGGCCCCTCGATGATTTTGTTTTGACCTATGTATCGAGCTCGGTCAGAGCTAAATTGATGTGTTCAATTAACTTGTATGTCAAACAAATCGGAAATCAGGAAACAAACTGCTGCACAGTAAGTACGACATTGTTCCATGTATTTGTCCGGCTGATATCTAGAACAGATGATTATATGATCACTTATCTAAAATGGCGCTTCATAGTTCAACAGAGTTTTAAGACCTATGATTGTCGTTCGGTTCCTGAAGTCATGCTTGCAATTATAGTTATTAGACTAATCCAAGTGGGAGACTGTTGGATAAGGTGTCTAAGTCCATAACCATATTTGACATGTACTTGGCCCGACCCGGCATGGTCCATTTGGGTTGCACTTCACCCGAACAATTTATATGGATAATCTTTTGAGAATAGTATAAGTTATGACTTATTAATATATTATAAGTTCTAATATATTAATATGAAATCATATTATTTAATTAGTATTGATCTAGAATTAATTTAGAATTAATTTGGTGATAAAAAATGTGACTAATTACATATGGACTCTTGTATTTATATAGTGTGGGTAGTTGCTTATTTAGAATGGGCTAGGTTTGCATGGAAATCCATGGATAATCCATGGAGCTTTAACCCATGGATCTCATGGAAATGAAATGTCATGGGTATTAGGGTTTACATGAATGTAACCCTAATCCACCACACTATATAAAGGAGTCTTTGGCACTTGAAATGTCACTAGTGTGTGTGTGAGCAAAGGTGGCCGATTTCTACAAGTGTTCATACTCTGTCTAAGGGTTTCCAAAGTTTGTGGTGATTTGTGACTTCCATTTGAGGCATCCACATTATTGGTGATAGGCTCTCAAACTTGAAGCAATCAACTACTATTAAAAGGTATGTAATCCTACTAGTGTTTTATGATTCAAGTACCTCATAACATGCAAGTTAGGATGTAAACCTTGGAAAGTTATTATTTGCATGTATCTTAGAGAAAACATAGATCCAAGGTTTCTAGGGTTGCATGTACACCATAGGAGTGTTAGAATGCTCAAAACCCTTCATTTGGGAAACGACGGAGAAAATAGTTCAAATCAAGGCACGACCCCAAGCATCACGAGACCGACAAAAGAGCGATGCTAATAAACGGTAAAAGCCTCTGGAGTTTCAAGTCGGAGAGCGGGTGCTAGTTAAGGTCTCTCCCTAGAAAAGGAAGATCCGAATTGGAAAGCGGGGAAAGCTAAACCCACGATACATCGCGCCGTTCGAGGTTCTTTTCTGGATCGGTCTGGTGGCCTACAGACTACTACTACCCTCAGAACCTAACAACATACACCCTGCATTCCACGTATTAAAATTGAAAAATGTGCGTATTAGATAAAACCCTGACCATTTCCTTGGATGAGATCGAGATAAACGAGAATCTCTGGTTCGTCGAAAAGCCGGTGGAGATAATGGACAGGGAAGTGAAGCGTACCAAACAAAGCCGCATTCCGACTGTGAAGGTTCAATGGAATGCTAAGCGCGAACCGGGATTCACTTGAGAACGTAAAGACCAAATGATGCAAAAATACCCTCACCTTTTCTCTAGCTCTTAGGATCGACTTTCAAAAGAATTTCGGGACGAAATTCCCTCTAACGGGGGGATGATGTCACAACTAGCATTTTCGGCTAGGAAATTTTGTCTACCTGTAATCAACTCTTGTATAATTTGTAACTTTAAGTTGATATTATGCACTATGTGATTGGTTTTGAGCATTATAACACTCATATGGTGTACATGCAACCCTATAAATCTTGAATCTATGTTTTCTCTAATATACATGCAAATTTGATTTTCCAAGGTTCTCATCCTAACTAGCATATGATTGGGGTACATGAAATTTTGCTAGCCATGGGGTTCTATATATAGTGTGCCACATGTAGGGTTACACCATGTAAACCCTAATGTGCATGGCTTTTCATTTCCTCCATGACCCATGGGTTTTAACCTCCATGGAGCATCCATGGAGCACCCAATTAGATTTAGCCCAATCTAGTGAATCATTGATCATAAACCCACTATACAAGAATGAATGATTTACATAATCAATCCCCATATATTTAATTAGTCTCTTTTGATCACAAAATTAATTCCAAATTAATTCTTGATCAATACTGATTAGATAATATGATTTCATATTAATATATTAGAACTTATAATATATTAATAAATCACAACTGTCCTTTTCTCATTTTGTCTATCCAATTGTTGCGATGCCATGGAACCCAAATGGACCATGCCAAGCCGGGTCCAATGCATACCAGATATTGTTATGGACTTAGACACCTTATCCAACAGTCTCCCACTTTGATAAGTCTAATAACTATAGCTGCAAGTACGACTTCAGGATCCGACCAGCAATCGTAGCTCTTTCAAAGTCTCGTGGAACTAGGATGATGCACCATTTAAGATAAGTGATCATATAATCCTCTGTTCAATATATCAGCCGGACAAATACATGGAACAACGTCGTACTTATTGTCCAACAGCTTGTTTCCCAATTTCCGATCTGTTTGACATAGAACTTGATTGAACACATCAATTCAGTTCTGACCGGGCCCGACACATAAGTCAAAACAAAATCATCGAGGGGCCCAAGATATCGCTTTTAATCCTCCATTGGCTAAAAGGAACAGATAAACTTCGACTCATATGCTTGTACTAGCTAATCATCAAATTATACACAACAACACGTTTTATAACATCAAGTTACTGATGCGGTTTCGTACTATCAATGTACAACCAACTCATAGCCAACAACTCATATCTCTTGGCTTGAAGACTTATATGATATTAACATCTAACGATCACTTGATATAAATTCCATGAAGTGATACAAGTGAGCGTGGGTTGAATCCAATACTCAGAACTTATGAGCACTCATGAATGTTGCAGCAACAATTGCTATGTCTAATACAATACAGACAAATCTACAAACCCTATTCATGACACTATTCTTTCAATATTTACTTTCAAAGTATGATCGACTGTGGACAGTTTGAATAATATGATATACCATAACATAATTATTCTGGAAGTCAAAAACATGCAAAATGAAACAATAGTAAACGATTGACACAAGACAGTACCATACTAGTAAATAAAAACAACTTTTATTTAAACATCAAATGTCAAGTGGAACCAAGAAAGGTTCCATTCCTCCTTCGTCAAACCTAAAGGAAGCACAATGCTTCTACTGCCATGAAAAGGGGCACTGGAAACGAAGCTGCCCCAAATACTTGCAGGATGTAAAGGATGGGAAAGTTAAACCCACCCATGCAGGTATTTACACTATATTGTCTAATAACTCACTGAAAACTAACTCTTGGGTGCTTGATACAGGTTGTGGTATTCACATTTGTACTGATTTGCAGGGCCTAAGAAGAAGTGAGAAAGTGGAGCACGGGAAGATAAACTTAATCATGGGGAATAGGAAAGCATCACACTTTACCAAGATAGGAGTTTATTCTTTATTGCTTAATAATGGGTTAATGTTAGATTTGAATAAATGTTGTTACTCGTCTCAAATGGCGAGAAATATTATTTCCTTTCATGGCTTGTACAAACAAGGGTTTTCCTTCTCATTTGATAAAGATAATGGTGCTATTAATGTTTATTACAATGATGTATTTTACTTTAAAGCATTGCCTTGTGACGGTATATATGAAGCTGTGAATGTTGTAGATAATCTAGGAAATAATGTGTTGTGTATTGATTCTTCATATAGCTTAGACAAAGCATCCTTGTGGCATTGTCGTCTTGGACATGTCAACAAGAAGCGCATAGACCAGCTCCAAAAGGCTGTAGTTTTGGATTCATTTGACCTAAAGTCGGATGATAGGTGCGAGTCTTGTTTACTTGGAAAAATAACAAAGTCACCCTTCACTGGTACTTGTGAGAGGGGTGAGGGTTTGTTGGACCTCATACACACTGATGTGTGTGGACCCTTCATGATTGCCACAAGAGATGTTAATCGGTATTTTGTGACTTTTAGTAATGATTATAGCAGATATGGATATATCTATTTAATCAACCATAAGTCAGAGACCTTTGAGAAATTCAAAGAGTTTAAGCAGGAAGTAGAGAATCAACTGGGCAGGAACATCAAGATGCTCTGATCCGATCGGCGAGGAGAGTATCTTAGTATCGAGTTCCTTGACTATCTTAAGGAATGTGGGATTGTCTCACAATTGACAGCTCCTAGGACACCACAGCTTAATGGTGTAGCAGAGAGGCGCAATCGAACCTTATTGGACATGGTTCGTTCCCTGATGAGTCGATCTTCGTTACCAATCTTATTCTGGGGGTATGCCTTAGAGACTGCCGCCCACATCCTTAATCTAGTCCCTACAAAGAAGGTTGCTAAAATACCTCATGAGATGTGGACTGGGAAAGTTCCCAACTTGGACCACATCAAAATTTGGGGTTGCGAGACATTCATGAGGCGCGAGTCTCACGACAAGCTCGAACCTCGAAGAGAGAGGTGTATTTTCATCGGCTATCCATATAAATCCTTTGGTTACCTCTTTTACAGACCCAGTGAGAATGTGGTCTTTGTGGCAAGGAGATGAGTCTTTCGTGAGAGAGAATTTATAAGCCAAGGAGATAGTGGGAGGCAAATTGACCTGGAAGAGCTTCAAGAGTCAAGCGGTGAAGGAACCTTAAACACTAGCGACCAACCTGAGGAGGAAACTCCTGTTGATCCGGTAGATGAGCCCATACCTCTGAGGCGTTCCACTAGAGTTAGGAATGCACCTGAGCATTACTATGGTTTCCATATTACTGCAAAAGGTGCTACACTTATCAGTGATAGCACACTGGTAGGTCTGGATGAACCTAACAGCTACACGGAAGCCATGGCAGGCCCTAAGGCTGCTAAATGGAAAGAGGCTATGGACAGCGAGATACAGTCCATGTATGACAATCAAGTTTGGAACTTGGTGGACAATGTACCAGGTCGTAAGACACTCGGGTGCAAATGGATCTTCAAGAAGAAGACCGACATGGATGGTAATGTAGACACTTATAAGGCACGACTGGTTTCAAAGGGCTATTCTCAAACTCCGGGAGTTGATTATGATGAGACCTTTTCACCAGTAGCAAAGATTAAGTCTATTAGGGTTATGTTAGCCATTGCTGCATTTCAAGACTATGAAATATGGCAAATAGATGTCAAAACCGCCTTCCTTAATGGAAAGTTGGCTGAGGATGTTTACATGAGTCAACCAGAGGGTTTTGTCAGTACAGAGAACCCTAATAAGGTGTGTAAGCTTGAGAAATCCATCTATGGGTTGAAACAAGCACGTCGCAGATGGAATCTTTGCTTCGATGAGAAAGTCAAGGAGTTTGGCTTTTCGAGGAGTGAGGATGAGTCCTGTGTATATGTTAGGGCTAGTGGGAGTATAGTTAGCTTCTTGGTGTTGTATGTGGATGACATACTACTGTGAAGGACCTTGGGGAAGCTGCCTATATCCTAGGGATAAGGATATTGAGAGACAGGAGTAAGAGACTAATTGGACTTAGTCAGAGTACTTACTTGGATAAGGTACTGAAGAGGTTCAGTATGCAGGATTCCAAAAAAAGGGAATTACCAATCCAGAGTAACGCCAAACTGAGTAAGACTCAGAGTCCGAGTACAGAGGCTGAGATAGCTGAGATGAGTCATGTACCATATGCTTCTGCTGTGGGCTCAATCATGTATGCTATGACTTGTACTCGCCCTGATGTGGCCTTTTCCTTGAGCATGGTCAGTAGATATCAAGGGAACCCTAGCAAGGCTCACTGGATTGTGGTAAAGAACATTCTCAAGTATCTGCGAAGGGCTAAGGACAGGGTCCTTACCCTTGGTGGCAGTGATGACTTGAGAGTGGTAGGATATAGCGATGCTAGCTTTCAGACCGATATGGATAATTTCCGCTCTCAGTCAGGCTGGGTCTTTATCCTAAATGGAGGAGCAATTACTTGGAAAAGTTCCAAAGAGGAGACGGTAGCTGATTCAACTTGCGAATCAAAGTATATAGGAGCAAGCGAGGCAGCCAAGGAGGCGATATGGCTAAAGAACTTCATTGGAGACCTTGGAGTTGGACCAGCTATAAATGAGCCAATGGAAATTTTCGGTGACAGTGAAAGTGCGGTTACCTTAGCTAAGGAACCAAGGGATCATGGGAGATCCAGACACATTGACAGAAAATACCATTTCATTAGACATCGTATAGAAGAAGGACTCCTTGTGGCTAAGAGGGTATCAACAGATGAGAATCCAGCAGATCCACTCACGAAGGGACTTACTAGGGTTAAGCATTTATAGCATGCGAGATGCATCGAGCTGAAGGATGATATTAGTTTTAATAATTAAAAAGTTTGTGAAACTTGTAAAATGTAATTGACATTTGACGATTAAATAAAAGTTGTTATTTATTTATGAGTAAAGTGTTACTATCTTATGTTAATCGTTTACTATTGTTTCAATTTTGCATGTTTTGACTTCCAGGATAATTATATTGTTCAAACTCTCCACAGTCAGTCATACTTTGGAAGTAGGAATTGAATTAAGACTGTCATGAATTGGGTTTGTAGACTGTCTAAGGTGTATTAGACATAACAATGGTTGCTGCAACATTCATGAGTGCTCATAAGTTCTGAGTATTGGACTCAACCCACGCTCACTTGTATCACTTCATGGAATTTATCTTGAGTGATCGTGATACGGTAATATCATATAAATCTTCAAACCTAGAGATATGAGTTGTTGACTATGAATTGGTTATACATTGATTGTACTAAAACGCATTGGTAACTCGATGTTATAAAACGTGCTTATGTGCATAATTCAATAAGTAGTCAATACAAGCATATGAGTTGAAGTTTATCTATTCCTTCTAGGATTAGAAGCGATATCTGGGCCCCTCTATGATTTTGTTTCGACCTATGTACCGGGCCCGGTCAGAACCTAATTGATGTGCTCAATTTAGTTCTATGTCAATCAAATCAGAGATCGAGAAACAACTGCTAGACAATAAGTACGACATTGTTCCATGTGTTTGTCCGACTGATATCTTGAGAGCAGAGGATTATATGATCACTTATCTTAAATGGCGTATCATCATCATCATCTTAGTTCCAAGAGACTTTGAAAGAGCTAAGATTGCTAGTCAGATTCTGAAGTCATATTTGCAAACTATAGTTATTAGACTTATCCAAGTGGGAGACTGATGGATATAGTGTCTAAGTCCATAATTATATTTGGTATGTACTTGAGCCGACCCGGCATGGTCCATTTGGGTTGCATGGCATTGCAATAATTGGATACACCAAAATGAGAGAAAGGACACTTAAGGTTTATTAATATATTATAAGTACTAATATATTAACAATATTATTTAATTAGTATTGATCAAAGAATTAATCTTGAATTAATTAAGTGATCAAAAAGAGACTAATTAAATATATGGGGTTGATTATGTAAATAATCTATTCTTGTATAGTGGGCTAATGATCCATGGTTTGTATGGATTGGGTTAAACCCATAAGGTGCTCCATGGATAGTCCATGGGGGTTACAAACCCATGGATCGTGGAATATGGAAAGCCATGACAATTAGGGTTTACATGGTGTAACCCTAATTGTGTCACAACTATATAAAGGCTCCTTGTCTAGCATAATTGGCACTAATACAAGCAAGTAAGATGGCTAGCCAAATTTTTTAGTATAGTGTAATTCTCTCAAGGTTATTCCAAGAATTGTGGTGTTGTGTGAAGCATTTGAGGCATCACATTTGGGGTGCTAGGCTCACCAAGTCATCAAGGAATCCAAGCTTCTAAAAGGTATGTTATTCTACTTTAATTTTGTATTGCAAGTTATTATGAACCTTGGAAAAATCATTTTGCATGTATCTTAGTCAAACATAGATCCAAGGTTTCTAGGGTTGCATGTACACCATAGGAGTGTTAGAATGCTCAAAACCCAATAGTGGTATCAGAGCCAAGGCTTGTTTGTTTAATAATTGATGGAAAATAGCTGAAAAAATCGAAACTCTTGATGTCTGCACAGGAGACTCGTCGAGTTCATAGAGGGACTCGACGAGTCCAAGCGTATCTTCAACCAACTCGGCGAGTCAGTTCTTGCACTCGACGAGTTGGCCAGGCAGAGTGCAGATTTTCGATTTTTTCTGCTGGAAATGGACTAGAAACATTACCCTAAACTGTTTTGGTGTTATAAAACTTGTTTTAGATGGTGTAATGCTTATGCTAATCCATTTACAATGGCTAATATCAAAATTCCATGTTTTATATGTGTTAATATGATTCTTGAAATTTTGATATGAATGTTAATGTTCTTATGAGTTTTAGAAGATCATAGGAATTATGTGTAACTTTCTTGTAAGTATGATTCTTGATCTTAATGGCTAATCATGGAATCCATAACTTGTCCTCAAGTAATGGATAACCAAAAGTCACTTCTTTAAAAGTGTCATTAAAGAATAAGAGGTTACATAAAAATGAAGAGTCTTCATTTTAATGAACCATTAAGCTCATAAGTTATGAAATAGAAGGTCTTGAATAGTTTCAACACTTGCCCTCAAGTTTTGGAATTTGTAAAGTCTTCACTCTAATACTTTAATTTCCAAATTGAACCTTAGAATTTTAAAAGTTTAAAATTCAACCCTTATACCTTTATTATATTAAAAGTTTAAACATATAGATATGTATAAGAATATGTCAGTTATACCGTTACTAGGCCTCATTGACGAGGCCGGTGTATAAGGGGGGGTATAAGGTTGTTGCCTATAAAATGGCAGCTTAATGGGTGTCCACTCTCACCCACCGCTTCCTTGAGTGGTGGAGGGTCGTTAGTCGAACGGGTAGGACAAGGACTTTAAATCTTCATTAAAAGTATAATGAAACTATAAAGTAACTACACTTTAATAATTCTCAATCTTAGTTACTTTAGGAAAATGTGAAATAGGTGCTAACCCATGAAATTACACTTTGTACCTTACCAAGTCGTTAGTGGAGCGCGTGTGGTTAACCGGCACACTAACAAGGACTAGTAAGAGTGACAAAGGGTAACTTAATTTTATCATAGATAGGTGGAGCGCGTGTGGTTAACCGACACATCGATTAGGTGATAAAAAGTTAAGGGTACCAAGTCAATTTGCATGGTTATTCACACGTTGTTTGTGATCCTCGGTATCCTAGTGATAAACTTTATAGGGCACATTCAAGATTCAAACATGCCATTGAAAGTTCAATGTATCTCAAAAGATCTAGGAATTTCAAATCCAATAAAACTTAATAATTTATTTCGTTTTCGTGGTGGAAATTGGTAAATCGTCATTTACCTACCTTCAAATATTTTATAGCTTGGATTACGGTATCCCTCTTCCAACTATAAATAGTTTGTTGGGTCCTAGCCTTAATACTTCATTTGGGTGACTTATTAAGGACTCTTTATCTAATAAAACTTGTGTTTCTTTCTTTTTAGATGTCTTCCAACACTGCTACTGGCTCAAACCCTACAAGATCCTTTTCCCTAATGAACTTGTGTGGGAAAATCACTTTTGATGGTTCTAATTTCAATGAATGGATTAGGAACATTAGAATGATTACTCTCTATGAGGGAAAAGAGTATGTCCTCGATAAGGAGCTAAAGGTTATCAATGAGTCAAATGCTACTCCTGAGGAGATTGCTGAGTACACCACCCATGAGAAAGATGCCACTAAGGTGTCTTGCTTCATGCTGGCCACAATGACAGCAGAACTCCAGAAATCCTATGAAGATTTCTACCCTTTTGAGATGCACCAGGATCTGATGGATAGGTACCATCAGAGTGCTCGTCAAGAGAGGTATGAAATCATTTCCTCCATGATAACAGCTAGGATGAAAGAGGGATAATCCCTCACCGATCACTTGCGGGAAATGCAAAGGTTTGTGGACCGGTTATTGAAGCTTAATGTGGACTTTCCTGAGGACATGGCGATTGGCATCATTCTCCATTCCTTACCTCCAAGTTATGATCAGTTTCATATGACTTATCATATGAACAATGAGGAAGTCACACTAAGTAAACTTCAAGGGCTTTTAAGGACCGCTGAAAGTGACCTTAAATCAGTTGTTACTCCTACTCCTACAACTGCCCCTGTGTTGGCAATTGGGCAAGGAAAGGGGAAGAAGAGAAAGACCCCTTCGAAGGGTACCAAGGGAAAGTCTCTTGGATGATCCTCTTCAAGTGGAACCAAGAAAGGTTCCATTCCTCCTTCTTCAAACCCAAAGGAAGCACAATGCTTCTACTGCCAGAAAAAGGGGCACTGGAAACGAAGCTGCCCCAAATACTTGCAGGATGTAAAGGATGGGAAAGTTAAACGCACCCATGCAGGTATTTACACTATATTGTCTAATAACTCATTGCAAACTAACTATTGGGTGCTTGATACAGGTTGTGGTATTCACATTTGTACTGATTTGCAGGGCTAAGAAGAAGTGAGAAAGTGGAGCACGGGAAGATAAACTTAATCATGGGGAATAGGAAAGCATCACACTTTACCAAGATAGGAGTTTATTCTTTATTGCTTAATAATGGGTTAATGTTAGATTTGAATAAATGTTCTTACTCGTCTGAAATGGAGAGAAATATTATTTCCTTTCATGGCTTGTACAAACAAGGGTTTTCCTTTTTCATTTGATAATGATAATGGTGCTATTAATGTTTATTACAATGATGTATTTTACTTTAAAGCATTACCTTGTGATGGTATATATGAAGTTGTGAATATTGTAGATAATCTAAGAAATAATGTGTTGTGTATTGATTCTTCATATAGCTTAGACAAGGCATCCTTGTGGCATTGTCGTCTTGGACATGTCAACAAGAAGCGCATATGCCAACTCCAAAAGGCTGGAGTTTTGGAATCATTTGACCTAAAGTCAGATGATAGTTGCAAGTCTCGTTTACTTGGAAAAATGACAAAGTCACCCTTCACTGGTACTTGTGAGAGGGGTGAGGGTTTGTTGGACCTCATACACACTGATGTGTGTGGACCCTTCATGATTGCCACAAGAGATGCTAATCGGTTTTATATGACTTTTACTGATGATTATAGTAGATATGGATATATCTATTTAATCAAGCATAAGTCAGAGACCTTTGAGAAATTAAAAGAGTTTAAGTAGGAAGTGGAGAATCAACTGGGCAGGAACATCAAGATGCTCCGATCCGATCGCCGAGGAGAGTATCTTAGTATCGAGTTCCTTGACTATCTTAAGGAATGTGGGATTGTCTCACAATTGACACCTCCTAGGACACCACAGCTGAATGGTGTAGCAGAGAGGCGCAATCGAACTTTATTAGACATGGTTTGTTCCATGATAAGTTGAGCTTCGTTACCAATCTCATTCTGGGGGTATGCCTTAGAGACTGCCGCCCAAATCCTTAATCTAGTCCCTATAAAGAAGGTTGTCAAAACACCTCATGAGATGTGGACTGGGAATGTTCCCAACGTAGACCACATCAAGATTTAGGGTTGCGAGGCTTTCGTGAGGCGCGAGTCTCACGACAAGCTCGAACCTCGAAGCGAGAGGTGTATTTTCATCGGCTACCCATAGAAATCCTTTGGTTACCTCTTTTACAGACCCAGTGAGAATGTGGTCTTTGTGGCAATGAGAGGAGTCTTTCGTGAGAGAGAATTTATAAGCCAAGGAGATAGTGGGAGGCAAATTGACCTTGAAGAGCTTCAAGATTCAAGCGGTGAAGGAACCTCAAACACTAGCGACCAACTAGAGTTAGGAATGCACCTGAGCATTACTATGGTTTCCATATTACTGCAGAAGGTGCTACACTTATCTGTGATAGCACACTGGTAGGTCTAGATGAACCTAACAGCTACTCGGAAGCCATGGCAGGCCCTGAGGCTGCTAAATGGAATGAGGCTATGGATAGCGAGATACAATCCATGTATGACAATCAAGATTGGAACTTGGTCGACAATGTACCAGGTCGTAAGACAGTCGGGTGCAAATGGATCTTCAAGAAGAAGACTGACATGGTAATGTACACACTTATAAGGCGCGACTGGTTGCAAAGGGCTATTCTCAAAATCCGGGAGTTGATTATGATGAGACCTTTTCACCAGTAGCAAAGATTAAGTCTATTAGGGTTATGTTAGCCATTGCTGCATTTCTTGACAATGAAATATGGCAATTGGATGTCAAAATGGACTTCCTTAATGTAAAGTTGGCTGAGGATGTTTACATGAGTCAGCCAGAGGGTTTTGTCAGTACAGAGAACCCTAATAAGGTGTGTAAGCTTGAGAAATCCATCTATGGGTTGAAACAAGCACCTCGCAGATGGAATCTTTTCTTCGATTAGAAAGTCAAGGAGTTTGCCTTTTCGAGGAGTGAGGATCAGTCTTGTGTATATGTTAGGGCTAGTGGGAGTATAGTTAGCCTCTTGGTGTTGTATGTGGATGACATACTACTCATAGGAAATGACATCCCAACCTTGTCGGAGATTAAGTCCTGGCTTGGGAAGTGTTTCGCTATGAAGGACCTTGGGGAAGCTGCCTATATCCTAGGGATAAGGATATTGAGAGACAGGACTAAGACACTAATTGGACTTAGTAAGAGTACTTACTTGGATAAGGTACTGAAGAGGTTTAGTATGCAGGATTCCAAGAAAGGGGAATTACCAATCCAGAATAACGCCAAACTGAGTAAGACTCAGAGTCCGAGTACAGAGGCTGAGATAGCTGAGATGAGTCATGTACCATATGCTTCCGCTGTGGGCTCAATCATGTATGCTATGACTTGTACTCGCCATGATGTGGCCTTTTCCTTGAGCATGGTCAGTAGATATCAAGAGAACCCTGATAAGGCTTACTGGACTGCGGTAAAGAACATTCTCAAGTATTTGCGAAGGACTAAGGACTGGGTCCTTACCCTTGGCGGCAGTGATGACTTGAGAGTGGTAGGATATAGCGATGCTAGCTTTAAGACTGATAGGGATAATTTCTGCTCTCAGTCAGGCTGGGTCTTTATCCTAAATGGAGGAGCAATTACTTGGAAAAGTTCCAAACAGGAGACGGTAGCTGATTCAACTTGCGAATCAGAGTATACAGCAGCAAGCGAGGCAGCAAAGGAGGTGATATAGCAAAAGAACTTCATTGGAGACCTTGGAGTTGTACCAGCTATTAAAGAGCCAATGGAAATTTTCTGTGATAGCGAAAGTGTGGTTGCCTTAGCTAAGGAACCAAGGGATCACGGGAGATCCAGTCACATTGACAGAAAACTCTATTCCATTAGACATCGTATAGATGAAGGACTCCTCGTTGCTAAGAGGGTATCATCAGATGAGAATCCAGCAGATGCCCTCACAAAGGGACTGACTAGGGTCAAGCATTTACAGCATGCGAGACGCATCAGGCTGAAGGATGATATTAGTTTTAATAATTAGATAGTTTGTGAAAGTTGTAAAATGTAATTGACATTTGGCGATTAAATAAAAGTTGTTATTTATTTATGAGTAAAGTGTTACTATCTTATGTTAATCGTTTACTATTGTTTCAATTTTTCATGTTTTGACTTCCAGGATAATTATATTGTTCAAACTCTCCACAGTCAGTCATACTTTGGAAGTAGGTATTGAATTAAGACTGTCATGAATTGGGTTTGTAGACTGTCTAAGGTGTATTAGACATAGCAATGGTCGCTGCAACATTCATGAGTGCTCATAAGTTCTGAGTATTGGACTCAACCCATGCTCACTTGTATCACTTCATGGAATTTATCTCGAGTGATCATGAGACGGTAATATCATATAAATCTTCAAACCTAGAGATATGAGTTGTTGACTATGAATTGGTTATACATTGATTGTACGAAAACGCATTGGTAACTCGATGTTATAAAACGTGCTTTTGTGCATAATTCAATAAAGTAGTCAGTACAAGCATATGAGTCGAAGTTTATCTGTTCCTTCTAGGACTAGAAGCGATATTTGGGCCCCTCGATGATTTTGTTTTGACCTATGTACCGTGCCCGGTCAGAACCTAATTGATGTGTTCAATTTAGTTCTATGTCAAACAAATCAGAGATCGAGAAACAACTACTGGACAATAAGTACGACATTGTTCCATGTGTTTGTCCGACTGATATCTTGAGAGCATAGGATTATATGATCACTTATCTTAAATGGCATATCATCATCATCATCTTAGTTCCAAGAGACTTTGAAAGAGCTACGATTGCTAGTCGGATTCTGAAGTCATATTTGCAAACTATAGTTATTAGACTTATCCAAGTGGGAGACTGTTGGATATAGTGTCTAAGTCCATAAATATATTTGGTATATACTTGACCCGACCCGGCATGGTCCATTTGGGTTGCATGGCATTGCAATAATTGGATATACCAAAATGAGAGAAAGGACACTTAAGGTTTATTAATATATTATAAGTACTAATATATTAATAATATTATTTAATTAGTATTGATCAAAGAATTAATCTTGAATTAATTAAGTGATCAAAAAGATACTAATTAAATATATGGGGTTGATTATGTAAATAAACTATTCTTGTATAGTGGGCTAATGATCCATGGTTTGTATGGATTGGGTTAAACCCATAAGGTGCTCCTTGGATAGTCCATGGGGGTTACAAACCCATGGATCATGGAATATGGAAAGCCATGACAATTAGGGTTTACATGGTGTAACCCTAATTGTGTCACAACTATATAAAGGCTCCTTGTCTAGAAAAATTGGCACTACTAGAAGCAAGTAAGAGGGCTAGCCAATTTTTGAGTATAGTGTAATTCTTTCAAGGTTATTCCAAGAATTGTGGTGTTGTGTGAAGCATTTGAGGCATCACATTTGGGGTGCTAGGCTCACCAAGTCATCAAGGAATCCAAGCTTCTAAAAAATATGTTATTCTACTTTAATTTTGTATTGCAAGTTATTATGAACCTTGGAAAAATCATTTTGCATGTATCTTAGTCAAACATACATCCAAGGTTTCTAGGGTTGCATGTACACCATAGGAGTGTTAGAATGCTCAAAACCCAACGATCTGCTGACCATGCTCAAAGCAAAGGCCACATCAGGGCGAGTACAAGTCATAGCATACATGATCGAGCCTATAGTGGAAGCATACGCTACTCGACTCATCTCAGTTATCTCAGCCTCTGTACTCAGGCTCTGAGTCTTACTCAGTTTGGCGTTACTCTGCATCGGTAAGTCACCTTTCTTGGAATCCTGCATGCTGAATCTTTTCACCACCTTATCTAAGTAGGTACTTTGAATAAGTCCAATTAGTCTCTTAATCTTGTCTATCAATATCCTTATCCGTAGGATATAGGCAGCTTCTCCAAGGTACTTTATAGTGAAACACTTCCCAAGCCAGGACTTAACCTCCTGCAAGGTTGGGATGTCATTTCCTATGAGTAGTATGTCGTCCACATACAATACCAAAAAGCTAACTATACTCCCACTAGCCTTAACATATGCACAGGTCTCATCCTCGCTCCTAGAAAAGCCAAACTCTTTGACTTTCTCATCGAAACAAATATTTCATCTGCGAGATGCTTGTTTTAATCCATAGATGGATTTCTCAAGCATAGAAACTCTATTAGGGTGCTTTGCATCAACAAAATCCTCTGGCTGATTCATGTAAACATCCTCAGCCAACTTTCCGTTAAGGAAAGCGGTTTTGACATCCATTTGCCATATTTCATAATCATGAAATGCAGCAATGACTAGCATAACCCTAATAGACTTAATCTTCGCTACTGGTGAGAAGGTTTCATCATAATCAACTCCCGGAATTTGAGTAAAACCCTTCGCAACCATTCACGCCTTATAAGTGTGTACATTTCCATCTATGTCGGTCTTCTTCTTGAAGATCCATTTGCCACCGACTGTCTTACGACCCGGTACATTGTCAACCAAGTTCGAAACTTGATTGTCATACATGGACTGAATCTCGCTCTCCATAGCCTCTTTCCATTTGGCAGATTCAGGGCCTGCCATGGCTTCCTTAAAGTTGTTAGGCTCATCAAAATTTATCAGTGTACTATCACTGATAAATGCATCACCTTCCGCAGTAATATGGAAACCATAGTAATGATCAGGTGGATTCCTAACCCTTGTGGAACGCCTCAGAGGTACAGACTCATCAACAAGAACTTCCTCCTCAGGTTGATTGCTAGTGTTAGAAGTTCCTTCACCGCTTAACTCTCGAAGTTCTTCAAGGTCAATTTGCCTCCCACTGTTTCCTTGGATTATGAATTCTCTCTCACGAAAGACTCCTCTCATTGCCACAAAGACCACATTCTCACTGGGTCTGTAGAAGAGGTAACCAAATGATTTATGTGGGTAGCCGATGAAAATACACTGCTCACTTCGAGGTTCGAGCTTGTCGTGAGTCTCGCGCCTCACAAAAGCCTCGAAACCCTAAATCTTAATGTGGGCTAAATTGGGAACTTTCCCAGTCCACATCTCGTGAGGTGTTTTGGCAACCTTCTTGGTAGGGACTAGATTAAGGATGTGGGCAGCAGTCTCTAAGGCATACCCCCAGAATGAGATTGGTAACGAAGCTCAACTCATCATGGAACGAACAATGTCCAACAAGGTTCGATTGCGCCTCTTAGCCACACCATTCAGCTGTGGTGTCCTAGGAGGGTTCAATTGTGAAATAATTCCACATTCGTTAAGATAGTCAAGGAACTCGATACTAAGATACTCACCAACCCGATCGGAACGGAGCATCTTTATCTTCCTGCCCAACTGATTCTCCACTTCCAGTTTAAATTCTTTGAATTTCTCAAAAGTTTCTGACTTATTCTTGATTAAGTAGACATAACCATGTCTACTGTAATCATCAGTAAAAGTCACATAGAAGCGGTTAACATCCCTTGTGGCGGTTCTGAAGGGTCCACACACATTTGTGTGTATAATGTCCAACAAACCTTCAACCCTAGCACAAGTACCAGTGAAGGGTGACTTAGTCATTTTTCCAAGTAAACAAGATTCGCAACTATCATCTGACTTTAAGTCAAATGACTCCAAGACTCCAGCCTTTTGGAGTTGGCCTATACGCTTCTTGTTGACATGTCCAAGACGACAATGCCACAAGGATGCCTTATCCAAACTAGTGGAAGAATCAATATGCAAAACCTTATTTCCTAGGTTGTCTACAATCGACACAGTTTTATATACACCATTACAAGGTAATGCTTTAAAATAAAGAACCTCATTATAAAAAGCATCAATACCACCACATTCATTATCAAATGAAAAAATGAATCCTTGTTTGTACAAACCATGAAAATAAATAATATTTCTCGCCATTTTAGACGAGTAAAAACATTTATTCAAATCTAATACTAATCCACTACTAAGCAATAAAGAATAAACTCCAATCTTGGTGACAGGTGAAACTTTCCTATTCCCCATGATCAAGTTTATTTTCCCGTGCTCCACCTCCTCAATTCATTTTAGGCCCTGCAAATCAGAACAAATGTGAATTCCACACCATGTATCAAGGACCCAAGAATTACTATGTGGTGAATTGTTAGACAATATAGTGTAAATACCTGCATGGGTGGGTTTCACTTTCCCATTCTTAAGATCCTGCAAGTACTTGGGGCAGCTTCGCTTCCAGTGCCCCCTTTCCTGAAAGTAGAAGAGTTGAGCATCCTTCGGGTTGGAAGAGGGAGTAGCAGAACCTCCTTTGGTTCCACTCGAAGAGGATCCATCAAGAGACTTTCCCTTGGTATCCTTCGAAGAGGCCTTCCTTTTTTTCCCTTTTCCTTGCCCGATTGCCAGTACAGGAGCTGTGGTAGGAGTAGATACAACCGTTTTACCTTTGAGACCAGTTTCACCTCTCCTCAAAAGTCCTTGAACTTTGCTAAGTGTGACCTCCTCCTTGTTCATATGATAGGTCATTTGGAACTGATCATAACAAGTAGGTAAGGAGTGCAGTATGATATTAATAGCCAACTCCTCAGGGAAGTTTACATTCAACTTAGGAAATCGGTCCATAAACCTTTGCATCTTTTGCAAGTGGCCCGTGAGGGGTTCACCATCCTTCATCCTAGTTGTAATCATGGAAGAGATGATTACATACCTCTCTTGACGAGCACTCTGATGGTATCTCTCCATCAGCTCCTGGTGCATCTCATAAGGGTAGAAATCTTCATAGGATTTCTGGAGTTCTGTTGTCATGGTAGCCAACATGATACAGGACACGTTAGTGGCATCCTTCTCATGGCTAGTGTACTCAACAATCTCCTCTGGAGTAGCAGAAGACTCATCGATTTCCTTCAGCTCCTTGTCTAGGACATATTCCTTGTCCTCATAATGAGTGACCATCCTGATGTTCCTAATCCAATCATTGAAGTTGGAACCATCAATGATGACTCTCCCACAAAGGTTCATGAGAGAGAAGGAGCCAAAAGGGTTAGAGCCATAAGCATTATTGGAAGACATCTAAAAAGGAAGAAAGACAAGTTTAGATTAGATATAGAATCCTTAATAAGACACCAAAATGAAATATTAAGGCTAGGACCCAACACAATATTTTATAACTTGGAAGAGGGATGCCGTAATCCAAGCTACAAAATATTTGAAAGTAGGTAAATGACGATTTACCAATTTCCACCATGAAAAACTAAATAGATTATTAGGTTTTAATTGGATTGAAACTCCTAGATCTTTTGAGATTCATTGAACAATTCAATGGCATGTTTAAATCTCGATTATGCCCTTCAAGTTTGTAACTGGGATACCGAGGATCACAAACAAGGTGTGAATAACCATACAAATTAACTTGGTACTCTTAATTTTATCACCTAACCGATGTGTCGGTTAACCACACAGGCTCCACCGATCTATGATAAACCTTAAGCCACCCTTTACCACCCTTGTTAAGTCCAAGTTAGTGTGCCGGTTAACCACACACGCTCCACTAACGACTTTAGCAAGGTGCAATGTGTAATTTTATGGGTTAGCATCAATTTCACATTTTCCTAAAGTTACTAAGATTGGAAATTTATAAAAGGTTTAGTTACTTTATATTTATCATTATAATTTTATTGAGAGTTATAGTATTTGTCCTACCCGTTCGGCTAACGACCCTCCACTAGTCAAGGAAGTGGTGGGTGAGAGTGGACACCCATTAAGCTGCCATTTTATAGGCAACAACCTTATACCCCCTTATAGACCGACTTCGTAAATATATATATATATATATATATATATATATATATATATATATATATATATATATATATTATTAACTTATAATATTATAAATTCTAAGGGTTGAATTTCAAACTATTAAAATTCTAGGGTTTGAAATTAAAGTTTTCTAAAGTGACTTTACAAATTACAAAACTTGAGGGCAAGTTTTGAAACCATTTAAAACTTTTCATTTCTATAACTTATGAGCTTTAATGGATTTAAAGAAAAGACTTTTGGAATTCCATAACTTGATGACAAATTATGGAGTCCATTAATTGGCATTAAGATCAAGAATTACACTAACAAACAATTTGCAAATAATTTCTATGATCTACCAAACTCATAAGCACAAACATTCATATCAACAATTTCCAAGAATCACATAAGCATATATAAAACTTGAAACTTTGATAATAACCTTTGAAAATGGATTAGCATAATCATTACCACATCAAAAACTGATTTTATAAGTCCAAAACAGATTAGGGTAATGATTCTAGTCCAATTCTATCAACAAAACTCGAAAATCTACACATAGGACCTCCTATTCGCCGAGTGCATGAACCTACTCGACGATTAGGATAAGTTTTCACTTGGACTCATCGAGTCCCCCCTGGACTCGGCGAGTTCACTGAACACTGAGCAAAAATTTGACTTTTTTCTGCAATTACATGCAACCCTAGAACCCTTGGATATATATTTTCTCTAATATACATGCAAATTTGATTTTCCAAGGTTCTCATCCTAACTAGCATATGATTGGGGTACATGAAATATAAAAACTAGTAGAATGACATACCTTTCTTGTTGCTTGAGTTCCTTAAGACCTTGTGAGCCTAGCACCCCAAAAGTGATGCCTCAAATGCTTCACACAGCACCACAACTCTTGGAATGACTTGAGAGAAGTACACTTGATCACAAAATCGGCTAGCCCTCCTTTCTTAGTCTTAGTGGCCGAATTTTACTAGCCATGGGGTTCTGTATATAGTCTGCCACATGTAGGGTTACACCATGTAAACCCTAATGTGCATGGCTTTTCATTTCCTCAACGACCCATGGGTTTTAAACTCCATGGAGCATCCATGGAGCAGCCAATGAGACTTAGCCCAATCTAGTGAATCATGGACTATAAGCCCACTATACAAGAATGAATGATTTCCATAATCAATCCCCATATATTTAATTAGTCTCTTTTGATCACAAAAGTAATTCCAAATTAATTCTTGATCAATACTAATTAAATAATATGATTTCATATTAATATAATAGAACTTATAATATATTAATAAATCATACGTGTCCTTTTCTCATTTTGTCTATCCAATTGTTGTGACGCCATGCAACCCAAATGGACCATGCCAAGCCGGGACAAGTACATACCATATATAGTTATGGACTTAGATACCTTATCCAACACTATGCACATTCAAAAATCAACCATTTTAACCAAAACTCACTCGTGAAGTCCAAAACCTAATTCAATTCATTTCACACATTCAACTGTGGGTTCGTAACTCTAATATCCCGATTCTAACTCAGAATGGATTTGGATCCTCTTATTGGGCCTAAGGGGACAGTAAACTTTCAATTTTGCTATTTTGGGCCAAGGAACTCCATTTGGGCTCTAATTGGACCTACATTCCTTTAACATTTTTGGGCCGTAAACCCTTATAAAGGCCCAATGGGCCGAAAATTTTCATATTAGACCCTATAATTTTCAAATATATTCAATAATGGCCCAAACAATTCTTCTCTCTTTCTCCTTCTCTCCCTCATTCTCGGTTAAGGATACATATATATATATATATATATATATATATATATATATATATGTATGTGTAAAAAATGTAAATAATAATATGGGAAACTCTAATGGTGACACCTCATTATTATTTGGGGGTAATCCATGCATTATGTCCAACATATATCTAGACAATTAAGTGATTACCCATTGAGCAAAGACCTTAATCTCACCTTCTCTCTTTTCTTCTTCTTATTCTCGTTTTTCCCTTCCCATTTCAAACATCACCTTCTTCCTAAATGCTCTCAAAAACTCTCTCTCATAATTATCCCCCAAAAACCATGGACTTTAGGGTGATTCAAGAAGTTCTCAACAATTTCATCCTCTTGGTAAGTCACTTCCACTCAATAGGTTTAACTTCATATTATGTTAAACTTATTACTCATTAACTCTTCAAAAACGTGATCATGCTCTTGAAACTTCCTAGAATTCGAAGATCCCTTCTAAGAGGTGAGCTAGGCCGAAATCTCCTCCAAACTCTTCACCAAAACCGAATCCAACACCCCAAAGTTAGTTCATACCCCCTATTTTCGGTTTTTACTATGTTTTGGGGGAGAATACAAGTTTTTTTTGTGTATATCTATGTGTATATGCATGATTATGTGTGCTTTTCATGTTATATGTTGTGATTATGTGTTATAGGCTACATAAACTTAAAAATCAGCTCTTAACAGAAACGTTTTGGTCTAATTACGGACTGTTTTGACCACCATGATGGTAATATTTTACATGAAAACATTTCAGGTTCATACCTTTAAAATGACTACTCTCACGCGTTAATACAATTTTTCTACAAATTTTGACAATTTTTACAAAACTGCCTATCATTTTAAAAATAATCTCGGACCAGTTGGTGAAGGTGAACAATTTTACACTGGTTCGAGACCATTAAAAATTATGAGAAAAATTTTGAACAAAGTAGACACAATTTCCAACCTCCCAGAGTTTGCAGATCCAAATTTCGACTTACGATGAATTTTCTACAATTTTTCTAAAAATAGGGACAGAAAAGCCAAAAAACCAAAAAATTGTTTTAACTTACTAAAAGTGATTACACTGGTGTTAGGTGCAAGTTTATATGACTTATACATACTTTTAAAACATCTAGACATGTTAACTTATATGTGTGTGTGTGTATATATATATATATATATATATATATATATATATATATATATATATATATATATATATATATGATTATAAGTTGTCTTGACAAACAAACGTAACAAACTATATTTAGTATAGTTGAAGGTCGCAAACAACACTTTCAAAGGACACAAAATTATTTAAAGGCATAATTATCTTATTTGCAAGTAAAACGGGTTAAACACGACATTCACATCCTTATTGGGCATGGAAATAATATACATGTTTAATCGCCTTAGTTGTCCCTTTACGTGTATATTGGGCCCGGGATATATATTCACATTCCTTTTGAGCCTGGAAATAATATACATGTTTAGTGGGCCTTAGTTATGCAATTACATGTTTATTAGGCCTGGAATATACCTTATATGTTTATTCGCGTAAATTCGATTAAGGATCTAGTGAGACGTTTCGTTTGGCACCAAATGAGTGTACAAACGTAGCCTTTAGTTATAACCAGAGTCTTCTGGAGAGAGAGCGTGAGTTTGTGTATAGATCTATACGGGGGTGACACCCCACACCTGAGCTGTTCGCTAAAGTTAGACTAGGCCAGTCTAGGGTGAGAAACCGTACCTTAAACAAGTCGGCGTGTAATAGACGTCATGACAGGCGAAATTGTCATTATCAAGTATGGTTATAACGGCTCACTTAGAGGAATTAACATGATACAATTTATGGGAAACCATCTTTTGTGGATAACACGGTAACCTACACGTGCTAGTACTCAACCTCGGGTGTTGAGATTCCAACATTCTCTTACGCAGACAACTTCGGGGTGTCTGGGGTTTATTCTCTTTATACTCTCACAAACATTAACCCACATGCATTAATACAAAATCGGGCACAAACATTTCAAACCGTTTTTCAGAAAATATCGGATTTTCTGGTGTTTACAAAGCAATACAAAACATTTTACTCAAACATGCTTATGAACTAACCAACATTTTTATGTTGACCTTTTTAAATTAACTTGTATTCTCAGAAAATCGTTGAGCAGGTTGGTCAACAAGATTACATGGATATTTTGTTAGGTTTTCATCATACTTGAATATTTTGGCATGTAATATTGAAATACAATATTTGATGTAAACCAATTATAGTTGTAATATTACATGTGTGATGATGATGATGTTATGTTTCAATTATATACTCTGTGATGTTACTACATTAATGAAGTCACCCAGGCCCCATGACGTTTCCGCCGTCTGGTTCGGGGTGTGACAGGAGGAAAATTGACCTTGAAGAGCTTCAAGAGTTAAGCGATGAAGGAACCTCAAACACTAGCACTCAACCCGAGGAGGAAACTCTTGTTGAACCGATTGACGAGTCCTTACCTCAAAGGCGTTCCAGTAGAGTTAGACAGGCACCTGAGTTTTATGGTTTCCATATTACTACTGATGATGATACGTTTATCAGTGATAGCACACTGGTAAATTTGGATGAACCTAACAACTACAAGGAAGCCCTGACAGGCCCCGAGTCTGCAAAATGGAAAGAGGCGATGGACAGCGAGATTCCGTCCATGTATGACAATCAAGTCTAAAACTTGGTTGAAAACGTACCGGGTCGAAAGATAGTTGGGTGCTAATGGATCATCAAGAAGAAGACCGACATGGATGGGAAAGTACACACCTATAAGGCACGATTGGTTGCGAAGGGCTTTACTCAAACTTCTGGAGTTGACTATGATGAGACCTTCTCACCAGTGGCTAAGTTTAAATCTATAAGGGTTATGCTAGCCATAGTTGCATTTCATGATTATGAAATATGGAAAATGGATGTCAAAACCGCTGTCCTTAATGGGATGTTGGCTGAAGATGTTTACATGAATCAGCCAGAGGGTTTTGTCGATGCAAAGTACCCTAATAGAGTGTGTAATCTTGAGAAATCAATTTATGGATTGAAACAAGCATCACGCATACGGAATCTTTGTTTCAATGAGAAAGTCAAAGAATTTGGATTTTCGAGAAGCGAGGATGACTCCTGTGTATATGTCAAAGCTAGTGGGAGTATAGTTAGCTTTCTCGTGTTGTATGTGGATGACATACTACTCATAGGAAACGACATTCCAACCTTGCAGGAGGTTAAGTCCTGGCTTGGGAAGTGTTTTGCTATGAAGGACCTTGGAGAAGCTGCTTATATTCTTGGGATAAGGATATTGAGATACAGGAGTAAAAGGCTATTATGACTTAGTCAAAGTACCTACTTGGACTAGGTGTAGAAATGTTTCAGCATGGAGAATTCCAACAGAGGAGACTTACCAATCCAGAGTAATACCAAACTGAGTAAGACTCAGAGTCCGCGTATAGAGGCTGAGATAGCAAAATGAGTCGAGTACTATATGCTTCTGCAGTTGGCTCGATCATGTATGTTATGACTTGTAGTCGCCTTGATGTGGCCTTTTCCTTGAACATGGCCAGCAGATATCAAGGGAATCCTGGTAGCACTCACTGGACTGCGGTAAAGAACATTCTTAAGTACCTGCGGAGGACTAAGGACTGGGTCCTTACCCTCGGTGGGAGTGATAACTTAAGAGTGACAAGGTACAATGACGCCAGCTTTCAGACCGACAGAGATAATTTCCGTTCTCAGTCGGGCTGGGTATTTACCATGAATGGAGGAGCGATAACATGGAAAAGTTCTAAACAGGAAACGGTGGCTGATTCAACGTGTGAATCAGAGTACATAGCAGCAAGCGAAGCAACAAAGGAGGCAATATGGCTGAAGAACTTCATTGGAGACCTTGGACTTGTACCAGCTCTAAAGGAGCCTATGGATATTTTCTGTGACAATGAAAGTGCAATTTCCTTAGCCAAGGAACCAAGGGATCATGGCAGATCCAGGCACATCGACAGAAAATTTCACTTTATAAGACATTAAGTAGAAGAAGGACTACTCGTTCTGAAGAGAATATCGTCAGAGAAGAACCCAACATATCCCCTTACAAAGGGACTCAACAGTGATAAGCACTTGCTGCATGCACGGAGCATTGGGCTGAAGGGCGATATTAGTTTTAAAGATTAGATAGATATTTAGAAACTTGTAATAGTTAAAATGTATTTGACATTTGACGACTGAATAAAAGGTGTATTTTATTTATAAGTAAACTTACTATCTTGTGTCAATTATTTACTATTATTTCATTTTGCATGTTTTGACTTCCAGACTAATAAGATTATTTAAACTATCCACAGTCGATCATACTTTGGAAGTATGCTATGTAAGCAGACTGTCATGAAGGGTTTGTAAGATTGTCTAAGGTGTTAGTTTTGGGTTTTGAGCATTCTAATACTCCTAAGGTGTTCATGCAACCCTAAATACCTTGGATCTATGTTTTCACTAATTATACATGCAATGGTGTTTCCAAGGTATTAAACCTATAACTAGCATACAATTATCATATACCACACAAGAATCTAGTTAAGATAACATACCTTATGGTGGAGATTGAAGTCTTGATGTATCTAGCCTTAGGAGCTTAGCCCCAATAGTGTGGAAGCCTCAAGTGGAATCACAAAACATCATGGACAAAGGAGGAACTTGAGAGAGAATCTCCATGCACCCAAAACCACCATGAACTCCAAGAATACACTTGTATCAATATTGGGCAATGAAGTATGTATTTATATGTGGAATTTCTAGGGTCATGGATATAACCCAAATCCATACCCATGGGTCTTATGATCCATGGTTCATGTGGCCTAACTCTTTATGTATCCATACATAAACTTGGTCCAACATGGATCATAAGCCCAACACACATAAGTATAACTAATTAACATAATTAGTGCCCATAGATTTAATTAGTCTCCTTTTGATCACTAAATCAATTCTAAATTAATTCCTGATCAATACTAATTAAAACCATATATATTAATATATTAGTACTTATAATATATTAATAAATCATATATAACCTTCTCTCGAGAGTCCATCCTAACAAATTGTCCTGATGATATGCAACCCAAATGGACCATGCTACTCTCGGGTCAAGTACGTACCAATAATAGTTATGGGCTTAGACATCTAATCCAACAGTCTCCCACTTGGATAAGTCTAAAACTATTATTGCAAGTACGACTTCATAATCCGACTAGCAATCGTAGCTCTTAAAGCCGATGTCAAACTCTGAACAAATCAATGACGCGTCCATTACATAAGTGATCATATATTCCTCCATTATAGATATCATATAGACTGAGACATGGATTATAATCATTCTCTCTGTCCTTTTTTTGTTTCCCGATTTTCAATTTATGACAACTGACAAATTGAACAAATCAAATTAGTCCAGGCTTGGCCAAGCACTTAGGGGTGTCATCACTAAATCATCGAGGGGCCCACAGATATCGCTTTTATCCTTATGAGGTAAAAGGAATGGATAAACTTCGACTCGTATGCTTGTACAAACTACTTGTTGAATCATACACAAAGGCACGTTTTATAACATCAAGTTACTGATGCGTTTTCGTACAATCAATGTATAACCAACTCATAGTCAACAACTCATATCTCTAGTTTTGAAGAGTATAAGATATTATCGTCTCATGATTCACTCGTGATAAAATCCATGAAGTGATTCAAATTAGCGTGGGTTTAATCCAATACTCGAATCTTATTCCACGAGCACTCATGAATATTGCAGCTAAGTCTAGCCACCTAGATAGACTACAGACCCATTCATGGTAGTCTTGCCTCGATACCTACTTCCAAAGTATGATTGACTGTGGACAGTTTGAACAACCTAGTTATTCGGGAAGTCAAAACTGATGGGTTTTGAGCATTCTAACACTCCTAAGTGTACATGCAACCCTAGAAAACCTTGGATCTATGTTTGTCTAAAATACATGCAAAATACTTTTTTTTCCAAGGTTCATAATCCTATCTAGCATACATGGGGAACTTTAAACATAAAGATGGCTAGAATTACATACCTTGTTGTTTTGATTCCTTGCAAACCTTGAGAGCCTAGCACCCCAAGTGTGATGCCTCAAATGTTTCACACAACACCAAATTCTCTTGGAATGACTTTGAGAGAATGTAGAACACTTCTAAATTCGGCTTGCCCTCTTGTCTCACTAGTGTCGCCGATTTTGGTTGCTCTAAGCATGCTTATATAGTATGTTGCATTAGGGTTAGACCATGTAAACCCTAATGTAACATGGATCTTCATTTCCATGACCCATGGGTTTGTAACACCCATGGAGCATCCCATGGACCTTAGCCCAACTTGATAATCCATGGAGCATCTAGCCCACTATACAAGTTATGGATGATTTACATAATCAACCCATATATTTAATTAGTCTCTTTTTGATCACTTAATTAATTCTAGATTAATTCATGATCAATACTAATTAAATAATATTATTAACATATTAGAACTTATAGTATATTAATAAACCATAAGTGTTATTTCTATCATTTTAGTCTATCCAATTGCATGATGCCATGCAACCAAAATGGACCATGCTGGGTCGGGTCAAGTACATACCAGAAATAGTTATGGACTTAGACACCTTATCCAACAGTCTCCCACTTGGATAAGTCTAATAACTATAACTGCAAGTATGACTTCAGGAACCGATCAGCTATCGTAGCTCTTTTCAAGGTCTCTCGGAACTGAGAAGATGATGATACGCCATTTAAGATAAGTGATCATATAATCCTCTGTTCTAGATATCAGCCGGACAAATACATGCAACAATGCCTTACTTTTGTCTAGCAGTTTGTTTCTCGATTTCCGATTTGTCTGACATAGAACTTCCGATTTGTCTGACATAGAACATAATTGAACACATCAACTTAGTTCTGACCGGGCCTAGTACATAGGTCAAACAAAATCATCAAGGGCCCAGATATCGCTTCTAATCCAAGAAGGAACAGATAAAATTCGACTCATATGCTTGTTCTACCACTTGTTAAATCACACACAAACGCACGTTTTATAACATAGAGTTACCAATGCGTTTTCGCACGATCAATGCATAACCAACTCATAGACAACAAGTCATATCTCTAGGTTTGAAGACTTATATGATACTACCGTCTCGCGATCACTGGAGATAAATTCCATGAAGTGATACCAGCGAGCGTGGGTTGAATCCAATACTCAAAACTTATAAGTACTCATGAGTGTTGAGGCCATGTCCAACATCTTAGACCTCTACAACCAACTCATGACAGTCTTAATTCATATCTACTTCCGACATATGACCGACTGTGGATAATTTGAATAATATGTAAAACACAACATAAATATTCTGGAAGTCAAAACATGTAAAAGAAATAGTAGTAAACGATTGACAAAAGATAGCAACACTTTACTCATAAATAAACAAAACTTTTATACATCATCAAATGTCAATTACACTTTACAAATTTCAAAGCTATCTAATTACTAAAACTAATATCATCCTTCAGCCCTATGCTCCTTGCATGCTGGAGATGCTTAACCCTACCCAGTCCCTTCGTGAGGGGATCTGCCGGGTTCTCATCCGATGATACCCGCTTTGCCACGAGGAGTCCTTCTTCTATTCGATGTCTGATGAAATGGTATTTTCTGTCAATGTGTCTGGATCTCCCGTGATCCCTTGGTTCCTTTGCTAAGGCAACTGCGCTTTCACTATCACAAAAAATCTCTATAGGCTTCTTTATAGCTGGTACAACTCCAAGGTCTCCAATGAAGCTCTTTAGCCATATAGCCTCCTTTGCTGCCTCGCTTGCCGCTATATACTCTGATTCGCAAGTTGAATCGGCCACTGTCTCCTGTTTGGAACTTTTCCAAGTAATTGCTCCTCCGTTTAAGGTAAAGACCCAGCCCGACTTAGAGCGGAAATTATCCATATCCGTCTAGAAGCTAGCACCACTATACCCTACAACTCTGAAGTCATCACTCCCACCAAGGGTAAGGACCCAGTCCTTATCCTCCGCAGGTACTTGAGAATGTTCTTTACCGCCATCCAGTGAGCCTTACCAGGGTTCCCCTGATATCTGCTAACCATGCTCAAAGCAAAGGCTACATCAGGACGAGTACACGTCATAGCATACATGATAGAGCCTACAGCTGAAGCATAAGGTACTCGACTCATTTCTGTTGTCTCAACCTCGGTACTCGGGCTCTGGATGGGTAACTCTCCTTTCTTGGAATCTTGCATGTTGAACATCTTCAGCACCTTATCCAATTAGGTACTCTGACTAAGTCCAATTAGTCTTTTACTCCGGTCTCTCAGAATCCTTATCCCTAGAATATAGACAGCTTCTCCTAGGTCTTTCATAGCGAAACACTTCCCAAGCCAGGACTTCACTTCTTGCAGAGTTGGGATATCATTTCCTATGAGTAGTATGTCATCCACATACAATAACAAAACGCTAACTATACTCCTACTAGCGTTGACATATACACAAGATTCATCTTCACTCCTCGAAAAGCCAAACTCTTTGACTTTCTCATCAAAGCAATGATTCCATCTGCGAGGTGCTTGCTTTAATCCATATATGGATTTCTCAAGCTTACACACTTTATTAGGGTACTCTGTGCTGACAAAACCCTCAGGCTGACTCATGTAAACATCCTCAGCCAACTTTCCATTAAGGAAAGCGGTTTTGACATCCATTTGCCATATTTCATAGTCATGAAATGCAGCAATGGCTAACAATACCCTAATAGACTTAATCTTGGCTACTGGTGAAAAGGTCTCACCATAATCAACTCCTGGAGTTTGAGAAAAGCTCTCTGGCACCAGTCGTGCCTTATAAGTGTGTACATTACCATCCATGTCGGTCTTCTTCTTGAAAATCCATTTGCACCCAACTGTCTTGCGACCTGGTACATTGTCAACCAAGTTCCAAACTTGATTCTCATATATGGACTGTATCTCGCTGTCCATTGCCTCTTTCCATTTAGCAGACTCGGGGCCTGCCATGGCTTCCGCATAGCTGTTAGGTTCATCCAGACTTACTAGTGTCTCATCACTGATAAGTGTCTCACCTTCTGCAGTAATATGGAAACCATATTAGTGCTCAGGTGCATTCCTAATCCTTGTGGAACGCCTCAGAGGTACAGACTTGTCAATTGGATCAACAGGAGTTTCCTCCTCAAGTTGACTGCTAGGGTTTGAGGTTCCTTCACCACTTGACTCCTGAATTTCTTCAAGGTCAATTTCCCTCCCACTGTTTCCTTGGCTTATGAACTCTCTCTCTCGAAAGACAGCCCTCCTTGCTACAAAGACCACATTCTCACTAGGTCTATAGAAGAGGTAACCAAAGGATTTATGTGGGTAGCCAATGAAAATACACCTCTAGCTTCGAGGTTCGAGCTTATCGTGAGTCTCGCATCTCACGAGAGCTTCGCAACCCCAAATCTTGATGTGAGCTAGATTAAGAACTTTTCCAGTCCACATCTCGTGAGGTGTTTTGGCAACCTTCTTTGTAGGGACCAGATTAAGGATATGGGCGGCAGTCTCTAAGGCATTCCCCCAGAATGAGATTGGTAGCGAAGCTCGACTCATCATGGAACGAACCATGTCTAACAAGGTTCGATTACGCCTCTCAACTACACCATTCAACTGTGGTGTCCTGGGAGGTGTCAATTGTGAGACAATCCCACATTCCCTAAGATAGTCGAGGAAGTCTGTACTAAGATACTCACCACCTCGATCGGATCGAAGCATCTTAATGTTCCTGCCCAGTTGATTCTCTACTTCCTGTTTAAACTCTTTAAACCTATCGAAAGTCTCTGACTTATGCTTGATTAAGTACATATATCCATATCTACTATAATCATCTGTAAAAGTCACATAATAACGATTAGCATCCCTTGTGGTAGGTTTGAAGGGTCCACACACATCTGTGTGTACTAGATCCAACAAACCATCACCCCTAGCACAAGAACCTGTCAAGGGTAACTTTGTCATTTTTCCAAGAAAGCATGATTCACAACTATCATCTGAATTTAGGTCAAATGACTCCAAGATTCCATCCTTGTGGAGTTGGCCTATGCGTTTCTTGCTTACATGTCCAAGACGACAATGCCATAATGATGCTTTATCCAAGTTATTATCATTTGTAGAATCAATACACAACATATTATATCTAAATTATCTACAACAGACATAGCTTCATACATACCATCACAAGGTAATGATTTAAAATAAAACACATTATTAAAGAAAGCATTTATTCCACCAACTTCATTATCAAAGGAAAAGGTAAACCCTTGTTTGTACAAAGCATGAAAGGAAATAACATTTCTTGCCATTTCAGGCGAATAACAACATTTATTCAGATCTATAGTAAACCCACTACTTAGCAACAAAGTATAAACTCCAATCTTGGTGACAGTTGAAACTTTCCTATCCCCATGATCAAGTTTATCTTTCCATGCTCCATATTCTCACTTCTTCTTAGTCCCTGCAAATTAGAACAAATATGAATACCACAGCCGGTATCAAGGACCCAAGAGTTAGAATAGGGTGATTTATTAGATAATATGGTGTAAATACCTGCATGGTTGGGTTTCACTTTCCCATCCTTCAGATCTTGGTGGTACTTTGGGCAGTTCCGCTTCCAGTGCGCCTTTTCATGGCAATAGAAGCATTCAGCCTTCAAGGGTCTTACCCTTGGTACCCTTCGAAGGGTTCTTCCTCTTCTTCCCTCTACCTTTCCCGATTCCCAGGACAGGTGCGGAGTTTGGAGTAGGAGTAGGAGTGGTAACAACCGATTTACCTTTAAGACCTGATTCTGCGGTCTTTAGGAGTCCTTGAATTTTGCTGAGGGTGACTTCTTCCTTGTTCATGTGGTATGTCATGCGGAATTGATCATGACATGATGGTAAGGAGTGCAAAATGATATCTATTGCTAACTCCTCCGGGAAGTTTACAATAAGTTTCAGGAAACGATCCACATACCTTTGCATTTTCTGCATGTGGCCCGTGATGGGTTCATCATCCTTCATCCTGGTTGTTATCATGGAGGAGATGCTTTCATATCGCTCTTGACGAGCACTCTGATGGTAGCGGTCCATCAAATCCTGGTGCATCTCAAAAGCATAGTAGTCCTCATAGGACTTTTGGAGCTCGGCTGTCATAGTGGCCATCATGATGCATGCCACTTTGGTAGCATCTCTTTCATGTGCCTCATATTCAGCAAGCTCCTCAGGAGTAGCAGTCGGCTCGGGTACCTTAAGCTCCTTGTCGAGAACATATTCTTTGTTCTCATACCGAGTGACCATCCTGATGTTCCTGATCCAATCTATAAAGTTGGATCCATCAAAGATGACTCTCCCACAAAGGTTCATGAAAGAGAAGGAGCCGGTAGGGTTTGAGCCATGAGCAGCATTGTTGGAAGACATGTGAAAAGAAGAAAAGACAAGTTTAGTTTAGATATAAGGACAGTCCTTAATAAAACACCCAAATGTAATATTAGGGCTAGGATCCAATCATAATATATTATAACTTAGAAGAGGGATGCCGTAATTTAAGTTAAAACATATTTGAAAGGTAGGTTAATGACGATTCATCAATTTCCACCATGAAAACGAAATATATAAATTATATGGTTTTATTTGGTTTTAGAAACTCCTATATTCTTTTGAGATTCATTGAACTTTTCAATGGCATGTTTCAATCTCGAGTGTGCCCTTCATGTTTTGTGACTGGGATACCGAGGATCACAAAACAAGGTGTGAAGTAACCATGCAAATTACTTGGTACCCTTAATGATTTTCACTTAATCGATGTGCCGGTAAACCACACGCGCTCCATCGACCTATGAAAAACCTTAAGTCACCATTTTCCTACCTTGTTAAGTCCAAGTTAGTGTGCCGGTTAACCACACACGCTCCACTAATGACTTAATCAAAGTGCAAAGTGCAATTTCATGGGTTAGAACCTTATTCACAGTTTCCTAAAGTAACTAAGATTGGGCATTTATAAAACATTTAGTTACTTTATAATAATCGTTATACTTTTAATGAGAATTTTAAGTCATTGTCCTACCCGTTCGGCTAACGACCCTCCACCAGTCAAGGAAGCAGTGGGTGAGAGTGGACACCCATTAAGCTGCCATTTTATAGGCAACAAGCTTATACCCCCCTTATAAACCGGCTTCGTGAATGAGGCCTACTAACGGTAAAACGACTTGATCTTATACATATATATATATATATATATATATATATATATATATATATATATATATATATATATATAGATATATATATATATATATATATATATATATATATATATATAAATATTATTAAAATTATAATATTATAAAGTATAAGGGTTGAATTTTAACTTTTAAAATTTTAGGGGTTGGAAATAAATTTTATTTGATGACTTTAAATGTTCCAAAACTTGAGAGCAAGTTTTGTACCTTTACAAAATGTTGGGTCAAAATTATGGTTTATACTTTACTTTTCTAAGAAAATGTATTTTTCAGTGTTTACGGTTTCGGTTACGGTCAGGGTGTTTACGGTCTGTTGTGACTGTAAACCTGTTTACGGTCTGCCTGACCGTAATCAGGTTTACGGTCCGTCTTCCTATAAATATAGGTGTAAGGGGTGAGGATTGGTGCGAATGCAGGAGTGGAGGGGAGCTTAAGTGTGTGTATTCCAAGGTGTTCTAGAGAGAGAAACAAGAGAGAAGAAGAGAGTGTGTGTGAATCTATTGTAAGGATCTTCATTCATGTCTTCAATACATCATAGATTCAAGTTATTCTTCTTCTCCTTCTTCTTCATTTGATCTGGCATCATCCGTTTGATTGGGATTCCGCACCATCAAATGGATCTGATTGATACACAAGCAGATTGGGGACTTACAATTGGTATCAGATCTCAAACCGGTGTCAACTCACTTCTTTTCACGTTTACGATCTCAATAGGTTTGTGTTCGTCTGCATATGAAGCTTGGTTTATTGTTTTCATAGCGTGGGGAATCAATTCAGCTTTAAAATCTGTGTTTTCGTCGAAATCTGGGTGTTTACAGTCAAATTAGTTATAACCGTGAACTCTACTTCAACCGTAATCTCAAAATCTTCAGAAACCGTATACAGCCACTCTTCAGAAACCGTATACAGCCAATCTTCAGAAACCGTATACCGACAATCTTCAGAAACCGTATACAGACAATCTTCATCAACCGAAAACTCCAACCGTAAACCAGACCACAAACCTCAACCATAAACCAGACCGCAAACTCCAACTGTATTCTCAGACTGCAAACTCCAACCGTATTCTCAAACCGCAAACCCAAACCGTATTCTCGACCGTAAACTGTGTTTACGGTCAAAAGTTTTTCAACCGTAATCTAGCCTTTTGGTGATTCAAGCAAATTTCAAGTTTGATTTTTCAAGTTTGACTTTTAAGTTTGACCTTTTAAATTTGACTTTTGAGGTTGACTTTTGAGTTTTAAGTCAAAGGACATATTTTTAAACAATGAGTTCCTCAAACATTCCGGTCAATGAAGTTTCTTGTTCTCAAACTTGCATTAAAACAATTAAATTTTTTCGTGACCAAATCGAGTTGTTTAAGAGAGAAAATGAGGATCAAAAATATGAGAGGTACACTAGTAGGAAAGAACAGAAACCATTAAAAGCACAATTAGAAGCCAAAATCAAGGATTTCCGAAAGCTTCAAGAAGATTACAGCAACAAGTGTGAAAATTACGATCACATTAAAAGCAAACTTGTTGCTGTAATTGAAGAACTTGACACTTTGAAAATTAAGTGTGGAAAAACAGATGTTAGTTTCAAAAATTATACTGCGTCAAGTAAGACAGTCGAGTCCTTAGTAGAAAAACAATTAAGTTTTAAAGATAATCAAACCAAGGGTTTAGGGTACCACAGTGTGCCACGTCCTTTTAATGACAACTATAACCCACCCCTTGAGACCAATGAGGAAGAGACACCTGCTCAGTTTGGCCCACTCCCTGAACCAGCTCCAGTTAAGACTGAACAATCAGGGCCAACTGAGGGTGTTGAGGTGAAAAATACTAATGTTTCTACTTCCTGTGCAGGTAAATTAGCGGAAGAAGAGAACAAGGAGAACACTATTGAAAAAACCAATGTCTCCTTGAACTCTGAATCCGTTGCTTCTAACTCAGTTATTTCTGATCAACCTGCTATTGGTAAATACAAGCCACCAATTCACGCTAAACAGACTGCCTGTTGTAATTGTGCTTGTAGGAACAACCAGAAACAAGGCAAGGGCAAGCCACCAGGGGCAGGAAGAAACAGCTCCTACGTGAAGAAGCATAATTGCTTTCACTGTGGAACACCTGGACACATTGCCCGAAACTGTCCAAATTGCGCATATGTTCCTTACTATGCACAAGGGTGGCAGATTGTGCCAAGAGGGAGATTTTCCAAAAGAAACCCCTCAAGGTCACGTTCAGACCATGGTGACTGGAACGCGCGGAAGGCCAAAAAATCAACTCCCAAGGGCAAGAAGGGAATGCCGACCAAGAAGCCAAATCCAAGAGATGCTCCCGTGAAGCCAAAATCAAAGTCATCTCAACGGCTAGCTTCAAGTTCAAAATCAAGTGCCAAGGCACCCATTCGCTCGAAAAAGAAATGGGTTAAACCCAACTACAGATGGGTACCAAAGGTTCAATCTCCCAAATCAATTAATGATTCTAATATTTCCACATCTTCTGTTTCTGATAAGTAGGATATGTCATGGGAGAGAGTACCGTGCAAGGATGAAAAAGGTCAACCCAGTTTCAAAATGGACTGGGTTCCAAAGACCAACTGATCCCGCTCTGTGTCGGAGCAGCTATGGAGGCATATCATCATACTTCGGTTTGTTGGTAGTGGCTGTTCCAGGCACATGATAGGGGACATCTCTCAACTGTACAACATTCAGACCTTTGTTTGAGAGTATGTGTCCTTTTGCGGGAAAGGAGGAAAGGAAGAGATCACAAATGGGGTTAGTGCTCAATGACATAAAGAATTTTCGGATATGTTCTGAGTTTATGCGTGCTGTTCTCAGACCTTATAGATGCAAATTCAATCGGTGAATTACGGTTTTCGTTTTGCTCTCTATACTCCTAAGTTGATCTTAATCTGATTCTTTTCAAAGACAATTTTTCATTTTCTTATAGTTTTTCGTTAGTAGGTTGTTTTGGGAAGTGATATGAAGTATAGTGCTAAAGGGCAATTTATGATGCGTGTAATGCACTAAAGCCGAATTGTCTAGACTTTGTATTCAATGTGCTGGTAGGCACAAGGGATTCAAACGGACTAGACATTGATTGATCATGAAAGGACTAGACAATATAGACTTAGATAGTTTTCTTTGGACTGACAATACGCCGCTCGGGTAGATTGAGCAGCGAGATAAACATGGGAACCTGCGAGATACACTAAAAGTTAATTATCTACAACTGTGGCTCAACATTTCCTTGATGTACGGACTTATGTCCTTAATTCTGGTTCTGATAGGGCGACTGGGGGGTTCTGATAAAGTAGGTCTGTAGGAAATTATTTTCTTGCTTTCTATCTGTGAGTCATATATTGCTTCCTCTGCATGATTGGAAGCGATCCGACCTGGATTGCAACATATGCAACTCTAATTCTACGCACCTCCTTATCTATGAAATTCTTTCTATCTGTTAGTCATATGTTGTCTCCTCTGCGTGATTGAAATGATCCGACCTGGAACACAGCATATGTAACATTCTACTTCTCAATCCCTCTATCCTAGTTAGCCATATGTTGTCCCCTCTGCGTGATTGAAAGAGATCCGACCTGGGACACAACATGTAAGTCCCCAAACTGCTTGTGTATTAATCAGATCTGTTTGATGGTGCGGAATCCCGATCAAACGGATGATGTCAGATCAAAAGAAGCAGAGAAGGAGAAAAAGAAGAACTTGAATCTTCAATGTATTAAATAGATTGGAATGATGCTCCTTTACATGAGATTCGCACACTCACACACACACATATAAGCTCCTTTCTCTCTCTCTCTCTCTTATTCGTACACCCCTTTTCTGTTAATCAATCCCTCCTCAACCACCTAACACCTATATATATACTTGGGGAATATGGGCCATAAATGGGTTTACGGCCGTAAACACCCATTGGGCCGTAAACAGGGTTGACGGCCGTAAACCTATTTACAGCCGTAAACACCCACCTGGCCGTAAACCTGACCGTAAACTCATAAAATATTACATAAAAATACAATTGCTTAGAAAAGCAAAGTATAAACCATAATTTTGACCCAACAATCTCCCCCTTGGTTTATAGCTTTCTTTTCTTAACCAACAAGCTCCCCCTAAAAAGTAGCTGGCTTTTCTTATCAATCTTCATCGAGAGCTTGGCTTCAACATTAATATTCAAATTCTTCACAACTTCAAGATGAACTTGATGAATCTTTAATGAATGACTTCATCTTGAGCCGTTGGGCTTTTCTTCAGAATTTGACATTGAACGCACATTGGGTGAGGAGGCTTCTTGTACTGATTCTTGAAAGATAGAGCTTTCAGCTTGAGAATCTTCAGAGAGAATATCAGAGAGAACAAATCTTTTGGATCACTTCAGCATGTTCAAGTCAGCAGCAGACTGATTGAGGAGGCTTCAATGCAATCTGTCACATAATCTTTTTCACCTTGCTTCTGGGGTTTAAAGATTAAATGTCGAAAGAATAATCTTCATTTCTTGCTCCTTCGAATGAGAATTCTTCGATGATCACGGATGAAGCCTTGGCTCATAAATCTTCGACACAAACTCCATGAGTTTCATCTTCACCTGAATTCACTTTTGAAGACAAAACAAAACTAAAAGAAAATTTAGCACACAATATTTTTGGGTTTTTCATATTTTCTGAAACAGAAATAAAACAGAAATAACACTATTTTTGGATTTTTAATTTTTGGATTTTTCTTTGGTTTTTAAAATTTTTAATTCTTCCCTAATATTTAAATTAGAAGAAACTATGAAGAAATTAACAAAAATAAAATGATATATAACTTTAAGAGTGATTTGGGATCAAAGTTTTTAGACAACCTTTATCCGTTTATCAGTACCTCTCCCTTCATGAATAGATCTGATCAATCGCCGGTATTGTGGTCCACTTAAACACGAGAGATTGTGACAAAATTAGGACATACTATAAGTGACAAGACAATGTGATCCTAAGTTCCTAGATAATATTCCTTAAGGACCATTCAGCTGACGACGACCAAAGATATTGTTGTCCACCTAAATTGAGCAGCGAGATCTACAGACAACCTAGTGATTGTTCAATTTTAAATGTACCAGAACATATACATATATATATATATATATATATATATATATATATATATATATATATATATATATAAATATTATTAAAATTATAATATTATAAAGTATAAGGGTTGAATTTTAACTTTTAAAATTTTAGGGGTTGGAAATAAATTTTATTTGATGACTTTAAATGTTCCAAAACTTGAGAGCAAGTTTTGTACCCTTACAAAATGTTGGGTCAAAATTATGGTTTATACTTTACTTTTCTAAGAAAATGTATTTTTTAGTGTTTACGGTTTCGGTTACGGTCAGGGTGTTTACGGTCTGTTGTGACTGTAAACCTGTTTACGGTCTGCCTGACCGTAATCAGGTTTACGGTCCGTCTTCCTATAAATATAGGTGTAAGGGGTGAGGATTGGTGCGAATGCAGGAGTAGAGGGGAGCTTAAGTGTGTGTATTCCAAGGTGTTCTAGAGAGAGAAACAAGAGAGAAGAAGAGAGTGTGTGTGAATCTATTGTAAGGATCTTCATTCATGTCTTCAATACATCATAGATTCAAGTTATTCTTCTTCTCCTTCTTCTTCATTTGATCTGGCATCATCCGTTTGATTGGGATTCCACACCATCAAATGGATCTGATTGATACACAAGCAGATTGGGGACTTACAATTGGTATCAGATCTCAAACCGGTGTCAACTCACTTCTTTTCACGTTTACGATCTCAATAGGTTTGTGTTCGTCTGCATGTGAAGCTTGGTTTATTGTTTTCATAGCGTGGGGAATCAATTCAGCTTTAAAATCTGTGTTTTCGTCGAAATCTGGGTGTTTACAGTCAAATTAGTTATAACCGTGAACTCTACTTCAACCGTAATCTCAAAATCTTCAGAAACCGTATACAGCCACTCTTCAGAAACCGTATACAGCCAATCTTCAGAAACCGTATACAGACAATCTTCAGAAACCGTATACAGACATTCTTCATCAACCGAAAACTCCAACCGTAAACCAGACCACAAACCTCAACCATAAACCAGACCGCAAACTCCAACTGTATTCTCAGACTGCAAACTCCAACCGTATTCTCAAGCCGCAAACCCAAACCGTATTCTCGACCGTAAACTGTGTTTACGGTCAAAAGTTTTTCAACCGTAATCTAGCCTTTTGGTGATTCAAGCAAATTTCAAGTTTGATTTTTCAAGTTTGACTTTTAAGTTTGACCTTTTAAATTTGACTTTTGAGGTTGACTTTTGAGTTTTAAGTCAAAGGACATATTTTTAAACAATGAGTTCCTCAAACATTCCGGTCAATGAAGTTTCTTGTTCTCAAACTTGCATTAAAACAATTAAATTTTTTCGTGACCAAATCGAGTTGTTTAAGAGAGAAAATGAGGATCTAAAATATGAGAGGTACACTATTAGGAAAGAACAGAAACCACTAAAAGCACAATTAGAAGCCAAAATCAAGGATTTCCGAAAGCTTCAAGAAGATTACAGCAACAAGTGTGAAAATTACGATCACATTAAAAGCAAACTTGTTGCTGTAATTGAAGAACTTGACACTTTGAAAATTAAGTGTGGAAAAACAGATGTTAGTTTCAAAAATTATACTGCGTCAAGTAAGACAGTTGAGTCCTTAGTAGAAAAACAATTAAGTTTTAAAGATAATCAAACCAAGGGTTTAGGGTACCACAGTGTGCCACGTCCTTTTAATGACAACTATAACCCACCCCTTGAGACCAATGAGGAAGAGACACCTGCTCAGTTTGGCCCACTCCCTGAACCAGCTCCAGTTAAGACTAAACAATCAGGGCCAACTGAGGGTGTTGAGGTGAAAAATACTAATGTTTCTACTTCCTGTGCAGGTAAATTAGCGGAAGAAGAGAACAAGGAGAACACTATTGAAAAAACCAATGTCTCCTTGAACTCTGAATCTGTTGCTTCTAACTCAGTTATTTCTGATCAACCTGCTATTGGTAAATACAAGCCACCAATTCACGCTAAACAGACTGCCTGCTGTAATTGTGCTTGTAGGAACAACCAGAAACAAGGCAAGGGCAAGCCACCAGGGGCAGGAAGAAACAGCTCCTACGTGAAGAAGCATAATTGCTTTCACTGTGGAACACCTGGACACCTTGCCCGAAACTGTCCAAATTGCGCATATGTTCCTTACTATGCACAAGGGTGGCAGATTGTGCCAAGAGGGAGATTTTCCAAAAGAAACCCCTCAAGGTCACGTTCAGACCATGGTGACTGGAACGCGCGGAAGGCCAAAAAATCAACTCCCAAGGGCAAGAAGGGAATGCCGACCAAGAAGCCAAATCCAAGAGATGCTCCCGTGAAGCCAAAATCAAAGTCATCTCAACGGCTAGCTTCAAGTTCAAAATCAAGTGCCAAGGCACCCATTCGCTCGAAAAAGAAATGGGTTAAACCCAACTACAGATGGGTACCAAAGGTTCAATCTCCCAAATCAATTAATGATTCTAATATTTCCACATCTTCTGTTTCTGATAAGTAGGATATGTCATGGGAGAGAGTACCGTGCAAGGATGAAAAAGGTCAACCCAGTTTCAAAATGGACTGGGTTCCAAAGACCAACTGATCCCGCTCTGTGTCGGAGCAGCTATGGAGGCATATCATCATACTTCGGTTTGTCGGTAGTGGCTGTTCCAGGCACATGATAGGGGACATCTCTCAACTGTACAACATTCAGACCTTTGTTTGAGAGTATGTGTCCTTTTGCGGGAAAGGAGGAAAGGAAGAGATCACAAATGGGGTTAGTGCTCAATGACATAAAGAATTTTCGGATCTGTTCTGAGTTTATGCGTGCTGTTCTCAGACCTTATAGATGCAAATTCAATCGGTGAATTACGGTTTTCGTTTTGCTCTCTATACTCCTAAGTTGATCTTAATCTGATTCTTTTCAAAGACAATTTTTCATTTTCTTATAGTTTTTCGTTAGTAGGTTGTTTTGGGAAGTGATATGAAGTATAGTGCTAAAGGGCAATTTATGATGTGTGTAATGCACTAAAGCCGAATTGTCTAGACTTTGTATTCAATGTGCTGGTAGGCACAAGGGATTCAAACGGACTAGACATTGATTGATCATGAAAGGACTAGACAATATAGACTTAGATAGTTTTCTTTGGACTGACAATACGACGCTCGGGTAGATTGAGCAGCGAGATAAACATGGGAACCTGCGAGATACACTAAAAGTTAATTATCTAGAACTGTGGCTCAACATTTCCTTGATGTACGGACTTATGTCCTTAATTCTGGTTCTGATAGGGCGACTGGGGGGTTCTGATAAAGTAGGTCTGTAGGAAATTATTTTCTTGCTTTCTATCTGTGAGTCATATATTGCTTCCTCTGCATGATTGGAAGCGATCCGACCTGGATTGCAACATATGCAACTCTAATTCTACGCACCTCCTTATCTATGAAATTCTTTCTATCTGTTAGTCATATGTTGTCTCCTCTGCGTGATTGAAATGATCCGACCTGGAACACAGCATATGTAACATTCTACTTCTCAATCCCTCTATCCTAGTTAGCCATATGTTGTCCCCTCTGCGTGATTGAAAGAGATCCGACCTGGGACACAACATGTAAGTCCCCAAACTGCTTGTGTATTAATCAGATCTGTTTGATGGTGCGGAATCCCGATCAAACGGATGATGTCAGATCAAAAGAAGAAGAGAAGGAGAAAAAGAAGAACTTGAATCTTCAATGTATTAAATAGATTGGAATGATGCTCCTTTACATGAGATTCGCACACTCACACACACACATATAAGCTCCTTTCTCTCTCTCTCTCTTATTCGTACACCCCTTTTCTGTTAATCAAACCCTCCTCAACCACCTAACACCTATATATATACTTGGGGAATATGGGCCATAAATGGGTTTACGGCCGTAAACACCCATTGGGCCGTAAACAGGGTTTACGGCCGTAAACCTATTTACGGCCGTAAACACCCACCTGGCCGTAAACCTGACCGTAAACTCATAAAATATTACATAAAAATACAATTGCTTAGAAAAGCAAAGTATAAACCATAATTTTGACCCAACAATCTCCCCCTTGGTTTATAGCTTTCTTTTCATAATTGAACCAACAAGCTCCCCCTAAAAAGTAGCTGGCTTTTCTTATCAATCTTCATCGAGAGCTTGGCTTCAACATTAATATTCAAATTCTTCACAACTTCAAGATGAACTTGATGAATCTTTAATGAATGACTTCATCTTGAGCCGTTGGGCTTTTCTTCAGAATTTGACATTGAACGCACATTGGGTGAGGAGGCTTCTTGTACTGATTCTTGAAAGATAGCGCTTTCAGCTTGAGAATCTTCAGAGAGAATATCAGAGAGAACAAATCTTCTGGATCACTTCAGCATGTTCAAGTCAGCAGCAGACTGATTGAGGAGTCTTCAATGCAATCTGTCACATAATCTTCTTCACCTTGCTTCTGGGGTTGAAAGATTAAATGTCGAAAGAATAATCTTCATTTCTTGCTCCTTCGAATGAGAATTCTTCGATGATCACGGATGAAGCCTTGGCTCATAAATCTTCGACACAAACTCCATGAGTTCCATCTTCACCTGAATTCACTTTTGAAGACAAAACAAAACTAAAAGAAAATTTAGCACACAATATTTTTGGGTTTTTCATATTTTCTGAAACATAAATAAAACAGAAATAACACTATTTTTGGATTTTTAATTTTTGGATTTTTCTTTGGTTTTTAAAATTTTTAATTCTCCCCTAATATTTAAATTAGAAGAAACTATGAACAAATTAACAAAAATAAAATGATATATAACTTTAAGAGTGATTTGGGATCAAAGTTTTTAGACAACCTTTATCCGTTTATCAGTACCTCTCCCTTCATGAATAGATCTGATCAATCGCCGGTATTGTGGTCCACTTAAACACGAGAGATTGTAACAAAATTAGGACATACTATAAGTGACAAGACAATGTGATCCTAAGTTCCTAGATAATATTCCTTAAGGACCATTCAGCTGACGACGACCAAAGATATTGTTGTCCACCTAAATTGAGCAGCGAGATCTACAGACAACCTAGTGATTGTTCAATTTTAAATGTACTAGAACATGTTTCCCGCTTCCTGACATACCGCAATAATCAGGAACTTCCAAAGTACTCCTTACTTTAGGTGAGCAGACAATTATTATGATAGAAGTCAGATTTAGAGTGCATATGCTATACACCCAGGTCGGATCTCTTCCAATCTCGCAAAGGGTGAAACATATGACTAACCAGATTTAGAGGGATTGAGAAGTAGAATGGTGCATATGCTGTGTACCAGGTCGGATGTATTTCAATCACCCAAAGGAGACAACATATGACTAACAGATAGGAAGAATTGCATAGATAGAAGATGCAGAGAAATAGAATTACATATGTTACAGTCCAGGTCGGATGTATTTCAATCACGCAGAGGAGGCAACATATGACTAACAGAAAGAAAGTAAGAAAATAATTTTCTACAGACCTACTTTATCGGAATTCCCAGTCGCCCCATCAATACCGGAATTAAGGACAAAGTCCGTACATCGAGGAAGAGTTAAACCACGGTTCTAGATACAGATTATTTTAGTGTGACCGGTGGATTATCATGTATATCTCCCTGCTCAACCTATCTGAGCGTCGTATTGTCAGGCTAAATGGATCTATCTTGGTCAAGATTTTTCAAGTCTCTAGATTCCTTAAGTTCATTAATGCCTAGTCAAGTCTATTTTAATCTTTCGTGCCTACCAGCGCATCGAACACAGAGCCTAGACAATTCAGATTCAGTCCCTTACATAGATTCAGATTGCCTGTTATCACATGATTATATCACTTCCCAAAACATCTCCCTCAAGCACATTTCATTAACACCATATTTTTGGATTTTTTGAGTTTCTAATGTTTTTGGATTTTTTTTTATTTTTTATTTTTTATTTTTTAATTTTCTAATTTTTCTTTTGTTTTTATTTCTCTCCCTAAATTTGTACATAGGAGAGAAACAAAAGTAAATGCGCAAATTTAAACTATCCTAAAACAAAAATTAGTCTATAAAGCGAATCAGCTTAAGAAATACTCAAGAGTATAGAGAAGAAAACTCAAACCGTAAGTCACCGATTGAATTTGCATCCAGAAGGTCTGAGAACAGCACGCGTAATCTCAGACAGATCCGAAAATTCTTCATGTCATTAAGCACTAACCCCGTTTGTGATCTCTTCCTTTCTTCCTTTCCCGCAAAAGGACACATACTCTCAAACAAAGGTCCGAATGTTGTACAGTTGAGAGATGTCCCCTATCATGTGCCTGGAATAGCCACTACCAACAAACCGAAGTATGATGATATGCCTCCATAGCTGCTCCGACACAGAGCGGGATTAGTTGGTCTTTGGAACCCAGTCCATTTTGAAACTGGGTTGACCTTTTTCATCCTTGCACGATACTCTCTCCCATGACATATCCTGTTTATCACAAACAGAAGATGAATAAATATTAGAATCGTTAGAAGATTTGGGAGAGTGAGCCTTTGGAACCCATTCGTAGTTGGGTTTAACCCATTTCTTTTTCGATCTGATGGGTGGCTCAGTACTTGCTTTTCACTGGAGCATCTATTGGATTGGGCTTCTTGGACGACATTCCCTTCTATCCCTTGGGATTCAGATTCTTGGCCTTGTGGGTTTGATTCTTGGCCTTCTGCGTATTCCAGTCACCAATGTCTGACCGTGATCTTGAGGGGTTTCTTTTGGAAAATCTCCCTCTTGGCGCGTTCTGCCACCCTTGTGTATAGTAGGGAACGTATGCGCGATTAGGACAATTTCTGGCAATGTGTCCAGGTGTTCCAAAGTGAAAACATGTCCTTTTCTTCACTGTGAAGTTGTTTCTTCCTGCCCCTGGTGGCGTATCCTTGCCTTGTCTCTTATTGTTCCCACAAGCACAATTACAACAGGCACTCTGTTTTACTAGAATTGGTGGCTTGTATTTCTCAACAGCAGGTTTATCAGAAGCAGCTGAGTTAGAAGCAACAGATTCAGAGTTCAAGGAGATGTTGGTTTGTTCAATGGTGTTCTCCTTGTTCTCATCCTCTGCTACTTTACCTGCACATGAAGTAGATGTGCTAGAAACATGAACATCAGTATTTTCAAACAAATCATGAAATATGTCAAAAAAATTTAACTCAACATGATCCGGAGCAGAAGCATCACAAGATGTATCATTGATTTGAACATCAGAAACAAAAGAGTTATCATTTGAAACAAAAACAGCAAGTTCAGACACAATTTTATTATCAGAAACATATCCTTCAGCTTCATGCTTTGACTGATCTAAGGATTGATCTACAGGGGAAGTAGAAACGTTAGTACTTTCAACATTAATAAATCCTCCTGAAACAAAACCAGATGGCTTGCCATAAACCATGAATGGTTCGTTAGCAATCACCTCTTTCGTCAAAGGGTGATACTGATATGTATGATTAAAAGGAGGAGGTACATTATCGTATCCTAAACCCTTTTGCTGGTTTCGTTTGAACTGCAGGCAATGGTCAATCATGTTGGCAACTACCTCGCTTGATACATCAAACCTTTTAAAATCAAAATTTGCAGTTTCAAATTGCCCTTTTAATGTATCAAGCTCAGTAATTAACTCAACATTCTGTCTCTTGATATAATCATAATTTTCACATTTGTTACTGTAGTCTTCCTGAAGTCTCCTAAAGTCCTTTATTGTTGTTTCTAACTGGGCCTTTAGGGGCATCTGTCCTTTCCTGAGTTGATAACCTTCATATCTCAGGTCCTCAACTTCTCTTTTTAATAAATCAATTTGTCCACGAAGAATTTTAATCGTATCTTCACAAGATGGAATACATGAAACTTCATTGACCGGGATGTTTGCGGAACTCATTGTTTTTCCACACTTCAAACCGTCAAGTTCTTCAATTACAGCAATAAGACTAAGACGATTGAGATCTTTTGTCTTCTTGATGACATCCACGTTCATATCCCACGACTTTGGAAGTGCATTCAACAACTTTTTGTTTATCTCAGATTTAGTCAAGAAAATCTCAGCTATATTCATCTCAATAGTAAGTGTAGTAAATCGCTGCAACTGAGCTTCCAGGGTTTCTCCAGGGATATAGTTGAACATGTTGAAATTTTGTCTTAACATATTCTGACTCTCTTTCATGTCCTCATTTCCCTTGTTGACCTCAAGAGCGATTAAAAACACAACTAGAAGCCAAAATCAAACTTAAAAGTCAAACTTAAATTTAAAAATGTCCTTTGACTACAAACCTCAAAAGTCAACATTAAAAGTCAAATTTAAAAAGTCAAACTCAAACGTTAATCTTGAAAAGTCAAAACGAAAAGCTAAATTTGAAAATATAAAAGTTAAACGAGAAAGTCAAAGTTTAAAGTCAAAGGTCAAACTTTAAAAGTCAAAGACAAAAGTTAAGGTCAAAAGTCAAATATTAAAAACTAAAAATTTTGGGTTGAAAATGGAATTTAAGAATAAAAGAAATTTAATTTTGGGCTGAAATTGACAAAAAGGCGAAAGTAGGTGCGAAAGTGAGTCTTTATGAATTAAATCCGGGAGTAATGGAACAAGATGCAGCCTAGAGCAAATGGTAAGACGTTGGGGTGTTGAACTGAAGCACTCGGGTTCGAATCCCGGCAGCCTCAATTTCGCCTCCTATTTTTTTTTTTTGTGAAGCGCGTGCGAGGAAGAGGCTACTGCTGAGCCGGGAAACCTTAGCCGTCCACCGAGCTGCAACCGCCGCCGTAAACCGCCGAGCCGCAATCGTCCGGCGACCGTAAACTCCGGCCGTAAACTCACCGGCCGTAAACTCCGGCGGAACCCTAGCTGTAAACGCCACCGCCGCCTCGCTGGTTACGACCAAAAACAACGATTTTTGCCCCTTTTTGCTCCAAAACTCAATCAAGAACCCGTTTTTATCAAAAACACGAAGAACAAACCCCCCCTAATTTTCAGAGATCTATCCAAAACCGCAGAAATCTTTCAAAAATAAGATCAAATAAGCTCCAGATCTGACAAAATTGACTGATACGATCCAAGCTCTGAGAACAATTGTAAGTCCCCAAACTGCTTGTGTATCAATCAGATCCGTTTGATGGTGCGGAATCCCAATCAAACGGATGATGTCAGATCAAAAGAAGAAGAGAAGGAGAAGAAGAAGAACTTGAATCTTCAATGTATTGAATAGATTGGAATGATGCTCCTTTACATGAGATTCGCACACACACACACACATAAGATCCTTTCTCTCTCTCTTATTCGTACACCCCTTTTCTGTTCATCAATCCCTCCTCAACCACCTAACACCTGTTTATATACTTGGGGAATATGGGCCATAAATGGGTTTACGGCCGTACGTAAACCTGTTTACGGCCGTAAACACCCACCTGGCCGTAAACTTGACCGTAAACTCATAAAATATTACATAAAAATACAATTGCACAGAAAAGCAAAGTATAAACCATAATTTTGACCCAACACAACATATGCACCTATTTCTATATCTGACTTCTTTCTTAATGATTAAATACTCACCAAAAGTAACGAGTTCTTTGGAAGTTCTTGATTACCGGGGTATATCGGGAAGTGGGAAACACGTTCTAGTACATCTAAAATTGAACCATTTAATAGGTTGTCTGTAGATCTTGCTGCTTAATTTAAGTGGACAACAATATCCTTGGTGGTCGTCAGCTAAATGTCCATTTAGGAATATATATCACAATGACTTGTCACTTATAATCTCTCCAATTTGTCAACATCCTTTGTGTTTAAGTGGACCACAATATCGGTGATTGACCAGATCTAGACATGTAGGCGTGTGCTGATAAACGATATTGGATTGCTTGACAACTTTGATCCCAAATATTTTTGTTTTTGTTAAATTTGTTCATAGTTTTCCTCTATGTACAAATTGAGGGGGAGAATTAAAAAAATTCAAAAATCAAACCAAAATCAGAAAAATTCAAAAATAAACAAAAATCAGAAAAATTCAAAAATCAAACAAAAATCAGAAAATGAGAAAATCCAAAAATATTTTTGTTTCTTTTTTATTTTTTCAGAAAATTAGAAAAACCCAAAAATGTTGTGTGCTAAAGTTTTCTTTTAGTTTTGTTTTGTCTTGAAAAATGAATTCAGATGTAGATGAGACTCATGGAGTCTGTATCGAGATTTCTGAGCCGACGCTTCATCCGTGAGCATCGAAGAATTCTCATTCGAAGGAGCAAGAAATGAAGATTATTCTTTCAACATTCAATCCTTCAACCCCAGAAGCAAGGTCAAGCTGCACTTGAAGATTATGTGACAGATTGCATTGAAGCCTCCTAAATCAATTTGCTGCTATTCATGAACCGACTGAAGTGATCCAGAAAATTAGATCTCTCTATTGTTCTCTCTGAAGATTCTCAAGCTGAAAGCGCTATCTTTCAAGAATCTGTTGGATATAGTGTCTAAGTCCATAACTTTTTTTGGTATGTACTTGACCCGACCCGGCATGGTCCATTTGGGTTGCATGGCATTGCAATACTTGGATAGACTAGATGAGAGAATAAGGCACTTATGATTGTTAATATATTATAAGTTCTAATATATTAATAATAGTATTATTTAATTAGTATTGATCAAGTATTAATCTAGTATTAATTTGGTGATCAAAGTGAGACTAATTAAATATATAGGGTTGATTATGACAATCATCAATTCTTTTATGGTGGATTAATGATCCATGGTTTATGGGTTTGGTTATAACCATATGGAGCTCCATGGATAGTCCATGGGAGTTACAAACCCATGGGTCATGAGAAATCAAGAGTCATGACAATTAAGGGCATTCATGTGTAAACCCTAATTGTGACAACACTATAAAAGGAACCCTATGGCTAGCAAAATGATGACCTAGTGTTACTAGAGAGGGCATAACCGATTTTGAGGCTAAGTGACATTCTCTCAAGTTATTCCAAGTCTTGTGGTGTTGTGTGAAGCATTTGAGGCACAACATTTGGGGTGCTAGGCTCACAAACTCTTGAAGGAATCCAAGCAACAACAAGGTATGTATTTCTACTAGTTTTATGTTCTATGTAATCCCCATGCCATGCTAGTTAGGAAATAACCTTGAAAAGAAATTTGCATGTATATAGAGAAAACATAGATTCAAGGTTATTAGGGTTGCATGTACACTTAGGAAGTGTTAGAATGCTCAAAATCCCATCAGTGGTATCAGAGCCTAGGTTTGTTTTCTGTATACTTGATGCAAAACTGCTTAAAAAATCGAAAATTCTGCATTCTGACGACTGGACTCGCCGAGCCCATGGGGAGGACTCGCCGAGTCCATGAGCAAATTCATCCTACTCGACGAGTAGAATAATGCACTCGGCGAGTAGGAGCGTGCTGGGCAGTTTTTTCGAGTTTTGTTGCTGAGAATGGATTAAGATCATTATCCCAATCTGTTTTGGACTTGTAAAATCTGTTTTCAAAATGATAATGATTATGTTAACCCATTTTACATGACTATTATCAATTTTCAAGTATTGTATATGTTTATATGATTTTCTTGAAATTGCTTGACATGAATTTGTGTTCATATGAGTTTAGAAGATCATAGGAATTATATGTAACCTCCATGTGTGTTTAATTCATGATCTTAATGCCAATGATGGTGTCCATAACTTGTCCTCAAGTTATGGATAACCAAAAGTCACTTCTTTAAATTGTGATTAAAGAACTAAAGAGGTTTCATAAAATGAAGAGTCTTCATTTTTATGAACCATTAAAACTCATAAGTTACAAATTGAAGAGACTTGGAATAGTTTCAAATCTTGCCCTCAAGTTTTGGAATTTGAAAAGTCTTACACTTTAATACTTTAATTCCAAATTAAACCTTAGATTTTTAAAAAGTTTAAAAATCAACACTTATACTATTATTATAATTTTATTATATAGATATGTATAAGAATATGTCATTCTTACCGTTAGTAGGCCTCATTCACGAAGTCGGTCTATAAGGGGGGTATAAGGTTGTTGCATATAAAATGGTGACTTAATGGGTGTCCACTCTCACCCACCGCTTCCTTGATCGGTGGAGGGTCGTTAGCCGAACGGGTAGGATACGACTTTAAATACTCGTTAAAAGTATAATGAATTATAAAGTAACTATACATTATAAATTCCCAATCTTAGTTACTTTAGGAAAATGTGAAATTGGTGCTAGCCCATAAAATTACACTTTGTACCTTACCAAGTCGTTAGTGGAGCGTGTGTGGTTAACCGGCACACTAACATGGACTAGTAAGAGTGGCAAAGGGTAACTTAACTTTATTATAGATCGGTGGAGCGTGTATGGTTAACCGGCACATCGATTAGGTAATATTGTTGAGGGTACCAAGTCAATTTGTATGGTTATTCACACCTTGTTTGTGATCCTCGGCATCCCAGTCACAAACTTGAGAGGGCACAATCGAGATTCAAACATGCCATTGAAAAGTTCAATGTATCTCAAAAGATCTAGGAGTTTCAAAACCAATAAAACCTAATAATAAAATATTTCGTTCTTATGGTGGAAATTGGTAAATCGTCATTTACCTACCTTCAAATATTTTATAGTATGGATTACGGCATCCCTCTTCCAACTATAAATAGTTTGTTGGATCCTAGCCTTAATATTTCATTTGGGTGAATTATTAAGGATTCCTAATCTAATGAAACTTGTCTTTCTTTCCTTTCAGATGTCTTCCAACAATGTTTCTGGCTCAAAGCCAACAGGCTCCTTTTCCCTTATGAACTTGTGTGGTAAGGTCATCTTTGATGGATCCAATTTCAATGAGTGGATCAGAAACATCAGAATGATTACCCGCTATGAGGACAAAGAATATGTCCTCGATAGGGAGCTTAAGGTTGTGAATGAAGCCACTGCTACTCCTGAAGAGTTTGCGGAGTTTGTTGCACATGAAAAGGATGCTACTAAAGTAGCATGCATCATGATGGCCACCATGACTCCTGAACTTCAAAAATCCTATAAAGATTTCTACCCCTATGAGATGCACCTGGATCTGATGGAAAGGTACCATCAGAGCGCGCGTCAGGAGAGGTATGAAATCATCTCCTCCATGATAACCGCAAGGATGAAGGATGGTGAACCCATCACCGGTCACTTGCAGAAGATGCAAAGGTTCGTTGACCGGTTGTTGAAGCAAAATGTTGACTTTCCTGAGGAAATGGCGATTGACATCATTCTCCACTCCTTACCTCCAAGTTATGATCAGTTTCGTATGACTTATCATATGAACAAGAAGGAAGTCACACTTAGCAAACTTCAAGGACTCTTAAGGACAGCTGAAAATGGCCTTAAGGGTAAAGCGGTTGCTACTTCTACTCCTTCAACAGCCCCTGTTCTGGCTATTGGGCAGGGAAAGGGTAAGAAGAGGAAAAGCCCTTCGAAGGGTACCAAGGGTAAGACTCTTGATGGTTCCTCTTCAAGTGGGACAAAGAAAGGTCCCATTACTCCTTCTTCAAACCCAAAGGAAGCACAGTGCTTCTATTGCCAGGATAAGGGACACTTCAAGCGAAGCTGCCCTAAATATCTGCAAGATGTAAAGGATGGGAAGGTTAAACCCACCCATGCAGGTATTTACACAATATTGTCTAATAACTCATCTAATGCTAATTCTTGGGTGCTTGATACAGGTTGTGGTATTCACATTTGTACTGATTTGCAGGCACTAAGAAGAAGTGAGCAAGTGGAGCACGGGAAGATAAACTTAGTCATGGGCAACAGGAAAGCATCACCTGTTACCAAGATAGGAGTTTATTCTTTATTGCTTAATAATGGGTTAATGTTAGATTTGAATAAGTGTTGTTACTCTCCCGAAATGGCGAGAAATATTATTTCTTTTCATGGGTTGTACAAACAAGGTTTTTCATTTTCATTTGATAATAAAAATGGTGCTATTAATGTTTATTACAATGATGTATTTTACTTTAAAGCATTACCTTGTGATGGTGTATATGAAGCCGTGAATGTTGTAGACAATCTAGGAAATAATGTGTTGTATATTGATTTTTCAGATAGCTTGGATAAAGCATCCTTGTGGCATTGTCGTCTTGGACATGTTAACAAGAAGTGCATACGCCAACTCCAAAAGGCTGGAGTCTTGGAATCATTTGACCTCAAGTCAGATGATAGTTGCGAGTCTTGTTTACTTGGAAAAATGACAAAGTCACCCTTCACAGGTACTTGTGATAGGGGTGAAGGTTTGTTGGACCTTGTACACACGGATGTGTGTGGGCCCTTCAGAGTTGCTACAAGGGATGCTAATCGCTATTATGTGACTTTTACTGATGATTACAGTAGATATAGATATATTTACTTAATCAAGCATAAGTCAGAAACCTTTGAAAAATTCAAAGAGTTTAAGCAGGAAGTCGAGAATCAATTGGGCAGGAACATCAAGATGCTCCGATCCGATCGGGGAGGAGAGTATCTTAGCATTGAATTCCTTGACTATCTTAAGGAATGTAGGATTGTCTCACAATTAACACCTCCCAGAACACCACAGTTGAATGGTGTAGCTGAGAGGCGCAATCGAACCTTGCTGGATATGGTTCGTTCCATGATGAGTCAAGCTTCGTTACCAATCTCTTTCTGGGGGTATGCCTTAGAGACTGCCGCCCATATCCTTAATCTAGTCCCTACTAAAAAGGTTGCCAAAACACCTCACGAGATGTGGACTGGGAAAGTTCCCAATTTGGACCACATCAAGATTTGGGGTTGTGAAGCTTTCGTGAGGCGTGAGACTGATGATAAGCTTGAACCTCGAAGTGAGAGGTGTATTTTCATCGGCTACCCACAGAGATCCTTTGGTTACCTCTTCTACAGACCCAGTGATAATGTGGTTTTTGTAGCAAGAAGAGGAGTCTTCCGTGAGAGAATTCATAAGCCAAGGGGACAGTGGGAGGCAAATTGACCTTGAAGAGCTTCAAGAGTCAAGTAGTGAAGGAACCTCAAATGCTATCGACCAACCTGAGGAGGAAACTCCTATTGATCCGATAGATGAGTCTGTACCTCCAAGACGTTCCACTAGGGTGAGGAACACACCTGATTTTTATTATGGTTATCACATCACCACTGAAGGTGATACATTTATTAGTGATAGTACACTAATAGATTTGGATGAACCTAATAACTACAGGGAAGCCATGGCAGGCCCTGAGTCTGCTAAATGGAAGGAGGCTATGGACAGCGAGATTCAGTCCATGTATGACAATCAAGTTTGGAACTTGGTTGACAATGTACCAGGTCGTAAGACAGTTGGGTGCAAATGGATCTTCAAGAAGAAGACCGACATGGATGGGAAGGTACATACTTACAAAGCGCGACTGGTTGCGAAGGGCTTTACTCAAACTCCGGGAGTTGACTATGATGAGACCTTCTCACCAGTAGCTAATATTAAGTCTATTAGAGTATTGTTAGCCATAGCTACATTTCATGATTACGAAATATGGCAAATGGATGTCAAAACCGCTTTCCTTAATGGATTGTTGGCTGAGGATGTTTACATGGCTCAACCAGAGGGCATTGTCGATACAAGATACCCTAATAGAGTGTGTAAGCTTGATAAATCCATTTATGGATTGAAACAAGCATCTCGCAGATGGAATCTTTGCTTTGATGAGGAATTCAAAGAGTTTGGCTTTTCTAGGAGTGAGGATGAGTCTTGTGTGTATGTCAGGGCTAGTGGGAGCATAGTTAGCTTCTTGGTGTTGTATGTGGATGACATACTTCTCATAGGAAACGATGTCCCAACCTTGCAGGAGGTTAAGTCCTGGCTTGGGAAGTGTTTCGCTATGAAGGACCTTGGGGAAGCTGCCTATATCCTAGGGATAAGGATATTGAGAGATAGGAGTAAGAGACTAATTGGACTTAGTCAAAGTACTTACTTGGATAAGGTGCTGAAGAGGTTCAGTACGCAAGATTCCAAGAAAGGAGAATTACCAATCCAGAGTAATGCCAAGCTGAGTAAAACTCAGAGTCCGAGTATAGAGGCTGAGATAGCTGAAATGAGTCATATACCATATGCTTCTGCTGTGGGCTCGATCATGTATGCTATGACTTGTACTCGCCCTGATGTGGCCTTTGCTTTGAGCATGGTCAGTAGATATCAAGGGAACCCTGGCAAGGTACACTGGACAGCGGTAAAGAACATTCTCAAGTATCTGCGGAGGACTAAGGATTGGGTCCTTACCCTTGGAGGCAGTGATGACTTGAGAGTGGAAGGATATAGCGATGCTAGCTTCCAGACTGATAGGGATAATTTCCTCTCTCAGTCAGGCTGGGTCTTTATCCTAAATGGAGGGGCAATTACTTGGAAAAGTTCCAAGCAGGAGACAGTAGCTGATTCTACTTGTGAATCAGAGTACATAGCAGCAAGTGAAGCAGCTAAGGAGGCGATATGGCTAAAGAACTTCATCGGAGACCTTGGAGTTGTACCAGCGAAAGTGCGGTTGCTTTGGCTAAGGAACCAAGAGATCACGGGAGATCTAGGCACATTGAAAGAAAATACCATTTCATCAGACATCGAATAGAAGAAGGACTCCTCGTGGCTAAGAGGGTATCATCAGATGAGAACCTGGCAGATCCCCTCACGAAGGGATTAAGCAGGGTTAAGCATTTACAGCATGCGAGGCGCATTGGGCTGAAGGATGATATTAGTTTCAATAATTAGATTCCTGAAACTTGTAAAATGTAATTGACATTTGATGATAAATAAAAGTTGTTATTTATTTATGAGTAAGGTGTTACTATCTTGTGTTGATTGTTTACTATGTTTCAATTTTGCATGTTTTTACTTCCAGAATAATTATGTTATTATTCAAACCATCCACAGTCAGTCAAACTTTGGAAGTAAGTATTGATTTAAGACTGTCATGAATTTGGCTTGTATGATTTGTCTAAAAGTGCTTTGGACAATGCAATGGTTGCTACAACATTCATGAGTACTCATAAGGGCTGAGTATTGGATCCAACCCACACTCACTTGCATCACTTCATGGAATTTATCTCGAGTGATCGTGAGACGGTAATATCATATAAATCTTCAAACCTAGAGATATGAGTTGTTGACTATGAGTTGGTTATTCATTGATTGCACGAAAACGCATTGGTAACTCGATGTTATAAAATGTGCCTTTGTGAATAATTCAACAAGTAGTTAGTACAAGCATATCAGTCGAAGTTTATCTGTTCCTTCTAGAAATAGAAGCGATATCTGGGCCCCTCGATGATTTGGTTTTGACCTATGTACCGGGCCCGGTCAGAACCTAATTGATGTGTTCAATTTAGTTCTATGTCGAAACAAATCAGAGATCGAGAAACAAATGTTGGACAATAAGTAAGACCATGTTCCATGTGTTTGTCCGGCTGATATCATGAGAACAGAGGATTATATGATCACTTATCTTAAATGGTGTATCATCATCATCTCAGCTCCGAGAGACTTTGAAAGAGCTACGATTGCTAGTCGGATTTTGAAGTCATATTTGCGAATATAGTTATTAGACTTATCCTAGTGGGAGACTGTTGGATATAGTGTCTAAGTCCATAACTTTATTTGGTATGTACTTGACTCGACCCGGCATGGTCCATTTGGGTTGCCTGGCCTTGCAATACTTGGATAGACTAGATGAGAGAATAAGGCACTTATGATTGTTAATATATTATAAGTTCTAATATATTAATAATAGTATTATTTAATTAGTATTGATCAAGTATTAATCTAGTATTAATTTGGTGATCAAAGTGAGACTAATTAAATATATAGGGTTGATCATGACAATCATCAATTCTTTTATGGTGGATTAATGATCCATGGTTTATGGGTTTGGTTATAACCATATGGAGCTCCATGGATAGTCCATGGGAGTTACAAACTCATGGGTCATGAGAAATCAAGAGTCATGACAATTAAGGGCATTCATGTGTAAACCCTAATTATGACAACACTATAAAAGGAACCCTATGGCTAGCAAAATGATGACCTAGTGTTACTAGAGAGGGCATAACCGATTTTGAGGCTAAGTGACATTCTCTCAAGTTATTCCAAGTCTTGTGGTGTTGTGTGAAGCATTTGAGACACAACATTTGGGGTGCTAGGCTCACAAAGTCTTGAAGGAATCCAAGCAACAACAAGGTATGTATTTCTACTAGTTTTATGTTCTATGTAATCCCCATGCCATGCTAGTTAGGAAATAACCTTGAAAAGAAATTTGCATGTATATAGAGAAAACATAGATTCAAGGTTATTAGGGTTGCATGTACACTTAGGAAGTGTTAGAATGCTCAAAATCCCATCAGAATCTTATCAAGAAGCCTCCTCACCCAATGTTCTTTCAAAGCCAAATTCTGAAGAAAAGCCCAACTGCTCGAGATGAAGTCATTTATTGAAGATTCATATGTTCATCTTGAAGTTGTGAAGAAATTTGAAGATTAATGCTGAAGCCCAGCTCCCGATGAAGATTGACAAGAAAAGCCAGCTACTTTTTAGGGGGAGCTTGTTGGGTCAATTAATAAAAGAAAGCTATAAACCATGGGGGAGATTGTTGGGTCAAAATTATGGTTTATACTTTACTTTTCTAAGAAAATGTATTTTTCAGTGTTTACGGTTTCATTTACGGTCAGGGTGTTTACGGTCTGTTGTGACCGTAAACCTGTTTACGGTCTGCCTGACCGTAATCAGGTTTACGATCCATCTTCCTATAAATATAGCTGTAAGGGGTGAGGATTGGTGCGAATGCATGAGTGGAGGGGAGCTTAAGTGTGTGTATTCCAAGGTGTTCTAAAGAGAGAAACAAGAGAGAAGAAGAGAGTGTGTGTGAATCTATTGTAAGGATCTTCATTCATATCTTCAATACATCATAGATTCAAGTTATTCTTCTTCTCCTTCTTCTTCATTTGATCTAGAATCATCCGTTTAATTGGGATTCCGCACCATCAAACGGATCTGATTGATACACAAGCATATTGGGGACTTACACAAAACCTTTAAATTCATAACTTATGAGTTATTAAAATGAAGACTCTTCATTTTTTATAACTTATGTGTTCTTTTAAAGGATTTAATACAAAGAGAGTTTTGGTAATCCATAACTTGAGGACATGTTATGGACTCCATTAAAACACATAGAGATCATGAATTCAGCATTAAACTAGTAATTCCTATGATCTAACAAGAACTCATAAGAACATGAATAATCATATCAAAATTTCAAGAACATATGAACACATATAACCATGTAATTTTGATATTAGACATTGTAAATGGATTAGAACAACCATTACACCATCTAAAATAGTTTTTAAAACACCAAAACAGTTTAGCGTAATGTTTCTAGTCCATTTCCAGCAGCAAAACTCGAAAAACTGCACTCAGGGGCTCCGACTCGTTGAGTGCACGAACCTACTCGACGAGTAGGATGAGTTTACTCATGGACGCGTCGAGTCCCCCCATGGACTCGGCAAGTTCATGCTTCAAAATGCATAAAAACGAGTCTTTTCCACAATTTTGCATCAAGTATCAAACAAACAAGCCTACTCTCTGATACCACTTATGGGTTTTGAGCATTCTAACACTCCTAAGTGTACATGCAACCCTAGAAAACCTTGGATCTATGTTTGTCTAAAATACATGCAAAATACTTTTTTTCCAAGGTTTATAATCCTATCTAGCATACATGGGGAACTTTAAACATAAAGATGGCTAGAATTACATACCTTGTTGTTGTTTTGATTCCTTGCAAACCTTGAGAGCCTCGCACCCCAAGTGTGATGCCTCAAATGTTTCACACAACACCAAATGCTCTTGGAATGACTTTGAGAGAATGTAGAACACTTCTAAATTCGGCTTGCCCTCTTGTCTCACTAGTGTTGCCGATTTTGGTTGCTCTGAGCATACTTATATAGTATGTTGCATTAGGGTTACACCATCTAAACCCTAATGTAACATGGCTCTTCATTTCCATGACCCATGGGTTTGTAACTTCCATGGAGCATCCATGGAGCATCCCATGGACCTTAGCACAACTTGATAATCCATGGAGCATCTAGCCCACTATACAAGTTATGGATGATTTACATAATCAACCCATATATTTAATTAGTCTCTTTTTGATCACTTAATTAATTCTAGATTAACTCATGATCAATACTAATTAAATAATATTATTAATATATTAGAACTAATAATATATTAATAAACCATAAGTGTTATTTCTCTCATTTTAGTCTATCTAATTGCATGATGCCATGCAACCTAAATGGACCATGTTGGGTCGGGTCAAGTACATACCAGAAATAGTTATGGACTTAGACACCTTATCCAACAAAAACATGCAAAGTGAAACACAAGAATAATACTAATCCTATATGGCCCCAACACTTTGAGAGTAAATAATAACACCTTTTATCTAAGCACCATATTGATTACTCATTATTCATGTAATGTTTCGAATTATCAACTTAATACTTGAATTAAAACAATAGTCATGCCATGCTCCAAGCATGCACACTATGTTTACCTATGGTCCTTATTTTGTGAAATAGATCAATTGAACACGACTCCAATGATGCTCATTTCGCAATCCCAATCCCTTTTTGTAAATGTAAGAATACCAAACTCTTGCCATATACTGTAATCTTGTAGATTCTAAACTTATATGCAACGATTCTCTTGTAATGACTATGCACAAAAGTCACAAAGACTTGGCAACAGACATTACAAAGTATTCCAATGGAGATCAATTCCATGGAAACAAAGTCTCATATTCAAAGTACATTCCTTTGAACATCCTTCTTTGCATTAAGTTTTCTAATCTTACACAGATTCATAGAATAACTTCCACCTATGGAAACGATTCCATATTACCATTTTGACTATCACTTCTGAACAAGAGTTACCTCTTTTCAGAATATGTCAATATGGCCCTTTCCAAAGTTTACACTATACTTCCAATTGTCCACGAGCAACCAATCTTTGGTAAACCTCAAATTGTCCTCGACAATTGCTTAATCATTTTAGTCATATCCGGTTCTATTCCTTTTTCCCTTCTTATGCTCCCACTAGCTTTGACATGAACCCAGAAATCAGCTGGACTTCTAGAAATCAATACTTTATTGACTTTCTTACCAAAGTTTAGTTTTCTGATACGAGATGCTTTGATAAGACTTTATCAGAATCATACACCTTTCCTTAGATGGATCACATGTGTGTCTAAACAATTATGAAGAGGGGTGCCGTAATCATAATGTTTACACCTTCTGCCATTCTCACAAGTCCATGCTAGTGTGCCGGTTAACCACACGCGCTCCACTAATGACTTTGAGAATGCAAATATCACAATTGCTATCTACTTAAAATCTACTTAGTGAAAGAGTTTCCTCACCATCATTTTCATGAATCGGAGAGAAACCTTATGACACTTAGATTTTTTTACGGTGTAAGTGTTCCTATCCATGCGAATTTGTCAAAACCATAATCATAAGACAAGGTTAGTGACAAATCCAAATTCATATGGACTGAACTTGCTCGATCTCATTTTCTTGACACTTAGTAGTGTAGGGCCTACCATTGCTTCTAGGTTGTTATGCAAACAATTGAGAACTCATAGAACTCACAAGCATAGTCAACTTTTAACTGGAATAGACACAGAAATAAGAATATGTCAACACGATAGGTTACAAACCTCAAGTCGTGGGCTAGTGATTAACAATACTCTTGATTAGTTCTTGAAACTATCTCAAGATCTTTTAAGACTCCCACTGACCTCTTGACATATAAGATTCTCTTGTCAAGAATCATTCCTTGACAAAACAAATATTCAAGAGTTAGTGTGGATTCTTATCAAGATAAACACTTCTCACAATTGGTCTTAGTTGGTCTCTGTTTTAACCAAAACATCACAACTTACCAATTTCAGATGTACAAGAGTAAGAAACTTGTTACTATACATTTGATAAGTGTTATAAACTTTTCTTAGAATTATGTCACTCAAATTACAATCTTAGAGTATGACTCGCAGACTTGACTTTTTTAAACGAATTATGATTTATCTTTTGATTTAACCATTTGAACAGTTCATGATTCCTCTCCTTAGCCATACAAATGCACTAAGGTGTCTTTAGAGGATCAATTGTGATATGGTTTTATAATCACTAAGATAATCATAAAACAAGATACTCAAGTACTCTCCCATCTCTTCAGATTGGAGAAAATTTTATCTTTCTGTGTTATTTGATTCTTCTTATCCGTCCTTCCATATATTGAAACTTTTCCAATGTTTCTAAATTACACTTAAACTTGTAAGTATAACCATATTTACTAAACCTTAGTAAATCATAATGAATAATCTTATCGATCTTTGTGGTGGACCTGACCAGCGCACAACCAAGTGTACCCAATCCTTTAGTCCCTCACTTGACTCACACTTGCATGTGAGCAAGGAGTTAGTCTTAATTTCCCAAAGATGAAAAATTTCTTATTCATCATACCATACAAGTTGCATGAATCCAAGTTTCTATCCAACTGAAACTTGGGTGATGAGAATCTTTCCTTATTTGGAAAATTGTGACACTACCACCAACGAAAGAATCAAATCCATTTTCCAATATTGCTATCAATGAAATCATATAAACAACAATTTTTTCACAAGTGTCATCGTAAGGATACTTAAAATAAATAAAATCAAAACTTATCTTTTATTTTAAAACTTACGGAAAACTTATCCTTACAATGCAAATACATATGAAAACAATGTTGTTATCTATTCCTAAGCAATCTATCACAACTCTTAAGCAGCAGCTCAAAAATTTTGATCACCGAACCATGCGATCGAAATCCATATTCGCGATCAGAATCAGCTTACTCTTTCTTTAAGCTTCCTTACTTTTCTTTGATTCTACAAAACATCAAAATGTAATTACATTACATCATGTATAAAGAATCTCCAAATAAGAACTTAATTAAGTTAAATAGTGGACTTTACCTGAAGTAGAGTCAAACCCCTTTTTGACTTTACCATCCTTATTATCTTTCAGGTAAAATGGACAACTTCACAACCAATGTCTCTTTTCTTGGCAATAGAAACATATGGACTCTTTGGAAATGGTGCACGAGACTATCTCAGAATTTGCCTTTCTCTTTATCATTACCAATGTCCATGGAAGCATGGGAAGTAGATCTTCCAATCAAATTTTCTTTACCATTGCTCCAAATCATTGTTGATTCAGTAGCATCAAGAAAATATGTAATATCATTAAGGGTCATGTCATGGTCTGTCATACAACAGTCCTTAAAGAACTCACTATATGACTTGGGAAGTAACTGAAGAACCCAGTCAATAGTCAACTTCCTAAAGACTTTGACACCCAACTCTCTCGGCTTGCCAATATGTGACTTAATCTCCAAGATGTAAGAACATATAGAATTTGCTTTCCAAATAAGGATTGAGTGACCTTGAACTTGTGGGTCAGGGAGAATTATTGGAGGAGGTGGAGGAAGTGAAGCTCTATCCAAAAGGATGAGGAAGACCATAGTTGTCTGAAATTAGACATCTATAAGGGAGAAATTCAAGTTTTAGTTGATTTAAGTCCTTAACCTAACACCCAATATGAAATATTAAGACTAGGACCCAACAAACTATTTTATAACTTGGAAGAGGGATGTCGTAATCCAACCTACAAAATATTTGAAGGTAGGTAAATGACGATTTAACAATTTCCACCATGAAAAACAAAATAAACTATTAAGTTTTAATTGGATTGAAACTCCTAGATCTTTTGAGATTCATTGAACTTTCAATGGCATATTTAAATCTCGATTGTGCCCTCTCAAGTTTGTGACTGGGGTGCCGAGGATCACAAACAAGGTGTGAATAACCATGCAAGTTGACTTGGTACCCTTAATTTTATCACCCAATCGATTTTCCGGTTAACAACACGCGCTCCACCGATCTATGATAAAACTTAAGTCACTTTTTGCCACACATTGTCAGTCCCTTGTTAGTGTGCTGGTTAACCACACATGCTCCACTAACGACTTAACAAGGGTGCAAAGTGTAATTTCATGGGTTAGCACCAAATTCACATTTTCTTAAGTAACTAACATTGGCAATTTATAAGTGTTTAGTTACTTAGGCTTTATCCTTATACTTTTAATGAAAGGAGAATTAGAGTCCTATCCTACCCGTTCGGCTAACGACCCTCCACCAGTCAAGGAAGGGGTGGGTGAGAGTGGACACCCATTAAACTGCCATTTTATAGGCAGTAACCTTATACCCCCCTTAGAGTCTGGCTTCATGAATGAGGCCTACTAATGGTAAGATTGAATTTACTCTTATACATATATACATAATCCTTAACTTTTAATATTATATTAGTATAAGGTTGAATTTTAAACTTTTAAAATTCTAAGGTTTTATTTGGAATTAAAGTATATATGGGGAGGTAACTTTGCAAATTCCAAAACTTGAGGGCAAGCTTTGAAATTTTTCAAAACTCTTAGATTTTCATAACTTATGAGTTTAATTAAGGTTTTTTTTTTAAAAAAAAACTTTAATGAAGAGACTCTTGAACATCCATAACTTGAGGACAAGTTATGTAGTTCATAAAACTATTTATGAAAAAAAGACTCTTCATTTTGTAACCTATGACAATTTTTATGAGTTTTAAGAGTCATAAGTGTGACTTTTCATATAACCTTGAGGACAAGTTACAAAAACACATTTTATGAACTACTGTTAGATCAATTTAGATTGAAAACAACTAACACATATTTTTTTTCATTAATCTAAATTAACTCATAAAACAAGGTAACATGAAAACTTTTGGTGTTCCATAACTTGAGGACAAGTTATGGAGTCCATCCAATGTCATTGAGATCAAAAATTACACTAACAAACAATTTGCACATAATTCCTATGATCTACCAAAACTCATAAGCATGAACAATCCATATCAACAATTTTCAAGAATCATATAAACATATATAAAACTTGAAACATTGATAATAACTTTGAAATTGGTTTACCATAATCATTACCACATCAAAAACATGTTTTATAAGTCCAAAACAGTTTAAGGTAATGATTCTAGACTAATTCCAGCCTTAAAAGTCGAGAATATGTTGTCAGGGGCTTCTACTCGTCGAGTGTATGAACCTACTCAACAAGTAGGATGAATTTCTTCATGGACTCGACGAGTCCATCAGTGGACTCGGCAAGTCCAGTGCCCCGGAAGCCAGAATTTTCGATTTTTAAGCCATTTCAGCATGTATAACTTGAAAACAAGCCTAGGCTCTGATACCACTGTTGGGTTTTGAGCATTCTAACACTCCTAAGGCGTTCATGCAACCCTAAATACCTTGGATCTATGTTTTCACTAATTATACATGCAATGGTGTTTCCAATGTATTAAACCTATAACTAACGTACAATTATCATATACCACACAAGAATCTAGTTAAGATAACATACCTTATGGTGGAGATTGAAGTCTTGATGTATCTAGCCTTAAGAGCTTAGCCCCAATAGTGTGTGTAACAACCCGAAATTTGTATCTTGTACAACACTTAAACTCAATCAAAGTCAGACTTGTTCCTACTATCTTTTAGCACTATTTAGGGTCTGTTTGAGCATTCTAAACCTAGTACATCCAAAGAATGAGTGATAGGAAGTGTCAGTTGAAGTTCAAAACCATCAAACAAGCCATAAACCCCTTTCATAAGGAGTTTATGGCCAAGACACGTGAGTTTACGGCCGTAAACGCATGGTGGCCGTAAACTCTTGGCTATATATGTGAAACTTGGCCTTTTTCCAACACTTTTACCATTTCCAAGCCAAGAAATCGGATTTTGCTCTCAACTATCATCAAGGATCTTCATTTTATTCCAAAAATGTAAATGATTTATCCCTTGATTAGTTACTACATCTTCTTATCTAGCATAACCCATCGATTCCATCCATTAACATCATCTTTTGGGTTAGATCTTCAAGAACTCCAAGAACACCAATAACACACTAGTGTTTTGGTCCAAAATCAACCTTTTTAGCTTCTATATTGTAAGTATTACTTCCCTATACTTGATATCTAGTAAGAAATCATGCTTAGCACCTTGAAATCATCACATATCCATGATCAAAGAGAGTTTATGGCCAAGAGAATCTCCCTTGGCCGTAAACCCTTAATAAAGGTGCAAATGTGGTCATAACTCTTCCTAGGGCTTGGACTTAAGGCTAGAACACTTCCTTGTGGTTTGTAAGACCGTAAAACACCTTTTGGACACAAATCATCATGAGTTTACGGTCCTAAACTCATGAGGCCATGAACACATGGCCGTAAACTCTTGTGGCCGTGAACACATGGTCGTAAACACCATGGTGTGGCCTTAAACTCCTTAGATGCAATCCTTTGTGATTATAACACTTCTATATAAGTGTTTCCTAGTTCCTAAGGTGTTTCCCTTTCATGATTAGTTGTATAGAAACTAATTATATACATATATGTGTCATTATATGCTTATTAGGATCAGTGTGTGTGCTCGAGTCTTCACTTGACACCTAGCATCCTATACCACTCTTTCATCCAAACCACTCACTACAGGTGAGTTCATACCCCTTTAACTTACCTTTTCAACGATTTTAAATGCTTTTATTGGGGGGAATGCAAGTACAAACATAATAGTGATTGTATCAATCACATGTGATTAATAACTATCAAACAAATGGATTTCTTATACTTCAAACTGTGTTATCAATCAAATTACTTCAAATCGTTTTACAAACTCTTTTATATGCAAAACTCTTTACTAAAATCTTTTAAACTTATATTTTGTCAAAAGCATATCTATATAGATATAGTTATATAAGTAGGATTGAAAGGACTTAGGACTGATAGCTCGCCTTACTTCCTATTCCTTGTTTGGTTGTGGACTTAGGGTATCGGTTGTTTGTCCGAAGGTCGTTTGAATCTTAATTATATACTATGTATATGTGTATAGATATAAAAGTCCTTCATTCAGTTCAATACCTTTGGGTAGCAAAGGTATACAAACATGTTCATTCATACAAACAACTTTGCTAGTAAACTATAATAGGTATAGTTTAGGAAGTTACTAATACTATTACTAGAACAATGAAACACACAAAGAGTCAGTTCATACATGAGTTAGTACATACTGTAACGAGAGACAATACTCACTATAAAGAGAAACAGATAGAGAATACTATAACGAGAAACAATACTCACTATAAAGAGAAACAGATAGAGCATACTATAACGAGAATCAATACATACTACATACTACATACAAGAGAACATACTACATACTAGACGGAGAGAATACTACACTAGTGCATACTATAAAAATACAAGAATACTATAACATTAATGTGAGATACTACTTCATGGCTCGGTATATACTGTTGTGTCACGTTTTGTACCCAGAGTCTCCTGGAGGGAGAGCGTGAATTTGTGTATAGATCTATACGGGACTAACCCTCCTACACCTTGCTGCTAGCTACAGTGGGACCTGTAGGTCTGCGGGTGACGAATGTCATATCATTTTTGACGTCTAGAACGTCGTGTTATACTGGTCAATCGAGTATAGTTACAATCATATCACATTTTACCTTTATTAACTAACAAGTTTAAAGGTAGTCAGTACATTAGTAGTTACCTAGCTAAAACTACAGTACATCTTTATTTTTTTCCAATTCATTCACATTGTGATCTTCTCACATAAATGGTAATGAGAAACTATATTTTGGTAATGATAGTCATACTTTGGAAATATCATACTTTTAAAAAAGAACAAACATAGAGAACAGTTGGGTCTGGGTAGAAGACTGCTTTTGTAGAAAATATAGGATTTTCTAGGAAGGTTTCAAACATTTACATCAAATACTTACAAACTTTTACATCAAACATTTACAATTACATTCTTCAAACTTATACAAACAATGACACTAAAATACTTATGAACTCACCAGCTTTAATGCTGATCTACGCTTTCAAAATAACTTGTATTCTCAGGTCGCCAGTAGACAGGTACCGATGACCAGGTTTTGAGAAGATGGAGCACATTCCAGACTCATCTTTTATTTTGATTATACATTTTGGTGTCTTATAAACTTCAGAACACACTTGTATTAAAATTATTACTATTAATGCAATGGATGATGTTGTTGCTTGTTTACTATTATGCATTGTTGTGATACTGTACATGACGTTCTCCGCCCCCGAACGTTTCCGCCGTTCCGATTTTGGGGTGTGACAGTGTGGAAGCCTCAAGTGGAATCACAACACATCATGGACAAAGGAGGAACTTGAGAGAGAATCTCCATCCACCCAGAAGCACCATGAACTCCAAGAATACACTTGTGTCGATTTTGGGAAATGAAGTATGTATTTATATGTGGGATTTCTTGGGTCATGGATATAACCCAAATCCATACCCATGGGTCTTATGATCCGTGGTTCATGTGGCCCAACTCTTTATGTATCCATACATAAACTTGGTCCAACATGGATCATAAGCCCAACACACATAAATATAACTAATTAACATAATTAGTCCCCATAGATTTAATTAGTCTCCTTTTGATCACTAAATCAATTCTAAATTAATTCTTGATCAATACTAATTAAAACCATATGATTTCATATTAATATATTAGTACTTATAATATATTAATAAATCATATATAACCTTCTCTTAAGAGTCCATCCTAACAAATTGTCCTGATGATATGCAACCCAAATAGACCATGCTACTCTCAGGTCAAGTACATACCAATAATAGTTATGGGCTTAGACATCTAATCCAACAGTTAGACATAGCAAAAGTTTGCTACAAAATTCATGAGTGCTCTTGAAATAAGCTTTGAGTATTGGATCAACTCACACTCACATGAATCACTTCATGGAATTTATCACAAGTGATTGTGAGATGATAATATCATATAATCTTCAAACCAAGATATATGAGTTGGCAACTATTAGTTGGTTGTACATTGACAGTGCGAAAACGCATCAGTAACTCGATGTTATAAAACGTGCTGTTGTGTATGATTTAACTAATAGTTAGCACAAGCATATAAGTCGAAGTTTATCTGTTCCTTTTATCCTTAGAGGATTAAAAGTGATATCCTGGGCCTCTCGATTATTTTGTGTTGACTTATGTGTCGGGCCCGGTTAGAATTCTATTGACGTGTTCAATTAAGTTCTATGTCAAACAAATCCAAAATCGGGAAACAAACTACTGGACAATAAGTATGACACTGTTCTATGTATTTGTCCAACTGATATCTTGAAGAGTAGAGGATTATATGATCCCTTATCTAAATGGCGCGTCACGATTCGACATTGGCTTTTATAGAGCTACGACTGCTACTTGGGTCCTGAAGCTACATTGGCAATTATAGTTATTAGACTTATCCAAGTGGGATACTGTTGGATTAGGTGTCTAAGCCCATAACTATAATTGGTATGTACTTGACCCGATGATAGCATGGTCCATTTGGGTTGTAACACTCTGGAACAATTTGATAGGATGGATACTTGAGAAAGAGGTTTTTGTGATTTATTAATATATTATAAGTATAATATATTAATTGAGGAATCACATTATTTTATTACTATTGATTAAGAATTAATTTGGTATTAATTTAGTGATGAAAAGAAACTAATTAAAGTTACAGGGACTGATTAAGTAAATCAGTAATACCTCTTATTGGGCTCATGACTCATGTTGATAAGAGGTGGACTAAACCTATTTGAAAGTACATACAGGTTTAGCCCAATAGACTAAGAAATATGAAGAGTCATTAGGGTTTGCATGGTTGTAATCCTAAGCTATAAAAGAAGTCCCTAACACCTAGAATCGGCACTCATGCATGCTAAAGTAGTGGCTAGCCGATTTTGAACTCCCAAGCCTCTCTATAAAGTCCATTCTCTAGTTCTTGGTTTGTTATAAAACATTTGAGGCATCACACTTGAGGTGCTAGGCTCCTAAAGGTCAAAGACAAGCAAGCTACAACACAAGGTACTCGTCTAACTGTTTTTATGATTTAAATGTTACCTTGCATGCTAGTTTAGGCTTTATGCTTTGGAAAAACAATGTTGCATGTATAATTAGAGAAAACTTAGATCCAAAGCATTAGGGTTGTATGTGCACCATTGGAATGTTAGAGTACATAAATCTTATCATTATCTTTACGACACGAAGTGAAAACTTTTCACTAATCATAAGAGTCTCCAGTATCTCTTTAATTAGAAGGAACTGAACATGAGACAAAAACGCTGGCTAGAGTTACTCAAGGATTACGACTGTCAGATACTTTACCACCCTGGTAAAGCAAATGTTGTAGCTGATGCTCTAAGTCGAAAAGTTAACCTTGAAAGAAATAGGCCAAGAGCGTTAAGAATATAAGTTGTCTCAACGATTGTGGAAAGCATCAAGAAAGCTCAGGAAGAAGCTTTAGAGAAAAATGACCGAAAGGAAGAACGTTTAGGCAAAACGTTGGTGTTCGATATGAATGGTCAAGGATTGAAGGTATTTACAAGATAGGATATGGGTGCCTAAGATGGGAGGAGTAAGGGATCTTCTGATGGAAGAAGCTCACAAGACCATGTACTCGATTCATCCTGGCAGCACCAAGATGTATAGGGATCTAAAACCATACTACTGGTGGCCGAGGATGAAGCTCGATATTGAAAAGTATGTGGCAGAGTGTGTAACATGTGCTAGAGTTAAGGCACAACATCAGAAACCGTATGGGAGTTTAGAACCTTTACCTACACCCACGGGTAAATGGGAAGACATCACCATGGATTTGTGACTAAACTGCCTAGGACAAAGAACGGTCATGACATGATTTGGGTAGTCGTGGATCATTTCACAAAGAGTGCACACTTCATAGCAGCCAATGAGAGGTGGTCTAAGGATAATCTTGCAAATGCTTACGTGAAGGAGGTAGTGAGACTTCACGGTGTACCTTTAACAATTGTATCAGATCATGATAGTCGTTTCACATCAAGGTTTTGGAGGAGTCTACAAGAGGAAATCGGTACGAAGTTGTGTTTAAGTACAATTTATCATCCGCAGACAGATGGTTAGAACGAAAGAACGATTCAAACACTGGAAGATATGCTAAGGGCATGTACCCTAGAATTCCAAGGTAGCTTGGACGAACACTTACCCCTGGTAGAGTTTTCCTACAACAATAGTTACCATTCAAGCATCAAGATGGCACCATATCAATCTTTGCACGATCAGAAGTGTCGTACGCCATCTTGTTGGCTTGAGGTCGGAGAAAAGCAGTTTATGGTCCCCGAGATAGTCCATCATACTACCGAAAAGTTGAAAGCGATTAGAGAAATGAGGTTAACAGCTCAAGATCGTCAAATGAGCTATACTGACAAGAAGAGACGACTGATGACATTCAAAGTTGGAGATTCGGTTTTGCTCAAAGTCTCACCGTGGAAGGGACTTATAAGTTTTAGGAAAAGAGGAAAGTTGAGTCCAAGGTTTATTGGACCATTCAAAGTTCTTCAGAGGATTGGGAACCAAGCTTACCAGTTGGAATTACCGGAAGAACTAGATGGTATTCATAACACCTTCCATGTCTGTTATTTGAGGAAGTTCACGGTTGAAGTTCCCGATATAATTCCAATTTCAGAGTTAAGGATGGATGAAAATAAGAGGCTAATCGAAGTGCTTGCGGCAATTGTTGACCGTAAGACTAAGAAATTGCGACGCAAGATGGTCGACTTAGTGCTTGTGCAATGGAAACATACGAATGGGTCGAGCCTCACTTGGGAAACAAAGAGTGACATGATAAGTCGCTATCCACATCTATTTGCTGATGCATGATTCTGGGACGGAATCATCCTAAGGAGGAGAGAATTGTAACGTCCGTGTTTCTAGGCTAAGCATTAGTTTGATGATGTAATAGGTAGGGTCAACAATTGTAACCTATTTTGAAGTAATAAAAAGGAATTACTTGAATATTATGTGAATTATGTGATTTTATGTGCATTATACTCATTTATAAGATATAAAAAATTAAGAATAAAAATAATCGTCAAAAATAAAATAATAGATAAACCCAATATCTATGAAGAAAGTTGTAGTGGTCGTGAGAAGGATTCCGGAGATATAAAGAACGCCGAAATCTGAGTTATAACGAAGAACTTATGATCTGTCGAAGTTTTACAGCTAAACCGGCACGACACCGCGTAACGTAAAAAGTGAATTTTTGATAAATTACTTTTTAGCCTTAGCGATCTAAATGAAAGTCATAGTATACGTTAAACTGAGAACGTGCGTAAAAAGAATGTGTAAATCTGACTTCGAATGAGGAAGTTGTGATTTTTCTCAAATTTAGCATAGCAATGCATAGCCCGGAATTCGAATTTTAGATCGATCGATTTTTAGCAAACACAACCTAAATGAGAATTGAAGATACCATTAATAGGAGTTCAATGATAAAAAGAAAGTCGAAAACGGAGTCCGTATGTAGAAGTTAGAAATTTTACATAGTCATTAAATTGTGTAATCTTCTTGTACTGTTAAATTTAAAATCGATCAAGAATTAGCCGATGGAGTCAAAAGAAGAGTTGTAGAAGTTGTCAATACCTACGCGTGGATATAAAGAATGTCGAAAATGGAGCTCGTATGCGAGAGTTACGAAATTTAGAAGTCGGAAGGGTGCTGCTGCGAAAGGGGTGACGTGGCAGATTATAGGCAACCACTTATCCTCTACGTTTTGCCACTAGAATGGTGACACTTGGCACCTACTCGACGAGTTGGAGGCGCAGAACTCATCGAGTTGAGCCAATTTACAGCCTATAAATACCATGCGTGGGTCTCTATAATTCTCACACCAAAAACCCATTCTTTATCTCTCTAACTTCTCTCTAAGCCCTCCCAAGCCCTTGTAACTTCTAAGTGCTAGAGGAAAGCCCCGGAGCGCCCGAAGACTCCATGAAAAAGAGATTTTCGGCTCAGAAATTTCTGCCCCCGTAGAGCCCGGTTTTTAGCAAACCTCCCGGTAAGTGAGTTATGCTTACCCTACTTTAAGTATAGCTTAGGTTTAAATTTATTATCGTTATTATGAACTTATTATATATATATATATATATATATATATATATATATATATATATATAGTGTTATTATAATATCTTTTAACTACTAGCAAACGGGAAATCTGGTTTGAAGGGCCGCATAGGGTTATTGGATTTCAGAAGTGCTATAATGCCAAAATGGTCCTGCCCTCCGGTGTTTCATGTCTGGCCCCTGTCTGTACATAGTGGTTGAAAAGTATTGTTTAACACTTATAAAATAATAACGCTCGTAATTAGTCACTTTAACAAGTGAGTGCGTAGTTACTTTCATCTTACACATATATATGAAGTATTTAATATAAATTACATGTTATGTGTGCAAATTATGTGTTCTTGATATCTATGTTGGATGAACGATTGATACATGTTTTAAATGATTTAAACTGTATGTGTATTTTATATCTACAAATATGTTGGGTAGAACATGGGTAGATGAAATAGTTGATGTGTGATGAAACAAAATGATGAGAGGCCTCGATGTTTATGATGATCCATTCATATAACAGAGTATAGATGACGACCACAGACTATTCTAGACAGTCTAGTGGAACGCTATCAAGCTTTCAACCTATAGGTGTTTGTGAACGATGTGTTCACTGGTTTACTCCATCCTCCTCATGGTTTCCTTACTGACATTTATTGCTGAGGAACCCCCTTAGCAGTAGTTTCCATCCCGATGAAAATCCTTAGGGTAGGTCCCCTGAATTAGATGTTTTAGGGACAAAAAGTGAGGATAACGGGAATAGGTAATCGGGTTGATTGATGTGATGAAACTAATACATATAATTATTGTGGGTTGAAGACCCTATGTGCTCACCAGGCTCCCAAGCCTGACCCACTCAGTTTCTTGTATACAGGTAGTAGCAAGAGCATATGAGTGATGATCTAATGAGAGATCAATGTATTATATGTAACACCCAAAATTTCAAGCCAATTTAAAACTTTTTAAACAACCCAAAAACCATTAGTTATTACAAACTTGTTTTCAAAATGTATAATATCAGAGTATACCAGAAACATAAACATAACTATAAGGAGTTGTACGAGCACGCCTTCGCCTTGCCGCGATCCCCTGATGTACCTGAAACAATAAACTGAAACTGTAAGCCCGAGAGCTTAGTGAGTTCCCCCGAAATACCGATACACTACACATAATACATATATAAACAATAGCATGTACTGGGTCCACAGCTTTACAGACTGGATTACCCCCTGGGCCGACAGTGTGAGTCTGGATTGCCTTACGGGACCACAACTCACATCTGGCTTGCCATCGAGCCCACAGTACGAGTCTCCCTCAACTCGTAACTGGAATGCTCTCGAGTCCCATAGTACGAGTCTCCCTTAGATCGCATCTATCATGCTCCCGGGTTTGTTGGTTACCGCACGGAGCAGTATCACCTCAACCCATCCCACATAACATGTCCACATATAAACATAACCACTGTGCATGCAAATAATCATATAACAACACAGGTAGTCCTACAGATATACCTAACTGGCATAACCACTAACATACAACAGTAACTCATATCCAACATCTAATACCGCTAAAATAACATAACCAATGGGCCGACCTTGGTGCCTTAGACCCCTTAGTATAGTGAGGATAACTCACCTCGAACCTGTCGTCTGAAACTAGAAAGCTCAACTACCGGATCACCACCACAAACTCCACCACCTATATCCGACATATCACAAAGTTCATAGGTTTCCAAGATACTTCCAGAAGTCCAATAGACAACCCTTGCCTAAAGTCCAGGTCAACAGTCCATGTTGACCTCAACTCGTCGAGTACCCTAAGCTACTTGCCAAGTTCCTGGCATGACTCGCCAACTCGCCGAGTTCATACGTGTCCGAAGGTTGGAAAAACCCTAACCGACTCGCCGAGTCATTCAACTGACTCTTCGGGTCCAAGGCAATCTTCATCGGACTCGCCGAGTTGTTCATCCAACTCGTCGAGTACAGGACCATCTTCATGTGGTTCGTCGAGTTGACTATGCAACTCGCCGAGTCTCTTCAGACCTTCATCCATACAGGTTCTTTTTAAGCCATGCAGCGGCTCCATATTGCAGATCCAAGCTTCTAAGGCATGTTTATCACGTAAAGTTGCAAACTTTACGTGCATGCAAAGCCCTAGAGACTCTAAATGACCAATCAAAGCTTCTAATGGAGCTTTACTCCTTAGGAGAGTCTCATTCTTGCAAATTCTGGAAACTTTATGGACTTAGAGACCCAAGAGAGTTCAGATCTCAGGTTGCAACCTCAGATCTTAGCTCAAACATAAGAAAAGCTTCCTAATAAGTTAGAAAAGCCCTAAAATCCACCCAAAATAGATCTAGAATGAAAAGAGGCCAAGGTAACGACTTGATACCTTCCAAAAGATGTTAACTGAGGTAGATATCAGATCCCCACACGTTCCTTTCTTCTAGCATCTTGCCTCCAAGCTCTCATTACAAAGATCCACTTTCCAAAGCTTAAAACACACAAGAATGAAGCACCACACAGATTAGGGTTTTCTGGACTCTCAAGAGACTGTAAAGAGGCTGAAGGCGGCTTATGATTCTTTAAATAGGGTGTAAACCCCAGGATTTAGGGTTTCATCTGCCATCTCCTACTCGTCGAGTTCCTTCTTGGACTCGGCGAGTAGGTCACTAAAATACGTGGACCAACCCGCTGCTACTCGATGAGTAGGGCAACCAACTCGGCGAGTAGACCTTGAAAACAAAGAAACTCTTATTTAAATCAATACCTGAGAATCGGGGCGTTACAATTCTCCCCCACTTGAACTAGACTTCATCCTCAAAGTCTGCCGCGGAGAACAGTGTCGGATAGTGCTCCCGCATCTCTGCCTCTGGCTCCCACGTCCACTCGGACCCCTTACGATGCTCCCACTGTACCTTCACCAAAGGTATCTCCTTGTTCCTCAGAACTTTCATCTTCCTCTCCAGTATGGCCACAGGCCTCTCCACATAATTCAGGCGTTCATCGACCTAAATATCATCCAGCGACACCACTGCCTCCTGATCCATAACGCACTTTAGCAACTGCGAAACTTGGAAAGTGCTGTGTTTCCGACTAAGCTCCTCCGGTAGCTCTAGCTTGTAAGCCACCTTGCCAACCCTTGCAATGATCCTGAATGGCCTAATGTAACGGGGACCCAATTTCCCCTTCTTCCTGAAGCGAATCACACCCTTCCAGGGTGAGACCTTCAGGATAACCATATCACCCCCCTGAAATTCTAACTCAGATCGACGTCTGTCGGCGTAACTCTTCTGCCGACTCTGAGCGGTTTGCAATTGCTGCCTAATCTGCTGAATTTTCTCAGTAGTCTGCAACACTACTTCCGTCCGCCCCATCACCCTGTGTCCCACCTCACTCGAACAAACCGGGGTGCGACATCTCCGTCCATACAACAGCTCGAAAGGCGGGGCGCCAATGCTGTAATGATAGTTGTTGTTGTTGGAGAACTATGCAAGCGGTAGGTGGGAATCCCAGCTCCCACCGAAATCAATGACACACGCCCTCAACATATCCTCGAGGGTCTGAATGGTCCGCTCGCTCTGACCGTCACTCTGTGGATGGAATGTTGTGCTAAAGTGCAATCGCGTGCCCAGTTCCTCGTGGAACTTCTGCCAGAAACGGGAGGTAAACCTAACATCTCGGTCAGAGACAATGGAGACGGGAACCACGTGGCGAGACACGATCTCACGAACGTAGATGTCGGCCAACTTCTCGGCCGACGAACTCTCCCGAATAGCCAAGAAATGGGCACTCTTCGTCAATCGATCCACGATGACCCATATAGCATCAAATCCCTTCGCCGTCCTCGGCAATTTGGTAATGAAATCCATAGTGATATGTTCCCATTTCCACATGGGAATCTCTAGAGGCTGCAACTTACCATGCGGCCTCTGATGTTCGGCCTTGACCATCTTCCAGGTCAAGCACCTCTCGACATACCAAGCGATTTCTCACTTCATACATGGCCACCAGTAACTCAAACTCAGGGCTCTATACATCTTGGTGGCCCCCTGGTGAATAGAAAAATGAGACTTATGAGCCTCCTCCATGACCGTCTGCCTGACCCCACCAGACATTGGAACCCAGACCCGACCGCATCGAGTCAATAATCCCCGGCTATCCTGCACAAACCGGGTATTCTCACCCTTGATCCTCTCCAGCTTCCAATTCTCCGGTCGCATTCCCTCAACCTGGGCATCTCTGATCAAACTCACAAGTGGAGAATCCACCGCTATCCTCATATATACAGCTGGGGTGTAAGACCCAACTGACTTGCGGCTCAAAGCATCCGCAACCACATTTTCTTTACCAGGGTGGTAAAGGATCTCACAGTCGTAGTCATTGACTACATCCAGCTACCTGCGCTGCCTCATGTTCAGGTTCGGCTGATCCATGATATGTCTCAAGCTCTTGTGATCCGTGTATATTGTACAACAGACCCTATCAAGGTAATGCCTCCATATCTTGAGGGCGAACACCACCGCTCCCAGCTCCAAATCATGCGTAGCGTATCGCGTCTCATGCGGCTTCAACTACCGCGACGCATAAGCTATCACTCGTCCCCTCTGCATGAGGACTGCCCCTAAACCTGTGATGGATGCATCACAGAACACCACAAAGTCCTCAACTCCCTCCGGGAGTGTCAAAACTAGAGCCTTACACAACTGTTGACGGAGGGTCTCAAACGCCCTCTGCTGCTCAGGGCCCCACCGTAAATCCACCCCCTTCCTCGTCAGACGAGTGAGGGGTACTGCAATCTTGGAGAAATTTTGTATGAATCTCCGGTAGTACCCTGCCAATCCCAGGAAACTCCTAACATATGAGGGAGATTTCGGAACCTCCCACTGCATGACTGCCTCGATTTTGGCCGGGTCGACCAAAATCCCATTCTGGTTAACGAGGTGCCCCAGGAACTGGACCTCTCGTTACCAAAACTCGCATTTCGAGAACTTGGCATAAAGCCGTTCTCGCCTCAGAACTCCCAATAACTCCCGAAAAGGCTCCTCATGCTGCTCTCGGGTCTTGGAATACACCAAGATATCGTCGATAAAAACGATGACCGAGCGATCGAGCATCAGTCTGCAGACACGATTCATCAGGTCCGTGAACACTGCTGGCGCGTTGGTGAGCCCAAACGGCATCACCACGAACTCATAATGCCCATAACGAGTTCGGAACGCGGTCTTCTCCACGTCCTCCTCTCTGACCCTGACCTGATGATATCCAGACCTCAAGTTTATCTTGGAAAACCAGGACGCACCCTGCAATTGATCGAAAAGATCATCTATCCTTGGGAGTGGATAACGGTTTTTCACCGTTAACTTGTTCAACTCCTGGTAATCATTGCAGATCCGGTGCGATCCATCCTTCTTCCTGACGAAGAGTATCGGTGCTCACCATGGGGAACTGCTAGGTCGAATGAACTGCTTGCCCAACAGTTCCTGTAGCTGTGACGATAGCTCCTGCATCTATGGTGGTGCCAATCGGTACGACGCCTTAGCGATAGGGGCCGCACCTGGCACCAGGTCGATCCTGAACTCGACCTGCCTCTCCAGAGGTACTCCGGGTAATTCCTCCGGGAACACATCAGCAAACTCCCTAACCACGGGGACCTTTGAAACTGGAGTCTGATCCCTGCCCCGCGTATCCATCACATATGCTAAATCACCCGCACACCCGAGCTGAATGTACTGCCAAGCCCTGGCAGCCGAACAAAACCCTGATCCCACTCTGGTGCCCTCACCATAAACAATCAGTTCTCCCCCACTTGGGGTTCGAACTACCACTCTTTGGCCCTCGCAATCTATCATGGCACCAAAACGGCTAAGCCAATCCATCCATACGACCACACACACCTCCCCTATAGGAATCGGTATCAAATCTATCAGAAAGGACACTCCGAAGATGTCCAACTCGCAACCTTGATAGACCGAGGAAGCATAAACTCCGTGTTCGTTGGCGATAGAGACTCGCAACGGACACTCTAGCTCGCTCACTGGCACACCAAACTCCCTACTAAAGGTCTAAGACACGAAAGATCGACTCGCCCCCGAGTCAAATAAATCCAAAGCAGGCAAGGAGTTCACTAGAAACGTACCTAATCACAGGTACAACGGAAAAGCATAAAACAAATATAATAAATGAGACAGCGGACAGAAACATACCAGCAACCACATTTGCTGCTGCTCTGGCCTCCTCCGCTGTAATCTGGAAGGCAGGCCCCTGAGCCTTCGGAGGCTCTGCCTTAGCTGGCCTCCCATCTGCAATCCTCAAGGTAGTTGGAGTGGGTGTCTGCGCCGACTTAGCGGAAAACAACGGACAGTTGGCCTTAACGTGGCCAACCTAATCGCAATGATAACATAACCTCATACCCTGAATTGGGACTGCCTGGCGACAGTCCTTCGCGTAATGCTCCTCCTTGCCACACCTGTGGCACCCACTACCAGCTCGACACACACCAGAATGACCCTTGCCACACTTCCCACAAGTGCGGCTCTGCTGACCCCCGGTCCTAGTATCAGCGGTCTTAGACCGCTTCGGCGACGGCTGAGACTGTGTCGGGGCATGCCGCTGCTCTCTCAACTGCAGCTCCATCTCCAACTCATGTCGTCTGGCAGCCTCCTGCAACTCTAGGAGAGTATCACATCGCTGGATAGACACAAACTGACAGATATCCATCTTGAGCATGCTCAGATAACGGGTCATCTGGGCCTGCTCGGAAGCAAACTCCAGGAAAAACATCACCCTCTCCGTGAACATACGGGTGATCTCCGTCACCGACTCCCCATCCTGTCTCAAACTCAGAAACTCCTGTGCCAAACGTTCCTGCTCAACCCGCGGAATGTAACGGGCGCGGAACATGTCCCTGAACTGCTCCCAAGTGACAACAACTCTCTGATCATCAGTGTACGACCCAGTCGCAAGTCTCCACCAGTCCTTGGCCCCGGACCTTAGCAGGTTCAGAGTACACCTGACCTTCTGGTCAGTAGGACACGAGCAGGTGAAGAAACACCCCTCCACATCTGAGATCCACCTCATAGCCTGGATGGGATCCTGTGTCCCATCAAAAGTAGGGGGCTTCATGTTATCGATGTCCCTATACTGAAAGCCCCTACCAACTCCTCCCCCTACCGCGGATACAGCTGATGCAGCTGCTGCGGCAGCTGTCTCTGCAAGGGCTATGTAGCGCTCATCAAAGTACTCCACCGTGGCGGTCTTAATCGACCCGAACATCTCCGACAGCTGTGCCCGGAACGCAGCAGCAACCTCATCATGCAGGATCTCTCGAATCCTGGCATCCAACTCCTCTGTACCCATCTGCACCACCGGCTCAAGTGTTGTTGGCCCATCCTGGCCTCTGTCTCCTGATCCTGATCCCGAACCGGATCCAACCACAAAGCGTCTCGTCATCACCATTCTGAAACATACCACAAGATATCAGATAATCCACATAAGTAACTGGGAGCCAACTCCCGAATAACCCTAGGGGTTGTGACTTCCTTGATACGTGTATGGGTCCTGTGCTTTCAGTAGTACGGGCCCATACTACCTTCCACACCTACCCATATTTGTCTCAAGTATCACCACAACGCCCTAACTGCATACACAACATGGTGAGCGCTCAATCCTCACTCCTAGAGGAATGCTAAATATCTCATAAATGGCCTCCCGGCCTCACACAACTCACCCATCCATGAAACTTCCACCAAACCTACAACACTAGTGTATGCTAGCCATACATAACGCTAGACCCAATAGACTTTCGAATATCCAATCCTACCCTAAGCTCCAATCAATAAGAACAGAACATAGGGCTAAATCAAACATTCTCAGGCTATAAGATCTTAATTATGTACGGCCGTGATGCATACACTAAGCAACTACAGTAATAATGTCAATTTCATATAAGGAGAACCCTAGGATATCAGGCATCATACAAGCAGGCAATTCTATCATGCAATTCCTGAAGATCCCTAGCCTAGTACTAGCATGCTGTTCTAACACATTGCAATATCAAATAACTGCATGGTATTTTGGGATTTACTTACTGGCTCCGGCTGATCGTACACCCTGCATCCTCCTTTACTTATTTTGAAAACCTTTTGAAAATCATTTTGAAAATCCTTTCCTTGATTTGAGACTGGAGTTACACGAGTGTTCCTCCAATTCACTCAAACCAAGGCTCTGATACCAACTTGTAACACCCAAAAATTCAAGCCAATTTAAAACTTTTTAAATAACCCAAAAACCATTAGTTATTACAAACTTGTTTTCAAAATGTATAATATAAGAGTATCCCAGAAACATAAACATAACTATGAGGAGCTGTACGATCACGACTTTGCCTTGCGCGATCCCTTGATGTACCTGAAACAATAAACTGAAACTGTAAGCCCGAGAGCTTAGTGAGTTCCCCCAAAATACCGATACACTACACATAACACATATATAAACAACAACATGTACTGGGTCCACAGCTTTACAGATTGGATTACCCGTGGGCCCACAGTGTGAGTCTGGATTGCCTTACGAGCCCACAACTCACATCTGGCTTGCCATCGAGCCCACAGTATGAGTCTCCCTCAGCTCGTAATTGAAATGCTCTCGAGTCCCACAGTACGAGTCTCCCTTAGCTCGCATCTATCATGCTCTCGGGTTTGTTGGTTACCAAACGGATCAGTATCAACTCAACCCATCCCACATAACATGTCCACATATAAACATAACCGTTGTGCATGCAAATAATCATATAACAACACAGGTAGTCCTACAGATCTACCTAACTGGCATAACCACTAGCATGCAACACTAACTCATATCCAACATCTAATACTCCTAAAATAACATAACCAATGGGCCGGCCTTGGTGCCTTAGACCCCTTAGTATAGTGAGGATAACTCACCTCGCAACTGTCGTCTGAAACTAGAAAGCTCAACTCCCGGATCACCACCACAAACTCCACCACCTATATCCGACACATCACAAAGTTCATAGGTTTCCACGATACTTCCAGAAGTCCAATAGACAACCCTTCCCCAAAGTCCAGGTCAACTTTCAAGTTCAACAGTCCATGTTGACCTTAACTCATCGAGTACCCTAAGGTACTCGCCGAGTTCCTGGCATGACTCGCCAACTCGCCGAGTTCATATGTGTCTGAAGGTTAGGAAAACCCTAACCGACTCGCCGAGTCATTCGACTGACTCGCCGGGTCCAAGGCAATCTTCATCGGACTCGCCGAGTTGTTCATCCAACTCGTCGAGTACAGGACCATCTTCATGTGGCTCGTCGAGTTGACTATGCAACTCGCCGAGTCTCTTCAGACCTTCATCCATACAGGTTCTTTTTAAGCCATGCAGCGGCTCCATATTGCAGATCCAAGCTTCTAAGGCATGTTTATCACGTAAAGTTGCAAACTTTACGTGCATGCAAGGCCCTAGAGACTCTAAATGACCAATCAAAGCTTCTAATGGAGCTTTACACCTTAGGAGAGTCTCATTCTTGCAAAATCTGGAAACATTATGGACTTACAGACCCAAGAGAGTTCAGATCTCAGATTGCAACCCCAGATCTTAGCTCAAACATAAGAAAGGATTCCTAATAAGTTAGAAAAGCCCTAAAATCCATCCAAAATAGATCTAGAATGAAAAGATACCAAGGTAAAAATTACTCTGGTTTGATAAAATCTTTATCATATTTTTGGGAACAAATTCCACAACACTTTCTTTAAAAAATTACTTTGGTTTTTATATAAAGCATAAACAAAATCGGTGTTTTCTAGCCGTGAAAATGGGGATGTCACACTCTTGCCCGCACTCCCTGAACCCCGAGCCTGATCCGGCTTCCTCTTCCTCTCCATCTACAAATCAATCTCTCTCTCTATCCCTCGTAATAATATCCTCCAGTGTCTTACAACTAGATCAGCTCACAAACTGTCAAATATCACTCCTCAGCATCTCATGGTATCGCGCCTTCTTTATCTCCTCTCCCACAACATACTGCGGAACCACCAACGCCCTCTCACGGAACATCACGGTGATCTCATCCAATGTATCAGTAGTCTGGCGAAGGTCCTAGAACTCCCTCGCCAATTGATGCATCTCAATCACTGGTGTAACCTCAGCTCGAAATCTAGTCACAAAATCAACCCATGTCATCGAATCAACCACCTCATCACCCACGGAATGCCCAACTCCTCCCACCAGTCTTGAACTCTGTCTTTCAGAAGACATGAAGCAATTTTGACCTTTTCCCCCATCGGGACAACTGCTAGTGCAGAAGGCGTTAGCGATATCTGTTAACCAACGCCTGCTCGTGATCGAGTTCTTCTCCCCGAAATACTTCGGAGCCCCACATGCTCGGAACTCCCTGAAAGTCAACGAACGTGCCCCAATCAAAGCCACCATCTCAGAATAAAAAGAGCCCAAGCGCTCCTCCAACACCTCCATGATACCCTCCTTGATCGTACCAAAATCACAGGAGTCTACTCGAGTATGTTGTGGGTAATCTCAGACAAAATGAACTCCCACATCTGCTCACCCAACTGCCTGGCTCCAGAACCCAAGCCTGAACCCTCACCAACACCATAACCACTAACCAGTCTTCCTCAAAGAGTCACCATACTGAAAATAGACCATACAAACCATCAGAACACACATAAATAATATCGAGGAGTCTCACACTCTACAAGCTCCATAGTTTCCTCGCAACTCTCCTTGAGTCGAGTACAAATCCTCTGCTTCCAGTAGTACGGGCCCATACTACCTTCCACATCTATCCGTACTTTCCTCAAGGATCGCTTTAAATACTCTAAGTTGCTCCTTATCAATACATACACTCCTAAAAAGACAAGGCTCCCAACACTAAATGTCTTCCTAGGTTTTCCTAGGGCAATCACCACACCACTCTCCGCCATCAGTTGCAGAAGGAATTCCTAACAACACCCTCTAACTAGCTCACGAATACAATTATGTATCACCGAAACTAGATAATTCTTCGAATGAAAGGTCTCACACTACAACGCTTGGACTCAACCAAGGTCTGCACAATAGAGCTAAAACCTAACCTTCTAGAAATATTTAGTTTTCATAATATGTAACTTAGCATATTCACTTACTAGTTAGTTGAAGTTAGTGAGAACTCCTAAAAAGCACAAAGTAAGCATCATTCGAGAATTTAGTAATCAAAATCAAGCATAACCTAATCATGTCATCCTATCACTGACTAATCAATACTAGCATGCAAATTTACCAGCTCATGCAATAGGCATATAAAGGCATCTTTCCTAGAATTCTATCATGCAAATCCTGAGCAGATCCTTAGCCCTAACTAACATGCGATCCACAGATTCATATATCAAAGCATATCATAAAACATGTATGGGTATTTTGGAAAAACTTACTTGAGCCTGAATCCTCACAAGCACCAGAACCACTAACTAGTCTGACTCAAAGAGTCACCATACTGAAAATAGACCATACAAACCATCAGCACATGCATAAATAATAACGAGGAGTCTCACACTCTACAAGCTACATGGTTCCCTCGCAGCTCTCCTTGACTCGAGTACGAATCATCTGCTTCTAGTAGTACGTGTTGGATTAGTGTCTAAGTCCATAACTATAATTGGTATGACTTGACCCGACCCGACATGGTTCATTTGGGTTGCACTTCACCGGAACAATTTGTATGGATAGACTTATGAGAAAAAGGATATTTATGATTTATTAAAGTATTATAAGTTATAATATATTAATATGAAATCATATTATTTAATTAGTATTGATCAAGAATTAATTTGGAATTAATTTAGTGATCAAAAGAGGCTAATTAAATATGGCCTCTTTTATATATATATATGGGCCAAGGTTTGTTTAGGATGGGCTAAAAGTGTATGGAAGTCCATGGATAGTTCATGGAGCTTTTAACCCATGGATCCTATGTAAATTAAAGGTCATGGGTATTAGGGTTCACATGGATGTAACCCTAATCCTGCATAATATATAAAGGGGTCCTTGGCTCACAAAATTGGCACTAGTGTGTGTGAAAGAAAAGGTGGCCGATTTTAGTGAGCTCCATATTCTCTCAAGTTCTTCCAAGTTGTTAATGGTGATTTGTGATTCCAGTTGAGGCTTCCACACTGATGAATCAAAGAATCAAGCATTAAACAAATCAGAGTATGAAATCAATTAAGAATGCGAGATTAAACACCAGATGTAAATATGATCTTGTTTCAGCTCTATTACGCTTTCGAATGTTTACAGAGAATAAAGACAGGTCTGTAAAAACTCTTATCTAACTCTAGTAAATATCCCTATTTATAGGGAACCGAAAGCGTACAAAAAATATACTAAGGCATAGACACTAACGCTTCGAATAAAAGCGCCTTAGTAAAATACATTACAAGACATTCGAAGAGTCTAGAATACAATTCGACTTATTACAATAATTCGACCCTTACAATCTCCCCCTTTGTAATCAAAGTCGAACTGCTTAATTTGTAAGAAGCTAGATGGAATACTGCATTACTCTTCGAATCTCTGTGTACCAGGAGATTATCTTCTTCAGCTCTTTCTTATCTCCTTCATTGTTCTTCTTACAGTGATTCATACGAACAATTAAATTCGTATATTGAGACGTTGAATACCTTTCCACTTCGCATGCCTGAAACAAGAAACGTTTTGCTTTACCAGCCTTGTCTTTTCCTGCGAAGATCATTCCAAAAGGCTTCAGGCAAATTTCACCATCAGCATACTTCTTCAGTTCTGCCTAAGTCTTCGTAGGATCCATCGGAGCTTTAATTTCCATACCTTTAGCCGTAGCTAACTCGACATTTGTAAGAGCCAAGCACTCATAGTAATTTTCGATGAAAATCTTGATGTGAGCAACCCCAAGCTTGAATTCATCAGGTTCTGTGTTTTGAAGGTATTAAAATGATTTGTCTTTTAAAATTAATGCAACTTTTATAAGATCATACAAGTTCATTAATGGAAAATCTTCAACAGTAAACTCACAAATATTTCCATTTGCCCTGGCAACCACATACTTGAAATTTTGGACTCTGTTTTCGAATACCACATCCTTTTTCATACTGATTACTTTCTTGATTTTAATCAATGACCACACTTTCTCAGGGGCTTTTGCAAGAACAGCATGAAAACGAATTTTCATGTGTGTACCTTCATCCTTTTCTTTAAAATTTCCTTCTGCTTTGAACTGAGGCATGATGAACATCATTTCGTTTATTGGAAAATCCAGCTGACTTGCATCAGTATTCGTGACCAAATAACTTTGTTTTGGTTTCTTCTCAAACGAATACATGTGATTATATGCTACCTTGGCCTCAATTGTTTCGTAATTGTAGTGTTTGGATGGATCACCTTTATCCATACCTTTCGGATCACCAGCACGCTGAGCCATAATGCTTTGAATCAACCTTAGTTTTTCAATTTCAGCTTCTGCTTCAGCCTTCTTTTCTTCTTTCGACTTTTCCACAACAATCGATTTCCCTTTATCTTTCAAGGCTGGATTGTCAATTGCCTCTTTTGGTTTCTAACCATTCTCACCAGTCTCCGTAGATTTACCAATTACAATTCCTTTCGAAATAGGTCTTGTAATAGGTAACGTTGTAACAACTGTTGAAGTAACCATCCCAGCAGAAACTATAACTGGCTTTGTTGTTGGGATATTTGAAGAAAATACCTTTCCTACAACTTTCGCATCTTCATCACTCGCCTTCGATTCACCAGTTTTTCTGTCTCCCCCTTGCACCCCTGTGAAAACAGGTGGGGCATATGTTGTTGGTAGAAGGCTTGATATGCGAAAGAGAGGAGCAAGTTGCTTGTTGAGAATGGCTGCGAATTGGATAAACTTTTGTGATAAAAATTTAGGAGTAATCAGGGAAGAAGAAACCGGCCTGTCAGAAATTCCTTTTAACTCCTTGAGCAAAGTAATCACTTCCTCAAAGTTTGCACTTTCGGATGTTGAAAGTTGAGTTAGTTGTGGACTCAAATTTTCATACAATTTAACAAATCTTGTGACTGCATCACAAATGATATCAACCTTTTGATTCAGAGAAGCATAATCTTGTTGAAAATTTCCAATTTCTTTTTGCATGTCTTCGCAAAGTTCACGAATTTGCAAATTGACATCCTCCCTTACTTTCTTCACTTCTTGAACAAAAAGAACATGTCGTTCTTTTGTGACATTCTTCAATTCTTTCACATCACTGGTAAACTTTGAATTTTGAGAATTGATCTGAAGTTCATTATTTTGATCATTATGATCAACCTTCTCCAAAATTCGAGATTCAGAGTCTTGAATCATCCCTGATACTTTACTGACAATTCTGGCTTCGAACATTTTCAACAATGAATCAACCTCCAAACTTGAAACAGACGAACCACCCCCCAGATCAGCTTGAAATTGAATTATCGAATTCAACTTCTGATTCAAAATTTTAAATTGCTTCATGGTCATCAGCATATGATCTGGAAACTGCTCTTCTTCTTCATGAAATTCCAATTCTTCAAAAGTACCGCCAAACCCCTTAGTATCAGTTTCTGTCTCCATAAAAATGTTTTCTTGAACATTCGAATGTGGTTTGGGTGTGTCTGTGGATTGAGAAGAAAAAATAGAAGTGAATGGTTGATTGATAATGCTTTCGAATGTAGGAGAATTAGTGGTTGAAGTAGTGGGAATAATGAATGGTGGTAAAGAAACAATACTTTCGAAGGAAGCAAAAGTAGATTGACCTGGATCTTCATTCTTCGCATCTCCATCACCCATATTGACATTTACATCCGTATCAGATACATTTACAGGGATGCCTGAAGTTCGTACCGCCTCAGAAACTGATTTGGCAACCAAATCTTCGGGTGGTATGACAACTGTCTGCTCAGGAGTTGAACTTCCTTCGTGAGGAGTTAACTCTGGTGTTTCTGGAATTCTTTCATCGTCATCTTCTGTTGACTCAGTAGAGATCACGAGTTTTCGGGTCTTTTTCTTCTTCTTCTTTGACAAATGTTTTGCCATATCCTCAGCCCTTCGTTTCTTCGACACCAGAGAAACAGGTGCTGGCACTTCTCTAATTAAAACACCTTGATGAGTTATTTGAGGTTTTCGAACCACTTTATTTGTAGGAGACTTGATTTTATGAGTTGACTTCATTTTGATTCTTCGAAACATACCAGTCTTCGAAGGAATGACAACATGATCTTGTGTTTCTTCAATAATAGGCTCAATCACTTGAGTCTCAACAACAGAAACTTCAACTGTTTTAGGCTTCTTCTTTGGAGATTTCGAAGATTTTAACTCTGTTTCAGTCTTCTTCGTCTTCTTGGGTTTGTTATCATCTCTTCCTAATAGTTTGCCAGTTTCGATTGTAGAATCAATGGTCTTCAAATATGCCACCAAGACAGAATTCGAAGGATCAACTCGTTTAAGCATTGCATCGGGAATACGAGCAACTGATGGAAAAACTTCAGCACTATCTGTGACATCCTTCGAATAGTGGTACGATTGAAAAACGGCTTTTTCTTCATCATTGGGTACCAAAATCCCTTCCTTGTTGTAAAAGTATTGCAAAATCAAGCTCCTGTATCTTGCACACGAAATACCATGAATAGCATTCGTGTGTTCTACACCCTTTTGGAATTCCTTCCATAATTGTGTAGAATAATCCACTTGAAGATCATAATAGATTCCAGCAACCATTGCATAAACCTCCATTCTTCCTTTATCAAGACCAACTGTTCTCCCAGTTAAACATCTTAGAAAAATTCCAAATAAGAAATTTCATAGTTGTGGAAGACCACATTTCTTAAAATCACTGATCTTTGATAGTGGAGGCTGATATCCCATCTTATTAAACATATTGACAATTTGAGGCAATGTGAAAGCAACATATGGAGGTGAATTCGGAATTTCAAGAATTTGACAAAATAGTTTCTTGGATTGCCTGACCTTTTTGTCGTTCACCAGATGAAAAGTAATCGTATCAGAAGCTTTGTTATAAGTAGCAGTTGATCCTGCTTGAGAAAGCCAGGACATTGGAACAGAGAATGAACTGAACATCGCCTTAGACAAAACAGAGTTCTTCAAGGCAACGATTAGCATCTTCAATTCTTCCGGATATTGAGAAACATCACCCTCCAAGTGATAGTTTGTTGCTTGAATCTTCATTATTGGTAATGAAGAGGCATCTTCAGTGGTATGAGAATCAACATGAGCAGAAGTCGCCATTGTTAGGGTTTGAAGATTTTGAAGATCAGAGAATTTGGGAATTGTTCTTTTTGATCGCGTAAACTAATAATGAACCCTTGAATGCCCTTTTATATGTAACCGTGAAGTTTGAATTTGAAGCGGGATATGTATTTAATGATATCCGACGTGGCACCTTGAAAATCGGACAATTACTGCGTAAAAGTAGCCATGCGTCAAAAAGTAGCTGTCACATCTCCTTGAAAATCAGACAGAATACCATACGTCTTTTATAGACAGCCTTTATTGTTATCCCCATGATGATTGTAACCGTCAGAACCCTTCGTATGGAAGCAAGACTCTTTCACTTTTGGGATGAAAAGCGAAGTCATATGCCAGGTGTTTGAAATCATCAGCCTGAGTTGGTATTACTCAGAACCTCATGGATTTCGTGAGTGCAGTGTTCCGAAGAATGTAGACAAGAAACAAAGATAAGAAAAATTTGGGATATTGTGATGTCAAAATTTCAATTTGACACAAAAGCAGATGAAATCCCGGGCAAAGATTGCTTTGTTAATCATTAAGAAAAATGATCAACAGCTTGTGTAGGTTCCCATGAATTACAATCGAGTACTTGTTGATAAGTATCGAAGGGCGTCTTTTATAACGCTTCGTGGGTAGGAAAAAAATTTCGTTACATATCATCCTAAACATAAGGTGAGAAATTGTAACAGAAATTACTTGTTTAACCAGTGTAGTCAGTGACAAGTGAGTTTTGAAAATTTTAAGTGACATGGACTTTCGAATGAAACTCACACGGAAATCATATTCAAGAAAAAAATTTGTGCTGGATCTTGTTGGGTAACAAACATCATGGTTTTCGAATGTTTGATCAAGACCACTCATTTGAAATGAATATGATTTGGAGTTTCGAATTTTGGTACTGAAACAAATGTTTCGTGAAAATCTGGAACATTGTTCCCCGTGAATTCCTTAAAAGTATATTGAAAATTGGGTTTTTCTTTTATCACAGTCTCATGATGTCAGATCATAAACATAGATTTTTGATATGTCTAAGTCTCGATGGGTTTGATCAGAGACCTCTCGGACATATGTCTTTGTGTGTGACCGTGTAAGAACTTTATAGGTGAAAAAGATTGATGTAAGACACGAAAAGTACCTCTATTATTTTTGGACCAAACAGTAAACTCTTAACTCATTTTGAGAAGAGTCAGGTAGCTCAGAGACTAATGTGAATATATGCCTGATTGGGAAGAAATTTTCGTATGAATAATTTCATTAAGGCTTTCGTACACACACATAGAGTCATTGGAGGCTTTTGGACAACATGCAGCAGCATGCTTCTAGGGACAACTTAGCTAGTTCAAGTGATGAAAAATGTATTGATTCATACGAAAAAAAAATGTACCTGACCCTAGAACTGCGAGCATAATCCACTTTATATCTTCATGATATTCTGCAACAAAATACTAAAAAGAAATAAGATTCAAAATATTTTTGTTGTTTTGAATTTTTCGAAAGTAGAGACAGAACAAACAAAAATCTTTTTGGATTTTTAATTTTTCGAAAATTGAATGACAAAACAAAAGAAAATCTTTTTGGATTTTTAATTTTTCGAAAATTGAATGACATAACAAAAGAAAATCTTTTTGGATTTTTGATTTTTCGAAAATTGAATGACAAAACAAAAGAAAATCTTTTTGGATTTTTTATTTTTCGAAAATTAAAAATAAACTGTAATTGTTGCAAAAATACGAAATTTTATCATCCCCTTATAAGTGACAAATGTACGAATTCGAAGGGGTCGAAGCGTTGACTATGAACAGTAACCTCTGAATCAACCCTTAAAATAAGTGACAAATTTACGAATTCGAAGGGGTCGAAGCGTTGACTATGAACAGTAACCTCTGAATGATGATGGATATTGCCTTGTCTTTCATTCAGCGCCTCTGAATCATTCCTGGTCATTTATCATTCGCCTTTTTCACATGGAACAGAACTTCTATCGATCATTCCAAGTCCTTCTATAATTTTCACAAGAGATTTTTCATCTAAAGGTTTCGTGAAAATATCAGCTAACTGATCAGTTGTTTTCACGAAATATACTTCAATATTCCCATCCTCCACGTGATCCTTGATGAAATGATAACGAAGTGCTATATGTTTAGTCTTCGAATGCTGCACAGGATTATGACAAATTCTTATTGCACTTTGAGAATCACAATACAATGGAATCTTTTTCATATTGATTGCATAATCACGCAATTGACTTTGAATCCATATAATTTGTGAAGTGCAAGCAGCAGCAGCCACATATTCTGCTTCAGCTATTGAAATGGATACACATGTTTGCTATTTCCATTGCCAGCTCACCAATTTGCCATCTACAAATTGACATCCACCACTTGTGCTTTTTCGATCAAGATTACACCCACCCAAGTCTGCATCCGAATATGCTTGTACAAAGAACCCAGTTTTCGAAGGATACTACAATCTTAACGAAATTGTTCCTTTAAGATAACGAAATATATTCTTCACAGCAGTGAGATGTGGTTCTCGTGGATTAGACTGATACGTTGCACAATTACACATAGAAAACATGATATCAGGTCTACTTGTTGTAAGATAAAGTAATGAACCAATCATGCTCCTATAAAGAGTTATGTCAACTGCAGGTTTATCTAACGAATGTGTCATCTTTATGCCAGTTGCCATTGGAACTCGTAACTTTGTGCTACTTGTCAATCCAAACTTTTCTAGCAGATTCTTTGTATATTTTTCTTGATTAATAAAAATTCCTTCTCTGCTTTGACGAATATTCAAACCAAGAAAATTATTGATTTTTCCCATCATGCTCATTTCGAACTTACTTTTCATCAAATCTTCGAATTCTCTAGATAAAGCAGGGTTAGTTGAGCCAAAAATAATATCATCAACATAAATTTGAACAAGCATTAGATGATCCCCAACTTTCTTTCGAAATAATGTGGGATCAACAGATCCTTGTTTAAATTTAGATTGTTTCAAAAATGAAGTAAGAGTTGCATACCATGCTCGTGGTGCTTGTTTCAAACCATAAACTGCCTTATCTAAAATATAAACATGATTTGGAAATTCCTCGTCAATAAAACCTGGGGGTTGTTCCACGTAAACTGTTTCTTCAAGCTCTCCATTTAAAAATGCACACTTTACGTCCATTTGATAAACATCAAAGTCTTTGTGAGCTGCATAAGCCAGAAATATACGAACCGCCTCGAGTCTTGCGACAGGGGCAAAAGTTTCTTCATAGTCGATTCCTTCTTGTTGTGAATATCCTGTAACAACAAGTCTGGCTTTTTTTCGAACAGTATTTCCATCTTTGTCGGTTTTATTTTTATAAATCCATTTTAACCCGAAAATCGAAACATTTTCAGGTTTAGGAATTAATCTCCAAACCTTGTTTCGTTCAAATTCAGACAATTCAAATTGCATTGCAACAACCCAATCTGAATGTTCCATTGCAACCTTAACTGTTTTTGGTTCAATTTTAGAGATGAAAACATTGAACATGCAAAATTCTTGATGAGTATTCAATACCTCATTCTTTGCACGAACTTGAGCTCTTGTTAAAACAGCCTCTTGTGGATTCCCAATCACTTGATTCTTCGGATGATCTCTTGTCCATTTTTCCATTGGCGGATATGCTGGATCAAATTCCAAAGGTGCATCTTCGTATATATTATCATTCTCTGAACCTGCAATCGAACAAACATCATCAAAATCATTATTATTCTCAATGTTTTTTAAATGCTCCCCCTCAACGTTATGCTCCCTCTCAACATCATGCTCCCCCTACACATTAGCATTCACTTTTCCATTCTCCCCCTCCAAAGAATGCTCTTCCTCAACTAGAGTATTCGAATCCAATTGCTCCCCCTCCACTGGATTGTTTTGCATGCTTTCACCTTTCTCTGGAGAAGTTGATGTTGAGTCATCAGTAAGCTTTGTTAGTTCAGAGAGATGATTATCATTTGCATTTATTTAAGCATCAACTGCATGATCTGAAATTCCAAAAATTAAATCATAATCAATATCTAAGGTTTGTGAGGATTCAGATTCATCTTGTATGTTTTTCAGAATAGGATGATTTTCAAACTGCAATGTAGTTTGTTTAATGTAATAATCATCAAATGTAAGATTAAAAGTTTCTTCAACTTTTCGTGCTCTTTTGTTCAACACACGATATGCGACTGAATTATGCGAATATCCAAAGAAAATCCCTTCATCTGCTGTAGCTTGAAATTTCGTAAGATTATCCTTGAGATTCATAATGAAGCACCTGCATCCGAAAACATGAAAAACTTTGACGTTAGGTTTTCGATTGTTGAGAATTTCATATGGAGTTATGTTAAAACGACGATGAATGAAAGATCTGTTTTGAGTGAAACATGCGGTGGATACTGCTTCAACCCAAAGGTATTATGGAAGATTCGCATATGCCAACATAGTCCTTGCCGCTTCGCATAGAGATCTATTTCTTCGTTTAACAACACCATTTTGTTGTGGTGTGTATGGAGATGAAAAGTTATGCGAAATTCCTTTGTCCACCAAAAATGAATCAAGGACCTTGTTCTTAAATTCCGTTCCATGATCACTCTTATTTTTTCGAACAATCTTCTTCAATGTTGTTTCCATCTTTTTGATAAAGTCAATCATGATTTGTGCAACTTCGGATTTAAGCCTGAGAAAATAAACCCACGTAAATCTGGAAAAGTCATCAACAATAACTAAAATGTACCTTTTCTTGTTGAGAGTTGAAACGGTTGAAGGACCACACAAATCAATATGTAAGAGCTCCAAAGGCGCAACAATTTTCGAATCTATTGTAATTGGATGACCTTGTTTATGTTGCTTTCCAACTTCACAAGCTGCACATAAAGAATCATTGTCAAATTTAAGTACAGGTAAACCTCTTACCAAATCTTGTACCACTAGTTTATTGATGTTTCGAAAATTGAGATGAGAGAGTCTTCGATGCCAAAGCCAACTTAAGTCTGATGTTGCTTTCGAAAGAAGACATATGGCAGGTTTCCCTACTATCAGATTGATGTCCAAAGTGAACATGTCACCTTTCCTTTTGGATTTCAGTAACACTTCTTTTGTGTTGACATTCAAAATAACACTTCCTTCTTTGTTAAAAAGAACTTGATTGCTAGTGCCCACAACAAGTTGAGAAACACTTATCAAGTTATGTTGAAGACCTTCAACATACGCCACACGATTCACTATGAATTGTCCGTTCGTGATCTTCCCATATCCTTTGACTTGACATTTTTTATTGTTCCCAAACTTCACAACTCCAACATTTTTTAGACTTCGAAAATCACGTAAATTCTCCTTCTTCCCAGTCATGTGATGACAGCAACCAGTATCGATGTACCATTTATTATCATATTGCTCGTCACATAGTACCTACAATCAATGGAAAAATTTAGGTACCCAAGGCTTTTTGGGTCATTGGAAATTAGATTTCAATTTCGAATGAAATGAAGAACTTTTAACCCAATCACAAACTTTGGGTTTGAGACTATCAATTAAGTTTACATCTTCATTTAAAGGAACCGAAACATAAGTTTTTGATGGTTTCGATTGTTCATTGACATTACCCTTCGAATTCTTAGTTTGTGAATGATCATTCTTTGCTTTTAATATTGGTTTCCAAGCTTTGACTGATATGTTCGAATCCTTAGAAGATGAACTGCCGTTTGATGAAGTATTCACATACTTCTCATAAGCTTCGTGAATTTGCTCCTTTGAAAATGTATTCGACTGATACATCTTTCCTTTGCCTTCAAGCCAATGATCAATGTTCTTCCTTGAAGTTATTCCTTTTTCTCGTGAAATTTTCATAGTTTCTTTCTTCGTTTGATTTAGAAATTTTGGCTTTTGCGGAACAAAATCAACTTTTGGTTTTGTTATAAAAGATTGAGCATATGATTTATCAACTGTTGATTTAAGATGTTGACTTTGAAGAAATTTTTGATTTGGATTTGAGTTATTTGAAATTTTTTTTGGAATATTAGTTTCTGAAACTTTCGAAAACCTTGGTTGTTTATTCACTTCAGACTTCGAATGATTTGATTGAGATGAATGTTGAGGTTTTGTTGAAAAAGAGGAAATTTTAGCTTTAAAAACATTTTTGGGTGATTGTGATTCAGACAACTTTTGAGACTCAACATTTTGCCAAAATATTTTCTTTCTTGCTTGTCTTTTTGAAATGTTGTTTTCTTTCGAAAATCTGTCAATTTGATCTTTGAATTCCTTGGAGTTTAGTTTGACAACTTTTTCATTTTCCTTTATAACTTGTTTTGAATTCTCTTTTTCAATTTTTGATTTTTCAACCCATTTTCTTTGTGGTTTTTGTCGTTGAAATACGTACAAATTCTTTGTCAATTTGTTTTCAACTGTGCTTTGATTTGCAAAAAAACCTTCATCAGTTGTTTTTGAATTATCCTCCTCAACTAATTTCTTTAATTTTGGTTTGATATTCTCAACATTTCCAGTTGTTACGAAAACTTGATTTGGAAAAATAACATCATCCGTACACTTGAAATTTGGATAAACCACAGTATTTGTTTCAAGGTAATGTTCACCTTTTTCAGTCTTTACTTGTTCGAACTTTTGTGTATCACCATACACCTGATCAACCACTATTCGTGGAGTTTCTTCTTCCATTGAAGATTTCTTTTCCTTCGAAAATTTCTCTTCATTTTGAACATCACTATCATCAGTTTGACTGTCTTTGATATCCACGAAGTTCATATCACAAACTTTCGAAGTTGAAGGTATATCAATTTCTTTCTCAACCATCAAATCCTTAACTATTTCTTTTCCTTTAAATGTAGATGCACATTAACAACAGACAACTGGGAACAATCAACATCCTCAAGTTCACTAATTTCACTAATATTGTCAGAATTATCTTCAACATCAGCAAAATTAAATTGAGAATCAGATGTTGAATTCTCAGTCTTTTTCAAAATTTAAATTTGTTCAGATTTAGTCAAAGTATCAGTCACTATGTTAACTAATTCATTCGCATCAAAACATTCATTAATTTTGACAATTCCATATTTATATCTATCATCAGGAACTTTTTCAAAATCAGCTATAATTTGCTCACAATCATACGAAATATTATCTACCTTAGCTCTTTCATATGCTAGAAAAGGTAGTAACTTTCTATGTTGCTCTTTACTTATTTCACATGAATGATGTAAATCAGTTAATTTTCCATGAAGTCTTTTAGCAGCATTACAATAAATGTTTCTTTGTGCTAGCAAAAGTTTGACATCACTTGATAAAGTATCCCTATCACACATAATATTTGTTATTTGTAATTCCAAACAATCAATTTTACTTATTTTCATTTCTAATCGCTTTTTTGTCTCTAACAACTCCATTGACAACTTGTTGGCCACATTGCTAGCAGACACAACAATTGAATCAAAATAAGTAACCGTCTCATCAAAAGATATTAGTTCAGAATCATAAGCATGTGTAGGAATATTAAAAGATTCGAGAATTTTACGTACCTTTGTTGTCATTGGAGATTTGTCTGCCGTTTTGGATACGAAGCATCGTCCTTTCACTTCGAATTCCTCATCATCTGAATCCTCCTCCATTTTCGCATACATCGCTCCATGTGTTGGATTTCTCATTTCTTCATCGTCTGATCCAGATGACCAGATTTGATAAGTTCCATCTTCATCCTCATGTTCACCCTTTGCAACCAATGACAAATTATTGGATTTGGCACGAACCTCCTCAAGCCTCTCTGCATAATACGCCTCATCCTTGACTTTATTCTTCCTCTCATCCTTCTTCCGAAGCATACAGTCATTCGCAAGATGATTAGCACCGTTGCAATAATGACAATCTATTCCAGCATCACCTTTCAGCTTTTTCTCAATCTTTCCTTCAGACATTTTCGAATCTTTCTTCTCAACTTTCTTTTTCTCCTCATCAGCAGTTTTACTCACAACACTTCCTTTTACCTCAGCAAGCTTAGTTTTCGGATTGAACGACTTTTTGAAAAACTTCTTAACACGATTATTCGAGTAAAAAGCTATTACCTCATCATCCGAATTCATGATGAATCCTTCTTCTTCCTCAGAATCACCATTTTATGCTTCTTTCTCAGATATCTTTGACACAAGTGCCAATGGACCTCCCAAATTTAGCTTCGTCTCTTCAACAATTTCATTAACCTCAGTTTCGTGTGTTTTCAACTGATTGTACAAATCATTGAGAGTTGATGTATCAAAACTTTGCTGATTCTTCACCATCATACTTACACTTCTCCATTCTTTTCGAAGACCCATCACAAAGATGAGATTGAATTCCATTGAAGTCCTGGTAATTCCATAGCGATTACAACGATAGATTAACTCGTTCAGTCGATCATAGTAGACTTCGATTGTTTCACCTTCTTTTTGTCTGAAATCTTTCAGCTCAACCAAACACTGTTTGACTGAATTGATTTTTGTCTTCTCACTTCCTTGAAACTTATCTTTCAGATTGTTCCAGACCTCATTTGCAGTTGTACAACTCCTAACGTAATTGTACACAACTGGAGGTAAAGCACCTCGCAGTTCCCTCATACACCTCTTCTCCAGATTCTTCAGACGATCAGATTGATTATCAACATCAAAACTTGTGGAAGAAGATCTGATTGGTTGAACATTCACTGGAACATTGACATTTCGAGTGATACATGACCATAATTCTTCATCAAGACAATTCAGATAATCCTGCATACGATCAGCCCACTGATTATAATATTCAGGGATTAGCATTGGAATTTTGGGTGATGAACCTAACAGATGAGAAAACGAGGTCATCGACTTGAGATTGAAACTCGCCATTGTTGTACGGAAGCTGAATTTGAAACTTTTTAAGATGAAATGGAAATTTGAAAACAAACTAGTTGATTCAAATCAGAATTGAAAGAAAAACACTCGATTCAACAATTCAAATGCAGAATCAAATCACAAACTGAAATTTAGACAAGTTTTTCACGATCAAAAAGTGCGGAAACTTTTAAACCAAAAATTTGATTCAAAAACTTTTTGAATGGATGAAAATCAGATCACAGATGTGATTCCTGCTCTGATACCAATTGATGAATCAAAGAATCAAGTATTAAACAAATCAGAGTATGAAATCAATTAAGAATGCGAGATTGAACACCAGATGTAAATATGATCTTGTTTCAGCTCTATTACGCTTTCGAATGTTTACAGAGAATAAAGGCTGGTCTGTAAAAACTCTTATCTAACTCTAGTAAATATCCCTATTTATAGGGAACCGAAAGCATACAAAAAATATACTAAGGCATAGACACTAACGCTTCGAATAAAAGCGCCTTAGTAAAATACATTACAAGACATTCGAAGAGTCCAGAATACAATTCGACTTATTACAATAATTCGACCCTTACACACAATATTGGGGCTAAGCTCTTAAGGCTAGATACATCAAGACTTCAATCTCCACTATAAGGTATGGTATCCTAACTAGTTTCATTTGTGGTATATGTCAATTGTATGCTAGTCATAGGTTTAATACCTTGGAAACACCATTGCATGTATAATTAGTGAAAACATAGATCCAATGTATTCAGGGTTGCATGAACACCTTAGGAGTGTTAGAATTCTCAAAACCCAACAGTGGTATCAGAGCCTAGGGTTCTTTTCGATTATACTTGATGCAAACTGATTTTTCCAAGCCAAGAATCTGTCAGGTCCTGAAACTCGATGAGTTTTGGAGGAAAACTCGACGAGTTCATGTATTAGAGCATGAACTTGACGAGTTCCATGAAGAACTCGACGAGTTTGTCTCCCAGAATACACATCTTCGTGCTTTTTGGTTGGAATTGGACTAGGAACATTACCAGAAGCTATTTTTGAACCTATAAACCTGTTTTTGATGCGGTAATGATCATTCTAATCCAATTCAAAAGATAATTGTCAAAAGTTTCATGTTTTATATTGATTTATTGATTAGGCTAATTCCATGAAAATTGTTTGATTTGAATTGTCTTGTTCATATGAGTTTAATCAAGATTATGAATATTGTTAGACATGTTTGTGATAGTTGTTTTCAATCCAAATTAATCTAAATGTTATTCATAATATATCTTTTTGTAACTTGTCCTCAAGTTATATGAAAAGTCTCATTAAAAAGTTATTAAAACCATAGGTTAAGAAACATGAAGAGTCTTTTTGTCATAAATAGTTTTATGAACTCCATAACTTGTCCTCAAGATATGGATGTTTAAGAGTCTCTTCATTAAAGATTTTTAAAACCTTAATTAAACTCATATGTTATGAAATTGAAGAGTTTTGAAGAGTTTCAAAAACTTGCCCTCAAGTTTTGGAATTTGCAAAACTTACCTCCCCATATATACTTTAATTCCAAATCAAACCCTAGAATTTTAAAAGTCTAAAATTCAACCCTTATACTATTATTACAATTTTAATTATATAGATATGTATAAGATAAAGTCAATCTTACCGTTAGTAGGCCTCATTCACGAAGCCAGTCTATAAGGGGGGTATAAGGTTACTGCCTATAAAACGACAGTTTAATGGGTGTCCACTCTCACCCACCGCTTCCTTGACTGGTGGAGGGTCGTTAGCCGAACGGGTAGGATAAGACTCTAATTCTCCTTTCATTAAAAGTATAATGATAAATACTAAGTAACTAAACACTTATAAATACCCAATCTTAGTTACTTAGGAAAATGTGAAATGGTGCTAACCCATGAAATTACACTTTGCACCTTTGTTAAGTCGTTAGTGGAGCGTGTGTGGTTAACCGGCACACTAACATGGGACTGACAATGTGTGGCGAAGGGTAACTTAAGTTTATCATAGATTGGTGGAGCGTATGTGGTTAACCGGCACATCAATTAGGTGATAAAGTTGAGGGTACCAAGTCAATTTGCATGGTTATTCACACTGTGACAACCCGAAATTTCTATTATTTTCAACCATTCAATTCAATAGAAGTCAGAACTGTTTATGCTAATTTTCAAGCTTTTTGGAATAAGTTTGAGTGTTTTAAAGTTAGTACTTCGGGAGATATCAGGAGAGAGGATGCCCTAGGGTTTATTGGGCAACAATAATGTCCCAAAACTCCAAGAGTTTGGAGTTTACGGCCTAAACAAAGGTGTTTACGGCCGTAAACCCTAAACGGGGGGTATAAATATGACACTTAGTCATTATTTACCACTTTTTCACATTTTCAAGATCCAAACTCAAATCCTCTCAAGTATCATCCAACTTTTCTTCTTGATCTTCAACTTTGTAAGTGTTTCTATCCCTAAAAAGTTGATATCTACCTTAATCTAGTGATCTTACATGATTCCATCCGTGAAATCATTCCAAATGTGTAGATCTTCAAGTTTCACCAAGAACACCAAGAACACACACTAGTGTTCTTGGACTTTTAGCACCTTTTCAAGCTTCTATCTAGTAAGTACTCCTACCCTAGTGTATTGTAAGACTTGTTACACTTCTAATCATCAAGAAAACACCAAAGAAACACAAGATCAAAGGTGTTTATGGTCCAAGATGTTCTTGGACCGTAAACCCTAACAAAGGGGCCAAAGTGTGCCCTAGTCCCTTACAAAGCCTTGGAAACTAGTCTAGATACCATCCTTGATGTGCTAGGGGCTTGAAACATCAAAATGACCATAAACCATTTGGGTTTACGGCCGTAAACCCAAAGAAAAATGGTCCAAGGACCGTAAATTCCACAAAGGAGTGAAATGGTGCCCTAATCACTTCCAAAGGCTTATACTTGAAGTAGGAATGCTTCTTAGGACTTGTAAAGCTTCAAAACTCAAAATGGTCAAAGTACCATTAGTTTACGACCGTAAACTCATGGATTTACGACCGTAAACTCAATGAGTTATGGTCACAAAACCGTAAACTCCCACGGAGTTTACCCTTGAACCCTAAACTCAAATGCAAGGTCCAACCACCCTTAGATGCAATTCTTAGGACTTATAGCACTTAAATCAAGTGTTTTACATGTCTTAGGAGGTCTTAACTTGGGTAATTAGTTGTTTAATGACTAATTGGATACATATATGTGTTATTATATGTTAAATAGGATCATTGTGTGTGTACAAGTCTTCACTTGACACTTAGCATCCTATACATTCCGTTCATCCAAACCACTCACTACAGGTGAGTTCATACCCCTTAATTAACCTTTTAAATGTTTTTAAATGCTTTTATAGGGGGGAATACAAGTTGAACAATTATAGTTATTATATCAATCACATGTGATTAATAACTACCAAACAAGTGGATTTCTTACTTTTCAAACTGTGTTACCAAACTGTTTTACTTCAAACTGTTTTACAAACTCTTTTATATACCAAATGCTTTAATCAAACTCTTGTACATGTCAATTACTGTTACTTAAACTCTTTTAAATTTATATTCTGTTAAATGTGTATCTATATAGATATAGTTATATAAGTAGGATTGAAAGGACTTAGGACTGATAGCTCACCTTACTTCCTGTTCCTTGTTTGGTTGTGGACTTAGGGTATCAGGGTTATTTGTCTGAAGGTCGTTTGAATCCTAGTTATATATTATGTATATGTATATAGATATAAAAGGTTACTTCTTTCATTCAGTTCAATACCTTTGGGTAGCAAAGGTATACACAAACATGTTCATACATACAAACAACATTACTAGTAAGCTATAATAGGTGTAGTTTAGGGAGATACTAATACTATTACTAGATCAATGAAACATACAATGAGTCAGTTCATACATGAGTCATAATACATAGTGATGAGAAACAAACGTAATACATAGTGATGAGAAACAAACGTAATACATAGTGATGAGAAACAAACATAATACATAGTGATGAGAAACAAACATAATACATAGTGATGAGAATCAAACAATACATTACAGAGAGAACATACATACAGGCTAGACAGAGGAAGAACACACAATACAGCTAGCACATACATTACATATACATTACTTCAGTTATGTGGGCGACGTAACGGGGCATGGCACTACCTGCCATGACCGTTTTTGTATCCAGAATCTCCTTAAGTGGGGAGCATATGAGTTTGTGTATAGATCTATACTGGATTGACTATCCTACACCTTGCTGCTCGCTACAATGGGACTTGCAAGTCTACGGGTGCCAAACGTCATTTCTTACGACGTCTTACATCGTCGTTTTTCTATGAGTCGGTAGCAGGATACAGGCCGATCACATGGTACTTTAAGTAACAATTGGTTTAAGGTAGTTAGTACAGCAGTAGTTACTTAATACAACACTACAGTACTATCTCATTTTCCCATTACATTCACTTTGTGAACATTCACACAATGAACAGTAATGTAAAAACTATATAATTTTTGGTTAATGATAGTCAGATTTGGGAAAATACATACTCTTACAAGAGACACACACAGACACTAGATGCCTTGGTAGAAGGATACTTTTAGTAGGAAACATAGGTTTTTCTAGGAGAGTTCAAACAATTACAAACTTTTACAAACATCATACAAACATCTTACAAACATCTTACAAACACTTTCATACAAATTCAGACACTAATATACTTATGATATCACCAGCTTTAAAGCTGATAAACTCTTTCAAAATAACTTGTATTCTCAGGTCGCCAGTAGACAGGTACCGGTGCCAGGTTTTTGAGAAGATGGAGCTCGTTCAAGACTCATCTTTTATTTTGATACATATTTTTGGTTTCTATATAACTTGACAGAACACACTTGTATGAAATTATATTATTAATGCAATGGATGATGTTGTTGCCTGTTTACTACTTTGCATTGTTGTGATACTGTACATGACGTCCTCCACCCCCGAACGTTTCCGCCGTTCCAGTTTTGGGGTGTGACAGATTGGTATCAGAGCATTGTTTATAGTGAATCGAGTGTATCAACCCATGAAAGATATACGAACTATAAACACAGCAGGATTAAAATACTCTGATAAAGAGTTTATACTTTTAAATAATAAAATATTTAACCAAGTATACATACCTGCATTCGTACTAAAATCAGTGTCACTAGGACAGAACAAAAGTATTACGATTGTTGGATAGCACAGGTAGACTTAAAGACATATAGTCAAAGCTGGGAAGATATAGCCTGATCAACTATATTATCCGAGGGTTGACTAGCATGTGCCTAAGTGTGGTTGTGAGGTTGCAACAAGTCTAAAAACTTACCAACACTACTACAATGAGAACATAGAACATAACATAAACTTAAAATACTATAAGAGTATTTTGTGTTACGATAATTCTTATCTGAGAACTAAAAAGGTCCTTATTAGTATGTCAATACTTGTTGAGTGGATACACTAATGTTATATGTACCTAGGATATCATAGACTTTATTTCCTGTTCCTTGTTTGGTCGTGGACTTAGAGTTAGGGTCACTTATTCGAAGGTCTATCTTGTCTCGGTTACATATGACTGGTATGCACTACGAAAATGTTGAAGTAACTAATAAAGATCATCTTATAATTTTCTAATTAGTTAGCTTATTTAGTTATTTTTTATATCTCTTTTCTCGCGTAGATATAATGGCTGGATTCCATCTTCCTGGAGACCCGTACTACCCCAACCACGGCAATGCAGGATGGCTGGGAGAAGAGCCAGAAGATGATCACCCAATCCCATTGGATGATCACGAAGCTGAAGGCTTTTCTGATGGTTCTGACTCGGAGCCGGAAGTCAACAACCAACCCCCAGCTGCTCAAGACCCAAACCCAAACCATCGTCCAACATTTCAAGGACCCACACCTCTGTGGGCCACAAACTTGAATAGATGGAGTCAGGAACAGGGTCAGCCCATTCCCTACAATGGGGACAAAAGTTTCTACAACCTCACCGAGGGAGGTTCAGCTGACAGGGTCCTACCCATCATGGTTCGTAGGATTTCCCGAAACACAGAGCAGGGTCGAGCAGCTATCGACCGAGTCGTGGAGATTGACGCCAACTCTGGCGTTAACACCGTCCGCATTCGCCAACTTGAGTCTGCTCATGAAAGGACTCAGGTCCGCAATGCAGTTCTGCAGAGGGAACTTGCTGAAACCCAAGCTGAAGTCAGGGAACTTCGAGCTCAGCAAGCAAGATCTGATAGGCTCGTGAGGGACATATAACGTCTTTGGTCGGAATTAAGAACTCACTCTGGTAGTTCTCGTCGCCGATAGAGTCTCATCGACTTCTCTTTTGGATATAACCTAGTTTGTGTAAAAACTCTAGTATAATTTCCTATCTTTGTAAATCTTAGACCTGTTAAGTCTTGATTAGGTCGTAGTTCTGTCAAAATTTTCCCATCTTGGTTGATGTAAGGCCTACTTCTAGGTCATTTTTCCCAAACTTGTTATATCTGTAATACCAGTATTATTGACAGATACCTAATCTTATGGAAATCAATATCCAATTGCTATCATCTGCTAGTACAAGATCTTCGTTCAAACATGCTATTCAATTGTGTTGTTGGGCTATGGAGAGTTAGTCCATGAGTCATTCTCATCGATTTTTCTATTCAATTCTTATCAATATCTTCATCTTTGTAAACTTAAAGTTGAAAGATGCCTCCACGTCGATCGACAAGACGCGATCCTCCAATCACTGCAACACCACCTGCTCCTCAATTCGATACGGCAGCTCTCAAATGTTGTTGTAGCTGCGGCTGTGGCTACAGCTATGGCACAATATCATTCTTCTGGTTCCAGTGGAGGAGGAACCCCTGTCCTATCTACTCATGGTGAAATCCCTGTGCGCTTGAAAGAGTTCTCCTACAAGGACTTCACTAACTACAAGCCATTGTCCTTCAAAGGGACAGGCGGAGTCATTGCCCTCTCATAATGGTTCGAGAAGACCGAATCGGTTTTCGAAATCTACTCCTGTCCAGAAGGGAGCAAGGTCAAGTTTGCTGCTTGCACCTTTGATTCAAAAGCCCTAACATGGTGGAATAGCCATGTCAAGTCACTATCTCTGGTGGTGGCTAATTCTATGGGCTGGGAAACTCTGAGAGATCTAATGATTGAAGAGTACTGCCCGAGGGGCGAGATCCAAAAGTTGGAGGAGGAACTGTGGAGCCTAACCATGACGGGCTCCGAAATAGTCTCTTATACCGCCAGATTATGCGAGTTGGTGGCCCTCTGTCCCAACATGGTACATACAGAGGGAAAGAAAATTGAAAGATACATATGGGGGATGGTGCCTCCATTCCAGGGAAATGTTTTGGCTTCCAACCCCACTACATTCGATAGAGCCAAGCGATTGGCACAGCGGCCTATAGACCATGGGATTCGTACCCCGGCAGCGATAAAAACCATGGCCATCTCAGAACCCGCCAAAACCGCTGATTCCAAGCGGAAGTTATGGGATGACAAGAAAAAGAAGAAGGCTGCCAAAAAGCAGCAGGTCATAGCGGTTCATGCTGCGATAGCACCTGTCGCTGCTGCTCCGGTAAAGGAGTACGTTGGAAGTTTGCCTAAGTGCAACAAATGCAACTTCCACCACGTCGGTGCTTGCCAGGAAATGCAGTGTTTGAACTGCAACAGGAAGGGGCACACGGCCCGTTTCTGTAAAGCTCCGGCGAGGCCAATCAACCAAGTCCCCGGCACAGGAGTGGGCCAAGCTTGCTACGGTTGTGGCGAGGTAGGCCACTACAAAAGAAACTGCCCGAAGGCAGGGAATGCCGGTGGAGTGGCAAGAGTTCTTGCCATAGGCCACGAGGAAGCGGTTGCCGACCCCACAGTGGTCACTGGTACGTTTCTCCTCGATAACTCTTATGCATGCATTCTGTTTGATAGTGGAGCGGAGAGGAGTTTCGTGAACCAAAAATTTGCTAATTTACTTAAGCAAAAATCACGAGCACTTACAGAACCGTTCACTGTAGAAATGGCTAATGGAAAGACAGAGAGCACTAACAATATATACATAGGGTGTACCCTAACACTAGATAGCCATTCATTCTCGATCGACCTCATGCCGGTCTCAATTAAAAGTTTCGACGTCATTATCGGCATGGATTGGTTGAGTCTTCATCGTGGCGACATCATGTGTTACGAAAAGGCTGTACGCCTTAATCTGCCGTCTGGCGAAACTCTAAGTAGTTTATGGCGACAAACCCGGCACGAACCTTCGTATCATCTCGAGCATTCAAGTGCAGAAATTCTTGCGAAAGGAATGTCGCGCATTCCTTGCTCATGTGGTCGATGTGAGCCAAGAAACGAAAGACATTCAGAACATTCCAGTAGTACGCGACTTTCCCGACATCTTTCCAGAAGAACTCCCAGGATTACCTCCGCAACGTCAAGTCGAGTTCAGAATTGACTTAGTTCTAGGGGCTACCCCCGTAGCCAAAACGCCCTATCGTCTAGCACCTGCAAAGATACAAGAACTGTCCTGTCAACTTAACGAACTGCTCAGCAAGGGCTTTATAAGACCAAGCTTCTCACCCTGGGGAGCTCCAGTCTTGTTCGTCAAGAAGAAAGACGAATCGTTTTGTATGTGCATCGACTACAGGGAGCTCAACAAACTGACCGTCAAGAATCGTTATCATTTGCCTCGTATTGAGGATTTATTTGACCAACTTCAAGGGGCAAATTTCTTTTCCAAAATCGACCTAAGATCTGGATATCACCAACTGCGAGTGCTAGGGGAGGATGTTCCAAAGACAGCCTTCCGAACTCGTTATGGGCACTACGAATTCGTAGTGATGCCGTTCGGATTAACAAACGCACCCGCAGTGTTCATGGATTTAATGAATATGGTGTGTCGTCCTTACTTGGATCAGTTCGTCATCGTCTTCATCGATGACATACTTATCTACTCTCGAAGTAAGGAGGAACATAGTCAACATCTTCGACAGATCTTAGAAACACTACGTTCGGAGGAGCTCTATGCGAAGTTCTCGAAATGCGAATTTTGGATCCGAAGAGTCGAATTGTTAGGACACGTGGTTAGCGAAGAGGGAATACACGTGGACCCATCCAAAGTCAAAGCCATTGAGAGCTGGTCAGCACCGAAGATGCCTACAGAAATTCGTCAATTTCTAGGTCTCGCTGGCTACTATCGCAGGTTCATACAGAACTTCTCCCACATTGCGAAACCTCTTACAACACTGACCCAGAAGGGCGTGGCCTTTGACTGGGAAGAGAAGCAGGAGAGAGTGTTCCAAATGCTCAAGCGAGCCTTATGCACCGCACCAATACTATCCCTCCTCGAAGGGATAGAAGACTTCGTTGTCTATTGCGATGCGTTGAATCAAGGGCTCGGATGTGTTCTGATGTAGCGAGGTAAGGTCATCGCCTATGCCTCGAGACAGCTGAAGACACACGAGGTCAACTACACCACACACGATCTTGAGCTAGGAGCAGTTGTGTTTGCTCTGAAGATCTGGACACACTACCTGTACGGAACAAAAAGCACTATCTTTACAGACCACAAAAGCCTACAAGATATATTCGACCAGAAAGAGCTCAACATGAGACAACGACGGTGGGTCGAGCTACTTAGTGATTACGAATGTGAAATTCGTTATCATCCCGGCAAGGCCAATGTACTAGCTGACGCCCTAAGTCGGAAAGAATATTCTGGTCGTAGAGTCAAGTCATTGACTATGACTATCCATTCACACTTGTCCACGGAAATTAAGGAGGCTCAGCTCAACGCTTTGAAACCTGAGAATGTGGCGGGTGAATCCCTGAGGGGATGGATAAGAACTTGGAAGTTAAGGGTGGCGGAGCTTATTTTCTCATGGATCGGATCTGGACCTCGAAACTCGGTGGTTTCAGAGACTTGGTCATGAACGAGGCGCACAACACTCGTTATTCCGTCCACCCAGGTTCAAATAAGATGTACCTGGATCTTAAAAAGTTATACTGGTGGCCTAACACGAAAGCAGAGATTGCTACCTTCGTGAGTAAATGCCTTACTTGCGCCAAGGTTAAGGTTGAATACCAGAAACCCTCCGGTCTTCTACAACAACCGGAGATACCGGAATAGAAGTGGTAGCGGATCACTATGGATTTCATAACCAAGTTGCCCAAGACAATGGGTGGACTTGATACCATATGGGTCATCGTCGATAGATTGACCAAGTCCGCACACTTCCTGCCTATCAAGGAAACAGACAAGATGGAGAAGCTTACAAGAACTTACATTAGGGAGATTGTACGACTGCACGGTGTTCCCATATCCATTATCTCGGACAGAGATAGTAGGTTCACTTCGAGGTTCTGGCAGACGCTACAAAGTTCCTTAGGAACTAGGCTGGACATGAGTACAACCTACCATCCACAGACCGACGGGAAAAGTGAGAGGACTATCCAAACCTTGGAAGATATGTTGCGAGCCTGTGTGATCGACTTTGGGAAAGCATGGGATACTCATTTACCCCTTGTTGAATTTTCCTACAACAACAGTTATCACACGATCATAAAGGCTGCTCCATTCGAGACCCTCTATGGCCGAAAGTGCATATCCCCTCTGTGCTGGGCTGAGGTGGGTGATACCCAGCTAGCTAAAGGACGAGTTCCGGATAGCACTTTCACAGGTCCGGAAATCATACGGGAAACGACAGAGAAGATCGTTCAGATTCGTGAACGATTGAAAGCCTCTAGAGACCGACAGAAAAGCTACGCTGATAAACGAAGGAAACCATTGGAATTCCAGGTGGGCGACCGTGTTCTATTGAAGGTCTCACCCTGGAAAGGCTTGCTACGCTTTGGGAAGCGTGGAAAGCTAAATCCAAGATACATAGGGCCTTTCGAGATTCTCGCTAGAATCGGCCCTGTAGCTTACAAGCTTAACTTCCCGTGCGAACTCAGTAACGTACATTCTACTTTCCACGTCTAGAACTTGAAAAAGTGTCTGTCCGCCGAGACACTTGTAATCCCACTCGACGAGATCGAGATCAACGAGAGCCTCAACTTCGTGGAAGAACCTGTAGAGATCATGGACCGGGAGGTCAAGCAAATGAAACAAAGTCGTATCCCGCTATTGAAGGTTCGCTAAAACGCCAAGCGAGGACCTGAATTCACTTGGGAGAGAGAGGATCAGATGAAACTGAAATATCCTCGTCTTTTTACTTAGTTATTTGTAACTACTTACTTGCTTAAACTCTAATTTCGGGACGAAATTCCTTCTAACGGGGGGATGATGTGACAACCCGAAATTTCTATTCTGTACAACCATTCAATTCAATAGAAGTCAGAACTGTTTCTGCTAATTTTCATGCTTTTTGGAATAAGTTTGAGTGTTTTAATGTTAGTACTTCGGGAGATATCAGGAGAGACGATGCCCTAGGGTTTATTGTGCAACAATAATGTCCTAAAACTCCAAGATTTTGGAGTTTACGGCCTAAACAAAGGTGTTTACGGTCCAAGATGTTCTTTTAGCACCTTTTCAAGCTTCTATCTAGTAAGTACTCCTACCCTAGTGTATTGTAAAACTTGTTACACTTCTAATCATCAAGAAAACACCAAAGAAACACAAGATCAAAGGTGTTTACGGTCCAAGATGTTCTTGGACCGTAAACCCTAACAAAGGGGCCAAAGTGTGCCCTAGTCCCTTACAAAGCCTTGGAAACTAGTCTAGATACCATCCTTGATGTGCTAGGGGATTGAAACATCAAAATGACCATAAACCATTTGGGTTTACGACCGTAAACCCAAAGACAAATGTTCCAAGGACCGTAAACTCCACAAAGGAGTGAAATGGTGCCCTAATCACTTCCAAAGGCTTATACTTGAAGTAGGAATGCTTCTTAGGACTTGTAAAGCTTCAAAACTCAAAATCGTCAAAGTACCATGAGTTTACGGCCCTAAACTCATGGGTTTACGACCGTAAACTCAATGAGTTATGGTCACAAAACCATAAACTCCCAGGGAGTTTACCCTTGAACCCTAAACTCAAATGCATGGTCCAACCACCCTTAGATGCAATCCTTAGGCCTTATAGCACTTAAATCAAGTGTTTTACATGTCTTAGGAGGTCTTAACTTGGTTAATTAGTTGTTTAATGACTAATTGGATACATATATGTGTTATTATTTGATAAATATGATCATTGTGTGTGTACAAGTCTTCACTTGACACTTAGCATCCTATACATTCCGTTCATCCAAACCACTCACTACAGGTGAGTTCATACCCCTTAATTAACCTTTTAAATGTTTTTAAATGCTTTTATGGGGGGAATACAAGTTGAACATTTATAGTTATTATATCAATCACATGTGATTAATAACTACCAAACAAATGGATTTCTTACTTTTCAAACTGTGTTACCAAACTGTTTTACAAACTCTTTTATATACCAAATGCTTTTATCAAACTCTTGTACATGTCAAATACTGTTACTTAAACTCTTTTAAACTTATATTCTGTTAAATGTGTATCTATATAGATATAGTTATATAAGTAGGATTGAAATGACTTAGGACTGATAGCTCACCTTACTTCCTGTTCCTTGTTTGGTTGTGGACTTAGGGTATCAGGGTTATTTGTCCGAAGGTCGTTTGAATCCTAGTTATATATTATGTATATGTATATAGATATAAAAGGTTACTTCTTTCATTCAGTTCAATACCTTTGGGTAGCAAAGGTATACACAAACATGTTCATACATACAAACAACATTACTAGTAAGCTATAATAGGTATAGTTTAGGGAGATACTAATACTATTACTAGATCAATGAAATATACAATGAGTCAGTTCGTACATGAGTCATAATACATAGTGATGAGAAACAAACATAATACATAGTGATGAGAAACAAACATAATACATAGTGATGAGAAACAAACATAATACATAGTGATGAGAAACAAACATAATACATAGTGATCAGAATCAAACAATACATTACAGAGAGAAGATACATACAAGCTAGAAAGAGGAAGAACACACAATACATCTAGCACATACATTACATATACATTACTTCAGTTATGTGAGCCACGTAACGGGGCATGGCACTACCTGCCATGACCGTTTTTGTATCTAGAATCTCCTTAAGTGGGGAGCGTATGAGTTTGTGTATAGATCTATGTTGGACTGACTATCCTACACCTTGCTGCTCGCTACAGTGGGACTTGCAAGTCTACGGGTGCCAAACGTCATTTCTTACGACGTCTTACATCGTCGTTTTTCTATGAGTCGGTAGCAGGATACAGGCCGATCACATGGTACTTTAAATAACAATTGGTTTAAGGTAGTTAGTACAGCAGTAGTTACTTAATACAACACTACAGTACTATCTCATTTTCCCATTACATTCACTTTGTGAACATTCACACAATGAACAGTAATGTAAAAACTATATAATTTTTGGTTAATGATAGTCAGATTTGGGAAAATACATACTCTTACAAGAGACACACACACAACCACTAGATGCCATGGTAGAAGGCTACTTTTAGTAGGAAACATAGGATTTTCTAGGAGAGTTCAAACAATTACAAACTTTTACAAACATCATACAAACATCTTACAAACACTTTCATACAAATTCAGACACTAATATACTTACGATCTCACCAGCTTTAAAGCTGATAAACTCTTTCAAAATAACTTGTATTCTCAGGTCGCGAGTAGACAGGTACCGGTGCCAGGTTTTTGAGAAGATGGAGCTCGTTCAAGACTCATCTTTTATTTTGCTACACATTTTTGGTGTCTATATAACTTGACAGAACACACTTGTATGAAATTATATTATTAATGCAATGGATGATGTTGTTGCTTGTTTACTACTTTGCATTGTTGTGATACTGTACATGACATCCTCCACCCCCGAACGTTTCCGCCGTTCCGGTTTTGGGGTGTGACACACACCTTGTTTGTGATCCTCGGCATCCCAGTCACAAACTTGAGAGGGAACAATCGAGATTCAAACATGCCATTGAAAGTTTAATGTATCTCAAAAGATCTTGGAGTTTCAAATCCAATTAAAACTTAATTATATTTCGTTTTCATGGTGGAAATTGGTAAATCGTCATTTACCTACCTTCAACTATTTTATAGCTTGGATTACGGCATCCGTCTTCTCGTTATAAATAGGTTGTTGGATCCTAGCCTTAATATTTCATTTTGGGTGTTAGATTAAGGACTTTAAATCAACTAAACTTGAATTTCTCCCATTATAGATGTCTAGTTAAGACAACTATGGTCTTCCCAAATCTTTAGGAACAAGCTTTCCTATTGAAGATGATATCCCACATAGCAATCAAGGTGAAAGATTAATCCCTTTGTTGTGCATTAAAGGGACTGGAAATCATCCTTCACTTCCTCCACCTCCTCCAATTATTCTCCCTATCCCACAAGTTCAAATACTTGAAAAGTTCAAGGTCACTCAATCCCTATTGGCAAGCCGGGAGAGTCGGGTGTCGAAGTCTTGAGTTAGCTGGCTGTTGATTTGGTTCTTCAGTCACACCCTGATGACAGATCAAGACATGAACCTTAATGATCTTACCTATTTCCTTGATGCTTCTAAATCAACAATGATTTGGGGCACTGGTAAAGCAAATTTGATTGGAAGATCAACTTCCTATACTTCCATGGACATTGACAATGGTAACATTAGAAGTCCAGAAAAGCTTTCTCTTCCCAATGGAAAGGGATCGGCCATGGTCAAGTCATTTGACCTAATGGTAAAGAGAAAGGCTAAGTCTGAGATAGTGTCGTGTACCATTCCCAAAGAGTCCATATGTTTCTTTTGCCAAAAGAAGGGGCATTGGTTGCGAAACTGCCAAATTTACCTGAAAGTTCATAAGGATGGTAAAAGTCAAAAAGTTTGACTTTGCTTCAGGTAAAGTCCATTACCTAACTCTATGAAGTTCCTTTTGGAGATTCTTAATACATGATGTAATGTAAATTACATTTTGATGTTTTGGAAGAACCAAAGGAAAGAGTATGCTAATCAGATCGCGAATATGGATTTCGATCGCATGGTTCGATGATCAGAATTTTTAGCTATTGCTTAAGAGTTATGATATATTGCTTAGGAATAGACAGCAACATGTTTTCATATGTATTTGCGTTGTAAGGATAAGATTTTTCTGCAAGTTTTAAAATAAAAGAAAAGTTTTGATTTATTTATTTTAAGTATCCTTACAATGGCATTTATGAAAAATTGTTCTTTATATGTTTCCATTGATAACCAATATTGGAAAATCGATTTGATTTTTTAATTTGTGGTAGTGTCATAATTTTCCAAATAAGAAAAGATTCTCATCACCCAAGGTTTAGTTGGATAGAAACTTGGAATCATGCAAGTTGTATTGTGTGATGAATGATAATTTTCATTTTTGGGAAATTAAGACTAAGTCCTTGATCACATGTATGTGTGAGTCGAGTGAAGGACTGAAGGATTGGGTACATTGGGTTGTGCGCTGGTCAGGTCCACCACAAAGGCTAATAAGGTTATTCATTATGATTTACTAAAGTTTAGTAAATATGATTATGCTTACAAGTTTATGCGTAATTCTGAAATATTGGAAATGTTTCAATGATTGGCAGAATGAATAAGAAGAATCAATTAGGCAGAAAGATAAAAGTTTCTCTAATCTGAAGAGATGGGAGAGTAAGAAGAATCAATTAGGCAGAAAGATAAAAGTTTCTCTAATCTGAAGAGATGGGAGAGTACTTGAGTATCTTGTTTTATGATTATCTTAGTGATTATAAAAACCATATCACAATTGATCCTCTAAGGACACCTTAGTACATTTGTTTGGCTAAGGAGAAGAATCGTGAATTGTTAAAATGGTCAAATTAAAAGATAAATCATACTTCGTTCCAAACTCAAATCTTAGATTTATACTCCAAGATTGTAACTTGAGTGACATAATCTTTAGAAAGTTTAATAACACTTGTCAAATGTAGAGTAAGATGTTTCCTATTCTTGTACATTTGAGATTGGTAAGTTGTGATGTTTTGGATAAAACAAAGACCAACTAAGACCAATTGTATGAAGTGTTTTAACTTGATAAGAATCAACACTAACTCTTGAATATTTGTTTTGTCAAGGAATGGTTCTTAACAAGAGAATGTTATATGTAAAGAGGACCGTGGGAGTCTTAAAATATCTTAAGATAGTTTCAAGAACTAATCAAGAGTATTGTTAATCACTAGCACACAATTTGAGGTTTGTAACCTATCGTGTTGACATATTTTTGTTTCTGTGCCCATTCCAGTTAAAGTTGAATGTGCATGTGAGTTCTATGAGTTCTCAATTGTTTGCATAACAACTTGGAAGCGATGGTAGGCCCTTGTGCTACCAGGAGGCAAGAAATTCAGATTGAAGAAGTTCAGTCCATATGAATTTGGATTTGTCACTAACCTTGTCTTGTGATAAAGGTTATGACAAATTCACATGGATAGGAACACTTACACCCAAAAAAATCTAAGTGTCATAAGGTTTCTCTCCGATTCATGAAAATGATGGTGAGGAAACGCTTTCACTAAGTAGATTTTAAGTAGATAGTAATTGTGATTTTTGCATTCTCAAAGTCATTAGTGGAGCGCGTGTGGTTAACCGACACACTGACATGGACTAGTGAGAATGAAAAAAGATCTAAATATTATGATTACGACATCCCTCTTCATAATTGTTTAGACAAGGAAAGGTGTATGATTTTGACAAAATCTTATCAAAGCATCTCGTATCAAGAATCTGAACTTTGGTAAAGAAAGTCAATAAAGTATTGATTTCAAGAAGTCCAGTTGATTTCTGAATACATGTCAAAGCTAGTGGGAGCATAAGTGTTGTGCTAGTAAGATAATAATCATTATGCTAGTGGGAGCATGATTATTATGGTTAGTCTTACAAGGTAGCAATGTTAATTATAGAAAACAAAAGGTTCAATTCGCTTTGAAAAGTTGTTTTGCTATAATTAAGGGAGAGGATTTATACTTCATTCCAATTCTAAAAGCTTAGATTGAGATTTTAATCAAATTTAGTCAAGGATATATATGAATGTTATGTTGGAATGGTTCAACATAAGGAAATTCTATATATGTTGCATTCTCAAAATTTGATTATGATTACGGCATCTCTCTTCATAGTTCGAATTGTGAGAACATGGAAAATAAATTTTTTTATGAATCGTGTCCCATATGCTTCGGGTATAGGATCGATTACATACATTCTAAATTTTCCAAATGCTGATGGCATTAAGAAGGGAAAAAGGAATAGAACCGGATATGACTAAAATGATTAAGCAATTGTCGAGGACAATCTGAGGTTTACCAAAGATTGGTTGCTCGTGGACAATTGGAAGTATAGTGTAAACTTTGGAAAGGACCATATTGACATATTCTGAAGAGAGGCAACTCTTGTTCAGAAGTGATAGTCAAAATGGTAATATGGAATTGTTTCCATAGGTGGAATTCATTCTCTGAATCTGTGTAAGATTAGAAAAATTTAATGCAAAGAAGGATGTTCAAAGGAATGTACTTTGAATATGAGACTTCGTTTCCATGGAATTGATCTCCATTGGAACACTTTGTAATGTCTGTTGCCAAGTCTTTGTGACTTGTGTGCATATTCATTACACGGGGATCATTGCATATAAGTTTAGAATCTAATAGATTATAGTAAATGGGAAGAGTTTGGTATTCTTACATTTACAATAAGGAATGGGATTGTGAAATGAGCATCATTGAAATATTGTCAACTGATCTGGTTCACAAAGTAAAGATCATTACACAAACATAGTGGGCATACTTGGAGTATGGCATAGCTATTGTTTGGACAAACATAGTGTGCAAGCTTGGACATGGCATGAATATTGTTTTAATTCAAGTATAAAGTTGATAAATTTGAAACATTATACAATGAATAATGAGTAATCAATATGGTGCTTAGATAAAAGGTGTTTTTATTTACACTCAAAGAGTTTTGGGGCCATATAGGATTAGTATTATTCTTGTCTTTCACTTTGCATGTTTTGACTTCCAGAATAACTAGGTCATTCTTCCCGAATGACTAAGTTATTCAAACCATCCACAGTCGGTCATATGTTGGAAGTAGATATGAATCAAGACTGTCATGAAGCTGGTTTGTAGATGTCCAAGGTAGTGGACATAGCAAGAGTTGATGCAACATTCATGAGTTCTCATAAGTTATGAGTATTGGATTAAACCCACGCTCATTTGAATCACTTCATGGATTTTATCACGAGTAAATCATGAGACGATAATATCTTATATTCTTCAAACATAGAGATATGAGTTGTTGACTATGAGTTGGTTATACATTGATTGCACGAAAACGCATTGGTAACTCGATATTATAAAACATGCCTTTGTGTATGACTCAACATGTAGTTAGTACAAGAATATGAGTCGAAGTTTATCCATTCCTTTTACCTCATAAGGATAAAAGCGATATCTGTGGGCCACTCGATAATTTAGTGATGACACCCCGAAGTGCTTGGCCAAGCCTGGACTGATTTGATTTGTTCAATTAGTCAGTTGTCATAAATCGAAAATTGGGAAACAACAAATGGACAGATAGAATGATTATAATCCATGTCTCAGTCCATATGATATCTAGAATGGAGGAATATATGATCACTTATCTAATGGACGTGTCATTTGATTTGTTCAGAGTTCGACAGCGGCTTTAAGAGCTACGATTGCTAGTTGGGTTGTGAAGTCGTACTTGCAATAATAGTTATTAGACTTATCCAAGTAGGAGACTGTTGGATTATTGTCTAAGTCCATAACTATAATTGGTATGACTTGACCCGACCCGGCATGGTCCATTTGGGTTGCACTTCACCGGAACAATTTGTATGGATAGACTTATGAGAAAAAGGATATTTATGATTTATTAAAATATTATAAGTTATAATATATTAATATGAAATCATATTATTTAATTAGTATTGATCAAGAATTAATTTGGAATTAATTTAGTGATAAAAAAGGCTAATTAAATATGGACTCTTATATATATATATATATATATATATATATATATATATATATATATATATATATATATATATATATATATATATATATATATATATATATATATATATATATGGGCCAAGGTTTATTTAGGATGGGCTAAAAGTGTATGGAAGTCCATGGATAGTCCATGGAGATTTTAACCCATGGATCCTATGTAAATGAAAGGTCATGGGTATTAGGGTTCACATGGATGTAACCCTAATCCTCCATAATATATAAAGGGGTCCTTGGCTCACAAAATTGGCACTAGTGTGTGTGAAAGAAAAGGTGGCCGATTTTAGGGAGCTCCATATTCTCTCAAGTTCTTCCAAGTTGTTGATGGTGATTTGTGATTCCACTTGAGGCTTCCACACTATTGGGGCTAAGCTCTTAAGGCTAGGTACATCAAGACTTCAATCTCGACTAGAAGGTATGTTATCCTAGCTAGTTTCATTTATGGTATATGTCAATTGTATGCTAGTCATAGGTTTAATGCCTTGGAAACACCATTTCATGTATAATTAGTGAAAACATAGATCCAAGGTATTTAGGGTTGCATGAACACCTTAGGAGTGTTAGAATGCTCAAAACCCAACAGTACGGGCCCATACTACCTTCCACATCTATCTGTATTGTCCTCAAGGATCGCCTTGAATCCTCCAAGTCACTTCCTATCCATACATACAATCCTCAACCAGACAAGGCTCCCCACACTAAATCTCTTCCTAGGCTTTCCTAGGGAAAACACCACACTACTTTCCGCCATCAGCTGCAGAAGGAACTCCATTTAACCTCTTCTAACTAGCTCACGAATACAATTACATATCACCGACACCAGATACTTCTTCTAATGAAAAGTCTCATAGTACAACGGTTGGACTCAAACAAGAGCTGCGCAATAAAGTTAAAATCTAACCATATAAAATTATTTAGTCTCAACAATATGTAACTTGGTATATTCGCTTACTAGTTAGCTGAAGCTAATGGGAACTCCTAAAAAGCACAAAGCAAGCAACATTCGAACATTGAGTAATCGGAACAAGCATAACCAAAACAGGATATCCTATCACTGACTGATCAGTACTAGCATTCAAGTCTACAATCTCATACAACAGGCATATAAAGGCATCTCTCCTAGCATTCTATCATGCAACCCTGAGCAGATATTTAGCCCTAATCTAGCATGTGATTCACAAATTCACAATTAAAATCATAACATAAACATGTATGGGTATTTTGGGAAAACCCTGAGCATGCACCACACCCTTTTTCTTTTATTAGAATACCCTTTTTATAAAACATTTCTTTTGAAAACAAATTCTACCAAAGCCTCAGTTTGAGTTCAGGCACACCCGAGAGGATGCATGAAGCCCTCAAATTAAGGCTCTAATACCAACTTCTAACGTCCCAAAAATCAAGACTAAAAATTTCGATTTTTAAACTAATAAAACCATCATGCAAGCAACATCATATAAACCATGGGGAATCAAAGTGTATCAATATCATCTAAGTACATAGAGTAATATAAAAATGTGGAACGATGTGGTGTGTGCACTGCAATCATCCTGGGCTCTTTCGCTTCGAACCAGAACTACCTGAAACATAAATTGAAAACCGTAAGCATAAAGCTTAGGGAGTTCCCTAAAATACCACATACCTGATGGATTAGATGTCTAAGCCCATAACTATATTTGGTATGTACTTGGTTTGATTATGAGCATGGTCCTTTTGGGTTGCCTTCACTCATGCAACTTGATAGGATGACAAGTGGAGAGAGAGTAGGATTTATTATATGAATTAAAAATTGGTACTCAGAATGATTTTATTAATATATTATAAGATTAATATATTATTTGGAAATCATATTATTAATTAGTAATTAATCAGAAATTAATTTGATATTAATTGGGATTAAAAAGGAACTGATTAATAACGAAGGGGTTGTTTTGCAAATCATTGATAGTTGTGAAACTGAGCTTAGGACTCCTTGTAAGTGAAGTGGACGAAATTTATGGGTTACCCCATAAGATTTCGTCCAAGGGCTTACCAAGGAGGTCCATGGGTTGCTTTGGGCTTAAGTTAGGAACTAGGGTTTCCTTATTCAAGTCCAGCTTGAAGACTAAGAACCTTGCCTTATATAAACCTCCTAAACCCTAAGGATTTCGATCCTATGCATTCCAGACAAACCCTGGCCGATTTCCTATCTCTCTTCATCATCCTTGTTGTGTTGAGTGTTTGTGACTCCATTAGAGGTGCAACACTTAGGGCACTAAGCTTTTGAGAGTTAAGGATCTTCAAGGATTGTTCTTGTTATTTCTACATAACAAGTGAGGTAATGATCAAACCCTAATTTCCTGTAACATTCCAAACTTCAAGACCAAAAATTCATTTTTAATATAAGAAAAGCACTTAATAACTTTGTTCCAAACATTGAAAACATTTCTTTAAAATAAATATCAAAGTCTAATCCCAAAGATCACGTAATGCGGAATAATATGGGTGAATGCGATACGATCGTTACGAGGTCCTTATCTGAAAACTGAAGGTACCTGAAACCAAAACTATAAACCGTAAGCACGAAGCTTAGTGAGTTCCCCAAATACCACATACCATACATATCAACTGAGCCATACATGTCATACATATTATGAGCCATACATATCAATCATATATCAAATATGTTGCTATGTGTCGTACATAGTCTTTTCGTTATGCCACGGGCCTCCACGTGGTCTTTCTTGCCAAGACGGGGGCCACCCCTGGGTCTTACGGACAAGTTCCAAGAGCCGCCACATGGTCTTCCATGCAAGTATAACAAAGACAACTAGCATACATACTACTCTACTTAGCTAATGAGCATATAATGTGCCTGGAGCCACCTCCTGGTCTTTCATACATATTGCCTAGGGCTAACCCCTAGGTCTTCCTACCATACATAATAACATACTGTGTGCCAGGAGCCGCCTCCTGGTCTCTCGTGCATAATGCCTAGGGCTAACACTCGGGTTTTCCTACCATACATAAACTAAATGGGTCGGTATTGTGGCTGTAGACCCATACACACAGTGAGGAGACTCACCTCACAAGCTTACTGTTGAATCCCGTGAATAAACCCCTCGCTGCTAGCTATCAGATCCCCGAACTGCTGACCTCTCGACTCCCCGAGCTACCGATCATCATACAACTTAGATAAGTCCAGGATTCTTATAACTTAACCATAAGTCCTCACTGGGGTAGCAGACCATTCAACCCCTCACATACTCATGTCCAAATGCCCTCAGAAGTCAAACTAGGTTAAAGTCAAAGTCAACGGTCAAATTCAACGCTCCGAGTTGACTCAACTCGTCGATTCACCCCCCGGACTCGCCGAGTTCCCTTGCTACTCCTAGTCGCGAAAACACGAACCAACTCGTCGAGTCCCTTCACAGACTCATCGAGTTCCTCCTGTACAGAATCGGGACAAACCAACTCAACTCGTCGAGTCCCTCCATGGACTCGCCGAGTTCCTCAGTCTATTTTCGCCTTCTTAATGGATTAATCCCCAACTCTTCGGATCTAAGCTTCATACTTCTCATATACACTAAAAATTTCCTTGTAAGGGTAAAGTTTCCAGCTTTACCTGTTAATACTCTCACTTAGTGGCTATAGCTCAAACCCTAGTCCTTTAAGACTTAGATCTTGATCCAAAATTTACCAAAACTGCAAGATAACTCATGGGGTTGTAGATCTGGACTCTAGGGGCAAGAAAATCACATAAACCTTCAAGCTTTATCTACATGCATGGCCATTTGGAGCTAAAAAGGCCAAAATAGAGGCTTAGAGGTTGCATGGGACTTCCATGGCCATAAAGTTGGCACCTTTATGTCCAAAGAGTCCCTCTAGACACTAGATCTAAAGTTTTCCTTTCTTAGGACGTCCAAATCCCAAGAGTCAAGCTTCTTGGACCAAAACCCACTAGAAAAGGTTCTAAGAAGATCTAAGCATGCATTGAGCAAGGTGGAGACTTTCTTACCCAGAAATGATGAGAAAGGCAAGGTTTTTCTGGATCTACTAGCTTCTTCTTGGATCCCCAAGCTTCTCCTTCTTCCTCAAGCTCCAAAGCACTCAAGATTCACTCAAAAATGTATCACAAGCTCTCAAATTGGATTAGGGTTTCGAGAATTATGGTTTGGACAACGGAGGCTGGAAATGAGGCTGAAAGGTGGAGATTAGGATGCTTAAATAGGGTGCAAGATCCCAGATTTAGGGTTTCCCAATCCCATACCAACTCGTCGAGTTGGTCCCTCCAACTCGTCGAGTAGGTTTCCCAACCCGCGTCCCAAATCTATTCCTACTCGTTGAGTTCTCCTCCTTGGACTCAACCAGTTGCCCTCTACTTTATGGTTTTTCTTTCCTTAATTGGCCTTCAAGTTTTCCGGGTGTTACAACTCTCCCCCACTTAAACTAGACATCGTCCTCGAAGTCACCTACAGTTACCTATCTCGGATACTTCTCACGCGTCATGCCATCGACTTCCGCAATCTACCCCGGACTAACTGGTTCCTCTCATGGGATACATTTGTCAATCTGGCTAGCCTGAAAGCTCACAACATTTCCTATATAATGCAAAACCTTGTCTGCTCGGTCCAATACTTGAAAGGACTGCTACACTTGGCCCTTCGTCCTGCTTCCTGAGTGAAATGCTACTCCTTAGAGGTAAAATCTTGAGGCCACTTTAATCTCTATAAACCCTGAATACATTGCTCTCACCCTAGCCGACAATCCTTCCGGTATCCCCCCCCCCCCTGAGTACTTATACTTGGCATCCTAAGGGGTACAAGCATTAACCTGTGTAGTCAATGTCCCTTCCAAGGAAACTAATCGTCCTCAACAAGATCCCTTCTTGTCTCTATGAAGGATAAATCCCCCGTCTCAGGCATGAAACCGCCTTTGCCTTTCAGAATCCTAAAACCTACATTGATTTGTCTCCCTGACAGACCGAAACCGTACTGTATGAATTCTTTTCGAATACTGATCTCAGTCATTCTCAGTGCTGGTGATCTCGGTAGTACCCACCGAATGATTTCCCTTACCATGTGCAGATGTCGAACGCCCAATTCAGCGTATGAATCAGATAATCCTTTGAGTAGAAGATTCATCCCTGCAACAGTGAGACTCATACGAGAGCTGCGCAACATAGTCAAATCCATTACTCTGAGGTTATTTAATCCAACTGTGAGTGGCTTAGCACCTTCGATGAGCAAACTACTCCATTAACCAGAATCCTCACATCACAACTTCTGCCAAAACATCATGCTGCCTCTTATCCACTGTTCAATTGTACCGAGACCTCCCTGGTCTCAACTTATCTATCAACTATCCGAAGTACCGGATTCGCACCCGGTTGCTGCACTAAAGAACACTATCTCAGTCGCTCCTAGTGACTTCCGAAGAAAACTTTGATGGGTTTTGAGCATTCTAACACTCCTATGGTGTACATGCAACCCTATGTGCTTTGGATCTATGTTTTCTCTATTATACATGCAAAAATACAAAATTCCAAAGCATCATCCTAACTAATATATTATGGAGCAACTATACTACAAAAGTCTAGTTAGATGACATACACTTTGATGGAGCTTGAAGTCTTGAACCTTTAAGAGCTTAGCCCCAATAGTGTGGAAGCCTCAAATGGAATCACAAAGCACCACCAACAAATGGAATAACTTGACAAGAAGGTTAATTTGGTTCTCCTTATGAAATCGGCCCTTGCCCTCACTATGTGTATCCATTAGTTCCATTTCATGAACCATGGGATCCTTTATATAGTGTGGCTCATTAGGGTTACACCATGTAAACCCTAATGTGCATGACTTTCCATTTCCTTCATGATCCATGGGTATTAACCTCCATGGAGTATCCATGGGTTACCACATGGGTTAAGCCTAACATGAAGGACAATGGATCACAAGCCCACATATATAAGAATGAATGATTTACATAATCAATCCCCATATATTTAATTAGTCTCTTTTGATCACAAAATTAATTCCAAATTAATTCTTTATCAATACTAATTAAATAATATGATTTCATATTAATATATTAGAACTTATAATATATTAATATAAATCATAAATAACCTTTTCTCACTTGTCTATCCAATTATTCCGATGTCATGCAACCCAAATGGACAATGCTACTCTCGGGTTGAGTACATACTAATAATAGTTATGGGCTTAGGCATCTAATCCAACAGTCTCCCACTTGGATAAGTCGAAAAGTATTATTCAAGTATGACTCCAAGATCCCGACTAGCAATCGTAGCTCTTAAAGCCACTGTCGAACTCTAACCTAGTCAAAAGACGTGTCCATTAGATAAGGGATCATATATTCCTCCATTCTAGATATCATATGGATTGAGACATGGATTATAATCATTCTCTATGTCGATTTGTTGTTTCCCGATTTCCGATTTATGACTACTGACTAACTAAACAAATCAAATCAGTCCAGGCTTAGCCAAGCACTTAGGGGTGTCATCACTAAATCATCGAGGGGCCCACAGATATCGCTTTTATCCCTCCAAGGCTAAAAGGAATAGATAGATTTCGACCCAAATGCTCTCTTGTACTTACTCATCAAATCACACACAACGATATGTTTTATAACAACCAAGTTAATGGTTGCGTTTACATATGTCAATGTGTAACCAACTCGCAACTACAACTCACACGTCTCCATTTGAAAAATATAAGATATTATCGTTTCATGATCACTCGTGATAAAATCCATGAAGTGATTCAAATGAGCATGGGTTGAATCCAATACTCGAATCTCATTCCAGGAGCACTCATGAATACTGCATCCACTTTGTCCCAGACAAACTATAGACCCATTCATGACAGTCTTGCCTCAATACCTACTTCCAAAGTATGATCGACCATGGATGGTTTGAATAACTTAGTTATTCGGGAAGTCAGAACTTAATCACCTTTTATTTAATCACCATATTGATTACACATTATTCATTTTCATAATGTTTCAAATAATCAACTTGATACTTGAATTAAAACAATAGTTGTCCCATGCTCCAAGCATGCACACTATGTTTTCTAAACAACAGTTATGCCATACTCTAAGTATCCACACTATGTTTGTCTATGATCTTTACTTTGTGAAATAGATCAATTGAACACGATTCCAATGATGCTCATTTCACAATCCCAAATGTTTACCATAAATGTAAGAATATCAAATTCTTGTCATTTTCTGTAATCTATTCGATTTTAAACTCATATGCATTGGTCCTCTTGTAATGACTATGCACAAAAGTCACAAAGACTTGGTAACAGACATTACAAAGTATTCCAATGGAGATCAATTCCATGGAAACGAAGTCTCACATTTAAAGTATATTCCTTTGAACATCCTTCTTGCATTAAGTTTTTCTAATCTTACACAGATTTGAAGAATAACTTACTCCTATGGAACCATTTCCATATTCCCATTTTCACTCTTACTTCTGAACAAGAGTTGCCTCTTTTCAGAATATGTCAATATGGCCCCTCTCCAAAAATTTTACACCACACTTCCAACTGTCCATGAGAACCAATCTTAGGTAAACCTCGGATTGTCCTCGACAATTGCTTAATCATTTCAGTCATATCCGATTCTCTTCTTTTTTCCCTCTTATTGCCCTAGGCATTTGGAAATTTTAGAACGGATAAGTATTATAGCACATGCAATCGATCCTATATCTAAAGCATACAAGACACGATTCATGATGTCTCACACAAAGACATGATACTTGACCAGTCTTTTGCTACAGTATTTCTTATAATTTGCCATGTTCTCATAATTCGAATTATGAAAAGGGATGTCGTAATCATAATCAAATTTTAGAACGCAAATAATGTAATCATGACTAAATTTTATTAAAATCTCACAATCTAAACTTTTAGATTTGAAATGAAGTATAATTTTCTCTCCTTTAATTATAGCAAAACAACTTTTTCAACTCCTGCAACTTCACGAATTGAAACTTTGGTTTTCTATAATTAACATTGCTAACTTGCAATATTTACCATAATTATTTATGCTCCCACTAGCATAATAATTATTATCTTACCAGCATAACACTTATGCTCCCACTAGATTTGACATATACCCAGAAATCAATTGGACTTCTAGAAATCAATACTTATTGACTATCCTACCAAAGTTCAGATTTCTGATATGAGATGCTTTGATAAGACTTTATCAAAATCATACACCTTTCCTTAGATAGCTTACATGTGTATCCAAACAACAATGAAGAGGGATGTCGTAATCATAATGTGTAGACCTTTTGCCATTCTCACTAGTCCATGTTTAAGCATTCTAACACTCCTATGGTGTACATGCAACCCTATGTCCTTTGGATCTATGTTTTCTATATTATGCATGCAAAAATAGAAAATTCCAAATCATCATCCTAACTAGCATATTATGGAGCAACTATACTAGAAAAGTCTGGTTAGATGACATACCTTTTGATGGAGCTTGAAGTCTTGAACCTTTAAGAGCTTAGCCCCAATAGTGTGGAAGCCTTAAATGGAATCACAAAGCACCACCAACAAATGGAATAACTTGAGAAGAAGGTTACTTTGGTTCTCCCTATGAAATCGGCCCTTGCCCTCACTATGTGTATCCACTAGTGCCATTTCATGAACCATGGGATCCTTTATATAGTGTGGCTCATTAGGGTTACACCAAGTAAACCCTAATGTGCATGACTTTCCATTTCCTTCATGATCCATGGGTTTTAACCTCCATGGAGTATCCATGGGTTACAACATGGGTTAAGCCTAACATGAAGGACAATGGATCACAAGCCCACATATATAAGAATGAATGATTTACATAATCAATCCTCATATATTTAATTAGTCTCTTTTGATCACAAAATTAATTCCAAATTAATTCTTGATCACTACTAATTAAATAATATGATTTCATATTAATATATTAGAACTTATAATATATTAATATAAATCATAAATAACCTTTTCTCACTTGTCTATCCAACTGTTCCGACGTCATGCAACCCAAATGGACCATGCTACTCTCGGGTCGAGTACATACCAATAATAGTTATGGGCTTAGACATCTAATCCAACAAACTTCGACTATCGAAATCCGCTCAAACCATATTGCCACTCATGGCTCCGTTATTCATGTTGATCCTTCTAATTATATCGTCCGACTACCTGTCGCCACTAAATCTACTACAAATGGTGAATGCTACCAGAACCACTATAGTCATATATCACTCCTGGTCTGCAACGACCTATCTCTTCTCGAATCCAATCATACTGTGGCCTACTCACGTTCGTCAGGCTGACCAGCCTTGGTCTAAACCATCTAAAGGAATCCTTGAGTGATTCACACATCGGCCACATCCTCATTGTCGAATAGGGACCGATGAATTCTACGGGCTATCCCGTATTCTTATACTCCCATACCAACTATCCCCTAATGAATGCTACGACCCACCCCGCAGTCTTACTATACCAATATACTAACGGCTAACTAACGAATGTTACGGCCCCACCCCCTCCCCCCACAGACTTTCTATATTTCTATATTTCTACACTATCTGCTAGCTAATGCTACGGGCCACCCCGCAGTCTTACCACATTCCTCATGCTATCTGGCCACTGGTGAATGCTACGTCTATCCCGCAGTCTTACAACAATTCCCACGCTGCCTGGCTGCTAGTGAATGCTACGGCTATCACGCAGTCTTACAACACGCCCACGCTGACTCAACCGTTGACCATGGTTGTACCGCTGATTACTAATCCAAACACACCCTAAAGTCGAGCATACATACCTGATCTAAATACTCAAGCTGAACTTATGTCCTGATTGAACTCCCCAATCTGGTGCCATAAACCTACTATCGAACATTACTGGAACTCGATCTCAATGTTGGCAAGTCTCCCGAACTTCCAACTTACACTACCCTCAATCCACACAGCCGCTTGGGCCGTCTTTCTTCCTGAAAAAGATGCAAAACTAATCCCAGTTCCAAATCCGCTCCCGCTTCTGAATGCATGATCATTTCTCCCCCACTTGGATTCGACTACGTCTTCACGGCACGTGAGAATTAAAGGATTGCCATTCCTTCTTTCCTTACGCCATAGACACGCTGACTACCAACGCTTAACCTGCCTAGTGATCCATTACTAGCCCACTCCAAAGATCACATCCTTACTGGAGGCTAGAGGAACGCTCTCTGAATTCTTAGTACTGATGACCCCGCATGCTCATCCTTGTGTCTCATTCAAAACTTAAAGTCCAATTTTCCGATGGTGAGGGTCAGCTTCTTCAGTGATAAACCACTTCCCTTGGCGCTTCTAAAAGCCATCCCAAGCACAAAGACTGAAACCACCATATCCTGACGATGGTGGATAACCATCCTGCTGAACCTTGGCTACAGACCTTCACGTAATGCCCCTGAACCGATCTCGACCCTAACCAAGATAACACTGAACCCTTACGAACCAAAAAAAGGGAAAATGAACTTACACTAACTACTAATAATTCCCGGTATTCAATTGGCATATGACATTCCTTGAAAATATAATCCAAATACAAGCAGAGGGATAAACCCATAGGTATACTACTCTTAACCAATGCGAGGAAATAAAATCTCTAAGTACCGATAGAACTGAACAGAGTAAAAGATATACATACCTACCACATGGCCTGCTAGAATCCTGATCTTCCTCATCTGTCACCGCAAAGCCCTACTCTCTCGTCCATCAGTAATCCTCAAGGTAGTTGGGACAGACTCACTCCCTACTCCCCCCTATCGTCGGGTAGTCGACCTTCTTGTGGCCCACCTGGTAGCAGTGAAAACACAATGGGCTTGCTCCCTGAGGGATTTCCCTGCTGACATGACCGACACTGCCATACTAGTAGCAGCCTACACCCCTAGAACGACAAACTCCCTTGTGCAGTTTCCCGCACGTGTTGCACTGACTCCGGTCCTGCTGACCTCTCGCATGTTGGTCATAAGTCTTGGGTCTCTTCCTGGGACCCTCCAAAATGTGCACCTGATCTGACTTCCTCTTCTCAATGTGCTCCAAGCCAATCTCTCGTTCTCGGGCTCTAGATGTAACAACCAAAATTTTCCAACCAATTTAAACTTTTCGAAAACAACACAAATCCATTAATTATTACAAAAAGGTTCTCAATTAGTTTATTATCAGAATATCCCAGAAACATCAACATAAAAATGAGGAGCGGTACGATCACGCCTTCGCCTTGCCACGATCTCCTGAAGTACCTGAAACAATACACTAAAACTGTAAGCCCGGAAGCTTAGTGAGTTACCCCCAAAATACCAACCACATAACCATACACATATCAAATCATATCATAATACAGAACAGCCATGCATATCGAGTCTACAACGTGACTGGTCCGCCCACACCGGGCCTTCAGTCCACCTGGTCCACTCTTTGAGTCTACAGTAAGACTGGTCCGCCCACACCGGGCCTTCAGTCGGTCTGGTCCACTCCCCGAGCCTCAGCACGTCTGGACCGCCCTCCTGGGGCTTTCAGCCTATCCGGACCGCTCGCTGGGCCTACGGTCTATCCGGTCCGCCCTGGGTATGTTGGCCTACAACACAAAGCAGGTCCCGCCTCAACCCAACCTCAGTCAAACAACCATGTGCACATAAAACAGTCAATCACATAATAATTCCCAGACAAACCGATGTATCAGATCAAACAGCATAACAACATCCTAACCAGAATACCGTCCTAACCGGTCACTAGCATAACATTACCCTATATACCAGGATACCGACCTTAACCAGGTCACTAACATAATACCATCCTAATTACCAGGATGCAGACATAGCAAAACAATACATATCAAATAAATACCCGGATTCCCATCCGATAAAGGGCCGGCCTTGGTGCCTTAGACCCTGTTGATATAGTGAGGATAACTCACCTGCAATTGCCAACTGAAGAGATAAGATCAAGCTGTTCCAACCACCGACACGAACTTCACGACGGAACACTACCAAAGAACAAATTCCATAAATACATATTACCAAAATACCCTTGGAAGTCAAACTGGTCAACTCTTGGTCAAAGTCAATGTCCTCAGTCAAAGTCAACCTTCCTGGTTGATCCTACTCGCCGAGTCAGCCCAGTGACTCGCCGAGTTCCTGCACTCAGAATCCCATCATTCCCGACTCAACTCGCCGAGTCACCCCATGACTCGTCGAGTCCTTCCATCCGAGTGTTATCCTGTCCAACTCACTGAGTCGACTCGACTCACTGATCCGCATCACAACCTGAGGAGTTAGGGTTTGCGACCCAACTCGTCGAGTCCAAGAACAGACTCGCTGAGTCCATTCAAGACATCCCTATTCAGAAGATTCCAGGCCATTTCACTGCTTCCAACTCATAGATCTGGACTTCTAGGGCTGGATTCACACGTAAAGTTTCCAACTTTACGTGCATGCAAGGCACAATGGGCTCCAAACAAGCTAGAAGAAGGTTTTAGGACAAGGATACTCTCCATCAAGCCCCATGGACGATGCTTTATGCTTTCATGGCTCAAAACTAACCTAGATCTAAAGTTGCAACCTCAGATCTAGCCTTTAAACCCGAAATGGATCTCAAACAAGCTAAGGAACTCCAAATCAACCACCAAGGATGAATCAAAAAGGAAATAGCTTAAGATAATGGCTTCTTACCTCTGAGATGTGCCCAAACTGATGTAGATCCCAGATCTACACAAGCCCCTTGATGCTAGCCTATAATTCCTCAAGCTCCTTACACCAAATTCCTCTTCCAAGTTCAAATCTCCTCAACAATGAAGTCTCAGACGAAATTAGGGTTTTCTGGAACTCTCTGGGGGAATAGGGGGCCGAAATGAGGACATAAGGTCCTTTAAATAGGGTGCAAACCCTAAGATTAGGGTTTTCCTCTTCCAGCACTGACTCGTCGAGTCCAGCCACCGACTCGGCGAGTCAGGCCACTTAATCATGTGATCTACACATGCTCCGACTCGACGAGTTACAGCTCCAACTCGCCGAGTCCACCCTTTCCAAGTTACACCTTACACCCCCAGACTCTTGCTTCTGAACTTGGGATGTTACAATTCTCCCCCACTTAAATTAGGCTTCGTCCTCGAAGCCTGCCGCAACATACAATTTCGGACAATACTCCTACAATACGGCTTCTGATCTCGAACCGACCCAGGTTCCTCTAAATACTACTATCCACGCCTATAAGATCCCACTCTTCTCCTGCAGAGTCCTGACAACTGATTCAAGTCGGCCACCGACTTCTTTTATCTGATCACAATACTCATCAACTAAGTACCACTCGATGATACTACCATATTTCCGAATTACATATTCATTCGCCGCTTGCGAAACTAGATACCATACAAACCACCGGGCCCTGCCCCAGTACAATTCTGCTATCCCTTGCCCAAACTGGCGCTACCTCTCTCAAATCACCCTGCTGGGAACTCGTTACGTTCCCTTCCCGAACCCAATCCCCTTCCGCGCTGATAAGATAATGCATCCTTCAGCTTCTGAGCAACTCCCATGGACACCCGTCTATACGCACATACACACCGTACCTGGCCCAATCAGCCTCGGGCTGGCATACCAGGCACACCTCCGATGGGTTCAGACATCCCTAGGAGGGAATACCACTACATTCCTAACCCAGGACTACGACCATACCTGGAAACGAAAGATCTATCCTTGTATCTCTTCCGAACCCTCCTGATTCGACACCACCGATAATCATTACACAACCTCAACAGACACCCAACCCGGATGTACTTCCATATATTGGTACAACCCCAAGGCTCACTATCCATAACTGAAACACTTTCAATCATTCATTCACACTACTACTTTCACTTCAGTTGACCAATACTCCATCCCGGAGCTACACACCTTTCCCTTCCATTCTTCAAGGAAGTCTACTCAATGATCTTTACCTCATCACAAGTGTCATGGTGCTAAAACTCCACTTTACACCACCCATGCAGAGCAACTGCTACTCCCTAACTACCATATACTCTGAATCTGATCACACAGCTAACGAAGCCCATACACGGCCTCTAGCTTATCGATTGCTATTTCACGGCGACACGCTCACTCATTCTCGGTATATTGGTCTACTAACACATACAAAGTGTTCAGCACGACTGGACCGCCTCACCAGGCCTTCAGCCTACCTGGACCACTCTTAGAACCTTCAGCACGTCTGGACCGCCCTTCTGGGCCTTCAGCCTGTCTGGACCGTTCTTCGAGCCTTCGGCCGGACTGGTACGCCCACCGGCCTTCAGTCTATCCGGACCGCTCAAAAACTGTTGTTCATCACCCTGAACCATTCTTCCTGAGAATCTCTCCCATGCAGTCTGTTCTAGCCCTCTAGGGGTTCTGAACTCTAAATCCGTTCTATGAATTTTCACCCCGGCCTAATCCCAGGCCTCCCGTCGATCAACTACCTTACCAGAAACCATGGTCTATTCCCTGCCCCATATGTCTATCACCTGCTCTAACCATACCACACTCTCGACTAATGACACTGCTGAATCCAAACAGCTAACCCACCTTGGATGCTTGCTGATTCACCTGAGAATTTGCCAATTCTCCCCACTTAGGGCACCAACTACTAATTACCAATGGCAAAATCGGCATGACTCGGTCGACCCCACTTGGTATCGACCCCTTCCCCATGAACTCATTCCCTCTGGAGTGAGTAACCTCCACAGAACAACTCTCCCGTCATTGCACATCCCGAACTCTAAGGAAGTTTGAATCTCAACTGAACACCTCTCACATCGCAGTTGCTATTCCTTGCAGCGAGATCATATATCTTATATTCCGACCATGAATCCTCTTGGATGCTAACCACTACAACTCCTAACTACTAAGATCCTCAATCATACTACGAATCATGCGGAAAAAGGCAGACAGATTTGCAATACCACACAAATAATAAGATAACAAGATGGAAACATACCTGCAGCTGCATCTGGCTCCGCCCTGGCCTCCTCTGCTATAAGCTGGAAAACGCGTCCCTGAGCCCTCGGAGGCTCCGCTCCACCCCGACCCCCGCCCGAAATCCTCAAATTCGCCGGTGCTGGAGCCTGCACCGGTCTTGCATCAAGCTGTGGACAGTTGGCCCTCAAGTGTCCAACCTGATGGCAATGATAACAAATCCTCATATCCTGCACCGGGGCCGACTGACGGCAATCCCTCGCATAATGCCCCTCTCTCCGCACTTGCGACACGCACCACCGGATCGGTAAACTCCGGCATGACCCTTCCCACACTTCTCACAAGTGTGGCTGCCCTGACAATCAACCCTGGAGTCAACGGTTTTGGACCGTTTCGGCACCGGCTGCGACTGCACCGGGGCCTATCTCTGCTCTTGCAACTGCAACTCAATCTCAAACTCACGCCGCTTGGCGGCCTCCTGCAACTCTAACAAGGTATCACATCTCTGCGTGGACACAAACTGTCGGATATCCCTCTTGAGCATACTCAGATATCGGGACATCTGAGCCTGCTCCGAAGCAAACTCCGGGAAAAACATCACCCTCTCAGTGAACATCCTGGTGATCTCCGTCACCGTCTCTAAATCCTGCTTTAGCTCCAAGAACTCCAGAGCCAACCTCTCTCTCTCAACCCGCGGAACATAACGAGTACTGAACATTTCCCGGAACTGATCCCACGTAACCGCAGCCCGCTACGCATCAGAATAAGATCACATAGTCAACCTCCACCAATCCTTCACCCCGAGCCTCAAAAGGTTCAGAGCACACCTCACCCTCTGATCCGCAGGGTATGAACACGTGAAGAAACAACCCTCCACGTCTGACAACCATCTCATAGTAATGATAGGATTCTGAACTCCATCGAAGGTAGGGGCTTCGTATTATCGAAGTCCCGATACTGAAAACCTCGACCGGCTCCTCCTCCTGCCGCTGCTATAACCGCTACAGCTGTCGCGGCAGCTGTCTCTGCAAGAGCTGCATAGCGCTCATCAAAGTACTCAACCATGGCGGTCTTGATCGACCCAAGCATATCTGGCAACTCAGCCCTGAACATGGCAGCAACCTCATCATGTAGGATCTCGCGAATCTTGGCATCCAACTCATCCGTACTCATCTGACCAATGACCTCGGGTGGTACTAGTCCATCCTGACCACCCTCTCCTGATCCCGATCCCGAACCGGATCCTACCCCGAAACGTCTCATAATCGCCATGCTGCAATACACGAACAAGACCCTTAGACACATCACATACTCGCTCGGGGAACTATCTCATAACCGACACCCTAGAGAGTTGTGACTTCCTTGATACGTGTAAGGGTCTTGTGCTTTCAGTAGTATGGGCCCATACTACCTTCCACACCTACCCATATTTGTCTCAAGTATCACCACAACACTCTAACCATATACACACACACGGCGAGCGCTCAATCGTCACTCCTAGAGGAAAAGCTGAATATCTAAAATATGGAAAACCCTAGGCTAGTAGGCATCACATAATCAGGCAATTCTATCATGTAATTCCTGAGGATCCCTAGCCTAGTAGTAGCATGTTGTTCTAACATATCACATAAGCAAATAACTTGTATGGTATTTTGGGGTTACTTACTGGCTCTGGCTGATCGTACCCTCTGCATCCTCCTTTTCTTATTTCGAAAACCTTTTCAAAACCATTTTAAAAATCCCTCCTTGATTTGAGACAGGATTCACACGAATGTTCCTCCAATTCACTCAAACCAAGGCTCTGATACCAACTTGTAACAACCAAAATTTTCCAACCAATTTAAACTTTTCGAAAACAACACAAATCCATTAATTATTACAAAAAGGTTCTCAATTAGTTTCTTATCAGAGTATCCCAGAAACATCAACATAAAAATGAGGAGCGGTACGATTACGCCTTCGCCTTGCCACGATCTCCTGAAGTACCTGAAATAATACACTGAAACTGTAAGCCCGAAAGATTAGTGAGTTACCCCCAAAATACCAACCACATAACCATACACATATCAAATCATATCATAATACAGAACAACCATGCATATCGAGTCTACAGCGTGACTGGTCCGCCCGAATCGGGCCTTCAGTCCACCTAGTCCACTCTCTGAGTCTACAGTATGACTGGTCTGCCCGCACCGGGCCTTCAGTCGGTCTGGTCCACTCCCCGAGCCTCGGCACGTCTGGACCGCCATCCTGGGGCCTTCATCCTATCCGGACCGCTCGTTGGGCCTACGGTCTATCCGGTCCGCCATAGGTATGTTGGCCTACAACACAAAGCAGGTCCCGCCTCAACCCAACCTCAGTCAAACAACCATGTACACATAAAACAGTCAATCACATAATAATTCCCAGACAAACCGATCTATCAGATCAAACAGCATAACAACATCCTAACCAGGATACCGACCTAACCGGTCACTAGCATAGCATTAACCTGTATACCAGGATACCGACCTTAACCAGGTCACTAACATAATACCATCCTAATTACCAGGATGCAGACATAGCAAATCAATACATATCAAATAAATACCCGGATTCCCATCCGATAAAGGGCCGGCCTTGGTACCTTAGACCCTGTTGATATAGTGAGGATAACTCACCTACAATTGCCCACTGAAGGGATAAGATCAAGTTGTTCCAACCACCGACACGAACTTCACGACGGAACACTACCAAAGAACCAATTCCATAAATACCAATATTACCAAAATACCCTTGGAAGTCAAACTAGTCAACTCTTGGTCAAAGTCAAAGTACTCAGTGAAAGTCAACCTTCGTGGTTGATCCTACTCGCCGAGTCAGCTCAGTGACTCGCCTAGTTCCTGCACTCAGAATCCCATCATTCCCGACTCAACTCGCCGAGTCACCCCATGACTCGTCGAGTCCTTCCATCCGAGTGTTATCCTGTCCAACTCACTGAGTCGACTCGACTCACTGATCCGCATCACAACCTGAGGAGTTAGGGTTTGCGACCCAACTCATCGAGTCCAAGAACAGACTCGCCGAGTCCATTCAAGACATCCCTATTCAGAAGATTCCAGGCCATTTCACCGCTTCCAACTCATAGATCTGGACTTCTAGGGCTGGATTCACACATAAAGTTTCCAACTTTACGTGCATGCAAGGCACAATGGGCTCCAAACAAGCTAGAAGAAGGTTTTAGGACAAGGATACTCTCCATCAAGCCCCATGGACAATGCTTTATGCTTTCATGGCTCAAAACTAACCTAGATCTGAAGTTGCAACCTCAGATCTAGCCTCTAAACCCGAAATGGATCTCAAACAAGCTAAGGAACTCCAAATCAACCACCATGGATGAATCAAAAAGGAAATAGCTTAAGATAATGGCTTCTTACCTCTGAGATGTGCCCAAACTGATGTAGATCCCAGATCTACACAAGCCACTTGATGCTAGCCTCTAATTCCTCAAGCTCCTTACACCCAATTCCTCTTCCAAGTTCCAATCTCCTCAACAATGAAGTCTCACACGACTCGTCGAGTCCAGCCACCGACTCGGCGAGTCAGGCCACTTAATCACATGATCTACACACGCTCCGACTCGATGAGTTACAGCTCCAACTCGCCGAGTTCACCCTTTCCAAGTTACACTTTACACCCCCGGACTCTTGCTTCTGAACTTGGGATGTTACACTAGAGATCATATCATTCAGGGTCTCCCACCCTGAAATCCTCACAAACTTCCTGATGTCATCATGCACCATGTCATGATACCTGACTTTCTTCATTTCCTCGTCTGCTACATACTGCGGTACTAATAACGCCCTCTCCCGAAACTTGGCAGCGATCTCTGCCAAAGTCTCTGTAGTTTGGCGGAGATCCAGGAAATCTCGCGCCAACAGCTGCACCTTAATTGTCGGTGCAAACTCAGCTCGAAACCGGGTCGAGAAGTCATCTCACGACATAGCATCGTCCGCATCATCACCCAACTCACTACCACCTCTTCCCACCAATCACATGCCCGATGCTTCAACAGGCAGGAAGCATATCTGATCTTCGCCTCCTCGGGGCAAAAACTCGTCCTGAACGCACTAGTCATATCTACTAACCACCTCCTACTGAAAATGGGGTCCCTCTCCCCATGAAACGCAAGAGCTCCACATTCACTAAACTCCCAGAAAGTCAGTATGCGGGCTTTAATGATAGCCATAACCTCCGCACGGAACGCGCCTAAGCACTCATCCATTATCTCCAAACCACAGCGAGAAATCTTTGATGAAATGAACTCTCGCAAGTGCTCGCTAATCGGCTCTGCACCTGCACCTGAGCTAGAACCCGAACCTGGACCATCTCCCTGAGAGCTCATTTCCAACTAAAATATGACATACCAAAAGTCAAAACATAACCATAGTTCCTTCCCCATAAGCTTCTTATATTCTCCAAGATTCTCACCGATTCGAGTATGGATCATGTGCTTTCAGTAGTACGGGCCCAATACTACCTTCCACACCTATCCATACTTTCCTCGGTAATCATCCCGAATTCTCTAAGTTACTTTCTCAATAAAAGCACCAAAACTCACTACACCACACCACTTGTCTCACTGAAGCATATCCTAGGCTTTCCTAGGTTCTCGAACCCACCCAGTCCTCAACTGCTGAAAGACTCCTACCAATGTCAATTAGCTTCCTCATGAATACAATCACATGCAACAGAGATCAGATAATCCTTCGAGTAAAACACTCATGCCTAGAACGGTTAGACTCAAACGAGAACTACGCAATAGGGTCAAGTCAGTCACTCTGAGATTATCCATCTTGTGTCGTATGTGACTTGACATATTCACTTAGTAGTCAATTCACATCACTAAGAGTCCCACAAATCACAAAGCAAGCAGCATTCAGACAATGGAAAATCTAACCAAACCAAGCCATTCTATCCTCTTATCAGGAATCTATACTAGCATGTAATTCAAAGGCTCATATAGTCAGGCATAACCTAAACATGCCATCCTACTACTGGCTGATCAGTTATAGCATGTAAATCTACAAGCTCATATAAGCATACAAAGGCATCTCTCCTAGATCCTTAGCTCTAATCTAGCATGCGAATCACATAATTATATCATATAACAAACATGTATTGGTACTTTGGGAACCACTTACTCGAGCTCGGTCGATTGCATCCATCACCACTTTTTCTCTTTTTAAAACCCTTTTTATAAAAATGATTCTCTTTTGATAATTTTCATACCAAGTCCTTAGTTTGAGTTCAAACACACCCTAAAGTATATCTGAATCCCTCAAACCAAGGCTCTGATACCAACTTGTAACATCCCAAAATTCAAGACCAAAAATTTCTTTTTTAATATAACAAAAGCACTTAATAACTTTGTTCCAAACATTGAAAACATTTCTTTTAAAATAAATATCAGAGTCTAATCCCAAAGATAACGTAATGCGGAATAATATGGGTGAATGCGATGCGATCGTCCCGAGCTCCTTATCTGAAAACCGAAGGTACCTGAAACCAAAACTGTAAACCATAAGCACGAAGCTTAGTGAGTTCACCAAATACCACATACCATACATATTGTGAGCCATACATATCAATCATATATCAAATAAGTTCCTATGTGTCGTACATAGTCTTGTCGTTATGCCACGGGCCGCCACATGGTCTTTCTTGCCAAGCTCGGGGCCACCCCTTGGGTATTACAGACAAGTGCCAAGATCCTCCTCATGGTCTTCCATGAAAGTATAACAATGACAACTAGCATATATACTACTCTACTTAGCTAATGAGCATACAATGTGCCAGGAGCCACCTCCGCGTCTTTCATACATATTCCCTAGGGCTAAGCCCCAGGTCTTCCTACCATACATAATAACATATTGTGTGCCAGGAGCCGCACCCTGGTCTCTCATGCATAATGCCTAGGGATAACCCCCGGGTTTTCCTACCATACATAAACTAATTGGGTTGGTATTCTGGCTGTAGACCCATACACACAGTGAGGAGACTCACCTCACAAACTGACTGTCGAATCCCGTGAATAAGCCCCTCGCTGCTAGCTGGCAGATCCCCGAACTGCTGATCTCCCGACTCCCCGAGCTACCGATCATCATACAACTTAGATAAATCCGAAATTCTTATATCGTCCAACTACCCGTCGCCACCAAATCTACTACAAATGGTGAATGCTACCAGAACCACTTTAGTCATATGTCACTCCTGGTCTCCAACGACCTATTGCATCTCGAATCCAATCATATTGTGACCTACTCACGTTCGTACGGCTGACCCGCCCTGGTCTAAACCATCTAAAGGAATCCTTGAGTGATTCACACATCGGCCACATCCTCATTGTCGAATAGGGACCGGTGAATGCTACGGGCTACCCCGCAGTCTTAGACTCCCATACCAACTATCCCCTAATGAATGCTACGACCCACCCCGCAGTCTTACTATACCAATATACTAACGGCTAACTAACGAATGCTACGCCCCCCCCCCACAGTCTTTTTACATTTCTACTCTTTCTGCCAACTAGTGAATGCTATGGGCCACCCCATAGTCCAACAACACTTCTACACTATCTGCTAGCTAATGCTACGGGCCACCCCGTAGTCTTACCACATTCCTCATGCTATCTGGCCACTGGTGAATGCTACTTCTATCCCGCAGTCTTACAACAATTCCCACGCTGTCTGGCTGCTAGTGAATGCTACGACTATCACGCAGTCGAACAACACGCCCGTGCTGACTCAACCGTTGACCATGGTTGTACTGCTGATTACTAATCCGAACACACCCCAAAGTCGAGCATACATACCCGATCTAAATACTCAAGCTGAACCTATGTCCTGATTGAACTCCCCAATCTGGTGCCATAAACCTGCTATCGAACATTACTGGAACTGGATCCACACACACAGCCGCTTGTGCCGTCTTTCTTCCTTAAAAAGATGCAAAACTTATCCCAGTTCCAAATCCGCTCCCGCTTCTGAATGCATGATCGTTTCTCCCCCACTTGGATTCGACTACGTCTTCACGGAACGTGAGAATTAAAGGATTCCCATTGCTTCTTTCCTTACGCGATAGACACGCTGACTACCAACACTTAACCTGCCTAGTGATCCATTACTAGGCCACTCCAAAGATCGCATCATTACTGGAGGGTAGAGGAACGCTCTCTGAATTCTCAGTACTGATGACCCCGCATGCTCATCCTGGTGTCTCATTGAAAACTTAAAGTCCAATTTTCCGATGGTTAGGGTCAGCTTCTTCAGTGATAAACCACTTCCCTTGGCGCTTCTAAAAGCCATCCCAAGCATAAAGACTGAAACCATTGTATCCTGACGATGGTGCATAACCATCCTGCTGAACCTTGGCCATAGACCTTCATGTAATGCCTCTGAACCGATCTCGACCTTAACCAAGATAACACGGAACCCTTCCGAACCAGAAAAAGGGAAAAAGAACTTACACTAACTACTAATAATTCCCGGTATACAATTGGCATATGACATTCCTTGAAAATATAATCCAAATTCAAGCAGAGGGATAAACCCATAGGTATAGTACTATCAACCAATGCGAGGAAATAAAATCTCTAAGTACCGATAGAACTGAACAGAGTAAAAGCTATACATACCTGCCACATGGCCTGCTAGAATCCTGATCTTCCTCGTCTGTCACCGTAAAGCCCTACTCTCTCGTCCATCAGAAATCCTTAAGGTAGCCGGGACAGATGCACTCCCTGCTCCTCCCCTCATTGCCGGGCAGTCGGCCTTCTTGTGGCCCACCTGGTCGTAGTGAAAACACAATGGGCTTTCTCCCTGAGGGATTTCCCTGCTGACATGACCGGTCTTTCATGTATATTGCCTAGGGCTAACCCCCGGGTCTTCCTACCATACACTGTGTGCCAGGAGCTACCACCTGGTCTCTCATGCATAATGCCTAGGGCTAACCCCTGGGTTTTCCTACCATACATAAACTAAATGGGCCAGCATTGTAGCCGTAGACCCATACACATAGTGAGGAGACTCACCTCACAAGCTGACTGCAGAATCCTGCGATTAAACACATCGATGCTAGCTGGCAGATCCCTGAACTGTTCATCTCTCGGCTCCCCGAGCTACCGATCATCATACAACTGATATAAGTCCGAGATTCTTATAACATAACCATAAGTCCTCACTAGGGTAGAAGACCATTCCACCCCTCACATACTCTTGTCCAAATGCCTTCAAAAGTCAAACTAGGTCAACCTTGGTCAAAGTCAAGGTCAAAGTCAACGGTCAAAGTTAACGCTCCGAGTTGACTCAACTTTTCGATTCACCCCCTGACTCATCGAGTCCCTTCTGTACAGAATCGGGACAAATCAACTCAACTCCTCGAGTCCGTCCATGGACTCGTCGAGTTCCTCAGTCTGTTTGGGACTTCTTAATGGATTAAGCCCCTACTCTTCAGATCTAAGCTTCATACTTCTCATATACACTGAAAATGTCCTTTTAAGGGTAAAGTTTCCATCTTTACCCGTTAATACTCTCACTTAATGGCTATAGCTCAAACCCTAGTCCTTTAAGACATATATCTTGATCCAAATTTCACCAAAACTGCAAGAATACTCATGGGGTTGTAGATCTAGACTCTAGGAGCAATAAAATCGTGTAAAGCTTCAAGCTTTATCTACATTCATGGACTTTTGGAGCTAAAAAGGCCAAAAGAGAGGATTAGAGGTTGCATGGGACTTCCATGGCCATAAAGTTGGCACCTTTATGCCATGAGAGTCCCTCTAGACACTATATCTGAAGTGTTCCTTTCTTGGGACATCCAAATCCCAAGAGTTAAGCTTCTTGGACCAAAACCCACTAGAAAAGGTGCCAAAAAGATCTAAGCATTCATTGAGAAAGGTGGAGACTTTCTTATCCAGAATGATGAGAAAGGCTTCTCCTTCTTCCTCAAGCTTCTCCTTCTTCCTCAAGCTCCAAAGAACTCAAGATTCACTCATAAATGGCTCACAAACTCTCAAAGTGGATTAGGGTTTCGAGAATTAGGGTTTGGAAAATAGAGGCTGGAAATGAGGATGAAAGGTGGAGATTAGGATGCTTAAATAGGGTGCAAGATCCCCGATTTAGGGTTTCCCAAACCCATACCAACTCGTCGAGTTGGTCCCTCCAACTCGTTGAGTAGGTTTCCCAACCCGCGTCCCAAATCTATTCCTACTCATCGAGTTCTCCTCCTTGGACTCGGTGAGTTGCCTTCTTGATTTGGGGTTTTTCTTTCCTTAATTGGCCTTCAAGTTTTCCGGGTGTTACATTTCAAATGTGAATTTCGAATTGTATATGCTAGATCTAGGGTTATTGCTTTGGTGTTCATTTTTGTATGTTCAATAGAGACAAACTTAGATCCAAAGAAATTAAGGTTGCATGATCACATAGGAATGTTGTTATGCTCATAACCCAACAGTGGTATCAGAGCCTAGCAAGTTTTTTAATTGAATTGGTGCAAGAGTGAACTACCAAAAGAACAAGAAAATAATTTTTTCTGTTGTCTGACACTTGACTCGACGAGTCCATCATGAACTCGACGAGTTCAGAACCCAACTCGACGAGTTGACTCGTCTGTTACCTAAAAATTTTGACTTTTGACTAGATTTTGATTTGGATATTTACCATAATTCGTTTTTATTGCCTAAAATCGATTTTTCTGATTAGTATCATCATATCCTTATCAAAATTAAAGGATTTGGTTAAATATGGATAATATAAGATTATTTTGATTCAAAGATTTAACCTGGATTTTGAAAAGTTTCAAATTGCACCCTTTTGGTTTTATAGTTTAAATTTGAAATTAAAAGTCATGATTTTAGAAATTTAAATAGTTAAAACCTTGCATTGTGAATAGTTTAAAAATACACCCTCATGGTTTTATTAATAATTTAATTAAAAGATTAATTAAGAGACAATTAATAATTCATTGACATGGTTTAAAATTAATTAATTTAAAAGCTTAAATTATTAAAAGATTAAACCACCTAGTATTTTAAAAAGTTTAAAATACACCATTATACTATATAAAATTAAAACTCTAATATATTATATATGTATAGGAAAAGTCAGTCTTACCGTTAGTCGGCCTCATTCACGAAGCTGGTCTATAAGGAGTGTTTAAGGAAGCGGCATGTAAAATGACTGCCATTGGGTATCCACTCTTACCCACCGCACCCTTGACTAGTGGAGGGTCGTTAGCCGAACGGGTAGGATAGGACACTAAACTCTCATTAAAAGTATAATGAATTATAAAGTAACTAAATGCTTTTATAAATTCCCAAATCTTAGTTACTTTAGGAAAATGTGAATTTGATGCTAACCCATGAAATTGCACATTACACCTTATTGGTCAGTTAGTGGAGCGTGTATGGTTAACCGATACACAAATGTGGACTAATGAAGGATGGAAATGGGTTTCTCTTAGATTATCATTGATCAATGGAGCGTGTGTGGTTAACCGACACATTGATTAGGTGATAAATGACATCGAGAGTACCAAGCTAAGTTATATGGTTATTCACACCTTATTTGTGATCCTCGGTATCCTAGTCATAAACTTGAAGGGCATAATCGAGATTAAACATGCCATTGCAAAGTTCAATGAATCTCAAAAGATTTAGGAATTTCATTTAAAATCTAATTCGTTTAAAATTTCATTTTTATGGCGGAATTGGTAAATCGTCATTTACCTACCTTCAAATAATTTATAATTGGATTACGACATCCCTCTTCCAAGTTGTGAATTATTGTGTTGGGTCCTAGCCTTGATATTTCATTTGGGTGTTATATTAAGGATTAAATCAACTAACTTGAATTTCTCCCCTTTTTGTAGATGTCTAGTTCTGACAACTATGGTCTTCCTCAATCCTTTGGAAAAGGCTTTCCTTCTGAAGATGATCTTCCACGTGTCGATCAAGGTGAAAGATCAATCCCTTCTTCGTGTGTTGGTGGAACCAGAAATCATACTTCTCTTCCTCCACCTCCTCCAGTGATTCTCCCTGACCCACGTTTTCATCAACTTGAAAAGTTCAAGGTTACTCAATCCCTATTGGCATGCAAATATAAAGATGGAAACTTTGAATGTGCGCATGTTCTAAACATGAAGTCGCATGTTGACAGACTGAGAATGTTGGGTGTCGTTTTCCCAAAGGAGCTGGCTGTTGACTTGGTTCTTCAGTCGCTTCCCAATTCATATGTTCGGTTTGTTAAGGACTACTATATGAAAGATCACGACGTGACCCTTATTGATCTAACAAAGTTGCTTATTGCTGCTGAAGTAGAAATGTGGAAGAGCACTGGTCAAGCAAAAGAGTCTGAAGGATCAATCTTCCAAAGTTCCATGGACATTGACAGTGGCAACATTGGAAGTCCAGAAAAGTTTTCTCTTTCCAGTAGAAAGAGAAAGGTCGATTCTGACATAGTCCCATGTACCATTCCAAAAGAGTCCACTTGTTTTTGTTGCCAAGAGAAGGGGCATTGGATGCGAAGTGTTGTATCTACCTAAAAGAACGCAAGGATGGTAAAGTCAAATTGTATGACTCTACTTCAGGTATATCCACTATCTAACTCTATTAAGTTCATATTTATAGATTCTTAATACATGATGCGATAATATTGCATTTTGATGTTTTTTAGGATCGAAGAAAAAGTGAGGAAGCTTAAAAGAAGAGTAAGCTGAGTCTGATCGTGAAGAGATGGATTTCGGTTGCATGTATCGATGATCAGAATTTTGAGTTGCTGCTTAGGAGTTATGATAGATTGCTTAGGAATATTAAGTAACATGGTTTTCATTTGTACTTGCATTGTAAGGACAAGTTTTCCGCATGATATCAATAAAATGAATGTTTGTTTTATTAATGGTTCCTTGCAATGGCATTTATAAAAATTGGTGTTTATATTTCTTTTGTTAGCAATGTTGAAAATGGATTTGATTCTTATTTATATCATTTGTGGTAGTGTCATAATTTACCAAATAAGGAAAGATTCTCATCACCCAAGTTTCAATTGGACAGAAACTTGGAATCATGCGATATGAATTGTGTGATGAATGAGAATTTTGATCTTTAGGAAATTAAGACTAACTCCTTGTTCACATATATATGTGAGTCAAGTGAAAGACTAAAGGATCTAGTACACATTGATGTGGGCTGGTCAGATCCACCACAAAGGACGATAAAGTCTGTTCATCATGATTTATTGTTGGTTCAGTGAATATGGTTATGCTTACAAGATTAAGTATAATTTTGATACCTTGAAAAGTTTCAAAGTATAGCAGAACAAATAAGAATAATCAATTAGGCAGAAAGATAAAAGTTTCTCCAATCTGAAAGGAAAGGAGTGTAATTTAGTATCGTGTTTTATGAGCATCCTAAAGATTATGGAACCATGTCATAATTAATCCTCTAAAGACATCTTAGTGAAATTGTTCCAACTAAGAAGAGGAAGCAATTGTTGATAGGGTTTAAATCAAAAAAGGATGAGTCGTACTTTGTTCCAAAATCAAATTATAGAGTTGTACTTTAGTTACTCCAAGTTGTACTTTAAGTAACACATTCTAAGTAGGTTTATAACTCTTCGTGAAATGTGGAGTAGAAATTTTTTCTAACTATTGCACATTTGAAATTGGTAGTTGTGATGTTTTGGCTAAAACAAAGACCAGCTAAGACCAATTATATGAAGTGTTTCTTGATAATAACCCGCACTAACTCTTGAATATGTGTTTGTCAGCGAATGTTCCTTGACAGAGAATCTTATATGTCAAGAGGTCAGTGGGATTCATGTTGATCTTGAAAAGGTTTCAGGAAATAATCAAGAATAAACCTTTTAGTTATCACTAGCACACCACCTGAGGTTAACAACCTATCGTGTTGACATATTCTTATTTCTGTGTGTATTCCAGTTAAGTTGACTATGCATGTGAGTCCTAAGAGTTCTCATTTGATTGCATAAGGCAAGGCACCTCAATCAGTGAAAGTACATTGATTAGTGTGGGTGAGCTGCTCAATAACCTAGAAGCACTGGTAGGCCCTTGTGCTGGCAAATGGCAAGAAATTAAGAATAAGCAGGTTCAGTCCATATGAGTTTGAATTTGTCATAAACCTTGTCTTGTAATAGTGGTTCGAAATGACAAGTTCACATGGATAGGAACACATACACCATAAAATCCAAGTGGCAAGAGCTTTCTCTCTACTTCATGAAAATGATTGTGAGTAAACGCTTTCACTTGTAGATTTTATAGGATTAAAGTTAGCAGTTGTGATAATAGCATTCTCAAATTCGAGTATGATTACGGCATCCCTTTTCATATTTCGAATTGTGAGAATTGGCAAATAGTTTGACCACTCGGGACTTATTGCTATAAGATCTGGAAGATTTTAGACACACACATGAGCTATCTAATGAAAGGTGTATGAACTTGAGAAGACTGGATACAGACTTATCGAAGCACCACGTATCAGAAATCTGAACTTTGGTAAGAAAGTCAATAAGTATTGATTTCTAGAAGTCCAGCTGATTTCTTGGTACATGTCAAAGCTAGTGGGAGCATAATTGTTATGCTAGTAAGAATCTAATTATTATGTCAAATGTTGCGACTTAGCAATGCTATTTATAGGAAACAAAGTTCTAAATTTGCAAAGTTGCAAAATTTGGAAGTTCTTTAGCTATAGAAAGATTTAAGGGAGAGAATATTTATACTTCATTTCGAATCTAAAAGTTTAGATTGAAATTTTATTCAAACTTAGTCATGGTCATAAATGAATATCATGTTGAAATGTTTCAACATAGGAAATTCTATATATGGGAATATTTTAGCAAGAGACTGGTTAAGTATCATGTCTTTATTAATCGTATCTCATATGCTTCGGGTATAGGATCTATTGCATATTTTATAATATTTGCCTATTCTGACTTTTCCAAATGCCTAGAGCATTAAGAGGGAAAAAGGAATAGAACATAATATGACTAAAGTTGTTAAACAACTGTCAAAGGACAATCTAAGGTTTACCAAAGATTGGTTGCTTGTACACTGTTGGAAGTATAGTAATGGATGGACCATATTGATATAATTTTGAATAGATAGATATCTATTAAGAATTGATTGTCATATGGAAATTATGGAAATGTTTCCATAATAGGAGTTGGATGTCAAGAATCTATGTGTAGGTTAGAAACTTTCATGCAAGAAGGATGTTAAAGGAATATACCTTGAATGTGAGACTTCATCTCCATGGAATTGTTTTTGTAACAAATCTCCAGTGGAATGTTTAGTAATATCATTGGCAAAGTCTCTGTGACTTTGGTGCATTGACATTACAAAAGGAACATTGCATGTAAGTTTAGATCTAACAAGATTCTAGTAGTGGCAAGAATTTGGTATTCATACACTTGCGATAAGGATTAGGAATTGTGAAATGAGCATCATTGGAAATGTGTTCAATTGATATATTTCACAAAGGAAGGACCATAGATAAACATAGTGTTCATGCTTGGAGTATGGGATAATTATTGTTTTAATTCAAGTATTTAGTTGATTGATCGAAACATTATACAATGAGTAAGGTCTAATTAATATGGTGATTAAATAATAAGTGTTTTATTTATGTTCAAAAGGTTGAGATCATATTGGAGTAGGTTATTCTTTTGTTTCACTTCGCATGTTTTACTTCTGGAATAACTAGGTTATTCAAACATCCACAGTCAGTCATACATTGGAAGTAAGTAGTGAATTAGGACTGTCATGAATCCGACTGTAGATTGTCTAAGTGCTTAGACATAGCAAATGTTTGTTGCAATGTTCATGAGCACTCCACCATGGAAACCCACCATGCAATAAAGAGGTGGCAAGTGGTTTATTGTTCCTCCTTCTTTTCCTTTACATGGGCCGAATTATTGGGCTTAGGAGGAAGGAAGTGGTTTATTCTTGGGCCATTATTTGATTTTGTTCGAAACCTTGAGCCCATTAAGTAGGTTTTCGGCCCATTGGGCTTTTAGAGGGGGTTCACGTCCCAATCTGCATAAAAGAATTGATTTATGGTCCATTTGAAGGTTCTAAGCCCAACATAGTCAAATTGAAGGCTTAATGGCCTATTAGGCCCAATAAGAAAATCCTAGTCCAAAATGGACTTGAACCGGGATTTTTAGGGTTTCCAACCTTTTATTGACTATTTGAATGTTTGTATAGAGTATTTGATGGAATTTTGTGGTCATTGAATAAGCACCATACATGTTTTCAAGTTTTAACTACAACGTTATCTATGTTAAGGGTTTTACAAAGCATCAGAATTCCTAGTTGTGACATCATCCCCCCGTTAGAGGGAATTTCGTCCCGAAATTCTTTTTGAAACTAGATTTAAAAATGCGAGAATAAGTGAGGGTACTTTTGCTTCATCTGGTCTTCGCGTTCCCATGCGAATCCTGGTCCGCGTTTCGCGTTCCACCGAACTTTCACAATCGGAATGCGACTTTGCTTAATACGCTTCACTTCCCTGTCCATGATTTCGACAGGTTCTTCGATGAACAGGAGGTTCTCGTTGATTTCGATTTCTTCCAACGGGATGACGAGAGTCTCGTTGGACAAGCACTTCTTCAAATTGGAAACGTGAAACACTAGGTGTACGCTGTTGAGTTCGGCAGGTAGTTGCAGTCTATAAGCCACTGGACCGATTCGGGCAAGAATCTCGAAGGGTCCAATGTACCATGGGTTTAGCTTTCCTCGTTTCCCAAAACGGATCACCCCTTTCCAGGGGGAGATCTTTAACAACACTCGATCCCCGACTTGAAATTCCAAAGGATTTCGCCGCTTATCGGCGTAGCTCTTCTGTCGGTCGCGTGATGCTTGAAGTCGAGCTTTGATTTGGGCTATATTCTCTATCGTTTCGCGTATGATTTCTGGTCCTGTCAATGCGTTGCTAGATGTCTTCCCTCTTGCCAGCTGAGTGCCGCCTACCTCTGTCCAACACAACGGTGATCTACATTTACGACCATATAATGCTTCGAAAGGAGCAACTTTGATGCTTGTGTGATAACTGTTGTTATATGAAAACTCAATTAAAGGTAAGTGGGTATCCCACGACCTTCCAAAGTGTATCACACATGCTCGAAGCATATCCTCAAGCGTTTGAATGGTTCGCTCACTTTGACCATCCGTCTGGGGGTGGTAAGCAGTGCTCATGTCGAGTTGTGTCCCCATGGCCTTTTGTAGTGATTGCCAAAAGCGTGAAGTGAACCTACTATCTCGATTTGAGATGATAGATATTGGTACTCCGTGGAGTCGCACAATTTCCTTGATGTAGATCCTTGTTAGTCGCTCCATCTTGTATGTCTCCTTTATTGGCAGGAAATTAGCGGATTTCGTCAATCTGTCGACTATCACCCATATGGTATCCAATCCATCTGTTGTCTTGGGTAATTTGGTCACAAAGTCCATAGTAATCCTTTCCCATTTCCACGCGGGTATTACCGGCTGCTGTAATAGTCCCGAAGGCCTTTGATACACTACCTTCACTTTAGCACAAGTGAGGCATTTGTTAACGTAAGTGGCAATCTCTGCCTTCATGTTAGGCCACCAATAACATTTCTTGACATCCAGGTACATTTTATCTGACCCTGGATGGATGGAGTATCGTGTCTGATGAGCTTCATTCACGACTACTTCTCTGAATCCTCCAAGTTTAGGGACCCAAATTCGGTTCATGAAATAATATGTTCCATCCTCCTTGACTTCGAGGTTCTTTTCCATCCCGCGTAACGCTTCGCTTGTTCTGTTTGCTGTCTTCAGGGCGTCGAACTGGGCTGCTTTGATTTGTGAGGACATATGAGATTGGATGGTTATTGAAAGAGTCTTCATACGACGATGGGAGTATTCCTTCCGACTCAAGGCATCAGCTACCACGTTAGCCTTGCCTGGGTGGTACTTGATTTCGCACTCATAATCGTTTAGCAGCTCAACCCATCTTCGCTACCTCATGTTCAACTCCTTTTGATTTAAAATGTGTTGGAGACTCTTGTGGTCGGTGAAAATGGTGCACTTGGTACCATAAAGGTAATGCCTCCAAATTTTCAAGTCGAAGACCACAGATTGTAATTCGAGATCATGGGTGGTATAATTCACCTCATGTGTTTTCAGTTGTCGGGATGCATAAGCTATCACCTTGCCACGCTGCATGAGTACACAGCCTAAACCCTGATTTGAAGCATCGCAGTAAACTACGAAGTCCTCTGTTCCCTCTGGTAGTGATAATACTGGTGCACTACAGAGTGCCTGCTTCAGAGTTCGGAAGGCAACCTCCTGCTTTTCTGTCCATTTAAATGGTACACCTTTCTGTGTAAGCATGGTAAGTGGCTTGGCTGTTTTGGAGAAGTTCTGAATAAATCTCCTGTAATAGCCTGCGAGACATAAAAATTGACGAATTTCTGTGGGTGTCGCTGGGACTGCCCATCCTTCAATGGCTTTGATCTTAGAAGGGTCCACATGTATCCCTTCTTGGCTGACAACATGACCTAAAAAGTTTACGCTTCGGAGCCAAAACTCGCATTTAGAGAGTTTTGTGTATAACCTTTCAGTCCGTAGGGTTTCCAAGATTTGCCGGAGATGTCGGCCGTGCTCCTCTTCGCTTCGAGAATAGACTAGAATATTGTTGATTAAAACGATGACAAAGTTATCGAGGAATGGTCGGCAGACTCGATTCATTAGGTCCATGAATGCGGCAAGGGCATTCGTTAGACCGAAGGGCATCACAACGAATTCATAATGTCCATAGCGGGTTCGGAAAGCGGTTTTGGGGATATCCTCTTCTTCCATGGGGTCCTCTTCAGGCTCCTCGTCAGATTCCTCTAGCAATCCGTTATTTCCCTGATTGGGGAAATACGGATCTCCAGGGAGATGGAACCCAGCCATACTGTCTGCACCGGGGGGGGGGGGGGTATATGTGAAGAGGTATATAAATAAGCTATTATTAATCCTAGAATATTTTTAGTTGTTATCAAAAATTGGGTTGATGCATTCCTCTTGTTTAACAATAGGGTATGCCTTGGGTTTACTGACCATCGCGATCTTTCCAGGGCATGTGATAGTTGTATTACGAAGAAATGTAGTTGATCAGGCTACATTCATCCCTAATACAACTGTGAATAGTCTTGGTATAACCGGGATGTCAGGTTCTCCCAATTGTTTTATTCGAGTTGTTATTGTGTTCGTTTTTCTAAGTCGCACAAATAAGAGTGTTTATTGGTATATTTTATTTGTTTTGTTCAGAGTTATTTAGTCCCTTGCTGGGTTTATAGTTGCATATCAATGTGTGGTTAGATATGCCAGTTCACTATAAACAGTGCTCTGATACCAACCTGTCACACCCCCGAACCAGACGGCGGAAACGTCCGAGGGCTCGCGTGACTTAAATTGAAATATCATCACAATGAATATATATGAAACATAAAGCATGCATCACCAACCATTACATAGTACAACTAGCATTGTTTACATCGAGTACAAGGCTTACATTACATGATTTCAAAATAAAAAGTGTTTGGTGATTAGCAACTACAAAAGAAACTTTCAACACACCGGATGCTTCCTTGACTAACGATTACCTGAGAATACAAGTTATTTTGAAAACGGTCAACATATATAATGTTGGTGAGTTCATAAGTATGTTTGATGAAAAGTAGTTTATGTCATTGGTAAAACCCAGAAAATCCGATATTTTCTATAATAAAACTTTCTTGAAAAATAGTGTGATGATCCTGTAAGTATATGCGTGAATGATTTCAAAACATGAATAAATGAGAAGTTTTTGCATTATAATGTTTGAAAGCACAAGTGAGTAAAATTTATTTCCCCGGAAAACCCGATGTCTTCCAAATAAAAGTTATGATTGTTTTGCTTCATTGAATCGTTACATCAAATGAATATGATTTCCCTTGATTAATGATCTTCCTTTGATTAATGATTTCCCTTGATTAATGATTTCCTTTGATTAATGATTTCCCCTGATTAATGATGTCGGATTTCTACGTGAGTCGTTATAACCATGCATGATAATGACTAGTTCATCTGTCTTAGTATTCTAATGAACACCGAATTTGATCTTAAGACTTTGTCACCCTAGACTGGCCGAGTCTAACTGTAGCGAACAGCTTAGGTGTGGGGGAGTCACCCCCGTATAGATCTATACACAAACTCTCGCTCTCCCTCCAGGAGACTTTGATTACAACTACAAACTACGACCGACACTTATTGGTGTCACCCGTTATTACTCACTCAATCCACATGAGTTTGATTAACCTTGATTAATGATCGAATTTGATTTTATACGAAAAGAAGGTAAGCCTAACAGACGAGGAGAAGAGGACTACTAGGCCCTACTAATTTTGTATGTTATATAAGGCTGTCGAGTATATGAAAAGCGCGTTGGCCCCTCTCGCATTTAATTTACTTGGACCTTACTAGTAATGCATAATGGGCCACTGAGGCCCAATAGCATGTAAAAACCATTGAGGGTCCATTAAACATGTAATTGGGTCAAAGGAGGCCCAATAGACATGTGTTATCATTGTTAGGCCCGAAAGTCATGTCAATGGCCACGAAGGCCCAATAAGCATGATTAGGATCTTTCAAGCCCAACAATTTGAATATTTACTTGTTTTAGGTATAGTATAATTGTCGGAAGCTTGATTGAACAATTGTTAATATTTGTAACGGCACGAGGCTTGTCGATTGTTTATAACGATATTTAAAAATATATGTATATTCTTCATTCTATTTTCATAAGTCGTAATTTGGTATTTTTGACCAAAATATCTTAATAATAAAATAATTGATTCAAAATATTGGTTTGACCTATTCAGCCCTTCTTCAATAAAAATGACAATCTTAGTCCCTTATAAAAAAAAGACATTTTAGGTCCCTAAAACCATTTTCTTGACATTTTTGATCCATAGACTTGTTTAAGTTATGTTTTTAGCTCAAAATTTACTCTTTGGCAGTTTCAGCCCTTTCAGCAAAGAGTTTTTCAGTTAAAGTCCAAACTTTTTGCAACTTTTACAATTTTGACCCAAATTCCAAAAACTTTACATTTTTGATCCGTTTTGGAAAAAATCATTTTAACCCCTGAAATAGTTTTGTTTACTCTTTTTCCCCCTGTTTTGAGAAATTTACCATTTCAACCCCTTGAAAATCACATTTTTCGTAATTTTTGGGCCTATGGGCCGAAAAGCCCAAAAATTGGCCCATTAAGCTACAAATCACATTTCTAGTCCTTTGAAGAGCATGATATTCATAAAAACATTATTTTAACTGTTTTGACTCTTTTGGTCCTTAAGAAAACCGTGAATGACAATTTTTAACCCAACTTTTGTTTATTTGACAAATATAGTCCAAAAATGAGTTTTATGTTGCAATATGTTTATTATAACCTTAGAGGGTAATTTTTCTTGACTTGTTTAGTGTAATATATCTTAGATCATGTTTATCTTCCTTCTTGTGCCATAGATCTCGAGATTTCTTTCCTTTTTGTTACATATTTACCACATAAACACATGAAATCACACATAACATACACATACACGTAGATCTACACATTTTACTTGCATTCTCCCCCATAAAACTTGTGAAAACCAAAAATAGAGGGGTATGAACTCACCTTTTCTTGTTGTTTTCGATTTGAAGAAAGAAATGGAAGAGTTTGATGCTATTCTCGGCCCTAGCAAGCTTCTTGGGAGTTCTTTGGCTTAGATGTGTTCAAGGATTGGTGATATTAGGGAAGAATCTTCTTGGAGCTTTTGTGATTCTCGAAATTTTTGATGGATGGAGGATGAGTTCTTGAGAGAGTATTCTTGAGATATTTTGAAAGAGAATGAGGTGGAGAGGGTGGGAATCAGCCGAGAAGAAGAAGAAGAGAGGATAGAAGGAGTGAGTTGACTTGCATGGAAACCCACCATGCAATAAAGAGGTGGCAAGTGCACAAAAATCCTCCAATTCTCCTTTATTTTTATTCCTCCTTCTTTTCCTTTACATGGGCCGAATTCTTGGGCTTAGGAGGAAGGAAGTGGTTTATTCTTCGGCCATTGTTTGATTTTGTTCGAAACCTTCAGCCCATTAGGTAGGTTTTCGGCCCATGGGGCTTTTAGAGGGGGTTCACGGCCCAATGTGCATAAAAGAATTGATTTATGGTCCATTTGAAGGTTCTAAGCCCAACATAGTGAAATTGAAGGTTTATTGGCCTATTAGGCCCAATAAGAAAATCCTAGTCCAAAATGGACTTGAACCGGGATTTTTAGGGTTTCCAACCTTTTGTTGACTATTTGAATGTTTGTATGGAGTATTTGATGGAATTTTGTGGTCATTGAATAAGCACCATACATGTTTTCAAGTTTTAACTGCAATATTATCTATGTTAAGGGTTTAACAAAGCATCAGAATTCCTAGTTGTGACATGTAGAACGGAGAAATATTTGATCCCTTATCTAAAGGACGCGTTGCTGATAAGATCAGAGTTCGACAACGGCTTTTGAACGCTACGATTCTAATCAGATTCTGAAGTCATGCTTGCAAGAATATTTATTAGACTTGTCCAAGTGGGAGACTGTTTGTCACAACTAGGAATTCTGATGCTTTGTAAAGCCCTTAACAAGGATAACATTGTAACTAAAACTTGAAAACATGTATGGTGCTTATTCAATGACCACAAAATTCCATCAAATACTCTATACAAATATTCAAATAGTCAACAAAAGGTTGGAAACCCTAAAAATCCCGGTTCAAGTCCATTTTGGACTAGGATTTCCTTATTAGACCTAATGGACCAATAAGCTTCCAATTTGACTATTTTGGGCTTAGGACCCTTAAATGGACCCTAATTGGACCCACTTCCATAAAACTTAACCTTTTTGGGCCTTATAGTCCTAAAATGGGCTAGTTTATCTAAATGGGCCTTATTGAGCCATAACAAATCTAATTAGCCCTAATGGGCCATAAAACTCATTCCTTGATGTATATTGGGCCGTGTATTGATCTAAAAGGCCCATTGGGCCGAAAACCATTAGCTAGGGCTTCTCATTAGGAGACTTAAGCACAAAAGGCCCAAATCCTTTTCTCTCTTCTCTCTCTTTCTCGGCCCAAGTAGAAGAAAAAAAAGGGAAATTAGAGGATTAAGGAGGATTAGCCACCTCCTTAATACCTATGGGATCTCCATGCAAATCTCACATATTTCCATGCACTATCCTTTCATCTGTCTCTCTCTTCTCCTTCTACTACTCTCGGCCGAGAGTGTCAACACACACACACACTTATTTCATTTAAGCTTCTCTCAAGAACTCACAACAACTTCTTCATTTCTCCTTCCAAATTTTCGAGATTTAGAGCTTTTCAAGAAGGTTATTCCACAATAATCATCATCATCATTGGTAAATTATTGTTTAGATCCATAACCTAGCCTCTTTATTTCATCAAAACTTCTTCCTAACTCACATAATTTTCGTGATCTACTCCTTAGAAGCTCCTTAAGTTCGAAATCAACACAAGAAAGCTTGCTAGGGCCGAAAAATAGCATCAAACTCTTCCCTTTCTTCTTCAAATCGAAAACAACAAGAAAATGTGAGTTCATACCCCTCTATTTTCATTTTTCACAAGTTTTATGGGGGAGAATACAAGTAAAATGTGTAGATCTATGTGTATGTGTATGTTATGTGTGATTTCATGTGTATATGTGTGATTTTATGTGTTTATGTGGTAAATATGTAACAAAAAGGAAAGAAAACTCGAGATCTATGGCACAAGAAGGAAAAAAAACATGATCTAAGATATATTACACTAAACAAGTCAAGAAAAATTACCCTCTAAAGTTATAATAAACATATTGCAATATAAAACTCATTTTTTTTGGACTATATTTGTCAAATAAACAAAAGTTGGTTTAAAACTTGCCATTCACGGTTTTTCCAAAGGACCAAAAGAGTCAAAACAGTTAAAATAAATGTTTTTATGAATATTATGCTCTTCAAAGGACTAGATATGTAATTTGTAGCTTAATGGGCCAATTTTTGGGCTTTTCGGCCCATAGGCCCAAAAATTGCAAAAATATGATTTTCAAGGGACTGAAATGGTACAACTCTCAAAACAGGGGGTAAAAGGGGTAAACAAAACTATTTCAAGGGTTAAAATGATTTCTTTTCCAAAAAGGATCAAAAATGTAAAGTTTTTGGAATTTGGGCCAAAATTGTAAAAGTTGCAAAAAACTTGGACTTTAACCGAAAAACTCCCTACTGAAGGGGCTGAAACTGCCAAAGAGTAAATTTTGAGCTAAAAACATTACTTAAACAATTCTATGGGTCAAAAATGTCAAGAAAATGGTTTTAAGGGCCTAAAATGTCTTTTTTGTTTATAAGGGACTAAAATTGTCATTTCTATTAGAAAAAGGGCTGAATGGATCAAAGCAAAATTTTGAGTCAATTACTTTATTATTAAGATATTTGGGTCAAAAATACCAAATTACAACTTATAAAAATAGAATGAAAAATATACATATATTTTCAAATATCGTTATAAACAATCGACAAGTTTCGTGCCGTTGCGAATTTAACAATTGTTCAATCAAACTTCCGACAATTATACTATACCTAAAACAAGTAAATATTCAAATAGTTGGGCTTAAAAGATCCTAATCATGCTTATTGGGCCTTCGTGGCCCATCGACATGACTTTTGGGCCTAACAATAATAACACATGTCTATTGGGCCTCCTGTGACCCAATACATGTTTAAGGGACCCTCAATGGCTTCTATGTGTTATTGGGCCTCAGTGGACCATTAGTATTGCTAGTAAGGTCCAATTAAATCAAATGTGAAATGGGCCAACGCGTCCTTCGTATAACCAACAGCCTTAAATAACACACGTAATTAACAGGACTTTGTAATCCTCTTCTCCTCGTTTGTTAGGCTTACCTTCAATTCAAGTAAACAAATATAGGTCGTTAATCAATAGTAATCAATTTTGTTTAGATTAAGTGAGTAATAACGGGCGACACCTCTAAGTGTCGTTCGTAGTCTGTAGTTATAATCAAAGTCCCCTGGAGGGAGAGCGAGAGTTTGTGTATAGATCTATACGGGGGTGACTCCCCCACACCTCAGCTGTTCGCTACAGTTAGACTCGGCCTGTCTAGGGTGACAAAATCTTAAGATCAATTCCGGCGTCCGCTAGAATGCCAAGACAGACGAACTAGTCATTATTATGCATGGTTATAACGACTCACATAAATAAATGAATCCAATACTATCCGAGTAATCAAGGAAAATCATAATCATTCGTTGTGACGGTATAACAATTTGAAACAATTATATTATATTATCGGAAAACATCGGGTTTTTCAAGGAAATCAACACCATTCACTTGTACTTTCAATAACTATAATGCAAAACTTCTCATTTATACATGTTTTGAAATCATTCATGCACAAACTTATGGATTTTCACACTTTGGTATAAACAATTGTCTTTTCAGAAAATATCGGATTTTCTGGGTTTTATAAACTACACAAAACATTTTTATAACAATCCTGCTTATGAACTCACCAACATTCCATATGTTGACGTTTTCAAAATAACTTGTATTCTCAGGTAACAGGTAAGCTGAAGAGTAATATCAAGTATGTTAGGATGTTATGTTTTGAAAACTCTCAAACAATTTATGCTACGGATATGTAATATTTAGACAATGTACTTGATGTGAACAATGGCAGTTGTAATGTATTAATGCATGGTGAAGTTTATGTTGTGTTTCATGTATAATCATTGTGATGATATACAATTTGAGTCACGCGAGCCCTCGGACGTTTCCGCCGTCTGGTTCGGGGGTGTGACAGGTTGGTATCAGAGCTCTGTTTATAGTGAATTGGCATATCTAACCACACATTGATATGCAACTATAAACCAAAGAGGGACAAAAACAACTCTGAACAAAACAAATAAAACACAACGATAAAACACCTCTACTTGTGCGATATAGGAAAAAGAACATAATCCTAAATCAAATAAGATAATACTGACATCTTGGTTAAGTCGGGACTGTTCCTAGTTGTATTAAGGGGTGAATGTAGCCAGATCAACTACATTTTCTCCGAAGTACAACTATCACATGCCCCGCTGAAACCTCGATGGTCGGTAAACCTAAAAACAAACCCCTTTGTTACCAAGAAGAGAACATCAACTCAATTTGCATAATAATTAAAACATCTTAGGAGTAATAATATCTTATTCATATACCTCCTCTCAGTCACCATGGAAGCACGAGCGGTGCAGGCTGGACAGGAAAGAGATGAAGTCATTGGAGAAATGACTAAGATGGCCCAGTTGTTGGCACAACACTTTGGTATATGACCTCGCTGCCACCGTCGGGCACTCCTTAGAGTGTTAGGACCAGCCTTACCCTACTAGTACTATGATTTATGGTATGTACCATTGACTCTATGTTTAAGTGATTACACTACTCATAGAGTCGTTACGCTACCGAAGTTGCACCACTTATGTATGCTCTTTCGAGCAAATTTTCATGTATCAAAGTACGGATATTATTAATGGAAAAATATATGTGTTCTATTGTGACGTTGTTATCTGTTATGTGTTATGTATCCATGATTGTATGTTAACATGTGAAACTATTTAAGTACACGCAATACACCTAGTTTATAGGACCACAAACTCACAATAATCATAGGCACTCAACATCTTTCCGTTCAATGACAGAAAGATGCCTCAACGACCAACCCATGGAAACCCTGAGCCAACCCCACCAGAAATCAACTCAGCTGCATTTCAAGCAGCTGTATCTGCTGCAGTCACCGCAGTCATGGCGCAAATCCACCAAGGGAACAATGGTGGAGGCAATGGACAAGGGGCTGGAAGTTGGAACAACGGAATAAATCAAGGACCTACCAAGACATGCTCTTACAAGGACTTCACCAAGGCCAAGCCACGAACCATTAATGGCACGGGTGGAATGATAACCCTAAAGAGATGGATTGAGAAGGTGGAATCGGTATTTGAGATATGTGATGGGTTTTGAGCATTCTAACACTTCCTAAGTGTACATGCAACCCTAATAACCTTGGATCTATGTTTGTCTAATAATCATGCAAAGTTGAATTCCAAGGTTATATTCCTATCTAGCATTCATGGGGAACATTTATGACTTGAATGAAAGATAGAATAACTTACCTTGTTGTTGATTATGATCTTTGAAACCTTGAGAGCCTAGCACCCCAAGTGTGATGCCTCAAATGCTTCACACAACACCAAATGCAAAGGAGTAAACTTTGATAGAATCTTACACTTGCAAAATCGGCTCTAGCCCTCTTGTTTCTTAGTGTCGCCAATTTTGGTGGAGAATGGGTTTCTTATATAGTGTTGACGCATCTAGGGTTACACCATGTAAACCCTAATGTGTCGTGACTCTTCATTTCCATGACCCATGGGTTTGTAACTCCCATGGAGCATCCATGGAGCATCCTATGGGTGGAACCCAACTTGATAATCCATGGAGCCTCTTAGCCCACTATATAAGATATGGAAGATTTACATAAAATTACCCATATATTTAATTAGTTATCTTTTGATCACTTAATTAATTCTAAATTAATTCTTGATCAAACTAATTAAATAATATTATTAATATATTAGAACTTATAATATATTAATAAACCATAAGTGTTATTTCTCTCATTTTAGTTTATCCAATTGCATGGTGCCATGCAACCCAAATGGACCATGCCGGGTCGGGTCAAGTACATACCATAAATAGTTATGGACTTAGACACCTTATCCAACAGTCTCCCACTTGGATAAGTCTAATAACTATAACTGGAATACTTCAGGAACCGATCGGCAATCGTAGCTCTTTCAAGGTCTCTCGGAACTGAGAAGATGATGATACGCCATTTAAGATAAGTGATCATATAATCCTCTATTCTAGATATCAGCCGGACAAATACATGGAACAATGTCTTACTTATTGTCCAGCAGTTTGTTTCCCGATTTCCGATTTGTTTGACAAAGAACTTAATTGAACACATCAACTTAGTTCTGACCGGGCCCGGTACATAGGTCAAAACAAAAGCATCGAGGGGCCCAGATATCAGCTTCTAATCCAAGAAGGAACAGATAAACTTCGACTCATATGTTTGTTCTACCACTCATTGAATTATACACAAAAGCACGTTTTATAACATCGAGTTACCAATGCGTTAACGTACAATCAATGCATAACCAACTCATAAGTAACAAATCATATCTCTAGGTTTGAAGACTTATATGATATTACCATCTCACGATCACTCGAGATAAATTCCATGAAGTGATTCCAGTGAGCGTGGGTTGAGTCCAATGCTCAGAACTTATGAGCACTCATGAGTGTTGTAGCCATGTCCAACAACTTAGACCTCTGCAACCAATCATGACAGTCTTGATTCATACCTACTTCTGACATATGACTGACTGTGGAGGTTCGAATAATATGATATACCAAACATAATTATTCTGGAAGTCAAAACATGCAAAAGAAATATAGTAAACGATCGACAAGAGATAGCAACACTTTACTCATAAATAAAACACCTTTTATTCATCATCTAATGTCAATTACACTTTACAAATTTCAAGGTTATCTAACTACTAAATCTAATATCATCCTTTAGCCCTATGCTCCGAGCATGCTGGAGATGCTTAACCCGAGTCAGTCCCTTCGTGAGGGGATCTGCTGGATTCTCATCCGATGATACCCTCTTTGCCACGAGGAGTCCTTCTTCTATTCGATGTTTGATGAAATGGTATTTTCTGTCGATGTGTCTGGATCTCCCGTGATCCCTTGGTTCCTTGGCTAAGGCAACTGCACTTTCACTATCACAGAAAATTTCCATTGGCTCTTTAATAGCTGGTACAACTCCAAGGTCTCCAATGAAGTTCTTCAGCCATATCGCCTCCTTTGCTGCCTCGCTAGCTGCTATATACTCTGATTCGCAAGTTAAATCAACCACTGTCTCTTGCTTGGAACTCTTCCAAGAAATTGCTCCTCCATTTAAGGTAAAGACCCAGCCTGACTGAGAGCGGAAATTATCCCTATCAGTCTGAAAGCTAGCATGACTATACCATACAACTCTCAAGTCTTCACTCCCACCGAGGGTAAGGACCCAGACCTTAGTCCTCCGTAGGTACTTGAGGATATTCTTTACCGCAGTCCAGTGTGCCTTGCCAGGGTTCCCCTGATACCTGCTAACCATGCTCAAAGAAAAGGCTACATCAGGTCGAGTACACGTCATAGCATACATGATCGATCCTACAGCCGAAGCATAAGGTATTCGACTCATTTCTGCTATCTCAGCCTCAGTACTAGGGCTTTGTGTCTTACTCAATCTGGCGTTACTCTGGATGGGTAACTCTCCTTTCTTGGAGTCCTGCACGCCGAATCTCTTCAGCACCTTATCCAAGTAGGTACTCTGACTAAGTCCAATTAGTCTTTTACTCCGGTCTCTCAAGATCCTTATCCCTAGAATATAGGCAGCTTCTCCTAGGTCCTTCATAGAGAAACACTTCCCAAGCCAGGACTTAACTTCCTGCAGAGTTGGGATGTCATTTCCTATGAGTAGTATGTCATCCACATACAATACCAAAAAGCTAACTATAATCCCACTAGCCTTGACATATACACAAGATTCATCTTCACTCCTAGAAAAGCCAAATTCTTTGACTTTCTCATCAAAGCAAAGATTCCATCTACGAGGTGCTTGCTTTAACCCATAAATGGATTTCTCAAGCTTACACACTTTATTAGGGTACTCTGTATTGACAAAACCCTCTGGCTGACTCATATAAACATCCTCAGCCAACTTTCCATTAAGGAAAGCGATTTTGACATCCATTTGCCATATTTCATAGTCATGAAATGTAGCTATGGCTAACAGAACCCTAATAGACTTAATCTTGGCCACTAGAGAAAAGGTCTCATCATAAACAACTCCTGGAGTTTGTGAGAAACCCTTTGCAACCAGTCGTGCCTTATAAGTGTGTACATTACCATCCATGTCGGTCTTCTTCTTGAAGATCCATTTGCACCCTATAGTCTTACGACCTGGTACATTCTCAACCAAGTTCCAAACTTGATTGTCATACATGGACTGTATCTCGCTGTCCATTGCCTCTTTCCACTTGGCTGACTCAGGGCCTGCCATGGCTTCCACGTAACTGTTAGGTTCATCCAGACCTATCAGTGTCTCATCACTGATAAGTGTATCACCTTCTGCAGTAATATGGAATCCATAGTAATGCTCAGGTGCATTCCTAACCCTTGTGGAACGCCTCAGAGGTACAGACTTGTCAATTGGCTCAACATGAGTTTCCTCCTCAAGTTGAGTGCTAGGGTTTGAAGTTCTTTCACCACTTGACTCTTGAATTTCTTCAAGGTCAACTTGCCTCCCACTGTCTCCTTGGCTTATGAACTCTCTCTCTCGAATGAAAGCCCTCCTAGCTACAAAGACCACATTCTCACTAGGTCTGTAGAAGAGGTAACCAAAGGATTTCTGTGGGTAGCCGATGAAAATACACCTCTCACTTCGAGGTTCGAGCTTATCATGAGTCTCGCGTCTCACGAAAGCCTCGCAACCCCAAATCTTAATGTGGTCTAGTTTGGGTACTTTACCAGTCCACATCTCATGAGGAGTTTTGGCAACTTTCTTTGTGGGAACTAGATTAAGGATATGGGCGACAGTCTCTAAGGCATACCCCCAAAATGAGATTGGTAGCGAAGCTCGAATCATCATGGAACGAACCATATCCAACAAGGTTCGATTACGCCTCTCAGCTACACCATTCAACTGTGGTGTCCTAAGAGGTGTCAATTGTTAGACAATCCCACATTCCCTAAGATAGTCGAGGAACTCTGAACTAAGATACTCACCACCTCGATCGGATCGAAGCATCTTAATGTTCCTGCCCAATTGATTCTCGACTTCCTGTTTAAACTCTTTAAACCTCTCAAAAGTCTCTGACTTATGCTTGATTAAGTAGACATATCCATATCTACTGTAATCATCAGTAAAAGTCAAATAATAACGATTAGCATCCCTTGTGGCATGTTTGAAGGGCCCACACACATCCGTGTGTATAAGATCCAACAAACCTTCACCCCTCTCATAAGAACCTGTGAAGGGTGACTTTGTCATTTTTCCAAGTAAGCATGATTAGCAACTATCATCTGACTTTAGGTCAAATGACTCAAATACTCCATCCTTTTGGAGTTAGCCTATGCGTTTCTTGCTTATATGTCCAAGACGACAATGCCATAATGATGCTTTATCCAAGTTATTATCATTAACAGAATCAATACACAATACATTATTTCATAAGTTATCAACCACAGATACAGTTTCATACACACCATCACAAGTTAATGCTTTAAAATAAAGAACATTATTAAAGAAAGCATTAATCGAACCAACTTAATTATCAAATGAAAAGGTGAAACCTTGTTTATACAATGCATGAAAGGAAATAATATTTCTTGCCATTTCTGGCGAATAACAACATTTATTCAAATCTAAACTAAACCCACTACTTAGCTATAAAGTATAAACTCCAATCTTGGTGACAGGTAAAGCTTTCCTATTCCCCATGATTAAGTTTATTCTTCCATGCTCCACATTCTCACTTCTTCTTAGTCCCTGCAAATCAGAACAGATATGAATACCACAACCGGTATCAAGGACCCAAGAGTTAGAATGGGGTGAGTTATTACATAAGATAGTGTAAATACCTGCATGGTTGGGTTTAACTTTCCCATCCTTCACATCTTGCTGGTACTTTGGGCAGTTCCGCTTCTAATGTGACTTTTCATGGCAATAGAAGCATTCAGCCTCTTTAGGGTCAGAAGAAGGAGTGACAAAACCTTTCTTGGTTCCACTTGAAGAAGAGCCATCAAGGGTCCTAGCCTTGGTACCCTTCGAAGAGCTCTTCCTCTTCTTCCCTGTACCTTTACCGATTGCCAAAACCGGGGCGGAGTTTGGAGTAGGAGTGTTAACAACCGACTTACCCTTAAGACCTGTTTCTGCGGTCTTGAGGAGTCCCTGAAGTTTGCTGAGTGTGACCTCTTCCTTATTCATGTGATATGTCATGCGGAATTGATCATAGCACGATGGTAAGGAGTGCAAAATGATATCTATTGCAAGCTCCTCAGAGAAGTTCACATTAAGCTTCAGCAACCGATCCACATACCTTTGCATTTTCTGCATGTGGCTCGTGACGGATTCCCCGTCCTTCATCATGGTTGTTATGATAGAGCATATGATTTCATACCTCTCTTGTCGTGCACTTTGATGGTATCTTTCAATCAGATCTTGGTGCATTTCAAAAGGGTAGAAGTCCTCATAGGACTTTTGGAGTTCCGCTGTCATGGTGGCCAACATGATGCATGCCACTTTTGTAGCATCCCTTTCATGTGCCCGAAAGTCAGCGATCTCCTGGGGAGATGCAGTGGTCTCATCAATCTCCTTAAGCTCCTTGTCAAGGACATATTCTTTGTCCTCGTAGCGGGTAATCATCCTGATGTTTCTGATCCATTCATTGAAGTTGGATCCATCAAAAGTGACTTTCCCACACAAGTTCATAAGGGTAAAGGAGCCATTAGGATTAGAGCCAGAAGCAGCATTGTTTGAATACATCTGAAAGAAGAGGACAAGATTAGTTTAGATATTAAGAGAGTCCTTAATAAAACACCCAAATGTAATATTAAGGCTAGGATCCAATCACAATATATTATAACTTAGAAGAGGTATGCCGTAATCCAAGCTATAACATATTTGAAAGGTAGGTGAATGACGATTCACCAATTTCCACCATGAAAAACGAAATATAAATATTAGGTTTTTAATTGGTTCTTAGAAATTCCTAGATTCTTTTGAGATTCAATGAACTTTTCAAAGGCATGTTTCAATCTCGAGTGTGCCCTCCAAGTTTTGTGACTGGGATACCGAGGATCACAAAACGAGGTGTGAAGTAACCATGCAAATCACTTGGTACCCTCAAGGTTTATCACTCAATCGATGTGCCGGTAAACCACACACGCTCCACCGATGCTATGGTAAACCTTAAGTCACCCTTTACCTACCTTGTTAAGTCCAAGTTAGTGTGCCGGTTAACCACACACGCTCCACCAACGACTTAAACAAAGTGTAAAGTGTAATTTCATGGATTAGCACCTTATTCACATTTTCCTAAAGTAACTAAGATTGAGAATTTAATAAAAGCATTTAGTTACTTTATAATATTCATCATACTTTTAATGAGAATTTATAAGTCCTTGTCTTACCCGTTCGGCTAACGACCCTCCACCGATCAAGGAAGCGGTAGGTGAGAGTGGACACATATTAAGTTGCCATTTTATAGGCAACAACTTTATACCCCCCTTATAGACCGGCTTCGTGAATGAGGCGTACTAGCGGTAAGACGACTTGACATTATACATATATATATTAGTAACTTATAATATTATAAAGTATAAGGGTTGAATTTTAACTTTTAAAATTCTAAGGGTTGGAACTAAAGTTTTAATCAAGACTTTACATGTTCCAAAACTTGAGGGCAAGTTTTGTAAACTTCCAAAACTTTTCATTTCTTATAACTTATGAATTAATTGAGTAATAAAAATGAAGACTCTTCATTTTTATAACTCTTGTGTTCTTTTAATAGCTTTAATAAAAGTGAGACTTTTGGTTTTCATAAATTGAGGACAAGTTATGGACTCCATTAAAACACATTATGATCATGAATTAAACTACCATGAAGGTTACAAACAATTCCTATGATCATCTAATCTTCATAAGTTCAAGAACATGAATATGAACACTTTCAAGAATCAAAAATTACACTTAAAAAAAACTTGTAATTTTAATAATTGCCATTGTAAATGGACTAGCATAAACATTACACCATCTAAAACAAGCTTTAAAACATCAAAACAATTTAGGTTAATATTTCTAGTCCATTTCCAGCAACAAATGTGCAAACTTTCATACGAGCAGAAAACAGAAAAACGATTTTTTTCAAGCTGTTTGCACACAAAAAAAAAACAACAAACAAACCTAGGCTCTGATACCACTGATGGGTTTTGAGCATTCTAGCACTTCCTAAGTGTACATGCAACCCTAATAACCATGGATCTATGTTTGTCTAATAATCATGCAAAGTTGAATTCCAAGGTTATATTCCTATCTAGCATACATGCGGAACATTTATAACTTGAATGAAAGATAGAATAACTTACCTTGTTGTTAATTATGATCCTTGAAACCTTGTGAGCCTAGCACCCCAAGTGTGATGCCTCAAATGCTTCACACAACACCAAATACAAAGGAGTAAACTTTGAGAGAATCTTACACTTGCAAAATCGGCTCTAGCCCTCTTGTTTCTTAGTGTCGCCAATTTTGGTGGAGAATGGGTATCTTATATAGTGTTGACACATCTAGGGTTACACCATGTAAACCCTAATGTGTCCTGACTCTTCATTTCCATGACCCATGGGTTTGTAACTCCCATGGAGCATCCATGGAGCATCCTATGGGTGGAACCCAACTTGATAATCCATGGAGCCTCTTAGCCCACTATATAAGATATGGAAGATTTACATAATCTACCCATATATTTAATTAGTTATCTTTTGATCACTTAATTAATTCTAGATTAATTCTTGATCAAACTAATTAAATAATATTATTAATATATTAGAACTTATAATATATTAATAAACCATAAGTGTTATTTCTCTCATTTTAGTTTATCCAATTGCATGGTGCCATGCAACCCAAATGCACCATGCCGGGTCGGGTCAAGTACATACCAGAAATAGTTATGGACTTAGACACCTTATCCAACAATATGCGAATGCCCCGAGGAGATGAAAGTGAAGTTTGCCGCATGCACATTCGTTGACCAAGCTCTCACCTGGTGGAATGGACATGTAGAGGTCATGACTCTCCCAGTAGCCAACGCCATTCCGTGGACGGAGTTGAAAGAAATGCTGATGGCCGAGTACTGCCCGCGAGGCGAAATTCAGAAAATGGAGCAAGAGTTATGGAATCTCACCGTCCGCAACTCCGACATTGACGCATACATATCAAGGTTTAGCGAACTGTCACTGTTGTGCCCTGGCATGATTACTTCAGAGGGAAAGAAAATCGAACGATTCATCTGGGGATTAACCTCCCCAATTCAAGGGAATATGATAGCTGCAAATCCCGAAACCTTTGACAGTGCCAAGAGGTTAGCCAAGAAACTGTACGATCACAACAACAAGAAGGGCGAGAAGCCAGGGGAAACTGAAGGCAATAAGGAGAGTGACAACAAGAAAGGAAAGAATAACAAGAGAATGGGGCGACAAGGCTCAGAGACGTCAAAGAAGCAACAAACAGTGACAGTCAATGCTGCAACCACCCAAGTACCCTCCACACCACATGCTCCAGTCTCAGCTACTCCAAGTGCCCCTAGGCAGTATTCCGGGAATCTCCCAAAGTGCAACAAGTGCAGTCTCCATCATAATGGCGAATGCAGGGAGATGCATTGTACCAGTTGCAATCGGAAGGGTCACACGGCAAAATATTGCAGGACCTATCCTCCCCAGAACCAGCAGCAAGGAAACAACAACAACAACAACAACCGCAACAACAACAACAACAACAAAACCAACAACAACGGCAATAATGCGGGACCAAGCCACACCTGCTATGGATGTGGAAAGACTGGGCATTTCCGTCGAAACTGCCCCAACATCAATAACCCTGGGAATGGAGGAGCAGGAAGAGTGCTGACCATGGGTCAGGGAGAAGCGGTTCAGGATCCCGCTGTTGTTACCGGTACGTTTCTCCTATACCACACTTATGCATGCATCGTATTCGATACCGGGGCAGAACGAAGCTTTGTAAGTAATAGATTCAAACACTTGTTAAAACAACAACCCCAGAAGCTTAATGAAACCTTTACGGTGGAAATGGCTAATGGGAAAACAGAATCCACTGGGGAAATCTACATCGGATGTACCCTGACCTTGAACCATCACGTCTTTCAAATAAACTTAATGCCTGTATCCATTAGGAGTTTTGATGTGATTATCGGCATGGACTGTTTAAGCCCCCACCATGCTGAAATTATGTGTCACGAGAAGGCCGTTCGCCTTCACCTCCCAAATCGCGAAACCCTTATTATATACGGAGACAAACCCAGCACGAACCTTCGTCTTATCTCGTGCATTAAGGCACAGAAGTATCTACGAAAGAAGGACTTGACATTTCTGGCTCATATAGTGGATAAGTCCAAAGAAGAGGTCAATATTCGAAACATCCCAGTGGCTTGCGATTTCCCGGATGTCTTCCTGAAGATCTTCCGGGGATACCCCCAGAAAGACAAGTCGAGTTCCGAATTGACCTCGTGCCAGGAGCTACACCCATTGCCAAATCGCCCTACAGATTGGCTCCTGCGGAAATGCAAGAGCTGTCTAGCCAACTCAGCGAACTTTTGGACAAAGGATTAACCGACCTAGTTTCTCACCTTGGGGAGCTCCGGTTCTCTTTGTTAAGAAGAAAGACGGTTCCTTTAGGATGTTTATTGACTACACGGAACTAAATAAGCTCACTATCAAAAATCGCTATCCACTTCCGCGAATCGACGATCTATTTGACCAACTCCAAGGAGCAAGTTACTTCTCTAAGATAGATCTGCGATCCAGATACCACCAACTCAAAGTCCGGGAAGAGGAGATCCCCAAAACCGCTTTCCGAAATCGTTATGAACATTATGAATTTGTCGTAATGCCCTTCGGTCTAACGAATGCCCCTGCCGCATTCATGGACCTAATAAATCGAATATGCCGACCATTCCTCGACAACTTTGTCATCGTTTTCATAGACGATATTCTGGTCTATTCTCGAAGCGAAGAGGAGCATGGCCGACATCTCCAGCAAATCTTAGAAACCCTAAGAACCGAAAAACTATTCGCAAAACTCTCTAAGTGTGAGTTCTGGCTCCGTAGTGTGAACTTTTTAGGTCATGTTGTTAGTCAAGAAGGGATACATGTGGATCCTTCTAAGGTCAAAGCCATCGAAGGATGGGCGATCCCAACGACACCCACCGAAATTCGTCATTTTTTAGGTCTCGCAGGCTATTTCAGGAGGTTCATTCAGAACTTCTCCAAAACAGCCAAGCCACTTACCTTGCTTACGCAAAAAGGGTGTACCCTTTGAATAGACGAATAAGTAAGAAGCTGCATTCCGAACTCTGAAGCAAGCACTCTGCAGTGCACCGGTATTATCACTACCAGAGGGAATAGAGGACTTTGTAGTTTACTGCAATGCGTCGAATCAGGGTTTAGGTTGTGTACTCATGCAGCGTGGGAAGATGATAGCTTATGCATCCAGACAACTAAAGGCACATGAGGTGAATTATACCACCCATGATCTCGAATTGGGAGCTGTGGTCTTCGCCTTGAAGATTTGGAGGCACTTCCTTTATGGTACCAAGTGCACCATCTTCACTGACCACAAGAGTCTCCAACACATTTTACATCAAAAGGAGTTAAACATGAGGCAACGAAGATGGGTTGAGCTGCTGAACGATTATGAGTGCGAAATTAAGTACCACCCAGGTAAGGCTAACGTGGTAGCTGATGCCTTGAGTCGAAAAGAATACTCGAATCGTCGTGTGAAGACTCTCTCCATAACCATTCAATCCTAACTGACCTCGCAAATCAGAGCAGCCCAGTTCGATGCCATGAAGACAGAAAACAAGACAAGCGAAGCGTTATGTGGAATGGAAAAGAATTTCGAAGTGAAGGAGGACGGAGCATATTATTTCATGAACCGAATTTGGATCCCTAAACTTGGGGGATTCAGAGAAGTAGTCATGAATGAAGCCCACAAGACACGATACTCCATCCATCCGGGTTCAGATAAAATGTACTTGGATATCAAGCAACATTATTGGCGGCCTAACATGAAGGCAGAAATTTCCACTTACGTTAGGAAGTGCCTCACTTGTGCTAAAGTAAAGGTAGAATATCAGAAGCCCTCGGGATTATTACAACAACCAGTAATTCCCGAGTGGAAATTGGAAATGATTACTATGGACTTTGTAACCAAACTACCCAAGACGAATAATGGTTTGGATACCATATGGGTAATAGTTGACAGGTTGACAAAATCAGCTCATTTCCTGCCAATAAAAGAGTCATACAAGATGGAACGATTGACAAGGACCTATATCAAGGAAATCGTGAGACTCCACGGAGTACCAGTATCTATCATCTTAGATAGAGATAGTAGGTTTACTTCACGCTTTTGGCAATCGCTTCAGAAAGCTATGGGAACACAACTTGACATGAGCACTGCCTACCACCCACAAACGGATGGCCAAAGCGAGCGAACCATTCAAACGCTAGAAGATATGCTTCGCACATGTGTGATAGATTTTGGAAGGTCGTGGTATACCCACTTGCCTTTGATCGAGTTCTCGTACAACAACAGTTATCACTCAAGCATCAAAGTTGCTCCTTTCGAGGCATTGTATGGGCGTAAATGTAGATCACCGTTGTGTTGGGCTGAGGTAGGTGACACCCAGCTAGAAAGAGGACAGACACCAGGCAATTCATTAACGGGACCAGAAATCATACGCGAAACGACCGAGAAGATAATTCAGATCAGAGCCCGACTGCAATCATCACGAGACAGAAAGAAGAGCTACGCCGATAAGCGGCTAAAGCCCTTGGAATTTAAAGTCGGGGATCGGGTGTTGTTAAAGGTCTCTCCCTGGAAAGGGGTGATTCATTTTGGGAAACGGGGAAAACTAAACCCACGATACATTGGACCCTTCGAGATTCTTGCCCGAATCGTTCCAGTGGCTTATAGACTACAGCTACCCGCTGAGCTCAGCAGTGTACACCCCGTATTCCATGTTTCCAATTTAAAGAAGTGCTTATCCGACGAAACTCTCGTCATTCCATTAGAATAAATCAAAATCAACGAGAATCTCCTGTTCATTGGAGAACCGGTCGAAATCATGGACAGGGAAGTGAAGCGTACCAAGCAAAGTCGCATCCCGATTGTGAAAGTTCGGTGGAACGCGAAACGTGAACCAGAATTCACATGGGAACGCGAAGACCAGATGAAGCAGAAGTACCCTCACCTATTCTTGCAATTTCAAATCTAGCTTCAAAAAGAATTTCGGGACGAAATTCCCTCTAACGGGGGGATGATGTCAGAACTAGGAATTCTGATGCTTTGTAAAACCCTTAACAAGGATAACATTGTACCTAAAACTTGAAAACATGTATGGTGCTTATTCAATGACCACAAAATTCCATCAAATACTCTATACAAACATTCAAATAGTCAACAAAAGGTTGGAAACCCTAAAAATCCCGGTTCAAGTCCATTTTGGACTAGGATTTCCTTATTGGACCTAATGGACCAATAAGCTTCCAATTTGATTATTTTGGGTTTAGGACCCTTAAATGGACCCTAATTGGACCCACTTCTATAAAACTTAACCTTCTTGGGACTTATAATCCTAAAATGGGCTAGTTTATCTAAATGGGCCTTATTGAGCCATAAAAAATCTGATTAGCCCTAATGGGGCATAAAACTCATTCCTTGATGTATATTGGGTCGTGTATTGATCTAAAAGGCCCATTAGGCCGAAAACCATTAGCTAGGGCTTCTCATTAGGAGACTTAAGCACAAAAGGCCCAAATCCTTTTCTCACTTCTCTCTCTCTCGGCCCAAGTAGAAGAAAAAAAAGGGAAATTAGAGGATTAAGGAGGATTAGCCACCTCCTTAATACCTATGGGATCTCCATGCAAATCTCACATGTTTCCATGCACTATCCTTTCATCTCTCTCTCTCTCTTCTCCTTCTACTACTCTCAGCCGAGAGTGTCAACACACACAAACACTTATTTCACTTAAGCTTCTCTCCAGAATTCACAACAACTTCTTCACTTCTCCTTCCAAATTTTCGAGATTTAGAGCTTTTCAAGAAGGTTATTCCATAATAATCATCATCATTGGTAAGTTATTGTTTAGATCCATAACCTAGCCTCTTTATTTCATCAAAACTTCTTCCTAACTCACACAATTTTCGTGATATACTCCTTAGAAGCTCCTTAAGTTCGAAATCAACACAAGAAAGCTTGCTAGGGCCGAAAAATAGCATCAAACTCGTCCCTTTCTTCTTTAAATCGAAAACAACAAGAAAAGGTGAGTTCATACCCCTTTATTTTCGGTTTTCACAAGGTTTATGGGGGAGAATACAAGTAAAATGTGTAGATCTATGTGTATGTGTATGTTATGTGTGATTTCATGTGTATATGTGTGATTTTATGTGTTTATGTGGTAAATATGTAACAAAAAGGAAATAAATCTCGAGATCTATGGCACAAGAAGGAAAACAAACATGATCTAAGATATATTACACTAAACAAGTCAAGAAAAATTACCCTCTAAAGTTATAATAAACATATTGCAACATAAAACTCATTTTTTTTGGACTATATTTGTCAAATAAACAAAAGTTGGGTTAAAAATTGCCATTCACGGTTTTTCCAAAGGACCAAAAGAGTCAAAACAGTTAAAATAAATGTTTTTATGAATATTATGCTCTTCAAAGGACTAGATATGTAATTTGTAGCTTAATGGGCAAATTTTTGGGCTTTTCGGCCCATAGGCCCAAAAATTGCAAAAATATGATTTTCAAGGGACTGAAATGGTACAACTCTCAAAACAGGGGGTAAAAGGGGTAAACAAAACTATTTCAAGGGTTAAAATGATTTCTTTTCCAAAAAGGATCAAAAATGTAAAGTTTTTGGAATTTGGGCCAAAATTGTAAAAGTTGCGAAAAACTTGGACTTTAACCAAAAAACTCCCTACTGAAGGGGCTGAAACTGCCAAAGAGTAAATTTTGAGCTAAAAACATTACTTAAACAATTTTATGGGTCAAAAATGTCAAGAAAATGGTTTTAAGGGCCTAAAATGTCTTTTTTGTTTATAAGGGACTAAAATTGTCATTTTTATTAGAAAAATGGCTGAATGGGTCAAAGCAAAATTTTGAGTCAATTACTTTATTATTAAGATATTTGGGTCAAAATTACCAAATTACAACTTATAAAAATAGAATGAAAAATATACATATATTTTCAAATATCGTTATAAACAATCGACAAGTTTCGTGCCGTTGCGAACTTAACAATTGTTCAATCAAACTTCCGACAATTATACTATACCTAAAACAAGTAAATATTCAAATAGTTGGGCTTAAAAGATCCTAATCATGCTTATTGGGCCTTCGTGGCCCATCGACATGACTTTTGGGCCTAACAATAATAACACATGTCTATTGGGCCTCCTGTGACCCAATACATGTTTAAGGGACCCTCAATGGCTTCTATGTGTTATTGGGCCTCAGTGGACCATTAGTATTGATAGTAAGGTCCAATTAAATCAAATGTGAAATGGGCCAACGCGTCCTTCGTATAACCAACAGCCTTAAATAACACACGTAATTAGCAGGACTTTGTAATCCTCTTCTCCTCGTTTGTTAGGCTTACCTTCAATTCAAGTAAACAAATACAGGTCGTTAATCAATAGTAATAACGGGCGACACCTCTAAGTGTCGTTCGTAGTCTGTAGTTATAATCAAAGTCTCCTGGAGGGAGAGCGAGAGTTTGTGTATAGATCTATACGGGGGTGACTCCCCCACACCTCAGCTGTTCGCTACAGTTAGACTCGGCCTGTCTAAGGTGACAAAATCTTAAGATCAATTCCGACGTCCGCTAGAATGCCAAGACAGACGAACTAGTCATTATTATGCATGGTTATAACGACTCACATAAATAAATGAATCCAATACTATCCGAGTAATCAAGGAAAATCATAATCATTCGTTGTGACGGTATAACAATTTGAAACATTTATATTATATTATCGGAAAACATCGGGTTTTTCGAGGAAATCAACACCATTCACTTGTACTTTCAATAACTATAATGCAAAACTTCTCATTTATACATGTTTTGAAATCATTCATGCACAAACTTATGGATTTTCACACTTTGGTATAAACAATTGTCTTTTCAGAAAATATCGGATTTTCTGGGTTTTATAAACTACACAAAACATTTTTATAACAACCCTGCTTATGAACTCACCAGCATTCCATATGTTGACGTTTTCAAAATAACTTGTATTCTCAGGTAACAGGTAAGTTGAAGAGTAATACCAAGTATGTTAGGATGTTATGTTTTGAAAACTCTCAATCAATTTATGCTATGGATATGTAATATTTAGACAATATACTTGATGTGAACAATGTCAGTTGTAATGTATTAATGCATGGTGAAGTTTATGTTGTGTTTCATGTATAATCATTGTGATGATATTCAATTTGAGTCACGCGAGCCCTCGGACGTTTCCGCCTTCTGGTTTGGGGGTGTGACACTGTTGGATTAGGTGTCTAAGCCGATAACTATATTTGGTATGTACTTGATTTGATTATGAGCATGGTCCTTTTGGGTTGCCTTCACTCATGCAACTTGATAGGATGACAAGTGGAGAGAGAGTAGGATTTATTATACGAATAATAAATTGGTACTCAGAATGATTTTATTAATATATTATAAGATTAATATATTATTTGGAAATCATATTATTAATTGGTAATTAATCAGAAATTAATTTTATATTAATTGGGATTAAAAAGGAACTGATTAAAAATGGAGGGGCTGTTTTGCAAATCATTGATAGTTATGAAACTAGGCTTAGGATTCCTTGTAAGTGTAGTGGACGAAATTTATGGGTTACCCCATAAGATTTCGTCCAAGGGCTTACCAAGGAGGTCCATGGGTTGCTTTGGGCTTAAGTTAGGAACTAGGGTTTCCGTATTCAAGTCCAGCTTGAAGACTAAGTAACCTAGCCTTATATAAACCTCCTAAACCCTAAGGATTTCGGCCCTATGCATTCTAGACAGAAACCCTAGCCGATTTCATATCTCTCCTTCTCATCCTTTTTGTGTTGAGTGTTAGTGACTCCATTAGAGGTGCAACAAATGGGGCACTAAGCTTTCAAGAGTCGAGGATCTTCAAGGAATGTTCTTGTTATTACTACATAACAAGTGAGGTAATGATCACACCCTAATTTCATATGTGAATTTCGAATTGTATATGCTAGATCTAGGGTTATTGCTTTGGTGTTCATATTTGTATGTTCAATAGAGAAAAATTTAGATCCAAAGTAATTAGGGTTGCATGATTACATAGGAATGTTGTTATGCTCATAACCCAACAATACCATACATATCAAACATATATTGGGCCCCGCCCATAATTTGGGGCCCCACCTGGCATCGGGCCCCGCCCATAATTTGGGGTCGCACCTGGCATCGGGCCCCGCCCAGAATCGAACCCCGCTCGGTAACAGATATGTTAGTCATCGGGCCCCACCTGACATCGGGCCCCTCCCGGTATACATATAAACAAATAAACATATAATCATATAAACACATGCAATAATCATAAAGATAAATAGCATACAGGTTAGTCATCGGTCCCCACCCAGTTAACATATAAACACATAACACATGCAAGAGTCATGCAGACAACTAGCATCCTAACATATCAAACCATGGGCAAGCATTGGTGCGTTTGACAACTAGAATCCTAACATCTCAAACCATTTTACCATTTTTCCTACTTGGCCCAACCCATTGCTCAAAAGGCCGAAATTCCTAAATGACATCCCAAGGCCCAAGAAGGCTCAACTACCAAATTGGGCTCCAAATCATCATGGACCCAGTACCAAGAAAACCCATAGCCTAACCATGGCCCAAAATCAGAAGTCCAAGGGCCCAAAAGAGCCAAACCATAAAATCCCAAGATATGGACTAAAGCCAAGAAAGTCAACCCAAAAGTCAATTTCCTGAGTATGTGGAGCATACTCAGCTCATACGCTAAGCATACTCTTTCGGGATCTAGTATGTACAACGTACCAGCTGGGTGCGCCCAACGTACTCCCCTGATTTCCAACCCAACCAATTAAGCACTTAAATGGTTAATCCAACATTCTAAACTCTCAGATCTGGTTCAAAATGGCGACTTAAAATGTAAAGTTGGCAACTTTACACCTATGCATGGCTTAATGGCGCCCATTACTTAAAACGAAGCTTAATAAGAACCTTAACAATGGCATGGACCCATATCTTAAATAAAGATTGCATTTTTATGGACAAGGGACCTCAATGGAGCTAAGATCTAACATCCATGGCTTCCAGAGTAGATCAGAAGCTCAACTTTAACTCAAAAGACCCAAAAATGCATAAATAACACCATAAAATGGATCTAGCACAAAGGACCATCAAGATGAGAGCTTTTTTCCTTAAAAGGCTTGCTAAAGTGAAGATAACTCTAGAACCACAAGATCAAGCTACTCTGAAGCAACCTCCAAGTGTTCCTCTTCTTTTTCTTCCCCACAAAACGCCAACAAACTCACTTTCAAGCTCAAATCTCACCAAAATACACTTAGGGTTTCGATATTAGGGAATAGGGTGATGAGGGCTGGTCAATAGAGTGTTCGAGAGTGAGATAAGTTGTTTAAATAGGGTGCAAACCCTAAAAATTAGGGTTTGCCCCTGTAGCATATACACCATGCGTACTCGACGTACGCCCCACGTACGTGGATGAAACTGCGATCTGGACCAAGCTAGTACGCTAAACGTACTAGCTAGGGACTAGAATGTAATGATTTTTGCAATAAGGGGCTAAAGGAAACATACCAATTTTTTGAGTGTTACACTCATGGAGCATTTGGGTTCAATGGAGCACTTGGAACTCAACGGAGCACTTAGGGTTCATGGATCATGTGACAAAGGAACGGATCATCTAAAAAGGGAATGGATCGTCAGACAAAAGAATAGATCATCTAAAAAGGGAATGAGTCTTCTGACAAAGGAACGGATCAAGTACGAAAGGAACGGATCATATAAAAGGGGGTACGGAGCTTCTGGAAGGTGTTTGGATCACTTGGAGTGATATGGAGCAACAAGTGAACTTGTTGCGCCATCTGATAATGTGTTGGGCTAAGAAGGATGATGTTGTTCCAAGGGCATTCCTTCTTGCGCCAGACATATCCCTTTTGCGCCATGAAGAAGCCTTGATGCGCCAAGTAGGTTCTTATTGTTCCAAGCTTGTCCGTGTTGCGCCAAGATGGTGATGTTGCTCCAACCTAGAAGTTCTTGTGCCACACTTGAAGCCTGTTGCCCCATCCTTGCACATGTTGCACCATCATGGTGCAAGATAGGCCATTTTGGTTCCTTGATGAGCCATGGTATCCCTGATGAGCCAAGTATGCTATAAAGTCTTCTATGATGCTCAAGATTGTTCAAGGATGCTCAAAAGTTGGTGTTGCTTAAGAAATACACCATGTTGTGCCACCATGATGGATGTTGGTCCATTAGTGATCATGATGCTCCACCTATGCATCATGTTGCTCCACTATGTATAACATCTAGAAATTAAGGTATTTCTATTTTTAACCTTAAGTATAAGAATTAATTGCATTTAAACCCTTGATATGAGAATTGTGGCAAGTTGGACCAAAATGGCATTTTTGTAATTTTGGGATGTCACCACATACGCTGGGCGTAACCCGAGGTAAGTTGGGCGTATGTGCCGAGATCCCAAACCTTAATATTTAGGGTTTGGACCCTATTTAAGCATCCTTAAGTCCCAAGACCTCTTCCTTTCATCAGCCTCCAGCCCCAACTTTGACTTTTGTAAATCTTAATCCATGTTTTAGCATTCTTGAGCCATTTGTGTGTGTTTTGGCGTACATAGAGGAAGAGGAAGGAAGAGAGAACAACTTAGAAGCTTGGAACAACCTTGGATTTGGAAGTTTTGCACCCACCTACATCTCTAGAAGGTATAAATTTCATACCTTGAGGCTTATTTGAATAGATCTAGCTTGTATGATGTTATTATGTGCTTTTGTCTCCAATCAATGATGTTCTTGAGTATGGAATGCTCTAGACCCAAATGGATTGTCCTTCCAGACATTTTGGAGTGTCTAAGGTCATAAAAATGCAATCTTGATTGTTGGTTTCCTTCCATGCATGAATTACAATGTCATAACGAGTTAAGAAGCTAGGGTTTTATTATTGGGCACTTAATAGCCATGCAATACCATAAAGTTGGAAACTTTATGTCTAAGGACATTAGTTTAGGGCTAGATCTGAAAATTAGACGAAAGTGCTTAAGGAAATAAGCTCTTAATAGAAGGATTAAGTGAAGGCGGCATACGTTGGGCGTACGAAATGGTACGCTGGGCGTACCAGGTCAACATTGCATTTTCTGGTCAAACTCGTGTACGCTAAGAGTATGGGGTCTGACCAGTGGCTACTTCAGTAGGGATTACTGCTTCTGTCCCAAATACCAAAGAGTATGGGGCCTGAACTATGGTTACTTTAGAAGTAGTTCTATCTACCCATAGGACGAAAGGAAGTTCTTCTGCCCATATTCCCTTCTTTTTGTCCAATCTTTTCTTTAAGTTGTTTAATATTATTTTATTGCTAGACTCTGCTTGACCATTAGCTTGGGGATGAACGGGAGTTACTGTTATCATTTTGATTCCCCAACTTGTGCAAAATTTTGTTGTCCTTTTGCTTATGAATTGGGATCCATTGTCGCATACGATTTCAGCCGTGATCCCGAACCTGGTCAAGATATTAAGTTTAATAAATGATACTACCTCTTTGTCTCTTACCTGAACGAAGGCTTCAACTTCGATCCATTTGGAGAAGTAATCGGTCATCGCCAGCATGAAGACTTTTCCTCCCGGAGCCACTGGTAATTTTCCCACTATATCCATTCCCCATTTCATAAATGGCCATAGGGAGATAATTGGATGTAGAGGTTCTGCCGGTTGATGTAGTATGTTGCCATGTATTTGGAAAGTATCACACTTTTGAGCATGTAGAAAAGAATCTCTCTTCATGGTTGGCCAGTAGTATCCTGTTCTTAGTATCTTGGAGCATAAAGCTCTGCCCCCAGTATGATTGCCATAATCTCCTTCATGTATATCCTTTAATACTTCTGTAGCTTCAGGATCTTCCAAGCATCTAAGGTAGGGACTTGCCATAGATTTTTTGTAAAGTTTACCTTGGATTAACATGAATCTTGAGACTCCCGTCCTGAATTCTCTTTCGCTTTTTTCTTTTGTCGGGATCGTTCCATTTTGGAGATACTCCATAATGGGTTGGGTCCATGATCGTGGATTTCTTCGAGGATCCTATCCATCGGGGTCTGTTTGTGGAAGGATCCCAGGGTCAGGATCTTCAATAGTTGCTACGCTTGTCGGATGTTTAAGATCTTATGATTTGTCGGAGAGGGTTTCTGTGGCTGGGGTTATTATATGGGTTATAGGAATCTTCGTCTCTGGTGGGACCCTAAGGGAGGATCCTAAATTGGCTAATGCATCTGCTTCTGTGTTTTCTTCTCTGGGAACTTGGGTTATGCTGAAGTTTTCGAAATTAGAAGCTAATTTTTTGAGGATCTCTATATATAATGCTAATCTTTCACCTTTCACTGCATAAGATCCATTGTATTGATTAGTTAGTAATAGAGAATCAACAAATCCCTAAAGATCCCTTATATGAAGATCCTTAACCAATTGTACTCCCATGATGAGTGCCTCGTATTCCGCTTCGTTTTTGGTAGTGTTGAATTCACAACTAACTCCGTGGGGTATGATGTCCCCCTGTGGTGACTTTAGTATGATCACTAGCCATGTTCCTTTTTTATTTGAAGCTCCATATGTGAACAGTTAGCATTTTCCCAAGTATTCATCTTCTAGGAGTTGCTTGGGTTCCATGTCTACTTCGTTTTGTGGATCATCACTAAAGTCAGCCACAAAGTATGCCAACGCTTGTGATTTTATGACGGATCTTGGTTTATATCTTATGTGAAATGTGCTTAACTTAACCGACCATTTTTCCATCCTTCCTGACATTTCTGGTTTTCTCATGACATTCTTAATAGGATAATTAGTTTTTACACGTATAGTGTGTGTTTCGAAATAATGTCTTAAATTAGTAGAAGCGGTTACTAAGCCAATAATTAATTTTTTGAGGTGAGAGTACCTGGATTCAGGATCCAGGAGACTTTTACTTACATAGTAGACAGGATGTTGGTCTCCGTTAAGATCCTCGGCCAAGACAGTGCTTACTGTGCTTGAGGATACTGGGAGGCGGAGGAGGAGTGGTTCCCCGTTTATGGCCTTTACTAGCAACGGTGCGGAACTCAAGTATATTTTGAGCTGCTGAAAGGATTTTTTGTGATTTTCTGTCCATTCGAACATTTTGTTTTTCTTCAAGATGTCGTAGAAGGGTTTACATATTTATGACGATCTTGAGATGAACATGTTGAGTGCTGCTACTCTTCCGGTTAGCCTTTGGATGTCTTTTGTTGAAGATGGGGATTTCAGCTTGATGATTGCTTTGATCTGCTCCGGGCATGCTTCTATGCCACTCTTGTTAACATATATCCAAGGAACTTGCCCGACTTCATCCCTAAATGACATTTGAGCGGATTCAACTTCATATTGTATTCGTCCAGGATGTCAAATGCTTCCTTGAGATCTCTGAGTTGATCTTCAGCTTTCATTTATTTTACTAGCATGTCGTTAATGTAGACTTCCATGGTGTCCCCCCTGCTTGTCTTTAAACATCCGATTCACCAGTCATTGATATGTTGGTCCTGCATTTTTAAGACCGAAAGGCATTGTAGTGTAAAAATATATACTTGTTGGTGTTATGAATGTTGTATCTTCTTGATCGGATGGCTCCATCTGGATTTGTTTAAATCTTGCTGAAGCATCCATGAAGGTTAAGATTTTGTGGCCAGTTGTTGCATCTATCATGCAATCAATGTGTGGTAGAGGGAACGGATCCTTAGGACAAACCTTATTAAGATCCGTATAGTCTACACACACTCGCCATTTGCCGTTTTTCTTTTGTACGACAACGATGTTAGCTAACCATCTTGGTGTTGGATTAGGTGTCTAAGCCCATAACTATAATTGGTATGTACTTGACTCGATAGTAGCATGGTCTATTTGGGGTTACCTTCACCAGAACAAATTGATAAATGGATATTAGAGAAAGAGGTTATTTTTGATTTATAAATATATTATAATAATAATATATTAATTGAGAAACATATTATTTAACTAGTATTGATAAGGAATTAATTTGGAATTAATTTAGTGATCAAAAGAGACTAATTAAATTAATAGGGACTGATTATGTAAATCAGTGATACATATGGATTGGGCTAATGATCCATGATTGATTTGTGATGGGTTAAGCTTATGGGTTAGTCCATGAAGTGTTAATCCAAATTAATTGTTGGATCATAAGCTTAAGTGTAAGAATTAGGGTTACACATGACTCTTGGAATTATATATATATATATATATATATATATATATATATATATATATATATATATATATATATAACCCTAAACACTAAAATCGGATATCACTTGCATTTCAAGAAGAAGAAACCGATTTTGAGTCTCCTAAACCTCTCTCATATTCATCTAGTTGTTTATTGGTGTTTGTGACTTGTTTGAGGCACAACACTTGGGGTGCTAAGCTCTCTTAAGGCCTAAGTTTTACTTGCTACATCAAAAGGTAATCTTCTAACTAGTTTTGTGATTCATATATCAAATTTTGTATGCTAGTTTCGGCTTCATGATTTAGAATCCAATATCGCATGTATAATTAGAGAAAACTTAGATCCAAAGCATTAGGGTTGTATGTGAACCATAAGAATGTTAGAGTACATAAAACCCAACAGTGGTATCAGAGCTTAGGGTGTTTTCTATTATATTGATGCAACTCTTTGATTTTCAAAGTTGAAAATATGACATATCTGGCCACTGCCTAATGAACTCGACGAGTCCTAAAAGGGACTCGACGAGTTGGATGAATTTTCCCATGAACTCGACGATTCCATTGCCTGGCTCGACGAGTTGAGTCATCTTTTGGCAAAATTTTCGAGTTTTGGCGTGTTTTGGATTAGAATCATTACCACAAACTGTTTTGGTTCATAAAATTTGATTTTACTAATGTGGTAATGATTATCCCCATCCAATAACATGACGATTAACAATTTTTAAGATAATTACTTGATTTTGTGAAAAAAAAAACTAATTATTTATAGAATTAGAAATTGTCATGCTACATGAACTAAATTAGGTCAAATTGGTAAATGACATATTATTTGATAATTGTATTAGTTTGAATTTGATCTAAATGTTTCTTGAAGAGTTTCGTAACTTGTCCTCAAGTTATGAAATATAAAAAGTCTCATTCATCAAATGTTAAATCTTTAAGTTATAGAATTCCAAAAGTCTTGAAGAGTTTCATAACTTGTCCTCAAGTTATGGAACTTGGAAAGTCTCTTTTATGTAACATAAATTCTAAAACACAAGATGCTTTGAAGAGTTTCAACCCTATACTATTATAATATTAAAGTTTAATACTTATATATATATATATATATATATATATATATATATATATATATATATATATATATATGTATAAGACAAATCAGCTTACCGTTACTAGGCATTATTCACGAAGCCGATCTATAAGGGGGGTATAAGGAAACTGCCTAAAAAATGGTAGTTGAATGGGTGTCCACTCTCACCCACCGCTTCCTTGATTGGTGGAGGGTCATTAGCCGAACGGGTAAGATAGGACATTAATCCTCATTAATAAGTATAATGATATAATAAAGTAACTAAACTTTTATAAATTCCCAATCTTAGTTACTTTAGGAAAAATGTGAAAATGGTTCTATCCCATGGAAATTGCACTTTGCACATTGCTAAGTCATTAGTGGAGCGTGTGTGGTTAACCGGCACATCAATTTGGGAATAGCAAGGGTGGCAAAGCATAGCTTGATGTTAATCATGGATCAATGAAGCGTGTGTGGTTTACCGATACATTGATCAAGTGATATGTAACATCAAGAGTACCAAGCACATTTGCATGGTTATTCACACCTTGTTTGTGATCCTCGGTATCCCAGTCACAAACTTGAAGGGCATAATTGAGATTTAAACATGCCATTGAAAAGTTCAATGAATCTCAAAAGAATCTAGGAATTTCAATTCATTTAAAACCTAAATCTTCATTTTTTTTCATGGTGGAAATTGGTAAATCGTCATTTACCTACCTTCCTATATTTTACAATTGGATTACAACATCCCTCTTCCGAATTGTAATATATTGTGTTGGGTCCTAGCCTTAATATTTCATTTTGGGTGTTTTATTAAGGATCCTCACCTAATCTAAACTTTGTCTTTCTTTTCAGATGTCTACTTCGAATAATGCTTCCAATCGAATCCCTTCCGACTCTTTCTCCCTCATGAACTTATGTGGGATGGTCATTTTTGATGGATCGAACTTCAATGACTGGATTCGAAACATTCGAATGGTCATTCGCTACGAGAACAAATAATATGTCCTCGATAAAGAGCTAAAGGAGATTGATGAAAACACTGCTACTCTCGAACAAATTTCTGAGTATAAGACTCATGAGAGGGACACAACAAAAGTGTCGTGTATCATGATTTCTACAATGACTACTGAGCTTCAAAAGTCTTATGAGGACTTTTGGCCCTATGAAATGCACCAAGATTTGATGGAAAGGTACCATCAAAGTGCTCGGCAGGGAAGGTATGAAATCATTGCCTCCATTATTACTACCAAAATGAAGGATGGAGAGGCTATCATGGCCCACTTGCAAAAGATGCAAAGGTTTGTGGACCGCTAGCTGAAGTTGAATGTCAATTTCGATGAAGAGTTGGCCATTGACATTATCCTACACTCTTTGCCTCCTTGTTATGATCAGTTTCGTATGAATTATCATATGAACAAGGAGGAGGTCACTCTAAGCAAGCTTCAAAGTCTTTTGAGAACTGCTAAAAGTAGTTTGAAAGGAAAATATGTTGTACTACTCCTACTGTTGTTGCCCATGTCTTGGTAATTTGACATGGGAAGGGAAAGAAGAGGAAGGCTCCTTCTAAGAGCCACAAGGCCAGTCCCATGATGGATCCTCTTCTAGTGGGACCAAAGTTGGTTCTGCTAAAACCTCTCCTAACCCAAAGGAAGCAGAGTGCTTCCATTGTCATGAAAAAAGGCACTGGAAACGAAGCTGCCCCAAATACTTGCAGGACATAAAGGATGGGAAGATTAAGCCCACCTTTGCATGTATTTATACTATTCTGTCTAATAACTCATCACATGCTAATTCTTGGGTCCTTGATACAGGATGTAGTTTTCACATTTGTTATGATTTGCAGGGTCTAAAAAGGAAGTAGGGATGTGGAGCACGGGAAGATGAACTTGATCACGCGGAATAAGAAAAAGTCACCTGTCACCAAGATTGGAGTTTATTCTTTATTTCTTAGTAGTGGGTTAAATTTAGAGTTGAATAATTGTTGCTACTTGTCTTATATGGCAAGAAATATTATTTCTTTTCATGGTTTGTATAAACAAGGTTTTACTTTTTCATTTAATAATGAGATTGGTGGGATTAATACTTATTATACTGGTAAATTTTGTTTTGAAGAATTTCCTTGTAATCGTATATATGAAATTGTGATGGTTGTAGATAAATTAGGAAATAATGTGTTGCGTATCGATTCGTCCAATGGTTTGGATAAAGCATGCTTATGGCATTGTCGTCTTGGACATGTCAACAAGAAGCGCATAGCCCAACTCCAAAAGGATGTATTATTGGAGTCATTTGACTTGAAGTCGGATGACATATGTGAATCTTGTTTGCTTGGAAAGATGACTAAGTCACCCTTCACTGGTTCTTGTGCAATGGGTGATGGTTTCTTGGATCTCATACACACAGATGAGTGTGGACCCTTCAAATCTGCCATAAGGGATGCTAACCACTTCTATGTGACTTTACTAATGATTATAGTAGATATGGGTATGTCTACTTAATCAAGCATAAGTCAGAAACCTTTGAAAAGTTCAAAGAGTTTAAGCAAAAAGTGGAGAATCAATTAGGAAGGAAGATAAAGATGCTCCGATCTGATCGAGGTGGTGAGTATCTTAGTATCGAGTTCTACAACTATCTTAAGGAATGTGGAATTGTTTCACAATTGATGCCACCTAGGACACCACATCTTAATGGTTGGATGAGAGGCGCAATCGAACCTTGTTGTACATGGTTCGTTCCATGATGAGTCGAGCTTCGTTACCTATCGCATTCTTGGGGTATGCCTTAGAGACTGCAACCCATATCCTTAATCTACTCCCAACTAAAAAGGTTGCCAAAACACCTCACGAAATATGGACATGGAAGGTTCCTTCGTTAGCACATATCAAGGTCTGGGGTTGCGAGGCTTTCGTAAGACGAGATACTCACGACAAGCTCGAACCCCGTAGTGAGCGATGTATTTTCATCGGCTACCCACATAAATCCTTTGGATATCTCTTCTATAGACTGAGTGACAATGTTGTCTTCGTTGCAAGGAGAGGGGTTTTTCACGAGATAGAACTCATATGCCAAGAGGACAGTGGGAGGCAAATTGACCTTGAAGAGCTTCAAGAGTTAAGTGATGAAGGAACCTCAAACACTAGCGCTCAATCCAAGGAGGAAACTCCTGTTGAACCAATTGACAAGTCCTTACCTCTGAGACGTTCCAGTAGAGTTAGAATGTTACTTGAGTTTTATGGTTTCCATATTACTTCTAAAGGTGACACATTTATCAGCGATAGTACACTGGTAAATTTGGAACTTGGTTGACAATGTACCAGGTCGTAAGACAGTCGGGTACAAATGGATCTTCAAGAAGAAGACTGGCATGGATGGAAAGTACACACTTATAAGGCGTGATTGGTTGCGAAGGGCTTTACTCAAACTCCTAGAGTTGACTATGATGAGACCTTCTCACCAGTAGCGAAGATTAAATCTATAAGGGTTATTCAAGCCATAGCTGCATTTCATGATTATGAAATATGGCAAATGGATGTCAAAACCGATTTCCTTAATGAGAAGTTGGCTGAAGATGTTTACATGAATCAGCCAGAGGGTTTTGTAGATGAAAAATACCCTAATAGAGTGTGTAAGCTTGAGAAATCCATTTATGGATTAAAGCAAGCATCTCGCAGATCGAATCTTTGTTTCGATGAGAAAGTCAAAGAGTTTTGTTTTTCGAGAAGCGAGGATGAGTCTTATGTATATGTCAAAACTAGTGGGAGTATAGTTAGATTTTTGGTATTGTATGTTGATGACATACTTGTTGGATTAGTGTCTAAGTCCATAACTATTTTGGTATGTACTTGACCCGATTATGAGCATGGTCCTTTTGGGTTGCCTTCACCATAGCAATATGTAGGATGAATTAAGGAGAGAAAGGTTTAATTATGATTTATTAATATATTATAAGAATAATATATTAAAGGAGAAATCATATAGTTTAATTAATATTAGTCAATAATTAATTAAGAATTAATTTTGTGGCTAAAAGAGATTAATTAAACTTAGGGGACTGGATTTGTAATTATAAGATAATTACGATTGGGCTATCGATCACCTAATAATATATAGGTTGGACGAATTCTATGGGAAGCCCATTAGAAATTGTCCAAGGGATATGTTAAAGGAGTCCATGGGCTGCTTAGGGCCTAAGCAGCCAGATTAGGGTTTCCTAGTTGTAAACCCTAATAGCCTACATGTATATAAAGGACCCTTAAGCCCCAAAAACATTGACAAGTAATACTTTAGGGTTTCCAGCCGTTTTTGGTGCCTCCTCTCTCCTCCCTCTTCATCCAAGTTGCTTAGTGGTGTTTGTGACTCCATTAGAGGTGCAACACTTGAGGCACTAAGCTTTCTGAAGCTAATCAAAGCAAGGATTGATTATTATTGCTATATAACAATCAAAGGTAATTACTAAACCCTTATTTCAGTTCTTATTTGATAGATCTAGGGTTTGTAAGTCTTGGATTCATTGCATGTACAATAGAGAAACCTAGATCCAAGCATTAGGGTTTGTATGAGCACATAGGATTGTTCTTATGCTTAAAACCCATCACTGGTATCAGAGCCTTGATTGGTTTCTGTTGTATGTGATGCTATAATTGTTTACATGCTGAAAATCATTTTTCTGCCTTCTGTTCGACTGGACTCGGCGAGTCCCTTCATGGACTCGGCGAGTCGGCCCTACTCGGCGAGTCCATGAGTGACTCGGCGAGTCGGATCGTCTGACAGAGGCAATATCGAGATTTCTTGCTGTTTTTGCTATGGAATAGTTGCCTAATCTGTTTTTACTGATAAAATTCGAATTTTAATGATTTTGTGTGACTATCCTTGCCAAAAACAAAAGATATTTACCAATTGATTAGATAATAGATTCCTGATATGATTAAAATTGATTATTTGTATTAATTGGGTAACTTATCTTGCAAGAAATTGAATTAGGTCAAATATAGATAATCACTAAATTAATTGTTTGATTTATATTATTTGTTATTTGATCCCTAGTAAGTTTGAATAGTTTCAAATTGCTCCCTTTAGGTTTTATAGTTTAAATTTGAACTTAAAAGTTTTGTTTTTGAAATTTAAATAGTTAAACCCAAATGTTTTGAAAAGTTTCAAAAACTTGCCCTCAAGTTTTGGAATTAAAATTTTTTGATTAAAAGTTTAATGTTGAAATATTTAAATTCTAAACCCTAATGTTTTGAAATGTTTCAAAACTTGCCCTCAAGTTTTGGAATTTAAAATTTTGATTAATAGTTTAATTATGTAATATTTAAATTCTAAAACTCTAGTATTTTGAAAACTTCAACTACACCCTCATGGTTTTGTTAAGTTAATTAAAAGTTTAATTAAAAGGGAAAGTTAATAAAACCACCTAGTGTTTTAAAAGTGTAAAATACACCCTATACTATATATATGTAACATTAGAAGTCTAATATTATATATATGAGTAAAGAGTCAGTCTTACCGTTAGTAGGCCTCATTCACGAAGCTGGTCTATAAGGGGTGTTTAAGGAAATTGCATATAAAATGGCAATTGAATGGGTATCCACTCTTACCCACCGCACTCTTGACTAGTGGAGGGTCGTTAGCCGAACGGGTATGATAGGACGAAACCTTCCATTATAAGTATAATGAAGTACAAAGTAACTAAATGCTTTTACAAATTCCCAATCTTAGTTACTTTAGGGAAAAATGTGAATTTGTATGCTAATCCATGGAATTACACTTCGTACCCTTGTCGAACGTTAGTGGAGCGTGTGTGGCTAACCGGCACACTAATTTAGGATTGACATTGGTGGCGAAGGGTGGCTCGATGTTTATCATAGATCAATGGATCGTGTGTGGCTAACCGGCACATTGATTAGGTGATAGTAGCAATTGGGTGCACCACGTTATTCGTATGGTTATTCACACCTTGTTTGTGATCCTCGGCATCCCAGTCACAAATAGAAGGGCATAATCGAGATTGAACATGCCATTGAAAAGTTCAATGAATCTGAAAAGATCTAGGAGTTTCAATTCATTTAAAAGTTAAATTTCTTTTTCGTTTTTCATGGTGGGAATTGGTAAATCGTCATTTTACCTACCTTCAAATATTCTGCAACTAGATTACGGCATCCCTCTTTTAGGTTGTAGAATGTTGTGTTGGATCCTAACCTTGATGTTTCATTTGGGTGTTACATCGAGGATTCTTATCAACTAACTTGAATTTTCTACCGTTTTGTAGATGTCTAAATCTTACAATGTTCTTCCCAAGTCCCTTGGAACAAGATTTCCAAATGAAGATGACGTTCCACGATACGATCAAGGAAATGAGAGTCATGCTTCACTTCCTCCACCTCCTCCAATTATTCTCCCTAACCCACAAGTTCAAAGGCTTGAAAAGTTCATGCTCACTCAAGCCCTTTTAGCAAGTAAACACGAAGATGGGAAACCTGTGTGTGCACACATCTTAGAGATGAAGTCACACATTGATAGGTTAAGGATGATGGGTGTCGATATCTCAGAAATGTTGGCTGTTGACTGGGTTCTTCAGTCACTTCCTGAATCATATAGTGAGTTTGTTAGAGAGTACTATATGATGGACCATAACGTGACCCTCATTGATTTGACCTATTTGCTTTTAGCTGCTGAATCAGAAATGATTTGGTGTGCTGATCAAGCAAATTTGTCTGGCAAATCAAACTCCCAAACTTCAATGGACATTGAAAATGGAGACATTGGAAATCCAGAAAAGGTAAATTCTGAGATAGTTCCTTGTGCCATTCCAAAAGAGTCCATCTGCTTCTACTGCCAAGAGAAGGGGCATTGGAGACGAAGCTGCCCTGTTTACCTGAGAGATCTAAGAGATGGGAGAGTCAAGACGTATGGCTCTACTTCAGGTAAAATCTAATAACTAACTCTATAAGTTCCTATTCTTTGACTTTCAATACATGATGTGATAAGATTACATTTTGATGTTTTGTAGGATCGAAGAAAAGGGAGGAAGCTTAAGGGAAGAAGTAAGCTGAATCTGATCGTGAAGAAATGGATTTCGATCGCATTGCTTGAAGATCGGATTTTTGAGCTACTACTTTAGAGTTAGAATATATTGCTTAGAAATTGAAATAGCATAGTTTTCATTTGAATTGCATTGTAAGGACAAGTTTTTCCGCAATAAAATGAATTTTGATTTCGTCCTATTTATTTATCCTTGCAATGGCATATGTGAAAATGGATGTTTATGTATTTCTACTTTTAGCAATGTTGAATTGGATGTGATTCTTGATTATGTAATTTGTGAAATGTCGAGGATTTGCCAAATAAAGGAAGATTCTCATCACCCAAGTTTCAATTGGACAGAAACTTGGAATCATACAACTTGGTTGCGTGATGAATGAGAAACTTCATATTTTGGAAATTAGACTAATTCTTTGGCAAAGTGTCAAGAGAAGGACCAGGAGATCGAGTACACTAGGTTGTGCGTTGATCAAGTCCACCACAAGAGTGATAAAGATATTCGTCATGATTTACTAAAGTTTAGTAAATATGATTATACTTATAAGATTAAGTATAATTCTGAGTTGATTGAAAGAGTTTCAATCAATAGCAGAACGAGTAAGAAGAATCAAGTAGGCAGAAAGATAAAAGTTTCTCTATTCTAAGAAAAAGGGAGAGTACCTTTTATTGTGTTTTATGATAAGTCTTAATGATTAAGAACCCTATCTCAATTAATCCTCTAAGTGAGTCTTAGTGCAATTGCATGTCTAAGAAGAGGAGTCTAGAATTGTAGAAATGGTTAAAATCGAGAAGTCAATCATACTTCGTTCCAATATCAAGTCCTAGAGTTATATTCCAAGATTGTGAATTGAGTGACAAGTATTTAGTAGGTTTATAACACTCAACAAATGTGGAATTGGAAAAAGTCTTCTTATTCCTGCACATTTGAGATTGGTAAGTTGTGATAAGACAAAGACCAACTAGAACCAATTATGTGAAGTGATAGTCTTGATAAAAACTACACTACCTCTTGAATATTTGTTTTGTCAAGGAATGTTTCTTGAAAAGAGAACCCTATATGTCAAGGAGTCAGTGGGAGTCTTAATGGTCTTGAAAAGTTTCAAGAACAAATCAAAAGTGAACCTAGTTAATAATCATTAGCGCACCACTTGAGGTTTATAACCTATCGTGTTGACATTATTTGTTTATGTGCCATTCCAATTAAGCTAAATATGTATGTGAGTTCTATGAGTTCTTATTTGAATGCATAAAGACAAATCACCTTGATCAATGGAAAGTACATTGATATGTAAGGGTGAGTTGCTAAACAACTTGGAAGACATGGTGGGCACTCGTGTTACCATGAGGCAAGAAATCAAGATTGAACAAGTTCAGTCCATATGGTTTTGGATTTGTCGCAAACTTTCGTTTTGACAAATTCACATGGATAGGAACACATACATCATAAAATCTAAGTGTCATAAGGTTTTCCTCCTTCATGAAAATGATTGTGAGGAAATGCTTTCACTAAGAGAGATTTTAAGAAGATAGCAATTGTGAAAATTGTATTCTGAAATTCGATTATGATTACGGCATCCCTTTTCATAGTTCGAATTGTGAGATTTGGTAATTGATCTGAACATTTGGGACTTAGTAACATAAATTCTGAATTGTTTAGACACACATGTGAGCTATCTAAGTCAAAGGTGTATGAGCTTAAAAAGCTTAGATAAAGGCTTATCAAAGCATTAGGTATTAGAAATATGAACTTAAGGAATTCAATAAGCATTGTCTTCTAGAAGTTCAATTGTTTTCTGAATACATGTCAAAGCTAGTGGGAGCATAAGTGTTATGCTAGTAAGAAAATAATCATCATGTTAGTGGGAGCATGATTATTATGGTAAGTATTGCAAGTTAGCAATATTAATTAAAGAAAACAAGGATTCATTTTGCAAAGTTGCAAGGGTTGAAAAGTTGTTTTGCTATAATTAAGGGAGAGAATATTATACTTCATTTCAAAATTCTAAAGCTTAGCTCGAGAAATGTTAATAAATTTAGTCAAGGATACATAGTGCATTCTCAAAATTCGATTATGATTACGGCATCCCTCTTCATAGTTCGAATTGTGGGAACATGGCACATAAAATATTATGGCAGAAGGCTGATAAAGTATCACGTCTTTATGTGAGACATTATGCATCGTGTCCAATACGCTTCGGGTATAGGATCGATTGCATATGCTATAATATTTGACCATTCTAAAATTTTCCAACTGCCTAGGGCATTAAGAGAGAAAAGGAACTAGAATCGGTTTTGACTAAAATAATTAAACAACTATCAAAGGACGATCTGAGGTTCACTGAGGATTTGTCGCTTGTGAGTAGTTGGAAGTATAGTATTGGATGGACTATATTGACATTATTATGAATAGATAGGATTCTATTACGAATGAGTTGTCATATGGCAAATATGGAAATGTTTCCATTAATGGTTGTTGGATATTAAGAATCTATGTAGATTAGAAACTTTTATGCAAAAGGATGTTCAAAGGAATGTACTTTGAGTGAGAGACATCACATCTATAAAATTGTTTTGTAACAATTTCTGATAGAGAACTTAGTAATTTCATTAGCCAAGTCCTGGTGACTGTTGTGCTATGACTTTACGAAAGGGTCGTTGCATAAAATGTTAGAATCTAACATATTCTAATAGTGGCAAGAACCATGTATTCTTACACTAATGATAAGGATTAGGGATTGTGAAATGAGTTTCATTGGAAAAGGTTTTCAATTGATCTAATTTTACAAAGTATGGACCATAAGAAACCCAAGTGTGCATGCTTGGAGCATGGGACAATTGTGGTTATAATTCGAGTAATAAGTTGAGTTTCTGAAACAGTAAGCAATGAATAATGAGTAATCAATATGGTGTTTAAATAAAAGTGTTTTATTTACGCTCAAAAAGTTTTGGGACCATATAGGGTTAATATTATTATTGCGTTTCACTTTGCATGTTTTGACTTCCAGAATAACTAGGTTATTCGAACCTCCACAGTCGGTCATACGTTGGAAGTAGGTATGAAGGAAGATTGTCATGAATCTGCCTGTAGATTCTCTAAAGTGTTTAGACATAGCACAAGTTTGCTGTAGAGTTCATGAGTGCTTTGATAAGATTAAAGTATTGGATTAAACCCACGCTCACTTGAATCACTTCATGGTTTTATCACAAGTGATTGGTGAGATGATAACATTGTATATTCTTGAAACCGAGACGTGTGAGTTGTTATTTGCTGGTCGGTTGCACATTGATGATAAGTAAACGCACCAGTAACTTGGTGTTATAAAACTTATTGTTGTGTGTGATTCGATTAGTAGGTGCAAGCAAGCATTTGAGTCAAAGTTTATCCATTCCTTTTACCCAAGGTGGGATAAAAGCGATATATGTGGGCCCCTCGATGATTTAGTGATGATAAAGGAAAGTGCTCGGCCGGGCCAGGACTGATTTGATTTGTTCAATTAGTCAGTCGTCATAAATAGGAAATCGGGAAATGACACATAGACTGAGAGAATGATTTCAATCCATGTCTCATGTCTATACGATATCTTGTAGAATGGAGGAATATATAATCCCTTATCTAAAAGACACGCGTATCTGATAAGATCAGAGTTGACAGCGACTTTTGGAAGCTACGATTGCTGATCAGGTTCTCAAGTCATACGCAGAATAGTTATTAGACTTATCCAAGTGGGAGACTGTTGGATTAGTGTCTAAGTCCATAACTATTTTGGTATGTACTTGACCCGATTATGAGCATGGTCCTTTTGGGTTGCCTTCACCATAGCAATATGTAGGATGAATTAAGGAGAGAAAGGTTTAATTATGATTTATTAATATATTATAAGAATAATATATTAAAGGAGAAATCATATAGTTTAATTAATATTAGTCAAGAATTAATTAAGAATTAATTTTGTGGCTAAAAGAGATTAATTAAACTTAGGGGACTGGATTTGTAATTATAAGATAATTACGATTGGGCTATGGATCACCTAATAATATATAGGTTGGACGAATTCTATGGGAAGCCCATTAGAAATCGTCCAAGGGATATGTTAAAGGAGTCCATGGGCTGCTTAGGGCCTAAGCAGCCAGATTAGGGTTTCCTAGTTGTAAACCCTAATAGCCTACATGTATATAAAGGACCCTTAAGCCCCAAAAACGTGGACAAGTAATACTTTAGGGTTTCCAGCCATTTTTGGTGCCTCCTCTCTCCTCCCTCTTCATCCAAGTTGCTTAGTGGTGTTTGTGACTCCATTAGAGGTGCAACACTTGAGGCACTAAGCTTTCTGAAGCTAATCAAAGCAAGGATTGATTATTATTGCTATATAACAATCAAAGGTAATTACTAAACCCTTATTTCAGTTCTTATTTGATAGATCTAGGGTTTGTAAGTCTTGGATTCATTGCATGTACAATAGAGAAACCTAGATCCAAGCATTAGGGTTTGTATGCGCACATAGGATTGTTCTTATGCTTAAAACCCATCAATACTGCTCATAGGAAATGACATCCCAACCTTGCAGGATGTTAAGTCCTACCTTGGGAAGTGTTTTTCTATGAAGGGCCTTGGGGAAGCCGCTTACATTCTAGGGATAAGGATATTGAGAAATAGGAGTAAAATACTAATAGGACTTAGTAAAAGTACCTACTTGGACAAAGTGTTGAAACGTTTCAGCATGGAGGACTCCAAGAAAGGAGAATTACCTATCCAGAGTAATACCAAACTGAGTAAGACTCAGAGTTCGAGTACAGATGCTGAGATAGCATAAATGAGTGGAATACCATATGCTTCTGCAGTTGGCTCGATCATGTATGCTATGACATGTACTCGCCCTGATGTAGCCTTTGCTTTGAGCATGGTTAGTAGATATTAAGGGAATCCTGGTAAAGCCCACTCGACTGCGGTAAAGAACATTCTTAAGTACCTGCGGAGGACTAAGGATTGGGTCCTTACCCTCGGTGGGAGTGATGACTTGAGAGTGACAGGGTATAGTGATGCCAACTTTCAGACCGACAGAGATAATTTTCTGCTCTCAATCGGGCTGAATATTTACCGTAAATGGAGGAGCAGTAACTTGGAAAAGTTCCAAACAGTAGACTATAGCAGATTCAACGTGCGAATCAGAGTATATAGCAGCAAGTGAAGCGTCGAAGGAGGCGATATGGCTAAAGAACTTCATCGGATACCTTGGAGTTGTACCAACTGTAAAAGAGCCTATGGAGATTTTCTGTGACAACAAGGGTGCGGTCGCCTTAGCCAAGGAACCAAGGGATATTAGTTTTTAGTGATTAGATAGACATTTAGAAACTTGTAATAGCTTAAATGTAATTGACATTTGATGATTGAATAAAAGGAGCTTTTTATTTATAAGTAAAGTTACTATCTTGTGTCAATTGTTTACTATTGTTTCATTTTTTCATGTTTTGACTTCCACAATAATAAGATTATTCAAACTATCCACAGTCGATCATACTTTGGAAGTAGGTTATGAAAGTAGACTGTCATGAATGGGTTTTTGTAAGATTGTCTAAGGTGTTAGACATAGGAAAGTTTGCTACAAACATTCATGAGTGCTCTTGAAATAAGATTTGAGTATTGGACTAAACCCACACTCAAATGAATCACTTCATGGAATTTATCACGAGTGATTGTGAGATAATAATATCGTATAATCTTCAAACCAAGATATATGATTTGTTGATTATGATTTGGTTGTACATTGATAGTGCGAAACCGCATCAGTAACTTGATGTTATAAAACGTGTTGTTGTGTATGATTTAACAAATAGTTAGTACAAGCATATAAGTCGAAGTTTATCTATTCCTTTTATCCTAAGAGGATTAAAAGCGATATCTTGGGCCCCTCGATGATTTTGTTTTGACTTATGTGTCGGGCCCGGTCAGGACTGAATTGATGTGTTCAATTAAGTTCTATGTCAAACAATCAGAAATCGGGAAACAAACTGTTGGACAATGAGTATGACTTTATTCTATGTCTTTGTCTACACGATATCTTGAAGAACAGAGGATTATATGATCCCTTATCTAATGGATGCGTCAGAGTTCGACAACGACTTTTTGAGAGCTACGATTTCTACTCGGATTTCAAGTTACATTGGCAGTTATAGTTATTAGACTTATCTAAGTGGGAGACTGTTGGATTAGGTGTCTAAGCCCATAACTATAATCGGTATGTACTTGACCCGATAGTAGCATGGTCCATTTCGGGTTTCCCTCACCATAACAATTTGATAGATGGATATTTGAGAAAGATGTTATATATGATTTATAAATATATTATAAGAATAATATATTAATTGAAAAAATCATATTATTTAATTAGTATTGATCAAGAATTAATTTGGTGTTAATTTAGTGATCAAAAGAGACTAATTAAATTAATAGGGACTGATTTGTAACATCCCAAAAATACCAACTAAAAATTTCATTTTTAAATTAGGTTAATACATAAAACATCGTTATAAAACGTTCATAACAAAATATTCAGAGTACATCCCAGAAAATCCACAGTGCGGAAAACATGAGAGTGTGTGATATGCCGCTACCGCGCCGGCTCCTTTCCCCTAGCTGAAGAGGTACCTGAAAACAAAACTATAAAACGTAAGCACGAAGCTTAGTGAGTTCCCCCATAATGCCACATACCATGCAATCATATAACGAACAGCCAAGAGATACGGGCCTCGCCCACACCCATAGAGATACGGGCCTCGCCCACACTCTACTAGCTAGGAGATACGGGCCTCGCCCACACTCTACTTTCTGAGAGATACGGGCCTCGCCCACGCTCTGCTATCCATGGAGATACGGGCCTCGCCCACACTCCGCTACTAAACCATAACATACAAGTATCACACAGACAACAAGTATAAGCAATTCTATCATACTGGCATATATCACAATCAAACTCAGCTATGAGATACGGGCTCCGCCCACACTCCGATACTAACATATCGTCTATACGGGCCGGCCTTGGTGCCTTAGACCCGTCCCTACTGGGAGGAAACTCACCTCGAGAGTAGCTGCCGAAAACCTGCTCAGACTACGCCTGGCTGCCGCACCGGTAATCCCTCCGGCTATAAATCCGTAAACATGGATTAGGTACTCATAAATACCCCTAAGGTCAAATGACCGGTTAAAGTCAACCTTCTGATTAACTGGACTCGCCGAGTCCATATGGCGACTCGCCGAGTCCTTCTATGTCTAGCCCGACTCTGACTCATCGGGTCCCTGTTCCCACTCACTGAGTCAGCCTGACTCGCTAGACGGGGACAACTAACAAACCCGCGACTGGACTCGCCGAGTCCAAGGGGGTGACTCGCCGAGTCCGACGAACAGATCTCACAAATCGCTCCAATCTTCCATCAGAACATCAACCTTGGAGATTTGGAGATTCTGGGACTATAGCTACACGTTAAATTGCTAATTCCACGTGCGACTACGGAGGGTTGGACCTCCTACACTTAAACCCTTCTTATCCTAGTGACCGATCATATGACTCGCCGAGTTGGAAGAACAACTCGTCGAGTTCAAGGCTATATTCAAGGGACTCGCCGAGTTTGAAGAACGACTCGCCGAGTACCAAGCAATCTTCATAGGACTCGCCGAGTTGTTTATCCAACTCGCCGAGTCTAAGGCCATCTTCATGGAACCCGCCGAGTGCACTTTGGCACTCGCCAAGTACCTTTCGACTCTTCACCCATTCTGGCCAAAACTGAGACATGCAATGGTTCCGAACCATAAATCTAAGCTCCTAGGGCATAAACACACGGAGTTTGGGAGGTTTAAGGTCTTGAAATCCACATATAAGGGACAAAAAGGGAATCTATTATACTAAAGATTAAGAAGGAGCTTTCTTACCTGGTTAGGAGCTTCTCCCAGGGTAGATTTCGGATCTACCACACTTCCTTGCACCCTCCAACTTCCTCCTTCTTCTCTTAAGCTTCAAACTTCCTTCACCAAGCCAAAATCACTTTCAAGGATCAAAATGGGCTAGGGTTTCGCTCTCCAGTTCTTCTGGAAGAGAATGGGACGAAATGGGTGTTTTAGAATGGGTAAAATAGGGTGCAATGTCTGAAAATAGAGTTTCATCCAGACAGGTGGACTCGCCGAGTCCATGCATCGACTCGCCGAGTTCACCGCTCAAATCCCGTGTCCACCCTGTTGCTACTCGGCGAGTCGGGACGCAGACTCGCCGAGTTCGTGGCAAAATTAAGATAAAAACTTAAATAAAATCATACCATGAACCCGGTGTTACAAATCTCCCCCACTTATTTTAGACTTCGTCCTCGAAGTCTGCCGCTCCCTTCCGGAACAGCTCCGGATAATGCTCCATCATCTCATCCGCGGGCTCCCAAGTCCATTCCGAGCCCTTCCGATGCTGCCATTGCACCTTCACTAGCTCCACCCTTTTGTTCCTCAGTTCCTTCGACTTCCGGTCTAGGATAGCCACAGGCCGCTCGATATAATTCAGGCTGTCATCAACCTGGATGTCCTCCAAAGGTACCACTGCTGAATCGTCCACCATGCACTTCCGCAGCTGGGAGACGTGGAAAGTGATGTGGATCTGACTGAGTTCGGCTGGCAGGTCCAGCTGATATGCCACCTTGCCCACCCGGGCTGCAACCCTAAACGGTCCAATATACCTGGGACCCAACTTGCCCTGTTTCCTGAATCGGATGACGCCCTTCCACGGTGACACTTTCAGGAGAACCATATCCCCGACCTGGAACTCCAGGTCTGATCGGCGCCTATCGGCATAACTCTTCTGCCGACTCTGAGCAGTCTGAAGCCTGCTCCGGACCTGCTGACTCTTCTCTGTCGTCTTGAGCACTACTTCGGTGCTCCCCATGACTCTCTGTCCAACCTCGCCCCAACATATCGGGGTCCTGCACTTCCTCCCGTACAACATCTCGAAGGGAGGACAGTCAATACTCGTGTGATAGCTGTTATTGTATGAAAACTCGGCTAAAGGAAGATAGGTATCCCAGCTACCACCGAAGTCTAAAACACACGCCCACAGCATGTCCTCCAGAGTCTGGATGGTCCGCTCGCTCTGGCCATCCGTCTGCGGGTGAAAGGTTGTACTAAAATGCCGACGAGTACCCAGCTCGTCATGAAACTTCTTCCAGAACCTGGAAGTGAACCGCACATCCCTATCCGAAATCACTAAAACTGGCACCCCGTGCCATGCCACCACCTCTCTGATGTAGATATCAGCCAATTTCTTGGCCGAGATGCTCTCCTGAATCGGGATAAAGTGGGCGCTCTTGGTCAATCGATCGACGATGACCCATATCGAATCCACTCCCCGCGCAGTCCTGGGAAGCTTGGTGATGAAATCCATCGTGATGTCTTCCCATTTCCACAGCGGGATATCCAACGGCTGCATCTTGCCGTGTGGTCTCTGGTGTTCGGCCTTGACCTTCCTGCAGGTCAGGCACCGCTCAACGTACCATGCTACATCCCGCTTCATGCAGGGCCACCAATAGTCCAGACGAAGATCCCTATACATCTTCGTTGCCCCTGGATGAATGGAGAATCGGGATTTGTGCGCCTCCTCCATCAGAACCTGGCGCACGCCTCCGAGGTATGGAACCCACACCCTGCGGTGTAATGTCAATAATCCCCTGCTGTCATGGTCGAAGGAGGAAACCTGTCCCACAATCCACTCACTCTTCCGATGTTCCTCCTTTATAGCCTCCTGCTGAGCCTCCCGGATCCGCTCCAAAAGCGGAGTCACCACTGTCATCCGCATGCAAATATCCCTCATCGGTCACCACGTTGGCCTTCCCCGGGTGATAAAGTATTTCACAATCATAATCCTTTACCACATCAAGCCACCGACGCTGCCTTATATTCAGATTTGGCTGGTCCATGAGGTACCTCAAACTCTTGTGGTCCGTGTAAATCGTACAGCGAACCCCGTAGAGGTAATGACGCCAAATCTTGAGGGCGAACACAACAGCCCCCAACTCCAAATCATGCGTCGGGTAGTTCGCCTCGTGAGGCTTCAGCTGCCTCGACGCGTAGGCGATGACGTGCTCTCTCTGCATCAATACCGCGCCCAAACCTGAGATGGAGGCATCGCAGTATACAACAAAATCCTCCATACCCTCTGGCAAGGCTAAGATTGGCGCCTCGCACAATCTCTGTCTCAGTGTCTCGAATGCTGCCTGCTGCTCAGGCCCCCAACGAAAGACCACAGCCTTCCTCGTTAACCTGGTCAGGGGTAATGCTATCTTGGAGAAATCCTGAATGAATCTCCGATAGTAGCCAGCTAATCCTAGAAAACTCCGAATCTCAGATGGAGACTTCGGAACCTCCCATCTCATCACGGCCTCCACCTTGGCCGGATCCACCGAAATCCCGTTCTGGTTGACAAGGTGCCCAAGAAACTGCACCTCGCGCAACCAGAACTCACACTTGGAGAACTTAGCATACAAGTTCTCCCTTCTCAAGGTCTCCAAAACCTCCCGCAAATGCTCCTCATGCTGCTCTCGTGTCTTCGAGTAAACCAAGATATCATCAATAAATACTATCACCGACCGGTCTAACATCGGTCTACACACGCGGTTCATGAGGTCCATGAACGCGGCAGGAGCATTGGTGAGCCCGAAAGGCATCACCACGAACTCATAGTGGCCATAACGTGTCCGAAATGCCGTCTTATGCACATCCTCCTCTCTGACCCTCACCTGGTGATACCCTGAACGCAAGTCTATCTTGGAGAACCTAGATGCTCCCTGAAGCTGGTCAAAGAGGTCGTCAATCATCGGGAGTGGGTAGCGGTTCTTCACCGTTACCTTATTCAGCTCCCTATAATCGATACACATCCGATGCGACCCGTCCTTCTTCTTCACAAACAGAATCGGGGCTCCCCAAGGTGAACTGCTCGGTCTAATGAAACCCTTGTCTAACAGCTCCTGAAGCTGTGTAGACAACTCGTGCATCTCAGGAGGAGCCAACCGATACGGTGCCTTGGCTATCGGAGCCGCACCAGGGACTAGGTCGATCCTGAACTCCACCTGTCGCTCTGGAGGTATCCCAGGCAGCTCCTCGGGGAATACATCCGCGAACTCTCGTACTATAGGCACATCGCCCACCGTCGCCTTACCCGCCTCCCGGGTGTCCATGACATATGCGACATATCCTGCGCAACCCTGCTGAAGGTAACGCCTTGCCCTCGCTGCCGAACAGAAGGCTGGCCCTCGCTGTGATCTCTCACCCTGAATTACTAACTCTCCCCACTTGGGGCTCTGACTCGTACTAACTGTTGCGTGCAATATATCACTGCCCCATTGGGACTCAGCCAAACCATACCAATAATGACCTTGTTTCCCCGCAATGGAATGGGAACTAGGTCAACCAAATACCCCTCTTCGAACAACCTCAATACACAATCTCGGAAGACCTCTGATGCTCGCACCGACCGGTCGTCCGCAATCTCGACCTCTAAAGGGCAATCCAACATGCTTGAGGACTCAGGAAACTTCTTGCTAAGTGCAAGAGAAACAAAGGATCGGGTAGCCCCCGAATCAAACAACACCTGGACTGGAATACCGTTCACATGGAACGATCCTAAACGTACATACACAGAGCACATATCAATATCATAAATCTCATATAAATAGGTCAGAGGGAAAGAATCATACCTGTCACCACATCGGGTGCGGCGCGTGCCTCCTCGGCTGTCAACTGAAATGCCCGGCTCCTCACCACCGGAGCCTCTGCCTTGCCCTGCCGGCCATCTGTAATCCGCAGGGTCGCTGGAGCTGGCGCCTGTACTGGCGCTACTGCTGTCAACTGGGGGCAGTTGGCCCTCTTGTGGCCCCTCTGGTTGCGGTGGAAACACAGCAACTCAGATGTCTGAATAACCGGAGCAGGGGCAGTACAATCCCTGGTGAAGTGTCCCGTCTTGCCGCACCTGTAGCAGCCTGTCAATCCTAATCTACACGCTCCCTCGTGCGACCTGCCGCACTTCCTGTAGCGGCCCGGTCCTGAATGGCCTTTCGGCCTACCATCTGATCCCTTGGGCTTCTTTCCCGAAGCCCCTATCGTCTGTCCCTCCTCTGCCTTCCTCTTCCGGATGTGCTCCAGATCTATCTCCCTCTCCCTCGCCCTAGCAATCATAGAATCCAGGGTAGGGCAAGCTGAAAAACTGACATGCTCCCGAATGTCGGCTCGCAGCATGTCATGGTAGCGGGTCCTCCTCATATCCTCATCACCTGCATACTGGGGCACCAGTAACGCCCTCTCCCGGAACTTGGCGGTGATCTCCGCGACAGTCTCCGTCGTCTGTCTCATATCCAAAAACTCTCTGGATAACTGCTGGAGTTCCACTGCAGGTGCGAACTCCGCTCTGAACCGGGTCACAAAGTCCGACCACGTCATAGCCTCAACAGCCGATGCTCCCAATGAGTCACCAACAGACTCCCACCAATCCCTAGCTCGGTCTCTCAAACATCCTGCTGCATACCTCACCTTCGACCCCTCGGGGCAGAAGCTGGTCAGCTGCGCAGACTTAATGTCTGCCATCCATCGTCTGGCCACAATGGGGTCCTTCGCCCCATGGAAATCCGTCGCACCGCTGCTCCTGAAGTCCTTGAAGGACAGTATGCGAGATCCTGACTGGCTAGCCGCCATATCACTCCTGAACGCCCTGAGGCGATCCTCCATCAACTCAACAATACCCTCCTTGATCGACCCGAAGATGAGGGGAGTCGACTCAAGGATGCCCCTGGTAATCTCTGACGCGATGAACTCGCGTAGACCCTCATCAATTGGTTCGGGCCTTGAACCCGTACCCGATCCCGATCCTGAGCCTCCCGCTCCCTGTCGTGTGGTCACCATACTGAAAAACATAGCATAACCACCATCAAACGATATTCCACTAACGAGGCTCACATACATACCACTAGTCCCCGGTCTCGCCTCGGCCCTTTTTGAATCGAGTACGGATCCTCCGCTTTCAGTAGTACCGGCCCATACTACCTCCCACGTCTATCCGTACTTTCCTCAAGAATTGCCTCAACTCAACCAAGTCCTTTCTACTAATACTGCAGTTCTCGTGCTACTCTCGCCCTAGGCTTGCCCTAAGTAATCGCCATCCCACTCTCTGCCATCAGCTGCACAAGAAGTCCCTGCTTTCTTTCCCTAACTAGCTCGCGAATACTATTACATATTACTTAGACTAGATAATTATTCGAATGAGAGGTCCTTCCCTACAACGGTTGGACTCAAACAAGAGCTGCGAAATAGGGCTAGACCCAACCTTCTGAAATTATTTAATCCTTGCAATATGTAACTTAGCATATTCGTTCACTAGTTAGTGAAAGACGACTAGAACTCCTAATAGCACAAAGCAAGCAGCATTCGGGCATTGAGTACACATAATCAAGTATATACTACTCTGGTTATCATACTGACTGATCTGTACTAGCATGCAATTCTCAAAAAGCCGAAACGCATAAAGCAGGCACATAAGGCATCATTCCTAGATCCTTAGTCCTATTCTAGCATGCTGTTCTACTGAAACTGAAACTGATAATCATAACGTAAACTTGTATGGGTACTTTGGGGAAAACTTACTTGAGCTCGGCCGGTCGCGCACATCACACACCTTTTTCTTTTTAGAAACCCCTTTTACTTAGTCTTTACAAAATGATTTCTTTATAAAAATCTTTTAATCCCTCGATTTGAGTCCAGACACCCCCGAAGGTGTGTCCGAATCCCTCAAACCAGGGCTCTGATACCAACTTGTAACATCCCAAAAATACCAACTAAAAATTTCATTTTTAAATTAGGTTAATACATAAAACATCGTTATAAAACGTTCATAACAAAATATTCAGAGTACATCCCAGAAAATCCACAGTGCGGAAAACATGAGAGTGTGTGATATGCCGCTACCACGCTGGCTCCTTTCCCCTAGCTGAAGAGGTACCTGAAAACAAAACTATAAAACGTAAGCACGAAGCTTAGTGAGTTCCCTCATAATGCCACATACCATGCAATCATATAACGAACAGCTAAGAGATACGGGCCTCGCCCACACCCATAGAGATACGGGCCTCGCCCACACTCTACTAGCTAGGAGATATGGGCCTCGCCCACGCTCTGCTATCCATGGAGATACGGGCCTCGCCCACACTCCGCTAATACACCATAACATACAAGTATCACACAGACAACAAGTATAAGCAATTCTATCATACTGGCATATATCACAATCAAACTCAGCTATGAGATATGGGCTCCGCCCACACTCTGATACTAACATATCGTCTATACGGGCCGGCCTTGGTGCCTTAGACCCGTCCCTACTGGAAGGAAACTCACCTCGAGAGTAGCTGCCGAAAACCTGCTCAGACTACGCCTGGCTGCCGCACCGGTAATCCCTCCGGCTATAAATCCGTAAACATGGATTAGGTACTCATAAATACCCCTAAGGTCAAATGACCGGTCAAAGTCAACTCCTTGGTCAAAGTCAACCTTCTGATTGACTGGACTCGCCGAGTCCATATGGCGACTCGCCGAGTCCTTCTATGTCTATCCCGACTCTGACTCATCGGGTCCCTGTTCCCACTCACTGAGTCAGCCTGACTCGCTAGACGGGGACAACTAACAAACCCGCGACTGGACTCGCCAAGTCCAAGGCGGTGACTCGCCGAGTCCGACGAACAGATCTCACAAATCGCTCCAATCTTCCATCAGAACATCAACCTTGGAGATTTGGAGATTCTGGGACTATAGCTACATGTTAAATTGCTAATTCCACGTGCGACTACGGAGGGTTGGACCTCCTACACTTAAACCCTTCTTATCCTAGTGACTGATCATATGACTCACCGAGTTGGAAGAACAACTCGTCGAGTTCAAGGCTATATTCAAGGGACTCGCCGAGTTTGAAGAACGACTCACCAAGTACCAAGCAATCTTCATAGGACTCGCCGAGTTGTTTATCCAACTCGCCGAGTCTAAGGCCATCTTCATGGAACTCGCCGAGTGCACTTTGGCACTCGCCGAGTACCTTTCGACTCTTCACCCATTCTGGCCAAAACTGAGACATGCAATGGTTTCGAACCATAAATCTAAGCTCCTAGGGCATAAACACACGGAGTTTGGGAGGTTTAAGGTCTTGAAATCCACATATAAGGGACAAAAAGGGAATCTATTATACTAAAGATTAAGAAGGAGCTTTCTTACCTGGTTAGGAGCTTCTCCCAGGGTAGATTTCGGATCTACCACACTTCCTTGCACCCTCCAACTTCCTCCTTCTTCTCTTAAGCTTCAAACTTCCTTCACCAAGCCAAAATCACTCTCAAGGATCAAAATGGGTTAGGGTTTCGCTCTCCAGTTCTTCTGGAAGAGAATGGGACGAAATGGGTGTTTTAGAATGGGTAAAATAGGGTGCAATGTCTGAAAATAGAGTTTCATCCAGACAGGTGGACTCGCCGAGTCCATGCATCGACTCGCCGAGTTCACCGCTCAAATCCCGTGTCCACCTTGTTGCTACTCGGCGAGTCGGGACGCAGACTCGCCGAGTTCGTGGCAAAATTAAGATAAAAACTTAAATAAAATCATACCATGAACCCGGTGTTACATGATTATGTAAATCAATGATACATATGGATTGGGCTAATGATCCATGATTGATTTGTGATGGTTTAAGCTTATGGGTTAGTCCATGAAGTGTTAATCCAAATCAATTGTTGGATCATAAGCTTAAGTGTAAGAATTAGGGTTACACATGACTCTTAGAATTATACACTATATATATGTAACCCTAAGCACTAAAATTGGCTATCACTTGCATTTCAAGAAGAAGAAACCGATTTTGAGTCTCCTAAACCTCTCTCATACTCATCTAGTTGATTATTGGTGTTTGTGACTTGTTTGAGGCACAACACTTGGGGTGCTAAGCTCTCTTAAGGCCTAAGTTCTACTACCTACATCAAAAGGTAATCTTCTAACTAGTTTTGTGATTCATATATCAAAATTTGTATGCTAGTTTAGGCTTCATGCTTTAGAAACCAATATTGAATGTATAATTAGAGAAAACTTAGATCCATAGCATTAGGGTTGTATGTGCACCATAGGAATGCTAGAGTACATAAAACCCAACACTTGGGAACTTTACTTCCTTGATCATCCCTGTTTTAAGGAGCTTCTCTACCTCTTCTTGGATGATCTGATTCCTTTCAGGTGCAAACTTCCTTATCTTTTGATGTATTGGTTTGAAAGAAGGATCAATATTAAGTTTGTGAGTGATAATACTCTTGTCTATACGTGTCATATCTTTTTGTTTCCATGCGAATGTCTTGCTTCTGGTTCTTAGGAAATTCAATAGATCCTGCTCGATCTGTTCAGGCATTAAGGATCCTATGAGGACTTTAGCTTCAGGATCCTCAATGCCCAGGGGCACTTCCTTCATATATTGTTCCTTCGTTTCTAGGATGTGTTGTTCCCCCTACCTTAATTTCTATGCTTGTTGACATTTGGTCGTAGATTTCATAGAGGTATTATAACATTCTTTCGATTCTTGTTTATCTCCCATGATCTCCACTGTTCCCCATGGAGTATGCAATTTTACACACTGATGGTATGTTGATGGAACCGCTTTCATCTCGTGGATCCATGGTCTACCTAGTATCACATTATAAGAAGATAAGGTGTTAATGTAGCACCTGGTTCCTGGTATGTATTTTATTTAAGTAATTTTGCATTTTTGGCCTTCGACTCGACGAGTTGAATGACCAACTCGCCGAGTAGAAGTGAGATGAGATGCGGGATTTAAGTGATGGACTCGTCGAGTCGGGTCCCGGACTCGACGAGTAGGCTCTGACTGGACAAAACCCTAATCTGAGGGTTTGCACCCTATTTAAACAACCTTATACAGCCTCCATCGCCCCTTTATGCTCCCAGAAACCCTCCATAGCAAACCCTAAGTGTTTTGGTGCAAGATCTAAGGCTTTTGAGTGATTTTTGTGGGTTTTGACCTCAAGGAAGGAGGAAGAGCATAGAAGGATCAAGAGGAGACTGAAGGATTCGAGTTTGGTTCATCATTTGAATTCTTTGAAAGGTATAAAGTCTGCACCTTGCTTTCTTGTTTGTTAGATCCCTTTTTGGGGAGGATTTAGGGCTTTTAAGCCATATGAGGTGACCAACCATAATTTTCAAACATGGTTGAGGGTCAAGACTTCAGATCTAGCACTTGGGGAGAATCACAAGGCAGATTTGGGTTGCTTTTGCACCCAAGGAAGGCCCCATGCAACAAAAGAGCCTTTTGGCTCAAAAGTCCCATGCATGCACGTAAAGTTCGTAACTTTATGTGCTAGATCGAGCTTAGCGGCTTGGATCTATCATTTGGACAAGTGTTGTACATCAGAAATCGAGGATTTAGGGTGTGGACGCTATCGACTCGGCGATTCCGTTCTTAGGACTCGACGAGTCCAAGGCTTTGAGTCTCATATCTGTTGAGGGTGAAAGAATTCAGTTGGGTGTTAGAAGGCTTGTAGTAGGACAGAAAAAGTGACCCAACGCATTGGACTTAGTTTTAGACCTGGAGTTCATGGGACTCGACGAGTGCTAGAACAGACTCGGCGAGTCCAAGGCAATCTCCTTATGATTGAAGATGAACTCGACGAGTTGTTCATACAACTCGACGAGTCAAGGTCGGAACTTGTTCATCTAATGAAGGTGAACTCGACGAGTGTTCATACAACTCGGCGAGTCGGATGAAGGTTCATTCGATGTTCATATCGAAGAGGAACTCGTCGAGTCGTCGCTAAACTCGACGAGTAGAATCATGGATGAGTACAGTTGAAGAGATAGGGACTCGACAAGTTGGCGGCCCAACTCGGCGAGTCGGCTCAACTGAAAGTTGACTTTGACTTTGACTTGGACTTGGTCAGGGGTAAAATGGTCATTTTACCCTACGAATAGATTCCAGACTCTGATTAAGTGTTTTGTGGGGATTATAGCCGGAGGATTTCCGGAGCAGCAGCAGACAGAGATTTCCCGCACAGATTATCAGCAGCTACTCGGACGAGGTGAGTTACCTTCCAGTAGGGGTGGGTCTAAGGCCACAATGCCGGCCCACCAAAGAGTGATATTTAGAAGATGATTGTCTTTGTGATAGTTATCTTGGTCTGGTTACGTGCTTTGGTCATGAGTTTTATCTGTATGATATGCTACGTGTATAATAGGGATTAGTTTCCTTGACAGCGGTCCTTAGGACCGAAGGGTAGGTCAGTACCCGAATATGCCTGACTGTATGTTTATATCTTGTTGTTGTATGCTAGTGGTAGGGGGTGGAATAGTCCCCAGTTACCGGTTGAAAGATACCGGTGATGATTACCGGTTCAAAGATACCGATGATGATTACCGGTTGAAAGATACTGATGATGATTACCGGATGAAAGATACCGACGATGATTACCGGTTGAAAGATACCGACGATGATTACCGGTTGAAAGATACCGATGATACTATATGGTATGTGGTATGATGGGGGAACTGTAACACCCGATTCCTGGTACGATTTTATTTAAGTATTTTCTTAAATTTTTGCCATGAACTCGGCGAGTCTGCGTCCCGACTCGCCGAGTAGCAGCGAGGTGGACACGGGATTTAAGCTGGGAACTCGGTGAGTCGACATATGGACTCGGCGAGTCCACCTGTCTGGATGAAACTCTATTTTCAGACTTTGCACCCTATTTTACCTATTCTAAAACACCCATTTCGTCCCATTTTCCTCCCAGAGAGCAGTAGAGAACAACCCTAGCTCCTTTAGTGTTCTTGAGTGATTTTGATCTTCCAAAGAAGGTTTGGAGCTTAGAAGAAGAAGGAGGAAGTTGGAGTGTTCCAGAAGTGAAGGTAGACCCGAAATCTACTCTGGGGAAGGCATCAAATCAGGTAATAAAACCCTCACTTTGCTCATTAGCTCTTAGGTTCCTTTTTGTCCCCAATGGTTGATCTTCAAGCCTTAAAACCCCCAGATTTCGTGTGTATATGTGATAACCAGACCGTAGGAACTGTGACCCATGAGTTGGATCAGTTGCATGTCTCAGATTTGGCCGGATTGGGTGAAGAGTCGAAGGGAACTCGGCGAGTGCCAAAGTGCACTCGGCGAGTTCCATGAAGATGGCCTTAGACTCGACGAGTTGGATGAACAACTCAGCGAGTCCTACGAAGATTGCTTGGTACTCGGCGAGTCGTTCTTCAAACTCGACGAGTCCCTTGAATATAGCCTTGAACTCGGCGAGTTGTTCTTCAAACTCGGCGATCCATATGAACTGTCACTAGGATAAGATGGGTTTAAGTGTAGGAGGTCCAACCCTTCGTAGTCGCACGTGGAATTAGCAATTTAACGTGTAGCTATAGTCCCAGAATCTCCAAATCTCCAAGGTTGATGTTCTGATGGAAGATTGGAGCGAATTGTGAGATCTGTTCGTCGGACTCGGCGAGTCCCCCCTTGGACTCGGCGAGTCCAGTCGCAGGTTTGTTAGTTGTTCCCGTTTAGCGAGTCAGGCTGACTTAGTGAGTGGGAACAGGGACCCGATGAGTCAGAGTCGGACTAGACGTAGAAGGACTCGGCGAGTCGCTATATGGACTCGGCGAGTCCAGTCAATCAGAGAGTTGACTTTGACCAAGAAGTTGACTTTGACCAGTCATTTGACCTAAGGGGTATTTATGAGTACCTAATCCATGATTACAGATTTATAGCCGGAGGGTTACCGGTGCGGCAGCCAGGCGTAGGTCGAGCGGGTTTTCAGCAGCTACCCTCGAGGTGAGTTACCTTCCAGTAGCGGTGGGTCTACGACCACAATGCCGGCCCACCAGTAGGAGTTGTATGTTGGATGATTGTCTTTGTGATATCATCTAGGTTTGCTACTACCTGATATGTTATGTGCTAGTATGATATGATGTTATATGCTAGTAGCAGTAGGGGAGATAGTCCCCAGGGTTTCCGGTCGATAGGGCCGAAAGGGGTAGTCATACCCAGTCATGTTAGACAGATTATGGTTATGTGATATATGTTATGTGGTAGTAGTAGAGGGGTGAAATAGTCCCCAGTATCCGGTCGAAAGGACCGAAGGGGAGGCCAGCACCCAGATATGCTGGGCAGTATCCGGTCGAAAGGACCGAAGGGGTAGGTCGGGCACCCAGATATGCCTGATAGTATATGTATGTTATGTGATTGTATGGTATGTGGTACGATGGGGGAACTAACTAAGCTTCGTGCTTACAGTTTACAGTTTTGTATCAGGTACCTGTTCAGCTAGGGGAAAGGAGTCGGCGCGGTAGCGACATATCACACACACTCTTGTTTCCGCACTATGGATTTTCTGGGATATACTCTGAATATTTTATTATGATGTTACCGGTTTTCAGACATGAATTAATATTATGAATGTTTTGTAACGATGTTTTTATGTATTAACCTAATTTAAAAATAAAATTTTTAGCTGGTATTTTTGGGATGTTACAAGTTGGTATCAGAGCCCTGGTTTGAGCGATTCGGACACACCTTCGGGGGTGTCTGGACTCAAATCGAGGGGATTAAAAGATTTTTTTTATAAAGAAATGATTTTTCTAAAGACTAAGTAAAAGAGTTTCGAGAAAGAAAGAACAAGGTGTGTGATGTGCGCGACCGGCCGAGCTTAAGTAAGTTTTCCCCAAAGTACCCATACAAGTTATTGTTATGATTATCAGTTCCAGTTTCAGTAGAACAGCATGCTAGAATAGGACTAAGGATCTAGGAATGATGCCTTATGTGCCTGCTTTATGTGTTCCAGCTTTATGAGAATTGCATGCTAGTACAGATCAGTCAGTATGATAGCCAGAATAGTATATACTTGATTATGTGTACTCAATGCACGAATGCTGCTTGCTATGTGCTTTTAGGAGTTCTAGTTGTCTCTCACTAACTAGTAAATGAATATGTTACGTTACATATTGCAAGGACTAAATAATTTCAGAAGGTTGGGTCTAGCCCTGCTTCGCAGCTCTTGTCTGAGTCCAACCGTTGTAGGGTAGGACCTCTCATTCGAAGAATTATCTAGTCTGAGTAATATGTAATAGTATTCGCGAGCTAGTTAGGGAAAGAAAGCAGGGACTTCTTGTGCAGCTGATGGCAGAGAGTGGGTGGCGATTACTTAGGGCAAGCCTAGGGCGAGAGTAGCACGAGAACCGCAGTATTAGTATAAAGGACTTGGTTGAGTTGAGGCAATTCTTAAGGAAATTACGGATAGACGTGGAAGGTAGTATGGGCCCGTACTACTGAAAGCGGAGGATCCGTACTCGATTCAAAAAGGGCCGAGACGAGACCGGGGACTTGTGATATGTATGTGAGCCTCGTTAGTGGAATATAGTTTGATGGTGGTTATGCTATGTTTTGCAGTATGGTGACCACACGACAGGGAGCGGGAGGCTCAGGATCAGGATCGGGTTCGGGTTCAGGGTCCGAACCAGTTGATGAGGGTCTACGCGAGTTCATCGCGTCAGAGAATACCAGGGGCATCCTTGAGTCGACTCCCATCATCTTCGGGTCGATCAAGGAGGGTATTGTAGAGTTGATGGAGGATCGTCTCAGGGCGTTCAGGAGTGATATGGCGGCTAGCCAGTCAGGACCACGCACACTGTCCTTTAAGGACTTCAGGGGCAGTGGTGCATCAGATTTCCATGGGGCGAAGGACCCCATTGCTGCCAGACGATGGATTGCAGACCTTGAGTCTGCACAGCTGATCAGCTTCTGCCCCGAGGGGTCAAAGGTACGATTTGTAGCAGGGTGTCTACGTGACAGAGCTCGAGATTGGTGGGAGTCGGTTTGTGACTCTTTGGGAGCCGCGGCCATTGAGGCTATGACATGGTCGGACTTTGTGACACGATTCAGGACGGAGTTCGCGCCTGCGGTGGAGCTCCAGCAGTTAGCACGGGAGTTCTTGGATATGAGGCAGACGACAGAGACAGTGGCGGAGATCATCGCCAAGTTCCAGGAGAGGGTGTTACTGGTACCTCAGTACGCAGGTGATGAGGACATGAGGAGGACCCGCTACCACGACATGCTCCGAGCCGACATCCGGGAGCATGTCAGTTTTTCAGCTTGCCCTACCCTGGAGTCCATGATTGCCAGGGCAAGGGAGAGGGAGATTGATCTGGGTCACATTCTGAAGAGAAAGGCTGAGGAGGGACAGATGACTGGGGCTTCGGGGAAGAAGCCCAAGGGATCAGATTCGGGCCCAAGAGGCCCACCGAGTCGTAGCCGCTGCAGGAAATGCGGCAAGTCGCATGAGGGACCATACAGGTTAGGATCGTCAGGCTGCTACAAGTGCGGCAAGACGAGGCACTTTAGCAGGGATTGTACTGCTCCTACTCCGGTATTTCAGACGTCCGAGTTGCTGTGTTTCCACTGCAACCAGAGGGGCCACAAGAGGGCCAATTGCCCTCAGTTGACAGCAGCAGCGCCAGTACGGGCGCCAGCTCCAACGACCCTGCGGATTACGGATGGCCGGCGGGGCAAGGCAGAGGCTCCGGTGGTGAGGAGTCGGACATTTCAGCTGACAGCCGAGGAGGCACACGCTGCACCCGATGTGGTGACGTGTATGATTCTTTCCCTCTGACCTATTTATATGAGATTTATGATATTGATATGTGCTCTGTGTATATACGTTTAGGATCGTTCCATGTGAACGGTATTCCAGTCCAGGTGTTGTTTGATTTGGGGGCTACCCGATCCTTTGTTTCTCTTGCACTTAGCAAGAAGTTTCCTGAGTCCTCGGGCATGTTGGATTGCCTTTTAGAGGTCGAGATTACGGACGACCGGTCGGTGCGAGCATCAGAGGTCTTCCGAGATTGTGTATTGAGGTTGTTCGAAGAGCGGTATTTGGTTGACCTAGTTCCCATTCCATTGCGGGGAAACAAGGTCATTATTGGTATGGATTGGCTGAGTCCCAATGGGGCAGTGATAGATTGCGCACAGCAGTTAGTACGAGTCAGAGCCCCAAGTGGGGGAGAGTTAGTAATTCAGGGTGAGAGATCACAGCGAGGGCCAGCCTTCTGTTCGGCAGCGAGGGCGAGGCATTACCTTCAGCAGGGTTGCGCAGGATATGTCGCATATGTCATGGACACCCGGGAGGCGGGTAAGGCGATGGTGGGCGATGTGCCCGTAGTACGAGAGTTCGCGGATGTATTCCCCGAGGAGCTGCCTGGGATACCTTCGGAGCGACAGGTGGAGTTCAGGATCGACCTAGTCCCTGGTGCGGCTCCGATAGCCAAGGCACCGTATCGGTTGGCTCCTCCTGAGATGCAGGAGTTTTCTACACAGCTTCAGGAGCTGTTAGACAGGGGTTTCATTCGATCGAGCAGTTCACCCTGGGGAGCCCCGATTCTGTTTGTGAAGAAGAAGGACGGGTCGCATCGGATGTGTATCGATTATAGGGAGCTGAATAAGGTAACGGTGAAGAACCGCTACCCACTCCCGAGGATTGACGACCTCTTTGACCAGCTTCAGGGAGCATCTTGGTTCTCCAAGATAGAATTGCGTTCAGGGTATCACCAGGTGAGGGTCAAAGAGGAGGATGTGCAGAAGACGGCATTTCAGACACGTTATGGCCACTATGAGTTCGTGGTGATGCCTTTCGGGCTCACCAATGCTCCTGCCGCGTTCATGGACCTCATGAACCGCGTGTGTAGACCGATGTTAGACCGGTCGGTGATAGTATTTATTGATGATATCTTGGTTTACTCCAAGACGCAAAAGCAGCATGATGAGCATTTGCGAGAGGTTCTAGAGACCTTGAGGAGGGAGAAGTTGTATGCCAAGTTCTCCAAGTGTGAGTTCTGGTCGCGCGAGGTGCAGTTTCTTGGGCACCTTGTCAACCAGAACGGGATTTCGATGGATCCGGCCAAGGTGGAGGCCGTGATGAGATGGGAGGTTCCGAAATCTCCATCTGAGATTCGGATTTTCCTGGGATTGGCTGGCTACTATCGGAGATTCATCCAGGATTTCTCCAAGATAGCATTACCCCTGACCAGGTTAACGAGAAAGGTCGTGGTCTTTCGTTGGGGGCCTGAGCAGCAGGCAGCATTCGAGACACTGAGACAGAGATTGTGCGAGGCGCCAATCTTAGCCTTGCCAGAGGGCATGGAGGATTTTGTTGCATACTGCGATGCGTCCACCTCAGGTTTGGGCACAATATTGATGCAGAGAGGGCATGTCATCGCTTACGCGTCGAGGCAGCTGAAGCCTCACGAGGCGAACTACCTGACGCATGATTTGGAGTCGGGGGCCGTTGTGTTCGCCCTCAAGATTTGGCGTCATTACCTATATGGGGTTTGCTGTACGATTTACACGGACCACAAGAGTTTGAGGTACCTCATGGACCAGCCAAATCTGAATATGAGGCAGTGTCGGTGGCTTGATGTGGTAAAGGATTACGAATGTGAGATCCTCTACCACCCAGGGAAGGCCAATGTCATGGCCGATGCGCTTAGCCGCAAGGCAGCACCGATCAGGGATATCTGTTTGAGGATGACGGTGGTGACTCCGCTTCTGGAGCGGATCCGGGAGGCTCAGCAGGAGGCTATGAAGGAGGAACATCGGAAGAGTGAGCGGATTGTGGGACAGGTTTCCTCCTTCGACCATGACAGCAGGGGATTATTGACATTACACCGCAGGGTGTGGGTTCCATACCTCGGAAGCGTGCGCGAGGTCCTGATGGAGGAGGCGTACAAATCCCGATTCTCCATTCATCCAGGGGCAACGAAGATGTATAGGGATCTTCGTCTGGACTATTGGTGGCCCTGCATGAAGCGGGATGTAGCATGGTACGTTGAGCGGTGCCTGACCTGCAGGAAGGTCAAGGCCGAACACCAGAGACCGCACGGCAAGATGCAGCCGTTGGATATCCCGTTGTGGAAATGGGAAGACATCACAATGGATTTTATCACCAAGCTTCCCAGGACCGCGCGGGGAATGGATTCAATCTGGGTCATTGTCGACCGATTGACCAAGAGCGCCCACTTTATCCCGATTCAGGAGAGCATCTCGGCCGAGAAATTGGTCGATATCTACATCAGAGAGGTAGTGGCACGGCATGGGGTGCCAGTTTCAGTGATTTCGGATAGGGATGTGCGGTTCACTTCCAGGTTCTGGAAGAAGTTTCATGACGAGCTGGGTACTCGTCTGCATTTTAGTACAGCCTTCCACCCGCAGACGGATGGCCAGAGCGAGTGGACCATCCAGACTCTGGAGGACATGCTGCGGGCGTGTGTTTTAGACTTCGGTGGTAGCTGGGATACCTATCTTCCTTTAGCCAAGTTTTCATACAATAACAGCTATCACGCGAGTATTGACTGTCCTCCCTTCGAGATGTTGTACGGGAGGAAGTGCAGGACCCCGATATGTTGGGGCGAGGTTGGACAGAGAGTCATGGGGAGCACCGAAGTAGTGCTCAAGACGATGGAGAAGATTCAACAGGTCCGGAGCAGGCTTCAGACTGCTCAGAGTCGGCAGAAGAGTTATACCGATAGGCGCCGATCAGACTTGGAGTTCCAGGTTGGGGATATGGTTCTCCTGAAAGTGTCGCCTTGGAAGGGCGTCATCCGATTCAGGAAGAGGGGCAAGTTGGGTCCCAGGTATATTGGACCGTTTAGGGTTGCAGCCCGAGTGGGCAAGGTGGCATACCTGCTGGATCTGCAAGCCGAACTCAGTCAAATCCACAGCACTTTCCACGTCTCCCAGCTGCAGAAGTGCCTGGTGGACGACTTAGCGGTGGTACCTTTGGAGGACATCCAGGTTGATGACAGCCTGAATTATATCGAGTGGCCTGTGGCTATCCTAGACCGGAAGTCGAAGGAACTGAGGAACAAGAGGGTGGAGCTGGTGAAGGTGCAATGGCAGCACCAGAAGGGCTCGGAATGGACTTGGGAGCCCGCGGATGAGATGGTGGAGCATTATCCGGAGCTGTTCCGGGAGGGAGCAGCAGACTTCGAGGACGAAGTCTAAAATAAGTGGGGGAGATTTGTAACACCCGATTCCTGGTACGATTTTATTTAAGTATTTTCTTAAATTTTTGCCAGGAACTCGGCGAGTCTGTGTCCCGACTCGCCGAGTAGCAGCGAGGTGGACACGGGATTTAAGCTGGGAACTCGGCGAGTTGACATATGGACTCGGTGAGTCCACCTGTCTGGATGAAACTCTATTTTCAGACCTTGCACCCTATTTTACCCATTCTAAAACACCCATTTCGTCCCATTTTCCTCCCAGAGAGCAGTAGAGAACAACCCTAGCTCCTTTAGTGTTCTTGAGTGATTTTGATCTTCCAAAGAAGGTTTGGAGCTTAGAAGAAGAAGGAGGAAGTTGGAGTGTTCCAGAAGTGAAGGTAGACCCGAAATCTACTCTGGGGAAGGCATCAAATCAGGTAATAAAACCCTCACTTTGCTCATTAGCTCTTAGGTTCCTTTTTGTCCCCAATGGTTGATCTTCAAGCCTTAAAACCCCCAGATTTCGTGTGTATATGTGATAACCAGACCCTAGGAACTGAGACCCATGAGTTGGATCAGTTGCATGTCTCAGATTTGGCCGGATTGGGTGAAGAGTCGAAGGGAACTCGGCGAGTGCCAAAGTGCACTCGGCGAGTTCCATGAAGATGGCCTTAGACTCGACGAGTTGGATGAACAACTCAGCGAGTCCTATGAAGATTGCCTGGTACTCGGCGAGTCGTTCTTCAAACTGGGCGAGTCCCTTGAATATAGCCTTGAACTCGACGAGTTGTTCTTCAAACTCGGCGAGCCATATGAACTGTCACTAGGATAAGAAGGGTTTAAGTGTAGGAGGTCCAACCCTTCGTAGTCGCACGTGGAATTAGCAATTTAACGTGTAGCTATAGTCCCAGAATCTCCAAATCTCCAAGGTTGATGTTCTGATGGAAGATTGGAGCGAATTGTGAGATCTGTTTGTCGGACTCGGCGAGTCCCCCCTTGGACTCGGCGAGTCCAGTCGCGGGTTTGTTAGTTGTCCCCGTTTAGCGAGTCAGGCTGACTTAGTGAGTGGGAACAGGGACCCGATGAGTCAGAGTCGGGCTAGACGTAGAAGGACTCGGCGAGTCCAGTCAATCAGAGAGTTGACTTTGACCAAGAAGTTGACTTTGACCAGTCATTTGACCTAAGGGGTATTTATGAGTACCTAATCCATGACTACAGATTTATAGCCGGAGGGTTACCGGTGCGGCAACCAGGCGTAGGTCGAGCTGGTTTTCAGCAGCTACCCTCGAGGTGAGTTACCTTCCAGTAGCGGTGGGTCTACGACCACAATGCCGGCCCACCAGTAGGAGTTGTATGTTGGATGATTGTCTTTGTGATATCATCTAGGTTTGCTACTACCTGATATGTTATGTGCTAGTATGATATGATGTTATATGCTAGTAGCAGTAGGGGAGATAGTCCCCAGGGTTTCCGGTCGATAGGGCCGAAAGGGGTAGTCATACCCAGTCATGTTAGACAGATTATGGTTATGTGATATATGTTATGTGGTAGTAGTAGAGGGGTGAAATAGTCCCCAGTATCCGGTCGAAAGGAACGAAAGGGAGGCCAGCACCCAGATATGCTGGGCAGTATCCGGTCGAAAGGACCGAAGGGGTAGGTTGGGCACCCAGATATGCCTGACAGTATCTGTATGTTATGTGATTGTATGGTATGTGGTACGATGGGGGAACTCACTAAGCTTCGTGCTTACAGTTTACAGTTTTATTTCAAGTACCTCTTCACTTAGGGGAAAGGAGTCGGCGCGGTAGCGGCATATCACACACACTCTTGTTTCCGCACTATGGATTTTCTGGGATGTACTCTGAATATTTTACTATGATGTTACTGGTTTTCAGACATGAATTAATATTATGAATGTTTTGTAACGATGTTTTTATGTATTAACCTAATTTAAAAATGAAATTTTTAGCTGGTATTTTTGGGATGTTATAGGAACTCACTAAGCTTTGTACTTACGGTTTCGGTTTTGGTTTCAGGTACCTCTTCGTCTAAGGGGAAGGAGCCGGCGGCGTAGCATCGCATCACACACACACACATGATTTCCTTATGGAGTTTTCTGGGATTGTACTATGATATGTTATTATTTTATGACTTGGGTTTTCAGACATGATACATTGTTTTATGAGATGATGTGTTTCCACAGTATTTTCTTATGAATGTTTTTATGAGACAGTTAATTAAAAAGAAATTTTTGGACTTGAAAATTAGGATGTTACAAGTTGGTATCAGAGCCCTAGTTTGAAGGATTCAGACACACCCTCGGGGGTGTCTGGACTCAAACCGAGGGGCTAAAAGGTTTTTACAAGGAAAAATGGTTTTCTAAAATCTAAATGGAAGGATTTTAAGAAAGACGAAGTGTGTGATGCATGCGACCGGCCGGGCTCAAGTATGTTTTCCCCAAGATACCCATACTTGCTATGTTATGCTATATGGTTTTGATTCAGAAAACTGCATGCTAGAATAGGACTAAGGATCTAGGAGGATGCCTTGTGTGCCTGATATATGATTCTGAGAATTGCATGCTAGTTAGTGCTAAGGGTCTAGGGAGGATGCCTTATATGCCTGTTGTATGAGCTGTATGATAGGACTGTTTAGTCAGCAGTAGGATAGCCTGATTAGGTTATGCCTGATGCGGTTACTCGATGCACGAATGCTGCTTGCTTTGTGCTTAAGGGGTCCTGGCTAACTTTAACTAACTAGTGAGCGGATATTTAACAGTACTCGCAAGCTAGTTAGGGAAGGGAAGTAGGGACTCCTAGTGCAGCTGATGGTGGAGAGTAGGTCAGAGAGTGCCCCAGGAAAGCCTGGGATGAGACTAGATGGAAAGGGATATTGGTTAAGGGACCTGGTGAAGTCGGCACAGTCCTTGAGGAAAGTACGGATAGATGTGGAAGGTAGTATGGGCCCGTACTACTGGAAGCAGAGGATCCGTACTCGAATCAAGGAAGGTTGAGACAGAACCGGGAACCTTGGAGAGTGTGTTAGACCTCTCGAGAGTATGTATAATCCTGACATTTATGCGTGTATTTTCAGCATGGTGACCACGCGACATGGAGCAGGAGGTTCTGGATCAGGATCAGGATCAGGCTCGGGTGTAGGATCCGAGCAGGTTGATGGCGCACTGCGCGAGTTCATCGTGTCTGAGATCACGAGAGGCATTCTTGAGTCGACCCCGGTCATTTTCGGGTCGATCAAGGAGGGGATTGTTGAGCTGATGGAGGATCGCCTCCAGGCATTCAGGAGTGATATGGCGTCTAGCCAGACGAGTACGCCCACACTGTCCTTTAAGGACTTCCGTGGGAGTGGTGCGCCGGATTTCCATGGGGTGAAGGACCCCATTGCTGCTAGGAGATGGATCGCAGACATCGAGTCTAAGCAATTGACGAGCTTCTGCTCGGAAGGGTCGAAGGTCCGTTTCGCTGCAGGGTGTTTGAGAGACAGGGCCAGAGATTGGTGAGAGTCGGTTGGCGACTCTCTGGGAGCCTCGGCTGTTGAGGCTATGACCTGGTCAGACTTTGTGACCAGATTCAGGGCGGAGTTTGCGCCAGCTGTGGAGCTTCAGCAGCTGGACAGGGATTTCTTGGACATAAGACAGACTACGGAGACTGTGGCGGAGATCACCGCCAAGTTCCGGGAGAGGGCATTACTGGTGCCCCAATATGCGGGTGATGAGGAGATGAAGAGGACCCGCTACCATGACATGCTACGAGCTGACATCCGGGAGCATGTCTGTTTCTCAGCTTGCCCTACCCTGGATTCCATGATTGTCAGGGCTAGGGAGAGGGAGATTGATCTGGAGCACATCCGGAAGAGGAAGGCAGCAGAGGGGTTGACGATGGGGGCTTCGGGGAAGAAGCCCAAGGGATCCGATGGTAGGCCAAAAGGCCAGTCAGGGCAGGACTGCTGTGGGAAATGCGGTCGGTCACACGAGGGAGTGCTTGTCGCACTGGGCCGGGTTCAGGCTGCTATAAGTGTGGCAAGGTTGGGCATTTTGGCAGAGATTGCACTGCCCCTACTCCTGCAATTCAGATATCAGACCTGATTTGCTTTCATTGCAAGCAGAAGGGCCATAAAAAGGCCACTTGCCCTAGATTGACAGCAGCAGCGGTGCCGACAGTGGCGTCGGTTTCAGCAACAGCGCGGGTTGTGGATGGCCGAAAGGCCAAGTTGGAGGCTCCAGTGGTTCGGAGCCGAGCATTTCAGCTGACAGCCGAGGAGGCACGCGCTGCACCCGATGTGGTGACGGGTATGACTTCTTGTTTATGCTTTTATGATATGCTGCTGTGATTTTGATATGTTATGTATGTGCTCTGTTTAGGATCGTTCCATGTGAACAGTATCCCAGTCCAGGTATTGTTTGATTCAGGTGCTACCCGATCGTTTGTCTCTCTTGCGCTTAGCAAGAAGTTTCTTGAGTCGTCGGGCACGTTGGATTGCCCTCTAGAGGTCGAGATTGCGGACGACCGGTCAGTGCGAGCATCAGAGGTCTACCGAGATTACGTCCTGCGACTGTTTGAGGAGCGTTATCTGGTAGATCTGGTTCCCATACCTTTGCGGGGGAACAAGGTTATTATCGGTATGGATTGGCTAAGCCCCAATGGGGAAGTGATTGACTGTGCGCAGCAGTTGGTGCGGATCAGGACCCCAAGTGGGGGAGAGCTGGTGATTCAGGGCGAGAGGCCACAGCAAGGACCAGCTTTATGTTCAGCAGCGAGAGCTAGGCGCTATCTCCAGCAGGTTTCGCAGGTTATGTCGCCTATGTGGTGGATACCCGGGAGGCGGGTAGGGCGACGGTGGGCGATGTACCCGTGGTACGAGAGTTTGCGGACGTATTTCCCGAGGAGTTGCCTGGGATACCACCGGAGCGACAGGTGGAGTTCAGGATCGACCTAGTCCCTGGTGCGGCTCGGATAGCCAAGGCACCGTATCGGTTGGCTCCTCCTTAGATGCAGGAGTTGTCTACACAGCTGCAGGAGCTGTTAGACAAGGGATTCATTAGACCGAGTAGTTCTCCCTGGGGAGCCCCGATTCTGTTTGTGAAGAAGAAGGACGGGTCGCATCGGATGTGTATAGATTATCGGGAGCTGAATAAGGTAATGGTGAAGAACCGTTACCCACTTCCAAGGATTGATGACCTCTTTGACCAGCTACAGGGAGCATCTTGGTTCTCCAAGATTGATTTACGTTTAGGGTATCATCAGATGAGGGTCAGAGAGGAGGATGTGAAGAAGACTGCGTTTCGGACGCGCTATGGCTACTATGAGTTTGTGGTGATGCCTTTAGGGCTCACCAATGCTCCTGCCGCGTTCATGGACCTCATGAACCGCGTGTGTCGACCGATGTTAGACCGGTCTGTGATAGTGTTTATTGATGATATCTTGGTTTACTCCAAGACGCGAGAGCAGCACGAGGAGCATCTGCGAGAGGTTCTGGAGACCTTGAGAAGCGATAGCTTGTATGCTAAGTTCTCCAAGCGTGAGTTCTGGTTGCGCGAGGTGCAGTTTCTCGGGCACCTTGTCAACCAGAACGGTATATCAGTGGACCCGGCCAAGGTTGAGGCCGTGATGAGGTGGGAAGTCCCGAGGTCTCGATCTGAGATTTGGAGCTTTCTGGGATTGGCAGGCTACTATCGGAGATTCATTCAGGAATTCTCCAAGATAGCCTTGCCCCTGACCAGGCTGACGAGGAAAGTCGTGGTCTTTCGCTGGGGGCCTGAGCAGCAGGCCGCATTCGAGACACTGAGATAGAGATTGTGCGAGGCGCCAATCTTAGCCCTGCCTGAGGGCATGGAGGATTTTGTGGTATACTGTGATGCGTCCATCTCGAGTTTGGGCGCAGTATTGATGCAGAGAGGGCATGTCATTGCTTACGCTTCGAGGCAGCTGAAGCCTCACGAGGCGAACTACCCGACGCATGATTTGGAGCTGGGAGCTGTTGTTTTCGCCCTCAATATTTGGCGTCATTACCTCTATGGGGTTCGTTGTACGATTTACACGGACCACAAGAGCCTGAGGTATCTCATGGACCAGCCAAATCTGAATATGAGGCAGCGTCGGTGGCTTGATGTGGTAAAGGATTATGACTGTGAGATCCTCTACCACCCAGGGAAGGCCAATGTGGTGGCCGACGCGCTTAGCCGCAAGGCAGCGCCGATCAGGGATATCTGTCTGAGGATGACAGTGGTGACTCCGCTGTTGGAGCAGATTCGGGAGGCCCAGCAGGAGGCCATGAAGGAGGAACATCGGAAGAGCGAGCGGATTGTGGGGCAGGTTTCCTCCTTCGACTATGATAGCCGAGTGTTATTGACTCTTCACCGTAGGGTGTGGGTCCCTTATCATGGAGGCGTGCGCCAGATCCTGATGGAGAAGGCACACAAATCCAGATTTTCTATCCATCCCGGAGCGACGAAGATGTATAGAGATCTTCGTCCTGATTATTGGTGGCCCTGCATGAAGCGGGATGTAGCATGGTACGTGGAGCGGTGCTGGACCCGCAGGAAGGTCAAGGCCGAGCACCAGAGGCCACACGGCAAGATGCAGCCGTTAGATATTCCCATGTGGAAATGGGAAGATATTACCATGGATTTCATCACCAAGCTTCCCAAGACTGCACGGGGAGTGGATTCGATTTGGGTAATCGTGGATCGGTTGACCAAGAGTGCCCATTTCATACCGATCCAGGAGAGTATCTCGGCCGAGAAGTTGGCCGACATCTATATCCGAGAGGTGGTAGCTCGGCACGGAGTGCTAGTTTTAGTGATTTCCGACAGGGATGTGCGGTTCACTTCCACGTTTTGGAAGAAGTTTCATGACGAGCTGGGTACTCGTCTACATTTTAGCACCGCCTTTCACCCGCAGACAGATGGTCAGAGCGAGCGAACCATCCAGACGCTAGAGGATATGCTGTGGGCATGTGTTTTAGACTTCGGAGGTAGCTGGGATACCTACCTTCCGTTGGCGGAGTTCTCGTATAATAATAGCTATCATGCGAGTATCGACCGTCCTCCCTTCGAGATGTTATATGGGAGGAAGTGCAGAACCCCGATATGTTGGGGTGAGGTTGGCCAGAGGGTCATGGGGAGCACCGAAGTGGTGCTCAAGACGACAGAGAGGATTCAGCAGGTTCGGAGCAGACTTCAGACTGCTTAGAGTCGGCATAAAAGTTATGCCGACAAGCGCCCATCGGACCTGGAGTTTCAGATCGGGGATATGGTTCTCCTGAAGGTGTCGCCATGGAAGTGCGTCGTCCGATTCAGGAAACGGGGAAAGTTGGGTCCCAGGTATATTGGACCCTTCAGGGTTATAGCCCGGGTGGGCAAGGTGGCATATAGGTTGGATCTGCCAGCCGAACTCAGTCAGATTCATAGCACTTTTCACGTCTCCCAGTTACGGAAATGTTTGGTGGACGACTCGGCAGTGGTACCATTAGAGGATATTCAGGTCGATGACAGCCTGAATTACATCGAGCGGCCTGTAGCGATTCTCCACCGGAAGTCGAAGGATCTGAGGAACAAGAGAGTCGAGTTGGTAAAGGTGCAATGGCAGCACCGGAAGGGCTCGGAATGGACTTGGGAGCCGGTGGATGAGATGGTGGAGCATTACCCAGAGCTATTCCAGGATCGAGCAGCAGACTTCGAGGACGAAGTCTAAAATAAGTGGGGGAGATTTGTAGCACCTTGTTCTCGGTATGTATTTTTATTTAAGTATTTTGCATTTTTGGCCTTGGACTCGGCGAGTTGAAGGACCAACTCGCCGAGTAGAAGCGAGATGAGACGCGGGATTTAAGTGATGGACTCGTCGAGTCGGGTCCCGGACTCGACGAGTAGGCTCTGACTGGACAAAACCCTAATCTAAGGGTTTACACCCTATTTAAACAACTTTATACAGCCTCCATCGCCCCTTTATGTTCCCATAAACCCTCCATAGCAAACACTAAGTGTTTTGGTGCAAGATCTAAGGCTTTTGAGTGATTTTTGTGGGTTTTGACCTCAAGGAAGGAGGAAGAGCATAGAAGGATCAAGAGGAGACTGAAGGATTCGAGTTTGGTTCATCATTTGCAGTCTTTGAAAGGTATAAAGTCTGCACCTTGCTTTCTTGTTTGTTAGATCCCTTTTTGGGGAGGATTTAGGGCTTTTAAGCCATATGAGGTGACCAACCATGATTTTCAAACATGGTTGGGGGTCAAGACTTCGGATCTAGCACTTGGGGAGAATCAGAAGGCAGTTGTGGGTTGCTTTTGCACCCAAGGAAGGCCCCATGCAACAAAAGAGCCATTTTAGAGCCTTTTTGGCTCAATAGTCCCATGCATGCACGTAAAGTTCATAACTTTACGTGCTAGATCGAGCTTAGGGGCTTGGATCTATCATTTGGGCAAGTGTTGTACATCAGAAATCGAGGATTTAGGGTGTGGACGCTATCGACTCGAAGAGTCTGTTCTTGGGACTCGACGAGTCCAAGGCTTTGAGTCCCATATCTGTTGAGGGTCAAAGAACTCAGTTGGGTGTTAGAAGGGTTGTAGCAGGACAGAAAGAGTGACGCAACGCATTGGACTTAGTTTTAGACCTGGAGTTCATGGGACTCGACGAGTGCTAGAACAGACTCGGCGAGTCCAAGGCAATCTCCTTATTATTGAAGATGAACTCGACGAGTTGTGCATACAACTCGGCGAGTCAAGGTCAGAACTTGTTCATCTGATGAAGGTGAACTCGACGAGTGTTCATATAACTCGGCGAGTCTGATGAAGGTTCATTCGATGTTCATATCGAAGAGGAACTCGTCAAGTCGTCGCTAAACTCGATGAGTAGAATCGTGGATGAGGACAGTTGAAGAGATAGGGACTCGACGAGTTGGCGGCCCAACTCGGTTAGTCGGGTCAACTGGAAGTTGACTTTAACTTTGACTTGGACTTGGTCAGGGGTAAAATGGTCATTTTACCCTAAGAATAGATTCCAGACTCTGATTAAGTGTTTCGTGGGGATTATAGCCGGAGGATTTCCGGAGCAGCAGCACACAGAGATTTCCCGCACAGATTATCAGCAGCTACTCGTACGAGGTGAGTTACCTTCCAGTAGGGGTGGGTCTAAGGCCACAATATCGGCCCACCAAAGAGGGATATTTAGAAGATGATTGTCTTTGTGATAGTTATCTTGGTCTGGTTACGTGCTTTGGTCATGAGTTTTATCTGTATGATATGCTACGTGTATAATAGGGATTAGTTTCCCTGACAGCGGTCCTTAGGACCGAAGGGTAGGTCAGTACCCGGATATGCCTGACTGTATGTTTATATCTTGTTGTTGTATACTAGTGGTAGGGGTGGAATAGTCCCCAGTTACCGGTTGAAAGATACCGATGATGATTACCGGTTGAAAGATACCGATGATGATTATCGGTTGAAAGATACCGACGATGATTACCGGTTGAAAGATACCGACGATGATTACCGGTTTAAAGATACTGATGATACTGTATGGTATGTGGTATGATGGGGGAACTCACTAAGCGGCGTAGCATCGCAACATACACACACACATGATTTCCGCATGGAGTTTTCTGGGATTGTACTCTGATATGTTATTATTTTATGACTTGGGTTTTCAGACATGATACATTGTTTTATGAGATGATGTGTTTCCATAGTATTTTCTTATGAATGCATTTATGAGACATTTAATTAAAAAGAAATTTTTGGACTTGAAAATTGGGATGTTACAGTTAATAACACATAAATTTTGTATAGAGTTTACCCCTTCTATATATATATTTGTAGCTTTATTTCCCCAATCGTGTGTTTCATTTCCCTGCTAAATCCTATGAGGACTGAGGATCTCTTGATTATTTCTGATTCTGGGATGTTCACCCTTTTTAGTGCCTCTAGGAATATGATATTAACCGAGTATCCCCCGTCAACAAGGATCCGTCTAACGAAATGGTTGGCCATGTACAGTGTTATTACGAGTCCGTCATGGTGAGGATCCTGAAATCTTTCCATGTCCGTCTTGTCAAATGTGATTTCCTTTTCACTGCTAATCATGGTATTCTTTCGTGGTCTATCTTCCTTTTCTGTTTTAAAGACCTTGGCGTTTCTTTTAGCCTAAGAATAAGAAGTACCGCAGATGTTAGACCCTCCTAAGATAACGTTAATTATCTTAGCATCAGAGGTTGGAGATCCTAGTTTTTCTTGGATCCTGTGACCATCCCTGCTGTTCTGCTTGGATTTTTCTCTTTTTCTCCCGAGGATCTCTTTGAGGTGTCCCTTACTAAGGAGGTAGTTTATTTCTTTTCTTAGGCCTATGTAGTCCTCTGTTATGTGGCCAAAGTCTCCGTGGTAAGCACACCATTTGGACTTGTCTTTCCAAGCGGTAGACTTGTTGTCCCTCTTTGGCCATCTCGCTTTGTCTCCATGATCCTGCATAGCATGAATTACGCCTGAAACATCCACAAAAAAACAATAGTCATTGATCTTAGGAAGCTCCTTTTCTTTACCTTTATCTTTAAGGGAATTAACCATGTGATGATCCGGTCTGGAATAGGGCTTCGATTTGTAGGATCTTTGGGTCGAGGATTCGGCCTTCCTGTTGGGGTTTTCATATTGACTTGAGGGGTTTCTTCTTTTCTATATTTCTTTGTCCTCTTCAAGCCTTATGAACCTCAACGCTCGGCACCTGAATTCATCCATTCTTTTGCATGGGGTCATCACAAGGTCTTCGTAGAAGGGTGAGTCCTTCCTTAGCCCCATCTTGAAGGCCTCTACAGTGGTAGCCATGTCGATGTTGGGGATGCTCAGAGCTTCCCTGCCAAACCTGTTAACGAAATCCCTAACTCTTTCCTTAGGATCCTGGACCACTCGATAGAGATCACTAGTGATATTTTCGAAGGTTCTCCTGCAAGAAAACTGGTTATTGAAAATATTGACTAAGTGTGCAAAAGAAATGATAAAGTATGGGGGGCGTTTAGCAGCCATTTGAGAGCTGATCATGTAAGGATTGAGCCAAATCCTTTACATAGGAAAGCTTCCTTCAAGTGCCCTGGGATGGGAATGATCTCCATCATTTCTCGGTATTGCGCTATGTGTTCCCCAGGATCTGTAGTTCCATCATATAGATTCATGCTAGGAGTTTGGAAGCGCTTAGGAACTTCGGTATCGGCTATTTCGGGAGCGAATATAAAGATCTTATGACTTGTTAGGGACGCTTCTGGTATGGGTTGGACCACCCCGGGTACGCTTGAGATCATTTGTCTCAACTGTTGAAGTTCTCTGGCCATGTTTGGGTTTATTCCTGCATCAACGTTAGTATAGTTAGTATTAATAGTATTGTTGTTTAAGAAGTTACTAGAATCAAAGTTTCTAGGAGTGTTGAAAAGCTCATTGAGATCATTGATTATAGATGCTCGGTTGTCCATAGTTGTCCCCCAGGGTGACGCCATAGTGGTAGGAACCGTGTTCTTCTGGCGATTTTATGAGGATCCTGCATTATCGAAGTCCAAGATCCTTGGTTGCACAACTGTGGGCGTTGTTTTCTGGGATTTCTGAAATTCCGCCTTCATCCTCTCCACTTCTTTGATTAGTGATCTATTCTCCTCCTGCTGTTGGGTCACCTGTTGCGTAATTTTCCTCATCATAGCGAAACACTCTGCAGTTGTGACTGAGACAGTCAGATCCTGGAGCCTTGAGGATCCCAAACTTCTAGGATTAGCGATCGAGGCGGTGCTTTTCTTGGAAGTGTAGTGTGTTTTCCTCTGAGTAGGGGGCCCACTCAGAGGAGGTGGTAGGTTTTTGGTTGGAATGGAAGGGGCAGAGAACGAAGAGAGGATCGGTTGTGTAGACATGATTTTTTCGAGAATTTTGAACACCACGGCCCCACGGTGGGCGCCAAATTGTTTTGGTTAAAAACTACACAAGTATTAATCAACGAATTTGAATGAGAGGTTGTGATGCTCAGATTAGTGTAATGGTGAATGATAAAAGGAAGTGACACAATGGTTTACAAGGAAAGCCCTTGATCCTTGCTAGGATCTCCGACATAAAACCATGGGAGGTGATAATGATCACCTACCTTGATGATTTTATTGATATAAAATGATGACTACAGTGAACCCTTAATAAGAATAAGTGAACAATTTCGTAGAGTAAGCTTCGACTAAAGAACAGTGTGTCGTGTGCAAAATACAAGTGTCAATTTATAGTCTAAACTAGCCAACAAGATGTCCGATATATCCGAGATCCTCTATGACCAGCTTCATGAACGTTATTTGACTAAGTATTCTGGGTCTTCTACATAGTTGAGATGATTCTTCGTTGAGAATTGGTCTTCCCTTGACTACTTCTGCACACGTGCTAGCTATAGACAAAATATGACTGTTATAAATATTAGTAAAAATAATAACGGTAATTAACTAGTATCCTGATGTAGCTGAGGATCCTGGATATTTGAGGATCCTGGATATTTGAGGATCCTGAATATTGTAAGGATCATGGCCCTAACACTAGGGTAGAGTCTTTTATTCGACAATCTATTTGATCTTGTATTGTGTATAATTTGCATGCATAAGGCAACCGGCGGAGAGAGCGGAAATTCCCAGCATGAGTCGTAGTATGTGAGTTTGAATGCTCTTTGTTATTCTGTGGAATAGAGTGCTACTGCACGAATGCTGCTTGCTTTGTGCTTTGTATAACTCTTAAGTGATGTGAGTTAGCTATTAAGTGAATATGACAAGTCACATGTGACACAGGTTATATAATCTCAGAGTGATGGATTTGACACTATTGCGCAACTCTTGTTTGAGTCTAACCGTTGTAGGGATGAGTCTTTTACTCGAAGGATTATCTAAGTTTTGTTGCATGTGATTGTATTCATGAGGTGGTTAACTAACATTATGGGGAGTTCTTCAATAGTTGACGGCAGGGTGAGGTCGGAAACCTAGGAAAGCCTATGAAGTGCTTCAGTGGGTTTAGTCGCGCTGTTTTAGAGAGTGCTTGGAGTATCAGTTTGTGAAGGTGACTTGGAGGATTCATGATGATTCTTGAAGAAAGTATGGATAGGTGTGGCAGGTAGTATTGGTCCCGTACTACTGAAAGCACAGGATCCATACTCGAATCGAGGAGAGTCTTGGAGAATCTAGGAAGCCTGTGCGATGAGGATTTTTGGGTATGTTCTAATCATTTGCATGTTGTTTTTCGGTATGGTGATGAGTACTCAGGAAGGAGGTTCGGGTTTGGGATCAGGCTCGGGTGCAGGTACTGAGCCGAATGATGAGCGGATGCGGGAGTTCATCTCTTCAGAGATTACCCGCGATATTTATGAGGAGACTCCTGTGATCTTTGGTACAGTCAAGGAGTGGATTTTAGAGATTTTGGATGAGCATCTGGGCACATTCCGTACTGAAGTTATGGCTATTGTTGGAGCTTGCACTCTTTCTTTCCGTGAGTTCCGTGCTTGTGGAGCTCCCAAGTTCTTTGGGTAGAAGGACCCAATTACCAGTAGGAGATGATTAGTGGATATGGCTAACGCTTTCAGGACGAGTTTCTACCCTGAGGGGTCGAAGGTCATATTTTCCTCCTATCTTCTGAAAGACAGAGCCCGAGATTGGTGGGAGGAGGTAGACTTCGCTTTGGGGGGCGAAGCCCTGGAGACGATGACTTGGGATAAGTTTGTGACCCGGTTCAGGGCCGAGTTTGCAGCAGCTATTGAGGTGCAGTAGTTAGCGAGGGAGTTTCAGGTCCTTCGTCAGACGAATGAGACTGTCGCAGAGATCAGTGCCAAGTTCTAGGAGCGAGCTTGGTTGGTTTCGTAGTATGCTGCAGATGAGGAGATGAAGAAAGTGATATATCATGACATGTTGAGTGATGGCATCAGGGAGTTTGTGATTTTGTCAGGGTTCGAGACCCTAAATGATAGGATTAATAGAGCATGAGAGCGTGAGATTGATTTGGAGCACCTTGGGAAGAGGAAGCTAGAGGTGACTCAGATTTCAGTGGGCCGGGTGAAGTGGCCCAAGACTCAGGATTCACGTTCGAGAGGCCATCAGGGTCGGGGCCGTTGGGCCAAGTGTGGGAGGACCCATGAGTGAGGATGTCGAGAGACAGACTAATGATGTTTCATTTGTGGTTATATAGGTCATTTTAGTAGGGATTGCCCCTATGGGTCGGATCTGATATGTTTTCACTGCAATCAGCTGGGCCACAAGAAGGTCGATTGTCCGATGTTAAGGGTTGGACCAGTGAGTGCACCTGCTCCAGTTACTTTGAGGATCACTAACGGTCGTTAGGGTAGAGCATGAGCCCCAGCAGCGAGGAACCGAGCATTACAATGTCAGTCAGGGGAGGCTAGGGTTTCATCAGATGCTATTACGGGTATGTTATATTTTGCTTTCTTCTTGATTATTAACAGTATTAATATTGCATTGGAATCTTTTTTGGGTATAGGTAAGCATTCTCTTTGGTTTAGTTCTCTGTTATTGCTTGGGTTATATCATCAAGAATTGTTATATGCCATTTTGCATGCCAAGAGTCATTAGTGGGTCGTATCTTGCTGAGTGTGATTCAGTTTGTCTGGTTGTTGTTCCGGTTCTTTGATGGGGCCAATTCAGGGGTATCCTTTGGAAGGTCTACTGTCGAATTAGCTGGTTAGTTCTCCAATGAAGTCGGAGTTCAGTCTTGTTAGCTTTTGTTCCGGTAGGATCGATAGTCGTCCATGGAAGAACCTTTGGGTCCAATCTCTACCATTGCTAGGGATGGAGCGGTAGCAAGAAGATGGTGGTGGCAATCGCATGAGTTTTTTTGGTCACTGGAAGTGCCAGGGGAATTTTATAATCGCAAGGGTTAGGATTCAGAGATCCTTTTGAGGATGGGAAGTTGGACTGAATATTCGCCAGTTCAAAACAAGGGTTATGGTATTTGTCACCAACATAAAGGAATTACGGAGGTAGCGTTGTATCATAGGAAGCGATTGGGGTTGTCGGACTTGCTGAGATTTCGGGGAGTATTTATCTTGAATTCAAGACTTGTGCGATCATCAAGATTGGCTAGTAATGGAATTCTAGTTCTTGTAAGCTCAGGTTGTTAATAGTTTGAATTGTAAGGTTGTGGATGGATTGGAAATTAATCAAATCTTGAGGTTGGATAAGTGCATTCAAATCCAAGTGGGGAGAATCCTTTGGTCTAACGGATTGAACAAGAAAGGATATTCGTGTTTCATTGCACATCAGAAATGGTGCACGGCGTGTATGTGGATGGATCCAGGTTGAGGGTTGTTTTAGAGCCTCGGTGCATGTTCTTGTTTGATGAAGGATTTGGGGTTCGAAGCATGATCCGACCACCTGATTGGGATTCAGTCGGATGCAGGTTCGTCTCAGGATGATTGTGGTTGATATGGTAGAGGTGTGGTGAGACCATGGACCTTGATCATGGCGGGATAGATGTGTCGGAAGACTGTGGGGTGGCCGTAGCATTCACTGGATTGGGAGATAGTATGGAAGTGTTGTAAGACTGTGGGGTGGCCGTAGCATTCACCAAGATATCAGGCAGTTGTGGAAATTGTTGTAATCTGCGATGGAATCGTAGCATTCACCAGATTGAGGTAGACCATCGTTGGGGTGGTCGTGAGTATAAAGGAGGATCAGCTCGTGCCTCCGGCAAGGCGGACAGTGGGGTCGGAGAGCACTGCTCTGTTATGAGAAGAGGACCATTGGGGTCCTAGGCGAGGTTAGGACTGTGTAGCTCTCGATGGGGTGAGACCCGTGGGCGTGGCCCTTTCGTTGGTATAGACTGGGTAAGACCTGTGGGCGAGGCCCGTATGATTATGGCAATGCAGGTGAGACCTGGTAGAGACAGGTTAGGTCAAGGAATTGGCTTATGGTTTTAGTAGGATGATTATGTGGCTAGGGAGTGGCATAGTGTGTTGTATAGGATAGGGTACCCTTATCAGTTGGACTCTCACAAAAACCTGGTGGCTGGACCAGGTGTAAGACCGGTACTCTCATCGGTGGTTTGGGGATTCTTATATCCCAGTTTAGTGGACGGATGCCGTGAATCAGAAGATTTTAGGTGAAATGCAAGTGTAAATCTTTGGACCTCGGGTTTTGAGTTATGTACCGAGCTGGCTTTTGGTTGAGACTTGTGTTTGGAGTCGGTGTGTTTTTCCAAGATCTTTACTTCAGCAAGTTATGGATTAAGGAATCTGTATGTCGGGTTATCAGTTGGAAGGTTCAGGGTCAAAAGGATGTTTTCAGTTCTGATGGTAGAAGGAGACCCTTGTGACTGTGTTTCAGAATAGTTCTACCTGTGCGGAGGTCAGTCAAGTTATGGGGCTTTGGAATTATAAAAATAAGGTATTGGATTGACAGTTATGGGATCAGTGATTTGTTCAGCACTAGAAGGTTTGTTCGGAACGTTGGTTCTCATGAGGGTGGTAATGAGTGATTTCGAGGACGAAATCTAATTTAGGTGGGGGAGTTTGGTGGAATCAGGAAGACTGTGTTGGAGGAGGCACACAACTCCAGGTTTTCGATACACCATGGAGCCACCAAGATGTATTAGGATTTGAGGCTTAGTTACTGGTGGTCGTGCATGAAGAGAGAGATATCCTGGAGAAATCGGCTGATTTACATGTGCACGAGATTGTTGCTCGGCATGGTATTCTAATCTCTATTGTATCTGATTGAGATGTTCGGTTCACATCTCGTTTTTGGCAGAGTTCCACGAGGAACTGGGTATAAGGTTGTATCTTAGCACTGCTTATCATCCGCAGACTGATGGTCAGAGTGAGCAGGCCATTCAGACACTTGAGGATATGCTAAGGTCTTGTGTCATAGATTTCGGTGGGAGTTGGGACCCCTACCTTCTTTAGTTGAGTTTTTTTACAACAACAGTTATCACCCCAGTATTGGTGCGCTTCCATTCGAGCTCCTCTATGGGAGGAAGTGTTGTACCCCAGTTTTTTGGGGATAGATTGTTCATAGAGTCATGGGAAGGACTAAGGTAGTCCTTCAGATGACAGAGCTTATTCATCAGATTAGACAGAGACTACAGACAACTCAGAGTTGGCAAAAGAGTTACGCCGACAAGCGTCGATCTGAGTTGGACTTCCAGGTTGGCGACAGGCTTTTGCTGAAGGTATCACCCTGGAGGTGTGTAATATGCTTCAGGAAGAGGGGCAAGTTGGGTCCCTAGTATATTGGGCCATTTCGGGTGATTGCCAGGGTTGGCAAGGTAGCTTAGAGGCTGGATTTGCATGTGGAGCTCAGTCATATTCACATAACCTTCCATGTTTCTCAGCTTCGGAAGTGCGTGCCTGATGATTCAGCGGTTGTTCCTTTGGAGGATATTCAGGTTGATGATCGCCTGAATTATGTGGAGAGACCAGTAACGATTTTGGATCAGAAGATGAAGGCCTTACGCAACAAGGTGGTGTCTTTGGTCAAGGTTCAGAGGCATCATCGGAAGGGTTCCGAATGGACGTGGGAACCCGAGTCGAAGATGTCGGAGCATTAACCTAAGTTGTTCACATCAACGAACTTCGAGGACGAAGTCTAGTTCAAGTGGGGGAGAATTTTAACATCTCTATATTGAGGTATTTCCATTTTTAACCCTAAGTATGAAAATTAATTGCATTTTAACCCTTGATATGAGAATTGTGGCAAATTAGACCAAAATGGCATTTTTGTAATTTTAGCACGTCACAACGTATGTTGGGCGTAACCCCAGGTACGTTGGGCATACGTGTCAAGATCCCAAACCCTAATATTTAGGGTTTTGACCTTATTTAAGCATCCTTAAATCCTAAGTCCTCTTCCTTTCATTAGCCTCCATCCCCAAATTTGACCTTTGCAAACCCTAATTCGTTTTTAGGTATTCTTGAGCCATTTGTGTGTGTTTTGGTGTTCATAAAGGAGAGGAAGGAAGATAGAACAACTTAGAAGCTTGGAACAACCTTGGATCTGGAAGTTTTGCATCCTCTACATCTCTAGAAGGTATAAAGTTCATACCTTGAGGCTTATTTGATTAGATCTAGCTTGTATGATGTTATTATGTGATTTTGTCCCCAATCAATGATGTTCTTGAGTATGGCATGCTCTACACCCTAATGGATTGTCCTTCCAGGCGTTTTGGAGTGTCGAAGGTCATAAAAATGCAATCTTGATTGTTGGTTTCCTTCCATTCATGAATTACAATCTCTTAATGAGTTAAGAAGCTAGGGTTTTATTATTGGGCACTTAATAGCCATGTAATACCATTAAGTTGGAAACTTTATGGTTAAGGTCATTAGTTTAGGGCTAGATCTGAAAATTAGATAGAAGAGCTTAAGGAAATAAGCTCTTAATAGAACGATTAAGTGAAGGCAGCGTACGTTGGGCGTACGAAATGGTACGCTAGGCGTACCAGGTCAGCATTGCGTTTTCTGGTTAAAGTCTTGTACGCTAGGCCGTACTCAGCTGTATTGACCTGTTAGGACGTAATTTTGACTTTTTGACTTGTCCAGGATTTGACCAAGTTTGACCTAAGGGTATTTTGGGTATTTGGAGTTGTATTTGAGATTAGTCACTATTTGATGAATATGTGATGGGTAGAGCTGATATTCAGAGTAGACACCTATTCAGCTTTTTATTCAGACTAAGAGGTAAGTTTTCATCATTGTACCTATGGGTCGAAGGCACCAAGGCCGGCCCATTGGATTAGATATTTTGTTTTGTAATGTGTTGTTATGCTGAGATATGTCTTCATTGGTTATGTAATTAGATCGGTAGATCTGTACGACTACCTGTGTTTGCTGATTATTGATTAATATTGTATATGTCGACATGTTAAGATTTGATGGGTTGAAGCGGACCAGCTGGTGCTGAAGGCCAAGACACCAAGGGAGGCCCAGATAGACTGAAGGCCTACAACGTGGTCCAGTCAGGTCAACGGATCTAAGAGCGATCCAGATATTCTATAGGAATACGAGGCGGTCCAGTCATGCTGAAGGCTCATGTATGCAGGCTATTGTTTTGTATGGTTGTGTGTGGTACTTTGGGGGAACTCACTAAGCTTTGGCTTATAGTTTCAGTTTGTTGTTCTAGGTACTTCTGAGGATCAGGGGAAAGCAAATGCGTGATCGTGCACATTCCTTCGGATTTTATGTTATTGGATTTTAGGATACTCTGATTTATGACGTATACTTTTGAAACAAAGTTTTGTATACAATTATGGTGTTTGGGTTGTTTTTGAAAAATGAATAATTTTACTCTGATTTTTGAGATGTTACACTATGGTAAAGGTGGTCCATCATGTGTGTTGTTGATGCTCATGTGTTGTATGACATGGAACAATGTAATAGAATATGCTACATGGTGGATTGTTATCGGTTGACACCTTTCATGGGCCTATGGGTTTGGCCCATTAGGGTCTTAGGTCTGATCCCTCAACTATAAATAAGGATGCATGCTGAGTCATTTGATGTATCTTGGCTCTTGAATTCGAAAGTGCTAGGCAAATCTCTATGAAAATTATACTTATAACCTCTGTTTGAGAGCTCTAAAATAAAGAATACTCCCCTCCTGCCCGTGGATATAGGTCACCTTGACCAAACCACGTAAATATTGTGTCTTGTGTGCTTATATTTTTGCTAGTTATCCGCTTTACTTCCTAACACATGCTATATGATGCTTTAGCTTTGCTTTGTTTTTGCATGGCTTTATTTTGCTTTATTTTACATGGCTTGGCTTTCCTTGACATAGATTTATATTCCTCCTATCAAGACAAGCATGTACATACACACTGAAACATCCCAAAAATATATACCAAAAATTTCTTTTAAAATCGTTTATGAAAACCATAATCCATTCATATCATAATAAAACCACAAGTCATGTATCTCAAAAACATCATCAAATCTGCCAATGTATCAAAATCATATATCATAAATCAGAGTGAATCCTCCTAGGCTAAAAACAATGGTGCGTGCCATGCAGTCATCCCGAGCTCTTCCCCTTGCTAGAGGAAGTACCTGAAACCAAAACTGAAAACTGTAAGCACGAAGCTTAGTGAGTCTCCCCAACTACCACATACCCTACATGTTGGGTTTTAGTATACTACAACTGTTGGATTAATTTCTAAGTCCATAACTATATTTGGTATGTACTTGACCCGACCCGGCATGGTCCATTTGGGTTGCACTTCACCGGCACAATTTATATGGATAGTCTTTTGATAATAGTATATTTATGATTTATATTAATATATTATAAGTTCTAATATATTAATATGGAATCATATTATTTAATTAGTATTGATCAAGAATTAATTTAGAATTAATTAAGTGATCAAAAAGAACTAATTAAATATGGACTCTTATATATATGGAATGGGCCAAGTTCATATAGGTTGGGCTAAGCTTTCATGGATGGTCCATGGAGCTTTTAACCCATGGATCCTATGTAAATGAAAGGTCATGGGTATTAGGGTTTACATGGATGTAACCCTAATCCTCCATAATATACAAAGGGGTCCTTGGCTCACAAAATTGGCACAAGTGTGTGAAAATAAGAGTGGGCCGATTTTAGTGTGCATACATATTCTCTCAAGTTCTTCCAAGGTGTTTTGGTGATTTGTGATTCCATTTGAGGCTTCCACACTATTGGGGCTAAGCTCTTAAAGCTTGAAGACATCAAGCTACATCAAAAGGTATGTCATCTAACTAGAACTTTGTAGTATAGGTGCTTCATAATATGCTAGTTAGGATGAAACCTTGGAATAGTTAATATTTGCATGTATAATAGAGAAAACATAGATCCAAGGTTTATAGGGTTGCATGTACACCATAGGAGTGTTAGAATGCTCAAAACCCAACAGTGGTGTCAGAGTCATGAGTTGTTTTCTGTTATATTGATGCAAATGTTTTATTTTCAAGTTGAAAAAAAAAGAAAAAAAAAACATGACGTTTGTCAAATTTTAAGATAATTACTTGTTTTGTGAAAAACGAATTATTTGTAAAATTTGAATCATTTGTTATATGAGTTGAATTAGGTCAAATTTAGTAAAAGATAAAATGATATGATTATTTTATTAGTTTTAAAAGTTTGATCTAACTGTTTTAAGGAGTTACATATTTTGTCATAAAATTTTGGAGCTCAAAAGTTTTTTTAAAGTTGTGATCTTAAGGGTTTTTGAAACTTCCATAAGTTATGGATATGAAAGTTTTTTTTTAAAAAAAAAAATTTGATTCAAAGTTTTTATGGAGTTACAAAATTTGGTATTAATGTTTTAAAGAATTCCATAACTTGTTCTTAAGTTATGGAACATGGAAAGTTTCATCATAAAACACCATTAATTCCATAAGTTATGGAATCCAAAGGTTTTCAGGAATTACAAAACTTGCCCTCAAGTTTTGGAATTTGAGAAAAGTTTTTTATGAAAAAAAAGAATTGAATTCTAAAACTCTTGGGTTTATAACTTAAACAATTAATTAAATGGTTTAATTTTGAGTTTAATAATTGGAATTATGATGTTTTGTTGAATAGTTCAAATTAACTCCTATGGACTTTATTAATAGTTAATTAAAGCGTTTAATTAAAAGAGTATTATTAAATCCATAAATATATGGTTTGAGTTTAATTAAATTAAAAGTCTAGTTTAATTAATAGATTAAACCACCAAGTATTTTAAATGTCTAAAATACACCCTTATACTATTATAATATTAAAAGTTTAATATATTATATGTATAAGAGCAAGTCGTCTTACCATTAGTAGGCCTCATTCACGAAGCCGGTCTATAAGGGGGGTATAAGGATACTGCCTATAAAATGGCAGTTTAATGGATGTTCACTCTCACTCACTGCTTCCTTGACCGGTGGAGGGTCGTTAGCCGAACAGGTAGGACAAGGACTATAATTATCCCTTCATTATAAGTATAATGATAAATACTAAGTAACTAAACACTTATAAATTCCCAATCTTAGTTACTTAGGAAAATGTGAATAAGGTGCTAATCCATGAAATTACACTTTGCACTTTGTTTAAGCTGTTAGTGGAGCGTGTGTGGTTAACCGGCACACTAACCTGGACTTAACAAGGTAGGCAAAGGGTAACTTAATGTTTATCATAGTATCGTTGGAGCGTGTGTGGTTAATCGGCACATCGATTGAGGGGTAAATATTAAGGGTACCAAGTATATTTGCATGGTTACTTCACACCTTGTTTTGTGATCCTCGGCATCCCAGTCACAAAACCTGAAGGGCACACTCGAGATTGAAACATGCCATTGAAAAGTTCAATGAATCTCAAAAGAATCTAGGAGTTTCAAAACCAATTAAAACCTAATAATACATTTCGTTTATCTTGGTGGAAATTGGTGAATCGTCATTCACCTACCTTCAAATATTTTATAGCTTGGATTACGACATCCCTCTTCCAAGTTATAAAATAGTTTGTTGGGTCCTAGCCTTAATATATCATATTGGGTGTTATATTAAGGACTTAAATCAACTTTACGTGAATTTCTCCCATTGTTGATGTCTGGTTTAGACAACAATGATCTTCCCAAACCAAGCTATCCTAATGAATATGACTTCCCGAGTTTGGCTCATGGAAGTCATACTTTTCTTCCTCCACCTCCTCCAATTATTCTCCCTAACCCACAAGTTCAAGGTCACTCAAGACCTAATGGAAAGCAAGGTCTATGTGTGATCACATCTTAGAGATGAAGTCACATATTGACAAGCCGGGAGACTTGGGTGTCAAAGTCTTGAGAAAGTTGGATGTTCAATCACTTTCTAAGTCACATAGTGAGTTCCTTTGGGACTACTATGATACAGACTATGACATGAACCTTAATGATCATATCTATTTACTTGGTGCTGATGAATCAGCAATGATTTGGAACGATAGTGAAGCAAATTTGATTAGAAGATCAACTTCCCAAAAACTTTATGGACAGTGACAATGGTGACACTCGAAATCCAAAAAAAGCATTCTCTTCCCAATGGAAAGGGATTGGCCATAGTTAACCCGGTTGACCAAATGGTAAAGAGAAAGGCTAAGTCTGAGATAGTCCCATTACCAAAGGGTCCATATGTTTATTTTGCCAAAGGAAGGGGCGTTGATTGCAAAGCTGCCAAATTTACCTAAGGATGTTAAAGTCAATAAGTTTGACTCTACATCAGGTAGAGCCCATTATCTAACTCTGTTAAGTTCTATTTTGAGATCCTCATTACATGATGTGACTGGGTCACATGTTGATGTTTTAAGAATCAAAGAATAGAGAGAAATCTTAAAGGAAGTATATGCTGATTCTGATCGCAAAGGTGGATTTCGATCGCATCAGAATTTTGAGCAGTTGCTTAAGAAGTTATGATATATTGCTAAGGAATAGATAACAACAATTTTCCATGTGGATTGTAAGGATAAGTTTTTCCGCAAAGTTTTAAAATAAAAGAAAATTGTTTATTTTTGTTTATTTGAAGTATCCTTACAATGGCATTTGTGGAAAATTGTTGCTTATATGATTCCACTGACAGCAATATTGGAAAATGGATTTGATTCTTTCATTTGTGGTAGTGTCTAAATTTACCAAATCAGGAAAGTTCCTCATCACCCAAGTTTCAATTGGACCGAAACTTGGAATCATGCAAGTTGAATAGTATGATGAATGAGAACTTTCAAGCATTGGAAAATCAAGACCAATTACTTGTTCACATGGATGTGTGAGTCAAGTGAAGGACTAAAGGGATCGAGTACACATTCTTGTGCACTGGTCATGTCCACCACAAAGCTCGTTAAGACTATTTGATGTACTAAAGTTTAGTTAATATGGTTATACTTACAAGTTTAAGTATAATTCTGAAACATTGGAAAAGTCTCAATGTATGGCAGAACGAATGGGAAGAATCAAATTAGGCAGAAAGATAAAAGTTTCTCAAATCTGAAAAGATGGGAGAGTACTTTAGTATCATGTTTGTGATCATCTTAATGATTTAGAAATCATATCATAATTAGTCCTCTAAAGGTCATCTTAGTGCATTCTTATGAAAAAGAAGAGGAGTCATGAATTGTTGAAATGGTTAGATCAGGAAGATGAGTCATATTTCGTTCCAAAACAATTCTGAGAGTCATACTCCCAGATTGTAACTTGAGTGACATATCTTAAAGAAAGGTTTAAAACACTTGTCAAATGTAAGAGTAAAAGTTTCCTACTCTTGTACATTTGAAATTGGTAAGTTGTGATGTTTTTGATAAAACAAAGACCAACTAAGGCCAATTGTGTGAAGTGTTTGTCTTGATAAAGAATCCGCACTATCTCTTGAATATTTGGCAAGATAGTGTTATATGTCAAGAGGATAGTGGGAGTCTTAAAGATCCTAAAAAGAATTTCAAGAACTAATCAAGAATAAAACCTGAGGTTCTTCACTAGCACACGACTTGAGGTTTATAACCTATCGTGTTGACATATTCTGTGCCCATTCCAGTTAAAGTTGGCTTTGCATAGGAGTTCTGAAAGTTCTCAATTGGTTGCATAACAACTTGGAAGCAATGGCAGGCCCTGTACTGCCAGGTGGCAAGAAGTTTAGATTGCATAAGTTCAGTCCATATGAGTTTGGATTTGTCATTATCCTTGTCTTGTGACTATGGTTTTGACGATTCACATGGATAAGAACACATACACCATAAAATCTAAGGGTCATAAGGTTTCTCTCCGATTCATGAAAATGATGGTGAGGAAACACTTCCACCAAGTAGATTTGAAGCAGATGGCAAAAGGTCTAAACAATTGAGACTATGATTACGGCATCCCTTTTCATAGTTTTGAAATTGTTTAGACACACATGCATGCTATCTAAGGAAAGGTGTATGATTTTGATAAAGTTTTATCAAAGCATCTCGTATCATAAATCTGAACTTTGGTAAGAAAGTCAATAAAGCATTGATTTCTAGAAGTCCAGCTGATTTCTGAGTACATGTCAAAGCTAGTGGGAGCATAAGTGTTATGCTAATAATCATCATGTTAGTGGGAGCATGATAATTATTGTTAGTGTTGCAAGTTCGCAATGTTAATTATAGAAAACAAAAGTTTCAATTCGTGAGGCTGCAGGGATTGAAAAAGTTGTTTTGCTATAATTAAGGGAGAGGATATACTTCATTTCAGTTCTAAAGGCTTAGATTGAGACCTTAATCATCTTTAGTTAAGAATATATATATGAATTTCATGTTGGATTGGTTCAACTTAAGGAAATTCTATATATTGCGTTCTCAAAATTCGATTATGATTACGACATCCCTCTTCATAGTCAAATTTTGAAAACATGGCAAATAAAAATATTGTAGCAAAAGACTGGTCTAGAATCATGTCTTTATATGAGACATCATGAATCGTGTACCATTTGCTTTGGGTACAGGATCGATTGCATGTGCTATAATATTTGTCATTTCTAAATTTTTCCAAATGCCCAGAGGCATTAAGAAGGGAAAAGGTCTAGAATTGGATATGACTAAAATGATTAAGCAATTGTCGAGGACAATCTGAGGTTTACCAAAGATTGGTATGCTCAGGGACAGTTGGAAGTATAGTGCTAATTTTGGAAGGACCATATTGACATATTCTGAAAAGAGGCATCTCTTATTCAGAAGTGATAGTCAAAATGAGAAGATGGAGTTGTCTCCATAGGTGGAAGTTATCTGTGTAAGATTAGAAAACTTAATGCAAGAAGCATGTCCAAAGCAATGTACTTTGAATATGAGACTTAGTTTCCATGGAGTTGATCTCCATTGGAATACCTTATAATGACTGTTGACAAGTCTTTGTGACTTTGTACATATTCATTACAGGAGGGTCAGTGCATATAAGTTTAAAATCTAAACAGATTTCGATAAATTATAGGAATTTGAAATTCTCACATTTTTCGATAAGGATTTGGGACTGTGAAAATTAGAATCATTGAAATTATGTTCAATTGGTTTATTTCACAAAGTAAGGATCATAGACAAACATAGAGTGCATACTTGGTGTATGGCAAAGCTATTGTTTAAGAAAAACATAGTGTACATGCTTGGAGCATGGGACAACTAGTGTTTTTAATTCAAGTATAAAGTTGATAAAACCGAAACAATGAATAATGATTAATCAGTATGGTGATAAATAAAAGTGTTTATTTATATTCATAGGGTTTGATACCATATTTGATTCATTTATTCTTGTGTTTCACTTTGCATGTTTTGACTTCCAGAATAACTAAGTCGCTCTTCCAGAATGATTAAGTTATTCAAACCATCCACAGTCAGTCATATGTTGGAAGTAGATATGAATCAAGACTGTCATGGGTTGGTTTGTAGAGGTCCAAGTTGGTGGACAAAGTGGTGCTACAACACGCATGAGTGCTCACAAGTTCTGAGTATTGGATTCAACCCATGCTCATTTGAATCACTTCATGGATTTTATCACGAGTGATCATGAGACGATAATATCTTATATTCTTAAAACCTAGAGATATGATACATTGATTGCACGAAAATGCATTGGTAACTCGATGTTATAAAACGTGCCTTTGTGTATGATTCAACAAGTAGTAGAACAAGCCATATGAGTCGAAGTTTATCCATTCCTTTTACCTTCTGGATAAAAGCGATATCTGTGGGCCCCTTGATGATTTAGCGATGACACATGTGAGTGTTTGGCCAAGCCAGGACTGATTTGATTTGTTCAATCAGTCAGTCATCATAAATCGAAAATCGGGAAACAACAAATGGACAGAGAGAATGATTATAATCCATGTCTCAGTCCATATGATATCTAGACTGGAGGAATATATGATCCCTTATCTAATGGACAGGTCATTGACAAGGTCAGAGTTCGACAGCGGCGTTAAGAGCTACGATTGCCAGTTAGGTTTTGAAGTCATACTCAATAATAGTTTTAGACTTATCCAAATGGGAGACTGTTGGATTAATGTCTAAGTCCATAACTATATTTGGTATGTACTTGACCCGACCCAGCATGGTCCATTTGGGTTGCACTTCACCGGCACAATTTATATGGATAGTCTTTTGATAATAGTATATTTATGATTTATATTAATATATTATAAGTTCTAATATATTAATATGGAATCATATTATTTAATTAGTATTGATCAAGAATTAATTTAGAATTAATTAAGTGATCAAAAAGAACTAATTAAATATGGACTCTTATATATATGGAATGGGCCAAGTTCATTTAGGTTGGGCTAAGCTTTCATGGATGGTCCATGGAGCTTTTAACCCATGGATCCTATGTAAATGAAAGGTCATGGGTATTAGGGTTTACATGGATGTAACCCTAATCCTCCATAATATATAAAGGGGTCCTTGGCTCACAAAATTGGCACAAGTGTGTGAAAATAAGAGTGGGCCGATTTTAGTGTGCATACATATTCTCTCAAGTGCTTCCAAGGTGTTTTGGTGATTTGTGATTCCATTTGAGGCTTCCACACTATTGGGGCTAAGCTCTTAAAGCTTGAAGACATCAAGCTACATCAAAAGGTATGTCATCTAACTAGAACATTGTAGTATAGGTGCTTCATAATATGCTAGTTAGGATGAAACCTTTCAATGGTTAATATTTGCATGTCTAACAGAGAAAACATAGATCCAAGGTTTATAGGGTTGCATGTACACCATAGGAGTGTTAGAATGCTCAAAACCCAACAACAACATCCTATGGTGCACATACAACCCTAAATTCTTTGGATCTATGTTTTCTCAAATTATACATGCAATATTGTTTCCAAACCATTAAGCCTACAACTAGCATGCAATTGACATATACAACATAAAATAGTAGTTAGGAGTTTACCTCTTCATGTAGCTTGTAGAACTTGTTGTATATGTCCTTAAAGAACTTAGTGCCCCAAGTGTGACACCTCAAATGGTTCACAACACACCTTAGACAAAGGATGACATTTGAGAGAGTTTCTTGCATACAAATCGGCTCATATGAACTAATATAACATTAGAGTAGTCGATTTTAGCTATGGGGTCAAGTATATATATGTTAGGAATCCAAGAGTCATGGGTAAACCCTAATCCATACTCTTGGGCTTGTTATCCATGATCCATGAATCAAGTGGACTAACTCTTTATGGATTCATCCATAAACATAGTCCATCATGTATCATAAGCCCAAAACATATATATATATATATATATATATATATATATATATATATATATATATATATAACTAATTTACACAATTAGTCCCCACTAATTTAATTAGTCTCTTTTGATCACTAAATTAATTCCAAATTAATTCTTGATCAATACTAATTAAATCATATAATTTCATATTAATATATTATAACTTATAATATATTAATAAATCATAAATAACCTCTTCTCAAAAGTCCATCCTATCAAATTGTCGTGGTGATATGCAACCCAAATGGACCATGGTACTCTCGGGTCAAGTACATACCAATTATAGTTATGCGCTTCGACACCAAATCAAACAGTCTCCCACCTGGATAAGTCTAATAACTATTATTGCAAGTACGACTCCACAACCCGACTAGCAATCGTAGCTCTTAGAAGCCGTTGTCGAACTCTGACATAGTCAATGACGCTTCCATTAGATAAGGTATCATATATTCCTCCATTCTAGATATCGTATGGACCGAGACATGGATTATAATCATTCTATCTGTCCATCTGTTGTTTCCTGATTTCTTATTTATGATGACTGACTAATTGAACAAATCAAATCAGTCCAGGCTTGGCCAAGCACTTAGGTTTGTCATCACTAAATCATCTAGGGGCCCACAGATATCGCTTTTATCCCTCTAAGGGTAAAAGGAATGGATAAACTTCGACTCAAATGTTTGCTTGTACTTACTCATCAAATCACACACAACAATATGTTTTATAACACCAAGTTACTGGTGCGTTTACATATGTCAATGTACAACCGACTTGTAAATTACAACTCACATGTCTTGGTTTCAAGAATATAAGATATTATCGTCTCACAATCACACGTGATAAAATCCATGAAGTGATTCAGATGAGCGTGGGTTTAATCCAATACTCGAATCTTATTCCAGGAGTACTCATGAACACTGCGGCAAATTTGTGCTATGTCTAAAACACCTAGACAATCTACAGTCATTTTGATTCAATACCTACTTCCAAAGTATGATCGACTATGGATAGTTTGAATAACCTAGTTATTCGGGAAGTCAAAACATGCAAAGTGAAACACAAGAATAATCGAATCGAATATGGTCTCAGAACTTGTGAATATAAATAAAACACCTTTTATTTGATCACCATATTGATTACATGCTATTCATTGTATAATGTTTCGATTTATCAACTTAACACTTGAATTAAAACTATAGTTGTCCCATGCTCCAAGCATGCACACTATGTTTTCTATGGTCTTACTTTGTGAAATAGATCAATTGAAAACATTTCAATGATGCTCATTTCACAATTCCAAATCTTTATTGCAAGTGTAAGAATTCTAAATTCTTGTCACTGCTAAACTATCATGCAATGCAGCCTTTGTAACGTCATGGTACCAAAAGTCACAGAGACTTGACCGACGATATTACAAAACTTTCCACTGGAGATTGATAACAAAACAATTCCAAGGAAACGAAGTCTCAATTTCAAAGTAGATTCCTTTGAACATCCTTCTTGCATAAAAGTTTCTAACTTTCTCATATATTCTTAATTTCCAACTCCCATTATGGAAACATTTCATATTCCCATTTTGACTATCATTTCTGAACAAGAGTTACCTCTTCTCAGAGTATGTCAATATGGTCCTTTCAAAATTCAGAATATACTTCCAACTGTCCATAAGCAACCAATCTTTGGTAAACCTCAGATTGTCCTCGACAATTGCTAACCACTTTAGTCATATCTGGTTCTATTCCTTTTTCCCTCTTAATGCCCTAGGCATTTGGAAAAATTAGAACACGAGAATATTATATCATATACAATCGATCCTATGCCCGAAGCATATGTGACACGATTCATAATGTCTTACATAAAGACATGATACCTGATTCGAACTATGAAGAGGGATGACGTAATCATAATCAAATTTTGAGAATGCAATTAACATTTCCATATATATAGAATTTCTTTATGTTGAACCATTCCAACATAGCATTCATATATATCATTGACTAAATTTGATTAAAATCTCACTCTAAGCTTTTAGATTTGAAATGAAGTATAAATTCCTCTCCCTTAATTATAGCAAAACAACTTTTCAAACCCTGCAACTTTGTGAATTGAAGCTTTTGTTTTCTATAATTAACATTGCTAACTTGCAACACTCACCATAATAATTATGCTCCCACTAGCATAATAATTATTATCTTCCTTGCATAATACTTATGCTCCCACTAGCTTTGACATGTACCCAGAAAATCAGTTGGACTTCTAGAAATCAATACTTATTGACTTCCTTTCCAAAGTTCAGATTTCTGATACGAGATGCTTCGATAAGACTTTATCTAGGCTTCTCAAACTCATACAGCTTTCCTTAGATAGCGCACATGTGTGTCTAAACAATTGTAGAACTTACAGCAATAAGTCTCAAATGTTTAGACCTTTTCTATTTCTCACAATTCAAACTATGAAGAGGGATGTCGTAATCATAATCGAATTTGAGAATGCAAATATCACAATTTCTAACTATTAAAATCTACTTAGTGAAAGCGTTTCCTCACAATCATTTTCATGAATTAGAGAGAAACCTTATGACACTTAGATTTTATGGTGTATGTGTTCCTATCCATGTGAATTTGTCAAACCATAATCATAAGACAAGGTTAGTGACAAATCCAAACTCATATGGACTGAACTTGTTCAATCTTAATTTCTTGCCACTTGGTAGCACAAGGGCCTACCATGTCTTCCAAGTTGTTAAGCAGCTCACCCGTACTGATCAATGTAACTTTCATTGATCTAGGTGCTTTGCTTTATGCAAAAAATTGAGAACTCATAGAACTCACATGCATAGTCAACTTTTAACTGGAATGAGCACAGAAATAAGAATATGGCAGCACGATAGGTTACAACCTCAAGTCGTGTGCTAGTGATTAACAATAGGTTTATTCTTGATTAGTTCTTGAAGCTTGTCAAAATATTTAAGACTCCCACTGACCTCTTGACATATAAGATTCACTTTGTCAATGAACATTACTTGACAAAAAAATATTCAAGAGTTGGTGTGGTTTCTTATCAAGACAAACACTTCACACGATTGGCCTTAGTTGGTCTTTGTTTTATCCAAAACATCACAACTTACCAATTTCTAATGTACAAGAGTAGAAACATTTTACTCTACATTTAATGAGTGTTAAACCTTCTTAAGATTATGTCACTCAAGTTACAATCTTGGAGTATAACTCTAAGACTCGATTTTGGAACGAAGTATGACCCATCTTCTTGATTTAACCATTTCAACACTTCACGATTCCTCTTCTTAGCCATACAAATGCACTAAGATATCCTTAGAGGATCAATTGTGATATGGTTTTCCATAATCATTAAGATGACCATAAAACACGATAGTAAAGTACTCTCCCATCTTTTCAGATTGGTGAAACTTTTATCTTCCTTCCAAATTTGATTCTTCTTATTCGTTCTGCCATACATCGAAACTTTTTCAATGTTCAGAACTATACTTAAACTTGTAAGCATAACCATATTTACTAAACTTTAGAAAATCATGACGAATAGTCTTATCGTTCTTTGTGGTGGACCTGACCAGCGTACACCCAGTGTACCTGATCCCCTAGTCCTTCATTTGACTGACATATACATATGACAAGGAATTAGTCTTAATTTCCCAAAGATGAAGGTTCTCATTCATCACACAATGCAAGTTGCATGATTCCAAGTTTGTATCCAACTAAAACTTGGGTGATGAGAATATTTCCTTATTTGGTAAATTATGACACTACCATAAACGAAAGAATCAAATCCATTTTCCAATATTGCTATCAATGGAAACATATAAGCAACAATTTTCACAAATGCCATTGTAAGGAAACTTGCAATAAGATAAATTTCAAAAATTTTCTTTATTTATAAAAATTGCAGAAAACTTTTCCTTACAATGCAATTACATATGAAAACTATTTGTTATCTATTCCTAAGTAATCTATCATAACTCTTAAGCAGCAGCTCAAAATTCTGATCATCAAACCATGCAATTGAAATCCATCTCTTCACGATCAGAATCAGCTTACTCTTCCTTCAAGCTTCCTTTCTTTTCTTTGATCCTTCAAAACATCAAAATGTAATTACATTACATCATGCATTAAGGATCTCCAAATAGGAACTTAATAGAGTTAGATAGTTGACTTACCTGAAGCAGAGTCCAACATTTGACTTTACCATCCTTATGATCCTTCAGGTAGATACGGCAGCTTCGCAACCAATGCCCCTTCTCTTGGCAAAAGAAACATATGGACTCTTTGGGAATGGTACACGGGACCATCTCAGACTTAGGCTTTCTCTTTACCATTTTGTTAAATGACTTGACCATGGCCGATCCCTTTCTATTGGGAAGAGAAAGCTTTTCTGGACTTCCAATATTCCCATTGTCAATGTCCATGGAGGTTTGGGAAGTAGATCTTCCAATAAAATTTGCTTTACCAGTGTGCCAAATCATTGTTGATTCAGCATCAACAAGCAAATAGACAAGATCAATAAGGGTCATGTCGTGGTCTGTCATATATTAGTCCTTAAAGAACTCACTATACGACTCAGGTAGTGACTAAAGAACCAAATCAGCAGCCAACTTTCTCGAGACTTCGACACCCAACTCTCCCACCAGTCAAATATGTAACTTCATCTCCAAGACGTGAGCACATACAGACTTTCCTTCCGGCCAATGGGGCTTTGAGTGACCTTGAACTTGTGGGTTAGGGAGAATTATTGGAGGAGGTGGAGGAAGTGAAGTTCCACTACAAGACGAAGAAGGGATTAATCTTTCACCTTAATCGTCTTGTGGAATATCATCTTTATGAAGAAACCTTTTTCCAAAAGGATGAGGAAGACCATAGTTGTCAGAACTAGACATCTATAATGGGAGAAATTCAAGTTAGTTGATTTAAGTCCTTAATATAACACCCAAATGAAATATTAAGGCTAGAACCCAACACAATATTTTACAATTCGGAAGAGGGATGCCATAATCCAATTGCAAAATATTTGAAGGTAGGTAAATGACTATTTACCAATTTCTAGCATTGAAAAACGAAATTGATTATTAAGTTTTAAATGGATTGAAATTCCTATATCCTTTGAGATTCATTGAATTTTTCAATAGCATGTTTAAATCTCAATTGTGCCCTTCAAGTTTGTGACTGGGATGTCGAGGATCACAAATAAGGTGTGAATAACCATGCAAATTAGCTTGGTACACCCAATGTTACAAACCACCTAATGAATGTGACGGTTAACCACACACGCTCCATTGATCTATGATTAACATCAAGCTACCCTTTTCCACGTACTGTCAGTCCCAGATTAGTGTGTCGGTTAACCACACATGCTCCACTAACGACTTAACAAGGTGCAAAGTGAAATTTCATGGGATACCACCATATTCACATTTTCCTAAAGTAACGAAGATTGGGAATTTAATAAAAGTTTAGTTACTTTATAATTATCATTATACTTATAATGGGAATTAATATCCTATCCTACCCATTCGGCTAACGACCCTCCACCAGTCAAGGAAGCGGTGGGTGAGAGTGGACACCCATTAAACTGTCATTTCATAGGCAGTAACGTTATACCCCCCTTATAGACCGGCTTCGTGAATGAGGCCTACTCACGGTAAGACCGAATTATTCTTATACATATATATAATTATTAAACTTATAATAATATAATAGTATAAGGGGTTGAATTTTAACTTTTAAAACTCTAGGGTTTAATTTGGAATTAAAGTATTCATAAGTGAAACTTTACAAATTCCAAAACTTGAGGGCAAGTTTTGAAACTTGTCAAAACTTTTGGTTTCCATAACTTATAAGTTTAATATGGGTTTTTATGAAAAACTTTCCAAGTTCCATAACTTGAGGACAAGTTATGGAAAACTTCAAAACCAATTAAAATGACTCTTAAAAATGAGACCTTTCATTTTCCATAACCTATGAGTTTTAATGACCTTTTATAAGAAAAACTTTTCATTTTCCATAACTTGAGGACAAGTTATGGATTTCATTAAAATCATTTAGATCATTATTTTAATTAACACAATAATCAAATAATACATACATGATCTAGTTAAACTCATAAGAACAAGATAATTCATATCATCAATCTTCAAGAAATTAGCCTAATCATATAAACTAATACAAATCTTGAAATTATGACAATTATCTTTTAATTGGACAAGCATGATCATTACCATATCAAAAACAGATTTCATGGTTCATAAAACAGGTTGGGGTAATGATCCTAATCCAATTTGGCCAAAAAAAACTCGAAATTCTACACACAGATGCATCACCAAGTCGTGGTAAATATTGCCACGTCGTGGTTGGCATGCAGAAACGAAATTTGTAGATTTTCTAGCTTTAAAAATCAATAAGCATCAAGTATAATAGAAAACAACCCTACCACTGTTGGGTTTTAGTATACTACAACATCCTATGGTGCACACACAACCCTAAATGCTTTGGATCTATGTTTTTGTTGGAGATAGTGTCTAAGTCCATAACTATATTTGGTATGTACTTGACCCGACCCGGCATGGTCCATTTGGGTTGCACTTCACCTGAACAATTTACGGATAATCTTTTGAGAATAGTATAAGTTATGATTTATTAATATATTATAAGTTCTAATATATTAATATAAAATCATATTATTTAATTAGTGTTGATCTATAATTAATTTAGAGATCAAAAGTATGACTAATTAAATATGGGCTCTTGTATTTATATAGTGTGGGCTAATGCTTATTTGGAATGGGCTAGGCTTGCATGGAAAGTCCATGGATACTCCATGGAGCTTTAACCCATGGATCTCATGGAAATGAAAAGACATGGGTATTAGGGTTTACATGGATCTAACCGTAATCCACCACACTATATAAAGGAGGCTTTGGTTCTTGAAATTGTACTAGTTGATGTGTGTAAACCAAGAGGGCCGATTTCAAGAAGTTTGTGACTATTCTATGAAGTTTCCAAGTTTGTGGTGATTTGTGACTTCCATTTAAGGCATCCATATTATTGGTGCTAGGCTCTCAAACTCCAAGCAATCAACTACTACTACAAGGTAAGTAATTCTACTAGTTTTATTTGATTCAAGTACCCCATGCCATGCTAGTTAGGATAAGAACCTTGGAAAAGTAATTATTTGCATGTATCTTAGTCAAATATAGATCCAAGGTTTCTGGGGTTGCATGTACACCATAGGAGTGTTAGAATGCTCAAAACCCATCAGTGGTATCAGAGCCTGGTTTGTTTATTTGATACTTGATGCAAAAAAAAAAAATACTTGAAAATCGAAGTTTTGTTCAAAAGCTCGTATCAAAATTTCAAGTTTTGTATATGTACTTACGATTCTTGAAATTTTTGATATGAACATTCATAAACATATGAGTTTAGAAGATCATAGAAATTATGTGCTAATAATTGATTAGATTAATTCTTGATCTTTATGTGTTTTAATGGAGTCCATAACTAGTTCTTAAGTTATGGATAACCAAAAGTCACATTTATAAATAACCATTAAAAGAACACATAGGTTACAAAAAATGAAGAGTCTTCATTTTTAATAACCATTAACTCATAAGTTGTGAGAAATGAAAAGTTTTGAAAGTTTACAAAACTTGCCCTCAAGTTTTGGAACATGTAAAGTCATATTAAAAGCTTCAGTTCCAACCCCTAGAATTTTAAAAGTTAAAATTCAACCCTTATACTTTATAATATTATAAGTTTAATAATATTTATATATGTATAAGATCAAGTCGTCTTACCGTTAGTACGCCTCATTCACGAAGCCGGTCTATAACGGGGGTATAAGGTTGTTGCCTATAAAATGGCAACTTAATGGGTGTCCACTCTCACCCACCGCTTCCTTGATCGGTGGAGGGTTGTTAGCCGAACGGGTAGGACAAGGACTTATAAATTCTCATTAAAAGTATAATGATAATACTAAAGTAACTAAACTTTATTGAATTCCCAATCTTAGTTATTTTAGGAAAATGTGAATAAGGTGCTAATCCATGAAATTACACTTTACACTTTGTTTAAGTCGTTAGTGGAGTGTGTGTGGTTAACTGGCACACTAACTTGAACTTAACAAGGTAGGTAAAGGGTGACTTAATGTTTATCAAAGTATCGATGGAGCGTGTGTGGTTAAGCGGCACATCGATTGAGGGGTAATACATTAAGGGTACCAAGTAATTTGCATGGTTACTTCACACCTTGTTTTGTGATCCTCGGCATCCCAGTCAAAAAACTTGAAGGGCACACTCAAGATTGAAACATGCCATTGAAGAAAGTTCAATGAATCTCAAAGAATCTAGGAGTTTCTAAACCAATTAAAACCTAATTAAATATTTCGTTTTTCATGGTGGAAATTGGTGAATCGTCATTCACATACCTTCAAATATCTTATAGCTTAGATTACGACATCCCTCTTCTAAGTTATAAAATATTATGTTGGATCCTAGCCTTAATATTACATTTGGGTGTTTTGTTAAGGACTATCTCTATATCTAATCTAATATATTCCCTCTTCTTTTCAGATGTCTTCCAATAACAATGCTTCTGGCTCAAACCCTACTAGCTCCTTCTCTCTCATGAATCTTTGTGGGAGAGTCATCTTTGATGGGTCCAACTTTACAGATTGGATCAGAAACATCAGGATGGTCACTCGGTATGAGAACAAAGAATATGTTCTCGACAAGGAGTTGAAGGTACCCGAGCCAACTGCTACTCCTGAAGAGCTTGCTGAATATGAGGTACATGAAAGAGATGCTACAAAAGTGGCATGCATCATGATGGTCACCATGACATCCGAGCTCCAAAAGTCCTATGAGGACTATTATCCTTTTGAGATGCACCAGGACTTGATGGACCGCTACCATCAAAGTGCTCGTCAAGAGCGATATGAAATAATCTCCTCCATGATAACAACCCGAATGAAGGATGGTGAACCCATCACGGGCCACATGCAGAAAATGCAAAGGTATGTGGACCGTTTACTGAAGCTGAATGTGAACTTCCCTCAGGAGTTAGCGATAGACATCATTTTGCACTCCTTGCCATCGTGTTATGATCAATTCCGCATGACATATCACATGAACAAGGAAGAAGTCACCCTTAGCAAACTTCAAGGACTCTTGAAGACCACCGAAAGTGGTCTAAAGGGTAAGTCGGTTGTTACTACTCCTACTCCTACTCCAACTGCGGCCAATGTCTCGGCAATGGGGCATGGCAAAGGGAAGAAGAGAAAGAACCCTTCTAAGGGTACCAAGGGTAAGACCCTTGAAGGCTCCTCTTCAAGCAAAACCAAGAAAGGTTTTGTCACTCCTTCTGCTAACCCTAATGAGGCTGAATGCTTCTATTGCCATGAAAAGTCGCACTGGAAGCGAAACTGCCCAAAGTACCAGCAAGATTTGAAGGATGGAAAAGTAAAACCCAACCATGCAGGTATATACACTATATTGTCTAATAACTCACCTCATTCTAAGTCTTGGGTCCTTGATACAGGTTGTGGTATTCACATATGTTGTGATTTGCAGGGACTAAAAAAAAGTGAGAATGTGGAGCAGGGAAAGATAAACTTGATCATGGGAAACAGGAAAGCTTCACCTGTCACCAAGATAGGAGTTTATTCCTTAGTGCTAAATAGTGGGCTAACATTAGATTTGAATAAATGTTATTATTCGCCAGAAATGGCAAGAAATGTTATTTCCTTTCATTCATTGTATAAACAAGGTTTACCTTTTATTTTGATAATAATAATGGTAGTATTGATGCTTTCTTTAATAATGTTCTTTATTTTAAAGCATTACCTTGTGATGGCGTGTATGAAACTGTATCTGTTGTAGATAATCTAGGAAATAATGTATTGTGTATTAACTCTTCCACTAGCTTAGATAAAGCATCCTTATGGCATTGTCGTCTTGGATAAGTAAGCAAGAAACGCATAGGCCAACTCCAAAAGGATGGAGTCTTGGAGTCATTTGACCTAAAGTCAGATGATAGTTGTGAATCTTGTTTGCTTGGTAAAATGACAAAGTCACCTTTTACTGGCACTTGTGCTAGGGGTGAAGGTTTGTTGGACCTCATACACACGGATGTGTGTGGACCCTTCTGAACGGCCACAAGAGATGCTAATCGGTTCTATGTGACTTTTACTGATGATTTTAGTAGATATGGATATGTCTACCTAATCAAGCATAAGTTAGAAACCTTTGAGAAATTCAAAGATTTTAAGCAAGAAGTGGAAAATTAGTTGGGCAGGAACATGAAGATGCTTCGATCCGATCGTGGTGGTGAGTATCTTAGTACTGAGTTCCTTGACTATCTTAAGGAATGTGGGATTGTCTCACAATTGACACCTCCTAGGACACCACAATTGAATGGTGTAGCTGAGAGGCGCAATCGGACTTTGTTGGACATGGTTCGTTCCATGATGAGTCGAGCTTCGCTACCAATCACATTTTAGGGGTATGCCTTAGAGACTGCCGCCCATATCCTTAATCTAGTCCCTACAAAGAAGGTTGCCAAAACACCTTACGAGGTGTGGACTGGAAAAGTTCCCAATCTAGACCACATCAAGATTTGGGGTTGCGAGGCTTTCGTAAGACGCGAGACTCACGATAAGCTCAAACCCCGAAGCGAAAGGTGTATTTTCATCGGCTACCCACAGAAATCCTTTGGTTACATCTTCTACAGACCCAGTGATAATGTGGTCTTTGTAGCAAGAAGAGGATTCTTTCGAGAGAGAGAATTCATGAGCCAAGGAGACAATGGGAGGCAAATTGACCTTGAGGAAATTCAAGAGTGAAGTGGTGAAGGAACCTCAAACCCTAGCCCTCAACCTGAGGAGGAAACTCATGTTGAGCCGACTGAAGAATCTATACCTCTGAGGCGTTCCACCAGAGTTAGGAATGCACCTGAGCATTATTATGGTTTTCATATTACTGCAGAAGGTGAGACACTTATCAGTGATAACACACTGGTAAATCTGGATGAGCCTAACAGCTACACGGAAGCCATGGCAGGCCCTTAGGCGGCTAAATGGAAAGAGGCTATGGATAGCGAGATACAGTCCATGTATGACAATCAAGTTTGGAACTTGGTTGACAATGTACCTGATCGTAAGATAGTTGGGTGCAAATGGATCTTCAAGAAGAAGACCGACATCGATGGTAATGTACACACTTATAAGGCACGACTGGTTGCAAAGGGTTATTCTCAAACTCCGGGAGTTGATTATGATGAGACCTTTTCACCAGTGGCCAAGATTAAGTCTATTAGGGTTCTGTTAGCCATTGCTGCATTTCATGATTATGAAATATGGCAAATGGATGTCAAAACCGCTTTCCTTAATGGAAACTTGGCTGAAGATGTTTACATGGTTCAGCCAGAGGGTTTTGTCAGTACAGAGTACCCCAGTAGAGTGTGTAAGCTCGAGAAATCCATTTATGGATTAAAACAGGCACCTCGCAGATGGAATCTTTGCTTTGATGAGAAAGTCAAAGAATTTGGCTTTTCAAGGAGTGAAGATGAATCTTGTGTCTATATCAAGGCTAGTGGGAGTATAGTCAGCTTTTTGGTACTGTATGTGGATGACATACTACTCATAGGAAATGACATCCCAACCCTGCAGAAAGTAAAGTCCTGGCTTGGGAAGTGTTTCGCTATGAAGGACCTTGGAGAAGCTGCCTATATCCTAGGGATAAGGATTTTGAGAAACAGGAGTAAAAGACTAATTGGACTTAGTCAAAGCACCTATGTGGACAAAGTGTTGAAAAGGTTCAGCATGCATAACACCAAGAAAGGAGAGTTACCCATCCAGACTAACGCCAGATTGAGTATGAAACAAAGCCCTAGTACTGAGGCTGAGATAGCAGAAATGAGTCGAATACCTTATGCTTCAGCTGTAGGATCGATCATGTATGCTATGACGTGTACTCGACCTGATGTATCCTTTGCTTTGAGCATGGTTAGCAGGTATCAGGGTAACCCTGGCAAGGCACACTGGACTGCGGTAAAGAATATCCTCAAGTACCTATGAAGGACTAAGGACTGGATCCTTACCCTCGGTGGCAGTGAGGACTTGAGAGTTGTAGGGTACAGTGATGCTAGCTTTCAGACTGACAGGGATAATTTCCGCTCTTAGTCGGGCTGGGTCTTTACTCTAAAGTGAGGGGTAATTACTTGGAAAAGTTCCAAGCAGGAGACAGTGGCTGATTCCACTTGTGAATCAGAGTATATAGCAGCAAGTGAGGCAGCAAAGGAGGCTATATGGCTAAAGAACTTCATCGGAGACCTTGGAGTTCTACCAGCTATAAAGGAGCCAATGGATATTTTCTGTGACAGCAATAGTGCGGTTGCCTTAGCCAAGGAACCAAGAGATCATGGGAGATCCAGACATATTGACAGAAAATATCACTTCATCAGACATCGAATAGAAGAAGGAATCCTCGTGGCAAAGAGGGTATCATCGGATGAGAACCCAGCAGATCCCCTCACGAAGGAACTGACTCGGGCTAAGCATCTCCAGCATGCTCGGAGCATAGGCTGAAGGATGATATTAGTTTTAGTAGTTAGATAATATTGAAATTTGTAAAATCTAATTGACATTTGATGATAAATAAAAGCTGTTATTTATGAGTAAAGTGTTGCTATCTCTTGTCAATCGTTTACTATTATTTCTTTTTGCATGTTTTGACTTCCAGAATAATTATGTTATGGTTTATATCATATTATTCAAACTCTCCACAGTCGGTCATATGTTGGAAGTAGATATGAATCAAGACTGTCATGGGTTGGCTTGTAGAGGTCTAAGATGTTAGACAAAGCGAGGCTACAACACTCATGAGTGCTCATAAGTTCTGAGTATTGGATTCAACCCACGCTCACTTGTATCACTTCATGGAATTTATCTCGAGTAATCGTGAGACGGTAATATCATATAAGTCTTCAAACCTAGAGATATGATTTGTTGCCTATGAGTTGGTTATGCATTGATTGCACGAAAACACATTGGTAACTCGATGTTATAAACCGTGCTTTTGTGTGTAATTCAACAAGTAGTAGAGCAAACATATGAATCGAAGTTTATCTGTTCCTTCTAGAATTAGGAGCGATATATGGGCCCCTCGATGATTTTGTTTTGACCTATGTACCGGGCCCGGTCAGAACTAAATTGATGTGTTCAGTTAAGTTCTATGTCAAATGCTAGACAATAAGCAAGACCATGTTCCATGTATTTGTCCGGCTGATATCTAGAACAGAGGATTATATGATCACTTATCTAAAATGGCGCTTCATAGTTCAACAGAGTTTTAAGAGCTACGATTGCTGATCGGTTCCTGAAGTCATACTTGCAACTATAGTTATTAGACTTATCCAAGTGGGAGACTGTTGGAGATAGTGTCTAAGTCCATAACTATATTTGGTATGTACTTGACCCGACCCGGCATGGTCCATTTGGGTTGCACTTCACCCGAACAATTTACGGATAATCGTTTGAGAATAGTATAAGTTATGATTTATTAATATATTATAAGTTCTAATATATTAATATAAAATCATATTATTTAATTAGTGTTGATCTATAATTAATTTAGAGATCAAAAGTATGACTAATTAAATATGGGCTCTTGTATTTATATAGTGTGGGCTAATGCTTATTTGGAATGGGCTAGGCTTGCATGGAAAGTCCATGGATACTCCATGGAGCTTTAACCCATGGATCTCATGGAAATGAAAAGACATGGGTATTAGGGTTTACATGGATGTAACCCTAATCCACCACACTATATAAAGGAGGCTTTGGTTTTTGAAATTACACTAGTTTATGTGTGTAAACTAAGAGGGCCGATTTCAAGAAGTTTGTGACTATTCTCTCAAGTATCCAAGTTTGTGGTGATTTGTGACTTCCATTTGAGGCATCTACATTATTGGTGCTAGGCTCTCAAACTCCAAGCAATCAACTACTACTACAAGGTAAGTAATTCTACTAGTTTTATTTTATTCAAGTACCCCATGTCATGCTAGTTAGGATAAGAACCTTGGAAAAGTAATTATTTGCATGTATCTTAGTCAAACATAGATCCAAGGTTTCTAGGGTTCCATGTACACCATAGGAGTGTTAGAATGCTCAAAACTCATCAGTTTTCTCTAATTATACATGCAATATTGTTTCCAAAGCATTAAGCCTACAACTAGCATGCAATTGACATAAACATCATAAAATACTAGTTAGGAGTTTACCCCTTTATGTAGCTTGTAGAACTTGTTGTATTTGGCCTTTAAGAACTTAGTGCCCCAAGTGTGATACCTCATATGGTTCACAACACACCTTAGACAAAGGATGACATTTGAGAGAGTTTCTTGCATACATATCGGCTCATATGAACTCATAGAACATTAGAGTAGTCGATTTTAGCTATGGGGTCAAGTATATATATGTTAGGAATCCAAGAGTCATCGGTAAACCCTAATCCATACTCTTGGGCTTATTATCCATGATTCATGAATCAAGTTGGCTAACTCTTTATGGATTCATCCATAAACTTAGTCCATCATGTATCATAAGCCCAAAACATATATATATATATATATATATATATATATATATATATATATATATATATATATATACATATATATATATATATATATATATATATATATATATATATATATATATATATATAGGGCTAGGTTATAATGTGGATGGGCAGCTATTGTGCAAACGTGTGGACAGTGCTATTCTATGAGAATTACGAAGAGAATAAGTTGTTTAGTAATGAGAATACGTTAAACCTTACAAAAATATCGTCATTTTCATGCATTCTCACTAAATCTTATTCATTTTTGTTCTCAAACATCGTTTTTCACTGATTTTCATTCTGACAGAATACGACTCAATAAACATTCTGACATAATGAAAATAATATGTAACAACTTAAATTTCCAAAACAATTTTTCATTTTTAAAACATACTTTTATTCATAAGGTAATATCAAAACATAATGTATCCAATGTTATCATAACAAAACATGTCCCAGGAATCACAAGACATAAACTCCATGAGTGTGTACGAATCATGTCAGCGCCTTCCCGTGATCCTCGCTAGTACCTGAAACACATAACACAACAACTGTAAGCATAAATGCTTAGTGAGTTCCCCAAAATACCACATACGCACATACGTCACTCAAGGCTATAAGACCTTTCGGTCGCTGTGTCTCAGAGGACTTCCGTCCCACAACCCTGGTAGACCTTCTGGTCCTACCCGTAATGACCTTCCGGTCCATATCATGTTGACCTTCCCGTTCCGGTCCTTAGCATAATGACCTTCCGGTCCTTAGCATAATGACCTTCCGATCCTTAGCATTCATAACATACATACCACATCCATATCATATAACAGCATACCGCACATACATCTCATAGCATATAAGACCTTCCGGTCACACATAGGTACCACTCCAGGTACAGTATAGTGAGAAGACTCACCTCGTACGATGTCGGATAACCTCTCGTGCTCGATAACCCGACCTAGCCTCCTCCTATTAACATGATAACATTCCTGATCAATACCCTCTCATAGACTCATCTCTAAAGATTGGGTAGAAGGCCATTCTACCCCTCCCTGAACTCTCCTGAATCAGCTTGACCAAACCCTAAGGTCAACTGAAGTCAACGGTCAAACTTTGACCCGACTCGTCGAGTGCACATGGGCGACTCGGCGAGTCCATTCGGGTCCTCTGAATCCTTCTAGCCTCACTTGGCACGTCGATTCATCCCTTCACTCGACGGGTTACACCTGTCACCAATCATGGGGCAACCCCGACTCGACTCGTCGACTGCACTAATGGACTCGGCGAGTTCCTTCCATGGCAACACTCAAATGACCTTCTGCGGTCAGATCTGTTTCTCTAACCTATAGATCTGACCTTACCATACCCTAAAATCACGTAAAGGTCTGACCTTTACACTCATGCAACGTTCAAAGAGCTTCTTTTGGTGAAATAGCCCCAAAAATAGCAACCTAGGTTCATATCTCAAATGGAATAGCATAAAGCAAGATAGATAGGACTCTCTGGACCTCTTAAGGTCCATATCTAAGAAGAACTCCACCTTCGGGACCTCACATACTTCGAATCCAAGCTAAAGAAGGCATAAGAAAACCCTAGATTCAAGTAGATCACCAAATACACGAGATTGAGCACAGATTAATACCTCTAGCAGCCTCTTCTGCTCAAATGGTGGTAGATCTGAGCTCCTCAATCTTCCTTGCTTGCCCTCCTTCCTTCTTTCTTGCAAAAACACACTTAGAATGAAGAAAATGGCTTCTTCTCTCTCTCACAACGCTCTCAGGTGCTTTGGTGCTCTCAAGGGTGAAGGTTGCCGCAAATGAGGGCCATAAGGTCCCTTAAATAGGGCACATGCCCGGGGATTTAGGGTTTCCACCCATAGCGCCTACTCGGCGAGTCTACTATTGGACTCGTCGAGTAGTTCATTAAACTTACGTGGCCACCCCGCTGCTACTCGACGAGTTATCGCACCAACTCGTCGAGTAGATCAAAGACTCTCAAAATAAATAATTAAAAATAATATACCTGGAAATCTGTGTGTTTCAATTCTCCCCCACTAGAATCAGACTTCGCCCTCGAACTCTCGCTCCGCAAATAACTCAGGATGCTGCTCCCGCATCTCTGCCTCCGGCTCCCAAGTCAACTCGGACCCTCTCCGATGTTGCCACTGGACTTGAACCAGGGGCACCTCCTTGCTTCGCAGGACCTTGATCTTCCGATCCAAGATCGCAATCGGTCTCTCAACATAATTCAGTCTCGCATCCAACTGAATATCCTCCAGTGGCACCACCGCCGACTTGTCGGCTATACACTTCCTCAATTGAGACACATGGAAGGTATCATGAATCTGGCTCAAGTCCGTAGGTAGCTCCAAACGGTACGCTACCCTGCCCACCCTCGCAGTCACCCTGAACGGACCAATGTACCATGGCCCCAGCTTCCCCTCTTCTTGAATCGGATCACTCCTTTCCAAGGAGACACCTTCAGGAGAATGAAGTCTCCGACCTGGAACTCAAGCTCGGATCGTCACCTATCCGCATAACTCTTCTGGTGACTCTAAGCTGTCAACAACCTCTGCCTGACCTATTGTATCTGCTCAGTCGTCTGAAGCACTATCTCGGTGCTACCAATCACGCGCTGCCCTACCTCTCCCCAGCAGATGGGAGTCCGACATCTCCTCCCATACAACAACTCGAAGGGAGGCATACCAATACTCGAATGGTGTCTGTTGTTATAGGAAAACTCAGCCAACAGCAAGTACGTGTCCCAACTTCCTCCGAAGTCCAATACACATGCTCGAAGCATGTCCTCTAGCGTCTGAATCGTCTGCTCACTCTGCCCGTCAGTCTATGGGTGGTAGGCGGTACTGAAGTGCAACCTCGTACCCAACTCCTCATGGAACTTTTTCCAGAACCTGGAAGTGAAACGTACATCTCGATCTGACACAATCGAGATCGGTACTCCATGACGCGATACCACCTATCTCACATACAACTCGGCCAACCTCTCTGTGGAAGAGCTCTCACTGATAGCAAGGAAGTGAGCGCTCTTCGTCAGCCGGTCAACAATCACCCAAATTGCATCGACACCCCTCGCGGTCCTTGGCAATTTGGTGATAAAATCCATGGAAATATGTTCCCACTTCCACTGGGGAACCTCAAGTGGCTGCAACTTGCCATGCGGACGCTGGTCCTCGGCCTTAACCCGGCGACAGGTCAAGCACCTCTCAACGAACCACGCAACATCCCTCTTCATACAAGGCCACCAATAGTCTTTCTTTAAATCCAAATACATCTTAGTGGCTCCGGGATGGATCGAGAACCTAGGTCTATGCGCCTCCTCCATCAAAATGGTACGTGCCCTGCCTACATACGGCACCCATATCCGACCTTGAAAGGTCATCAGCCCTCGGCTATCGGTAACGAACTCAGACACCTGTCCGGTCACCCGCTCCCTCTTGCGATTCTATGGTATAACGGCCTCTGCCTGGGCCTCCCGAATGGTGTCCAACACCGGAGTCATCACCGTCAATCGCATACAAGTGTCTCGAATCGGGGCACTCTCTACCCTATGGCTCAGAGCATCAGCTACAACATTAGCTTTGCCCGGGTGGTACAGGATCTTACAATCGTAATCCTTCACCACATCCAACCATCTTCTCTGGCGCATATTCAGGTTGGGCTGATCCATCAAATACTTCAAACTCTTGTGGTCCGTGTATATGGTACACCGAACCCCATACAGATAGTGACGCCAGATCTTGAGGGCGAACACCACTGCCCCCAACTCCAAATCGTGGGTGGGATACCTCGTCTCATGAGGCTTCAGCTGCCTCGATGCATACGCTATCACCTGCCCTCTCTGCATAAGCACCGCACCCAACCCCGATATCGATACGTCGCAGTACACCACAAAATCCTCCATTCCCTCTGGAAGGGATAACACCGGGGCTTCGCACAACCTCTGACGAAGAGTCTCAAATGAGGTCTGCTGCTCCGGACCCCACGAAAAAGCAACGCCCTTCCGGGTCAACTTGGTGAGAGGCACGGCAATCTTGGAAAAATCCTTGATAAATCTTCGATAATAGTCGGCCAACCCCAAAAAACTCCTGATCTCGGTGGGGGATCTCGGCACCTCCCAACTCATCACAGCCTCAATCTTGGCCGGATCGACCAATATCCCATTCTGGTTAACGAGATGCCCCAAGAACTGGACCTCTCGTAACCAGAAATCGCACTTAGAGAATTTGGCGTAAAGCCTCTCAGACCTCAATACTCCAAGGATCTCTCTCAAATGCTCCTCATGCTGCTCTCTGGATCTCGAATACACCAGTATATCGTCGATGAATACGATCACCGAACGATCCAACATCGGTCTGCACACCCTGTTCATGAGATCCATGAACGTTTCCGGTGCGTTGGTAAGCCCAAAAGGCATCACCACGAACTCGTAATGCCCATAACGAGTCCTGAACGCCGTCTTCTGGATATCCTCATCTCGCACTCTCATCTGGTGATATCCAGACCTCAAATCTATCTTGGAGAACCAAGATGCTCCCTGCAACTGATCGAACAGATCATCAATCCTCGGCAGTGGGTAACGGTTCTTGACCGTTAACTTGTTCAACTCCCGGTAATCAATGCACATCCGGTGTGAACCATCCTTTTTCTTGACAAAAAGGATCGGCGCTCCCCAAGGTGAGCTACTCGGCCTGATAAATCCTTTCCCCAATAGCTCCTAAAGCTGTGAGGATAACTCCTGCATCTCTGGTGGCGCAAGGCGATAGGGCGCCGCTCCCGGAACCAAATCAATGCGGAACTCCACCTGCCTCTCGGGAGGCACACCCGGCAACTCCTCGGGAAATACATCCGGGAACTCACGCACTATCGGAACATTATCAACCGAACTCGGCCTCCTTGCAGCCACTCGCGTATCCATCACATAAGCTACAAACAAGCTGCAACCCTGTTGTAGACTCTGCCTCGCTCTAGCAGCCGAACAGAACGCTGACCCAGATTGGGTACCCTCGTCGTATACCGTAAGTACTCCCCCACTAGGGTCTCGTATCGTCACCAACTGTCGCTCGCAGTCTATGACAACCCCAAATCGGCTCAACCAGTCCATGCCCACTATGACACACACGTCCCCCATACGCAATCGGGACTAGATCTATCGGGAACTCAACACCGAAGATCTCGAGTACACACCCTCGAATCACATCCGTAGCATACACCGCTCGCTCGTCATCTATGGAAACTTGTAGAGGTCGACTCAACGCCTCCCGCTGGATACTGATCTGCTGACTAAACGCTAAAGACATAAATGACCGACTCGCACCCGAGTCAAATAACACCAAAGCAGGTACAGAACTCACAAGAAAAGTACCTACGCATATCATAATATAAGCACAATATCCCAAATTCAGCATAAATAAATGAAAGAATACATACCAGCCACAACATCGGGCGCTGCGCGGACCTCCTCTGCTGTCAACTGAAAGGCTCTCCCGCGAGCCTTCGGTGCCTCGGCCTTCATCGGCCGAACTTCAGTAGCTCGCACGGCAGCAGGGGCAGATCCCTGCGGTGCCCCCTGTGCTGTCCCCCGCAGCTGCGGACACTCGGCCTTCCGGTGTCCGGTTTGGTTGCAATGAAAGCAAACCATGAACCCCTTGGGGCAATCCTTGGCTATGTGCCCCTCCTTGACACATTTGTAGCAAGCACCCGATCGACAAACCCTATCATGTCCCTTGCCGCACTTCCCACAAGTGCGACCCTTCTGGCTCCAGATCTCGAATCGGCGGGCTTTGCCCGCTTGGCTGCCGGCTGAGACTGTGCCGGCCACCGGTCCCTCCCCTGAGACTCGGCCTCCTCCCGGGCCTGAGTCTCCAGCTCAATCTCCCTCTTCCGGGCATTTGCCTGGAGCTCAGCAAATGTCCGGTATGATGAGTTCACTATGAACTCCCTGATATCCCTCCTCAAAATGCTCAAGTACCGGCTCATACGTGCCTGCTCAGACGACACGTGCTCAGGGCAAAACAACGCCCTCTCATGAAACATCCTCGTAATCACCGTCACAGACTCAGTTCCCTGCTTGAGGGACAAGAACTCCTGGGCTAAACGTTCCCTCTCCACAGGGGGAACATACTCATCTCAAAACATCATGGTCACCCTTTCCCAGGTCACCGTAGTAAGCTCCGCCGTAGTGAAGTCTGCCGTCACAAACTTCCACCAGTCCTTCGCCCCCAAGCGAAGCTGGTTCAGTGCAAACCGAACCCTCAGATGCTCCGGACATGAGCAGGTGTACAAGCATCCCTCGATATCATAAATCCATCTCATCGCAGTAATCGGATCTTGCGTCCCATCAAACTCTGGTTGCTTCGTGTTGCTGAACTCCCAGAACAGCAACGAGTCACCCCCTGAGGTCTAGCAGTAGCAACAACTGCAGTAGCTGCAGCAGCCGCAGCCTCAGTAACCGCTGCGTACCGCTCATCAAAGGTCTCAATCAATGTGGTCTTGATAGACCCAAACATCTCCGGAATCTCGGCTCGTATCGCCGCAGCCACCTCATCGTGGATCATTTGACGAAGCTCCTCGTCACTCACGCCGCTCGTCTCAGGTCTGTGGCGTGTCCCAACCATGATGTCTCTGAAATACAACATAAAAATATCAGAGACTCTCTCGAGCATACTCGCACTCGATAATTCAACCCTACTTGTTCCCTAGTACCCTAAGGATTCTTACTTGGACTGCGTATTGATCTGGTGTCTTCAGTAGTACGGGCCCTATACTACTGTCCACACCGCATCAGTATTCACCCCAAGTCCTCCTCCTAGGATCCCAGATCACAAGTACCCTACATCTCGCTGGCATAGGCTACCCTTCGGTAGACCTCTCATAAGCTCCTCACTGCTACCTACTCACTCTCAAGCATCATATAGCAGCAGAAATCTTCCTAGGCTAAGGCATCACAAATCAGGCCACTTTAGTCCTAATATGAATACCTAGCCTACTCTAGCATGCATAACATATCATAACATATCTCATAGCACATAATGTAAGGGTATTTTGGGAAATCACCGTTCGGGGGCTGGCTGATCGTACACACTGCTCCTTTCTACTTTTCTCAAAATCTTTCACTCTTTTAGAAAAATTGTTCCTTTTTATGAAAAACTTTCTGAAATCCTCAGTTTGAGTTCAGATACGCCCGAAGGTGCATCCGAATCCCTCAAACCAAGGCTCTGATACCAACTTCTAACAACGTAAATTTACAAAACAATTTTTCATTCTTAAAACATACTTTTATTCATAAGGTAATATCAAAACATAATGTATCCAATGTTATCATAACAAAACATGTCCCAGGAATCACAAGACATAAACTCCATGAGTGTGTACGAATCATGTCGGCGCCTTCCCGCGATCCTCGCTAGTATTGAAACACATAACACAACAACTATAAGCATAAATGCTTACTGAGTTCCCCAAAATACCACATACGCACATACGCCACTCAAGGCTATAAGACCTTCCGGTCGCTGTGTCTCAGAGGACTTCCATCCCACAACCCTGGTAGACCTTCCTGTCCTACCCGTAATGACCTTCCGGTCCATATCATGTTAACCTTCCGGTCCATACCATAATGACCTTCCGGTCCTTAGCATAATGACCTTCCGGTCCTTAGCATTCATAACATAAATACCACATCTATATCATATAACAGCATACCGCACATACACCTCATAGCATATAAGACCTTTCGGTCACACATAGGTACCACTCCAGGTACAGTATAGTGAGAAGACTCACCTTGTACGATGTCGGATAACCTCTCGTGCTCGATAACCCGACCTAGCCTCCTCCTATTAACATAATAACATTCCTGATCAATACCCTCTCATAGACTCATCTCTAAAGATTGGGTAGAAGGCCATTCTACCCCTCCCTGAACTCTCCTGAATCAACTTGACCAAACCCTAAGGTCAACTGAAGTCAACGGTCAAACTTTGACCCGACTCATCGAGTGCACATGGGCGACTCGGCGAGTCCATGCGGGTCCTCTGAATCCTTCTAGCCTCACTTGGCATGTCGAGTCATCCCTTCACTCGACAGGTTACACCTGTCACGAATCGCGGGGCAACCCCGACTCCACTCGTCGAGTGCACTAATGGACTCGGCGAGTTCCTTCCTGGCAACACTCAAATGACCTTCTGAGGTCAGATCTGTTTCTCTAACCTATAGATCTGACCTTACCATACCCTAAAATCAATTAAAGGTCCAACCTTTACACTCATGCAACGTCCAAAAAGCTTCTTTTGGTGAAATAGCCCCAAAAAATGGCAACCTAGGTTCATATCTCAAATGGAATAGCATAAAGCAAGATAGATAGGACTCTCTGGACCTCTTAAGGTCCAGATCTAAGAAGAACTCCACCTTGGGACCTCACATACTTCGAATCCAAGCTAAAGAAGGCATAAGAAAATCCTAGATTCAAGTAGATCACCAAATACAAGAGATTGAGCACAAATTAATACCTCTAGCAGCCTCTTCTGATCAAATGGTGGTAGATCTGAGCTCCTCAATCTTCCTTGCTTGCCCTCCTTCCTTCTTTCTTGCAAAAACACTCTTAGAATGAAGAAAATGACTTCTTCTCTCTCTCACAACGCTCTCAGGTGCTCTAGTGCTCTCAAGGGTGAAGGTGGCCGCAAATGAGGGCCATAAGGTCCCTTAAATAGGGCACAGGCCCGGGGATTTAGGGTTTCCACCCACAGCGCCTACTCGGCGAGTCTACTCCTTGACTCGTCGAGTAGTTCATTAAACTTACGTGGCCACCCCGCTCCTACTCGACGAGTTATCGCACCAACTCGTAGAGTAGATCAAAGACTCTCAAAATAAATAATTAAAAAAAATATACCTGGAAATCCGGGTGTTACATAATAATAAAAAGTCAATAATAACCTTATAGACGATTTAATTAGTGAGAATGCGTGTTAATGACAATAGTTATGTAAGATTGAACGTATTCATATTATTAAACAGCATATTTTCTTTGTCATTCTCACAGAATAGCATTGTCCACACGGCTACACAATAGATGTCAATCCACATTTGAACCTAGCCCTATATATATATATATATATATATATATATATATATATATATATATATATATATATATATATATATATATATATATATATATATATATATATATATATATATATATATAACTAATTTACACAATTAGTCCCCACTAATTAATTCTTGATCAATACTAATTAAATCATATGATTTCATATTAATATATTAGAACTTATAATATATTAATAAATCATAAATAACCTCTTCTCAAAAGTCCATCCTATCAAATTGTCATGGTGATATACAACCCAAATGGACCATGATACTCTCGGGTCAAGTACATACTGATTATAGTTATGAGCTTAGACACCTAAGCCAACAATACACATAACACATAAACATATATTGGACCTCACCCCTGCAATCGAGTCAAGCTCGTCATCGGATTTCCCAGCATTGGGTCCCGCCCAGCATCGAACCCTATTCGGCATCGGGCCCCGCCCGGCATCGAGCCTCGCTCAGCATCGAGCAAATCTCGGAATACATAAGAGCATAACCAGTAATACACATAAACCTAAGCACATAACATTAACACTTAAACATTCCTCGGGCCCCGCCTGGCATCGGACCGTAATCCGGTATCATACTAACATTCCTCGGGACCACCCTAGCATCGGACCGAAGTCCGGAAGCATACAGGCACAAACACATGCAAGAATCACAAAGACATCAAGCATACAAGCATTCCTCGGGACCGCCCCGACATCGGATCACAATCCAAAAAACATATAAACCTACATCGGGCCCCGCCTGGCATCGGACCGTAGTCCGGAACTACTACTAACTAAACGGGCCGGCCTTGGTGCCTTAGACTCGTTCCTATTGGAAGAAACTCACCTCGAATGTTGGCTGTGAAATCTCGTATGAGAAATCTCTGTCGGCTCCTCCATCGACTCCCCGGCTATCAATTTCACAAAAACACTTAATCAAAACCTGATAATCCTTCTTAGGGTAAAATGACCATTTTAACCCTGGTCAAAGGCAACATCCTGGTCAAACTCAAAGTCAATGTCAACTCCCAGTCAACCCAACTCATCGAGTTATCTCCCAACTCGGCGAGTTCATGTACTACTCAGACTCGTGGTCAACCGATTTACTCGTCGAGTCCCTTCACAGACTCGTCGAGTTCTACCTGGCATACAATCGGGACAACCCGGCTTCAACTCGTCGAGTCCCTTACTGGACTCGCCGAGTTCCCCTGTCTGTTTGGGCTATCTTAATGGATTCAGCCCCTATAGTCCAGATCCAGACTTCATACTTCAGATAAACCCAAAAAATGTCCTTTTAAGGGTAAAGTTTCTGACTTTACCCCTTAATACCACTTATTAAAGGGTTTAGCTCAAACCCTCATTCCTTGGGACCTAGAACTTGGTCCTTAAGCCTTCCTTACACCAAACTAAAGCTTACAACCTCAGATCTAAACCCCTAACAATACTTGGGCACGTAAAGTTCCCACGTTTTCCCCACATGCATGGCCTTTTGGGATAAAAAGGTCAATATGATACTCTATGGCTTGCATGGGGGCTCCAATGGCATAAAGTTTGCACCTTTTTGTCATAACAGCCCCTCTAGGTCCTAGATCTGGAAGATTATCCACTTGGGTCGTCCATTCTCCAAAGGTTATCATTATTTGGCCAAAACCTTCATAAAATGGGAAGGAAGAGATCTAATGAACTAGAGGTGAAGATAGAAACTTGATTACCAGAAAATGTAGCCAAGGAAGTGTAGTTTCTAGATCTACTCTCTTCCTCTTGAGCCTTCTAACTCCTTCTTCCTCTTCAAGCTTCAAGAACACAAAAGATTTCTTACAAATGGCTCACACACTCACAAGATGCTCTAGGGTTTCGTGGATTAGGGTTTGGGACAAGGAGGGTGTAAATGAGGCTAAGGGGTGGGGTTTAAGGAGCTTAAATAGGGTGCAAAACCCCGAAATCAGGGTTTCATTCTGGCCGATCTACTCGCCGAGTTACCAACTCGTCGAGTCCCTCTCTGAAAATGAATAAATAAATAAGTTAAATGCATACCAGGAACCACGCGTTACAATTCTCCCCCACTTGTCTTACACTTCGTCCTCGAAGTCTGCTGCATCTGAAAACAACTATGGGTAGTGCTCCCTCATCTCATCCGCGGGCTCCCATGTCCACTCCGAATCCTTACGGTGCTGCCACTGCACCTTCACTAACTGAACAACCTTGTTCCTCAAGCTTTTCGTCTTGCGATCCAGAATCGTCACCGGTCTCTGGATGTAGTTTAGGCTATCGTCAACCTGAATATCCTCCAAGGGTACAATCGCTGAATCATCCAGTAAGCACTTCCGCAACTGGGAAACATGGAAATTGTTGTGGATCTGATTGAGCTCTGCCGGTGGATCCAACCGATAAGCCACCCTGCCCACCCGGGCTGTAACCTTGAAAGGACCAATGTACCTGGGGCCAAGCTTGCCCCGTTTCCGGAACCGGGTGACACCTTTCCAAGGTGACACCTTCAGGAGGACCATATTGCCCACCTAAAACTCTAAGTCTGGATGCCGCTTGCCGGCGTAGCTCTTCTGCCGACTCTGAGCAGTCTGGAGCCTGCTCCGGACCTGCTGGATCCGCTTTGTAGTCTTGAGTACTACCTCAATACTCCTAATGTGTGATTTTTATATATATTTTTATTGCTCAAGTTTTAAATTTATAAAACTGAATTTATCGCAACTAGACTAACAAACACAGTAGGCAGTGGACCTAATCGTGTAATAGTATAGATGTGGTAAGAACAAGTGTCGAACACTAGGGGAACGGTGGTGAATTAATTTGGAGTTTTTGATTATAGGTTACACTAAACACACGAAAGCAATAAAGAATTATTTTATTAAATACTTTGAATACTACTTAACATCAAATATCAATAAACTGACTGGAAGACAAATTTCTTTAGGTACTTTGGTTTAGATAAATTTCATCTCAAATTAATGGCTAACTACTAATATTATGGATATTTATTCATTATTCACCGATTCCTAATATGACTAGTGTCATGGTCACAACAACTAACCCTTTGATTTCAACACAACTATTAATTCATTGATCAGGTGAACAAACAATCATGCAAATCAGTATTCAGTTCGTATTAAGCAAGATTTGATCTTATTTAACCCTAATGGTAATAAGAGTTAAATCATGTAGAGAATGGTCATTCTACTCATGCACACACATTAAAGTTCATTACTTTATTCCCTAACCCTAGGTTTTGGTCAAAACTCTAGTCATAATCACCAATGGTTACTGGACAACTATGATTCAAATTAACTCAGCTAGAAAATCATCTAAACTTTATTAATTCAGCATTAGGAAACAAAGCAACAATCCTTAACACATATGGATCTTCAATCAAACTTGAAAAAATAAATTAAATAAGAATAATCAATCCAAATAGCAATTAAACCATAAATCCAAAGATTCATTCAATCATAAACACAAAGTAAAAGGTTTTTACACCTAAATCAGAAAGTAAACACATAATGGAATCACAATGGAATGCTAAACATGGTCACGATAACAAACCACAAGATTACCGACATGAATCCGCTCTCTAATCCCTTAGATCTTTGCTCCATATCAGCTTAACGGCCCGTCGGCCGCCTTCTACACCCTCAAAACGGCAACTATGAAGTTTTCTTGTTGCACTAGTCGAAGTGGAATATCATAGATAATGAAAATGGTGGAATGATATGGGGTATTTATAGTTGAAGGGAGATGGAATTAATATGGAGTATTAGAGTTGGATTGGAATAAGGAAACTAATGGTGTCATTGGGATTAAGCAAATAAAAATAAGGTAAGTGATGCTTGGGGAATAAGTAACTTGGAGGGAATTTCCGTCCAGCTTTTATGTTTCATCTTCAAGGCTGATTTTTGATAAGATAAATGCGTAATTAGCAAAAAGGCCCTCTCACATAAGTCGTAGGAAATTTCGTCTAGTTTTCAGAACATTTTGAATCTCGCCAATTGGACTTATGAGTCATCAGATATACCCGAAACACTGAAGAGGGGTCAATCTGCCAGCAATATCCTTTTTCCATCTTTTCAGCTCCATTCTCTTCCTTTTGCATTCCAGCTCCCATTTTTACTATAATTCAATATTTCAAAACATATTAAGTATCTTTTAGTTCTAAATAACATGAAAAAATAGTATAAAATAATAAGAAAACATCATAAATATATGCATAAAATAGACGTTATCAACTCCCCATGACTCTCTGACCGACCTCACCCCAACAAATTGGGGTCCTACACTTGCTCTTGTAGAGCATATCAAAGGGAGGTCGGTCTATGCTGGCGTGGTAACTGTTGTTATATGAAAATTCCGCTAACGGAAGATACGTATCCCAACTACCACTGAAATCCAAAACACATGCACGCAGCATGTCCTCGAGAGTATGTATGGTCCTCTCACTATGTCCGTCTGTCTGAGGGTGGAAAGCGGTGCTGAAGTGGAGACGAGTACCCATCTCCTCGTAAAACGGCTTCCAAAATCTGAAAGTGAAACAGACATCTCGGTCTGACACCACCGAGACAGTCACTCCATGTCGTGCCACTATCTCACGCACGTATATTTTGGACAGCTTCTCCGCCGATATGCTCTCCTGGATCGGGATAAAATGAGCGCTCTTGATCAACTGATCAACGATGAACCATATTGAATCTACTCCACGTGCAGTCCTGGGAAGCTTGCTAATGAAATCCATGGTGATATCCTCCCATTTCCACATGGGAATGTCTAGCGGCTCCATCGTGTCGTGTGGTCTCTAGTGCTCAGCGTTGACTTTCCTGTAGGTCAAGCACCGCTCCACGTACCAATAAACGTCCCGCTTCATGCAGGGCCACCAGTAATCAGGGCTAAGATCCCGGTACATCTTTGTCGCCCCAAGATGGATGAAGAACCTCGACTTATGGGCCTCATCCATCAGAACTTGTTGTGATCCGCCTGTCACAACTGGCAAAATTAGGTTAATATGTGAATTCCTGTACAATGTAATCTCCTTGAGTAACCTTACAAAATCTCATCTAGCAAAATTCAAAACTTCAATGCCATTTAAATTCATACTTTCATATATTGTGATTCAAACCCAAAACTCAATCCAATAAGCCAAACCCAATCATTTTTGGGCCTTAACCCATAATTTCTCAACCTAAAACCCTTATCGGGCCAAACAAAAAAATCGGATTTGTCCTTCTTGGGCTACTCTCTTGGGCCGAAGATCCCTCTTGGATTGGTTAGCCCACCTTAAAAAAGAAAAAAAAGATAAAATGGTGAATTATATGGGCTTGCCACCTTATTATTACATGACATGTATCTAGGAGAATGACTATCTTCCACCATGTTTCCATGCACCCTAATCTCTCCTCTCTCTTCCCTTAAACTCGGCCTAATGCATTCCCCTCCCCACAATTCACTTCAATTTTCACTCTCTCTTCTCATTTCCTCTCAACATTCAACACTTCTCTCATCTCCTTTCTTCAAAAATTTGTTAGTTGGGTGTGTTCTTCCAAGGAGTCCTCTTCAAGCTTCATAACTTGGTAAGCCTTTGGTTAAACTCTCTTGTTTTTTCCAAGTTTACACTAAAATCCTTCCTCTTACAACTTCATTCTTGTGTATAAACTCCTTAGAACAACCACCACTTCGAAAGTTCCCTCAAGAAGGAAATCTAGGCTCAAAAATCCTTCTTCTTCTTCATCTACATGTTAAAAACCCCAAGGTGAGCTTCATACCCCCCATATCTTTCATATTTTTCATGTTTTTGGGGGAGGATACAAGTCAACTCTCGTTTAACCGTTGGATATTTGCATGTACCATTGTGTTATGTGTTTAACTTTTAGATCTTTACTTGAACATGAAGTTTACCACTTAGATCTTCATAAAAACCATGAGAAAAGTATGTGTTGTCATATATATTTCATATAAACTTGTAGATCTGGGATTATACACTCAAAATAGCAAAAATAAGTGTTGTGTTCAAACATGTATAACCTAAACTAAAAAATCAGCTTTTAACAGAAACGTTTTGGTATAATTACGGACTGTTTTGACCACCTTAATTATAATATTTTTCAAAAATATTTTACATGCAAAACTTTCAGGTTTATACCTTTAAAATGACTAATCGCACGTATTAATACGATTTTTCTACAATTTTTGGCGATTTTTACAATACTGTCTATCATTTTAGGAATGATTTCGGACCAGTCTGTGAAGATGAACATTTTCACACTGGTTTGAGGCCATAAAAAATCTTAATAAAAATTATGAATAAATAAGACTCATTTTTCAAACTCTCAGAGTTTACAGATCCAAATTTCAACTTACGATGATTTTTCTATAATTTTTCTAAAAACAGGGACAGAAAGGGTCAAAAATAAGAAATTATTTTTATCATGCTAAAAGCTCTTATACCTGTGTTAGATGCAAGTTTGTATAACTTATATATACTTTTAAAACATCTTGACATGTTAACTTATATGTATTTAATATATATATATATATATATATATATATATATTCTTTCCTTTATTGGGCCTGGAAAATTAATTTACATGTTTAGTGGGCCTTAGTGTCCTTTTATATGTTTAGTGGGCATCTGTGTCCTTTTACATGTTTAGTGGGCCTTAGTGTCATTTTACATGTTTATTGGGCCTTACCGTCCTTTTACATGTTTAGTGGGCCTTAGTGGTCCTTTTACATGTATATTGGGCCCGAGATATACATTCTCATTCCTTTTGAGCCTGAAAATAGTATACAAGTGTAGTGGCCCTTAGTTGTCCGCTTACGTGTTTATTGGGCCTGGAATATACCTTATATGTTTTTCTTTCTTTTTCCGCGTAAATTCGATTAAGGATCTAGTGAGACGTGTCGGTTGACACCTAATGAGTGTACAATCGTAGTCTGTAGTTATAACCAGAGTCTCTTGGATGGAGAGCGGGAGTTTGTGTATAGATCTATACGGGGGTGACACCCCACACCTGAGCTATTCGCTACAGTTAGACTAGGCCAGTCTAGGGTGACAAAAACCTTACCTTATTCCGTCGGCGTCCAAAAAACGCCATGACAGGCGAAATTGTCGTTATCTAGTATGGTTATAACGGCTCACTTAGAGGAATTAACGTTATAAAATTTACGGGAAACCTACTTTTTGGATAAAACGGTAACCTATACGCGCTGGTACTCAACCTCGGGGGTTGAGATTCTAGCATTCTCTTACGCAGACAACATCGGGTTGTCTGGGATCATTCTCTTTTTATTCTCGCAAACATTAACACACATGCATTAATATAAGATCGGACACAAATATTTCAAACCATTTCTTTTTAGAAAATATCGGATTTTCTAGGAATATTCGCTTCACTTTTGCAAACAAAAGATAACCTAGGACAGGCATGCATATATTCACAGTTTTAGAACGAGACTTACAAATTATTTTATAGAAATATCGGATTTTCTGAAAACACTATGAGAACTACTCTAAACAAGTACAAAACCATTTTATATAAAAAATGCTTATGAACTCACCAACTTTTTAGTTGACGCTTTTCAAAACGACTTGTATTCTCAGGGATCCAGTAGCAGGTAATAAGCTCGACTATGAGATCAAGTGGTGCGACTTCAAGAAATTTTACTTTTCTTACTTTTGTGTAACTGATGAACAAGTTCAATATGTAAACTATGTAAGTGTGTATTTCCAATGTATGATATTTGGTTTCTATGTTTCATTTATATTCAATTGTTATGATATTGTACATGAAGTCATCCGCCACCGGACGTTTCCGTCGTCCCGGTTCGGGGGTGTGACAGATTGGTATCAGAGCATTGTTTATAGTGAACTAATATATATAACCATACAAGATATACAAATATAAATACAATGGGACTAAAAACACTCTGACTAAAAGCATACCTTTAGAATATAAGTATCTTCTAAAAGTATACATACTTGCTAGAACCGTATCATAATAAGAACAAAACAAAATAATTTAGATGTTGAACACTACAGTCAAACTTGGGCAGTTATGTAATCATATCTGGAAGAAATAGAGCCTGATCAACTGTATTTATCTAAGATACGACCACCATGTGTTTGGGAGTGATGGTGGTGTTGCAACGAGTCTAAAACTTACAAACCCTACATGCAAAGGAACATTAGAACCAAACCTAAAGTTTAAAATACTATAGGAGTATTTTATGATACTAAAAAATAACAACAAGTCTAAAAACTCATCGATTTCGTACATCAGGAAGCCCTAGGATCAAACATGTAATACTATAGTAGCATTTTAGAATACCATATGACCTCCACACTTAAATCTTCTACATTTATCTCATACCTCCATTCTCGCAAAGGCAACATGGTTGAGCTTCACCCCGAATACCCCTACTACCCTGCGGTAATAGCCAACGAATGTTTCGAAGGAGAACCAGAAGAAGTGCAAGGGGAGAACCGAGAAGTAGGCCCCGAGGAACACCAAGTAACGGGCTACGAGAGAGAGGACTCTGATGAGGGAACAGACGCGGGAGAAGACGCCGGAGAGATCCTTAGCAAGTCTCACCCTTCGGGAGCAATACCGAACCAGCAAGCAGCACAGGAGGACCTTACCAACCGACTACACCCTCTAGAGGAAGAGGTGACCACCCTAAGGCAACCATTCACTGAAGCTGAGGCTAGGGCAGCCTTAGCAGAGCAGAGAGCGGAAGAGGCCACTCGTGAAATGATCGAAATGGTTGGACACCTTGTACGTTGTTTAGGCATATGAGAGTCATTACACTATTCGCACTAAGTCCTAGGTTTACCATGTAATTCGTCACGACTAGTAGTAGTAAATCAAGAAAGGTACTCCCTACAAGAACTCATGTAATCTGAGCCAACTTCAGGATCTTATGTCTATAATCTATTAGGGTAACTTAACATTTGTACAATACCTATTTCTACATACTACCATTAATACATCAAAGGGATGTAGGTCGAAACAACGAGAATCATACAACAAAACATGTGATTTATATGCGTACATGCATAAGTTCGTATCTATAATCATAGATGAGATAAGACTAGAAATAACCATAGTTACTCACGAACCTGTTACTCATCATGCAATTATGTCTTCCCATGGAAACAACCAGCTAGTCGGCGAAACACTAATTCTGCAGATGGACCCCGCAACCTTCCAAGCCGCTGTAACAGCTGTCGTGACAGCCGTCATGGCACAACTCAATGCCAACAACCCAAATGGAAATGGAAATGGTGTCGATAACTCCAACCGTAGTAACTACCAAGGAAACCAACGAGGGAAAACTTACCAAGACATCCCAAACTCCAAACCTAAGGTCATGAAGCGAAAGCTAGGGAACAAGAAAGGAATCAGATCGACTCAAGGGCCTACCAAAATGCAACAAGTTGTAGCAACCCCTACCCTTACTGGCACCCCTACCCCAGCACCGAGAAGACCATATCATGGAAACCTCCCGCTCTGCAGCAAGTGCAGCTACCATCATCAGGGAGTCTGTCAGGAATTTCATTGCAAAAGGTGTAACAAGAAAGGGCACACCTCCCGCTACTGTAGGGCCTCGACCACATGCGTCACTCCAACCCCCAACCCATAAGTAAGTCCCGTATGCCACGCATGCGGTGAAACGGGACACTTCAAGAGGAATTGTCCAACAGAGAAGAATGACGGAGGACTAGGAAGAGCTTAACAACTAGACGTGCAAGGGACAAGGAGAAACCCTAACGAGATTTTTGGTACGTTTCCAAACAAAAAAAAATCCTTTCAAAAGTTATGATAACTTAGTATAAACGTAAGGCCGTGTGTAATTAAGATTCTACAAGCTTAGAGTGTGTAGTTCCGCCTTAATTCTTGTTTCTTATCTGATTGTTGAATTAGGACATGACCACTCAGTCTACAATCTTTTCAATCTTAAATTATGTACGACTAGGCTACATCAAACCATCATAGAGAGGTCTAATAGAAATCACACTACGAAATCACATCGTTTATACCAAGGCACTCGTATTCCTAGGACACCCAAAAATTCAGAACGAAATAACCACAGTAGTAATACCAAGGAAGAAATTGGTAACATTACAAATGTGTACATAGAACACACTATCATTTCGAACAACCATCCCTTTTAGATCAATCCAACATCTATTACAATAAGGAATCCAACGGTGTCAATTGACATGGGCTGACTTGATCCTCACCATACAAAATTCATGTGCCAAAGAGGCTTTTCGCCTTAACCAATCGATTAACGAACCCCCTACAACTTGTAACGACAATCCTCAAATTATCTCGGGCATCTAGACCCTTAGGTACCCGTGCAAGTAATACCACACTCTTTCCTAGCCCTTAATAGGGATAAGAAACAAGGAGCAAAGGATACCGAGGGTAACCTAGAGATTTATAACCCCCCCTAAGATGTTTCCAAATCCCTTTCGGAAATATCACCTACATGCCAAGTTGAGTTTGGAGATCGACTCAACTCATGAAGCCATTCTCATAGCCAGACCACCAAGACCACTTAGCACCAACATAAACACCAAAGGTATCCTATGAATGGAACAACACAGTAAGTATGAGAGTTATCAAAACACGACTTGAACCTCAGAGAATGCATATCCAACTCATAAATAGGAAAGGCTAAGTGTCCATAGGACCACTAACTATTAAGAATCAACCGAAACCATCCTCAAGGATCGATATCCCCTATCCTGAATCGAAGACTTACTCGACCAGAAACAAGCAAAGATCGATTTCCCACTGGTTCAGACCCCCATAGTAAGAAACTCCCAAGACAACTTAAGAATTTTAAGACCAACTACATCACACGACCTTAACTTTAGTGACAATAGTGTTCGCCCTACGGGTTAGAGGCACTACTGTTGGGACGCCAAGTACACAATCCTCAACTACCATGACCATCCATTCACTTCACCATATAGGACGCAAAAGCAGAATGCCTCTATGTTGGGCTGAGATGACCAACACCCAACAAACCAAAGGAGCAAGGTCAAAGGCAAGTAGCAAAGGTCCGCTAGAACACTAACCAAAGATTTAAATTCTCCTAAGAACGAAGAGACTAGACAAAACCAAGACACTCACACTTTTTCCTTAGTACTATGGATGCTGCTTTAGAATGAATTTCGGGATGAAATTCCCTTTAACGGGGGTATGATGTCACAACTGGAAAAATTAGGTTAAGATGTAAATTCTTGTACAATGTAATCTCCTTGAGTAACCTTACAAAATCTCATCTAGCGAAATTCAAAACTTCAATGCCATTTAAGTTCATACTTTCATATATTGTGATTCAAACCCAAAACTCGATCCAATAAGCCTAACCCAATCATTTTTGGGCCTTAACCCATAAATTCTCAACCTAAAACCCTTATTGGGCCAAACAAAAAAATCGGATTTTTCCTTCTTGGGCTACTCTCTTGGGCCAAAGATCCCTCTTGGATTTGTTAGCCCACCTTAAAAAAAGATAAAATGGTGAATTATATGGGCTTGCCACCTCATTATTACATGACATGTATCTAGGAGAATGACTATTGTCCACCATGTTTCCATGCACCCTAATCTCTCCTCTCTCTTCCCTTAAACTCGGCCTAATGCATTCCCCTCCCCACAATTCACTTTAATTTTCACTCTCTCTTCTCATTTCCTCTCAACATTCAACACTTTTCTCATCTCCTTTCTTCAAAAATTCATGAGCTGGGTGTGTTCTTCCAAGGAGTCCTCTTCAAGCTTCATAACTTGGTAAGCCTTTGGTTAAACTCTCTTGTTTTGTCCAAGTTTACACTAAAATCCTTCCTCTTACAACTTTATTCTTGTGTATAAACTCCTTAGAACAACCACCACTTCGAAAGTTCCCTCAAGAAGGGAATCTAGGCTCAAAAATCCTTCTTCTTGTTCATCTACATCTTAAAAACCTCAAGGTGAGCTTCATACCCCCATACCTTTCATATTTTTCATGTTTTCTGTAACGACGTAAATTTCCAAGAAAATTTTCTTTTTAAAATCATAATATTCTCATAACACATTTCACAAAAATCGCATTCATTAAGTTTACAAAACATAACCCCATAATTGTTTAATTTAATAAACCATGATCCTCGAAACATAACTCTTCCTCTGGTGTGCACAATCAAGTCAGTGCCTTCCTGCAACTCTGAGAAAACCTGAAACACATATCACATAACACGGTAAGCACGACGCTTAGTGAGTTCCCCAAAATACCACATACACACATTAGCCACTCGAGGCTATAACTCTGTAAGACCTTCCAGTCAATGGGTCTTAGTGGGACCCTCCAGTCCCACAACTCTGATGGACCCTCTGGTCCTAACTTTGTGGACCCTCCGGTCCTAACTCTGTAAACTCTGAGTAATACACAGAATAAATCACAAAGAAATAATGAAGGATATCACAATACACAGATAAGCACATAAGACATCTCAGTCACACAAAATACCACTCATGGTAAAGTATAGTGAGAAGACTCACCTCAAATGATGAACAGCCCCTATAACGTTGTTGCTACGCACCGGCCTCTAACTTTGAGCCAAATCCACAAATAACCCAATTAGGAACTAAGTCCAGACTCTCACTCATTACGTCTAAAGGAAGTCCACTAACCAGACCATCAACAACCTAAAACCCATTGGGCCCACCAAGGCCCAATAATGAATGGGATCTCCCGAGGCCCAACTCTCAAGTCCAAGTGACAAGCCCAACTCAAGGCCCAAGGCATAATTATAATATTTCCCTGCTCATAGTCTCGAATTCACGAGCCCAGAGATTCAGGCCCAACCCTTAAGGCCCATTATAAGATCTAGCCCAAAAAGCCCAAAGTGAAGTTACGCGGGGCGTACCTCTTTTGGTACACTCAGAGTACTCACGCATGCATGAAACGGATCAGGGACACCAACCCAGTACGCGGGGCGTACTGGAACTTACGTTGGGCGTATGCCCAGTTTTGCTTAGTCCATTCTCTTGGCCTTAACTCGTTAAGACCTTAGCTCATCTCTCATATCTGGACTCCCTAACAGCTCTTACTCCATAAAGTCAGTGACTTTAAGCCTTTGCATGGCTGATTTGGTCACAAACACTCAAAACACTTATCCCTTTTTCTCATGAAGCTCATATCTCATGCATGACTTGATTCTAACGTCCAAGATTGGATTTTTATGACTTTACTCCACAAAAACACTAAAAGGGGGTTGATCAAGGTCTCTGGAGCTCATTATCTCATAAAGTCTCCATCTTTTGGGACAAAACCCTAAAATACTCCATTAAAATGCACAAATCCAAATAGTGAGAAAGCTTGAAGCTTTATACCTCTATATGAAGCTCCAAACAAAGATATACTCAGATCCAAGGGCCTGGACTCTCACTCCTTCTTCTCTGAAGCTTCTTCTTCACTTCAAGAACACAAGAATTCACCCACAAGCTCTCAAATGCACTCACAAGATATAAGAACGAAGAATGGTGGCCAGGAATGAGGCCATCACATTTAGGGTTAGAAGGGTTTGTTCTCTGAGAATGGTGGCCAGGAATGAGGACATCACATTCTTTATATATGGACACTCCTTAATTAGGGTTTTTCCTTCTGTGCCTAAAAGGGGCTTCACGGCCACTTTGGGTGTACGGTCGTACACTCATGTGTACGGCTGTACACTCCTATTGAAGGAGTGTTTGGCTCGAATGCAATACAAAGAACATAAGATAACTCATCCCCAAACCCAAACCTTCAATGAACTAGGCTTAGAACACTCAAACAGACCCTAAACAATGCTAGAAGATAGCATAAACGAGTATGACTTTGATTGAATTGAATGGTTGTACAAGATAGAAATTTCGGATTGTCACATCATCCCCCCATTAGAGAGAATTTCGTCCCGAAATTAGAGTTTAAGCAATTACAAATATCTAAGTAAAAAGATGAGAATATTTCAGTTTCATTTGATCCTCGCGCTCCCAAGGGAATTCCGGTCCTCGCTTGGCATTCCAACGAACCTTCACTATTGGGATACGGCTTTGCTTCGTTTGCTTGACCTCTCGGTCCATGATCTCTACTGGTTCTTCCAAGAAGTTGAGGCTCTCGTTGATCTTGATCTCGTCGAGTGGGATTACAAGAGTCTCGTCGGACAGACACTTTTCCAAGTTCGAGACGTGGAAAGTAGAATGTACGTTACTAAGTTCACGAGGTAGTTTGAGTTTGTAGGCTACAAGGCCGATTCTAGCGATAATATCGAAAGGCCCTACGTATCTTGGATTTAGCTTTCCACGCTTTCCGAAGCATATCAATCCCTTCCAGGGTGAGACTTTCAATAGAACGTGGTCTCCAACCTGGAATTCCAAAGGTTTCCTTCTCTTTTCTGCGTAGCTTTTCTGTCGGTCTCTAGAGGCTTTCAATCGTTCATGAATTTGAACAATCTTCTTTGTCGTTTCCCATATGATTTTCGGACCTGTCAGAGTGCTGTCAGGAACTTGTCCTTTAGCTAATTTTGTGTCACCCACCTCAGCCCAGTACAGAGGAGATCTGCACTTTCGGCCATAGAGGGCTTCAAATGGAGCAGCCTTTATGCTCGTGTGATAGTTGTTGTTGTAGGAGAACTCGACAAGGTGTAGATGAGTATCCCATGCCGTCCCAAAGTCTATCACGCAGGCTCGCAACATATCTTCCAAGGTTTGAATAGTCCTCTCAATTTGTCCGTCGGTTTGCGGAAGGTTTGAATAGTCCTCTCACTTTGTGTTAGATGCAAGTTTGTATAACTTATATATACTTTTAAAAAATCTTGACATGTTAACTTATATCTCTCTCAAGTTCCTCCTTTGTCCATGATGTGTTGTGATTCCACTTGAAGCTTCCACACTATTGGGGCTAAGCTCTTAAGGCTAGATACATCAAGACTTCAATCTCCACCATAAGGTATGCTATCTTAACTAGATTTTTGTGTGGTATATGATAATTGAATGCTAGTTATAGGATTAATACCTTGGAAACACCATTGCATGTATAATTAGTGAAAACATAGATCCAAGGTATTTAGGGTTGCATGAACACCTTAGGAGTGTTAGAATGCTAAAAATCCAACAGTTTGAAGCTAAAACATTCCCCTGAAATGGAGGCACCAGCCCCCAGATATACCTCTCAATCTTCTTTCCCTCGGTAGGGACCATTCCTGGACATAGTGCCACCAGATCGCTGAATCTGGCAGTATAGGCCACTATGTTGGAGCCCATTGCATTAATAATATAATTCAATACAAATGTCTTCCGTATAGTTTATAAGACACCAAAATGTGAATCAAAATAAAAGACAGGTCTTGAACGTGCTCCGTCTTCTCAAAACCTGGTCATCGGTACCTGTCTAGTGGTGACCTGAGAATACAAGTTATTTTGAAAGCGTAGATCAGCATTAAAGCTAGTGAGTTCATAAGTATTTTAATGTCATTGTTTGTAAATGTTTGATGTAAAAGTTTGTGAGTGTTTGTTGTAAATGTTTGAATACTTCCTAGAAAATCCTATATTTTCTACTAAAGTAGTCTTCTACCAAGACTCGACTGTTTTGTAAGTTTGTTCTTTTGTAAAAGTGAGTGTTTTTCCCAAGTATGACTATCATTTCCAAAATATAGTTTACATTACCGTTTATGTGAGAAGATCACAATATAAATGTAATGGGAAAATGACGATGTACAGTAGTATTGTATATAAGTAACTACAGATGTACTAACTACCTTAAACCTGTTTGTTTAATTAAGGTAAAATGTGATGAGATTATAACCATACTTAATTGACTTGTAAAACACAACGTTCGAGACGTCGAAATGGTATGACATTCGTCACCCGTAGACCTGCAGGTCCCACTGTAGGTAGCAGCAAGGTGTAGGATGGTCAATCCCGTATAGATCTATACACAAACTCACGCTCTCCCTCCAGGAGACTCTGGTTACAAAACGTGACACAGCAGTATATTGTCGCGCCATGAAGTAGTGGCTCACATTAATGTTATCTTTGTTATTGTATTAGTGTAGTATGTTCTCTATGTCCTAGTGTATGGTATGTTTTCTCTGTTCTAGTATATAGTATGTTCTCTATGTTTCTCATTATAGCATGTTTGAACTGACTCATGTATGAACTGACTCTTGTAAGTTTCACTGTTCTAGAAATAGTAAGTAGTGACTTCCTAAACTATACCTATTATAGTTTACTAGTAATGTTGTTTGAATGACTGATTATGGTTTGAACACCTTTGCTACCCAAAGGTATTGAACTGAATGAAAGAACTTTTATATCTATATACATATACATAATATATAACTAAGATTCAAACGATATTCGGACAAACAACCGATACCCTAAGTCCACAACCAAACAAGGAACAAGAAATAAGGCGAGTTATCAGTCCTAATCCCTTTCAACCTTATTTATATAACTATATCCATATAGACATGATTTTGACAATATATAAGTTTAAAAGAGTTTAGTAAAGAATTTAACATATAAAAAAGTTTTAACCATTTGAATGGCTATAGATGACTTGATGTCAGTTTATAAAAAGGTTTTTGAAATAGTTTGATAACACGGTTTTGAAGAATAAGAAATCTACTTGATTGACAGTTATTAATCACATGTGATTGATATAATAACTATAATGTTTTCTACTTGTATTCCACCCCCCCCCCCATAAAAGCATTTAAAATCATTTAAAAGATAAGTTAGGGGTATGAAATCACCTATAGTGAGTGATACGAATGTAAGTTCGATATAGGATGTTAAGTGTCAAGTAAAGCCTTGAGCACAAACGGATCCTATTAAGCATATAATGACACATATATGTATATAATTGATGTATATACAAGTAATCACGCAAGGAAACCACCTTAGGGAATAGTAAACACTTAGATTGAAGTGTTACAATCACATACGATTGCATCAAAGGGGTTTACGGCCACACACTCATGGAAGAAGCATGCAAAAAGAGTGTTTATGGCCCTATCTAGCATTCATTAAGTGTTCATGATCCTATGTTGGGACATGAGGTGAGTTTGAGGCCAAAACTTGCACTAAACAAGGGTTTACGGCCATATGAGGAGTGTACGGTCGTACACCCTTGGTGTTCATGAATTAGATGACGATTATAGGCTAGCAATCAAGTGTTTCTCAAGCTTAACTAGAAGATAGAAGAGATACTCACACTTTTGAAGGTTTCTAAGGAGTTCACGGCCCAAGAACAAGTAGGTGTTGTTGGTGTTCTTGGTGAAAGTGAAGAAGACTTGAAGATCTATCCAAAGGAGATAATTTCATGGATGAAAACATAGATCTTCACTAGATCAAGCAATGTATCAACTAATCAATGGAAGGAATACTTACATCTTTGAAGATCAAGGTGAAAAGCTTGATGATAGTTGAGAGAGAATCGGATTTCTTGGCTTGGAAGTGTGAATAGAGAAGGAAAAAGAAGGATTGGCTTACATATGGGCATGAGTTCACGGCCAATTTGGGTGTACGGCCGTACACTCATGTGTACGGCTGTACACTCCTCTTGAAGGAGTGTTTGGCTCGAATGCAATACGAAGAACATAAGATAACTCATCCCTAAACCCAAACCTTGAATACAATAGGCTTAGAACACTCAAACAGACCCTAAACAATGCTAGAAGATAGCAGAAACGAGTCTGACTTTGATTGAATTGAATGGTTGTACAAGATAGAAATTTCGGGTTGTCACATCATCCCCCCATTAGAGAGAACTTCGTCCCGAAATTAGAGTTTAAGCAATTACAAATATCTAAGTAAAAATATGAGGATATTTCAGTTTCATTTGATCCTCGCGCTCCAAGGGAATTCAGGTCCTCGCTTGGCCTTCCAGCGAACCTTCACTATTGGCATACGACTTTGCTTCGTTTGCTTGACCTCTCGGTCCATGATCTCTACTGGTTCTTCCAAGAAGTTGAGGCTCTCGTTGATCTCGATCTCGTCGAGTGGGATTACAAGAGTCTCGTCGGACAGACACTTTTCCAAGTTCGAGACGTGGAAAGTAGAATGTACGTTACTAAGTTCACAAGGTAGTTTGAGTTTATAGGCTACAGGGCCGATTCTAGCGATAATCTCGAAAGGCCCTACGTATCTTGGATTTAGCTTTCCACGCTTTCCGAAGCGTATCAAGCCCTTCCAGGGTGAGACTTTCAAAAGAACGCGGTCTCCAACCTGGAATTCCAAAGGTTTCCTTCTCTTTTCTGCGTAGCTTTTCTGTCGGTCTCTAGAGGCTTTCAATCGTTCACGAATTTGAACAATCTTCTCTGTCGTTTCCTGTATGATTTCCGGACCTTTCAGAGTGCTGTCAGGAACTCGTCCTTTATCTAATTGTGTGCCACCCACCTCAGCCCAGCATAGAGGGGATCTGCACTTTCGGCTATAGAGGGCTTCAAATGGAGCCGCCTTTATGCCTGTGTGATAGTTGTTGTTGTAGGAGAACTCGACAAGGTGTAGATGAGTATCCCATGCCGTCCCAAAGTCTATCACGCAGGCTTGCAACAGATCTTCCAAGGTTTGAATAGTCCTCTCACTTTGTCCGTCGGTTTGCGGAAGGTTTGAATAGTCCTCTCACTTTGTGTTATATGCAAGTTTGTATAACTTATATATACTTTTAAAAAATCTTGACATGTTAACTTATATCTCTCTCAAGTTCCTCCTTTGTCCATGATGTGTTGTGATTCCACTTGAGGCTTCCACACTATTGGGGCTAAGCTCTTAAGGCTAGATACATCAAGACTTTACTCCACCATAAGGTATGTTATCTTAACTACATTCTTGTGTGGTATATGATAATTGTACGCTAGTTATAGGTTTAATACCTTGGAAACACCATTGCATGTATAATTAGTGAAAACATAGATCCAAGGTATTTAGGGTTGCATGAACACCTTAGGAGTGTTAGAATGCTCAAAATCGAACAGTGGTATCAGAGCCTAGGCTTGTTTTCAAGTTATACATGCTGAAATGGCTTAAAAATCGAAAATTTTGGCTTCCTGGGCACTGGACTCGCCGAGTCCATGAAGAAATTCATCCTACTCGTCGAGTAGGTTCATACACTCGACGAGTAGAAGCCCCTGACAGCATATTTTCGACTTTAAGGTTGGAATTGGTCTAGAATCATTACCTTAAACTGATTTGGATTTATAAAACCTGTTTTTGATGTGGTCATGATTATGGTATACCAATTTCAAAGTTATTATCAAAGTTTCAAGTTTTATATATGTTTATATGATTCTTGAAAATTGTTGATATGGATTGTGCATGCTTATGAGTTTTGGTAGATCATAGGAATTATGTGCAAATTGTTTGTTAGTGTAATTTTTTATCTCAATGACATTGGATGGACTCCATAACTTGTCCTCAATTTATGGAACACCAAAAGTTTTCATTTTACCTTGTTTTATGAGTTAATTTAGATTAATGAAAAAAAAATATTTGTTAGTTGTTTTTAATCTAAATTGATCTAAAGGTAGTTCATAAAATGTGTTTTTGTAACTTGTCCTCAAGGTTATATGAAAAGTCGCACTTATGACTCTTAAAACTCATAAAAATTGTCATAGGTTACAAAATGAAGAGTCTTTTTGTCATAAATAGTTTTATGAACTCCATAACTTGTCCTCAAGTTATGAATGTTCAAGAGTCTCTTTATTAAAGTTTTTTTAAAAAACCTTAATTAAACTCATAAGTTATAAAAAACTAAGAGTTTTGAAAAGTTTCAAAGCTTGCCCTCTAGTTTTTAAATTTGCAAAGTTACCTCCCCATGTATACTTTAATTCCAAATTAAACCTTAGAATTTTAAAAGTTTAAAATTCAACCTTATACTATTATAATATTAAAAGTTAATGATTATGTATATATGTATAAGAGTAAAGTCAATCTTACCGTTAGTAGGCCTCATTCACGAAGCCAGTCTCTAAGGGGGGTATAAGGTTACTGCCTATAAAATGGCAGTTTAATGGGTGTCCACTCTCACCCACCGTTTCCTTGACTGGTGGAGGGTCATTAGCCGAACGGGTAGGATAGGACTCTAATTCTCCTTTAATTAAAAGTATAATGATAAACCCTAAGTAACTAAACACTTATAAATTCCCAATCTTAGTTACTTAGGAAAATGTGAATTTGGTGCTAACCCATGAAAGTACACTTTGCACCCTTGGTAAGTCATTAGTAGAGCGTGTGTGGTTAACCGACACACTAACATGGGAATGACAATGTGTGGCAAAGGGTGACTTAAGTTTTATCATAGATCGGTGGAGCGCGTGTGGTTAACCGGCACATCGATTGGGTGATAAAATTAAGGGTACCAAGTCAATTTGCATGGTTATTCACACCTTGTTTGTGATCCTCGGCATCCTAGTCACAAACTTGAGAGGGCACAATCGAGATTTAAACATGCCATTGAAAGTTCAATGAATCTCAAAAGATCTAGGAGTTTCAATCCAATTAAAACTTAATAATTTAATTTGTTTTTCATGGTGGAAATTGGTAAATCGTCATTTACCTACCTTCAAATATTTTGTAGCTTGGACTACGGCATCCCTCTTCCAAGTTATCAGATACTTTCTTGGGTCCTAGCCTTAATATTTCATATTGGGTGTTATGTTAAGGACTTAAATCAACTAAAACTTGAATTTCTCCTTCATAGATGTCTAAGTTCAGACAACTATGGTCTTCCTCATCCTTTTCGATAGAGCTTCACTTCCTCCACCTCCTCCAATAATTCTCCCTGACCCACAAGTTCAAGGTCACTCAATCCCTATTTGGCAAGCAAAGTCTATATGTGTTTACATATTGGAGATTAAGTCACATATTGGCAAGTTGGGAGAGTTGGGTGTCAAAGTCTTTAGGAAGTTGACTGTTGACTGGGTTCTTCAATTACTTCCCAAGTCATATAGTGAGTTCTTTAAGGACTGCTATGTGACAGACCATGACATGACCCTTAATGATCTTACATATTTGCTCTACGCTACTGAATCAGCAATGATTTGGAGCAATCGTAAAGCATATTTGATTGGAATATCTACTTCCCATGCTTCCATGGGCATTGGTAATGGTAAAGAGAAAGGCTAATTCTGAGATAGTCTCGTGCACCATTTCCAAAGAGTCCATATGTTTCTATTGCCAAGAGAAGGGACAATGGTTGCGAAGCTGCCCATTTTACCTGAAAGATCATAAGGATGGTAAAGTCAAAAAGGGGTTTGACTCTACCTCAGGTAAATTCCACTATCTAACTCTATTAACTTCTTATTTGGAGGTTCTTAATACATGATGTAATGTAATTACATTTTGATGTTTTGTAGAATCAAAGAAAAGTAAGGAAGCTTAAAGAAAGAGTAAGCTAATTCTGATCACGAAGACGGATTTCGATCACATGGTTCGATGATCAGAATTTTTCAGTTGCTGCTTAAGAGTTGTGATAGATTTCTTAGGAATAGATAACAACATTGTTTTCATGTGTATTTGCATTATAAGGATAAGTTTTCAGCAAGTTTTAAAATAAAAGAAAAGTTTTGATTTTATTTATTTTAAGTATCCTTACGATGGCATTTGTGACAAAAAAATTGTTGTTTTAATGATTTCATTGATACAAATATTGGAAAATGGATTTGATTCTTTCGTTTGTGGTAGTGTCACAATTTTCCAAATAAGGAAAGATTCTCATCACCCAAGTTTCAGTTGGATAGAAACTTGGATTCATGCAACTTGTATTGTATGATGAATAAGAATTTTTTCATCTTTGGGAAATTAAGACTAACTCCTTGCTCACATGCAAGTGTGAGTCGAGTGAGGGACTAAAGGATTGGGTCAGGTCCACCACAAATATCGATGAGATTATTCGTTATGATTTTGTAGCACCCGGTTCTTGGTACGTATTCAAATTCAAGAAATTTGGTATTCACTCTAGGACTCGGCGAGTTGGGGGCCCAATTCGTCGAGTAGACTCGACATTATGCGGGAGTTTTAGTAACTTACTCGATGAGACGGACGACCAACTCGACGAGTAGAAGCTGTCTGGACAAACCCTAATGTTCAGGGTTTGCAACCTATTTAAACAACTTTTCTTGCCTCAACCCAGCCTCCATCGTTCCTCCCAACCCAGAGAAACCCTAACTCGAAACCCTAAGCCATTATTGAGTGTTCTTGAGATTTTTGGTGCCTTTTGTGTGTATTAGAAGTTGAAGAAAAAGAAGGAAGCTTGGAAGTTCAAGTGGACGTTAGTAGATCCAGAGGTTGTGCCCCAATTCCAGCTCACTTGAGGTATAAAGCTGAAACCTTGACTATTCTTTGCTTCGATCTTGATTTGGGGCTATTTTCTACCTTTTCCTAAGCCTTAGTGAAGCTATAGTCGGAATTGTGTGCATAAGTGGGTTTGTGCTTCAGATCTGGAACCATTGAGGGTTCCCATGGCATAAAGGTGCCAACTTTATAGCCGTGGGAGACCCATGCTTCATATATATACCTCTTTTATGGCTTTTTGAGCCAAAAACCCCATGCATGGACGTCAAGATTGGAACTTTACGTATGAAATGGACCCTAGGAGGTCAGATCTATGGTTTTGATGCACTGAGACCCATTGTAATCGACTGTATAGTTTTGGACAAAGAGGGACTCGGCGACTCACTTGGGTGACTCGGCGAGTCGGGATGCTTTTTCCCCCAAAATGTCTTCTGTAAATGGTTTAGATTGAGTGAAAGGAACACTCAGCCTTCTAGGGGTTTATCTTAGACTTGGAAATCATAGGACTCGGCGAGTGTATGAACAGACTCGGTGAGTCCAAGGCAATCTCCCAACTCATGAAGATGGACTCGACGAGTTGTTCATACAACTCGGCGAGTCATAGACTGAACACGTTCATATGAGGGAGATGAACTCGGCGAGTTCAAGGATGAACTCGGCGAGTCGGTTGAAGATGGTCTCGGTGTTATGGGTGAAGAAGGGCCCATAGAGTGGTTGCTAGACTCGGCAGGTAGAATCGGGGTGTTAACATTTTATGGAAAAGGGGACTCGACGAGTTGGCGGGCCAACTCGGCGAGTCGAGTCAACTGGATGTTGACTTTGACCAGGGCTTGACCTTGACTATTAGCTTGGACTTGGGTTGAATTTGGTAAGAGGGTTTTGATTATGAATTAGTAATCGAGAAGGGTTGTTGTGTAGGTATTGAAGAGTTGAGACGAGCTGATTTCCGTGCCGAGGATCATGTTGACACCACACGACATCGAGGTGAGTCTCCTCACTATTTGTATGGGTTTACGGCCACAATGCCGGCCCATTTAGTTTATGTATGGTAGGAAGACCCGGGGTTAGCCCTAGGCATTATGCATGAAAGACCAGGAGGAGGCTCCTGGCACACAGTATGTTGTTATGTATGGTAGGAAGACCCGGGGGTTAGCCCTAGGCAACATGTATGGAAGACCAGGAGGTGACTCCTGGCACACTGTATGATGAGTAGCCTAGTAGACTAGTATGTATAGTTGTCTTTGTGATGCTTGTATGGAAGACTAGGGGGTGGCCCTTGGCACTTGTCTGTAAGACCCAGGGAGTGGCCCCTGGCTTGACAAGAAAGACGACGTGTGGCCCGTGGCATAACAGCAAGACTATGTTTGGCACATAGCACCTTACTTGATTATGGATATGTTTGTTATGTATGGCTCATGGTTACGTATGGCATGTATGGATCAATTGATATGTATGGTATGTGGTATCTGGGAACTCACTAAGCTTCGCGCTTACGGTTTTCAGCTATTTGTTTCAGGTACTAATGTTTTCCAAGGAAGGTGCTCGGGGCGATCGCAGCGCATCACACCATGTTTTCCGCACTAGATGATCCTTGGGATTTAAAACTCTGATAATTGTTTTATTAAGAATGCTATTAAATGATTGAGCAAAATTCATTAAGCGGTTTTTAATTAATCAAAACGAAATTTTTGGTCTTGAAGTTTGGGATGTTACAAGTTGGTATCAGAGCCTTGGTTTGAGGGATTCGGGCACACTCTCGGGTGTGTCTGGACTCAAACTGAGGACTTGATATGAAAATTTTCAAAAGGAACTTGAAAAGTATTTGAAAAGAGAAAAGAACTTTGAAAAGAACAAGGTGTGTGATGCGTGCAATCGACCGAGCTCAAGTAAGTGTGTTCCCAAAATACCAATACATGTTTGATATGTGACATGATATGATTATATGAATTGCATGCTAGATTATGGCTAAGGATCTAAGAGACATGCCTTGTATGCTTATGTGAACTCGTAGAATTGAATGCTAGAACTGAACAGCCAGTAGTAGGATGGCATGTTTAGGTTATGCCTGATTGTATGAGCCCTTGAATTGCATGCTAGTGTAGATTCCTAATAAGAGGATAGAACGGCTTGTTTGGTTAGATTTTCCGCTTGTCTGAATGCTGCTTGCTTTGTGCATTGTGGGACTTTAAGTAATGGGAGTTAGCTACTAGATGAATGTGTTAAGTCACATGTGATCTGGGTTGAATAATCTCAGAGTGCTGGACTTGACCCTATTGCGCAGCTCTTTTCTGAGTCTAACCGTTGTAGCGGTGACTCCTTTACTCGAAGGATTATCCTAGACTCGTCACATGTGATGGTATTCATGTAGTGGTTAATTGGCATCTTTAAGAGTCTTTCAGCAGCTGAGGACTGGGTGGGTTCGGGAACCTAGGAAAGCCTAGGAGGTGAGTAGCAGAGAGCAGCAGTAGTAGAAGGGACTTGGTGAAGTCGAAGCAATCCTTGAGGAAAGTATGGATAGATGTGGAAGGTGTTGTCAGACTACCGGATGGTCAGGCTGCTACAAGTGTGGCAGTGATGGTCACGTCAGCAGGGACTGCCCACAGGGGGCAAGCTCATTATGTTTTCACTGCAATCAGGTGGGCCACAAGAAGGCCGAATGCCCGACGATGAGGGGAGGAGCAGGGAGTGTGTCTGCCCTGATAACTTTGAGGATTACGGATGGGTGAGAGGGTAGGGCCTTGCAGTGACAGATGAGGGAGATCTGGATTACAGCAGGGAACGTTGCAGGTGATAGTATGTATGATTTATGTCTCTACTCATATTCGGATTGTATTTTCGGAATTGTCATATGCCAATTGCATATTGGGAATAATTCGCAGCTAGCATAGGGTCAAATTCCCTTTCTGGTTTGGAAGCATTTAGTGTTATTTTGAGTACGGTCGAGATCGGTTCAGGGGCATTACGTGACGGTCCGAGGTCAGACTTCAGCAGGGTAGTTATCCGCCATTGTCAGGATTCGGTGAAGAACAGTCTTTATGCCAGGAGTAGTTCGTGGGAGCATCAAGAGAAGCAGTCTATCACTGAAGAAGTTGCTCCGAACATCGGCAAATTAGACCTTAAGGTTGAGAGGTACGTCAGGCTAAGCTTATGGGATTACCAGTATTGGGGTGGGCTAGTGACGCATCGCTAGCAAGATTAAGGCGATGGTAGTTATCATGCCTATTGTGTAAGGGAGGAAGGAATGGAAATCCTCAGATTTTCACGTGCCATAAAGGCTTAGTCGAAGCTAAGTGGGGAAGAAACAATCATATTACCGGAGCAGAAGCGGTTTTGAAACTGGGATAAGTTTCGCTCTCCTGTCAGGGAGAAAGACGGCCCAGGCGGCTGTATTAATTGAGGATAGTGTGAATTGGAAGTTCAGAAAACTTCCCAATTGTGAGATCGCATTCTCGGGATGTCTAATAGCATGTTTCAGAAGAATCGGTTGGGAGTTTCAGTTAGGACATGAGTACAGCTTGGGGTACTAGATTGTGCTTGTATGCTCGATTATGGGTATGTACGGATTAGTAGTCAGCGAAAGACCATGGTTAGCGGTCGAGTCAGTGTGGAAGGTGTTGTAAGAGTATGGGTTAGCCGTAGCATCCACTAGCAGCCAGTCGGTGTGGAAGGTGTTGTCAGACTACCGGATAGCCGTAGCATTCACCAGTGGTCAGATAGTATGAGAAGTGTGGTAAGACTGCGGGGTGGTCCGTAGCAATGGTTAGCAGATAGTGTAGGAGTGTTGTAAGACTACGGGGTGGCCCGTAGCGTTCACTAGTTAGCAGATAGAGTAAGGGAGTTGTAAGACTGCGGTGTGGCCCACAGCATTTGTATATTAGTCTAGTTAGACTGCGGTGTGGCCCGTAGCATTAGTATAGTTAGACTGCGGTGTGGCACGTAGCATTAGTATAGTAAGACTGCGGGGTGGCCCGTAGCATTAGTCGGCAGATAGTGTAGAAGTGTGGTGAGACTGCGGGGTGGCCCGTAGCATTAGTTGGTTGGTTGCGCAGAAGTGTTGTAAGACTATGGGGGTGGCCCGTAGCATTCACTAGTTGGCAGAACGAGTATAGTAACACTACGGGGTGGCCCGTAGAATTCGTCTGTCCCTATTCGACAGTACGAATATATCAGATGCATGATTCGCTGGCAGGGTTTTTCAGATAGTTTAAGATAGGGCGGGGCAGCCGCTCGGATGTGAGTAGGCCACATTATGATTGGATTCGGAAGGCGGTAGGTCATTGGAGACCAGGAGTGATGTAAGACTATAATGGTTTTCGTAGCATTCACCTTTAGTAGTAGATTCGCTGGCAATGAGTAGTCAGACAGTACGATCGGGAGGGTCAGCAAGAATGTTGGAGCCGTGAGTAAGAGTGTGGATCGAGGAGTTTCGATAGCTGAAGTTCTTCGGAGGTCGCTGGAAGCGACTGATAGATTGTGCTTGGAATTAGTAGCCGGTGGGAGTCCGGTAATACAAGTAATGTTAGATCAGTTGTCGAGCAAGGTAGTATCAGTTCATCTGAATAGTGGTTAAGAGACAGCAGGATGTTCGGATAGAAGGGAGTACTGGGAGGAACCTTGTGCGCAAATTAGCTCACCAAATGAAGGCACTAAGTCACTTACAGACGGATTGAATAATCTCAGAGTAATGGGTTTGACCCTGTAGCGCAGCTCTCGTATGAGTCAAACCGTTTCAGGGATGAATTTGCTACTCGAAGGATTATCTGAGCCCTCTGTCAAGTATCAGTATGCTACAGCTAGTTATGGTCATGGATTTTGTTCTGATGATAGCGCCAAGATAATCGGCACTAGGGAGTGTGCATTGGTCAGTTACTCGATGGGGTTGGCATGGTAGTTTTGGAATGTAGGCGGTCCGTCAGGGAGACAGACCAGCATGGGATTCAGACTTTGGGGAGATAGAAATGATTTGCGGAAACTCGAAGTTCTTTTTGATTTTATGATGTGGTCCGTGTAAATTGCATGATTCAGCAGTGGTGCCTTTAGGGGATATTCAGGAGGGTGACAGCCTGAGTTACGACGAGCGGCCAGTAGCTATCCTCGACAGGAAGTCGAAGGATCTGAAGAACAAAAGGGTGGAGCTGGTGAAGGTGCAATGGCGGCACCGCAAGGGCTCGGAATGGACTTGGGAGTCGGGGGACGGGATGAGAGAGCACTACCCGGAGCTTTTTCGGATTCAGCAGCAGACTTCGAGGACGAAGTCTAAAATAAGTGGCAGAGATTTGTAGCATCCGGTTCTTGGTACGTATTCAAATTCAAGAAATTTGGTATTTACTCTAGGACTCGGGGAGTTGGGGGCCAAACTCGTCGAGTAGACTCGACATTATGCGGGAGTTTTAGTAACCTACTCGACGATTCGGAGGACCGACTCGACGAGTAGAAGTTTTCTGGACAAACCCTAATGTTCAGGATTTGAACCCTATTTAAACAACTTTTCTTGCCTCAACCCAGCCTCCATCGTTCCTCCCAACCCAGAGAAACTCTAACTCGAAACCCTCAGCCATTATTGAGTGTTCTTGAGATTTTTGGTGCCTTTTGTGTGTATTAGAAGTTGAAGAAAAAGAAGGAAGCTTGGAAGTTCAAGTGGAAGTTAGTAGATCCAGAGGTTGTGCCCCAATTCCAGCTCACTTGAGGTATAAACCTGAAACCTTGACTATTCTTTGTTTAGATCTTGATTTGGGGCTATTTTCTACCTTTTCCTAAGCCTTAGTGAAGCTATAGTCGGAATTGTGTGCATAAGTGGGTTTGTGCTTCAGATCTGGAACCATTGAGGGTTCCCATGGCATAAAGGTGCCAACTTTATGGCCATGGGAGACCCATGCTTCATATATATACCTCTTTTATGGATTTTTGAGCCAAAAACCCCATGCATGGACATCAACATTGGAACTTTACGTATGAAATGGACCCTAGGAGGTCAGATCTATGGTTTTGATGCACTGAGACCCATTGTAATCGAGTGTATAGTTTTGGACAAACAGGGACTCGGCGAGTCACTTGGGTGACTCGGCGAGTCGGGACGCTTTTTCCCCCAAAACGTCTTCTGGAAATGGTTTAGATTGAGTGGAAGGAACACTGAGCCTGCTAGGGGTTTGTCTTGGACCTGGAAATCATAGGACTCGGCGAGTGTATGAACAGACTCGGCGAGTCCAAGGCAATCTCCCAACTCATGAAGATGGACTCGACGAGTTGTTCATACAACTCGGCGAGTCATAGACTGAACACGTTCATATGAGGGAGATGAACTCGGCGAGTCGGTTGAAGATGGTCCCGATGTTATGGGTGAAGAAGGACCCATCGAGTGGTTGCTAGACTCGGCAGGTAGAATCAGGGTTTTAACATTTTATGGAAAAGGGGACTCGACGAGTTGGCAGGCCAACTCGGCGAGTCGAGTCAACTGGATGTTGACTTTGACCAGGGCTTGACCTTGACTATTGGCTTGGACTTGGGTTGAATCTGGTAAGAGGGTTTTGATTATGAATTAGTAATCGAGAAGGGTTGTTGTGTAGGGATTGAAGAGTTGAGACGAGCTGATTTTGGTGCCGAGGATCATGCTGACACCACACGACATCGAGGTGAGTCTCCTCACTATTTGTATGGGTCTACGGCCACAATGCCGGCCCATTTAGTTTCTTTATGGTAGGAAGACCCGGGGTTAGCCCTAGGCATTATGCATGAAAGACCAGGAGGATGCTCCTGGCACACAGTATGTTGTTATGTATGGTAGGAAGACCCGGGGGTTAGCCGTAGGCAACATGTATGGAAGACCAGGAGGTGGCTCCTGGCACACTGTATGATGAGTAGCCTAGTAGACTAGTATGTATAGTTGTCTTTGTGATGCTTGTATGGAAGACTAGGGGGTGGCCCTTGGCACTTGTCTGTAAGACCCAGGGAGTGGCCCCAGGCTTGACAAGAAAGACCACGTGCGGTCCGTGGCATAACAGCAAGACTATGTTTGGCACATAGAACCTTACTTGATTATGGATATGTTTGTTATGTATGGCTCATGGTTACGTATGGCATGTATGGATCAGTTGATATGTATGGTATGTGGTATCTGGGGAACTCACTAAGCTTCGCGCTTATGGTTTCCAACTATTTGTTTCAGATACTAATGTTTTCCAAGGAAGGAGATCGGGGCGATCGTAGCGCATCACACCATGTTTTCCGCACTAGTTGATCGTTGGGATTTAAAACTCTGATAATTGTTTTATTAAGAATGCTATTAAATGATTGAGAAAAACTTATTAAGCGATTTTTAATTAATCAAAACGAAATTTTTGGTCTTGAATTTTGGGATGTTACAGATTTACTAAAGATTAGTAAATATGGTTATACTTACAAGTTTAAGTGTAATTCTGAAACATTGGAAAAGTTTCAATATATGGCAGGACGGATAAGAAGAATCAAATAAGGCGGAAAGATAAAAGTTTCTCCAATCTGAAGAGATGGGAGAGTACTTGAGTATCTAGTTTTATGATTATCTTAGTGATTATAAAACCATATCACAATTGATCCTCTAAAGACACCTCAGTGCATTTATATGGCTAAGGAGAGGAATCATGAACTGTTGAAATGGTTAAATCAAAAGATAAATCATACTTCATTCCAAAAAATCAATTCTCAGAGTCATACTCTAAGATTGTAACTTGAGTGACATAATTCTAAGAAAGCTTTATAACACTTATCAAATGTAGAGTAACATGTTTCTTACTCTTGTACATCTGAATTTGGTAAGTTGTGATGTTTTGGATAAAACACAGACCAACTAAGACCAATTGTGAGAAGTGTTTATCTTGATAAGAATCCACACTAACTCTTGAATATTTGTTTTGTCAAGGAATGGTTCTTGACAAGAGAATCTTATATGTCAAGAGGTCAGTGGGAGTCTTAAAAGATCTTGAGATAGTTTCAAGAACTAATGTAACAACCCAAAATTTTCAAGAAATTTTCGTTTTTAATTAATAAAAAACATTTGCATAATCCATGAAATCCCAACATAATTGTTTTCAAGTCAGTATTCATTACAACTTATTTAATTCATCAGAGTGTCCCCAAAACATATCAATAAAAGAGAGATAGAGTGCACGCCGTGCCATCACGCCTTTCCCTTGCCCTTAGGCTCAGATGTACCTGAAACAAATCAACAACCTGTAAGCGAAATGCTTAGTGAGTCCCCCAGAGCATACCACACACAATACACATACATATATCTTATTAGCTAATTAAAGCTACACACATATCACATAAGCCATGCATACATAAAACACATAAGAATGCCATGGGCTACCCCACATGGTCTTTACCTAGGACTACCATGGGCTACCCCACATGGTCTTACATCCAATGCCATGGGCTCCCCCACATGGTCTTTACCAAGGACTGCCATGGGCTACCCCACATGGTCTTACATCCAATGTCATGGGCTACCCCACATGGTCTTGACCTAGGACTGCCATGGGCTACCCCACATGGTCTTACATCCAAAACATGTCATCACATATCATATCAAATCACAGAATGACTAATACATAAATCATAATCACATAATGGGCCAGCCTTGGTGGCTTAGACCCATGGGTATGGTGAGAAGACTCACCTCTGCCTGCTGAATACAAAAGTTGTTCTCCTAACGGTCTATAAGCCCCCGTGGTGAATAATAATATTAAACAATGTTAGGACTTTAATTATTTAAAGGAAACCCAAACTCCAAACCCTTCCCTAAGGCCCAATTATCCATCCCTTGCTAATGGGCCCAGAGTCCAAGTCCAAAATCCCTAATGGGCCTGTTGGCCCAATAAGGCCCAATCAATATGTCCATGGCCCATAATAGATGATATGGCCCATAATTCTCAGAATACCACCATGCCCAATAATCAAATGAGGCCCAATTAACTCAAAGGCCCAAAACGGATTCGGCCCAACTGTGATGCGTACGCTTAGCGTACCATCCTGGTACGCGCAGCGTATTGGGGTTCTAGGGCTTACGCGCAGCATACACTGGGTTACGCCCAGCGTACTAACAGATTAAGCACTTTTTCCATTAAGTGCTTAATACTTGATCCTTCTACGTCCAGAAGTCAGATCCAACCCTATTAAGACGACCTAAGGCATAAAGTTGGAAACTTTATGCCTTTGCATGTCTCAAATGCTCCCATCACCCTCAATAAGTCATGTGTAAAGCTCTTAGCCCATGCATGAGGGCAAAATACCCATCAAAACTCCATTTTTATGTTGAAAAAGGACTAAGGGACCTCAGATCTGTCATTTCCATCATTTGGAGTTGCTTAACTCACCAATGGAGGTCCAAACTCAACCAAAAGGGGTCAAACTAGAAAACCCTAGCTAGATCTAGAGATTAAGAAGGAAAGGTCCAAGATTTTTACCTCCAGGAGCTCCTCAAGGTCGAAAATGGTTAGATTCTTGAAGACAAATGACACTCCAAGCTTCCTTGGCAACTTCTTCTTCTTGGATGAACACTAAAAGATCCACCAATGCACTCTTAAAGCTCAAGCTACACTTATAAATGATATTAGGGTTTTTAGGGACGTTTGAAAGTGAAGGAGGCTGTTAAAGGTGAGGTTCAAAGGAGTTAAGGATGTTTATATAGGGCTCAAGTCTGATTTTTTGTAACGACGTAAATTTTAAAACAATTTTTCATTTTTCAAACATAATAAAGCACATATAATATTCTCAAAATCTCATATGTATCAACTGTCATCACAATAAAACATATCCCAGAATCTCAAAAACATAATCCTCTCCCAGTGTGTACAAATCATGCCGGCGCCTTTCCGCGATCCTCGCTAGTACCTGAAACACATATCACATAACACGGTAAGCATAAATGCTTAGTGAGTTCCCCAAAATACCACATACAACACATAAGCCACTCGAGGCACTAACTCGGTATGACCCTCCGGTCAATGTGTCTCAGCGGGACCCTCCAGTCTCGTAGCTCGTTGGACCCTCCAGTCCGGTCTTCCTCGTTGGACCCTCTGGTCCGGTCTAAATCCTTGGACCCTCTGGTCCGGTCTAAATCGTAGGACCCTCCGGTCCGGTCTATATAACACATAGCATACATATATCACAATGCACATAAACTCAAACATACACATAACACATAAGACCCTCCGGTCTGCACATAGTTACCACTCTAGGTAATGTATAGTGAGAAGACTCACCTCGGGTAATCTCGGAAAGTCTCGAACTCGAATCACTAATCTAGCCTCCGCCTAATCACATAAAGTAATTATCTCTAATTAATACGTCTCTCAAAGGCTAGACTAGTCCCTCCCTATATTCTCTCAGAAGGGGAAAAGACCATTTTACCCCTCCAATGGTCCAATGTCCAAATGTTGACCAAACCCTAAAAGTCAACCCCAGTCAACAGTCCAACTTTGACCAGACTCGTCGAGTGCACTCGGGTGACTCGGCGAGTCCATGCGTGCCCTCTAAATCCTCCTAAGGCCTCACTCGACTCGTCGAGTTAACCTTTATCTCGTCGGGTTACCACTGATCACGAATCGTGGTGCAACACAATCCGACTCGTCGAGTCCTCTCATGGACTCGGCGAGTTTCTTCCATGAGATTGCTCAAACGACCTTCTAAGGTCAGATCTGTTTCTCTAACCTATAGATCTGACCTTCTAACACCCAAAAGTCACGTAAAGGTCTGAACTTTACGTTCATGCATCGCACATATGGCTCTATTTGATGAAATAGTTTTAAAAATGGAGTCCTAGGCTCAATGTTCTCATGTAACAGCATAAAGCTTGGTTGTTGGGACACTCTGGACCTCTCAAGGTCCAGATCTAGAGTCTATTCCTCAATGGGACTTCACATGCTTCATACTCCAACTAAAGAAAGGGTAAAGAGACCTTAGATTCAAGAGATCTACTATATACACGAAAATAGGCATGGATTCATACCTCATCAGCAACCTTTGGTGAAGTAATGGTAGGTCTGAGCTCCTCAATCAGCCTAGCTTGAATCCCCTCTCTCCTACTTGCAAGAATGCACTAAAGGTGATGCAATTAGCTCCTTCCCTCACTCTCTATGCTCTCTGGTTCGTTAGGGTTTCTCAAGTGGGTGTGTGGCCGCAATGAGGGCCATAAGGACCCTTAAATAGGGCACATGCCTGAAGATTTAGGGTTTCTGTCCACAGCGCGGACTCGTCGAGTCGACTCGCCGACTCGTCGAGTCCATTCATTAATCCTAGTCAGCAGTCGCGATCCTACTCGACGAGTTTAGGCGTTAACTCGTCGAGTCCCTCTCCTTGACTCAAAAGTAAATACTTAATTTATGATACCTAGAAATCCGGATGTTACAATTCTCCCCCACTAGAATCAGACTTCGTCCTCGAAGTTTCGCTCTGCAAACAACTCTGGATGCTGCTCCCGCATCTCCGTCTCCGGTTCCCAAGTCAGCTTGGACCCTCTCCGATGTTGCCACTGGACCTGAACCAGGGGCACCTCTTTGTTCCTCAGAACCTTGATCTTCCAATCCAAGATCGCGATCGGCCTCTCAATGTAATTCAGACTCGCATCCACCTGCATATCCTCTAGCGGTACAACCGCCATCTCATCGGCTATACACTTCCTCAACTGGGATACGTGGAAGGTATAATGGATCTGACTCAACTCCTTGGGTAGCTCCAGACGGTATGCTACCTTACCCGCCCTCGTGGTCACCCTGAAGGGACCAATGTATCGGGGCCCCAGCTTACCCCTTTTCCTGAATCGGATCACTCCTTTCCAAGGAGATACCTTCAGGAGTACGAAATCTCCAACCTGGAACTCGATCTCGGATCGCCGCCTATCCGCATAACTCTTCTGACGGCTCTGGGCAGTCAGTAACCTCTGTCTGACCTGCTGTATCTGCTCAGTCATCTTAAGCACTATCTCAGTGCTACCCATCACTCGCTTCCCTACCTCTCCCCAACAGATGGGGGTCCGACACCTCCTCCCATATAAAAGCTCAAAGGGAGGCATACCAATACTCGAATGGTGGCTTTTGTTGTAAAAAAAACTCAGCCAAAGGTAGGTATGTGTCCCAACTTCCACCGAAGTCCATAACACATGCCCGAAGCATGTCCTCCAGTGTCTGTATCGTTCGTTCACTCTGGCCATCCGTCTGTAGGTGGTAAGCAGTATTGAAGTGCAATCTCGTACCCAACTCCTCATGGAACTTCCTCCAAAACCTGGAAGTGAAACGTACATCTCGGTCTGACACAATCGAGATCGTTACTCCATGCCGCGACACCACCTCTGTCATATATATTTCTGCCAGCCTCTCTGCAGATGAGCTCTCACTGATAGCAAGGAAGTGAGCGCTCTTCGTCAGCCGGTCCACAATCACCCAAATTGCATCAACACCCCTCGCGGTCCTCGGCAATATGGTGATAAAATCCATAGAAATCTGTTCCCACTTCCACTGGGTAACCTCTAGTGGCTGCAACTTGCCATGCGGACGCTGGTGCTCGGCCTTAACCCGGCGACAGGTCAAGCACCTCTCTACTACCCATGCAACATCACTCTTCATACAGGGCCACCAGTAGTCTCTCTTCAGGTCCAAATACATCTTAGTGACCCCGGGATGGATCGAAAATCTCGATCTATGTGCCTCCTCCAACAGAGTGCTACGTGCCCCGCCCGTATACGGCACCCAAATCCGACAACGAAAGGTCATGAGCCCTCGGCTATCCGTCACAAACTCGGACACCTGTCCAATTACCCGCTCCCTTTTGCGGTTCTCCGGTCTCACAGCCTCTGCCTAGGCCTCTCGAATAGTATCCAACACCGGATTCATCACCGTCATCCTCATATATATGTCTCGAATCGGGGCACTCTCCGCCCTGCGGCTCAGAGCATCGGCTACCATGTTAGCCTTGCCCGGGTGGTACAGGATCTCACAGTCATAATCCTTTACCACATCCAACCATCTCCTCTGACGCATATTCAGTTTGGGCTGCTCCATCAGATACTTCAAACTCTTGTGGTCCGTGTATATGGTACACCGAACCCCATAGAAATAATGGCGCCATATCTTGAGGGCGAACACCACTGCCCCCAACTCCAAATCATGGGTGGGATACCTTGTCTCATGAGGCTTCAGCTGCCTCGATGCGTATGCTATCACGTGCCCTCTCTGCATAAGCACCGCACCTAACCCCGATATAGACGCATCACAATACACCACAAAATCCTCCATTCCCTCCGGAAGGGCTAACACCGGGGCTTCGCATAACCTCCGGCGAAGAGTCTCAAATGAGGTCTGCTGCTCGGGACCCCAAATAAAAGCAACACCCTTCCGGGTCAATCTGGTGAGGGGAACGGCAATCCTGGAGAAGTCCCTGATTAATCTCCGATAGTAGCCGGCCAACCCCAGAAAACTCCTGATCTCGGTGGGGGATCTCGGCACCTCCCAACTCATCACAGCCTCAATCTTGGCCGGATCGACCAATATCCCATTCTGATTAACGAGATGTCCCAAGAACTGAACCTCTCGTAACCAGAAATCACACTTGGAGAATTTGGCATAAAGCCTCTCCGATCTCAATACTCCAAGGATCTCCCTCAGGTGCTCCTCATGCTGCTATTTGGATCTCGAATACACTAGAATATCATCGATGAACACAATCACCGATCGATCCAACATCGGCCTGCATACTCGGTTCATGAGGTCCATGAACGCCGTTGGTGTATTGGTGAGCCCAAAAGGCATCACCACGAACTCATAATGCCCATAATGAATCCTCAACACCGTCTTCTGGATATCCTCATCACGCACCCTCACCTGGTGATATCCAGACCTCAAGTCTATCTTGGAAAAGCAAGACGCACCCTGCAACTGATCGAACAGCTCGTCGATCCTCGGTAATGGATAACGGTTCTTGATCGTTAATTTGTTCAATTCCCGGTAATCAATGCACATCCGGTGTGAACCATCCTTTTTCTTTACAAAAAGGATCGGCGATCCCCACGGCGAGCTACTCGGTCGGATGAATCCCTTCCCCAACAAATCCTGAAGCTGCGAGGATAACTCCTGCATCTCCGGCGGTGCAAGGCGATAGGGTGCCTTGGCAATAGGCACTGCCCCCGGAACCAAATCGATGCGGAACTCCACCTGCCTCTCGGGAGCCACACCCGACAACTCCTCGGGGAAAACATCCGGAAAATCTCGCACTATCGGTACCTCACTGACAGAACTCGGCCTCTCTGAGGCAACTCGTGCATCCATCACATAGGCTACAAACCCTCTACAGCCCTGTTGTAGACTCTGTCTCGCTCTGGCAGCCGAACAAAATCTTGACCCAGATCGGGTACCCTCGCCATACACCGTAAGTACTCCCCCACTAGGGTCTCGTATGGTCACCAACTGTCGCTCGCAGTCTATAACAGCTCCAAATCGGCTCAACCAGACCATGCCCAAGATGACACAGACATCCCCCATCGCAATCAGTACCAGATCTATTCGGAACTCAACACCGAAAATCTCGAGTAAACATCCTCGAATCACATCAGTAGCATAAACCGCTCGCTCGTTAGCTATAGAAAGTCGTAGAGGTCGACTCAACGCCTCTCGTCGGATACTGATCTGCTGGCTAAATGCTAATGACATGAAAGATCGACTCGCACCCGAGTCAAATAACACCAAAGCAGGTACAGAACTCACAAGAAAAGTACCTATGCATACCACAGAATAAGCACAATATCTCAAACTCAGTATAAGTAAATAAAAGAATACATACCAGCCATGACATTGGGCGCTGCGCGGACCTCCTCCGTTGTCAACTGAAAGGCTCTCCCGCGAGCCTTCGGTGCCTCGGCCTTCGCTGGCCGGACCTCGGTAGCTCTAGCAGCAGGTGCAGATCCCTGTGTTGATCCCTGAAGTAGTTGTGGGCACTCGGCCTTCCGATGGCCAGTCTGGTTGCAGTGAAAGCAAACTGCAAACCCCTTGGGGAAATCCCTCGCAAAATGTCCCTCCTTGCCACACTTGTAGCACACACCCGCTCTGCACACCACCTCATAGCTCTTGTCGTACTTCCCGCAAGTGCGGACCTTCGGATCTCCAGATCTCGAATCAGTGGGCTTTGCCCGCTTGGCTGCCGGCTGAGACTGTACCGGCCGGCTATCCCTCCTCTGAGACTCGGCCTCCTCCCTTGCCTGAGTCTCTAGCTCAATCTCCCTCTTGCGGGCATTCGCATGGAGCTCGGCAAATGTCTGGTATGTCAAGTTCGCCACGAACTCACGAATGTCCCTCCTCAGTATACTCAGATATCGGCTCATACGTGCCTGCTCGGTAGACACATGCTCAGGGCAAAACAACGCCCTCTCATTAAACATCCGTGTAATCAAAGTCACGGACTCCGTCCCCTGCTTGAGGGACAAGAACTCCTGCGCCAATCGTTCCCTCTCCACCGGAGGAACATAATCATCTCGGAACATGGTGGTGAACCTCTCCCAGGTCACCGTTGTAATCTCTGCAGGAGTGAAGTCTGCTGTCACAAACTTCCACCAGTCCTTCGCTCCCAAGCGAAGCTGGTTCAGCGCGAACCGTACCCTCAGATGCTCATGGAAAGAACATGTGTAGAATCATCCCTCAATGTCAGATATCCATCTCATCGCGACTATCGGATCCTGAGTCCCATCAAACTCTGGTGGGTTCGTGTTGCTGAACTCCCGGTACAACAACAAATCACCCCCATGTGGCCTAGCAGCGGCAACAGCTGCGGTGGCCGCAGCGACTGCAGCATCGGTAAGAGCAGCATACCGCTCATCAAACGTCTGAATCAGCGTGGTCTTGATAGACCCGAACATCTCTGGTATCTCAGCTCGAATGGCTGTCGCCACCTCATCATGAATCATCCTGCGAATCTCATCATCGCTAACACCACTGCTCTCTGGAGTGTGGCGTGTACCCACCATAATGTCTCTGAAACACAACACAAAAGAGATCAGAGACCCGCTCGAGTATACGCGCACTCGATAACTCAACCCTACTCGTTCCTTAGTACCCTAAGGATTCTTACTTGGGCTGCTCACTGATCCGATGTTTCCAGTAGTACGGGCCCTATACTACCTTCCACAACGCATCGATGTTCACCCCAAGTCCTCCTCCTAGGATCCCAGATCACAAGTACTCTATATCTTGCCAAACAAAGGCTACCCCCCAGTAGACCACTCATAAGCTCCTCGCTGCTACCTACTCACTCTCGAAGTAACTCATAGTAGCAGTAATCTCCTAGGCTAAGGCATCACCAATCAGGCTACTCTAGTCCTAGATATGAATACCTAGCCTACTCTAGCATGCATGGCATATCACATAATATCTCATAACACATAATGTAAGGGTATTTTGGGAAATCACCGTTCGGGCGCTGGCTGATCGTACACACTGCTCCGTTCTGCTTTTCTCAAAAATCTTTTACTCTTTTAGAAAAATTGTTTCTTTTATGAAAAAATTTCTCAAATCCTCAGTTTGAGTTCAGATACGCCCGAAGGTGCATCCGAATCCCTCAAACCAAGGCTCTGATACCAACTTGTAACGACGTAAATTTTGAAACAATTTTTCATTTTTCAAACATAATAAAGCTCATATAATATTCTCAAAATCTCATATGTATCAACTGTCATCACAATAAAACAAATCCCAGAATCTCAAAAACATAATCCTCTACCAGTGTGTACAAATCATGTCGGCGCCTTCCCGCGATCCTCGCTGGTACCTGAAACACATATCACATAACACGGTAAGCATAAATGCTTAGTGAGTTCCCCAAAATACCACATACAACACATAAGCCACTCGAGGCTCTAACTCGGTATGACCCTCCGGTCAATGTGTCTCAGTGGGACCCTCCAGTCCCGTAGCTCTTTGGACCCTCCAGTCCGGTCTAGCTCGTTGGACCCTCTGGTCCGGTCTAAATCGTTGGACCCTCTGGTCCGGTCTAAATCGTAGGACCCTCCTGTCCGGTCTATATAACACATAACATACATATATCACAATGCACATAAACTCAAACATACACATAACACATAAGACCCTCCGGTCTGCACATAGTTACCACTCTAGGTAATGTATAGTGAGAAGACTCACCTCGGGTAATCTCGGAAAGTCTCGAACTCGAATCACTGATCTAGCCTCCGCCTAATCACATAAAGTAATTATCTCTAATTAATACGGCTCTCAAAGGCTAGACTAGTCCTTCCCTATACTCTCTCAGAAGGAGAAAAGACCATTCTACCCCTCCAATGGTCCAATGTCCAAATGTTGACCAAACCCTAAAAGTCAACCCCAGTCAACAGTCCAACTTTGACCAGACTCGTCGAGTGCACTCGGGTGACTCGGCGAGTCCATGCGTGCCCTCTGAATCCTCCTAAGGCCTCACTCGACTCGTCGAGTTAACCTTTCTCTCATCAGGTTACCACTGATCGAGAATCGTGGTGCAACACAATCCGACTCGTCGAGTCATAGATCTGACCTTCTAACACCCAAAAGTCACGTAAAGGTCTGAACTTTACGTTCATGCATCGCACATATGGCTCTATTTGATGAAATAGCTCTAAAAATGGAGTCCTAGGCTCAATATTCTCATGTAACAGCATAAAGCTTGGTTGTTGGGACACTTTGGACCTCTCAAGGTCCAGATCTAGAGTCTATTCCTCAATGGGACTTCACATGCTCCATACTCCAACTAAAGAACGGGTAAAGAAACCCTAGATTCAAGAGATCTACTATATACACGAAAATAGGCATGGATTCATACCTCAGCAGCAACCTTTGGTGAAGTAATGGTAGGTCTGAGCTCCTCAATCAGCCTAGCTTGAATCCCCTCTCTCCTACTTGCAAGAATGCACTAAAGGTGATGCAGTTAGCTCCTTCCCTCACTCTCTATGCTCTCTGGTTCGTTAGGGTTTCTCAAGTGGGTGTGTGGCCGCAATGAGGGCCATAAGGACCCTTAAATAGGGCACATGCCCGAAGATTTAGGGTTTCTGTCCACAGCGCGGACTCGTCGAGTCGACTTGCCGACTCGTCGAGCCCATTCATTAATCCTAGTCAGCAGTCGCGATCCTACTCGACGAGTTTAGGCGTCAACTCGTCGAGTCCCACTCCTTGACTCAAAAGTAAATACTTAATTTATGATACCTGGAAATCCGGATGTTACATTTTTAGGGTTTGAATATGCTGGCACGTACACCCAGCGTAATCCGGGTACGCCCAGCGTACGTGCTGCTCCTCCGCGTTCCTCCTCACCAAGTACGCTGAGCGTACTCTTAAGTACGCCCGGCGTACTTAAGGGTCTCTTATGCCAATATCAAGATACTTCAAGGCCTATAAGGTCATACCTGCTTTTGGGTGTTACAACTCTCCCCCACTTGAACTAGACTTCGTCCTCGAAGTCCGTTGCTGTAAACAATTCGGGGAAATGCTCCCACATCTCCTCCTCGGGCTGCCAAGTCCATTCGGAACCCTTCCGGTGCTGCCATTGTACCTTTACCAACTTCACTTCTTTGTTCCGAAGACCCTTCGTCTTTCTATCTAAGATGGCGACCGACTTTTCGAAATAATTTAAACTCCCATCCACCTGAATGTCATCCAAAGAAACAACCGCGGACTCGTCAGCAACACACTTCCGAAGCTGGGACACGTGGAAAGTATTGTGAATCTGACCAAGCTCCTCAGGGAGCTCTAAGCGATATGGCACCTTGCCCACCCGGGCCGTGATCCTAAACGGGCCTATGAACTGAGGCCCCAACTTGCGCCTCTTTCGAAACCTGATAATCCCTTTCCAGGGCGACACCTTCAGTAATACAAAATCTCCCACCTGAAACTCGAGATCCGAACGCCGTCGGTCAGCATAACTTTTCTGACTGCTTTGCACGACTCGCAACCGGTCGTGTACCTGCTGAATCAGCCCATTAGTCTTAAGCACTACCTCAGTGCTCCTCATGACCCGGTGCCCAACCTCGTCCCAACACACTGGGGTCCTGCACCTCCGACCATATAACATCTTGAATGGAGCTCGGTCAATACTGGCATGATAACTATTATTATATGAGAACTCTGCCAGTGGGAGGTATGTATCCCAACTCCCTCCAAAATCCAGCACGCATGCTCGAAGCATGTCCTCCAGTGTCTGGATCGTCCTCTCACTCTGACCGTCAGTCTGAGGATGGTACGCCGTACTGAAATGTAGCTGAGTGCCCAGCTCCTTGTGGAACTTCTTCCAAAACCTGGAAGTAAATCGGACATCCCTATCGGAGACCACAGACACGGGCACCCCGTGTCTGGCCACTACCTCACGCACATAAATATCTGCCAGCTTCTCCGCAGATATATTCTCAGAAATCTAAATAAAGTGGGCACTCTTCGTCAGTCTGTCTACGATCACCCATATAGTGTCCACTCCCATCGCCGTCCTAGGCAACTTTGTGATGAAATTCATGGTGATCTCTTCCCATTTCCACATGGGAATGGGTAGTGGTTGAACCTTGCCATGAGGCCGCTGGTGCTCGGCCTTTACCTTCCTGCAGGTCAAACATCGCTCCACGAACCAGGCAATTTCCCGCTTCATGTAGGGCCACCAATATCCCAGCCTCAAGTCCCTATACATTTTCGTAGCTCCAGGGTGTATAGAGAACTTGGACTTGTGCGCCTCCTGTAATAGTCTTTGTCTCACTCCCCCTGCCACTGGTACCCATACTCGACCATACTGCGTTAGAAGGTCGCGACTATCCTTCACAAACAAAGTATATTGCCCCCGAATCCGCTCGACCTTCCAATTCTCCTTCTTCACCCCCTCGACCTGAGCCACTTTGATCGTATCCAACAAAGGAGAAGTCACCGTCACCCTTATACAAATGTCCCTAATCGGGGACCCCACCGTCTTGTGGCTCAATGCATCAGCCACCACGTTGGCTTTTCCTGGGTGGTATAGAATCTCGCAATCATAATCCTTCAGCACATCCAGCCACCTCCTCTGCCGCATGTTAACGTTCTGCTGATCCATCAAATACTTCAGACTCTTGTGATCGGTATAGATAATGAACCGCACTCCATATAAATAGTACCTCCAAATCTTGAAGGCAAACACCACTGCCCCCAACTCTAGGTCATGAGTGGGGTAATTCACCTTATGAGGCTTCAACTGCCTCGAGGCGTAAGCTATCACGTGCCCCCTCTGCATCAGTACCGCACCTAACCCTGAACTCGACGCGTCCCAGTACACCACCAAATCATCTAACCCCTCAGGTAGTACTAGAATCGTAGCCTCGCATAACCTCTGTCTGAGGGTCTCAAAAGCCATCTGCTGGTCTGCACCCCACCGAAAAGTCACATTTTTCTTAGTCAAGCGGGTCAATGGCACAACAATCTTGGACAAATCCTGGATAAATCTCCGATAGTAGCCCGCTAAACCCAAGAAACTACGAATCTCTGATGCATTCCTCAGTACTTCCCACCGCATCACAGCCTTCACCTTGGCTGGATCAACCGAAATACCCTCCTGATTGATGACATGCCCCAAGAACTGTACTTCCCGCAGCCAGAAATCACACTTGGAGAACTTCGCATAAAGTTTCTCCGCCCTCAGGGTCTCTAATACCTCCATCAGATGTTGCTCATGCTGCTCCCTGGTCTTAGAATAGACCAGGATATCATCAATAAAAACGATCACCGACCGATCCAGACTCGGTCTGCATACCCTGTTCATAAGATCCATGAACATTGCTGGGGCATTGGTGAGCCCAAACGGCATCACCACAAACACATAATGCCCATACCGAGTCCTAAAAGCCGTCTTCGGTATATCCTCATCCCGAATCCTCATCTGATGGTATCCCGACCGAAGATCAATCTTGGAAAACCACGACGCACCCTGCAGCTGATCGAACAAATCATTGATCCTTGGCAATAGATAACGGTTCTTCACCGTTAGTTTATTCAGCTCCCTATAATCGATGCACATCCTGTGCAATCCATCCTTCTTTTTCACAAAGAGAACTGGTGCTCCCCACGGGGAACTGCTTGGACGAATGAACCCTCGGTCTAGCAGCTCCTGAAGCTGCGTAGATAGCTCCTGCATCTCCGGCGGTGCCAACCGGTAGGGTGCCTTTGCTATCGGAGCAGCACCCGGAACCAAGTCAATGTGAAACTCCACCTGCCTCCCCGGAGGCACTCCTGGTAATTCTTCGGGGAAGACGTCCCAAAAATCCTGTACCACCAGCACACTGCCCACATCCGTCACGGTCTCTACCCTCGTATCTGTGACATAAGCCAGAAATCCCGTGCAACCCTGCTGTAAAAACCTCCTAGCCCTCGCTGCTGAACAGAGGGTCGGTCCCTGCGAGACCCTCTCACCCTGAATAACCAGTTCTCCCCCACTTGGGCCCCCAACCAATCCATCCCGACAATCACTTTCAACCCTCGTAATGGTATCGGAACGAGATCAACACGAAACCTCTCGCCCAATACATTCAGTACACAATCCCGATACACCCTTGTAGCACTAACAGTGCGGTCTTTTGCAATCTCCACCTCGAGCGGGGAATCCAAGGTCCCCGGCGCGTCTCTGAATTTTTTTGCTAAGTGCAAAATATACAAACGATCGGGTAGCACCCGAGTCAAACAAGACATGTGCCGACATACCATTGACCAAAAAGGTCCCTATATATGCAATATATATACATAAGTCATACAAATCAGAATGAGCAGAGAAATAATAGATACGTACCAGCCACGACGTCCGGAGCTGCCCGGGCCTCCTCGGTAGTCAGCTGAAAAGCACGGCTCTTCACCGTCGGGGCATCCGCTTTAGCAGGGCGGCCATCTGTGATCCTCATTGTGGCGGGCACGGGCGCCACCACTGCTCCTCCCCCTCCTTGCAACCTCGGACAATTGGCCTTTTATGGCCACTCTGGTTGCAGTGGAAACATATCAAGCCCTTCTTGGGACAATCCTTGCTCACGTGGCCCTGCTGACCACAAGAGTAACATCCCGATATCCCAGCTGTCCGACACGCCCCACTATGAAACCTCCCACACTTGGCACACCGTCCCCGGCCCTGCTGGCCCCTACCCAAAGAATCAGAGGTCTTAGGCTTCTTAGTCTGACCTCCTGCTGCCTGCGCCTGATCAGTCTTCCGCTTCTCGCGAGCATCCAACTCCATCTCCCTCTCACGGGCCTTCTCCACCAACTCATTCAGGGTTTTGCACCCTATAAAGCTCACAAACTCACAGATATCATCCCTCAGCATGGAATGATATCTCGTTCACCTCATATCCTCATCCGTAACGTACTGTGGGATCAATAACGCTCGCTCCCGAAACTTGGCGGTGATCTCCGCCATAGTCTTGGTGGTCTGCTGAAGGTCATGAAACTCCCTCACAAGTCGTTGTACCTCAATAGGTGGTGCAAACTCCAAATCAAATCGCCGAACAAACTCGGTTCATGTCATCTCTGCCACCCCGGCTGGCCCAACTTGGCTAGTAATCTCGCCCCACCAATCGCGGGCCCTATCCCTCAGCATACACGAAGCAAACCCAACCTTTGCCGCATCCGAGCAGGAACTCGTGCGCTGGGCATTCTCGATATCCGCTACCCAGTGTCGGCTAACAATGGGGTCCCGGACCCCAAAAAACTCCGGCGCTCCACACGCCTTTAACTCCCGAAACGAGGCAGTTCGGGCCCCAATCTGCCCCTCCGCCAACTCAGCCCTGAAAGATCTAAGTCTCTCCTCCATAATCTCCATCATACCCTCCTTGACCGTCACGAAAATGACTGGGGTTGCATCAAGGATGCCCCTGGTAACCTCGATTGCAATGAATTTGCGCAGCCTCTCATTGGCGGCATCAGTAGCGTCTCCTGATCCCACCCCGGATCCAGACCCCAATCCTGATCCTCCTGCTCCAAATCGTGTCATCACCATGCTGGACTGAAATATCATAAATTACAATGATCAGGATTTCCATATAAGGGATCTTCCCATACCAGTCCTCCTTGAAATCGTCATATCTAACATTGGTTCGGGTACAGGTCATGTGCTTTCAGTAGTACGGGCCCAATACTACCTTCCACACCTACCTGTACCTTTCCCCAATGCTCTACCTGATAACCCCAATTCGTCCCAAAACAGATCCATATTCCACAAACTATTGCATACATTAATCTCAGGTTGTCCTAAGATTTACTCTACTCATACCAATCAGACCAATCATAACAGGTTGCCTTCATGCATGCAAATTATACACAGAAAAGGATCAAATAGACTTTCGAATAAAAGATTCTACCCTAGGACCACAACCAGACAAGCAACAGGAAATAAGGCCAAATCAATCATTTTGAGGCTATAAGCTCCTAACTGTATACAATTTTAAAAGCATACACATAGCAAGTTCCATGAAATCAACAAACTCAAATATCAGTATAGCATGGCTAATATATTTAGGAACTACTTACTTGGCTCGGCTGATCACGCGTGTTGCACTCTCATCTTTTCATTTCCTTTTGAAAACCCATTTGAAATTAGTTTTTTTTTTAAACAATTTCACCATTTCCTTAGTTTGAGTCCTGACACACTCGAGAGTGTGCCAGAATCCCTAAAACCAAGGCTCTGATACCAACTTGTAACAACCCAAAATTTTCAAGAAATTTTTGTTTTTAATTAATAAAACACATTTGCATAATCCATGAAATCCCAACATAATTGTTTTCAAGTCAGTATTCATTACAACTTATTTAATTCATCAGAATGTCCCCAAAACATATCAATAAAAGAGAGATAGAGTGCACGTCGCGCCATCACGCCTTGCCCTTGCCCTTGGGCTCAGATGTACCTGAAACAAATCAACAACATGTACGCGAAATGCTTAGTGATTCCCCCAGAGCATACCACACACAATACACATACACATATCATGTTAGCTAATTAAAACTACACACATATCACATAAGCCATGCATACATAAAACATGTAAGAATGTCATGGGCTACCCCACATGGTCTTTACCTAGGACTGCCATGGGCTACCCCACATGGTCTTACATCCAGTGTCATGGGCTCCCCCACATGGTCTTTACCTAGGACTTCCATGGGCTACCCCACATGGTCTTACATCCAATGCCATGGGCTACCCCACATAGTCTTGACCTAGGACTGCCATGGGCTACCCCATATGGTCTTACATCCAAAACATGCCATCACATATCATATCAAATCACAGAATGACTAATACATAAATCATAATCACATAATGGGCCGGCCTTGGTGCCTTAGACCCATGGGTATGGTGAGAAGACTCACCTCTGCCTGCTGAATACAAAAGTTGTTCTCCTAACGATCTGTAACCCCCCGTGCTGAATAATAATATTAAACAATGTTAGCACTTTAATTATTCAAAGGAAACCCAAACTCCAAACCCTTCCCTAAGGCCCAATTATCCATCCCTTGCTAATGGGCCCAGAGTCTAAGTCCAAAATCCCTAATGGGCCTCTTGGCCCAATAAGGCCCAATCAATATGTCCATGGCCCATAATAGATGATATGGCCCATACTTCTCAGAATACCACCATGCCCAATAATCAAATGAGGCCCAATTAGCTCAAAGGCCCAAAACGGATTCGGCCCAACTATGATGCGTATGCTTAGGGTACCATCCTGGTACGCGCAGCGTACTGGGGTTCTAGGGCTTACGCGCAGCGTACACTGGGTTACGCCCAGCGTACTAACAGATTAAGCACTTTTTCCATTAAGTGCTTAATACTTGATCCTTTTACGTCCAGAAGTCAGATCCAACCCTATTAAGACGACCTAAGGCATAAAGTTGGCAACTTTATGCCTTTGCATGTCTCAAATGCTCCCACCACCCTCAATAAGTCATGTGTAAAGCTCTTAGCCCATGCATGAGGTCAAAATACCCATCAATACTCCATTTTTATGTTGAAAAAGGACTAAGGGACCTTAGATCTGTCATTTCCATCCTTTGGAGTTGCTTAACTCACCAATGGAGGTCCAAACTCAACCAAAAGGGGACAAACTAGAAAACCCTAGCTAGATCTAGAGATTAAGAAGGAAAGGTCCAAGCTTTTTACCTCCAGGAGCTCCTCAAGGTCGAAAATGGTTAGATTCTTGAAGCCAAATGACACTCCAAGCTTCCTTGGCAACTTCTTCTTCTTGGATGAACACTAAAAGAGCCACCATAGCACTCTTAAAGCTCAAGCTACACTCACAAATGATATTAGGGTTTTTAGGGACGTTTGAAGGTGAAGGAGGCTGTTAAAGGTGAGGTTCAAAGGAGTTAAGTATGTTTATATACGGCTCAAGTCTGATTTTTAGGGTTTGAACATGATGGCACGTACGCCCAGCGTACTTCTGGTATGCCCAGCGTACGTGCTGCTCCTCCGCGTTCCTCCTCACCAAGTACGCTAAGCGTACTCTTAAGTACACCCATCGTACTTAAGGGTCTCTTATGCCAATATCAAGATACTTCAAGGTCTATAAGGTCATACCTACTTTTGGGTGTTACAACTAATCAAGAGTATTGTTAATCACTAGCCCACGACTTGAGGTTTGTAACCTATCGTGTTGACATATTCTTATTTTTGTGTCTATTCAAGTTAAAAGTTGACTATGCTTGTGAGTTCTATGAGTTCTCAATTGTTTGCATGACAACCTGGAAGCAATGGTAGGCCATGTGCTACTAAGTGGCAAGAAAATGAGATCGGGCAAGTTCAGTCCATATAAATTTGGATTTGTCACTAACCTTGTCTTATGATTATGGTTTTGACAAATTTGCATGGATATGAACACTTACACCATAAAAAAATCTAAGTGTCATAATGTTTCTCTCCGATTCATGAAAATGATGGTGAGGAAACTCTTTCACTAAGTAGACTTTAAGTAAATAGCAATTGTGATATTTGCATTCTCAAAGTCATTAGTGGAGCACGTGTGGTTAACCGGCACACTAGCATGGACTTGTGAGAATGGCAGAAGGTCTAAACATTATGATTATGGCACCCCTCTTCATAATTGTTAAGACACACATGTGAGCCATCTAAGGAAATGTGTATGATTCTGATAAAGTCTTATCAAAGCATCTCATATTAGAAAACTGAACTTTGGTAAGAAAGTCAATAAAGTATTAATTTCTAGAAGTCCAGTTGATTTCAGGGTACATGTCAAAGCTAGTGGGAGCATAAAGTGTTATGTTGGATAAATTATAATTATCATGTTAGTGGGAGCATGATTATTATGTTACGTGTTGCAAGTTAGCAATGTTAATTATAGATAACAAAAATTGCAATGCTCTTTGAAAAGTTGTTTTGCTATAACTAAGGGAGAGGATTTTATAATTCATTCCAATTCTACAAGCTTAGATTGAGATTTTAATCAACTCTAGTCCAGGATATATATGAATGTTATGTTGGAATGGTTCAACATAAGGAAATTCTATATATGTGACGTTCTCAAAATTCGATTATGATTATGGCATCCCTCTTCATAGTTTGAATTGTGAGAACATGGCAAATAAAATTTTTTATAGCATGAATCGTGTCCCATATGCTTCGGGTGTAGGATCGATTACATCCATTCTAAATTTTCCAAATTCTTAGGGCATTAAGAAGGGAAAAAGGAATAGAACCGGATATGACTAAAATGATTAAGCAATTGTCGAGGACAATCTGAGGTTTACCAAAGATTGATTGCTCGTGGACAATTGGAAGTATAGTGTAAACTTTGGAAAGGACCATATTGACATATTCTGAAAAGAGGTAACTCTTGTTTAGAAGTGATAGTCAAAATGGTAATATGGAATTGTTTCCATAGGTGGAAGTTATTCTATGAATCTGTATAAGATTAGAAAACTTAATGCAAAGAAGGATGTTCAAAGGAATGTACTTTGAATATGAGACTTCGTTTCCATGGAATTGATCTCCATTGGAATACTTTTTAATGTCTGTTGCCAAGTCTTTGTGACTTTTGTGCATAGTCATTACAAGAGAATCATTGCATATAAGTTTAGAATCTAACAGATTACAGTATATGGCAAGAGTTTGGTATTCTTACATTTACAAAAAGGGATTGGGATTTGTTGGTGCATGGAAATGCTCCACAAATAATGAGTGTTTATTAGGTTGTATTTTCCCTTTATTGTATTTATGGTGTAAATACTCTCCCTCCTATATAAAAGGAGAGTTGGTCATTTATTACTTTAGCTAGCTCATTTTACTTTTCTTAGAGATTACTTTTCTAACAATGTAATCTAGAGAGAGAGAAAGTTGGTGGGTTCTCCCACCCAGGGAGAGTTTCTCTCCCACCATGTTCTTCATGAATATCAATATTATTCTCTCTTTGTTCTTAGTTCTTTTTCATGAACTCATAATATGTTCTTCGTGTTCATACTTACAAAAACACCATTAATCTCGAGATATCTTACTTCCGCATTCACCGTTCGTTATAAAAATGGGTCTCTACAATTGGTATCAGAGCCATAGTGGTTGCTTTTTGAAAAACGGAACTCTGATTTTCAAAGGGCCTTCTATACCACTGAAGCTCATTTCTTAAAACAAAAAAAACAAGGAAGAATGGCACAATCGTTATCTCTGAATGTCTCCAACATCGTTGGTGGTTCTAATCGAGCCCCAATATTGGTGGAAAATGAATATCGTCATTAGTCTCAGAGAATGGAAAGATACTTAAGGAGACTTGGTAGAGATGTATGGCGATCCGTAGAAGAAGGACCACATGTTCCAGTTCTTACACCAGTCCAAACTGACGGCGCTACTGCCAGACTAGGAAGAGGCCAACCAGTCATGAACCGTCCCACCAAGGATTATCTAGACAAAATGGAAAATGATGTTGTTGCTTTTTATGAAATCTCTTGTGGAGTTGCTCCTGACAACTTCGATATTATCATAAATTGCAAATCAGCAAAAGAGATCTGGGAAGTTCTCAAGAATTTGTACGAAGGCTCAGAACAAGCACAAGATAAGAAGCTTACAACCGCACTCAATGAGTTCAACAACTTCAAAGCTCATACTGGCGAAAGTTTGGAAGACTCCTTCAAAAGGTTCAACCTGATAGTCACCAAGTTATCCAATGTGGGCACCATCCGCAGTAACCATGAAACAAATCTTCAGTTTCTTAATGGTTTGGGAAGACATTGGACTACGGCTAAGATGATAGTCCAAAGCGATAGAAAAATTCATTCTTTGTCTCTCTACAAGCTCTACAGAGAACTGCAAGCACAAGAATCCACCGTACTCAAAGACTGTGCTGACTTCGGAGGACCACTTGCTCTCATAGCACAAGCTCCACATAATCAATCCTACTCTCCCTCGTATGACACTCCTTCGCAGTCATACGAAGCTGACTCAGAGTATGATGATGAAGAAGAATTTCAGAAGGCTATTGCTCTGGTTAGCCAACAATTCAATCGACTACCACCTCCTTTGTAACACCCAAATTTTCAAGTAATTTTTCACAAAATTAAAAACACACTTTCATTCATAATTGTTATAAAAATATTATTGTATCACATAATCTATTCATAACATTACATCCCAAGATCATAATATGTAAAAGCTCCTCATGTGTGTACTGATCAAGCCGGCGCCTTCCCGCGATCCTCACTGGTACCTGAAACACATAACACAACACTGTAAGCATAAATGCTTAGTGAGTTCCCCAAAATACCACACACAACACATATTAGCCACTCGAGGCTATAACTCTGTTGACCCTCTGGTCAATGTGTCTCAGTGGGACCCTCCAGTCCCATAACTCTGTGGGCCCTCTGGCCCTAACTCTGTGGACCTTCCGGTCCTAACTCTGTAAACTCTGTAACATACATAGCATAAATCACATAGAAATCACATCATGCAAAAGCATACAAAATACTCTGTCACATAACTCTAATTACCACTCTAGGTAAAGTATAGTGAGAAGACTCACCTCGGGTAACTCGGAAATCTCGAACTCTGTAAAATCTGGCCTAGCCTCCGCCTAATCATATGAAATAAATACTCTTAATCAATACATCTCTCAAGGCTAGACTATTCCCTCTCTTGGTACTCTCAGAAGGGTAAAAGACCATTTTACCCCTCTCATGGCTCAAAGACCCTAAAGTTGACCAAACCCTACTGCGCGTACCAAACATGTACGCTGAGCGTACCCGGCGTCCTCACAGAAACGGGGTGCACGACCCCTTATGCCGCGCATACTGGGATTACGCCCCATGTAACTCCCAGTTTCAGACTCTTAAGCTCTTGAGGTCTTAAACAGTTAAGACCCACGTCCAACTTCTAGATCTGACCATTTCTAAGCCTCTTAATCCATAAAGTTGGTCACTTTAAGCCTTTGCATGGCTGGACAAGTCACCAACACCCATAACATTCCATTTCCAATCCCTAGAAATCTCCTAACTCAAGAATGACCTCATAACAACGACCAAGTTGGGATTTTTATGGATCTATAACACAAATATCACTGAAATGGGATAGATCTAGGTCCATGGAGTCCATTACACTCATAAAGTCTCCACCTTTGGGACTTTTAACCCTAGAAATGGTCCATGCAACATCAAACCAAAGAAAGAGGAAAGTTTTGAACTTTATACCTCTAGATGAAGCTCCTTTCTCTGAAGATCTCAGATCCAAACTTGCACTTCAAGCCCTAGCCTCCACAAGCTCCTCTCCTTCTTCTTCACTAACACACCAAGACACTTTTAGCTCCAAAACACACACACCCAAGCTAAGGATGATGGAAGGCTCTCTTAGGGTTTCACTCTCTGATATGGAGGCTGATAAATGAGCCTTAGCATCCTTTAAATAGTGCACAAGCCAAAAATTTAGGGTTTGCCTCTGGACCCGTTACGCCCAGCGTAACCCTGGGTACGCCCAGCGTACCCAGGCGAGTCCGCATCCAAATTAAGCGCATGAGTACGCGCAGCGTACTTCCCAGTACGCCCAGCGTACTCATTTGCTACAAGAACTCACTCAAGGGAATAATCTTGACAACTTGACAAAATAGAAGGCTTAAATAGCTTTACCTGAATTTCGGGATGTTACATCCTTCCTTTCGCAAGAATCAGCAGTTCAACAAACCTCCATTCAACCGTAACTTCAATCCACAGAATAACCATTCTCGTTACCCCAAAATTTCTCATCCACCACCGCAGTCTCAAAATACTCAACCAAAGGAGGCACCGCAGTCTACTCAAACCACTGACTCCGGTACTCCCTCAGAAGACAAAACTGATGTTGTGATTTGTCACAAATGCAACAAAGTCATTTTGCAAGAGATTGTAAGGCCAATGTAGTAAAAGACAGAGCATTCTACCTTAGAATGGCTCAAGAATTGGAAGATAAGGAAAAGGCAAGGGCGTACGTTGCTCATGTCAAAAGAGACCATCAAGTTTGGTCATCCGGAGATGACGAAGAAGCCATCAGCAGTATCAAAGGAAAAGGGAAAATATGCATGCTGGTAACTGCGGATGATGATGGGTCTACAAAGCTGGAAAACAACTACTGCTACATGGCAAAGGATGGAACTCTAAGCATCATCGAACAGGTAAAACTCATGATCCAAACTCTAAACTATAGCATGCATGATTGTCAACCATTCATAGATAATCTTAATGACACATGTGCTGCCGTCCTTACAGACTATAACAAAGCCTTAGATGAGAAGAACATTGCGTCCCAAGAGATGTTCCATGTGAGAGGACGACTGGATAACAAAAGACTCAAAATGGCTATGTTAGAAAAGGACTTAGAGTTAGAAAAAGATGCAAGAATGTTGAGTGAAACACAACTAGAGATAGCTTTGAACCAGAGAGATTTAGCTCAGAGTGAAATTGTACGCTTAAATCTCTTAATAGAAAATTTGTTCAATGAAAGTGAAGCTATTGAAAATTTGGTAAATAATGGAACCGTGGACAATACATACAATTGGGGTTGGTCAAATGGATATCCTACCGCAACGGATTCCTCACCCCGGTTTAACAAAGATCGACTGTATGTCCCTCCTGACCGAGAATTTCATTTCCCAGTCAATGACAAGACTTTTCCCGAAGATATCAGAACACACTTCGGTAGACTTCATGATCTAAGTAATAATTGTGTCATTGAGGAAATTGTGCCTGAGGTTTCGGATTACACAATTGATCTGACTCCTATCTGTGGCATAATCCATTCAAATTCTCAGACCTCATCCGTAGTTGATGAAGAAATTGTCATTGAGGGCCCCGAAGTCTCGAAAGACTTCCCATCTCTGCCCTCAGACCGCAGTGTCTCACACTGTAGTTAGAAGTCCCACAAAAGTCCCACTGAAGTCCCAACTCAGACTTACTCTGCGGTAGTCAAATCATCTTTACCGTAGTCCTCAATAAAAAACTTCGTGACTCTCCAACCAATTCATCATGAATTACCCATAGAGAACTGTGAAGTAGGTCAATACTCTCAAAACCCTGAATCTTCAAGTTCGGATGAGTCAAGCCCTCGTCCTCAAAAATTTTCTAAGAATTCCAGGAAACCGCATCTGAACACAAATGACTGCGATTCTCCAAAAACTTTTGCAAAAAAAGCTTTCAAAGAGGAAATTCGATCCCGAGGTACAAACAGACAAAACTTTTCGAAAAACAAAAGGCATATCAGATTTCCAAAATCTAAGAGTCCAGAAAAATTTGTTTTCTCTCATTACTTTTCAAAAAACTCTCCAATCAAGAAAACATGCAAAAAGGAATGTACAGTTTCATCAGTCATTCCAAAGTCATCTGACACAACTCAAAAGAAAGAAAGGTCTTTTCGAAGCAATGGCTTTCAAATCTATTCCTCAGATGATCCGACATGGAAGGGTATCTTGCCCACTCCAACACTTTTAAAGTCACATCAAAATTTAAACAAGGAAAAGGGTATTTTACCAAATCCAACAAAAAGGTCCAAAAGATCTATACGTGCTCACTCTTTTTTGAAACAAACTTTTTCAAAATACAACAGCACCAATGTCAGATCTTACCAACCTCGGACCGGTCACAAGCCTACTCCATCGTTTAGACCGCTGACCAAACAAAGAGTCAGAGAAAAAGACAAAATTTCAGAATGTCAATGTCAATACAGATGTCAAAGTCGTTCATATTACGTCAAATCTAGTTCGATTCAGAAACCTCGTAACTTTTCAAAAAATCCAAAAACTCACAAACACCCAGGACTAGGATTAAAAGTTGACACGAAACCAGTCCATGCATCATTCAGAAACCCATCTGTTGTCCCAGGCTCCAAACTAGTTTGGATGCCTAAACTAACCGTGTAATTCTCAGGCCTTGTGCAAGGAGGAACAAGAAGAAGAATAGTTAATCGACAGTGCCTGCTCCTTGCACATGAGCGGAAGGTTAGAATACCTTTGGGATTTCAGGCCAATTTGCAACGGTGGAAATGTTACATTCGGCAACAATGCAAATGGGATAATCCGAGGTTATGGTGTTCTTACTACGGGAAACTTCTCTATTCAAAAGGTCGCTTATGTAGAAAGCCTTAAACACAATCTCATCAGTGTTGCCCAACTATGTAAGGCAGGCCATCGAGTTAAATTTGATGACCAATTTTGCTATGTAATGACAAGCGATAGGAGCACTTGTCTGATCAAATCCAGATCCGAAGGTACTATGTATCCTCTGGACGTCTCTCTGATCATAGGCAAACCACAGTTATGCTTCCTATCCAAAGTTGTATCCGAAGTCAGCTGGCTATGGCACCGCAAGCTAGCTCATCTCAACTTCAGATACATCAACAATTTGGTCACTGGAGAACTAGTCAGAGGACTCCCTATTCTCAAGTTCAGCAATGATACTCTCTGTCCTGCATGTGAATGTGGAAAGCAATCCAAAGCAAGTCACCCTATGGTGATTGACTCATCAATCTCTGAACCACTGGAGCTCCTGCATAATGATCTCTGCGGTCCATCTACCGTAGCCAGTCTCCATCACAAGAAATACATACTGGTTATAGTAGATGATTACATACGCTTCACATGGGTCTTCGTTCTTTGACTCAAATCAGAAACACCGCAGATTCTCATCAATTTCATCAAAGAGATAGAACTCCAGATCAAGTTGCCAGTTCGACGCATCCGAAGTGATAATGGAACCGAGTTTACTAATCATCTCCTAAATGGTTTCTTGGTTTCCAAGGGTATCTCTCACAACTTCTCCGCTCCCTACACACCGCAACAAAATGGGGTAGTAGAGAGAAGGAACCGCACTCTAGTAGAAGCAGCCAGATCCATGCTCAACTTCGCACACCTTCCTCTCTACTTCTGGGCTGAAGCAGTGGCCACCGCATGCTTTGTACAGAATCGAAGTATTGTATGTAAGCGACTCAACAAAACACCGTATGAGGGCCTTAACAACCGCAAGCCAAATGTCCGCTTCTTTCATATCTTTGGGTGTAGATGTTTTGTGATCAATAACAGAGATCATCTTAACAAGTTTGCACCAAAGTCTGATGAAGGTATCTTCCTTGGCTACTCCACTAACAAAGTTGCTTACAGGGTTCTCATTAGACGTACAAGGAAAATCATTGAAAGCTTTGATGTGAAATTTGATGACTATCACATCCGCAACACCCCTCCATCCACTGAAACCACAGCAATCCTAGAAAGTGATATTCCTACTTCTTCAGGTCCATTAAATCTAGTTGAAGTCAATTATGACGATCTCTTCGACCCTGTAGAAACAGCCAAATTATCCGAAGTTCTTGTGTCTCAGGAAGCTCAACAGCAGCATGCTGATGTATCTGGTCCATCTCTATCCGAAGTAGCTTCTCTCAATACTTCCACCTCGCCGGTTGAGTGGGAAAGCTCTACTCCGGATCAAGCAACAACCATCGAGGTTCCAGTACTTGATGTAGCTCAAGTTCCTATCCGCAGAGAATCATTACCATCAAACGTCTCTTCGGACTCGGATGATGAAAACATAGAGAACATTGACACAAGAATGGACTCAAGGATTATCACTCTCTCATCCGCAATTCAGAGGGGACCTTCTCAGGTTCCAGGGGAACTCCCATCAGCAATCCAGGGGGAACCTCTTCCAACTGCTCAAGCAAATTCCATTCTCGCTCCAACAATCCAAGATGATTCCGCAGGATGTTCTCAAGTCCAGGGGGAATTGTCATCTCCAACCGCAGAGTCTTCTGATATCAAAGACATTCCCTCTACCGCAGCTGTTGATCATCTGCAACCCCGTCTGCACGTATGGACGAAGGACCACCCACCAGGACAAATCATTGGCAACCCATCTGCAGGTATCCAGACTCGATCTTCCAAGGACTTATCTGATCACTGTCACTATGTAGCATTTATGTCCTCGGTCGAGCCCCGAACGATCAAAGAAGCATTACTAGAACCTGAATGGATATCCGCAATGCAAGAAGAACTAGAATAATTCAAAAGAAACAAAGTATGGCAGCTCATCCTGAAGCCACAAGGTCATACAATTGTTGATACCAGATGGGTATTCAAAAACAAACTGGATGAATCTGGTGCGGTAGTCAGAAACAAGGCAAGGCTAGTTGCAAAGGGCTATAGTCAACTTGAAGGTATTGACTATGATGAAACGTATGCTCCGGTGGCACGAATGGAAGCCATGCGAATCTTCTTAGCATATGCAGCCCACAAAAACATCAAGTTACACCAAATGGATGTAAAAAGTGCCTTTCTCAATGGGGAATTAAAAGAATAGGTTTATCTTCAGCAGCCTCCAGGCTTTGAAAGTATTGAATTCCCAGACCACTGCTACAAACTTGAAAAAGCAGTCTACGGTCTGAAGCAAGCCCCAAGAGCGTGGTACGAGACTCTCTCTGAATTTCTTGTCTCGTCCGGATACAAAAGAGGAGTGATTGATCCCACTTTATTTAGAAAAGCAAATGGTAATCACCTTATGCTTGTACAAATATATGTGGATGATATCATCTTCGGATCAACTGATGTGAAGATGGTGAATGAATTCGCTAAGCTCATGACCAACAAGTTCCAAATGAGCATGAATAGAGAGATCAACTTCTTTCTAGGACTTCAAGTGAAACAAGTTCCGCAAGGAATATTCATTCATCAGGAGAAATACACCACTGAACTATTAAAGAAATATTTTATGGACAACTGCTTTTCGGCTAAGGTCCCCATGGCCTTCGGATATAAGATATCTGCTGATCCATCTGGCGAATCAGTGGATCACAAGACTTATAGAGGTATCATTGGTTCATTAATGTACTTCACCGCAAGCCGACCATACATTGCCTTTGCAACAGGTGTATGCGCAAGGTATCAGGCTAACCCAAAAGTGTCATACATGACCGCAGCCAAACAAATACTACGATACCTGAAAGGAAGAAAGTCTCTTGGATTATGGTACCCCGCAGGCAATGACTTCAGCCTTCAAGCATTCACAGACGCAGATCATGCCGAATGCAGACTAGATCGAAAAATCACCTCAGGTGGATGTCAATTTCTGGGTGGAAGACTCGTCAGCTGGTCATCTAGAAAACAAAATTGTGTATCTCTGTCTACCGCAGAAGCTGAATATGTGGCCGCAGCCAGCTGTTGTTCACAAGTACTATGGATGAAGACACAACTAATGGACTACGGTTACAGAATGTTGCGGATACCAATTTATTGTGACTCTGAAAGTGCTATTGCTATTTCACACAATCCAATTCAGCACTCCAAGACAAAGCATATTGAACTACGGTATCACTTCATCAAAGACCGCATCCTGAAAGGTAACATTGAACTCATCTTTGTCCATACTCATGAAGAGATTGCTGATGTGTTCACAAAGGCACTTGACTCTACAAAACTCAACAGTTTCTTACAAATCTTAGGAATGATGAATCCGGACCCACAATTCTTCTTGAATTGATAAGTACCGCAGACCATCCTTGGTCTCTATTGCGGTCCTAACTGAAGTTACTAATGATAGATGGTTTTGGTATATCTTGTGTACCGCAGTCTATGTACCGCAACCATATATCATATTTATCCTTCACTGGTCCTTATTGTTTGTTATTACTAACTTCTTGTACAAGTTCTCTCCTCAGTTCTTCTACTGTAGACATCCATCCGATCATCCGCAATAACAAAGGATCCATCCGCAATGACATCCGTCCATTCCGCAATGACATCCGTCCATCCGCAATGACATCCTATCCATCCACAATGAAGTCTCAATCCGCAACCACCTTGATAGTTTCTCAACTGTTTCATTAACCTTTGAATCATGATGTGTTATTTAATGATCCTTCATTAAATAAGAAAAACATTAAATAAAAACATTCCTTGAGAAACTGTCCCATCTCCTTTTTGAATAAACCTTGTGTCAGACCTATTTTAGGTATGATGACAAAAAGAACGTTTTTCCATTAATAAATCCTTTTAATCTATCCCTTCCTCTTACCCAACACGTCTAATCCGTTACAACTTCCTTCTGCACAACGGATTAACTCCTCCCTCACCACACGATCACCAGACGTGATGTTGTACGTCTGACAGTTCATTAATTGCAAACTCTTTTTGATAAATCTCAAAAACTTTTCATAATCTGTGGCTGAGATTTCACCTCCCAAATCAAAAGAACCCCCAAACATCCTTTTGACCTTATCCTTTTCACTTAGGGTAAAATTAATTACTGTTCAAATCCATCCCTATAAAACCTTTCCTACTTCCCCAAGAACAGTTTACGCTTTCTGAACTTTGAATCCTTCCTCCATTCTCACACTCTGTTTCTGCACTTCTTCTCAAACACTCTACAATGGCGAAATCAGGCATCTCTAAGAAAATCTCCAAAGCTTCTGCCTCTGCAAACCCAACTGGGTCTGACTCTGAAACAAGAAATCAAATGCCTTCAATTGCTTCAAGCAACTTTAGGGCTGTTTTCGAAGATCATTCATCCTACAATGCTCCGATCAAGCTAATGATCAAGTTCTTGACCAATCACCCTCTATTTGGCCCCTTCGATGCATTCACAGACGTTGTTCCCCTCTCAACCTTGTTCAAATGTGCTTTTTCTGCTTACAGACCCCTCGAAAATCTTCAAGAGGTGCATCTACACTTGGTAAATGACTCTTTGGTCATTCTAAACAAAGAATAGTTTCTCAATGCCATTAATCTACTGATTCATCCTTCAACCAAGATCTTTTCTCCAAGTATGGCTGACATCCTCTTTGCTCTCTACCAAATGGGTTACCAGAAAAAGATCAAAGGAATTGGCGAATTCAAGAAAAACCAACTGCCTGCGGTGTGGCAATTCGTTTTCCACTTCATCATCCGCAGTCTGTCAGGCCGAACCGGAGGCACTGACAACATGGGTCTCAAGCTTTTGGAACTGGTATGGAGCATTTTCATTGGCCACGACGTCAACTACGGTCAGATATTGTGGGATGATTTCCTGCAGTACATTCCCAAGGAGAACCCAAGAAATAACCCTACCGAACTCACATTTGCAAGATTCTGGTCACTTTGCATCTCAGATCTCCATGCGGATGCAAGAATTAGCATGGGCACCGACACCGGTCTCTTCATCACCAAAGACCTCAAAAGGTACAATCCCTCCAAAGATCAATTTATCTTCGGTCCTATAAGACGATTACCAATCCACATCTTGACATCACTTGGACTTGAAACCCCCGATGTCACAGACCATATGGAGGCTACGGAAGGTATTAGCCCATACCTTTCTACCCCGCCTCTACAAGACACATCCGCACTCATCATCCCTGGAAGTACCGCAGTCCCTTCTTCCACTACTCTTTCCAATCTTTCTCAAAGAACAAAGAAATTAGTCTCAGTCCATCAAGGCCCCCGCAACGTCTCCAAGAAACAAAGAACCCCAAAGAAAGATGCTCCCAAACCAACCGAACCCTCAAAGAAACGCAAAATCACCCAAACCGCACCCTCAAATGATAGTGATTATGATGAGGATGCACAACCCATAGCTATCCTCCAGAAGAAGAAAACCAATCCCACTGGCCAAATGCGTGACCGGACTGATACCTCAGCCTCTCAAAAGGCTCCGGTAGTCCTTGGGGTGGCCGCAGACCCATTCAACACCACAATCGAATACTACTCAGACTCAGAAAGTGAGTCTGTTTCACCACATCGTGGAGACTCCCCCCCAATTCACTCCCAAGAGGATGACACTGGTTCTCGCCCTAAGGTCTCCAGGGCTTCCCGACTGCATTTCTTTTCTCCTGAGGAGTTGAACTCCATCCTCTTGAATGTAACCCAAACACTTCAAACACCTTCCCAACCGCAGGGCCCTTCTTCCGCCCTTGCCAGAACTGAGTCGAGGCCAGACTTGACCCCATGTCAAGGAGACCGAGGAAGCTTAGGAAATCCTACTCTGCTTACATCAGTAACAGGTGGTTTAGGCACGGTGAGCACCAATGTGCAAGGATCCGTGGACCCGAAGGACACTTCGGTGCGATATCAAGGATTTGACGGAGATGAATCGAATGATTCATGGTTACACTACACTCCGGTGTCTGAGGCCAATATCAAGAAATATGCTGCTTTCCGTAGGGAATTTCAAGCAAGGAAGGATCAGCAAATCAAACAACTGCAACAAAAGGATCAGGAAATTCAATCTGTGGCAAAGTATTGGGCAGACGCAATCAATAATGCCAATACCGTAGCCACCATCCTGAAAGTTCAAGATTGGATGACTGAAATGGCTGAGACGATCCGCAAGACTCAGTCCACTCATGACGGTGCAGGTACATCCAAGGTCCCTCCAGTTCAAACTCCAACTCCAACTGTTCAAGAATCACAAGAAGAAGGAACCGCAATCGAAGTCAGCTCAGCTCCCACATTCGGCTTCGATGACCTCGATATGAATGAGGTAAATCAACCCCCTCCCTCTGATGACGATTTGATGATTTTCGATGAAGATGACGAATCGAGTGGTTCTCAACACTCAACTTCCAAGCCAAAAGCAAAGAAGAAGAAGAAGAAGAAGAATGTGGTGACCAGAAAGGAATTTTTAAGCCTGCAAGCTAAGGTCGATCAGATTCTAGCTGCGGTCAAGCCAACTCAACCGCAACCAGAAGACATTCCTAGACCGCAGTCCTTGATCGAAAGGATAGAAAGACTGGAAACCCGTGAGAGATTGGCTGCTGAGCGCATCTCCCTGAAGGTTGAAATGGGAATCCGATCCCTGGACACAAGTCGCCAAGCTGATCACAAGCAATTCATGGCTGCTGCTGAGCGCCTCATCTCTGAGGTGACCGCAATCAAGAAAGACCTACAAGAAGCCATTGCGGACCAGTCTAATCAATCCCAAAAACTGATAGCTGAGACTCACACTGCATATGAGTCCACTATCTCAGTTCTTCAAGCTACAATCAACAGACTGCAACGTTCTTTATCATCAAACTTCCATGGTCCCGAAATTCTTCAACTCACTAAGGAAATTCACAAGCTCCTCTTCAACACCACCATCCCCAACAATCAACAACTGGCGGATGCCCTTAAAGCCCAGTTCCAGGAAGTTTATGCCAAGGTCGATGGTCTCAGACAATGGCTTGAGGATGCTCCGGTGTTGCATTCCTCAAGAGGGGGAAGTGAGGAAGAAGACCATCACTCCAATCATTCCAACAGCATCTCACACCATCAAAGTCCCCCCATCATTACTGAAAGAGTTCCTTCACCGCAACCATCTCATCAGACTCCACCGCAAAAGGAGATCACTCCTGAGCGACCAGAGACTCCCCCTCACTTTAAGAATCTGGTGGATCACATGTCTTCTCCAAGCTCAAACGACTCCCCTGTTACCAAACAGAAGAAAGCTTACTGGAAAGCAGCTAAATTTGTTGAGCTCATATGGAGAGAATGTGGTTTCGACACTGTTTTGGATGAATCCTTGATAAACTCTTGGATCAATCCCCACCACAGACTGCTGGATGATGACTACAAACCATATCTTACCTATGCGGAACCTCCCTCTGATGGTTATTGGGATGTTCTAATCTCTCCCAATTCCAAGTACTTTATTGTTTTTGAGCCTTTTGACCGCAACCTGCCCGACCACAAGAGACTGCCTATGGAATTCGAAAGACTGAATCTGTTCTATGCCAAACATGCATCTTCCATAGAGAAAATCTGGTCTAACGATAGACCATCCGCAGTCAAAAACTACAAGCCTCAAAAGTTCATGAAGGCTGACTTCATTCAATACACACTCACAAGAAGGAATCAGGACTATGTCCGCACCCAAGCTGACTTCCCCTGTATGAACCCATAAGAAGTTTTTCTTATAGCAAAGGTGTTCCAAAACAAGTGTGAAAAGCATCCGAAGATGAAGATAGCACTTGAAAGGGAAAGCACGTTTCTGAGGGAAACTGTCTGTGACTTTGCTAAAATCGACGCAGACATCTACCCCACAATTGCCAAAAAGTTCGATCTACCACCACTTGATCCTGCACCGATGCCTACCGAAGGTTATCAAGAAAGATCCCTAGGTGCAACTAACTTCCCTGAACTTGGAGTCATCTTCAAAAGGAAAACTGATCAAGTCAAGTACTTCATTTCCATGACCTCCATGAACCGCCCTACAAAGAAGCAACTTGAAATCTGTCGAACCGCAGTAGAAAAATCGAAACATACAACTGCCGAAGTCAAGTTCGAGATTTTAAGGAGTATCACTTGGTTGGAAAATATCAGGAAGTTTTGGTGGATTCTGATCAAGTTTCTTAAACTTGATAGCTGAAGAAAAGTTAAAGAGGTCACTTAGGGGGAAATTGTTGAATCATGAAAAGTGACCCTCTTGAACTTCAGCTACTGCAGCCCCAAGCATCCGCAGTCAAGCTCCCATCAGCAGCCTCATCCGAAGTCATCTAGCCAACCGCAGTCTTCTTACTTAGTTTATCTATCTTTCTGTAATACTCTCTATTGTCCAGTATGCCTTGCATGGCTACTCTTAGAGAGTGAATCAAATGTAACTCTTGAGACTCTATAAATAGAGCTCTTTCTCACTTATTCAATACAACTTTGAAGCTATCTTTTCTATCTCTCTATCTGATTACGCATCTCTCCTTACTCTCAAACTTTACTAGAATATAACTAATTACAATCTCTCTTCGGAGCAAGTCTCTTGTGACTTAATCACTAAGTTTGATCTCACTTATTAACTTGGCTTGAATGCATTCCTCTTTATGAATCAACTTATGTGTATACTTGATATAACAATTGTTGTCATTTCCATTTCTTTACTTTTCCGCAACTAACTCTCTAACTATCTAACTCTAACTTATTAATATTATTGTTGAGCTTTTAGATCCTTCGAGATTAACTATTCTGCAATATACTTGTTCTAACGTTTGTTCAAGTGTGTCTCAAAGTTGTTGTTTGCATATTGCGGAATAGTTAATCTCGAAGGATCTAAAAGCTCAACAATAATATTAATAAGTTAGAGTTAGATAGTTAGAGAGTTAGTTGCAGAAAAGTAAAGAAATGGAAATGACAACAATTGTTATATCAAGTATACACATAAGTTGATTCATAACGAGGAATGCATTCAATCCAAGTTAATAAGTGAGATCAAACTTAGTGATTAAGTCACAAGAGACTTGCTCCGAAGAGAGATTGTAATTAGTTATATTCTAGTAAAGTTTGAGAGTAAGGAGAGATGCGTAATCAGATAGAGAGATAGAAAAGATAGCTTCAGAGTTGTATTGAATAAGTGAGAAAGAGCTCTATTTATAGAGTCTCAAGAGTTACATTTGATTCACTCTCTAAGAGTAGCCATGCAAGGCATACTGGACAATAGAGAGTATTATAGAAAGATAGATAAACTAAGTAAAGTAAGAAGACTGCGGTTGGCTAGATGTTTGTTCAAGTGTGTCTCAAAGTTTTTCTCTCGGAGCAAGTGTGTCTCAAAGTTTTTCCCAGCAGCTTGGAAATCTTCTTGAGGTATGAAGTTCTTTATTCCTCATTTTCTTGCTGTGAATCTTTAATTTGAAGTGTTTGGACGTAAGTTGTTGTTTGCATAAAGCACTTTGTCCTTTTTACTCTTTTGGGTAAAGAGTATTCCACTTATATTTGCCTTCCCAAGCAAAAACCATGTGACATTTTCCTTTCCCATCACCTTTTGTCCCCTAAAAACCCCCTGCACACTCTTCTTTTTGCCTTCCCAAGACCCACCTTTGACTTAGAATGCTTTATAAAAAGATTCCCTCATTAAAATATGAATAAATGGCCTTTGCGGTACCATTTTTCATGAAAAAATAGTATTTTTCGTCACCTATTCAGCCCTTCTCAGAGCCCCGAACCGCAGCCAAAAACTGCCTACCGGAGCCCCCTAAGAGGCCTCCCCGCAGCTCCTCTCAGGTCCCTATCCGCAGCCGAGACCGCAGCCTAACCCCCGTGCTGATGAACCGAAGTCCATCATTGACTGCTGATTGATGCTTCCTCGGACCGAAGCCTCGGTCTACCGCAGTCCTGCATCAGCTTCTCGGACCGCAGTCTCTAATGTCTCGGTTCGGACCGCAGTGGCTTCCCGGCTCGCACCGCAGTGGCTTTGCTCCCTTGCACCGCATCGCCTACCGCAACCAGCCTTCGCTTCATGCGAACCAGCCCTCATCCGCAGCCACACCTCCGCCTCCAGCCCTTCCATCCGCACCCAATCACACCATCCGCACCCAGCCTAGACCCGCAATCAGCCTACATCCGGATCCTCCATGACTCCGGCTCCTCCTCAACTCCGGTCCATCAGCAGACTCCGCATCCACCCTTCTTCAGCCTTTCACCTTCTCCACCTTCCTTCAGCCCCTCCCCTCCTCCCTCCTTCTTCCTTCTTCCTCCTTTCCCCCTCCTCCCCTCCTTCCTTTTTCCTTCCCTCTCATCAGCCCTCCTTTTTTTTTAAAACCCTCTTATTTTTTTTTTAACTTCCTTTTTATTTATTCAGTTTTTTTAGTTTTATTTTTTTTTTTTTCAATTATTTTTTTTAACACCATTTTTTTTTAACGCCAATTTTTTTTTATTCAGCCAAATTTTTTTTTAACACCAATTTTTTTTAGCCATTTTTTTATTAAAACCAATTATTTTTTTTAAAACTAATTATTTTTTTTAACACCAATTTTTGCCACAACCGAACCTTGGATTGTCACATTGGTTCATTTCATGCCGGTTATTATTGGAAGAATACTCCTACCGCAGTTGGACTTCATATTATTTTTGTGATGCTTGCACCGCAACAGCGATTGATCAACAAAGTTGTTTCGCATTCTTCACTTTATGGGATTTTATGACTTGTCGCTCTTGATTTTTGGTTGACGAATCATGTATCTTGAGCATGTGGACTTTATTCTCTATTGAAGACCACTTCAAGTGTTCCGGCACCGCAGTTTGGATATTTAGATATATTTTTGGCACAACAGGTTATTCTCAGCACAGCTTCAGCAACTATGTCACCCGCCTCCTCATGACCGCAAGAGTATCTCTTTTACTCTTTCTTATTTCTTATCGAGACCCTTCATACATCTAGGGAGAGCTTCTCTGTTAGCTCTTGGTATCCGACACTCTCCATCCGATGATTTGTTGATTTTTGATATCCGGTCATTGGTTATCAAAAATAGGGAGAGAATATCATCCGGATTTGGTTATTATGATTGTTTGAGTTTGGATTTTTGAAGACTTCTGAAGACGATTATTTATTTAGTGATGCGATGTGGCACTTATTTTTGGTCTTTACGGATCAAATTTTTGGCATTACTCGATGTTTTCCGATTCAGATTATTTATTATTCGGGCTCTACCACAGGATGATTTTGTGTTCGCATCCAGTTCAGATCTTATGGTTTCACGAGTTTGGATTTGTGATATGTTGAAGACGAATATTATTTTGGCAATGTGACGTGGCACTTATTTTTGGTCCTTGGATCAAATTTTCGGCATTGCTTGACCATGTTTTTGGACTCACATTATTTTTATCCGGACTTCATTTTATGGATGCTTCACATTTTTAGCAGGTTATTCTTTGAAGAATTTCGGTGTATTATGATTCGAGAACTCGAGATGTTTTTCATATTTTTTAAGCCGAAGTTTTTATTTTATTGGATCTTCTACTTGCTCATGGTGACCTCCTTCTTCGGGTGATTATGACTGGTTTGAAGATTTGGATCTTATTTTTTCTGCTTCATTGGTTGTGCTTTGAAGCCGAAGACCTTCATTGTTAGAGATTCATGGCTAGTTTCAGACTTCACAGACACTTCAGAGTTTCAAAGACATTTCAGCACTTGATTTCATTTTATTACCACACTTGCAAGTCGATTACTGTATTATAGCCTTGTATCACTTATTGGATCTCTCATCATTTGTAAGCATTTAGGGAGAGAATGTTGGTGCATGGAAATGCTCCACAAATAATGAGTGTTTATTAGGTTGTATTTTCCCTTTATTGTATTTATGGTGTAAATACTCTCCCTCCTATATAAAGGGAGAGTTGGTCATTTATTACTTTAGCTAGCTCATTTTACTTTTCTTATAGATTACTTTTCTAACAATGTAATCTAGAGAGAGAGAGAAAGTTGGTGGGTTCTCCCACCCAGGGAGAGTTTCTCTCCCACCATGTTCTTCATGAATATCAATATTATTCTCTCTTTGTTCTTACTTCTTTTTCATGAGCTCATAATATGTTCTTCGTCTTCATACTTACAAAAACACCATTAATCTCGAGATATCTTACTTCCGCATTCACCGTTCGTTATAAAAATGGGTCTTGACAGGATTGTGAAATGAGCATCATTGGAGTCGTGTTCAATTGATCTATTTCACAAAAGAAGGACCATAGGTAAACATAGTGTGCATGCTTGGAGCATGGCATGACTATTGTTTTAATTCAAGTATTAAGTTGATAATTCGAAACATTACATGAATAATGAGTAATCAATATGGTGCTTAGATAAAAGGTGTTTTTATTTACTCTCAAAGTGTTGTGGCCATATAGGATTAGTATTATCCTTGTGTTTCACTTTGCATGTTTTGACTTCCCGAATAACTAGGTTATTCAAACCGTCCACAGTCAATCATACTTTGGAAGTAGGTATTGAGGCAAGACTGTCATGAATGGGTCTGTAGTCTGTCTAGGTTGCTAGACTTAGCTGCAGTATTCATGAGTGCTCCTGGAAAAAGATTCGAGTATTGGATTAAACCCACGCTCATTTGAATCACTTCATGGGTTTTATCATGAGTGAATCATTAGACGGTAATATCTTATATTCTTCAAACCTAGAGATATGAGTTGTTGACTATGAGTTGGTTATACATTGATTGTACGAAAACGCATCAGTAACTTGATGTTATAAATCGTGCCTTTGTGTATGATTCAACAAGTAGTTAGTACAAGCATATGAGTCGAAGTTTATCCATTCCTTTTACCTCATAAGGATAAAATCGATATATGTGGGCCCCTCGATGATTTAGTGATGACACCCCTAAGTGCTTGGCCAAGCCTGGACTAATTTGATTTGTTCAATTAGTCAGTTGTCATAAATCGAAAATCAGGAAAAAACAAATGGACAGAGAGAATGATTATAATCCATGTCTCAGTCCATATGATATCTAGAATGGAGGAATATATGATCACTTATCTAATGGACGTGTCATTGATTTGTTCAGAGTTCGACAGCGGCTTTAAGAGCTACGATTGCTAGTCGGATTATGAAGTCGTACTTGAAATAATAGTTTTAGACTTATCCAAGTGGGAGACTGATGGATTAGATGTCTAAGCCCATAACTATTATTGGTATGTACTTGACCCGAGAATAGCATGGTCCATTTGGGTTGCATATCATCAGGACAATTTGTTAGGATGGACTCTTGAGAGAAGGTTATATATGATTTATTAATATATTATAAGTACTAATATATTAATATGAAATCATATGGTTTTAATTAGTATTGATCAAGAATTAATTAGAATTGATTTAGTGATCAAAAGGAGACTAATTAAATCTATGGGGACTAATTATGTTAGTTAGTTATATTTATGTGTTTTGGGCTTATGATCCATGTTGGACCAAGTTTATGTATGGATACATAAAGAGTTGGGCCACATGAACCATGGATCATAAGACCCATGGGTATGGATTTGGGTTATATCCATGACCCTAGAAATCCCACATATAAATACATACTTCATTACCCAACATCGACACAAGTGTATTCTTGGAGTTCATGGTGGTTTTGGGTGCATGGAGATTCTCTCTCAAGTTCCTCCTTTGTCCATGATGTGTTGTGATTCCAATTGAGGCTTCCACACTATTGGGTCTAAGCTCTTAAGGCTAGATACATCAAGACTTCAATCTCCACCATAAGGTATGTTATCTTAACTAGATTCATGTGTGGTATATGATAATTGTACGCTAGTTATAGGTTTAATACCTTGGAAAAACCATTGCGTGTATAATTAGTGAAAACATAGATCCAAGGTATTTAGAGTTGCATGAACACCTTAGGAGTGTTAGAATGCTTAAACCCCAAATCTAACACCTTAGACAATCTTACAAACCCTTCATGACAGTCTGCTTACATAGCATACTTCCAAAGTATGATCGACTGTGGATAGTTTAAATAATCTTATTAGTCTGGTTACAAAACGTGACACAGCAGTATCTTGTCGCGCCATGAAGTAGTGGCTCACATTAATGTTATCTTTGTTATTGTATTAGTGTAATATGTTCTCTCTGTCCTAGTGTATAGTATGTCTTCTCTGTTCTAGTATATAGTATGTTCTCTATGTTTCTCATTATAGCATGTTTGAACTAACTCATGTATGAACTGACTCTTGTAAGTTTCACTGTTCTAAAAATAGTAAGTAGTGACTTCCTAAACTATACCTATTATAGTTTACTAGTAATGTTGTTTGAATGACTGGTTATGTTTGAACACCTTTGCTACCCAAAGGTATTGAACTGAATGAAAGAACTTTTATATCTATATACATATACATAATATATAACTAAGATTTAAACGACATTCGGACAAACAACCGATACCCTAAGTCCACAACCAAACAAGGAACAGGAAATAAAGTGAGTTATCAGTCCTAAGCCCTTTCAACCTTATTTATACTCCCTCCGTCCCAAAATAATAGTCCACAGACAAAAAACACACAGTTTAAGAAAACATTAATTACCATTAACTTTATTAAATAAAATGACAGTCTTATCCTTCTGTTGCATTTAATTCTATGGTAGTTGCATTTAAATTTATGGTAATTTAACTAACAGTGAGGGGTATTATGGTAAAATACATATTTATTTTTAGAAGTAAGAAATTATTTTGGGACAAACCAAAAAGGAAATATGGACTATTAATATGGGACGGAGGGAGTATAACTATATCCATCTAGACATGATTTTGACAATATATAAGTTTAAAAGAGTTTAATAAAGAATTTAACATATAAAAGAGTTTTAACCATTTGAACGGCTATAGATGACTTGATGTCAGTTTATAAAAAGGTTTTTGAAACAGTTTGATAACACAGTTTTGAAGAATAAGAAATCTACTAGATTGACAGTTATTAATCACATGTGATTGATATAATAACTATAATGTTTTCTACTTGTATTCCCCCCCCCCCCCATAAAAGCATTTAAAATCATTTAAAAGATAAGTTAGGGGTATGAGCTAACCTGTAGTGAGTGATACGAATGTAAGTTCGATATAGGATGCTAAGTGTCAAGTGAAGCCTCAAGCGCAAACGGATCATATTAATCATATAATGACACATATATGTATATAATTGGTGTATATACAACTACTCATGCAAGGAAACCACCTTAGGGACTAGTAAACACTTAGATTGAAGTGTTACAATCATATACAATTGCATTAAAGGGATTTACGGCCACACAAGGGTGTGTACGGCCAATGTGGTGTACGGCCATTGGGTGTACGGTCATGGAGTGTACGGTCGTACACTCATGGAAGAAGCATGAAAAAAGGGTGTTTATGGCCCTATCTAGCATTCATTAAGTGTTCGTGATCCTATGTTGGGGCATGAGGTGAGTTTGAGGCCAAAACATGCACTAAACAAGGGTTTACAACCATATGAGGAGTGTACGGTCGTACACCTTTGGTGTTCATGCATTAGATGACGATTCTAGGCTAGGAATCAAGTGTTTCTCAAGTTTAACTAGAAGATAGAAGAGATACTCACACTTTTGAAGGTTTCTAAGGAGTTCACGGCCCACGAACAAGTAGGTGTTCTTGGTGTTCCTGGTGAAAGTGAAGAAGACTTGAAGATCTATCCAAAGGAGATAAATTCATGGATGAAAACTAGGATCTTCACTAGATAAAGCAATGTATCAACTAATTAATGGAAGGAATACTTACATCTTTGAAGATCAAGGTGAAAAGCTTGATCATAGTTGAGAGAGAACTGGATTTCTTGGCTTGGAAGTGTGAATAGTGAAGGAAAAAGAAGGATTAGCTTACATATGGGTATGAGTTCACGGCCACTTTGGGTGTACGGCCGTATACTCATGTGTACGGTCGTACACTCCTCTTGAAGGAGTGTTTGGCTCGAATGAAATACGAAGAACATAAGATAACTCGTCCCTAAACCCAAAACTTGAATGCACTAGGCTTAGAACACTCAAACAGACCCTAAACAATGCTAGAAGATAGCAGAAACAAGTCTGACTTTGATTGAATTGAATGGATGACCAAGATAGAAATTTCGGGTTGTCACATCTTCCTTCAGGCCCTCAACCTGCACCTCTCTAATCTTCTCCAGCAGTGGAGTAATCACTGTCATCCTCACACATATATCTCTAATCAGAGCCGCCACCGCCTTGCGGCTCAAGGCGTCGGCCACCACATTGGCCTTGCCCGGGTGATAAAGGATCTCAAATTCATAATCCTTTACCACATCTAACCACCGACGCTGCCTCATGTTTAGATTTGGCTGATCCATGAGGTACCTCAAACTCTTGTGGTCCGTGTAAATGGTACGACGGACTCCGTAGAGGTAATGCTGCCAAATATTGAGGGCGAAAACCACCGCCCCCAGCTCTAAATCATGCGTCGGATAGTTAGCCTCGTGAGGCTTCAGCTGCTTCGATACGTAAGCTATCACATGACCCCTTTGCATCAAAACTGCACCCATGCCCGTAATCGACGTGTCACAAAAACCCACGAAGTCATCAACTCCCTCGGGCAGAGTCAAAATCGGTGCCTCGCATAACTGCTGTCTTAGAGTCTGGAAGATCGTCTGCTGCTCGGGCCCCCAGCAGAATGTCACCGACTTTTTGGTCAGTCGGGTCAAAGGAACAAAGATCTTGGAGAAGTCCTGGATGAATCTCCGGTAATAACCCGCTAGACCAAGAAAACCCCCAGCAGAATGTCACTTGAGCAACCCTGCTGAAGGTAACGCCTCGCCCTCGCTGCTGAACATAAAATCGGTCTGTGTTGTGGCCTCTCGCCCTGAATCACTAACACTCCCCCACTAGGAGTCCGGACCCTCACCAGATGCTGCTCGCAGTCGATCACTGCCCCATTGGGGCTCAGCCAATCCATACCCACTATAACGTTATTCCCTCGCAGTGGAATAGGAACCAGATCCACTGAAAACTGCTCATCGAATAACTGTAGTGTACAACCTTTGTGAACCTTCGCAACCCTAACTGTGACAACCCGAAATTTTCATTTTGTATAAACTCCACAGTCAAGCACATCAAATAATAGTAAAATTCATCCCAGTACATTTTTGGCCGGTTTTAAGTTTGTTTGGGTGTTTTATTTTAATTTTTCGTCAAACGAACAAATAAATGGAAGTATCCATTAGGAGTGTTGTGTAACAAATAAACAATTAACACCTTAACTAGGTGTATACGGCCAAACAAGGGGAGTTTGGGTCGTAAAATCCCTTTGACCATGAACTCATGTATATAGCATTAGTTTACCCTTCATTCTTTCACTTTTCACTTCCTAACTCAAGAACACCCAAGATTCTCTCTCAAGTATCATATCACATTTCTTCAAATCCTCCAAAAATGTAAGTATTTCCTTCCTTGGTTCGTTCATATAACACTTTATCTAGTGTTTATACTCGATTTCATCCATGGAAATCTCCTCTTTTCTTAGATCTCCAAGTGTTCATCAAAACACCAAGAACACCAAGAACACACACTAGTGTTTTTGGCCCTTAAAACACTCTTACAAGCTTCCTATAAGTAAGTGCACTCCTCCTAACTAGTAAATTGCTTAGTATACTTGCTAAACTATGGAAGAACATGAAAAACCCCCAAGAACACTTGGGTTTATGGTCAAGGGATATCCTTGAACCGTAAACACCACCAAGTGGTGTTTTGATGCCCCTAACACCTTCTATGGCTTGTATAAAGGACTAGAACCTTGCATGCATGAACTAGAAACCCCAAAACACAAAAATGTAGAAGTGACCAAGAGTTTACGGCCATAAACTCATGGGTTTACGACCGTAAACTCCCAAGGAGTGGTCCAAGGACCGTAAACTCCAAAGAAAGGCCATTTCGAGCCCCATTCACTTCCTAAGCCTTGGATTCGAGTCTAGCTTACTTCCTTGTGTGGTATAAGACCATAAAACACCCAATGGTACCATTACCATGAGTTTACGGCCGTAAACTCATGGGAGAAATGGTCCAAGAACCGTAAACCCATATGGTACTACCATATGGGGAGTAAACTCCAATGGGAGGCCATACTCTCTTTAGATGCAACCCTTTAGTACTCCTAGCACTTGAAACAAAGTGTTTCCATGTATTAGGGTGTCTTTACTTGCTAAATTAGTTGTTAAATGACTAATTAGATACATAAATGTATCATTACATGTTCAATAGGATCTGCGTGGGTGTTCAAGTCCTCACTTGACACTTAGCATCCTATACCATCCGAATCACCCACTACAGGTGAGTTCATACCCCTTAATCAACCTTTGAAATGATTTTAAATGCTTTTATGGGGGGGGGAATACAAGTTGAACTGACAAGTTATTATATCAATCACATGTGATTAATAACCGTCAGGCAAATAGATTTTTGCATGTTAAACTGTTTTATTCAGCCAAAGGTTTTCAAATCTTGTTTTCAAGTCTCTTTTAAAATACAAAAATCTCTTTTTAATTTACTAAAATTTTATCAAAGTCTTTTAAACTTATACTCTTGTTAGATTCATGTCTATATAGATATAGTTATATAAGTAGGGTTTGAAGGACTTAGGACTGATAGCCCGCTTTATTTCCTGTTCCTTGTTTGGTTGTGGACTTAGAGCATCCAGTTATCTGTCCGAGTGTCGTTGAAGTCCTAGTTATATATTATGTATATCTGGTTAGATATTAAAACTCTTACTCCAGTTCAACACCTTTGGGTAGCAAAGGTACCTAGATAACCTCTCAAGTAAACTATAATAGGTATAGTTTAGAAACCAACCATAACTTTCATGAAGGAGAACTTAGTTATATCTATATTCTAAAAACTCGTACTTTTAGTGAAAAGAAAGGTATATAGAAATCAAAACACGAGATACATCCTCATGACGCGGATTTCACCGTTGTCGAGTGGTAACCAGAGTCTCCTGGAGGGAGAGCGGGCATTGTGTGTATAGATCTATACGGGACAGACCATCCCACATCCTGACTGCTAGCTACAGTCCCGGCCGACCAAGCCAAGGGGTGACAAATGTCACATTCATTTCGACGCCAGCAGGTCGTCGTGTTTACATCCGTTAATCAGTATGGTTACGAGTATCTTTACATTTACCTTATAATTCATGGCTTTAAGGTAATAAGTGTTATCACGGTATTTTTCTACATATAAAACCCTCATAATATATTTTCCTAGTTATACACTAGGCCACATTTTAAACCTTTAAACTAACCTACTTAGGATTAAAGGCTATTCTAGACTCTCCGAGGTGTATTGTTCATTTAATACCACCTGGAGTTTGCATTTCATTCATTTAGACTCTCCGAGGTGTATTGTTCATTTAATACCACCTGGAGTCTGCATTTCATTCATTTAGACTCTCCGAGGCGTATTGTTCATTTAATACTACTTGGAGTCTGTATTTTTACTACTTTAGACTCCTCGGGGTGTATTGTTCATCAAATACTACCCGGAGTCTGTATTTTATTACCATATAAACAGCAATGTCATTGCTGAAGTAACGTATTATTTTCCTTATTACATTTAATTGTGGCTTTCCCACTTACTCATTAATGTAAAACTATAATTAGATAATGATAGTAACATTTGGGGAAAAATACTCTTTAAACACAAAACTGTTGGGTCTTGGTTGAAAACTGCTTTATTAGATAAACTCATCTCTTGTAACTCAAAACAGTCGGGTCTTGGTAGAAGACTACTTTTAAATAGAAAATATAGGATTTTCTGGAAGGAATTCAAATACTTTATAAGCTTTTATCACCATCATCTAATGAAATTATTTTGAGGAAAAACATGTATTTATATCAATGTCATTAAAATACTTATGAACTCACCAGCATTAAAATGCTGATCCTCTCTTTCAAAATAACTTGTATTCTCAGGTCGTCAGTAGACAGGTACACTCCGGTAGCTTTTGTGAAGACAGCCTAGTACCGAGCTGCATCTTATATTATTTACTAAATCTACTTTGATGTTGTTGCTAAATGTAACCTATGTAAAACTTATATTATTAATGCAATGGTTGTTGTACTTTGATTACTATACTGCATGTGTTGTGATACTTGACATGACGTCCTCCACCCCAGAATGTTTCCGCCGTTCCGGTTTTGGGGTGTGACAGATTGGTATCAGAGCATTGTTTATAATGAGCTCAGTATATCAAATCATAAAAGATATACAACCTATAAATACAATGGGATAAAAACACTCTGACCAAGAATTATACTTTTAAATATAACCATATTTTACAAAAGTATAAGAACATCCAGAATATAAAAACCCGAACAAGTATCACAAGAAGAATAATGAATAAAAGTCTTTGGATGTTGATCATTACCGTCAAACATGAGCAGTTATGTAGTCGTAAGCTGGAATAAATATAACCTGATCAACTATATTTATTCGAGATGCGACTAACGTGTGCTTGGGGGTGATGGTGGTGTTGCAATGAATCTGAAACTTACCAAATAGGAATGCTAGAGCCAAACATAAAGTTTAAAATACTATAGGAGTATTTTAGGATACTAAAAGACTCACAATAAACCCAAAAGCATGTTCAGAAGTTAAGAATCAAACATGTAATTAAAATATTATAGGGGTATTTTAGGAACCATAAATAACCTTGCGTGAAAACTAAAAGAGATCCTTATTGATAGACCTATGATTACAGAGTGTATACTCCCAAGGTTATGTATAGTGAGGATCTCATAGGCTAAGAATATGTGGTTTCGCTCTACTTCCTTTTCCTTGTTTGGATGTGGATATAGGGTAGTATCACATATTCGAAGGCCTATCAGATCTAAGTTATATATGATTTGTGTACACTATGTAATTGTAGCCGGACTCGATATGGATCACCCAGTAAAATGTTTTAATAATCTCGTAAGATTCTTTAGACATTCCCATTCTCGCACAAACCCCTTTAGGAAACCTTATCCACTTCAGTAATCAACAGAGGAGTCGATAAAGACCCAGAAGAGGTTCATTGAGAAAGATTTCCAAGTAGGAAGTAAACGAACAGTGATGAGGCTATTGAAATCACCATGTGCCTATACCTTTTAGGGACATCGGTGGGGAATTTGCCTGAACTTCTGAGATTCCAGTCATCCATTATGAAGTGATGACACTCAGAATCAGAATCAGAAGTAAGGCGGAGCAGAAATTCAATATGTCTACGAGAGCAGAGAACCCTATATAGATACTCGGAGGAAACCAACGCTTATTCCAGTCAGGGATAAGAGGTGGACAGAGGGAACCAATGCATAGAACCCGAGAAGTGTTTCTACCTCTTTAACGTCACGCTAATAATCCATAAAATAATACAATTTAGTGAGTTAGTGATTACACTACTCACACTATATGCTAGGCAAATCGTCTTTCCCGTCACGATTAATATAAATAGATCGGATCACAAAACCTCGATTGAGAGTGTTTAGCCATAAGTTTTCGTGAGCATTTTCTTCCGTAATCTTCGTTCCGAACTTCTCTCAAATCTTTTCAAAGCCGGAGAGTGAACCTCTCCAATATAAAGATAACTTAGTAGGAACAACACCCATTTTATGGCTTTCCGATACACTTACTCCTACTCTGTTACCCAGACTGCATCATAGGGATGTAGGTCGACGCTCAGATAACCATAAATCAAGGCGCGGGAAAAATTTATGCCTATCATAGTAAAGAAAGATACGTCTAGGGTTAACCATCGTTTCCCATCAGCTTGTGTTCCTTTTCGTGTAGGAAAAACCATGCCTCCAAAAAAACGTAACCAACCCGATGGTAAGACACCGATTCCTCAAATCGATGAAGCTACGTTTCAAGCTGCAGTTTCAGCAGCCGTAGCAGCTGTCATGGCTCACCTGAACACTAACAACGCCAATGTTAGCAGGAGCCCTATCGGGAATCCCGATCATAGCAATGGACAGCAGCAACCAGCACCGGTGTGTAAAGCCACCCAAGAACTCCAACCTAACCCACTGAAAAGGAAGTTTGAGAACGAGGAGGGAAGTACCTCGACTCAAGGACCTTCCAAAGGACAACGAGCTGAAGTGGTCAATGCCTCTGTCAACCCTTCTGCCTCGACACCAAGAAGACCATACCTAGGAAACCTTCCCCGCTGCAGCAAGTGTGACTACCATCATTATGGAGTCTGTCGAGAACTCCTTTGTGTTAGGTGCAACATGAAGGGGCATACCGCTCGCAACTGCAGAACTCCGGTTGAGTTTATTACATCAACCACCAATGTTGGGACCAGTCCAATATGCCACCTATGTGGTGAAATTGGGCACTTCAAGAGGGACTGCCCAACTGAAAGAAATGACAAGGGCGCAGGAGGAGTTTAACCCTAATGCCTAGGGGAAACATCAGGGAACCCGGTAGAATTTTGGTACGTTTCTCAATCCTAAGTAGCTAACCGAAAACTTTAATTAATCAATTCTAATTGTAATTACTCCCTCGTTAAGGCGAAAGTCGTAGCACTGTTATAAAACTTGAAAACCCATCAGGTAAAGCTATGATGGCTTAGTATATACGTTAAGGCCATTTATAATTAAGATTGATAGACCTCGAGTGAGTGATGCTGCCTTATCTCTTGTTCCTTGTTTGGTTGTGGATTTAGGGCGGAGTCGCTCAGTCAACAGTCCTTGTAATCTTAATTATACATGACTAGTGTATACTAGGCGGTTATAGAGAGGCCTCGTGAGAAATCCATTCATGAAAAGTATATTATTCCAAAACATCAGGACCCCTAGAGTTCAGCATCACTCATGTCGGTCCAAGTATCCACGATAGTAATACCGTGGACGAAGCCCGAGACGCTAGGAACTTGTGTGCCCTGTTCAGCACATGGTCCTATCAATCTTCATTCTATATCTTATCGATGTTTGCTAATTTCGACACTACCGTCAGCCATGGTTCGAATTGATGCGACCATGTGAAAATTCCTAGTGCTGTGTAAAAAGAACTTTTACCTTATCCTAAGCGTCAAATAAAGGTTCTTTCGAACCTAATAAGAAAACCTAATGCGAACCATCAGTCGTCTCTCTCATCCAACCTTCAGAAGTACCCAGGAGAGGGGTACCACGCGCCGTTAACCAACCCCGTTAGACTTTAAAACCTAAAGCGAAAGGCACTATAGATATTTCGGAAGACAATAACCGCCCGAGGCCTACTCAATAGATCCCCAGAAAGACCATTTGCACCGCGCAACCAGGTTCGTGAATCAAGAGAAAGAACTCATGGGATTAACTTACTACTACTGAGTATATGTGTTAGGGTGTTATATAATTTAGATCGATAAGATTTAAGATGGGTGCTTCCTCCCTACTCCCTGTTCCATGTTTGGTTGTGGGTTTGGGGTGGGGCCACACATCTGAACATCCCGTCAATCTCAATTATATACGACTTGCATACACAGAGTAATAGTGATTGAGCCGAGTATGAGGTCTACCACGAACCTTATAATAAGACCCTTCATTCTATCCCATAGGGAAGGACCTGAATTCAAGAGAACCATTGTGGGTTGAGCTACTAACTGTTGGGTTTTGGTATACTACAACATCCTATGGTGCACATACAACCCTAAATACCTTGGATCTATGTTTTCACTAATTATACATGCAAATGGTTTCCAAGGTATTAATCTTACAACTAGCATGCATTTAACATAAAATTATAATATACTAGTTAGCATGACATACCTTTTGATGGAGCTTGAATTCTTGGTGTATTTGGCCTTAAAGAGCTTAGCCCCAATAGTGTGGAAGCCTCAAATGGAATCACAACACACCATGGACAAAGGATGAACTTGAGAGAGAATTCCATGCACACAAAAGACACCATGAACTCTAAAAAGATACAAGTGGCGATTTTGGGCAATGAAGTATCTATTTATATGTGGGATTTCTAGGGTCATGGATATAACCCAAATCCATACCCATGGGTTTTATGATCCATGGTTCATGTGGCCCAACTCTTTATGTATCCATACATAAACTTGGTCCAACATGGATCATAAGCCCAACACATATAAATATAACTAATTATCATAATTAGTCCCCATAGATTTAATTAGTCTCTTTCGACCACTAAATTAATTCCAAATTAATTATTGATCACTACTAATTAAAACATATGATTTCATATTAATATATTATTACTTATAATATATTAATAAACCATAAATAACCTTCTCTCAAAAGTCCATCCTAACAAATTGTCCTGATGATATGCAACCCAAATGGACCATGCTACTCTCGGGTCGAATACATACCAATAATAGTTATGGGCTTAGACACCTAATCTAACAGTCTCCCACTTGGATAAGTCTAAAACTATTATTCAAGTATGACTCCAAGATCCCGACTAGCAATCGTAGCTCTTAAAGCCGCTGTCAAACTCTGAACAAATCAAATGACATGTCCATTAGATAAGGGATCATATATTCCTCCATTCTAGATATCATATGGACTGAGACATGGATTATAATCATTCTCTCTGTCCATTTGTTGTTTCCCGATTTCCGATTTATGACGACTGACTAATTGAACAAATCAAATCAGTCCAGGCCCGACCTAGCATTTACGTTTGTCATCACCAAATCATCGAGGGGCCCACAGATATCGCTTTTATCCCGAAGGTAAAAGGAATGGATAAACTTCGACTCATATGGCTTGTTCTACTACTTGTTGAATCATACACAAAGGCACGTTTTATAACATCGAGTTACCAATGCGTTTTCATGCAATCAATGTATAACCAATTCATAGTAACAACTCATATCTCTAGGTTTGAAGAATATAAGATATTATCGTCTCATGATCACTCGTGATAAAATCCATGAAGTGATTCCAATGAGAGCGGGTTGAATCCAATACTCAGAACTTATGAGCACTCATGAGTGTTGTAGCCCTTTGTCCAACATCTTAGACCTCTACAAGCCAACCCATGACAGTCTTAATTCATATCTACTTCCAACATATGACCGACTGTGGATGGTTTGAATAACTTAGTCATCCAGAACAATGACCTAGTTTATTCTGGAAGTCAAAACATGCAAAATGAAACACAAGAATAATTGAATCGAATATGGTATCAAAACCTATGAACATAAATAAAACACCTTTTATTTATCACCATATGATTACACATTATTCATTGTATACTGTTTCAGCTATCAACTTTATTCTTGAATTTAAAACAATAGTTGTCCCATGCTCCAAGCATGTACACTATGTTTTCTAAACACTAGTCATGCCATACACCAAGTATGCATACTATGTTTGTCTATGATCTTTACTTTGTGAAATAGATCAATTGAACATAACTCCAATGATCCTCTTTTCATAGTCCCAAATCCTTACTGCAAATGCAAGAATTCCAAATTCATGCCATTTACTGAAATCTGTTAGATTCTAAACTTATATGCATTGATCCTCTTGTAATGATTATGCACAAAGTCAGATAGACTTGACAACAAACATTAAAGAGCATTCCAAAGGAGATCAACTCCTTGGAAACATCCTTCTTGCATTAAGTTTCCTAATCTTACACAGATTGAATAATTTCTAACTTTGAAACGTTTCCATATTCCATTTTGACTATCACTTCTGAACAAGAGTTTCCTCCTTACAGATTATGTCAATATGGTCCTTCCAGAATTATCATTATACTTCCAACTGTCCTTGAGAACCAATCTTTGGTAAACCTTAGATTGTCCTCGACAATTGTTTAATCCTTTTAGTCATATCCAATTCTAGACCTTTTCCCTTCTTAATGCCCCAGGCATTTGGAAAATTTTAGAAAGGATGAATATAGCACATGCAATCGATCCTATATCCGAAGCATATGGGACACGATTCATGATGTATCACATAAAGACTAAACCAGTCTTTTGCTATAATATTTCCATTTCAATTTGCCAAGTTCTCATAATTCAGATTATGAAAAGGGATGTCGTAATCATAATCGAATTTTAGAACGCAAATAATGGACCCTATATTAGAATTTTCTTATGTTGAGCCATTCCAACATAACATTCATATATATACTTGACTAAATACGATTAAAACCTCAATCTAAGCTTTTAGATTTGAGATGAAGTATAATTTCCTCTCCCTTAATTATAGCAAAACAACTTTTTCCCAATTGAAACCTTTTGTTTTCTATAATTAACATTGCTAACTTGCAACCTTTATCATAATTATCATGCTCCCACTAACATGATGATTATTAGCATAACACTTATGCTCCCACTAGCTTTGACATGTACTCAGAAATCAGTTGAACTTCTAGAAAAAACAATACTTTATTGACTTTCTTACCAAAGTTCAGATTTCTGATACTAGATTTCTTTGATAAAACTTTATCAATATCATGCACCTTATCTTAGATAGCTCACAGGTGTGTCTAAACAATTTCAGAACTATGAAAAGGGATGTCGTAATCATAGTCTCAATTGTTTAGAACTTTGCCACTTCTCACAAGTCCATGTTAGTGTGCCGGTTAACCACACAGCTCCACTAACGACTTTGAGAATGCAAATATCACAATTGCTATCTACTTCAAATCTACTTGGTGGAAGTGTTTCCTCACCATCATTTTCATGAATCGGAGAGAAACCTTATGACCCTTAGATTTAATGGTGTATGTGTTCTTATCCATGTGAATTGTCAAAACCATAGTCACAAGACAAGGATAATGACAAATCCAAACTCATATGGACTGAACTCAATCTTAATTTCTTGCCACCTGGCAGCTCAAGGGCCTGCCATTGCTTCCAAGTTGTTGTGCAACCAATTGAGAACTCTAAGAACTCATATGCAAAGCCAACTTTAACTGGAATGGGCACAAAATATGTCAACACGATAGGTTATAAACCTCAAGTCGTGTGCTAGTGAAGAACTTCAGGTTTTATTCTTGATTAGTTCTTGAGACTTTCAAGACCTTTAAGACTCCCACTGTCCTCTTGACATATAAGACTTTCTTGTCAGATATTCAAGAGATAGTGTGGATTCTAATCAAGACAAACACTTCACACAATTGGCCTTAGTTGGTCTTTGTTTTATCCAAAACATCACAACTTACCAATTTCAAATGTACAAGAGTAGAAAACTTTTACTCTTACATTTGATAAGTGTTTTAAACCTTCTTTAAGACATGTCACTCAAGTTACAATCTTAGAGTATAACTCTAAGAATTGTTTTTGGAACGAAGTATGAATCATCTTCTTGATTTAACCACTTCAATAATTCATAACTCCTCTTCTTAACTATCAGAATGCACTTAGAGGATGAATTGTGATAAGGTCTCAAAATCATTAAGATGGTCTTAAAACATGATACTAAAGTACTCTCCCATCTTTTCAGATTTGAGAAACTTTTATCTTTCTGCCTAAATTGATTCTTCTTATTCGCTCTGCCATACATTGGAACCTTTTCCAATGTCTCAGAATTACACTTAAGCTTGTAAGTATAACCATATTTACTGAGCTATAGTAAATTATGACGAATAGTCTTATCGATCTTTTGTGGTGGACTCTGACCAGTGCACAAGAATGTGTACCCGATCCCTTAGTCCTTCACTTGACTCACACACCCATGTGAACAAGTAGTTAGTCTTAATTTTTCCAATGCTCGAAAGTTCTCATTCATCATGCTATACAACTTGCATGATTCCAAGTTTCTATCCAACTGAAACTTGGGTGATGAGAATCTTTCCTTATTTGGTAAATTTAGACACTACCACAAATGAAAGAATCAAATTCATATTTCCACTCTTGCTCTTAATGGAATCTTATAAGCAACACAGATTTTCACAAATGCCATTGTAAGGATATTTTAAAAAAAATAAAATCAAAAGATTTACCTTTTATTTTAAAACTTTGCGGAAAAACTTATCCTTACAATCCATATGAAAACTTGTTGTTATCTATTCCTAAGCAAAATATCATAACTCCTAAGAAGTAACTCAAGAATCCGATCTTCAAACTATGCGATAGAAATTCATCTACGCGATCAGATTCAGCATATTCTTTCTTTAAGTTTCTTCACTTTTCTTTGATTCTTAAAACATCAACATGTGACCCAGTCACATCATGTATCAAGAATCTCATAATAGAAACTTAGCAGAGTTAGATAGTGGACTTTACCTGAACTAGAGTCAAACTTATTGACTTTAACATCCTTAGGTAAATTTGGCAGCTTCGCAACCAATGCCCCTTTCTTTGGCAATATAAACATATGGACCCTTTGGTAATGGGACTATCTCAGACTTAGCTTTTCTCTTTACCATTTGGTCAACCGAGTTGACTATGGCCGATCCATTTCCATTGGGAAGAGAATGCTTTTTTTTGGATTCCCAGTGTCATCATTGTCAATGTCCATAAAGTTTTTAGGAAGTTGATCTTAGCAAATAGATAAGATCATTAAGGGTCTTGTCATAGTCTGTTTCATAGGTGTTCCAAAAGAACTCACTATGTGACTTAGAAAGTAGTTGAGCCACCAACTTTCTCAAGACTTTGACACCCAACTCTCCCGGCTTGTCAATATGTGACTACATCTTCAAGATGTTATCACACATAGACCTTTGCTTGCCAATAGGGCTTGAGTGACCTTAAACTTTTCAGGAACTTGTGGGTTAGGGAGAATAATTGGAGGAGGTGAAAGAAGTATGATTTCCATGGGACATCATCTTCATTTAGGAAAGCTTGTTTCAAGAGATTTGGGAAGATCATAAATGTCTAAACCAGACATCTTTTGGGAGATACTCAAGATAGTTGATTTAAAGTCCTTAATATAACACCCAATATGAAATATTAAGGCTAGGACCCAACACAATACTTTTATAACTTGGAAGAGGGATGCCGTAATCCAAGCTATAAAATATTTGAAGGTAGGCGAATGACGATTCACCAATTTCCACCATGAAAACGAAATATATATTATTAGGTTTTAATTGGTTTTTGAAACTCCTAGATCTTTGAGATTCATTGAACTGTTCAATGGCATGTTTCAATCTCGAGTGTGCCCTTCAGGTTTTGTGACTGGGATGTCGAGGATCACAAAACAAGGTGTGAAGTAACCATGCAAATTACTTGGTACCCTTAAGTGTTTACCCCTCAATCGATGTGTCGGTTAACCACACACGCTCCATCGATACTCTGATAAACATTAGGTTACCCTTTGCCTACCTTGTTAAATACGAGTTAGTGTGTCGGTTAACCACACACGCTCCACTAACCGACTTAAACAAAGTGCAAAGTGTAATTTCATGGATTAGCACCTTATTCACTTTTTCCTAAGTAACTAAGATTGGGTATTTATAAAAGGTTTAGTTACTTAGTATTTATCATTAATACTTTTAATGAAGGGAGAATTATAGTCCTTGTCCTACCCATTCGGCTAACGACCCTCCACCGGTCAAGGAAGCGGTGGGTGAGAGTGGACACCCATTAAACTGCCATTTTATAGGCAGTAACCTTATACCCCCCTTATAGACCGGCTTCGTGAATGAGGCCTACTAACGGTAAGACTGACTTTGTTCTTATACATATATATATATATATATATATATATATATATATATATATATATATATATATATAAGTATTAACTATTAATATTATAATAGTATAAGGGTGTATTTTAAATATTTAAAATACTTGGTGGTTTAATCTATTAATTAAACTATACTCTTAATTTAATTAAACTTAAACCATGTCTTTATGGAATTATTAACTCTTTTAATTAGACACTTTAATTAATTTAATGAAGTCCATAAAGTTTGAACTTTAACTTTTAAAATTCTTGGGTTTGGAATTAAAGTGTATATGGGGTTTGACTTTACAAATTCCAAAACTTGAGGACAAGTTTTGAACAATTCAAAAAACTTATGGTTTCCATAACTTATGAATTTTAAAGTGGTTTAATGGAAAAAACCCTTCAAGTTCCATAACTTGTAGACAAGTTATGGAAGACTTTAAAAACATTAAAAATGTGACTCTTCATTTTTTCATAACTTATGGAATTTTTATGGGTTTTAAAATTCATAAATGTGACTTTTCATGTAACTTGAGGACAAGTTACAAAAACACATATTATGAACAACTTCAAGATTAATTTGGATTGAAAACAACTATCTCATAATTTTTCCTATTAATCTAAACAAACTCATAAACATGAACATTCATAATCAACATTTTTCAAGCATCATATAAACATGTATAAAACTTAAAACTTTGATTATTATCCTTTATTTGGATGAGAATAAACATTACCATAGTATCAAAAAACAAATTTTATGAACAAAAACACTTTGCGGTAATGATTCTAATCCAAAACAGGCCAAAAAACTCGAAGATAAGCTGTCAGGGGGTCCAACTCGTCGAGTGCATGAACCAACTCGACGAGTTGGATGAATTTGTTCATGGACTCGTCGAGTCTGCTGTCCCGACAGCAAAAAATTCGATTTTTTTCAAATTTTTTTCAGCAACTTGCATCAAGTATAATTGAAAACAACCCATGGCTCTGACACCACTGTTGGGTTTTGGTATACTACAACATCCTATGGTGCACATACAACCCTAAATACCTTGGATCTATGTTTTCACTAATTATACATGCAAATGGTTTCCAATGTATTAATCTTACAACTAGCATGCATTTAACATAAAATTATAATATACTAGTTAGCATGACATACCTTTTGATGGAGCTTGAATTCTTGGTGTATTTGGCCTTAAAGAGCTTAGCCCCAATAGTGTGGAAGCCTCAAATGGAATCACAACACACCATGGACAAAGGATGAACTTGAGAGAGAATTCCATGCACACAAAAGACACCATGAACTCTAAAAAGATACAAGTGGCGATTTTGGGCAATGAAGTATCTATTTATATGTGGGATTTCTAGGGTCATGGATATAACCCAAATCCATACCCATGGGTTTTATGATCCATGGTTCATGTGGCCCAACTCTTTATGTATCCATACATAAACTTGGTCCAACATGGATCATAAGCCCAACACATATAAATATAACTACTTATCATAATTAGTCCCCATAGATTTAATTAGTCTCTTTCGACCACTAAATTAATTCCAAATTAATTCTTGATCACTACTAATTAAAACATATGATTTCATATTAATATATTATTACTTATAATATATTAATAAACCATAAATAACCTTCTCTCAAAAGTCCATCCTAACAAATTGTCCTGATGATATGCAACCCAAATGGACCATGCTACTCTCGGGTCGAATACATACCAATAATAGTTATGGGCTTAGACACCTAATCCAACACTAACATGACTACAAATTTGAAATTTGTTGTCATCCCGGTTAAGTCTACGTAGTAGCTGACACTCTCAGTTAGGAAAAAGTAACTCAAGTCGTAAGAGTCAAAGACATTGACTACGACCATCTATTCACGCTTAAATCCGCAAATTAAGCACCTCAGCAGTGAGCCAAGAAACCTGAAAAGCTGTGATAGATTGCTTTAAACTCTGAGAAGAATGGATGAAGAAATTAGAGATTCTGGGCAGCAGAATCCATTTCTATCTAGATTTAATCTAGATAGAGAAACTCAGTAACACCGGAAGAGTGGTTGCAAGGGATACTCGCACTACTCAGGCACTTCGTCCATCCAGATACAGGCGAGAAGTGCCTAGGACGGTAAACGGATGAGATAGTGCCCCCCTCATGCGAGAAAAGTCACCAGCGCCCTATAGACGATAGATCGCATTCTCCAAAGTTAATACTAGAACGCTGAGAACCACATGATTACCTCCGCGACATAATACTTGAGCAAAGTAGACGGTAAGTTGCGTTAAGCTTTATAACCCAGGTCATAAGGGAAATGTGGACGCAACGCCAGTTTAGGTGTTAGTCGAAGGGTTATGCAAGAACCCGTGCTTCCTGCGAACTGGAGGGAGCAGACACAATGGAGAGTGGAGCATGTCATAGAGATTCGTTAGACTATTAGGTGTCCCAAAGAATACTATCTCTAAGGAGATAGTAGAACCACCTCCTGAAATAGTCAATCACTTCAGAAAATCTCTAAGGGCGAAGCTAGCCCCGATCAGAGACTGCTATCCACGAAACAGCGAATCAAGTGAGAGAATAATTCTCTCCGATTAGGGATCATGCTGTGAAAGCATCTATTAGACGATGATGAAAATTGAAATTTTCTAAGCATCGCCTGGTAAAACCCTCTATCATACTGACCTTGAGATATTCCGTTAGGAACACCTCGAGAGTCAGAAGTGCAGGTCCATTTTGCACTAGGTCGAGATAGATGCCACGTAACCAATAGGTGCCAGCATATAGTAAACACTTCCAATGATCCAGAAAACCTCTGAAAGCCAATCATTAGGAGATACGAATCCGAAAACAACCTGAGCCTTCTAAGAACCAATCAAGAGGACTACACTCCCAGTAAGAGAGAACTTTTGGAACTTCAAAATGGCGATCACGCTAGGTGATGATCTAACCATGGAAGTACATTATGCTCTAAGTACTGAAACGTTCTATCTTCCCAAGAACTTAGGACCATCCGAGATTCTTGATAAGAACTGGTCCAACCTCCGTCAGACCTCAACTACTTAGGGATTTCATAAATTCCACCCAAATCCACCCACGTCTCAAACTTGAAAAGTGCTTGTCCGACGTGACTCTCGAAATCCCACTCATCGAGATCAAAATCAATGAGAGCCCCAACTTTGTGTAGGAACCTGTAGAGATCATGGACCGAGAGGTCAAGAGAACAAAGCAAAGCCGTATCACGATAGTGAAGGTTTGCTGGAACGCCGCGCGAAGACCTGAATTCACTTGGGAGCGAGAGGACCAGGTGGAACTAAAGTATCTTCATCTTTTGCTTCACTAAACTGTAACTGCGCGTGTGCTTGAACTCTAATTTCGGGAGGAAATTCCCTCTAACGGGGGGATGATGTGACAACCCGAAATTTTCATTTTGTATAAACTCCGCAGTCAAGCACATCAAATAATAGTAAAATTCATCCCAGTACATTTTTGGCCGGTTTTAAGTTCGTTTGGGTGTTTTATTTTAATTTTTCGTCAAACGAACAAATAAATGGAAGTATCCGTTAGGAGTGTTGTGTAACAAATAAACAATTAACACCTTAACTAGGTGTTTACGGCCAAACAAGGGGAGTTTGGGCCGTAAACTCCCTTTGACCATGAACTCATGCATATAGCATGAGTTTACCCTTCATTCTTTCACTTTTCACTTCCTAACTCAAGAACACCCAAGATTCTCTCTCAAGTATCATATCACATTTCTTCAAATCCTCCAAAAATGTAAGTATTTCCTTCCTTGGTTCGTTCATATAACACTTTATCTAGTGTTTATACTCGATTTCATCCATGGAAATCTCCTCTTTTCTTAGATCTCCAAGTGTTCATCAAAACACCAAGAACACCAAGAACACACACTAGTGTTTTTGGCCCTTAAAACACTCTTACAAGCTTCCTATAAGTAAGTGCACTCCTCCTAACTAGTAAATTGCTTAATATACTTGCTAAACTATGGAAGAACATGAAAAACCCCCAAGAACACTTGGGTTTACGGTCAAGGGATATCCTTGAACCGTAAACACCACCAAGTGGTGTTTTGATGCCCCTAACACCTTCTATGGCTTGTATAAAGGACTAGAACCTTGCATGCATGAACTAGAAACCCCAAAACAAGAAAATGTAGAAGTGGCCAAGAGTTTACGGCCGTAAACTCATGGGTTTACAACCGTAAACTCCCAAGGAGTGGTCCAAGGACCGTAAACTCCAAAGAAAGGCCATTTCGAGCCCCAGTCACTTCCTAAGCCTTGGATTCGAGTCTAGCTTACTTCCTTGTGTGGTATAAGACCTTAAAACACCCAATGGTACCATTACCATGAGTTTACGGCCGTAAACTCATGGGATAAATGGTCCAAGAACCATAAACCCATATGGTACTACCATATGGGGAGTAAACTCCAATGTGAGGCCATACTCTCTTTAGATGCAACCCTTTAGTACTCCTAGCACTTGAAACAAAGTGTTTTCATGTATTAGGGTGTCTTTACTTGCTAAATTAGTTGTTAAATGACTAATTAGATACATAAATGTATCATTACATGTTCAATAGGATCTGCGTGTGTGTTCAAGTCCTCACTTGACACTTAGCATCCTATACCATCCGTTCATCCGAATCACCCACTACAGGTGAGTTCATATCCCTTAATCAACCTTTGAAATGATTTTAAATGCTTTTATGGGGGGGGGGAATACAAGTTGAACTGACAAGTTATTATATCAATCACATGTGATTAATAACCGTCAGGCAAATAGATTTTTGCATGTTAAACTGTTTTATTCAGCCAAAGGTTTTCAAATCTTGTTTTCAAGTCTCTTTTAAAATACAAAAATCTCTTTTTAATTTACTAAACTTTTATCAAAGTCTTTTAAACTTATACTCTTGTTAGATTCATGTCTATATAGATATAGTTATATAAGTAGGGTTTGAAGGACTTAGGACTGATAGCCCGCTTTATTTCCTGTTCCTTGTTTGGTTGTGGACTTAGAGCATCCAGTTATTTGTCCGAGTGTCGTTGAAGTCCTAGTTATATATTATGTATATCTGGTTAGATATTAAAACTCTTACTCCAGTTCAACACCTTTGGGTAGCAAAGGTACCTAGATAACCTCTCAAGTAAACTATAATAGGTATAGTTTAGAAACCAACCATAACTTTCATGAAGGAGAACTTAGTTATATCTATATTCTAAAAACTCGTACTTTTAGTGAAAAGAAAGGTATATAGAAATCAAAACACGAGATACATCCTCATGACGCGGATTTCACCGTTGTCGAGTGGTAACCAGAGTCTCCTGGAGGGAGAGCGGGCATTGTGTGTATAGATCTATACGGGACAGACCATCCCACATCCTGACTGCTAGCTACAGTCCCGGCCGACCAAGCCAAGGGGTGACAAATGTCACATTCATTTCGACGCCAGCAGGTCGTCGTGTTTACATCCGTCAATCAGTATGGTTACGAGTATCTTTACATTTACCTTATAATTCATGGCTTTAAGGTAATAAGTGTTATCACGGTATTTTTCTACATATAAAACCCTCATAATATATTTTCCTAGTTATACACTAGGCCACATTTTAAACCTTTAAACTAACCTACTTAGGATTAAAGGCTATTCTAGACTCTCCGAGGTGTATTGTTCATTTAATACCACTTGGAGTTTGCATTTCATTCATTTAGACTCTCCGAGGTGTATTGTTCATTTAATACCACCTGGAGTCTGCATTTCATTCATTTAGACTCTCCGAGGCGTATTGTTCATTTAATACTACTTGGAGTCTGTATTTTTACTACTTTAGACTCCTCGGGGTGTATTGTTCATCAAATACTACCCGGAGTCCGTATTTTATTACCATATAAACAGCAATGTCATTGCTGAAGTAACGTATTATTTTCCCTATTACATTTAATTGTGGCTTTCCCACTTACTCATTAATGTAAAACTATAATTAGATAATGATAGTAACATTTGGGGAAAAATACTCTTTAAACACAAAACTGTCGGGTCTTGGTTGAAAACTGCTTTATTAGATAAACTCATCTCTTGTAACTCAAAACAGTCGGGTCTTGGTAGAAGACTACTTTAAATAGAAAATATAGGATTTTCTGGAAGGAATTCAAATACTTTATAAGCTTTTATCACCATCATCTAATGAAATTATTTTGAGGAAAAACATGTATTTATATCAATGTCATTAAAATACTTATGAACTCACCAACATTAAAATGCTGATCCTCTCTTTCAAAATAACTTGTATTCTCAGGTCGTCAGTAGACAAGTACACTCCGGGAGCTTTTGTGAAGACAGCCTAGTAGCGAGCTGCATCTTATATTATTTACTAAATCTACTTTGATGTTGTTGCTAAATGTAACCTATGTAAAACTTATACTATTAATGCAATGGTTGTTGTACTTTGATTACTATATTGCATGTGTTGTGATACTTGACATGACGTCCTCCACCCCAGAACGTTTCCGACGTTCTGGTTTTGGGGTGTGACACTAACGGTCCTGTCATCTGCTATCTCCACATCAAGTGGGCAATCCAGCTCCCCCGGAGCTCCTACGAATCGCTTGCTGAGCGTGATCCACACAAAATATTGGGTTGCACCCGAATGGAACAGTACCAAGGCTGATATACCGTTCACTAAGAACGATCTTATAATAAAAACATAAACATAAGAAATAATCATAACAAATAAAGAGATAAGGAGAGAATACATACCCGTCACAACATCGGGAACCGCACGTGTCTCCTCAGCAGTAAGCTGGAAAGCCCTACTCCTCGTCGTAGGCACCTCTGCCCGGCCCTGACGGCCATCTATAATCCTCAACGTGGCAGGAGCGGGTGCCGCCACCTGTCCTACTGCTGCCAGACTCGAACGTTGGGCTTTCTTGTGGCCCCTCTGATTGCACTGAAAGCAAATCAGATCTGAAACTGATGTGGTGGTGGTAGTAGTTGTTCAATCCCTGCTCATATGACCAGTTCGGCTGCACTTGAAGCAGCCTGAACTCCCCGCCCTTCACGCCCCCTCGTGCATCTTGCCGCACTTGCCACACCAGTTGCGGCCCTGTTGGCTCCTTGATCTGTGATCTGATACCTTGGGCTTCTTGCCCGAACTGCTTGTCTGAACCCCATCTGGTTTCCTCTTCCTCTCCATATCCCAAATCCAACTCCCTCTCCTGAGCCCTAGCAATCATGTCCTCCAGCGTCTTGCAGCTGGAGCGGCTCACTAACTAGAGGATATCACTCCGCAACATCTCATGATATCGGGCCTTCTTCGTGTCCTCGTCCGCCACGTACTGCAGAACGAGAAGGGCCCTCTCCCTAAACTTGGCGGTGATCTCCGCCACAGTCTCTGTCGTCTGCTCAAGATCCTGGAACTCCCTCGCTAGCTGTTGCACCTCGATCATAGGTGCAAACTCGGCCCTGAACCTGGCCGAGAAATCACTCCAGGTCATAGCATCTAGAACAGTATCATCCCCAATGGCTCGTCTGACCTCCTCTCACCAATCATGTTCCCTGTCCTTCAGAAGACAGGATGCAAGTCATACCTTGTCCCCCTCAGGACATCTGCTCGTACGGAACGCGTTGGCGACATCAGCCAACCATCTGCTGCTAGCAATGGGGTCCCGAGCCCCATGATAGTCGGGAGCTCCACAAGCCCAGAACTACCAGAAAGTCAGTGTGCGCGACCCCATCATGGCCGCCACCTCAGTGTGGAAAGCGCTCAGCTTCTCATCCATAAGCTCCATAATACCCTCCTTGACCGAACCAAAGATCACAGGAGTCTGCTCTAAAATTTTGCGCATGATCTCATACGAGATAAACTCCCTCGTCTTCTCATCCATCTGCTCGGCTCCAGAGCCCGAGCCTGATCCCTCACCAGTGCCTGAAGTGCCAACCGGCCTAGTGCGTAGCGTCACCATACTGAAAATACACCATAATAAACATCATTATACTCATCATATCTCGAGGGATCTCACATACTACAAGTTTCCTGGGTTCATCTCAGCCTTCCTTGATTCGAGTACGAATCCTCTGCTTTCAGTAGTACGGGCCCATACTACCTTCCACATCTATCTGTACTTTCCTCAAGAGCTGCCTCGATTCCACCAAGTCCCTTCTACTACTATTGCTGATCGCATGCTAATCTCATCCTAGGCTTGCCCTAGGGTACTCTCCAACCCACTCTCTGTCATCAGCTGCATAAGAAGTCCCTGCTATCTCCCCCTAACTATCTCGTGAATTCTATTACATATCACTAAGACTAGATAATTCTTCGAATGAGAGATCCTACCCTAGGATTAAAGGCAATCCGGAAAAGCATATAAACCTACATCGGGCCCTGCCCGGCATCGGACTGTAGTCCGAAACTACTACTAACTAAACAGGCCGGCCTTGGTGCCTTAAACCCGTTCCTACTGGAGGAAACTCACCTCGAATGCTAGCTGTGAAATCTCGTGTGAGGAATCTTTGACGGCTGCTCCAACGACTCCCCGGCTATCAATTTCACAATAACACTTAATCAAAACCTGATAATCCTTCTTAGGGTAAAATGACCATTTTACCCCTGGTCAAAGCCAACATCCTGGTCAAAGTCAAAGTCAAGGTCAACTCCCAGTCAACGCAACTCGGCGAGTTCCTGTACTACTTAGACTCGTGGTCAACCGAGTCAACGTGCCGAGTCTCTTCACAGACTCGTCGAGTTCTACCTGGCATACAATCGGGACAACCCAACTTCAACTCGTCGAGTCCCTTACTGGACTCACCGAGTTCCCCTGTCTGTTTGGGCTATCTTAATGGATTCAACCCCTATACTCCAGATCCAGACTTCATACTTCACATAAACCCAAAAAATGTCCTTTTAAGGGTAAAGTTTCTGATTTTACCCCTTAATACCACTTCTTAAAGGGTTTAGCTCAAACCCTAATTCCTTGGGACCTAGAACTTGGTCCTTAAGCCTTCCTTACACCAAACTAAAGCTTACAACCTCATATCTAAACCCCTAACACTACTTAGGCACGTAAAGTTCCCACGTTTTCTCCACATGCATGGCCTTTGGGGCTAAAAAGGCCAATATGATACTCTATGGCTTGCATGGGGGCTCCAATGGCATAAAATTTGAACTTTTATGTCATAACAGCCCCTCTAGGTCCTAGATCTGGAAGATTATCCACTTGGGTCGTCCATTCTCCAGAGGTTATCATTCGTTAGCCAAAACCTTCATAAAATGGGAAGGAAGAGATCTAATGAACTAGAGGTCAAGATAGAAATTTGATTACCAGAAAATGTAGCCAAGGAAGTGTAGTTTCTAGATCTACTCTCTTCCTCTTGAGCCTTCTAACTCCTTCTTCCTCTTCAAGCTTCAAGAACACAAAAGATTGCTTACAAATGGCTCACACACTCACAAGATGCTTTAGGGTTTCGTGGATTAGGGTTTGGGACAAGGAGGTTGTAAATGAGGCTAAGGGGTGGGGGTTAAGGAGCTTAAATAGGGTGCAAAACCCCGAAATTAGGGTTTCATTCTAGCCGATCTACTCGCCGAGTCGAGGGCTCTTGACTCGTCGACTAGATAGCTTAAACCCCGCGCATAATCTGTCTTCTACTCGACGAGTTAGTGCCACCAACTCGTCGAGTCCCTCTCTTAAAATGAATAAATAAATAAGTTAAATGCATACTAGGAACCAGACGTTACACACACATATATTTATATTCCTTGTATATACACATTACATCACAATGCATTATATCGTAGTACGTGTCACTCATATATATATATATATATATATATATATATATATATATATATATATATATATATATATATATATATATATATATATATAATGTGTGTTGATCCAAATTTATGTTACGTATATCAAGAAGAATTTTAGGTTGGATTTATTTAGAAGGTTATCCTTATTCACATTGCTAGACATACTCTCCAAACAATCAAAGATAAAAGGTAACTCATATCTTATAAATAGTCAAAGTTACATCCGCGGATTAGGATACACAAATTCTAAGTTAGACCTGGAAAACGTGTCGTGTCGTGTCGGGTCAAGACATTAAACAGGTTGAAAGGACTTGACCCTAACCCGACCCGTTTAATTATCGTGTCGTGTCGTGTCAACCCGTTTATTTTCGTGTTGGGTTTCGGGTTAAGGTTTAGACCTTGTAAATATGTTGTGTCATGTCGGATTGAAATATTTTAAATGTCGGAAAGTAGGAGTTGTGGAGGCAAAGAGGAAAAAATGAAACACTGGAGTTATGAGATGGAATGACAAAATTTATAGTAAGTTTAGAAGGGAAAATGAAAAGAGTTAAAGTTAGGGAGCAAAGTGATAGGTGGTGAGGATGACTAAAATTAAGTAACTTTAAAATTTTGAATATTACTTCTAATTCTTGAGTTTGACCCACTATAAGTCTATAACATATAATATATTTATAAAAATATAAAATTTATAATAAATAATATATAAGTAAACGGGTCATATTCGAGTCATCTTCGAGTTGAAAGTCTTGACTCTAACCCTACCCGTTTAATTATCGTGTCGTGCCGTGTCAACCCGTTTACATAAACGTGTCGAAATCTCTGACCCTAACCCGCTAATTTCGTGTCAGGTTTTCGTTTCGTGTCATGTTTTGTCAGGTCTAGCTCGAGTTCTCATCATTCCCTCCTACGGAATACTGAATTTATCATCAGAGTGTCTTCTCAAGTCCCACCCGAAATTATTTCAGGTATCACCGAAGCAAAAGATCGAAGCGACGTTTCTTGCCTCAAGCATCAAGCGTCTCGTGAATTAAGGTACTAATCACTTGCGATTTGCTAAATGTCTTGAGTTAAGAAGACTTTGCGATAACCGTAACAAATGTCTTCATTTAAGAAAAAAAAATATATAAATTGATATAATTTCAATTACGTACAACCAAAATTGTCTTGACGTTGCTGCATCCATGAACCACCATTGAATCGCCAAATTCTCGGGTGAGTGAAGTTGAAATGGTGTAAACATTTCAATGATGTACGATATGTCGATACACAGAAAGATTGATAACTTAAGGGACTAAGTTATTAAGTTAGTCAATAGTATAAGGACCGTTTTCAATTTATTCTTAACTTCATTTTACTTTTAGTAATTAATTCAAAAACTCAAACACAGAAGGAAAGGAAGTATAACGACTGAAACCCCCGCTAACTTTGCGCTCTTTCTATAAACACAAACGATCATCTGATCTGTTGCCAGTTTTCGTTCGTATCACGCTTGATTCTACAATTCGCCACTCACCGGAATAATCTCATCGGTCACCGGAGAAAGCTTCGAGTACCGGTGGAAAAACTATTTTAGCGGCTTAGAAAGAATCGGAGGTTTGATTCAGTAAGTCTGTCAATCGATCACGTCTGTTTCTTTGATTGAATCGCGAGTGAAGTTAATCTTCTATCAATAACATTCATAATCGAGAGAATGCTGTTACTAATTACATATTACGACATGTTGTAGCAGTTATAGAGTTCAAATAATGTCATCTGGAATTTGGAATTTTACTCAATGTTTTGCATATGTGAAAGTTGATCTGCTATTAACTTCGATCAGAAAGTAGAGCTAGTAAATTTTTTTTCCTTTTTTGACAAGTAAATCGCACAAATATAGAAAAAAAATCGAAATTCATTTTGTTAATCGCATTCAGAACGGAGATGAATGTTGTTAATCATACAGTATCGTTCTTCATGTAGTGGTAAAGAGTTAACTGACCTGTGTCAGTTTGGAATTTGACATTTAATCGATGTATGTTTGAAAGTTTGTCTGGTGTAACCTTGGCTCAGAACGTAAAATTTGATAATTCAACTGCTGTTTGGACAAGTAAATTTGCACAAATATTAATATGAATCGAAATTGATTTTGTTATCAACTTAGGGCAAGCAAGGTTTCAGTTTGATTCAGGAGAAAAAATAATTTAAGAAATGTGTACAGAATTGTAGTTAACTGTCTGTTTAGTGTTTAAGTGCAAAAAATTAAGTGAAGATGTAATATTCACATATGTTTCTATATCTAAATCAACAGTGATGCAATTTGGTACCTAAAGAGTAGTTTCATCATTTAATATCTGGTACTTTTCTCTGTGTTTTGGCTAAAGCACAAGTGTAGTATCTGTTTCTATAAGTTATAAGATTGATCCATCCATGCCCAGCTGGACTTTGTTTTCTCCCACGCCTTGTGGTCTATCGGTAAAGGTAACATTTTTTTTTGCATGATATGTGGTTGAATTCTCCTCTGCAGGTAGACAACCCTCCTCGGCTGTAATGTTATGCTTTTCTTTTTGGTGAACAAGTAGATTAAAAAGTTATTTGGTTGGAAATGCAGAATCAGGGAAATGTTTTACATCAAATGCTCTTTCTTCTTGCTATTTAAGCTGTATATAACTCATTTCATGACTTCTGATGATATGAAGTAAATTGGTTATGACCAACCTCTTTCATGTTATTTTGGAATTGTGGAGTGTGGACCATTATCTCTTAACATATCCTCCTTGGAAAATGTCATTGTTTATAAATCCAATTTCAACAAATTTATGGTTCATCCATTTGATTGGGAATGTCAGATTAGAAGATGTGATTGTTTATAATACCCTGTTGTATGTATATCTTTGTCAAGTTTCATGTGCTATTCAAAATTATTATTATTAGTCAAATTATTATATCTGTCAACTGATCAGTGAAATTTTCTTATTCATCAGCAAATCCAATGGAGACAACATGTGTTTCTCTCATAAAAGAGTTGCAGGTTTAATTAATATTTCCTTATCTTCTGACCATTTTTATGCAATATCTTCACTACAACCTGTTATATTCATAGTAATTTTAAAGACAACATCTCATCACTTGTCTCTTGGACTAGAAAATATGGGATGAAGTGGGAGAGCCTGAAAAAAACAGAGACAAAATGCTTCTTGAATTGGAACAAGAATGTTTGGATGCATATCGAAGAAAAGTAGATCAGGCAAACCGTTTTAGAGCTCAACTAAGACAAGCTATTGCTAACTCACAAGCAGAACTTGCTTCTATATGTGCTTCATTAGGAGACCGATCTTTACCTATTATACAGGTTAGTAATCTTAGCATACATCCATCCTTTTGACCTTTTCTATTTCATCAATCATGATTTATAATTAACAAAAGCGTTCCTTGGTATGTTTAACATGTACAGATTGAGCCAGGTAGTTTGATAAAAGAACTTGCAGACATTTTTCCACAAGTGGAAATGATGCAGAAGAAGAAAAATGAGAGGAAGGTTCAGTTCACAGAAATTTTGGATCAAATACAAAGTTTATCAAAGGAACTATTCACATCCACGAAGGACAAATCATGTATCCCGATTCTTGATGAATCTGATTTGTCCTTGTCAAGACTGGAAGAACTCAAGATTGAATTACATGCATTGGAGAAGGAAAAGGTATGATCCAAAATAAGAGAAATTTTAAATAAATTGACAGCTGAGAAAGCATAATTTACATAACTTGTTTTTTTTTTAATACAGAGTGATCGTTTGAAGCAAGTGTTGGACCATTTAACTACTATTCATTCACTTTGTGGAGTTCTTGGGATGGATTTCAAAATTAAAATTAATGGGATTCATCCCACTTTGGAAAATCCAGGAAGCAAAAAGAGCATAACTGATGATACAATGGAGAAGTTGTCTAATGCAGTTTGTAGGTTGAATGAGGACAAGTCAAAGAGATTGAAAAAGGTTAGTGCTTTGCTCAAATTGAAATACTTTTCCATTACTATCAACAACTTGTTTCTGTTCATATTCTCTAATGCTAAATGCAAGAAACAACAATTCACTTTCATTTACTTGTGTATCACAGCATCTTACTTTTAGTTTCTTTGTATTTGGATTACATTTCCATAATATGTCAATTTTTCAAAGTAGCATGTTGTAATAGGAAGAAATAAAAGTAAGATGCTATATCAAACAAATCGATGAAAGTACATTGCTATTTCCTGCATCTAACCCAATTCTCTAACTGCTTCCAGGTTCAAGATCTTGCAACAACCATGGTGGGGCTCTGGAATTTAATGGACATATCAAATGAAGAGCAAAAACGATTCCAAAATGTCATACGTTATATAGGTGCTTCAGAGAATGAAGTCACAGAACCCAATGCTCTCTCTTTAGAGTCCATTAAATTCGTGAGTAAATTTAATCGGAGGAAATATATCTATAGTAATTAACTAATTATATTACATAATTCAATTTGTTGATATATTATGATACTGTGTTTTTTTTTTTCAAGATTGAGTCAGAGATTTTCAAGCTGCAAAAAATGAAAGCAAGCATGATAATGGAAGTACTCCTGAAAAGGAAGGCAGACTTGGAGCAAATATGCAAAGAGGCTCACATGACTGTTGTAATGCATGAAGCAATCGATTTTTCTGTTGAAACCTTAGAATCTGGTAAAAATCTCAATTTTTATCATGAAAACTGAAATTTATGTTACTTTTTTCTTTCATTTGTGTACCTATTATGATTAAATTAAATAAAATGTAAGTATGTTGGTATTATTGGTAACATAATGCAGGTATGTTACTATTATGGGTAAAAGAGGATAAGTACAGACAATACTATTATGGCTAAATATTAAAGTATGCTTGCATATCTTGGTAAAAAGAATAAAGTAAGTTTCTATTTTTTGTAGGTGCAGTTGACCCTTTGTATTTGTTAGAACAAATAGACCTTCAAATGTCAAAGGTGAAGGAGGAAGCTTCAGCTAGAAAAGACATACTTGAAAAGATTGATAAATGGTTAGCTGCATGTGAAGAGGAAACCTGGCTAGAAGAGTACAACAGGGTATGTTTTCAACTTCTCATTTTATTTTACTTTTCTCCATTGGAAAAATTGTGATAAGTAGCAACCTACTTTACTCTTGCTGCCAATATGGGTAATCTACTTTATTATTTACCAATAATAACACATATCCTTACTAATAATAGCAATGTACTTCAGTTTTACACATAACAACAATGTAATTACATTTCTTTGCTGATAATATATATGTACTTTATCTTTTACCCATGATAGCAATGCAGTTACATTTCTTTAAGATAATAGCAATGTACCTTTTTAACCCATAATATTGAACTCTTTTTTACCATTAATAGCATTGTGAGTATGGAATTGTAAGTATGTTGCTATTAATTGTTGTTATAGGTAAAAAAAAAAAAAATCAAAGTGAATTGGGTATATTGTGCTGTTTCTTGCAATTTGTTCTTTATCCATGATGCTTCTTGTGTTCAATAATTGTGGCACTATAGGATCACAACCGTTATAATTATGGAAGAGGTACCCATCTCCTTTTAAAACGTGCTGAGAAAGCCCGAGCTTTGGTTCATAAAATTCCTGGTATGACTCTTAATTATAAATCAATACTAGATTCTTATTCTCTTGTATTTTATTAATTATGTTAAAAAATTATATTATTTTACTAGTAAACATGATGATTTTAATTCATCCGCAATAAATACAAGTCATCAAATTAGAAACCTATGGATGAGTTTCTTTTATTTTGTCATTATTTAAAGATAGTCAAAAATAATAAATTGTGTCTCAAACGAAAATTTATTTGATGTATTACAAAGTAGACTAGGGTTTTGACTTTTATTGACTTGTTTTTGTCCTTCTTTATTTAATAATATGAATAAAACAGCTATGGTTGAAACACTGCGTGAGAAAGCCAAATCATGGGAGCAAAAAAGAGGAGTTGCATTTTCTTACGATGGCGTAAGCACTTGTTCTTCAATTGTTAGTTTGCATTTGTTACATGGGACTTGATTATGTTTGACTGGTAAGCTATTTTATACGATAAGAGTTAGAAGGGTATTTACGTCTTTTTGAGTGCGTCTGTGTTCCACACTGGCATTTTTTTGCTTTGACAAAAATTTGAATTTTTTGTCTAGTTGATATTGGTTGATTCCGAACAATATTTTTGGAATTTTCTAGGGCTATCTTTTATGATAAAATTATAAGGGTATTTATGTCTTTTCGAGAAAGTCTCTGTCCCAACTTCGGTCAATATTTTATAAAATTTTCTAGGGCTATTTTTAATGATCAAAATTATAAGGGTATTTATGTCTTTTCGAGTGTTCCTTGTCCCACGGGTTCCTTATTTTTTATGTTGAGGATTAGAAGGGTATTTATGTCTTTTTGAATGAGTCCCGCCCACATTCACTTTTTTCAATGGAACAAAAAGTTGTAATTTTTTTGTCTCATTACATCAGTCCAATGCAAGCCCAATGCACCAATCACAAACACAAACACACTATAGCCTGTTCCATGTTGTCATCATCTATTTTTACATTGTATTCATGATCACAGGTTTTTTTACTCTCAATGCTGGATGATTACAACATCCAAAAGCATGAAAAGGAACAAGAACGTCAAAAGCAAAGGGTAAAAAACGAAAAATCCCCATAGATTTCTCATGTCCTTTTTGTTATCTAATCAACTTTATTATTTTTTGAAACTAGGAACAGAAGAAACTTCAAGGACAATTGATAGCTGAGCAAGAAGCACGTTTTGGGTCAAAGCCAAGTCCAATAAAGAGTGGAAAAAAGCTTATTAAAGCAGCAAGTATGATGAGTTGTAGTTCTACCGATAGACAATATTCAGTTGTTGGCTCAATGCTTAAAACTCCAAAGCTTAATCGCACTTTTTCCTCTTCTTCTTCTTCTTCTTCAAATGCTCACAATTTGCATTACTCTTACCACAGTGGTGGTCATGCAAAAATCCACCCTGGTAATTCTTACCACACTGGTGTTAGTGATGCTAAAAACAAGTTTTTAGTTATACTCATGTGACTGACCCTTTAACAATATATAAGAATATAACTCAAATTGTTGTTTTCAGGGAAGAGTAACTTGAGGAGCAGTTCAAATGTAAAAGCACCTACAAATCAACAAGAAACCCAAACCCAAACAACAACACCACCACCTAGAAAACCTCTTTCTCCTGTTCTTTCATCTTTATCCACCAATAATATAAAAACCCCAACAAACACAATGACTTTACCCACAACTCCATCGTCAACATCATCCTTAATGAAAATAGGCATGACTAGTACTACCCCTAATTCAACACCTTTTGCTCCACATGCTGTTGAGTATTCGTTTGAGGAGATACGAGCTGGTCGCTTTCCTTTAAAAACCTAAGCCTAAGTAAGTAATTCCACTTCTTTTACCCTTCGTTAAAAAGACAATTATATTCTTCCTTGTTTGCTTACTCTTTTTTTTTTTTAAAAACGTTGGGTGTGTTGTGAAAAGACTTTTGGTTTTTTGATCCGTATGTTTAGTCTGTTCAATTTTGTTTAGTTTATCTTTATTTATCTTTGTTACTAAAAATGGTCCGCGAACCACAGTTAAATAGCCACGCATGGTTCGCGAACCATTCAACAACATAGGGTCTATGGGCTTATGACATATAGCTAACATAGCTAACGTATTTAGTCGAATTTCATTTCATGGATAGGTTTAGATCGTGTTCTACAAAATAACTTTTATTCACACTCGACAATCCAGATGCTCATACTTATACACACTCCATTTATTTTCATAATCGTTATCAACTAAGAGCATACAAATACATACAATCCAATTAAGAAGTTCAAAAAAGTTATAAAATCAATATTCGATTCATAAAATATTTTAGTAATCTCATTATTGTTAAATTTATAACGTAACGGTTGTTTAACTAATAGTTAAACACTTTTATAAGTTTATATACTTGTCTAATTTATATATGTGTACGTATGTGTTGATTCATTATTATTATTTTTAAGTTGATGTAGGTACAAAACCGTTTGGGTATATGGGAAAATGAGGTCTCTTTTTAGCCGGCCCATTTTTTATTGATTACGTCAAATAGGGTGTTCATATGGAAAAATGAGGTGTCTTTTTTATTCAATTCATAAAAAATCAAATAGGGTGTCCATATGGAAAAATGAGGTGTCTTTTTAGCCAACCCTTTTTTTTATTGATTACTTCAAAATGAAAATAAAACATACATAATTCTTCTATTAATACAACTCACTAATTAAGTGATAAATATTGATTGATATTCATGATGAAAGTATTCCATTGTTAACTTTCGATTTTGTTATTTCAATATAAATCGTTTAAATTTGAATACTTTGATATGTATAATTTTTGGTGATATAATGTATTTTTAATTCTTATATTACTTAGAACATTAACATATATTTTTAAACTTTAAATCTTTAACATTATTTATTATATTTGAAAATCGAGAGTAGAGGTGCACGTCTCATCCGGAATCCGGATTGGCCACTAATCTGTTTGAAGGTATTCAGGGACGGTTATATTTAATGCGGTGGATATGGATAGGATTCATTATGAATTGTAGGGGTGTTCGTTTGGATGGATCGGTTCAATCCGATCCAAACAAGTGAATCCAAATGGATTTCGGTTTTCAAAACATGGATCCGAACAATCCAAACTAAATTCAAATCCGATCCGAACCAACCAAATTACAATTCGGTTGGATCGGTTTTTACAATTCGGTTTTCAAGAGGCATAACATTTAAAACTTATAAAACTTGAATGTTAGAGAACTTTAAACAAAAATAAATTGTTTAGTTGTGAATTAAAATTTATGAAAAACCGTTAAGAAAAATGTGTTATCATTTAATATTCTATAGATAAAAACATTTGAGAAGTACATATTTAGGTTTTTTATTGGGTAATGCATTCAAATCTAATTAAAAAAAACAATTTACACTTAAAAAATAATTAAGAGAAGTATATTAAAAAAACAATGTATATAAATAAACAAATGATAAATAGTTATTCGGTTTTTTGGACTATTCGGTTTTTATTTTATAAACCGAAACCAATCTAAAATCCAAAATAATAACTCGGTTTTGCTAAAAACCAATCCAAAAATCCAATTATCCGAACCAAATAGTCCGATCCAAATTGTCCAATTGGATAATTCGGTTTTATCCGAATAGTGAACAGCCCTAATGAATTGAACCAACGGATATTGGAAAAACAATTTTTTGCAAAATTTGGAAGTTATCGTTGGGAGTTGGTAAAAAAAACAAATTTTTTTTACCAAATGACTATGTAGTTATTTCTAGCCCTATCAAACTCCAAAATTAACATTTTACATCCCTAGACTTAGTATACATATGTTTTGATTTTTACCAAAGAGTTTCTAACTCAGTGGTATCATGTGTTGTCTTCTCTTTTTGAGGTTGAGGTTCAAGTCTTGTCATGGACATATGTTGAATTAATGAGTGGTTTAGGAATAGAATAGTTTGTCGTTCAAAAAAAAACATATGTTTTGATTTTATTGGTTTTAAAACACATCTAAAACTCTAAAATTGAGGATAATAAGGTAGTTCAAAAGACTAGTTATACTATGCTTTTGAAAAGGCTAACATGGTGGAGCATGGTTAATCTTTAGTTTGTGGAAGGCAAAAACAAAAAGAAAGAGAGGTGCTAACTTTGGTAGTAAAGGACATAACCTTCAAAAAGATTCTTAGGAAATTGCCATAATTGTGATTGATCGAATACCATGTTATAAACTGTGATGTGTTTGACATTGATCTTGCAACGATAATATGTGAAGTCTGTTGGATTAAGGTGTCTAAGGACTTAACTAAATTGGTATAAGCTTAAAGAATAAAAGTAAAGCTCTTTTTAGGTAGCTCTCATAACAAGGGAATAGCAAAGATTGATATTAAGAGAGAGAGAGAGAGATTAAATGATTTATTAATATATTATATGATTAAAATATTAATTGGAAATGGTAATAATTAATTGAGAATTAATCGGACTTAATTGGAATTGATTTTGGATTAATTAGAATTAATAAAAGGTACAAGAGTTGAATTGCAATTGTCTAATAGTTAAACAATGAATGTAACGACCCAATTTTCAAAAGATATTTTCATTTTTAAATAGTCAAAAACATTTCCAATAAACCATAAAATCTCAAGTACATTTGTTTTCAAATTCATAACATCAACAACATTATTCCAAACATCGGAGTGTCCCATAAAAACGCCTGAGAGAGAGTGCATGCCGCGTCATCAAGCCTTGCTCTTACCCTTAGGCTCAAATATACCTGAAACAAATCCACAAACTATAATCTACTGCTTAGTGAGTTCCCCAGAGCATACCCCACACAACCCACATAATCATATAATCATATTAGCTATAAAAGCTACATAAACCACATAAGCCATGCATACAAACATATAGGGAAGCCATGGAAACCCTCCAGGGTCTTACACCTAGTGCCACTGGAACCCCCACGTAGTCTTAACTACCTGCCATGGGAACCCCCACATGGTCTTCATGCCGTGGGAACCCCCACATGGTCTTCTTGTCGTGGGAACCCCCACACGGTCTTCCTGCCGTTGGAACCCCCACACAGTCTTTACTTCCAAGAAATGATATACAAATCACACATGCAAATATACTAGAATGTCATGGAAACCCTCCAATGGCTTACACATAAGCGCCTCGGGAACCCCCCCCCCCCCCCCGAGGTCCTTCATGTGAGCATCACAAATAACTAGCATACCATATATCCCATAACCAACATAACTCATGATAATAATGGGCCGGCCTTGGTGCCTTAGACCCATTGGTATGGTGAGGAGATTCACCTCTCGAGAATGTAATACTGACAAGATAAGATCGGATAAGTCCCAACGCACAGCTCCGACTCGGCTGCCTATAATCATCATGCGATTAATTTGTCAAAATCCCGAAATACCATGAATACCCTCAAAGTCGAACTTGGTCAACCCTGGTCAAAGTCCAAGTCAACAGTCCATGTTGACCCCAACTCGTCGAGTGCATCCAGCAACTCGCCGAGTTACCTGAGTAACTCGTCAACTCACCGAGTTACCTGAGTAACTCGTCGAGTTCCTTAATGTCTAGAAGATCGAAAACTCATGTAGACCGAAAACTCTAATCCTTCACCGAAATCACTAAGAATCTCGAAAATGGGTAAACCCTACCCGACTCGTCGAGTTGGCTAAGCAACTCGTCGAGTCCCTTCAGTCCTTTTTGTGTTTAGTCCTTTCTAGTGGAATCCAAGGCTCCAAATTACATATCCAACCTCTTATAGTGTAGTTACCACGTAAAGTTGCAAACTTTACGTGCATGCAAGGCTTCCCAAGGCTAAAACACTAAAACTAGGGTTCAAACAACACTTAGGACATGGAAAAGGGCTTAGACTAAGTAAAGGAAGCAACTTTATGTCATGAAAGACCTAGAGGTGTCCAGATCTGGAACCATATTCTCATGACAAGTCTAAATCCGAGTATGACACCATTTTGCACCAAAAGTGACCATATTCTTCCATAAGATGAGATCTAAGCAAAAAGAGATCAAGGTAGCAACTTTTTACCTCTAAATGGATGCTAACAACAGGTAGATGTCGGATCCAAAGTATTCTCCTCACTTCAATCTCTTCAACCTTCAAGTTTCCTTCTAAAAAGCACAAGTTCCACTCTCCAAGGCTCACACACACACTCAAGAAAGCACCAAAATGTGGCTAGGGTTTCTCTCTGGTCTGTAAGAACGATGAAAGAGGCTACAAATGAGCCATAAGTTCTTTAAATAGGGTACAAACCCCTAAAAATTAGGTTTTTCCTTTACAGTGCCTACTTGTCGAGTCGGGGCCTTCCGACTCATCGAGTAGGATCTAAATCACGCGTCCTCATATATGATCTCTACTCGACGAGTTGGAGCTCCCCAACTCGTCGAGTCCTAACACAAAACCCTAAAAACTTAGAGAATTAAATGATACCTGGAACAGGCGTTATAAATCTCCCCCACTTGAACTAGGCTTCGTCCTCGAAGTCTGCTGATGCAAATAAGTCCGGATAGTGATCTCGCATCTCATCCTCCGGCTCCCATGTCCATTCGGAGCCCTTCGGTGCTACCATTTCACCTTTACTAACTTCACCTCCTTGTTTCGATGAACCTTGGTCTTCCTATCCAGAACCGAAACAGGCCTCTCAATGTAGTTCATGCTCTCGTCCACCTGAATGTCTTCCAAAGAAACAATCGCGGCCTCATCTGTGACACACTTCCGAAGCTGAGACACATGGAAGGTGTTGTGTATCTGGCTAAGCTCGTCCGACAGATCCAAGCGATAGGCCACCTTGCCCACTCGGGCAGTAACTCTGAACGGGCCAATATACCGTGGCCCCAACTTGCCTCTCTTCCGAAACCTGATGACTCCCTTCCATGGCGACACTTTTAGTAACACAAAGTCCCCCACCTGGAACTCAAGATCTGATCGTCGTCGGTCAGCATAGATTTTTTGACGGCTCTGTGCGACTTACAGCCGGTCGTGCAACTGCTGAATCAACCCGGTTGTCTTGAGCACTACTTCGGTGCTCCCCATGACTCGGTGTCCAACCTCGTCCCAACAAACTGGGGTCCTACATCTCCGACCATACAACATCTCAAACGGTGGTCGGTCGATACTAGCATGATAACTATTGTTGTATGAAAACTCTGCTAGTGGGAGGTATGTATCCCAGCTCCCTCCAAAGTCCAACACACATGCCCGAAGCATATCCTCGAGTGTTTAGATCGTCCTCTCACTTTGGTCGTCTGTCTGGGGGTGGTACGATGTGCTGACATGTAACTGAGTGCCCAGTTCCTCGTGGAACTTCTTCCAGAATCTAGATGTAAATCGGACATCCCGTCCAGAGACTACTGACACTGGCACTCCGTGCCTAGCCACCACCTCTCGCACGTAGATATCCGCCAATTTCTCAGCGGAGATGCTCTCGGAGATCGGAATAAAGTGGGCACTCTTCGTCAGCCTATCCACAATAACCCATATGGCGTCCACGCCCCTCGCTGCCCTCGGTAACTTCGTGATGAAGTCCATAGTGATCTCTTCCCACTTCCACATAGGAATGGGTAGCGGCTGAACCTTGCCATGCGGCCGCTGATGTTCGACCTTGACCTTCCTGCAGGTCAAGCACCGCTTCACGAACCAAGCGATCTCCCGCTTCATGCAGGGCCACCAATAGCTCAGTCTCAGATCTCTATACATTTTTGTAGCCCCCAGATGTATAGAGAACTTGGACTTGTGTGCCTCCTCCAATATCTTCTGTCTCACTCCCCCAGTCACCGGTACCCACACCCGGCCACACTGTGTCAGAAGACCTCAGCTATCCCGAACGAACAAGGGATACTGACCCCGAATCCGCTCTATCTCCCAATTCTCTTTCTTCACACCCTTGACTTGAGCTTGTTTGATCATATCTAACAATGGAGAGATCATCGTCATCCTCAAGCAAACGTTCCCAATCGGGGAACCTGCCGTCTTGCGGCTCAAAGCATCGGCCACCACGTTGGCCTTCCCTGGATGGTATAAGATCTTACAGTCATAATCTTTCAACACATCCAACCACCTCCTCTGTCGCATGTTGAGGTTCTCCTGGTCCATCAAATACGTCAAACTCTTATGATCAGTATAAATAGTGCACCGTACTCCATACAAGTACTGTCTCCAAATTTTGAGGGCAAACACCACTGCCCCCAATTCCAGGTCGTGAGTGGGGTAATTCGCCTCATGAGGCTTCAACTGCCTCGAGGCGTAAGCAATCACATGCCCCCTATGCATCAGTATCGCCCCTAACCCTGAGATCGATGCATCACAATACACTACCAAATCATCCAGTCCCTCTAGTAGCACTAGAATCGGTGCCTCACATAACTTTTGTCTCAGGGTCTCGAAATCCAACTGCTGGTCCAGGCCCCACCGGAAAGTCACATTCTTCTTGATCAAACGGGTCAAAGGCACAACGATCTTGGAGAAATCCTGGGTGAATCTCCGATAATAGCCCGCTAAACCCAAGAGGCTACGGATCTCGGATGTGTTCTTCGGTACTTCCCACCGCATCACTGCCTCAACCTTGGTTGGATCCACCGAAATACCCTCCTGGTTGATGATGTGCCCCAAAAACTGTACCTCTCGCAGCCAGAAATCACACTTGGAGAACTTGGCATAAAGTCCTTCCGTTCTCAGTGTCTCTAATACCTCCCTCAGATGCTGCTCATGCTGCTCCTTAGTCTTAGAATAGACCAAGATATCATCAATAAAAATGATCACCGACCGATCCAGCATCGGTCTGCACACCCTGTTCATGAGATCCATGAACGCTGTTGGGGCATTGGTGAGCCCGAATGGCATCACCACAAACTCATAGTGCCCATACTGAGTCCTGAAAGTTGTCTTCAGTATATCCTCATCCTGAATCCTCATCTGGTGGTACCCCAACCGAAGATCAATCTTGGAAAACCAAGACGCACCCTGCAGCTGATCGAACAAATCGTCGATCCTCGGTAACAAATAACAGTTTTTCACCGTTAGTTTGTTCAGCTCTCGATAATCAATACACATATTGTGTGACCTGTCCTTCTTTTTCACGAACAGGAATGGTGCTCCCCACGGGGAACTGCTTGGGCGGATAAACCCTCGGTCTAGCAGCTCCTGAAGCTGTGTAGATAGCTCCTGCATCTCGGGCGGAGCTAGCCGGTACTGTGCCTTCGCTATCGGAGCGGCATCCGGCATTAAATCAATGCGAAACTCCACCTGCCCCTCCGGAGGCACTCCAGGTAACTCCTCGGGAAAGACATCCCGAAACTCCTATACAACCGGTACACTGCCCAAATCCGTCGTGGTCTCAACCCTCGTATTCGAGATATATGCCAGAAATCCCGAACAACCCTGCTGAAGAACTCTCCTAGCCCTCACAGCTGAACAAGGGGTTGGCCCCTGCGAGGCCCTCTCTCCATGAATAACCAGTTCTCCCCCACTTAGGGTTCGAACCCTCACCAACTGGCGCTTGCAATCGATCATGGCCCCATTGGCCCTCAACCAGACCATTCCTACGATCACCTTCAGCCCTCGCAATGGTATCGGGACTAGATCAACACGAAACCTCTCCCCAAGCACATTCAGGACACAGTCCCGATGCACCCTCGCAACACTCACAGTGCGGTCGTACGTAATCTCAACCTCAAGCGGGGAACACAAAGTCCCCGGCACATCCCGGAAATTCTTGCTAAGCGCAAGAGATACAAACGATCGGGTAGCACCCGAATCGAATAGAATGTGAGTCGACATACCATTAACCAAAAAGGTCCCTATACATAAGCACAATATACTCATAAGCAATGCAAATAAATATAGGGCGTGTTCGGCAAAATTAGCTGGTAGCGGGTGACTTGTAGCGGGTAGCTTGTAGCTTGTAGCGTTTTGTTAAACGCTACATGAAGTAGCATTTGGATTTGGAGCGTTTTGTTTAAACTAAACGCTAGAAGCTTGTAGTGCCGAACGATACTTTTTGTTCAAAATGGAGCGTTTTGTCAAACGCTAGAAGCTAGAAGCTCTCAAATGTTCCCAAACGCTCCGTGCCGAACACGCCCATAGAGCAGGACGATAAAATACGTACCAGCCACAACGTCTAGCGCTGCCCGAGCCTTCTCGGTGGTCAACTAAAATGTGCAACTCTTCACTGCAGGAGCATCCGCCTTAGCGGGCGGGCCATCACTGATCCTCAGTGTGACGGGCGTAGGCACCGCCACTGTTCCTCCCCCTCCCTGCAACCTCGGACAATCGGCCTTTTTATGGTCAGTCTGGTTGCAGTGGAAACAAATCAAGCCCGTCTTAGGGCAATCCCTGCTCACGTGGCCCGACTGACCACATGTATAACATACCGTACCTGTCCCCCGACAAACTCCACCATGAGATCTCCCACACTTGACACACCGGCCACGTCCCTGCTGGACCCTACTGGATGAATCCGAGGTCTTAGGATTTTTAGCCTGACCTACTGCTGTTCGTGCCTGCTCGGATTTCCGCTTGGTGCGGAACTCCAACTCCATCTCCCGCTCGCGGGCCTTCTCCACCATCTCGTTCAGGGTCTTGCACCTTGTAAAGCTCACAAACTCACGGATATCATCCCTCAACATGGAATGATACCTTGTCCTCCTCATATCCTCATCCGCAGCATACTGCGGGATCAATAGTGCTCGTTCCCGGAACTTGGCGGTGATCTCCGCCACAGTCTCGGTGGTCTGTTGAAGCTCCTGAAACTCCCTCACTAACTATTTCACCTCGATAAGTGGTGCAAACTCCAGATCAAATCGCCTGACAAACTCGGCCCATGTCATCTCAGCCACACCGGTTGCCCCCACCTGGCTAGTCACCTCTCCCCACCAGTCTTGGGCTCGATGTCTCAGCATACATGAAGCAAAACCCACATTTGCCGCATCAGGGCAAGAACTCGTGCGTTGGGCATTCTCTATGTCTGCCACCCAGTGTCGGCTAACTATGGGATCCCTGACCCCAAAGAACTCTGGCACCCCGCACGCCTTGAAATCCCGGAACGAGGGAGTTCCGGCCCCTACCTGGCCCGCAACAATCTCGGATTTGAATGCCCTGAGCCTCTCCTCTATAATCTCTATCATCCCTTCCTTGACCGTCCCAAAAATTACTGGGGTAGCGTCAAGGATGCCCCTAGTAACCTCGGCTGCAATGAGCTCGCGCAGCCTATCATCAATGGGCTCGGTACCGTCGCCCGACCCAGGTCCGGATCCTGATCCTGATCCTGATCCCTCTGCTCCAAATCGTGTCACCACAATGCTGAACTGCAATGTCATAAATCTTAATGATCAAGATGTCCAAAGAGGAGATCCTCCCACACTCGTTCTCCTTAGAGCTTCCAGATCTAACATTAGTTCGGGTACAGGTCTTGTGCTTTCAGTAGTACGGGCCCAATACTACCTTCCACACCTACCTGTACCTTCCCCAAGGTTCTACCTGATAACTCTAATTCGTCCCATAACAAAACATATCTCACAGGCTACAACATATCTTTAATCCTAGGTTACCCTAAGATTCGCTCTATCCACATCAAACCAATCATAACAGGTTGCCTTTATGCATGCAAATTATACACAGAAAAGGATCAAATAAACTTTCGAATAATAGATTCTACCCTAAGACCACAACTAGACAAGGAATAGGAAATCAGGCCAAATCAATCATTCTAAGGCTATAAGCTCCTAACCGTATATAATTTTAAAAGCATACACGTAGCAATATCCATACAATTATCATAACTCAAATATCAGTATAACATGGCTAACATATTAGGGAACTACTTACTTGGCTCGGCCGATCACGCGCATTGCACTCTCCTCTTTTCCAGTTTAAGAAGTTTTTAACTTTTATTTTTGAAAACAATTTTACCATTCCCTTACTTTGAGTCCTTACACACCCGAGAGTGTGCCCTAATCCCTCAAACCAAGGCTCTGATACCAACTTGTAACGACCCAATTTTCAAAAGACATTTTTCATTTTTAAATAGTCAAAAAGATTTCCAATAAACGATAAAATCTCAAGTACATTTGTTTTCAAATTCATAACATCAACAACATTATTCCAAACATCAGAGTGTCCCATAAAAACGCCTGAGAGAGAGTGCATGTCGCGTCATCAAACCTAGCCCTTACCCTTAGGCTCAGATGTACCTGAAACAAAACCACAAACTGTAAGTTAATGCTTAGTGAGTTCCTCAAAGCATACCTCACACAACCCACATAATCACATAACCATATTAGCTATAAAAGCTACATAAACCACATAAGCCATGCATACAAACATATAGGGAAGCCATGGAAACCCTCCAGGGTCTTACACCTAGTGCCACTGGAACCCCCCATGTGGTCTTAACTACCTGCCATGGGAACCCCCCCATAGTCTTCCTGCCATGGGAATCCCCACATGGTCTTCCTTCCGTGGGAACCCCCACACAGTCTTCCTGCCATGGGAACCCCCACACGGTCTTTACTAGCAAGAAATGATATACAAATCACACATGCAAATATACTAGAATGTCATGGAAACCCTCCAAGGTCTTACACATAAGCGCCTCGGGAACCCCCCCCCCCCCCCCCCCGAGGTCCTTCATGTGAGCATCACAAATAACAAGCATACCATATATCCCATAACCAACTAGTCATAACTCATAAAAATAATGGGCTGGCCTTGGTGCCTTAGACCCATTGGTATGGTGAGGAGACTCACCTCTCGAGAATGTTGTACTGACAGGATAAGATCGGATAAGTCCTAACGCACAGCTCCAACTCGACTGCCTATAATCATCATGCGATTAATTTGTGAAAATCCCGAAATACCATGAATACCCTCAAAGTCAAACTTGGTCAACCCTGGTCAAAGTACAAGTCAACAGTCCATGTTGACCCCAACTCATCGAGTGCATCCAGCAACTCGCTGAGTTACCTGAGTAACTCGTCGAGTTCCTTAATTTCTAGAAGATCGAAAACTCATGTAGACCGAAAACTCTAATCCTTCACCGAAATCACTCAGAATCTCGAAAACGAGTAAACCCTACCCGTCCGCTAAGCAACTCGTCGAGTCCCTTTAGTCCTTTTTGTGTTTAGTCCTTTCCAGTGGAATCCAAGGCTGCAAATTACAGATCCAACCTCTTATGCTGTAGTTACCATGTAAGGTTGCAAACTTTACGTGCATGCAAGGCCTCCTAAGGCTAAAACACTAAAACTAGGGTTCAAACAACACTTAGGACATGGAAAAGGGCTTAGACTAAGTAAAGGAAGCAACTTTATGTCATGAAAGACCTAGAGGTGTCCAGATCTGGAACCATATCCTCATGACAAGTCTAAATCCGAGTATGACACCATTTTGCACCAAAAGTGACCATATTCTTCCATAAGATGAGATCTAAGCAAAAAGAGATCAAGGTAGCAACTTTTTACCTCTAAATGGATGCTAACAACAGGTAGATGTCGTATCCAAAGTATTCTCCTCACTTCAATCTCTTCAACCTTCAAGTTTCCTTCTAAAAAGCACAAGTTCCACTCTCCAAGGCTCACACACACTCAAGAAAGCACCAAAATGCGGCTAGGGTTTCTCTCTGGTCTGTAAGAACGATGAAAGAGGCTACAAATGAGCCATAAGTTCTTTAAATAGGGTACAAACCCCTGAAAATTAGGTTTTTCCTTTACAGTGCCTACTCGTTGAGTCAGGGCCTTCCGACTCGTCGAGTAGGATCTAAATCCCGCGTCCTCATAAATGATCTCTACTCGACGAGTTGGGGCTCCCCAACTCATCGAGTCCTAGCACAAAACCCTAAAAACTTGGAGAATTAAATGATACCTAGAACAGGCGTTATAATGAAGGCAATTCTAGAACCCTCCTGCCTATGGACAATTTTATTGAGCTTAAGAAGGGTTCTGGAAGCCTCCTGGATCATATAATGAAACAAGATTTGAATCAGTTTAAAATAATATTATTTTAATATTTAAATCTAGGGTTTCAAGGTTATCTGGCAACTATATAAGGGGTTATATCCCTTTGTAAAACTGATCCCTAGCCCCATATACAAGAGAAATCGGTTTCTCCCTCTCTCCTCTCTCTTAAATATCAATTCTAGGGTTTCCTAGGATTTTGGGTGTGACATATTAGAGGTTATCACACTATTGGAGGTAGTCTTTTCAAGAAAATCTAGAAGAGAGTTACTAGCATCAATTGTTTGTTACTAAAGGTATGTTTACTTGTCTTGTACTTTCGATTTTAGTAGGTTGATTGTGTGTGTCATAAAGTATGTTGCTATAATAGTGAAAATGTCATAGAAGTTCTAGGTTGCATGTGCCCATAAGAGTTTATATGTAAAATCTATTGTGCAAATCTTTATGTTGTAACCTAGAAAACCATCAAAGTCAACTGCGTGGAGTCGAACCCTAGGAATGGTGGATTAATATATGTCCAACTCGACATGTGTTCTCAAATAAGGAATGGTTTATGGACTTTAAAGTTGTCAACAATAGTAACAAAATCTTCATGAGCAACTCGACTGCTTCATAACCCTAGGGCATCAGGAGGATTGTGTTAAAGATGACGTCGGGAAAGGAGCTGACGCTTAATGACGTGCTGTGTGTGCTATAGATTGGGAAGAATTTGGTCTTTGGGTGGCTGTTGAACAAGCATGATTTTTGCTTGTTGTTTGAGTAAGATAAGTTTGTATTAAGTAAAATGGTATGCTTGTGGGAAATGGGTTTGCTAATCAAGTGGAATGTTTAAACTTTATGTAATGGCTTTTAAGCCAAATATGAATGAAATAAATAACTTTTCTGAGTACTTTCTTGAGTCTTCAAATGTATGGCATGTTAGACTTAGATCTGACACTGTAAGATGTTTAATTAAACTTGAACACATACCCCATTTTCATATCGACTCAAAATACGAAACCCTTGGTGTAATTCACATAGATGTTTGTGATGTAAAGTCAAACCATCTAGATATGGAAATAAGTATTTTATCATTTCTAATTGCACTAAAATTTGTTATGTATATTTTCTTCAAAGTAAATATGAAGTGATAAATAAGTTTAAAGTGTTTAAAAGTGAAGTTGAGAATCAACTCAACAAAAAGATTAAAGTAACAAGTGTTCGTAGAGGTGAGTATGTATCACCACTCAAAGAAATTTATGCAAATCATGGTATTAGACATGAATTTAATGCACCTTATTTACCATAAAAAAATGGTATCGTAGAAAGGAAAAATTGTACTTTAAAAGAGACGATGAATAATAATGATAAGTTCTAGATTACCCTAGTTCATGTAGGGAAAGTTTTTTTGTCAGGTAGTTAGCTTTTAAATAAGGTACCACATAAGAAAATAAATAAAACATCATATGGGTTATGATCGGGTATACCACCCTCTTACAAATACCTTTGAGTGTGGGATGTTTTTCAAAGATCATCATACCATACAACAAGGTTGTAAAATATGGGACATAAGATTGTTGATTGCATGTTTATGGGATGTACACAAAATAGTAGTGTCGATCGGTTTCTTGTGCATGAATCAAAAACAACCGAACTTCATAAAGGCGCAATAATGGAATCAAGAAATGCATTATTCTTTGAAAATGTAGTTCCATGTCTTAATAAAAAAAAGATAAACGTCTAAAAACAGTCGACCATAATGAATCTTCACATGCAGAAGTGCAGGAAGAAATATATCCTCGATGGTAAAAGGGCACGGGTAGATAAATCATTTACGGACCAACTCTGCAACCAAACTATGTCAAAATGACTATTTTTGCAAGTTAAAACTTTTTTGGACTTTAGGCAAAGAAAAATGCAAATCATGGGGACTATTATGTAGTTTTCTTTTGATCTAGAGATGTTTTTCATAGGAAACGGGAAAACGGAAACTCTACAAAATTTTTGCATGACCTTTGATCCATGATTGTAACATCCGGATTCCCAGGTATTCTATGTTATTCATTTATTTTGAGTTATGAGGAGGGACTCGACGAGTTGACACCTAGACTCGTCGAGTAGGATCGTGTTTTGCTGACTGGATTAATGAAGGGACTCGAGGAGTCGATGGGTGGACTCGACGAGTCCGCGCTGTGGACAGAAACCCTAAATCTTTGGGCCTGTGCCCTATTTAAGGGTCCTTATATCCCTCATTTGCGGCTATCAGTCCAGAGAGAGAAACCCTAGAGAGCTTGGGCGAGTTGTGTGTGAGAGCAAGCCATTTTAATCCTTTTTGGTGTTGATTTGCAAAAAAGAAGGAGTTTCCAGCTAGAGGAGGTCAAGAGGATTGCTAATCCGTGGTTTTCAAGCTTGCATGAGTGTAAAGGTTTCACCTTTACGTGATTAGTGGGTTTGGAAAGGTCAGATCTATAGGTTAGAGAAGCGGATCTGACCTCAGAAGGTCATTTGAGTGTTGCCATGGACGCTACTCGCCGAGTTCATAAGTGGACTCGACGAGTCGAGTCGGGGTTGCCCCGCAATTCGTGACAGGTGTAACCCGTCGAGTGAAGGGATGAATCGACGTGCCAAGTGAGGCTAGAAGGATTAAGAGGACCCGCATGGACTCGCCGAGTCGCCCATGTGCAATCGACGAGTCGGGTCAAAGTTTGACCGTTGACTTCAGTTGACCTTAGGGTTTTGGTCAAGCTGATTCAGGAGAGTTCTGGGAGGGGTAGAATGGCCCTCTACCCAATCTTTAGAGATGAGACTATGAGAGGGTATTGATCAGGATTGTTATTCGGATGATAGGAGGAGGCTAGGTCGGGACGTCAAGCACGAGAGTTTATCCGACGTCGTACGAGGTGAGTCTTCTCACTATACTGTACCTAGAGTGGTACCTATGTGTGACCGGAAGGTCTAATATGCTGTGAGATGTATGTGATGTATGCTGTTATATGATATGAATGTGGTATGTATGTTATGAATGCTAAGGACCGGAAGGTCATTATGATATGGACCGGAAGGTCAAGATGATATGGACCGGAAGGTCATTACGGGTAGGACCGGAAGGTCTACCAGGGTTGTGGGACGGAAGTCCTCTGAGACACAGTGATCGGAAGGTCTTACATCCTTGAGTGACGTATGTGCATATGTGGCATTTTGGGGAACTCACTAACCATTTATGCTTACAATTGTTGTGTTATGTGTTTCAGGTACTAGCGAGGATCGCGGGAAGGCGCCGACATGATCCGTACACACTTATGGAGTTTATGTCTTGAGATTCTGAGATATGTTTTGTTATGATAACATTGGATACATTATGTTTGATATTACCTTATAAATAAAAGTATGTTTTAAAAATGAAAAATTGTTTTGGAAATTTACGTTGTTACAATGATTCTTGTGTTAAATAGAGATTTATGAGGCTTTATACTCTTGATGTTGATAAAGATTGCTTTCTATGTGATATGATCGATTGTAAGAACCTAAAATTTAGAGAAAGTTGACTTTTAGTCAAATATTTGTAACATCCATAAAATTCATGAAAAATTTAAACTTTTTAAAACCAGTCCACAAACCATTATTGTTTACAATTTAGTTTTCAAAACATGTTTAATATCATAGTTTTCCCAAAATCATAAATCAAAACGCGAGGAGGTGCACGATCACGCCTTCACCTTCCCGCAATCATCTGAGGTACCTGAAACATAATCCAAAACTGTAAGCCCAAAGCTTAGTGAATTTCCGGAGCATCTGAGGGTTCGGTTTGCACTGAATCAGCTTCGCATGGGGGCGAAGGACTGGTGGAAGTTTGTGACGGCAGACTTCACTACGGCGGAGCTTACTGCGGTGACCTGGGAGAGGTTCACCACGATGTTTCGAGATGAGTATGTTTCCCCTGTGGAGAGGGAACGTTTAGCCCAGGAGTTCTTGTCCCTCAAGCAGGGAACTGAGTCTGTGACGGTGATTACGAGGATGTTTCATGAGAGGGCGTTGTTTTTCCCTGAGCACGTGTCGTCTGAGCAGGCACGTATGAGCCGGTACTTGAGCATTTTGAGGAGGGATATCAGGGAGTTCGTGGCGAACTCGTCATACCGGACATTTGCTGAGCTCCAGGAAAATGCCCGGAAGAAGGAGATCGAGCTGGAGACTCAGGCCCGCGAGGAGGCCGAGTCTCAGGGGAGGGACCGGCGACCGGCACAGTCTCAGCCGGCAGCCAAGTGGGCAAAGCCCGCCGATTCGAGATCTGGAGGCCAGAAGGGCCGCACTTGTGGGAAGTGCGGCAAGGGACATGATGGGGTTTGTCGATCAGGTTCTTGCTACAAATGTGGCAAGGAGGGGCACATAGCCAAGGATTGCCCCAAGGGGTTCATGGTTTGCTTTCATTGCAACCAAACCGGACATCGGAAGGCCGAGTGTCCGCAGCTGCGGGGGACAGCACAGGGAGCACCGCAGGGATCTGCCCCTGCTGCCGTGCGAGCTACTGAGGTTCGGCCGATGAAGGCTGAGGCACCGAAGGCTCGCGGGAGAGCCTTCCAGTTGACAGCGGAGGAGGTCCGCGCAGTGCCCGATATTGTGGCTGGTATGTATTCTATCATTTATTTATGTTGAGTTTGAGATATTGTGCTTATATTATGATATGCATAGATACTTTTCTTGTGAGTTCTGTACCTGCTTTGGTGTTATTTGACTCGGGTGTGAGTCGATCATTTGTGTCTTTAGCGTTTAGTCAGCACATCAGTATCCAGCGGGAGGCGTTGAGTCGACCTCTACGAGTTTCCATAGCTGACGAGCGAGCGGTGTATGCTACGGATGTGATTCGAGGATGTGTACTCGAGATCTTCGGTGTTGAGTTCCCGATAGATCTAGTCCCGATTGTGATGGGGGACGTGTGTGTCATAGTGGGCATGGATTGGTTGAGCCGATTGGGGGCTGTTATAGACTGCGAGCGACAGTTGGTGACGATACGAGACCCTAGTGGGGGAGTACTTACGGTGTACGGTGAGGGTACCCGTTCTGGGTCAGCATTTTGTTCGGCTGCTAGAGCGAGGCGCAGCCTACAGCAGGGCTGTAGCGGGTTTGTGGCTTATGTGATGGATTCACGGGTGGCCGCAGAGGGGCCGGGTTCGGTTAGTGATGTGCCGATAGTGCGTGAGTTCCCGGATGTTTTCCCCGAGGAGTTGCCGGGTGTGCCTCCCGAGAGGCAAGTGGAGTTTCGCATCGATTTGGTTCCGGTAGCGGCGCCTATCACCAAGGCGCCTATCGCCTTGCGCCACTAGAGATGCAGGAGTTATCCTCACAGCTTCAGGAGCTGTTGGGGAAAGGATTTATCAGACCGAGTAGCTCACCTTGGGGAGCGGCGATCCTTTTTGTCAAGAAAAAGGATGGTTCACACCGGATGTGCATTGATTACCGGGAGTTGAACAAGTTGACGGTCAAGAACCGTTACCCACTACCGAGGATTGATGATCTATTCGATCAGTTGCAGGGAGCATCTTGGTTCTCCAAGATAGACTTGAGGTCTGGATATCACCAGATGAGGGTGCGAGATGAGGATATCCAGAAGACGGCGTTTAGGACTCGTTATGGGCACTACGAGTTTGTGGTGATGCCTTTTGGGCTCACCAATGCACCAGCAGCGTTCATGGATCTCATGAACAGGGTATGCAGACCGATGTTGGACAGGTCGGTAATTATATTCATCGACGATATTCTGGTGTATTCGAGATCTAGAGAGCAGCACGAGGAGCATCTGAGAGAGATTCTCGGAGTTTTGAGATCGGAGAGACTCTATGCCAAATTCTCCAAGTGCGAGTTCTGGTTACGGGAGGTCCAGTTCTTGGGGCATCTCGTCAACCCGAATGGGATATTGGTCGGTCCGGCCAAGATTGAGGTTGTGATGAGTTGGGAGGTGCCGAGATCACCCACCGAGATCAGGAGTTTTCTGGGGTTGGCCGGCTACTATCGGAGATCTATCAAGGATTTCTCCAAGATCGTTGTGCCTCTCACCAAGTTGACCCGGAAGGGCGTTGCTTTTTCGTGGGGTCCGGAGCAGCAGACCTCGTTTGAGACTCTTCGCCAGAGATTGTGCGAAGCCCCGATGTTATCCCTTCCAGAGGGAATGGAGGATTTTGTGGTGTACTGCGACGCATCGATATCGGGGTTGGGTGCGGTGCTTATGCAGAGAGGGCATGTGATAGCGTATGCATCGAGGCAGCTGAAGCCTCATGACGAGGTATCCCACCCACGATTTGGAGTTGGGGGCAGTGATGTTCGCCCTCAAGATCTGGCGTCACTATCTGTATGGGGTTCGGTGTACCATATACACGGACCACAAGAGTTTGAAGTATTTGATGGATCAGCCCAACCTGAATATGCGCCAGAGGAGATGGTTGGATGTGGTGAAGGATTACGATTGTGAGATCCTGTACCACCCCGGCAAAGCTAATGTTGTAGCTGATGCTCTGAGCTGTAGGGAAGAGAGTGCCCCGATTCGAGACACTTGTATGCGATTGACGGTGATGACTCCGGTGTTGGACACCATTCGGGAGGCCCAGGCAGAGGCCGTAATACCATAGAACTGCAAGAGGGAGCGGGTGATCGGGCAGGTGTCTGAGTTCGTTACCGATAGCCGAGGGCTGATGACCTTTCAAGGTCGGATTTGGGTGTCGTATGCAGGCGGGGCATGTATCATTCTGATGGAGGAGGCGCATAGATCGAGGTTCTCGATCCATCCCGGAGCCACTACGATGTATTTTGATTTGAAGAAAGACTATTGGTGGCCCTGTATGAAGAGGGATGTTGCATGGTTCATTGAGAGGTGCTAGACCTGTCGCCGGGTTAAGGCCGAGCACCAGCGTCTGCATGACAAGTTGCAGCCACTTGAGGTTCCCTAGTGGAAGTGGGAACAGATTTCCATGGATTTTATCACCAAATTGCCAAGGACCGCGATTGTTGACTGACTGACGAAGAGCGCTCACTTCCTTGCTATCAGTGAGAGCTCTTCCGCAGAGAGGCTGGCCGAGTTGTATGTGAGAGAGGTGGTATCGCGTCATGGAGTACCGATCTCGATTGTGTCAGATCGAGATGTACGTTTCACTTCCAGGTTCTGGAAGAAGTTCCATGAGGAGTTGGGTACGAGGTTGCATTTCAGTACCGCCTACCACCCACAGACGGACGGACAGAGTGAGCGGACGATCCAGACACTCGAGGACATGCTTCGAGCATGTGTGTTGGACTTCGGAGGAAGTTAGGACATGTACTTGCCGTTTGCTGAGTTTTCCTATAACAACAGCCACCATTCTAGTATTGGTATGCCTCCCTTCGAGTTGTTGTACGGGAGGAGATGTCGAACTCCCATTTGCTGGGGAGAGGTAGGGCAGCGCGTGATGGGTAGCACTGAGATAGTGCTTCAGACGACTGAGCAGATACAGCAGGTCAGGCAGAGGTTGTTGGCAGCTCAGAGCCGCCAGAAGAGTTATGTGGATAGGCGACGATCCGAGCTTGAGTTTCAGGTGGGAGACTTCGTACTCCTGAAGGTGTCTCTTGGAAAGGAGTGATCCGATTCAGGAAGAGGGGCAAGCTGGGGCCCCGGTACATTGGTCCGTTTAGGGTGATCGCGAGGGTGGGCAGGGTAGCGTATCGTTTGGAGCTACCTGCGGAGTTGAGCCAGATTCATGATACCTTCCACGTGCCTCAGTTGAGGAAGTGTATAGCCGACAAGTCGGCGGTGGTGCCGGTGGAGGATATTCAGGTGGATGCGAGCCTGAATTATGTTGAGAGACCGATCGCGAGCCTGGATCGGAAGATCAACATTCTGAGGAACAAGGAGGTGCCCCTGGTTCAGGTCCAGTGGCAACATCGGAGAGGGTCCGAGCTGACTTGGGAGCCGGAGTTAGAGATGCGGGAGCAGCATCCAGAGTTGTTTGCCGAGCGAGACTTTGAGGGCGAAGTCTGATTCTAGTGGGGGGGAATTGTAACATCCGGATTCCCAGGTATTCTATGTTATTCATTTATTTTGAGTTATGAGGAGGGACTCGACGAGTTGACGCCTAGACTCGTCGAGTAGGATCGCGTTTTGATGACTGGATTAATGAAGGGACTCGACGAGTCGATGGGTGGACTCGACGAGTCCGCGCTGTGGACAGAAACCCTAAATCTTTGGGCCTGTGCCCTATTTAAGGGTCCTTATAGCCCTCATTTGCGGCTACCAGTCCAGAGAGAGAAACCCTAGAGAGCTTGGGCGAGTTGTGTGTGAGAGCAAGCCATTTTAATCCTTTTTGGTGTTGATTTGCAAAGAAGAAGGTGTTTCCAGCTAGAGGAGGTCAAGAGGATTGCTAATCCGTGGTTTTCAAGCTTGGATCTGCAGTATTGAGGTAGCAAATCGAACTCTCCTTCTGTTTTGGTTAAGATCTATGAATCTAGGGTTTTCTATAACCTTTTTATGGCTTGAATTGATGAGTTTATGGTCCCTTTATGTGTTAGACTTCAGATCTGGACCCATAGAGGTCCAGAGAGCATTATCCATCTTGCTTTATGAAGTGTTATGGAAGGAATGAACTTAGGTTGCCATTTTTGAGGCTATTTCTTCAAAAGGAACCATTTATGTGTTGCATGAGTGTAAAGGTTTCACCTTTACGTGATTAGTGGGTTTGGAAAGGTCAGATCTATAGGTTAGAGAAGCGGATCTGACCTCAGAAGGTCATTTGAGTGTTGCCATGGACGCTACTCGCCGAGTTCATAAGTGGACTCGACGAGTCGAGTCGGGGTTGCCCCGCGATTCGTGACAGGTGTAACCCGTCGAGTGAAGGGATGACTCGACGTGCCAAGTGAGGCTAGAAGGATTCAGAGGACCCGCATGGACTCGCCGATTCGCCCATGTGCAATCGACGAGTCGGGTCAAAGTTTGACCGTTGACTTCAGTTGACCTTAGGGTTTTGGTCAAGCTGATTCAGGAGAGTTCAGGGAGGGGTAGAATGGCCCTCTACCCAATCTTTAGAGATGAGACTATGAGAGGGTATTGATCAGGAATGTTATTCGGATGATAGGAGGAGGCTAGGTCGGGACGTCAAGCACGAGAGTTTATCCGACGTCGTACGAGGTGAGTCTTCTCACTATACTGTACCTAGAGTGGTACATATGTGTGACCGGAAGGTCTTATATGCTGTGAGATGTATGTGTTGGATGCTGTTATATGATATGAATGTGTTATGTATGTTATGAATGCTAAGGACCGGAAGGTCATTATGATATGGACCGGAAGGTCAAGATGATATGGACCGGAAGGTCATTACGGGTAGGACCGGAAGGTCTACCAGGGTTGTGGGACGGAAGTCCTCTGAGACACAGTGACCGAAAGGTCTTATAGCCTTGAGTGACGTATGTGCGTATGTTGTATTTTGGGGAACTCACTAAGCATTTATGCTTACAGTTGTTGTGTTATGTGTTTTGGGTACTAGCGAGGATCGCGGGAAGGCGCCGGCATGATCCGTACACACTTATGGAGTTTATGTCTTGAGATTTTGGGATATGTTTTGTTATGATAACATTGGATACATTATGTTTGATATTACCTTATGAATAAAAGTATGTTTTAAAAATGAAAAATTGTTTTGGAAATTTACGTTGTTACAATGATTCTTGTGTTAAATAGAGATTTCTGAGGCTTTATACTCTTGAAGTTGATAAAGATTGCTTGCTATGTGATAGGATCGATTGTAAGAACCTAAAATTTAGAGAAAGTTGACTTTTAGTCAAATATTTGTAACATCCATAAAATTCTTGAAAAATTTAAACTTTTTAAAACCAGTCCACAAACCATTGTTGTTTACAATTTAGTTTTCAAAACATGTTTAATATCATAGTTTTCCCAAAATCATAAATCAAAACGCGAGGAGGTGCACGATCACGCCTTCACCTTCCCGCGATCATCTGAGGTACCTGAAACATAATCCAAAACTGTAAGCCCAAAGCTTAGTGAATTTCCCCCAAAGTACCAACACAACACATAATCATAATAATAACAGCAAACAACATGCATATAGAGCCTTCAGTCTTACTAGAACGCTCCACCGGCCTAAAGTCTATCTGGTACACTTGCAGAACATTCAGCATGACTGGTACGCCTCACCGGGCCTTCAGCCTATCTGGAACGTTTACGGGCCATCGGCCTGATTGGAACGCCTTACTGGCATGTAGTCTATCTAGGACACCCTGGGACTCTTGGCCTTGAGCACATAGCAGGACCGCCTCAACCCAACATACCGTCACATATCAACATGTACCATATCAAACCCTAGATAGCATATACAGACAGTCATACAAATCTAACAGATCTTTAAGCATAGCATCATCCTATATACCAGGATATAGAGCTAACAGATCACTACAACACACAACATGCGATAAACCAAGATAACAATCCAAAAAAGTCGGCCTTGGTGCCTGCGACCCAAAAGTATAGTAAGGAAAACTCACCTCGCAAACTGAACAGAACTGATAATATAACACCCTCGAAAATCAAGCCAATTTAAAACTTTTTAATTCATTCAAAACCAAATAACTATTGCAAATTGTTTTCAAAAAAGTTTCATGTCAGAGTATCCCAGAAATCGAATCATTAAAAGATGAGGAAGTGTACGGTCACGCCTTCTCCTTCCCGCGATCATCCGAAGTACCTGAAACCATGATCGATAAAATGTAAGCTCGAAGGCTTAGTGAGTTACCCCCAAAATACCCATACACAACAATACACATATCAAACAGCATACTATGGGTCCAATCAACCATCGGGTTGGGATACCTCAGACCCTCAACCATAGGGTTGGAATGCCAACATACTATGGGTCCAATCAACCATCGGGTTGGAATACCCCAGGCCCTCAACCATCGGGTTAGAATGCCAACATACTATGAGTCCAATCATCCTCGGGATGGAATACTCTCGGCCCACAACCATCGGGTTGGAATGCCCACATACTATGAGTCCAATCATCCTCGGGATGGAATACTCTCGGCCCACAACCATCGGGTTGGAATGCCCACATACTATGAGTCCAATCATCCTCGGGATGGAATACTCTCACTACTAATCAAACATGTGCACCTATATCAGAAAATCATATAACAGTCTATAGAGACAACATACTAGGGTCCAATCATCCTCAGGATGGAATACCCTCAACTACCAATCAAGCATGTGCACATATAACAGGTAATCACATAACAGTCTATAGACAGTCAAGCAGATCTAGCAAATCCCTAAGTATAACATCATCCTATCTACCAGGATACCAGTCTAACTGATCATATCAATACACAACCATAAGATAACCAGGATAACAATTCAAAGGGCCGGCCTTGGTGCCTTAGACCCTTGAGTATAGTGAGGAGAACTCACCTCACAATGTCGAACTGAACTGAAAGAATCAAGCTCCCGAATCACAGCTCCAAACTCAAACACCTACAATAATCATATGACCAATCCTATCAAAACCCAAATTACCAAAACACCCTTAAAGTCAAACTTAGTCAACCCTGGTCAAGGTCAACAGTCAACAGTCAAGGTCAACAGTCCTTGTTAACCCAACTCGTCAAGTGCATCTAGCAACTCGTCGAGTTCCTTCCGTACTCAGAAACCACGAAAACCCGATTCAACTCGCCGAGTTACCAAACAACTCGTCGAGTCCATGTAGTGACCAGAAAGCGGGTAAACCCTAATCAACTCGTCGATTTCTTCCTATCTTAACGTGTTCAGCCCTTTCCAGTCGACTCCAAGGCCCCAAGTTGCATATCTAGCCTCTTAGGACAGAGATACCATGTAAAGTTGCTAACTTTAAGTGCATGCAAGGCTTCAAAGGGATTAAAACACTAAAACTAAGCTTAATAGGAGGTTTAGGGAATGGATGAGGGCCAGGACTAGATAAAGTCGACCACTTTATGTTCATGGAGGCCTAGAGGTGTCCAGATCTGAAACCACCACCTCTGGACAAGCTCAATTCCGAGAATGACCTCATTTTGCACTAGAAATGATCATATTCTTGCATAAGGGAAGATCTAAGAAATGGAAAGCCAAGGTAGAGACTTTTTACCTCCAAATGGTTGCTATCACAGAGTAGGTGTTGGATCTACTGATTCTCTCTTTGCTCTAACCTCTTCAAGCTTCAAAACCTTTCCAAAGGAGCACAAAATGACCTACTAAGCTCACACACACAAAGAAGTAGTAAAGAAAAACTAGGGTTTCCTTCTCTGAGTAATGACGTGATAAGGGAGGCGAAAGGATGCGGTTTAAGTCCTTTAAATAAGGTGCAAACCCTAAAAATTAGGGTTTCCTCATTCAGCTCATACTCGTCGAGTTGGGGTCCACTAACTCGTCGAGTACACCTCATAAATCACGCGTGTTGGCTACTCTCTACATGACGAGTTGGGGCCTCCAACTCGTCGAGTAGGCTTCCTTATTGCAATAAAATCCCTAAAATCAACTCCTGGAAATCGGGATGTTACAACTCTCCCCCACTTCAACTAGGCTTCGTCCTCGAAGCCTGTTGCGGAAAACAATTTTGGTTAATGCTCTTGCATCACAGCCTCCGGCTTCCAAGTCTACTCGGATTCCCTCCGATGCTCACATTACCCCTTTCCAAAGGTATTTCCTTTCTACGTAGAATCTTCATCTTCCTTTCCACAACGACCATTGGTCTCTTTGCATAGTTCTGACGTTCTTCGGCCTGAATATCACTCAGCGATATAACCTCCTTCCCATCCAATATGCATCTTTTTCGCAGCTACGAGACATGAAAAGTGATGTGAATCTAACCGAACTCCTCCGAAAGGTATATCCTATATGTTACCTTTCCAACCCTGGAAAAATCCTGATGATCCAAAGTATCAGGGACCCATATTTCCCCCTTCCTGAAGCGAATCCTTTTGTGCTGACAAGATAATGCGTCCTTCGGCTCCCGAAACAACACACATAAATAATCAGCTAACAAGCATGAACACTCATACCTGGCCCAATCAGCCTCGGGTTGGAATACCAGGCATGCCTACGACGGGTCTAGTCATCCCTAGGATGCAATACCCTCGTACCACGCACACGTTTGGTCCAATAAACCCTCGGGTTGGAATACCAAACACGTCAGGTCCAATCAATCATAGGGTCTGGTCATCCTCGTGATGGAATACCCTAGATTGGAATACCACTATATACATAACTTGGGTTTCAACCCCTAACTTGAGATCCAAGGACCTTGTCACACCCCCGGACCAGACGCGGAAACGTCCGGAGGCGGGTGACTTCATTGTGCAGTATCATAACAATTGAATATAAATGAAACAGAGCAATCAAAACATCATACATTGAGATAACAAACTTACATTGTTTACATATTGTATTTGTTCTTCGAATTACACAAAAGAGACATAAGCAGAAAAATCCAAGCTACAGCTAAAAGTCTTGCATCCGCGTCCCTTGGTGAGTTCATAAGCATTTTTGTATAAAATCGTTTACACTTGTTTAGAGTCGTTCGTATTGTAGTTTCAGAAAATCCGATATTTTCTATGAAATCGTTTGAAGTCTTGCCTTGAAAATCATGGATATATGTGTGCATGTCATTACTTTTGTTCATCCTTATAAGGAGTGATCTTTGAAAAGTATTGTAATTTGTGAAAGCGAGTTGTGTCCGAGAATAGTTCTTTTGAATAGTAAAAATCAACCGTTTCCACAAAAATCTCTTATTTTCAAAAAGGAAATATGGTTGAAAATCTTGTTCCTCTTATCGAGTAAAATTGAATGTGCGTTCTAGTTTATCATTATCGAAATCGTAGAAAAATCGTTCTCTCCAGAAAATCCTATATTTTCTGCTATAAAATATTCGTAAGTTCTAGTTTATCGTTATCGAAATCGTAGAAAATCGTTTTCCCTAGAAAATCCTATATTTTCTGCTATAAAATAATCGTAAGTTCTAGTTTCCAACTATGTATATGTGTGGGCTAATTTATCGTTTTCAAAATCGTTTACGAACGTTTTCCATAGAGTCCTACGCTTTTTAATTTGTAAAAATAGCAGTATTACGACTCTATACTTGTTAGGAGAAAGAATCAACATAGCAATTGTGGACATTCTACGCGATGAAAAAGGACAGTCAACGCAACAAATGCGGACCATCACTTATCATGTATAGGACGGTCAACACAACGTGCCAAAAATTTATTTATGAGGTTTTTCCTTACATAAATTTCTAGATGACATAACATATTCTAGTGAGTCGTTATAATCATACTAATCTGACGAAGTGCCTGTTTTGGCGTTTCTCAGGCGCCCTCGGTTTGGAAAAGACATTTGTCACCCTAGACTGGCATGTCTCGCTGTAGCGAACAGCGAAGGTGCGGGGTGTCAACCCCGTATAGATCTATACACAAATTCCCGCTCTCCCTCCAGGAGACTCTGGCTATATCTCCTTACAGGACTTAGACGTACACTAATATTTTTATATTTAGGTACTTTTGAGATTTTTCTGACTAGAATATTAACAACCTTTTGAGCAATCGTTAGAGATCCATTATTTGTTAGATAAAATAATGAAATTCGTACTTGTTGAATAAGAATATCGTTCTCGTTCCATATCGTTGATTGTGCTCGTTAACTAGGTGCTCGTGTTCGTTCCTTTTCGTTTATTGAAAAATAAGTCATTTTATTCAAGAGAAAAAGTGTCAAGTTATAATTTGTATAAATTTATAACTGGCGGTTATGACACGCATTTTCTATTTTATGACATATAGAACATTACTTATGTTATTGGAGGTTCTATGACTGCAAATATTTCTGTCATAAGGGCTCTATTTGATATTTTCTTGACGTAAACTTTTATATTGAATATTTACAAAATACTCCCTGACAGTTTGCAAAATAGTCACACAGTTTCCTTTTTCGAAAATTACTAGAAATGGTGTCCACTTATCAAGATCCCTTTTATAACTTATATCTCTAGATATGAGAGCATAGATAAAGGGGTTAAATTGGACACACCCAATAGTTGGGAGGCTCTTTTGTACAAAGTATCCTCTGTTCTTTATGAAATTGAGAATTCTTACGTTCATGAGTATATTACTAAAATATTAATTTAATAATATTTCACACACACATACAAACATACGTATATATGCAATCATTTAAGAGTTTAGGCAAGATTTGACTTGTACTCTCCCCTAAAAACATTAAAATATTGAAAAAAGGTGGGGTATGAAGCTCACCTTGAGATGGTTGAGGAGCTGTTTGGAGTTATGGAGTGAAGATCTCAAGCTTGAACTTTGGCTGAGATGAGGAACTTCCTTGGGAGAAAGTTATCCTAAAGGTGATTTTTTACATATTATTATGAATAAAATAATATGGGTTCATCTTGAAATATTATAAAATATTAGATGAGTGGAGGAATTTACCTTAAAATTTCCCAGGAAGAAGTTGAGAAAGTTCTTTTCTGCAAGATCCCCCGTTCTTGCTTGAAGATGAGTTTTTGAGAGAAGATGGAAAGAGTGTGGGAGAAGGTGAAGCCTAACCCCTTTACTGTCGTTGTATTGAGGAGTGTAAGAAAAAGGGAGGAATCTTTGGTGCATGGGGATCTGGTGGTCCATGCATGGATATTTGGTGGGTAAAGCATGGAATACTGTGATTTGCATGGGGAATAGGAGTTTTGTCAAATCACAAAGTCAACCTCTTTGTCTTTATCTTGATTTAGGATAGGATCTTCCTAAATCCTCAACTTTCATTTTATGTAAATATAATTTAAATAATTAAATTTGGCATAAAATAAAGGTTTTAGGGGTCATAGTTAAGAAAAACACGAGTTTGGTGGGATTCCCGACCTCAAAATACCCCAAAATGAAGAAAAGGTCCGGAATAGTCCAAAATCCGGGGCTAAATAGTGAATTCCGGAGCTCTAGGGTGAAATCTGAAGCTGTATCTCAAATTCCGGAGTAGGGCTACAAGCTTGCGAGGTTCCGAAGTGGCGGCATGGGAGTTCCGGAGTCACATGCGAGTTCCGAAGCTCTTCTGTTTCCGGAGCACTTCCTTCGGATGCGAGGCTAGCTTATCCGGACCGAGGGATGCGACGGCTGGCTGGAATTCCGAAGTAGGCTTACGCGAGGCATTCCGGAGCTTGCACCTTCCGGAGTCAATCCATCCGGAGTCAAACCTTCCGGAGCAATAAGGAGGTCCGAAGCAGGGTGTTCCGAAGGTGAGAACCTTCCCGGTTCCTTAGAAGGTGTCCGGACTAAGAGGGTTCCGGACCAAGAGGGTCCTTTTGGGGTTTCCTCTTCCGGTTTTGAGCTGTTTTCGACTGAGGAAGGTACTTAGGGAGATTTGAGAGAGATTTGAGATACGTGGAGAGATTTGGGAGAGATTTCACATGCTTGGAGAGATTTGAGAGAGATTCGCTATACTTGGAAAGATTTGGGAGAGATTCACTATTCTTGGAGAGATTTGAGAGAGATTCACTATACTTGGAGAGATTTCGCATACCTGGAGAGATTTGGGAGAGATTCACTATTCTTGGAGAGATTTAGCATACTTGGAGAGATTTGGGAGAGATTCACTTTTATTGGAGAGATTTCGCATACTTAGAGAGATTTGGGAGAGATTCACTATTCTTGGAGAGATTTCGCATACTTAGAGAGATTTGGGAGTGATTTCACATACTTGGAGAGATTTGGGAGAGATTCACTATTCTTGGAGAGATTTCGCATACTTAGAGAGATTTGGGAGTGATTTCACATACTTGGAGAGACTTGGGAGAGATTTGGGAGAGGTTCACTATACTTGGAGAGATTTGCATTCTAACACTATATGGCTCCTTAGGAACTCATATTGTACACTTAGAAGTGTTAGCACAAGTCTCACAATAGTACTTGCTTATTTGAGGACGGAATTTCCTAGCCAAAAAGGCTAGTTGTGACAGACCTATCCTTGCATCTTGTCCAAAATCCTATGATTCGTCGCAACCGATTACAACTCACCCGAACCTCAACAACACATCCATTCCGAAAGCGCTCCAACAGGAGTGATAAACCGTTACGATCTCTAGCCCCACAGCCTCTAACCGGAATGTTCCTGATAATCTATCGACATTGTCGCCTTCTCGTCGGTTTCCCAATTCTTCGGGCCTGAAGGTACCCACCTTCCTCCGTCCCCCAAAAGGCCTAATCAATGTTTCTCACATCACCAGACAAACACCGCAATACTGAACTCTACCATGCATGATTCCATTTTGGAACAAGTTGCTACCCGAAGAGGTTCCAGGCTCTGCTACATGACCACCGACAATCCCTAAGGCACTCTATAAGTGATAACCCGCAAGCACGGTAACGTACGGTTCCACAGGTTACTATCACAAAGTAGCATGCTCAATACCAGAACATAGATCTAACAGAATACACGTAGAGTCTTCTGCATGACTGGACCGCCTCACCGGGCCTTCAGCCTATCTGGACCACTCTCAGAACCTTCAGCATGTCTGGACCGCCTCTCCGGGCCTTCAGCCTGTCTGGACCATCCTCCGGGACTTCGGCCTGACTGGTATGCCCTGCTGGCCTTCAGTCTATCCGGACCGCCCTAAGTCTGTTGAGCATAACCCTGGACCCATCCTTGTGCCTTCTCCCATATAGCCAGTTCTCCCCCACTTGGGGTTTCGAACTCCTGATCCAATCCGCAGACTATAATCCCGGCCTAACTCTAGACCTCATGTTGATCGCCCACCCTCTCGGGAAAATGTGGTCTGATCCCTGACCCGCGTATCCACCACATATGCTAAATAACCCGCACACTCAATGGCTGACGCTCCATCTGAGAATTCCCAATTCTCCCCCACTTGGGACACTAACCACTATCTGCTGGTGGAAAAACCAAAACACAACTTAACCATCCCTACTAGGTATTACCATACTTAACCATGGAATGAATAATCCTGGAATGAATAACCTACGTAGAACGACCCTCCCGGCACGGAGCAACCGAACTTCAAGAGAAACCTGAATCTCACTGATGACCTCGAAATTTCCGAATTACAACTGCTTACCCTGGACTGATGATTCTCTACCCTAACTCTCGATCCTCGAACGCATCTCTGGATCCTAACCATCTACATTCCCTTGATAATAAATCCCCCCTGACATCTCCTATGTCCTAATAACTAATGCAGCGGGCAACGAAAGCTCATAATACAACCATAAACAATAAGATAGGAGTAAAATACATACCAGTCGTCGCATCAGGTACTGTCCTGGCCTCCTCAGCAGTGAGCTGTAAGGCGCGTCTCCGAGCCCTCGAGGACTCTGCCCTACTCTGGCTCCTGTCTGTGATCCTCAAGGTAGCCGGCATTGGAGCCTGCGCTGGCCTGGCAGCTAGTAGGGGACACTGGGCCTTCATGTGGCCCACCTACTCGTAATGATAACAAAGTCTGCCACCAACAGCTGGAGTCTGCTGTCTACAGTCCTTTGCGATGTGACCCTCCTTGCCACACTTGTGGCATCCTGAAGAAGATCGGCAAACCCCATCATGTATCTTGCCACACTTCCCACAAGTGCTAATGGGTTTTAGTATACTACAACATCCTATGGTGCACATACAACCCTAATGCTTTGGATATACGTTTTCTCTAATTATACATGCAATATTCATTTCCAAAGCATGAAGCCTAAACTAGCATGCAAGGTGATATTTGAATCATAAAAACTAGCTAGTATATTACCTTGTATAGTAGCTTGAATAACTTGGCCTCAAGAAAGCTTAACACCAATAGTGTGATGCCTCAAATTGAATCACAAAACACCAAGAGCAACTAGGATGAATATGAGAGAGGTTTAGGAGACTAGGAAAAACGATTTCTTCTTGGAAATCCAAGTAGTGCCCGTTTTTCCTCTTAGCATAACATATATATATATATATATATATATATATATATATATATATATATATATATATATATATATATATATGTGTGTGTGTGTGTGTGTGTGTGTAGAATATCAAGGGTCATGTGTAACCCTAATCCATACACATTAGCCCATGACCCATCCATTTGATTTGGATAAACGCTCCATGGATTAATCCACAAGCCCATCACAAATCAAATCATGGATCACTAGCCCAACTCATATGTTTCAATTTAATTAGTGTCTTTTGATCACTAAATGAATTCTAAATTAATTTTTGACCAATACTAATTAAATAATATGATTCCTCAATGAATATATTATACTTATAATAAATTAATAAATCATAAATAACCTCTTACTCAAATATTCTTCCTAACAAATTGCTTTGATGAATGCAACCCAACTGGGCCATGTTATTATCAGGTCATGTACATACCAATTATAGTTATGGGCTTAGACACCTTTTCCAATAGTCTCCCACTTGGATAAGTCTAATAACTATAATTGCTAATGTGACTTAAAATCCGATTAGCAATCATAGCTCTCAGAAAGCCGTTGTCGAACTCTGACGCGTCCATTAGATAAGGGATCATATATTCCTCCATTCTACAAGATATCGTTTGAACTGAGACATGGATTATAATCATTCTCTATGTTCATGTGTTGTTTCCCGATTTCCGATTATGACGACCGACTATTTGAACAAATAAAATCAGTCCAGGCTTGGCCAAGCACATAATAGGGTTGTCATCACTAAATCATCGAGGAGCCCACAGATATCGGTTTTATCCCACATTGGGTAAAAGGAATGGATAAACCCTGACTCAAATGTTTGCTTGTACTTACTCATCAAATCACACACAACAAGACGTTTTATAACACTGAGTTACTGGTGCGTTTTCGTATCATCAATATGCAATCGACTTGTATAATACAACTCGCATGTATTGGTTTCAAGAATATAAGATATTATCGTCTCATGATCACTCGTGATAAAATCCATGAAGTGATTCAAATGAGCGTGGGTTTAATCCAATACTCAAATCTTATTACAAGAGTACTCATGAATATTGCAGTAAACTTATGTTATGTCTAACACCTTAGATAATCCTACAGACCTATTCATGACAGTCTAACTTCAATACCTACTTCCAAAGTATGATCGATTGTGGATAGTTTGAATAACCTAGTTATTCGGGAAGTCGAAACATGCAAAGCGAAACACAATAATAATCGAATCCAATGTGGTCTCAAAACTTTTGAATATAAATAAAACACCTTTTATTTAATCGCCATATTGATTACACATTAGTCATTGTATAATGTTTCGATTTATCGCCATGCACCAAGCATGCACACTATATTTACATATGGTCCTTTCTTTATGAAATAGATCAATTGTAAACATTTCCAATTATACTCATTTCACAATTCCAAATCCTTATCATAAGTGTAAGAATACCAAATTCTTGCCACTATTAGAATGTGTTATGTTCTAACCTTTATGCAGTGATCCTTTGGTAATGTCAATGCACCAAAGCCACAAAGACTTGGACAATGAAATTACAAAGTATTCCACTGGAGATTGATAACAAGATAATTCCAAGGAAGCGAAGTCTCAAATTCAAAGTACATTCCTTTGAACATCCTTCTTGCATAAAGGTTTCTAACCTACACATAGATTCTTAATATGCAACTCCCATTATGGAAACATTTCCATATTTTCCATATGACAACTCATTATTAATAGAATCTTGTCTATTCATAATAATGTCGATATGGTCCACTCATTACTATACTTCCAACTGTTCTTAAGCAACCAATCTTTGGTAAACCTCAGATTGTCCTCGACAATTGCTTAACCATTTTAGTCATATCTCGTTCTAGTCCATTTTCCCTCTTAATGCCCCAGGTATTTGGAAAATTAGAACAGATTAATATTATAGCATATGCAATCGACCCTATACCCAAAGCATATGGGATACGTATCATAATGTCTTACATAAGGACATGATGCTTGATCAGTCTCTTGCTATAATAACTCCATATTTTAAATTTAAAATGTTTAAATGGTATTCATATATATCTTTGACTAAATTTGATTAAAATGTCACAATCTAAGCTTTAGATTTGAAATGAAGTATGAATTCCTCTCCCTTAATTATAGCAAAACAACTTTTCAAACCCTGCAACTTTGCGAATTGAAACTTTTGTTTTCCTATAATTAACTCGTACCATTTACCATAATAATCATGCTCCCACTATCATGATAATTATATCCTTACTAGCATAACACTTATGCTCACACCAGCTTTGACATGTACCCAGAAATCAGCTGGACTTCTAGAAATCAATACTTGTTGACTTTCTTACCAAAGTTCATATTTCTGATACCAGTTACTTTGATAAGACTTTATCTAGGCTTCTCAAACTCATACACCTTTCCTTAGATAGCTCACATGTGTGTCTAAACAATTTTAGAACTTATAGCAATAAGTCTCAAATGTTTAGACCTTTTTCCATTTCTCACAATTTGAACTATGAAGAGGGATGTCGTAATCATAAACGAATTTGAGAATGCAAATAACACAACTGCTATCTTTTTAAAATCTACTTAGTGAAAGTGTTTCCTCACAATCATTTTCATGAATTGGAGAGAAACCTTATCACACTTAGACTTTTATGGTGTATGTGTTCCTATCCATGTGAATTTTTCAAAACCATAATCACAAGACAAGGTTAGTGACAAATCCAAACTCGTATGGACTGAACTTGTTCAATCTTAATTTCTTGCCACCTGGCAGCACAGGGGCCTACCATGTCTTCCAAGTTTGTTTAGCAGTCAATTGAGTATGCATAGAGCTCACATGCATAGTCAACCAACTGGAATGGCACAGAAACAAGACTATGTCAACGCGATAGGTTACAAACCTCAACTGTTGCTAGTGATTAACAATAGGTTTATTCTTGATTAGTTATTGAAGGTTTTCAAGGTCTTTAAGACTCCCACTGACCTCTTGACATATAAGATTCTCTTTGTCAAGAAACAATCCTCGACAAACAAATATTCAAGAGTTAGTGCGGTTTCTTATCAAGACAAACACTTCACACAATTGGTCTTAGTTGGTCTTTGTTTTTTCCAAAACATCACAACTACCAATTTCAAATGTACAAGAGTAGAAAACATTTTACTCTACATTTTATAAGTGTTATAAACCTTTCTTAAGATTATGTCACTCAAGGCTCGATCTTGGAGTACGACTCTAAGACTTGATTTTGGTACGAAGTATGATTTACCTTTTGATTTAACCATTTCAACAATTCATGATTCCTCTTCTTATCCATACGAATGCACTAATATGTCGTTATAGGATCAATTGTGATATGGTTTCAAATTCACTAAGATAATCATAAAACATGATACTCAAGTACTCTCCCTTCCTTTTAGATTGGAGAAACTTTTATCTTTCTGCCTAATTTGATTCTTCTTATTCGTTCTGCTATACATTAAAACTTTTTCAATGATTTAGAGTTATACTTAATCTTGTAAGCATAACTGTTACATCCCCAATTTCACGGCCAGAAAAGACCGATTTCGTTTATGCTTTTTAAAATAAAATCAGAGAAATCTTTTTAAAAGATGTTGCGGAATTGGTCCCCAAAACAAAACATGATAAAAGTTTGTCAAAACCTTTCTTTAAGAAATATATAATTTCCTTTTTATATCAAAACCTCGGGATGTCATGTTCCGATACAGATCAAAAGCATAAACAAGACATTATAAGCCTTACAACAGTTATTTATAACTACTGGCCTATAATCCAAAAATCACTCGTTGTCATCATCCGACTATGCTCGGGGTCCACTACCTGTAATATAAAAAGCTGAGTGGGTCAGGCTTGGAAGCCTGGTGAGCATATAGGGTTTTCAACCCACAATAAATAATAAACTCTTTAAGTTTATTAATCAACAATTAATTTATTAATTTCATCAACCAAAAACAACCCTAATTACCCATTCCTGTTATCCTCACCTTACGTCCCTAAAACAACTATCACAAGGGACCTAGCCTAAGGATTTTCATTAGGGGTGACAACATTGCTTCGGGGGTTCCTCAGCAATTTATGTCAAATAAGGCAACCAATGGGGTGACAACTTTGCTTTCCTTAGCAAATTATGTCAAACAAGACAACCTAACATAAAACAACCAATAAGGTGACAACATTGCTTTCCTCAGCAATTTATGTCAAATAAGACAACCAATAGGGTGACAACATTGCTTTCCTCAGCAATTTATGTCTAACAAGACAACCTAACATAAAACAACCAATAAGGTGACAACATTGCTTTCCTCAGCAATTTATGTCAAATAAGACAAACATCGGGGTGACAACATTGCTTTCCCTCAACAATTTATGTCAAATAAAACAAACATCGGGGTGACAACATTGCTTTCCTTCAGCAATTTATGTCAAATAAGACAAACATCGGGGTGACAACATTGCTTTCCTTCAGCAATTTATGTCAAATAAAACAAACATCGGGGTGACAACATTGCTTTCCTTCAGCAATTTATGTCAAATAAAACAAACACCTGGGTGACAACATTGCTTTCCCTCAACAATTTATGTCAAATAAAACAAGCACCGGTGTGACAACATTGCTTTTCCCTTAGCAATTTATGTCAAATAAACAACCAATAAGGTGACAACATTGCTTTCTTCAGCAATTTATGTCAAATAAGACCACCTGACATAAAACAATCAAAATGGTGACAACATTGCTTTTCTCATCAATTTATGTCAAATAAAACAACCAACGTGGTGACAACACTGCTTTCCTTAGCAATTTATGTCAAATAGGCACGAAGTCACATCGTCGCCAAGGTTTACACAACAGGCACTAAGTCCATAGCTGCCAACGTACTAAATCCATAGCTACCAACATACATCTATACTGTACTAAATTCATAGCTACTAACGTACATCTATACTGTACTAAATTCATAGCTACCAACGTACATCTATACTTTACTTTTATCCCTCATACTTTATCTACCCATGTTTTACCCAACATATTCGAAGATAAAATATTTATGCATTTTAAATCATTTTAAACATGTATAAAACATTCATTCAACACCCATCTCAAATAAACAAACAACATATATACACATAGCACGTATTTTATATAAAATATTTCATATCTATGTGTAAGATGAAAGTGACTACACACTCACCTGATTTAATGAAAATCGGGCAGGAATTCGTTTCCTAAATCGATCGTTTCTAATAAAACCGGGAGTTTTATTGAGAAACCGGGCTCTGCGAAGGGTCGGGCTTCGAAACCGAAAAGATAAATTTTTCGGGCTTCTCGGGAATCTCGGGGCGTGTTTTGGGCTTTGTAATAAGTACCGGGGCTTCGGGGGATGTCGGGATAGTAAAAATATGGAAAAAGGGGTCAAAAATGGCAAAATCCCATTTTTACCCGGGAGGGTTCGCAAGGCTCCTATTTATAGGAGTGAGATCCGAAGGTCGGCCGAGAAGAGGTGAGTCAGAGAGGCACGTGGCAGCCACGGAAGAAGGACACGTATGCGAGGGTTCGGACACGCGGCAGGCTGCGAGGCCTCGGTTCGGACAGATGGCGAGACAGGGCTTCGGCTCGGATAGCTGGAGGCCTCTTAGTGGACCGGACTTCGGTCCAATGGGGAAGAAGGGTGATGAATTCGGACCAATCAGCGGTTGCCACGCAAGGCTGCGGTCCAATCAGAAGGTGCCACGTGGAGGCTGCATGCGAAGGGTGATGTGGCCGAAGCCACCTATACGAAATTTCTCGGTTTTCGCGCCAAAACTTCTAAAATCCATAACTTTCGCATACGAGCTCCGTTTTTGACGTTCTTTATATGCACGCGTAGGTAAAATTACGCTCTACAACTTTCGTTTAGACTTCGTCGCCTAATTTTCACTTTAATTTTATATTATTATTTTTAACAGACCGGGACAGGAAATCCGTTAAAAATTCATAACTTCTTCATCCGACGTCCGTTTTCGTCTGTCTTTTTACCGTTGTGCTACTATTCACGAGACCTTCGATTCTCGTTTAGGTCGTGTCGGCTAAAAGTCACTCGATCTAAAATTCGAGTTTTTAGTTGTCTACTGCTAAACTGAAACTTCGAAAAATCATAACTTCCTCATACGAAGTCAGATTTGGGCGTTCTTTTTATCGAACTTCTCGGTTTAACGAGTACTACGAGTTTCGTTTAGATCACTAAGGCTAAAAAGTAGTTTATCAAAAACTCACTTTTTACGACATTCGGCACCGTGCCGGTTTGTCGCGAAACTTCGACAGGTCATAACTTCTTCGTTATAACTCGGATTTCGGCATTCTTTATATATCCAGAAACCTTGAGACATATACTACAACTTGATTAAGATTAATCCTTCTAAATAATCTTCCATCAAAAAGTCATTTTTGATGTTTATCGTCTCTAAATTGACTAGCCCGGATCTACGGGCGTTACAATAACCATATTTACTACAACTTTTAGTAAATCATGACGAATAGTCTTTATCATTCTTTGTGGTGGACCTGACCAGTGCACAACCAAGTGTACCCGATCCCCTAGTCCTTCGCTTGACTCACATATACATGTGAACAAGGAATTAGTCTTAATTTCCCAAAGATGGAGATTCTCATTCATCATACAATACAAGTTGCATGATTCCAAGTTTCTATCCAATTGAAACTTGGGTGATGAGAATCTTTCCTTATTTGGCAAATTTTGACACTACCACAAACGAAAGAATCAAATCCATATTGCTAAAAATGGATACATACAAACATCAATTTTCACAAATGCTATTGTAAGGAAATATAAAATAAGATAAAATCAAAATTTTCTTTATTTATAAAATTGCAGAAAAACTTGTCCTTACAATGCAATTACAAATGAAAACTATGTTACTACATATTTCTAAGCAATCTATCATAACTCTTAAGTAGCAGCTCAAAAATCCGATCATCAAACCATGCGATCGAAATCCATCTCTTCGCGATCAGACTCAGCTTACTCTTCCTTTAAGCTTCATTTCTTTTCTTTGATCTTAAAAAACATCAAAATGCAATCTTATCACATCATGTATTAGGAATCTACAAATAGGAACTTAATAGAGTTGACTTACCTGAAGCAGAGTCAAACATTTTGACTTTTCCATCATTATGATCTTTCGGGTAAATAGGGCAGCTTCGTAACCAATTCCCCTTCTCTTGGAAATAGAAACATATAGACTCTTTGGGAATGGTACACGGGACAATCTCAGACTTAGGATTTCTCTTTACCATTTGGTTAAGTGACTTGACCATGGCCAATCCCTTTCCATTGGGAAGAGAAAGTTTTTCTGCACTTCCAATGTTGCCATTGTCAATGTCCATGGAAGTTTGGGAGATTGATCTTCCAGGCAATTTTGCATTACCAATGCGCCAAATCATTGTTGATTCAGCAGCAATTAGCAAATAGGTAAGATCAATAAGGGTCATTGCGCGGTCTGTCATATAGTAATCTTTAATGAACTCACTATATGACTTAGGGAGTGACTAAAGAACCAAGTCAACAACCAGCTTCCTCGAGACATCGACTCCTAACATTCCCATCCTGTCAATGTGTGACTTCATCTCCAAGACATGACTACACACAGACCTTCCATCTTGATGTTTCATTGCAAGTAGGGCTTGAGTGACCTTGAACTTTTCAAGTCTTTGAACTTGTGGGTTAGGGAGAATTATTGGAGGAGGTGGAGGAAGTGAAGAATGATTTCGAGGAACATCATCTTCATGAGGAAAGCTTTTTCAAGAAGATTTGGGAGGACCATAGTTGTCAGAACTAGACATCTACAAGGGAGAAATTCAAGTTAGTTGATTTAAGTCCTTAATATAGCACCCAACATGAAATATTAAGGCTAGGACCCAACACAATATTCTACAATTCGGAAGAGGGAAACCGTAATCCAATTGTAAAATATTTGAAGGTAGGTAAATGACGATTTACCAATTTCCTCCATGAAAAACGTAAATAGAATTTAGGTTTTAAATGGATTGAAATTCCTAGATCTTTTGAGATTCATTGAACTTTTCAATGGCATGTTTAATCTCGATTATGCCCTCTCAAGTTTGTGACTAGGATACTGAGGATCCCAAACAAGGTGTGAATAACCATGCAAATTAGCTTGGTACACTTAATGTTACAAATCATCCAATCAAGATGCCGGTCAACCAAACACGCTTCATTGATCCATGATTAACATCAAGTTACCCTTTGCCACACATTGTCAGTCCCAAATTAGTGTGTCGGTTAACCACACACACTCCACTAACGACTTAACAAGGTGCAAAGTGCAATTTCATGGGTTAGCATAAAATTCATATTTTTCCTAAGTAACTAAGATTGGGAATTTATAAGTATTTAGTTACTTAGTCTTTTCTCTATACTTTTAATGGAAGTTTGTGTCCTATCCTACCCGTTCGGCTAACGACCCTCCACAAATCAAGGAAGCGATGGGTGAGAGTGGACACCCATTAAACCACCATTTTATAGGCAGTAACCTTATACCCCCCTTATAGACTGGTTTCGTGAATGAGGCCTACTAACGGTAAGATTGATCTTTTAATTATACATATATAATATATTAGACTTTTAATTTTATATAGTATAAGGGTGTATTTTAAACATTTAAAATACTAGGTGGTTTAATCTATTAATTAAACTAGACTTTTAATTTAATTAAACTCAAACCATATATTTATGGACTTATTAATACTCTTTTAATTAATATTTTAATTAATTATCAACAAAACCATAATTAAAGCTTTTAATTCCAAACTTAAGTTATGAAGTCAAAAGGTTTAGTATTTAATATTTGACAATTAAAAACTTTTTTAATCAAATTTTAAATTCCAAAACTTGAGGGCAAGTTTTGTAATTCTTCTAAAAACCCTTGAGTAATATAACTTATAATTTATGTTACATAAATAAGACTTTCCAAGTTCCATAACTTGATGACAAGTTAGAAAACTATTCAAGACATTTGGACTTCAAAGCTTAATGGCTAGACTTGTAACCTTTCATAACTCTTGAATTGCATAACTTAAAGAATTAATTAGTTTTATGAATGAGACCTTTCATATCCATAACTTATGGAGGTTTCATAAACTATTTAGATCAAACATTTAAACTAATAAAAATAATCATATTATTTTATCTTTTACTAAATTTATCTAATTCAATTCTTGTAACAAAATAATCCAAATTTTAAAAATAATTAGTTTTACATAAAATCAAGTAATTATCTTAAAATTTTGACAATCTTCATGTTTTGGATGGGGATAAACACTACCATACTAGTAAAATCAAATTTTATGAACCAAAACATTTTGTGGTAATGATCCTAATCCAAAACAGGCCAAAAACTCAAAAATTCTACCCACTGAATATCCAACTCGTCGAGTGCACTTATGAACTCGACGGGTCCATCATCATAAGGCACCTACTCGTCGAGTTCATACATGGACTCGTCGAGTAGGCCCTGGCAGAATCCAGTTTTGTAGTTTTTTCAGCTTTGAAAAATTACACAGTTGCATCAATACAATAGAAAACTACACATGGCTCTGATACCACTGATGGGTTTTAGTATACTAAAACATCATATGGTGCACATACAACCCTAATGCTTTGGATCTAAGTTTTCTCTAATTATACATGCAATATTCATTTCCAAAGCATGAAGCCTAAACTAGCATGCAAGATGATATTTGAATCATAAAAACTAGTTATTATATTACCTTGTGTAGTAGCTTGAATAACTTGGCCTCAAGAAAGCTTAGCACCAATAGTGTGATGCCTCAAATGGAATCACAAAACACCAAGAGCAATTAGGATGAATATGAGAGAAGTTTAGGAGACTAGGAAAAACGATTTCTTCTTGGAAATCCAAGTAGTGCCCGTTTTTCCTCTTAGTATAACATATATATATATATATATATATATATATATATATATATATATATATATATATATATATATATATATCAAGGGTCATGTGTAACCCTAACACATACACATTAGCTCATGACCCATCCATTTAATTTGGATAAATGCTCCATGGATTAATCCACAATCCCATCACAAATCAAATCACGGATCACTAGCCCAACTCATATGTTTCAATTTAATTAGTGTCTTTTGATCACTAAATTAATTCTGACCAATACTAATTAAATAATATGATTCCTCAATTAATATATTATACTTATAATATATTAATAAATCATAAATAACCTCTTACTCAAATATTCTTCCTAACAAATGGCTTTGATGAATGCAACCCAAATGGACCATGCTACTATCGGGTCAAGTACATACCAATTATAGTTATGGGCTTAGACACCTTTTCCAACAAGTGCGACCCCTCTGACTCTCCTGTCTGTAATCAGCGGCCCTAAACCGTTTTGGCGCAGGTTGTGACTGTGCCAGGGCCTGTCTCTGCTCCCTCAGTTGAAGCTCAATCTCCAACTCACGCCACCTGGCGGCCTCCTGTAACTCTAGCAAGGTATCACATCTCTGCGTGGACACGAACTGTCTGATGTCCGTCTTGAGCATGCTTAGATATCGGGTCATCTGAGCCTGCTCCGAAGCAAACTCAGGGCAAAACTACGCCCTCTCAGTAAACATGCGGGTGACCTCTGTCACCGACTCCGAATCCTGTCGCAGATCTAAGAACTCCTGCACCAGTCTCTCCCGCTCAACCCGCGGGACGTAACGGGTACGAAACATATCCCAAAATCGATCCCAAGTAATCGCATCTTGCTGTTCGTCCGAATATGATCCAGTAATCAACCTGCACCAATCCTTTGCTCCGGACCTCAGCAGGTTCAGAGCACACCTGACCTTCTGGTCAGCAAGGCATGAACATGTGAAGAAGCATCCGTCCACGTCAGATAGCCACCTCATGGCCACTATCGGATCCTGAGTCCCGTCAAAAGTAGGGGGCTTCGTGTTGTCAAAGTCCCGGTACTGGAAAGCCCGAATGGCTGCTCCTCCTGTCGATGTTACAGCTGTTGCGGCAGCCGTCTCAGTGAGGGCTGCATAGCGCTCATCAAAGTACTCCATCATGACAGTCTTGATAGACCCAAACATCTCCGACAGCTATGCCCAGAACAATGTAGCAACCTCAGCATGCAGGATCTCTTGAATCATGGCTTCCAACTCATCCGACCTCATCTGACCAATGACCTCGGGCACTACTGGCTCACCCTGACGGCCATCTCCTGATTGTGATCCGGATCCAGTCACAAAGCGCCTCGTAACCACTATGTTGAAAATATACCAGGAAGATATCAGATATCCCATACAACAATCCGGAAACCAACTCCCAACCAAACCCTAGGGGTTGTGACTTCCTTGCTACGCATATGGGTCCTGTGCTTTCAGTAGTACTGGCCCATACTACCTTCCACACCCACTCATATTTGTCTCAAGTATCATCACAACGCCCTAACACTATACGTAAGCATGGCATGCGCTCAATCCTCACTCATATAACAAGGCTAAATATCTCATATCTGGCCTACTGATCCCAAATAACTATCCATGAAACTTCCACCAACCCTGCAGCACTAGTGTATGCTAGCCATACATAACACTGGACCCTATAGACTTCCGAATACCTGATCCTACCCTAAGCCCTTAATCAGATAAGAACAGGAAATAAGGCCAACCCAAACATTCTCAGGCTATAAGATCTTAATTATGTACAGCCGTGATGCATACACTAAGCAACTATAGTAATGATGTCAATTTCTCCCTAGGCTACCATGCATCATATACTCGGGAAATTCTATCATGCGATTCCTGAAGATCCCTAGCCTAGTACTAGCATGTGGTTCTAACATATCACATAAATCAGATAATTTGTAAGGTATTTTGGGGTCTACTTACTGGCTCCCGCTGATCGTACACTTGCATCCTCCTTTATTATTTTGAAAACCATTTGAAATCATTTTTTAATTCTTGTCCTCAGTTTGAGATTGGATACCTCCAATTCACTCAAACCAAGGCTCTGATACCAACTTGTAACATCCCCCTCTGGCACGTATCACAATATTGTCCGCTTTAGGCTCCCGACACAAAAACTTCCCAGGGGGTCACCCATCCCTGGATTGCTCTCGCCCGAGCATGCTTAACTGCAGAGTTCTTATGGGATCTGCTGCCTTCACAACTTTAAAACGCGTTGTGTCAGGGCAGGTATCCACACCCCTTATAAGGAATGTTTCGTTCTCCTTCCAAGCCGATGTGGGATCGGGTGCAACCCACGTAGTTGTAACATCCCGATTTCCAGGAGTTGATTTTAGGGATTTATTGCAATAAGGAAGCCTACTCGACGAGTTGGAGGCCCCAACTCGTCGTGTAAAGAGTAGCCAACCCGCGTGATTTATGAGGTCTACTCGACGAGTTAGTGGACCCCAACTCGACGAGTACGAGCTGAATGAGGAAACCCTAAATTTTAGGGTTTGCACCCTATTTAAAGGACTTAAACCGCATCCTTTGGCCTCCCTTATCACCTCCTTACCCAGATAAGGAAACCCTAGCCGTTCTTTACTACTTCCTTGTGTGTGTGATCTTAGAATGTCATTTTGTGCTCCTTTGGAAAGGTTTTGAAGCTTGAAGAGGTTAGAGCAAAGGGAGAATTAGTAGATCCAACACCTACTCTGTGATAGCAACCATTTGGAGGTAAAAAGTCTCTACCTTGGCTTACCATTTCTTAGATCTTCCCTTATGCAAGAATATGATCATTTCTAGTTCAAAATGAGGTCATTCTCGGAATTGAGCTTGTCCAGAGGTGGTGGTTTCAGATCTGGACACCTCTAGGCCTCCATAAACATCAAGTGGTCGACTTTATCTAGTCTTGGCCCTCATCTATGCCCTAAACCTCCTATTAAGCTTAGTTTTAGTGTTTTAATCCCTTTGAAGCCTTGCATGCACGTAAAGTTAGCAACTTCACGTTGTATCTCTGTCCTAAGAGGCTAGATCTGTAATTTGGTGCCTTGGAGTCGACTGGAAAGGGCTGGACACGTTAAGACAGGAAGAACTCGATGAGTTGTGTAGCCAACTCGACGAGTTGATTAGGGTTTACCAGCTTTTTGGTCACTGCATGGACTCAACGAGTTGTTTGGTAACTCGGTGAGTTGAATCGGGTTTTCGTGGTTTCTGAGTACTGAAGGAACTCAACGAGTTGCTAGATGCACTCGACAAGTTGTGTCAACAAGGACTGTTGACCTTGATTGTTGACTGTTGACCTTGACCAGGGTTGACTAAGTTTGACTTTAAGGGTGTTTTGGTAATTTGGGTTTTGATAGGATTGGTCATATGATTATTGTAGGTATTTGAGTTTGGAGCTCTGATTCGGGAGCTTGATTCTTTCAGTTCAGTTCGACATTGTAAGGTGAGTTCTCCTCACTATACTCAAGGGTCTAAGGCACAAAGGCCGACCTTTGAATTGTTATCCTGGTTATCTTATGGTTGTGTATTGATATGATCAGTTAGACTGGTATCCTGGTACATAGGATGATGCTATGCTCAGGGATCTGCTAGATCTGCTTGACTGTCTGTAGACTGTTATGTGATTACCTGTTATATGTGCACATGCTTGATTGGTAGTTGAGGGTATTCCATCCTGAGGATGATTGGACCCTAGTATGTTGTCTCTATAGACTGTTATATGATTTTCTGATATAGATGCAGATGTTTGATTAGTAGTGAGAGTATTCCATCCCGAGGATGATTGGACTCATAGTATGTGGGCATTCCAACCCGATGGTTGTGGGCCGAGAGTATTCCATCTCGAGGATGATTGGACTCATAGTATGTGGGCATTCCAACCCGATGGTTGTGGGCCGAGAGTATTCCATCCCGAGGATGATTGGACTCATAGTATGTTGGCATTCCAACCCGATGGTTGAGGGCCTGGGGTATTCCAACCCGATGGTTGATTGGACCCATAGTATGTTGGCATTCCAACCCTATGGTTGAGGGCATGGGGTATCCCAACCCGATGGTTGATTGGACCCATAGTATGTTGTTTGATATGTGTATAGTTGTGTATGGGTATTTTGGGGTTAACTCACTAAGCCTTCGAGCTTACATTTATCGATTATTGTTTCAGGTACTTCGGATGATCTCGAGAAGGCGAAGGCGTGACCGTACACTTCCTCATGTTTTAATGATTCGATTTATGGGATACTCTAACATGAAACTATTTTGAAAACAATTTGCAATAATTATTTGGTTCTGAATGAATTAAAAAGTTTTAAATTGTGTTGATTTTCGAGGGTGTTATAAGTTGATATCAGAGCTGTGGCACGGGTCAATGTGTTCGACGGGGACGTCGAACCTTATAATGGGGGGTGAAGGTGGGATGCACCTGATCCGACATCGGCTTGGAAGGATAACGAAGCATTCCTTATAAGGGGTGTGGATACCTTCCTTGACACAACACGTTTTAAAGCTGTGAGGGCAGCAGATCCCATAAGAACTCTGTAGTTAAGCGTGCCCGGGCGAGAGCAGTCCAGGGATGGGTAACCCCCTGGGAAGTTTTCGTGCCAGGGGCCCAAAGCCAACAATATAGTGATATGTGCCAGAGGGGGAAGTTACAAATAAGGTCCGACTTCGAATCTCAGCTCTCTAACCGATACTTATTTCCATCAAATGACCAATTCCATCAAAATCCCAAAATACCATCAAGGTCAAACTTGGTCAAAGTCCAATGGTCAAACCCACTAAGTCAATTGAGTCAACCCATCCGAGTCAACTCAACAAGGCTGACCCATGCGAGTATGTGGGGCTTGCTCAAAAGGTACGCTTAGCATACGTGAAGCCTCACAGAAGACCACCATCGTGGTGGTTGACCGAGTACACGGGGTGTACTCCCTTGTACACAGGGCATACCCTCGCATCTTCCAAACCCCATTTAGTGCTTAATGGCTTAAGCACTTAAGCCCATATTGCAGATCCATGACCAAAACACCCCCTATAGTCATAAATTTTCCAATTTTATGACTTTACACGCCTAATAAGATATCAACACAAGGTATTAATCCATTAAGACCTCCTACAAGATGCATGGAGCAAAACTAACCAAAGGGACCTCATTTTTATGGCTAATGACCCCTCTTAGGGTCTGAAAGGATAGCTCAAAATGTCCAGAACGTGCCATGCTCAAGATAAGACTTTTGGGACCAAAAAGATGACATAAAACCCCCATAACTAGATCTACAAGATTAAGAGACAAAGGTGAAATATTTATACCTTGAAAGGCTTGCAAATGAAAGATGAATCCAAGATCTAAGGTCAAGTTGAGCTTGGTCTTCTTCCTTCTTCTTCTAATCACACAAACATACTCTTTAATGCTTGAAATGGCCTTGCAATATGCTTCTAGGGTTTCAAATCATGAAGAGAGGGTAGGGGCTGATTAGGTGAAGAGAAATGAGGCCATAAAGATGCTTAAATACCACAAAAACCCTAAAAATTAGGGTTTCCAACTTTATTTAGTACGCCCCGCGTACATAAGTGTACCCTTAGCGTACTAGGGCGCGCCCTAGTACGTTCAGCGTACACACATGTACGCTTGGCGTACTTTTTCTGCCCAAAAATTACGAGAATGACACTACGGCTTCAAGGCACATTCTCTTGGACTTAGGGACCAAAATGTCATATAATAAACTTAAGGGGTAAATTTAGAAGTACCTGAACATCAAGATGTTACAATATTGACCAAAAGGACAAAATGATAATTTATGAGACAAAGATGAGAATATGAAATTTGTACTTCATGAAAATGGCCAATAAGAGTTTAAGTCACTTAGATGAGATTAGATGAGTAAGTTTAAGAGAAAGAATGCATTTTGGTCAAAAGGTTAAAATGGGATTTTTATGCTTTTTGGGCTAAATTTGTGACTTAATAGATTAATACTCGTATTAAGTCGGTGAGAGATGACTTAATAGATGTGTAGAGTATGTTCACAACATTGCATGGATATAAAGACCACAGAAAATGGGTACGAAATGAAGAACATATGAAGGTTAGAAGTTGGGACAAAAATGTCCCAAAACTAGAATAAAATCAGCCCAAGGGGCTGCTGTCTAGTCAGAACTGCGGCGTGGTGGGTAGGTTACCACAGTGCGGTCAGAGTTCGTTATAAGAGAAAAGGGCAACATACTTTGCCATGCGACGCATTGTATGGGCACCACGACATGACGACCAAAGTAAGATGCTAGTAACGGACGATTACAATGGTGTGGCAAGTAGAATGCCACAACGTGGCAAGCATATGCGCATTGTTGATACAAAAAGTGACCCTATTTAGCTAAGGAACCGCAGTCTGGATTATAGTCGATACCACAGTTGGAGTTAATGCCAAAGTAGAAGTGAACTACCGGAGTTGAAGAAGATATTTAATGAACCGCAACCACTACCGCAGAGAAGAATGATGAAAACTTTCTAGTTATGTTACTGACTTAGCGTGTTAGCTTAGCTTTGTCCATTGAACCTTGCATGGTCACTGAAGTCAGTAGGATATTACTTGTTTATTTCATATGTAACTTTTTGGGACTCTGTAAATAGAGTATCCAACTTCATGAAATACACACCTTCAAGATCTTTCTGAACTTTCATTGAAATACAAAGATCATTCTCTCTATATCTTATCTGAATTCCCGAGTTCCTCTTCACTTTAAGTTGTTCACATTTACTAACTTGTGTTTGACTGAAAACCTTGTTATGAATCAACTTGGTGTCTACTTGATATAACTTGTTGTCATTTATATTTCCTTTACATTTCTGCAATTAACAATCTAACACTTCTAACTTATTATTGTTGAGCTAACTTGATCCTTGAGATTAACTTATTCTGCAACTATTATCTTGTACTAACGTTTGTTCAAGTGTTTCTCAAAAGTTTTTCTCTCAACAATTGGTATCAGAGCCAAAGTGGTTACCTTTTAAACAAAACTCTGATTTTGAAAAGCCTTCTATACCACTAAAGCTCATTCTTAAAAATCAAAAAAAAAAATCAAAACAAAGGAAATATGGCATAAGCTTTATCATTGAACGTTTCCAACAGTGTTGGAGGTTCGAATAGAGCTCCAATACTTGTTGCAAATGAATACCACCATTGGTCCCAAAGAATGGAAAGGTATCTCAAGAGGCTCGGTAGAGATGTATGGAGGTCTGTGGAAGAAGGATCCCATGTCCCTGTTCTTACTCTTGTTCAAGCAGATGGTGCTCAGGCACGACTAGGTGGAGGTCTGGCTGCAATGAATCTACCAACCAAAGATGATCTTGATAAAATGGAGAATGATGCTATAGCCTTTTATGAAATCTCTTGCGGTGTTGCTCCATATAATTTTGACATCATCATCAACTGCAAATCTGCTAAGGAGATCTGGGATGTGCTCAATAATCTCTATTAAGGGTCAGAACAAGCTCAGGATAAGAAACTCGCCACAACTCTCAATGAGTTTAACAACTTTAAAGCTCTTCCTAGTGAAAGTCTTGACGATTCGTTCAAACGATTCAATCTCATCATCACGAAGTTATCAAATGTTGGTACAGTTCGAAGTAATCATGAAACAAACCTGCAGTTTCTCAATGGTTTAGGAAGACATTGGTCTACAGCGAAGATGATTGTTCAAGGGGATAGAAAGATTCATACTTTATCCTTGTTCAAGTTATATGGAGAACTACAAGCATAAGAATCAATTGTGCTAAATATTATGCAGACCTGGGTGGACCACTTGCCTTGATAGCTCAAACCCCACAAGTTAAAACTCCACAGTATTCATATCCCATAGAGTCATCCTACCTACTTGTAACATCCCAAGTTCAGGTATACCTCGTAAACCTTGACCTTTTGTGTACTTGTCCATTTTAGCCCTTTATTGAGAAAAGGTGGTGAATGAGTACGCGGGGCGTACGCGAGTGTACGCTCAGCCTACTCATATGCGTTCATTTGACGCGGAAGCCACCTAGTACGTTGGGCGTACCAGAGGGTACGTTGGGCGTACTAGGCCTAGAGTGAAAACCCTAATTTGGGGTGAGTCCCCTATATAAAGGATATGTTGGCCTCATTCCTGGCCACCATTCTCAGACAACAAACCCTCCTAACCCCTAATTTTCGTTCATACAGCTTGTGAGTGCATTTGAGCGCCTTAGAGAGTCTTTGTGTGTTCTTGAAGTGAAGAAGAATCTTTGGAGAAGAAGGAGTGAGAGTCCAGGCCCTTGGATCTGAGCATACCTGTGTTGGGAGCTTCATATAGAGGTATAAAGCTTCAAGCTTTCTCACTCTTTTGTTTTGTGCATCATAGTAGAGTATTTTAGGGTTTTATCCCAAAAGTTGGAGACTTTATGAGATATTGAGCTCCAGAGACTATGATCAACCCCTTTTGAGTGTATTAGTGGTGTAGTGTCATAAAAATCCAATCGAATTAAGCCATGCATGAGATATGAGCTTTTTGAGTTAAGAGAGTGAGTGTTTTGTGTGTTTGTCACCATATCAGCCATGCAAAGGCTTAAAGTCATTGACTTTATGGAGTAAGAGCTATTAGGGAGTCCAGATCTGTGATATGAGCCAAGGTCTTAACTAATTAAGACCAAATGGGTGAGAAGAGTGAAACTGAGACGTACGTTGGGCGTAATCCCAGTACGTGCAGCGTAGGGGTCGAGCATCCTCGATGCCTGCATGGCAGCCGAGTACGCCCAGCGTAGAGAGCTGGTACGCGCAGCGTACTCCCTACCATTTACTTTTGGTTGGCTTTTTGGGTTTGGTCAATTTGTGGACTATTAAGCCCATGGAGAGGTAAAATTGTCTTTTACCCTTCTGTGAGTTTGTAGAAGGGTTAGTCTAGCTTCAGTGAGAGCCGTTGTTAATTAGGGGTAATTATCATTGTGTTAGGCGGAGGCTAAACCAGTGATTCGAGTGCGAGATTATCCGAGTTCTTACGAGGTGAGTCTTCTCACTATACTTACCATGAGTGGTATGTTATGTGTGACCGGAGGGTCTTATGTGCTTATTTGAGTTATGTGGTATTATGCATTTTATCTGTGTGATATATATGCTATATTTGTGTTTACTGAGATCGGATCGGAGGGTCCAACCCGAGTTGTGGGACCGGAGGGTCCAACCCGAGCTGTGAGACCGGAGGGTCCTCACTGAGACACGTGACCGGAGGGTCTACACCGAGCCATGAGACTGGAGGGTCCACACCGAGACGCATGAGACCGGAGGGTCCATACCGAGTATAGCCATGAGAGGCTTATTATTTGTGCATGTGGTATTTTGGGGAACTCACTAAGCTTCGTGCTTACCGTGTTATGTGTTATGTGTTTCAGGTACTTCTCAGGACCGCGGGAAGGCACCGGCTTGATTGTACATACACACCCGCATTGGAGATATGTTTTGGAGGATCATGGATTTGTGATAAACAATTTTTGAAATATGTGTTGAAATTTGATACTTGAGATCTTTTTGAGAAAATGTGACATGTGTTTTATTGAGTTTGAAAATGAAAATTTTGGTTTGAAAATTTACGTTGTTACACCACTTTTATATGACAACCCACTGCAGTCATATGAAGTTGATGTTGAAATCGATGACGAAGAAGAATTTCAAAATGTCATCGCCTTGGTTAGTCAACAATTCAACAGACTACCACCACCATCATTTCGTAAAAATCAGCAGTTTACCAAACCACCTTTTAACCGCAACTTCAACCCACAAAATAACCAATCAAGATATTCCCGAAACCCTCACCATCCACCTCAATCACAGAATGCACATCACACCAAAGAGGCACCACAGTCCAACAAACCATCAGACTCCGATACATCAACTGTAGAGAAAAATGAAGTCATTATCTGCCACAAGTACCATAAAGAGAATCACTTTGCCAAAGACTTCAAAGCAAATATGTTTAAGGACATGGCATTCTACCTTAGAATGGCCCAAGAGATGGAGGAGAAAGAAAATGCAATAGCGTATGTTGCTCAAGTGAAGAGGGACCATCAAGTATGGTCGTCCGGAGATGAGGATGAAGAGTTTGACAACAACAAGAGAAAAGGGAAAATCTGCATGGTTGCAACTGCTGAAGAGGACGGATCGACGAATCTACAAAAGAATTACTACTACATGGCCAAAGATGGCACTCTCAGTATCGTCGAACAGGTAAAAATCATGATCCATTCTAATAATTTCAGCATGCATGATTGTGAACCATACTTAGAAAAACTTAATGACACTTGCGTTGTCGTCCTTTCAAACTACAACAAAAGCACTAGATGAAAAGAATATAGCGTCTCAAGAGCTATATCATGTGAGAGGAAGACTTGACGATAAGATACTTAAGGTTGTCATGCTAGAAAAGGATTTGTTGTTAGAAAAGGATGCTAGGATGTTGAATGAAACTTAGTTAGATACTGCTTTAAATCAACGAGATCTTGCCCGGAAAAAATTGTACGTTTAAATCAATTAATAGAAAAGCTTTTTAATGAGACTGAAGCAATTGAAAACTTAGTTAACAATGGGACCGTAGACAACACTTATAAATGGGGATGGTCTGATGGGTACTCAACCGATGAGAACTCTACTCCCCGGTTCAATGTTGATCGTCCATATGTCCCACCAGATCGTGAGTTTCATTATCCAGTCAATGAAAAAACATTCCCCGAAGACATAAGGTGTCATTTCGGTAGACTTCATGAACTGAGTAACAACTGTGTCATTGAGGAAATTTTTCCCGAATCCTCGGGTAATCCAAGTGATCAATTACCCATCATTGGCACAATTAGTCCCGATTCTCAGTCCACTTCAGATGTAGATGAAGAAATCATTGTGGAAGGACCAGAATTAGTTGTAAATTGCCCATCCTTACCTTCCATAAAGTGTCCCAACAAAAAACCATCATTGACATACTCTAAGGTAGTACAGTCATCTGGACCGCAGAACCCAGTCAAAAGCACGGTGACTATTCAGCCCATTCTTCATGAATTACCAACTGAAAATTTTGAATTTGTCCATGTTCTCAGAGTCCTGAACTTTCTAGTTCGGATGAGTCAAGTCCTCGTTTTTCAACTTATTCAAAGGTTTTCAAGAAACCGCAGTTAAATGTTTATGATTGTGTTTCTCCGAAAACTCAAGTAAAATTGGCTTTCAAAGAGGAACATAGATCCCGAGGTAAAAAGCGGGATACTGATCTCAAAAACAAAACTTTCAAACAAGCCAAGTTTTCAAATCAAAAGAATTTCGAATAACCCACTGCTGCCAAAAATCTTTCAAAAAATACGGCAGTCAAAGGATCAAACAAAAGGGGATGTACAGTGATAAAAACTTTTTTAAACACTCCTGCAAAATTCCAAAAGCAACTCACGTCTTTTCAAAAATATTCCTTAAATAATCTAAAGTGGAAAGGTATTTTGCCAACTCCTGAACACTCAAAATTACATCAATCTGTCATTAGGTCAAAACCTAGGAGTAGTTCGCGTGCCAAAACTTTTTGAAGTCCCAAGGGCACTGCAACCAAACATCACCCAATAAACAGTTACAAATCTCCAGCCACACCCTCCGGACCGTTGACAAAGTACGGTGTCTGGATAAACGAGAAAAATCTCTCATTTGGTTTTTACCCGCTAAAAATGTCACGTTTAACCCAATCTCATAACGTCCCAAAATTTGTGAAACATCCTAGACTAGGTTCAAAAACTGAAAAGCAATATGTTTCTAAGTACCACGTGTACACATCCATTAAGAAAATTTCTTATATGACCCCGGGCTCCAAACTTGTTTGGGTGCCCAAACTAACGAATTAATTCTTAGGCAATGTGCAAGGAGGAACAAGAAGATGAGTGGTTAATTGATAGTGTCTGCTCCTTGCACATGACCGGAAGGTTAGAATACCTTCGCGAATTCAGGCCAATCTGTAATGGTGGACATGTTACTTTTGGAAACAATGCAAATGGAATCATTAGGGGTTACGGTGTGTTGACCACGGGAAGTTTCTCCATTCAAAGAGTTCCTTACGTAGAAGGTCTTAAGCATAATTTGATTAGCGTAGGCCAACTATGCAAAGCTGGTCATCGGGTTGAGTTTGATAGTGAATATTGCTACATAATGATAAATGATAGAGACATCTGCTTGATCAAGTCCAAAGCTGAAGGGACAATGTATCCTTTGGATGTCTCATTGATCATTGGCAGACCGCAGTTCTGTTTTCTGTCCAAAGCAGTATCTGAAGTAAGTTGGTTATGGCACCGCAAACTAGCTCATCTCAACTTCAGATACATCAACAACCTGGTCACCGAAGAATTAATATGTGGTCCCCCAATCTTCAAGTACAGTAACGATACGTTTTGCCCAGCCTGTGAGTGTGGAAAACAAACAAAGGGAAGCCATCCGCTGATTGTCGATTCTTCAATCGTTGAACCTTTAGAGCTACTTCATATTGATCTCTGCGGTCCATCTACCGTAGAAAGTCTTCATCACAAGAAATACATTCTGGTTATAGTTGATGACTTTACTCGCTTCACTTGGGTCTTCTTCTTGAGACTCAAATCTGACACACCGCAGATCATGACCAACTTCATAAAAGAAATAAAGCTCCAAATCAAGCTACCAGTCAGAAGGATAAGAAGTGACAATGGAACCGAATTCAATAATCAACTCTTGAGTAGTTTCTTGGTTTCCATGGGCATCAGTCATAATTTTTCAGCTCCCTACACACCGCAACAAAATGGAGTAGTAGAGCGAAGAAAATGCACATTGGTCGAAGCAGCTAGACCGATGTTGAACTTTGCCAACCTTCCTCTCTACTAATGGGTAGAAGCAGTGGCAACTGCATGCTTTGTTCAAACCCGAAGTATCATTTGCAAACGTCTTAACAAGACTCCTTATGAGGGTCTCAACAACCACAAACCCAATGTCTGATTCTTCCATATTTTTAGTTGCAGATGCTTTGTGATCAACAACAAGGATCACCTTAACAAATTTGAACTAAAATCAGATGAAGGCATTTTTCTTGGCTACTTAACCAACAAAGTGGCCTACAGGGTTCTCATAAGATGTACAAGACTGATAGTCGAAAGCTTTGATGTCAAATTTGATGACTATTACGTCTGCAACACTGCTCCTTCAATTGAAACGAAATCTATCCTGGAAATTGATATCCCAGCCTCTTCCGGTCCACTGAACATAGTTGAAATCAACTATGATGATCTTTTTGATCCCGCAGAGACAGCTCATCTATCTGAAATCCTGGTGTCTCCGGTAGCCCAACAACAACATGTTGAGGTATCTGGCCCAATCTTGTATGAAGATTTATCACTCGGTACTTCCACCTCGCCGGTTGAGGGAGAAAGTTCAACTCCGTTGGAAGTGACAACCATCGAGGTTCCAGTACTAGAAGATACAGCTTCGGTTTCTACCCACAGAGTCACTATCCAAACAAATGTTTCTTCAGACTCTGAGGATGAAGAAGTTGAGAACATTGACACTAGATCATATTCAAGGGTTATCACTCATTCATCAATCCAGGGGGAACCGATGTCATTGGTTCAAGGGGAACCGTCTTCGGTTTAGGGGGAACCTCCTTAAATAGCTACAGTTCAAATCCTACAGTCTAAGATACATCTGCAGGCTGCTCCCAAGTCGAGGGGGAACTACCTTCTCCAACCGTAGAGTCCTCTGACGTTGAAGATATTCCCTCAACTGCAGCTTCAGATCACCAACAAACTCGTCTTCACATTTGGACGAAGGATCACCCACCGGGTCAAATCATCGTAAACCCATCCACAGGTATTCAAACTCGATCCTCTAGTGATTTAACTGACCACTGTTATTATGCAGCTTTCATGTCCTTTGTCGAGCCTCAAACCATAAAAGAAGCACTCATGGAGCCCAACTGGATCACCGCAATGCAAGAGGAGTTAGCTGAGTTTGAGAGGAATAAAGTGTGGAAACTGGTACCGAAGCCAAAAGGCCACACAATCGTTGGTACAAGATGGGTATATAAAAACAAGCTAGATGCGTCCGGTACGGTGGTAAGAAACAAAGCCCGGCTAGTTGCTAAGGGGTATAGTCAACTTAAAGGTGTTGACTACGATGAAACATATGCCCCCGTAGCCAGAATGGAAGCAATACGTATTTTCCTAGCGTATGCGGCACACAAGAACATTAAAGTACATCAAATGGATGTAAAAAGTGTTTTTCTGAATGGAGAACTGAAAGAGGAAGTTAACCTTCAACAACCTCCAGGCTTTGAGAGTCTAGAACTTCCAAACCACTGCTACAACCTGGAAAAAGCAGTATACGGTCTCAAGCAGGCACTAAGGGCATGGTATGAGACTCTTTCTGAGTTTCTTGTCATGTTTGGATACAAAAGAGGTGTGATTGATCCCATATTATTTAGAATGGAAAATGGTAATCACTTGATGCTCGTCCAAATATATGCGGATGATATCATTTTTGGATCAACAGATCAGGGTATAGTGAATGACTTTGCAAGGCTCATGAAAAGTAAATTTCAAATGAGCATGAATAGAGAGATTAACTTCTTTCTAGGACGTCAAGTGAAACAAGTCCCTCAAGAGATATTCATTCATCAAGAAAAGTATACCACTGAGTTGATGAAGAAATTTTCAATAATGCCCCGACTCTCAGGTATAAACTTTCAATCATGTATTTCCAACTTTTTAGGTCGACTCGACGAGTTCGATTCCCTGACTCATCGAGTAGGCACGGTTTTGGTCGCGGGTCTTAAGTGACCGACTCGACGAGTCGAAAACGGACTCGGCGAGTAGGTGCTGAAGGATGAAACCCTAATTTCTGGGGTTTCACACCCTATTTAAAGGATCATTAGCCTCCTTTGGCCTCCCCTCACCGTCCCCTTGAGCTCTGAAACCCTAATTTGTGTGTGTGCCCCATTTAGTGTGATTTTTCAAGTTGGAAGGAAGATTTTGTTGCAAGGAGCTTGAAGATCAAGAAGTGTGAGGCAAGGAATGTGTGTAGATCTGAAGTCTACCCCAGCTTAGCATCATTTGAAGGTATCAAGTCATTACCTTGACCTTCTCTTAGTTAGATCCTTCTATGTTTGAGTTTTGGGGCCATTTGACATTTTGGTACTTCATTTGAGTGGTGAACCAAGATCTGAAGTTGCAACTTCAGATCTAGGCTCATCTTGGCCCTTACAATCATAAAGTCTCAGCCTTTAGCATGCTAGTGTGATCCCTTGCCTAAGAACCACTTCTTTAGCTTGATTTAAGTCATTAGCACCTTGCATGTACGTAAAGTTTGCAACTTTACGTAAGAAGTATGCCCTAGGAGGTTAGATCTGCAATATGGAGCCTTTGCATGACTTAAAAAGCATCTGTATGGTTGAGGGATTGAAGTGACTCGGCGAGTCGCAAGGTCGACTCGGCGAGTCATATGAAGATAGTCATGTACTCGACGAGTTGGATGAACAGCTCGGCGAGTCCGAAGAAGATTGCCTTGGGCTCGGCGAGTCAGTCGAATGACTCGGCGAGTCGGCTAGGGTTTTCCCAACCTTTGGACACGTATGAACCCGACGAGTGTAAAAGGGGAAACTCGACGAGTAGGCCAAGGAGTTTGCGGCCACTGACATTAGGAACTCGACGAGTCACTCAAGTGACTCGGCGAGTTAGCAGGATATGCAAGGAACTCGACGAGTGGTTGGTGGTACTCGACGAGTTGAGATCAACATTGACTGTTGACCTTGACAGTTGACTTTGACGTTGACCAAGGGTTGACTATTGGACTTCTGGGGTATTTTGGGAATTGAAAATTTACAAGCATGGTTCTAAGGTGCATTCAGGTGGTGGAGTTGTACCGGCAATCCAAGAGCTTGAGTTTATCTTCGAATCGACAGTGCAAGGTGAGTTACCTCACTATACTAAGGGGTCTAAGGCACCAAGGTTGGCCCATTGGATATGTTATCCTAGCAGTGTTAGATGTTGAGTATGAGTTAGTGCTGCATGCTAGTGATTATGCCAGTTAGGTAGATCGGTAGGACTACCTGTGTTGTTATATGATTATCTGCATGCTCAATAGTTATGTTATATGTTGATATGTTATGTGGGATAGGTTGAGGATGTACTGCTTCGTGCGGTGACCAACAAACCCTAGGACCATTCCAGATACGAGTTGTGGGCTCGGTAGGCAATCCAGACTTGTACTGTGGGCTCGGTGGCAATCCAAATGTGAGCCGTGGGCCCGGTAGGCAATCCAGACTCACACTGTGGGCCCAGGGGTATTCCAGTCTGTAAAGCTGTGGACCTAGTACATGTTGTTATATGTATATGTATTATGTGCAGTGTATCGGCATTTTGGGGAACTCACTAAGTCTCGGGCTTACAGTTTCAGTTTATTGTTTCAGGTATATCAGGGGATCGCGGCAAGGCGAAGGCGTGATCGTACAGCTCCTCATATTTATGTTTATGTTTCTGGGATACTCTGATATTATACCTTTGAAAACAAGTTTTTTGTAATAACTAATGGTTTTTGGATTGTTTAAAAAGTTTTAAATTGGCTTGAATTTTTATGGGTGTTACAGGACAATTGCTCCTCAGCCAAGGTCCCGATGGCCTTTGGATATAAGATTTCAGATGACCCTACCGGAGAGTCAGTTGACCATAAAACCTACCAAGGAATGATTGGGTCGTTGATGGACCTCACCGCAAGTCGATCAGATATTGTATTCGCAACAGGCTTATGTGCTCGGTACCAAGTTGACCCTAAAGTATCTCACTTGACCGCAGTTAAGAAAATCCTTAGATATCTAAAGTGAAGTAAAGTGTTTGGCCTCTGGTATCCTGCGGTCAATGACTTCAGCCTTCAAGCGTTCACAGATGCGGATCATGCAGGATGCAGACTAGATCGCAAAAGCACTTCAGGTGGGTGCCAACTTTTAGGTGGAAGACTAGTTAGCTGGTCTTCAAGGAAGCAAAATTGTGTTTCTTTGTCTACCGCAAAGGCTGAATATGTGGCTGCAGCCAGCTGTTGTTCCCGAGTCCTTTGGATGAAGACTCAACTTATGGACTACGATTACAGGATGCTGCGGGTGCCAATTTATTGTGATTCAGAGAGTGCTATAGCGATTTCTCATAATCCTATCCATCACTATAAGACGAAACACATTGAACTACGGTACCATTTCATTAAAGACCATATCCTCAAAGGTAGTATCGAACTCATTTTTGTGCCCACTCACGAAGAAATAGCTGATGTTTTTACTAAGGCACTCGATGCTACAAAGCTAAATGGGTTTTTGGAAATGCTAGGAATGATGAACCCAGACCTGCAATTCTTTTTGAATTGATAAGTACCGCAGACCACATCTGGTCTCCAAGAGTGAAGGAATTGCTTCTTTTCTTTTCAAACTTAAAAAAAGAAACTCTTGAAGCACTCTCTTCACTGCGGTTCTAGAATAATATATTCCTCATATATTTTTTTGGTATACCTAGTATACCGCAATCACATATGATCAATATATTCTTTGGGTCTTTTATTTCCTTTATTTCTAATCTTCATGATCAAGTGCTCTTTCAGCTAATGCTACCGCAATCACCTGAACCCTACCGCGGTTGCAATGAATGATCCTTCAGTCATAACTTCATAAATGCTTTGAATAGTATTGTGTACTATTTAATGGACTTTAATAAAAAAAACATTCTTCAGAACAACATTCATTTCTTTATCCCTCCGAATACATCCTCAGAAAATTTTCTTGGCCTCAAGATATTTTTGTTAAATTCCCACGCATACATACGATAAAATAACCTAGAAAGAAAAATTACAACTTGAATTGATAAGCCTTTGGCTTTTGGCAATTTTACCTCTGACCCGCTTGACAAAGAAGAATGTTACATTCCAGTGGGGGCCTGATCAGCAGGTCGCTTTTGAGACTATTAGGAAAAGATTCTACGAGGCTCCGATTCTCACTCTTCCCAAGGGTATGGATGATTTTATGGTATATTCTGATGCATCGATTTCGGGAGTGGGAGCAGTGCTTATGCAGAAGGGTCATGTGCACTTCGAGGCAGTTGAAGCCTCATGAGGCGAATTACCCAACACACGATTTGGAGTTGGGGGCCGTGGTTTTTGCCCTAAAGATTTGGAGGCATTATTTGTATGGGGTAAGGTGAACTATTTATACTGATCACAAGAGTCTGAAACACCTGATGGGTCAGCTGAATTTGAACATGAGACAACGGAGATGTTTTGATGTGGTGAAAGATTATGGCTGTGAGATCTTGTACCATCCTGGGAAGGCTAATGTTGTGGCCGACGCCTTGATTCGTAAGGCAGCGAGTACACCCATCGGAGATCTGTGCTTGAAAAAATGGTTATTGTTTCACCATTTTTGGATATGATCAAGAACGCTTCAGGGTTGAAGAAGGAAAATTTGAAAGAATAGAGGATCAGGGGTTAGATTCTGTTATTTTTCAGGTAGAGTCGTGGGTTATTGACTCATTGTGGCAGGGTTTGGGTCCCGGTTGCTGGTGAGGTTAGGCAGACATTACTGGAGGAGGATCATAAATTGAAATTTTCGATCCATCCAGGGGCCACGAAGATGTATAGAGATTTGAGATTGAGCTACTAGTGGCCCTACATGAAGAGGGGGATAACATGGTTTGTAGAGCAGTGCTTGACTTGTGGGAAATTCAATGCCAAACATCAGAGTCCCCACGACAATTTGAAGTCGTTACCTATTGCCATGTGGAAATGGGAGGAGATCACTATGGATTTTATCACGAAGTTGTCGAGAACGGCACGTGGGGTTGATTCTATCTGGTTCATAGTTGATAGATTGACCAAGAGTGCTTATTTTATCTCTATCGTTGAGAGCATTTCTGCCAAAAAGTTGGCAGAGGTCTATATCAGGGAGGTAGTTGTTCGACACAGGGTTCCGGTTTTAGTGGTTTTATACCGTGATGTTTGTTTCACTTCCAGAGTGTGGAAGAGGTTTCATGAGGAATTAGGTACTCAGCTACTCTTCAACACCACATATCACCCTAATACGGACGAACAGGGTGAGCGGACTATTCAGACTCTCGAGGATATGCTCAGGGCGTGTGTATTAGATTTTGGTGGTAGCTGGGATACGTATATTCCATTGACCGAGTTCTCCTACAATAACAGTTACCACGCTAGTATTGATTGACCTCCTTTTGAGAATTTTTACGGTAGAAAGTATCAGACCCCAGTTTGTTGGGACAAGGTGGGGCATCGGATTATCGGGAGTACTAAGGCAGTACTCAAGTCCACTGAGTTGATATAGTAGGTGTGTGATCGGCTGAAGACCGTGTAAAGTCGCCAGAAGAGTTATGCCGACTGGAGACATTCAGACCTTGACTTTCAGGTTGGAGACCATGTGCTTCTGAAGGTGTCACCTTGGAAAGGTGCCATTTGGTTCCTGAAGCAGGGCAAGTTGGGGGCCCCAATATATTGGGCCCTTAAGGATTATCACTCGGGTGTGCAAGTTTTCATACCAATTGGATTTGCATGATGAGATCAGCCAGATCCACAACACGTTCCATGTTTCTCAGTTGTGGAAGTGTTTGGTCGATGATTCTGCAGTGGTACCCTTAGATGATATTCAGGTTGATGAACGCCTAAACTATATGGAGAGATCGATCACGATCCTTAATAGGAAGACGCAGACCTTGCGCAACAAGGTAGTGGGTTTGGTTAAGGTGCAGTGAAAGCATCGGAAGGGTCCAGAGCGGACATGGGAACCTGAAGAGGATATGCGAGAGCATTACCTAGAGCTTTTTGTAGCAGCGGACTTTGAGGACGAAGTCTGATTCAAGTGAGGGAGATTTGTAACACTTGTATCCTCAGTTATGCTTCTCAATACTTAATTTTGGCATTTATTCATTTTAGGTGCTCCACGCGGGGCGTAGGATGGCCTCCTACATTGGGCATACGTGAAAGATTCCATCTAGGGACTTAATGCCCTACAATGGGTGTAGGAGCGCAGGATCGAAACCCTAATTGATGGGTTGTGAACCCTATTTAAAGGCTTTAAATCCTTGAGGGCCTCCCCATGCTCAGCCTCCACCCTCATATTAAGTGGCCTCGAAACCCTAGCCACCCTGTGAGAGTTTTGAAGCCTTTGTGTGTTTTTGTGTGCATTCTTGATGAAGGAATCCATTGGAGAAACATTTGTGGTCTCCAAGCTTTGTAGATCTAGACTTCACACTTCATCATCCACCTCCAGGAGATATAAAGCTTGCATCTTGATGTTCCTTTATGTTAGATCTAGTTATCTCATGAATTGTTATGCTTTTTGTCCCACAACCTTGGTCTTAATGAGTATGAGTTATTCCAGACCTTATGAGTATCATTTCCAATCGTTTCTAAGCTTGTAGAGTCATAAAAATGGGAGCTTGGTCACTCCCATCCATCCATGTATGAGATCTTGAGTATTTGAAGGATTTAGGGACTTAGGGTTTGGTCTTATGCCCTTTTTAGCCATACAAAGGTGTAAAGTCGTAGAATTTATCACTTAGGACGTTCATTAGGTCCGAATATGAGAATTAGATGTTTAGTCCTTGTGTATTAAGAGCTTAATGTTGAGTTAGCAAAACAACGTAATTACGATGTGCGCAATCTGGGCTACGCTTAGCGTAACCTGAATTGTTCCCGTTTTCTATCAGAGGCTCTACGTTGGGCGTAGCACCAAAAGGGTATTTTTGGACAAAATGGATATTATGTCAAATGGAGTGGGTTCTAATCTTGGAAGGGTAAAATGGACTTTTACCCCCAAGAGGAGCATCCATGAACCAAGACCCTTGAGTGTGGATTATTACCTTAAATTTTTATTAGGGTCTTATTATGTATTGATTAGTGTGGGGAGTTCTAGTATCGACAACTCGAGTATGAGATTTTTCTGTCTTCAGATTGAGGTGAATCTTCTCATTATACTGTGTAGGATGCTAGTTGTCTTTGTGACTCTTGCATGTGTATGTTAGGTTGGGCTCATTTACTATATGTTGGGTTGGGCCCATTTATTATATGTTGGCTTTGGGCCTTTTTATGATTGGGTTGGGCCTATTGCATGATTGGACTGGGCTCATTTATATATGTATGTTGGGTTGGGCGTATTTGTATGTACATTGGTTCGGGCCTACTTGTGTGGTATGTAGTATTTTTGGGGAACTTACTAAGTTTTGTGCTTACGGTTTGTGGTTTAAACATTTTTCAGGTACTTTCAGCTCCAAAAGGAAGGGCCCGACTTGACTGTACAACATCCCCTTATGATTTTCGCACCAATGATTATTATTTTACTCTGATGGTTGTGATACATTTATACTATAATTGGTTTTGAAACTTTTGATGTATTGATTTGATGGTTATAAAATTGAAATTTTTTATCAATATTTTTGGGACATTACTGACGAAATATTTGGATGAAACGTTGTGATGTGGTCAAGATAAAATATATTTGTATGTATTTTTTTTATTAATGTATTTTGGGTTTGGTGTTTTTTAATTAATGTATTCTTAGGTATTAAATGTTTTAGATTTCGTAATTTATAATTAATATTTAAGTATTTTTTTTAACTATGATATCTTTTATTTTAAAATTTATAATTATGTTTAAAGATATAATGATAATGATATGAAAATTCATTAAACTTTGTAGGGTCTAATGTTACAGAGTAAAATTGAATAAAAAATAAAACGATATCAATTCTTAAGAGTTCTATGGAGGGAAAATGACTTATGAAGGTAACTAACTATTTCGATTGTCCATATATAGGTAATGTTCTTTTTTTTGTTCTCATTAATGAAACCAACTTGTTATTTATGTTCACATTTAGTTAATATGACCGACTATCACCTGTTTTTGCCCGTTTTACCCGGTTGCATCAATTTAACTCAGTTAAAGTGAAATACGTGGATTCTTACGTGGCCATTGCTCCCCTTTCTCATTTAATTAGGGTCCGACAAGTTCAATTTCACCAAAATCACCTCCCGATTTTAGATTCAATTCATCAAATTGAAGATTAGAGTTTAGAGTTGAAGCTACGTGTTGAAATCGACTGTAAGATGGCGTCACAATCATCTACAGGTAAGTATTTAACTGTAGATGTTCATTACAGTGGACTATTTGCCCCAAATCCGTTGAAATACTTAGACCCCGAAAAAATAACAGTGCGTGATGTTGATTTTGGAGGATTTACGTACAAAGAGTTTCTTTTGTGGCTTAGGAATTTAACCAATGGAAGTTGTGATAATGTGTACTACTATAGCAGAAAGGAAACCTTGGGTGAGGGTATTATAAGAATCGACAGTGATGCTGATTATTGGGAGTTTGTTGAAGCTACTTATACTCCTGAAGCTGAGTTGGATGTCTACATTGACCACCAAAATGATCCAATCCTTGATTGGGCTGAAAATAAGGTGTTATTAGATGGTAATTGGTATGACTTGGATGACAACGAAGAAGAGGATGATAATGAAGAAGAGGGTCACAAGGAAGAAGAGGATGACAGTGATGAAGATGATAACTTGGATGATATTATGGCATATGAGCATGAAGTTGATGAAGAAGTCCATACCTTTAACAAAACTGTTGGTGACAACTTTTTAAACAAACTTTCAGTTATTGGTAAGCTTAGTGATGATGATGAACCTAATGATGGAAAAGATAATAAGGTTGTATTTCTTGTCCATGATGAGAATCAAGAATGGGATAAGATGGTGCCAATTCTAGGTATAAAGTTTGCTAACCCAATGAAATTGAAGCTATGTCTAACCAATTATGCAGTGCAGAATGGGTATGATTTGTGGTATGAAAAAAGTGATCATAACAGGTTACTGGTGAAATGTTGTAAAGGTAAGAAGAACAAGAAGAATAAAGGTTGTCCCTTTAGGTTGTGGGCAACCTGGATGAGCAATGAAAGGTCATTCCAGATTAAATCTTTAATTGATAACCATAATTGCTCAAGAGTCTTCAAATTTGGGTCCATTGTTAGCTATAAATGGATAGGGAATCATTTCATGAATGATATACTCCAGAACCCAAAGATGAGTGTGAGAAAATTAAAGGCTAAGGTTAGCAAGACATTTATTTTGATTGCAAGTGTGGGATAGTGCAGAAATGCTAGGAGGTATGCATTTAAGGAGATAGAGGGTACTTTAAAGGAACACTATGCTAAAACTTGGAGCTATGGAGAAGAGCTAAGAAGGACTAACCCATGATCAACAGTGAAGATGGATGTAGATGTCATGCCTGATGGAGCCACTTACTTCTCAAAGTTCTATGTATGTTTAAAGGGTGTGAAGGATGGATGGATTAAAGGTTGTAGAAGGGTAATTGGACTAGATGGCTGCTTCTTAAAAGATGTTTGCAGAGGTCAGTTGCTTGCTTCTGTAGGTAGGGATGCAAACAACCATATCTACCCTCTTGCATGGGCTGTGGTTGTAGTGGAGAGTAAGGAAACATGGAAGTGGTTTGTTGACCTTCTCCTTGATGACATTGGAATGGGAAATGGACATGGGTTGACATTAATATCAGACCAACACAAAGTAATGATTTTATATTCTCTATTTATTTAATACTTAATTCTTATGAAGTTTATGTTTTGTTTGTAATGCTAACAGAGGTTACTTGAGGCTGTCAAGGAAAGGGTGCATGTAGCAGAGCATAGACAATGTGCCAGACACATATGTGCTAACATCATGAAAAAATTCAAGGGTCAACAGTTCAGTAAACTATTCTGGTATGCTGCTGCTTCTACTACCCATGCTCAATTTGAGGAGCATATGAATAAAATCAAGAAGATAGAACCACTTGCCTATGATCATCTAATGGAGAGGGACCCTAAAACTTGGAGTAAAGCATTCTTTCAGACTGATAGGGCATGTGATGCATATGAAAATGGTGTATCTGAGAGTTTTAATTCAATCATTGGAGCTGCCAGGAAGAGACCTCTAATCACTATGTTAGAGGAAATTAAATTTATGTGATGGAGAGACTTTATAGACAAAAAAGTAAGGGAAGTTCTTGGGGAGACTTAAACATATGTCCTGCCATTAGACTGAAATTGTCCAAGATTAAGGAACTTCAAAGGTTAGTGGTTGAATACCTTTTATATATAAGTGTGACATTCAATTGTGTATACTTACATTTAAGTGTGTGTGGACAGATTTTGGAGAGTTGTACCATCTGGTTATCAACAATTTGAAGTGAGACTTTTATATGATGCATATGTTGTAGACCTTGGGAAGAAGACATGTGGATGTAGAGGTTGGCAATTAACTGGTTACCCTTGTGTGCATGCATATGCTGCCATTTCAAACCTCAATAGGGATCCAGAGGACTATGTATCACCATGGTTGACCACAACAATGTTTTGTAATGCTTACATGTACACCATTAAGCCACCAAATGGTAGTGATATGTGGCCTGATGTGGATTACATCAAGCCATTGCCTCCCAAAAAGAGAAGGATGCCAGGAAGACCATCAACAAAAAGGAAAAGGGATAAGATTGAGAGTGAACTAAAGGGCAATAAGCATACAGTCTCAAAAAGGGGTATTGTTATGAGATGCAACATATGTAGAGAAACAGGGCATAATAAAGCAAAATGTCCTCAAAAACCAATTGGGGAATCATCTAATCCAAAGCCAAAGTCAAAAAATAAAAAAGCCAAAAAAGAAGGTATTTCTCATCCTTTACCTTTTGATTACAATATAACAACTTCTAATGCTAACATTTGAATTATTTCATAACAGGTAAAGTGAAGGTTGAATTGGTTCAAGAAGTTGATGTGGAAAGTAATAGTGACAGTGAAGTTCAAAGGGAGCCTGATAGTGAGGTGGCGTCTTATGAAGTTGATTTTGAAGAGGGTAATCATACATACGAAGATGTAGACCAACCTGAGGTTGAAGCTGAAGTTGAAGGACAGGTTGAAGATTGAGGGGTTGAAGAACAGGTTGAAGTTGAAGCACAGGTTGAAGCACTTGTTGAAGTTGAAGTTAAAGAAGGTGAATACCAGGTTGCAGTTGTAGATCAAGTTGAAGTTGAAGTTCAAGGACAGGGTGAAGGTCAAGAAGGTGAAGAACTTGTTGTACTTCAAGATCCAGTTGGACAAGATGACCAAGGACAGACTGCAGTTCAAGATCCAGTGGAAAATGAGCATATGCAAGAAGTACCAGCATTTCAAGTTCTACAGGGAAAGAGAAAAAGGAAACCTTCAGAAAGAATCACAAAAATTCAGATAAGAAAGAAGTGGGAGGGGAAACAGGGGAGTAGTGGTGAAAATCCAATGGAATTGGAATAGAATTTGACACTTTGTTATTTTTTGGCATCATTGACTGAGAATCTTTTGTCTAGTAATATGTGTAACTTTTGGACTTGTGTCTAGTTGTATGTGTAAGTTTTGGAATCTTGTGTGTACCTTTTGGCAGTAATGCATGTGTAACCGTGTTAAATTCCAATGTTTTGTAAATAATGTTTCCTGGGAATCCAATGTTTAATTATATTACATTCCCATGTTTGATTATATTACATTCCAATGTTTCATTGTATACCATTCCAGTGTTTAATTATTTTTCATTCTACTATATGTAACAAAAACATCATAAGCAAAAACATGTAACAAAAGTTCCATCCATTCATTACATACATAAGCATACATAAAAACAGGTGGACTACATCATTCTAATACCAATCAACTTTCATTCATGAACTACATCATTCAACCCTAATACATCATGAACTACAATCAAATCAACATTTTCACATACAATACAAATAAAAAAATTAGTGCCACTTTGTGACTAAACAACTTCCACTTGATTTTGTCCAATTCTTGTCTATTAACCAAATTGGTGTTGTTTTCTTGTTCGATCTTCATCCTACATATGCTGATTTCATTCTCCAAAGTGCAAATTTTCAAGGTTAGATTATAGCTTTCTTCTGGTTTCCTCCTGTAAGGCTTTCTTCCATCTGTCATCCTTTCATCCTCATCCAACCATTGCCAGAATTTACAGCTTGGACTTTTTCCATTCTTGAAACAAAATTAAAAAAATGTTAAATTAAAGGATGAAGTAGAAGAAAGGGTATTCAACAAGATGAAGAAGAAGAAAGTTGCAACGTATTCAACAATAATGATTACCATTGAGTTTTGACAAACTCTAAATTTTCTTCCAGGGTTGTCAGGGATTCTTGAAGTCTTCACACAAGATGGTAAGTTGCAATCACATGGATGATCAGCTTGAAATTCATCTTGTCGTTTTGAAGAATAAGATGAGGAAGAAGAAGCCATCGTCGATCTAGGGTTCAAAATCAGGGGTGTAATCATATGACTTCTTATACTGTAAACGAAGAGAATATATGCACAATGCCACATAGGTGCAACGTATTCAAGTCATGTGACAGGTGGCTGCCACATAAGCAAAAACAGGTGATAGCCGGTCATATTACCTAAATGTGAACATAAATAACAAGTTGGTTTCATTAATGAGAACAAAAAAAGAACATTACCTGTATATGGACAATCGAAATAGTTAGTTACCTTCATAAGTTATTTTCCTTTGAAAACGTGGAAAGCTAAATCCAAGATACATAAGACAATTTGAGATCGTCGCTAGGATTGATGCCCTTATCAACCACCTGGCATGCAATTTTCAGTTAATCAAAAATTATTTCATTGTTATTATACAGTTGATTCTTCGTTTAATTTTATAAACCACGGACATGAAATTATTTATTTTTATGGGGTTTAGCAATCAACTACTCTTTTATGTGGTTTTTTGAATTATTACCTTTTCCCTTAATTATTAATAATAATTTATTTTTTGATTTTATTAAGGAGAGAGAAATAGAGATGCATGTCTCTGAAGATTTCGCACACAGTCATTTGAATTTCAGTGTGTTTTTTGGCTGCAAGACTCCAAACAAGCTCCAGAAATTCCTTTGATCAATCGGAAGAAGGTAACGCTCTTTGAAATTTTTTGTTTTTCCCTTGTGTTACGTAAGTGTAAGATTTTAAGTTTTAGGGCTTTGATTTGGTGTTGTTTTCATGATCTTACGCGATTTTACTTGGGTAATGTGAAGAGCTTTTGGCGAATATTAAACTGTAAGTAATTTCTTTTTGTGATTATTGTAGTATGATTTAGTTCGTTTTGCATGTTTGAAGGTAATGTGGAGTAATTTTTTCAGTAATTTTCGTTGAGTTTAGTTTTTATATATGTTTCTATGATAAATTAAAAATTATTAGGTTTTGATCTTGTAAAATAGGAGGCATTATCGCGAAAAGATTTTACTCTACCCTACTCAACGATATCAATCGATTGGATTTTTTTATTTTATTTTTTACTTTCCTTTTCGAGTTTGCTACAGAATTTTTGTAATTTTAAGCGCGTGTTTGTGTTTTCTATGCGATCCATTCATCAAGTTCTTCGATTTTCTTTTTCAGTTCCTCACATTTCACAGTTATGATTTCTTGTTCTCCTGAATGTGTGTGTGTATGTGTTCAAGCTGTAATCGCTTAATTTCTGCGTTGAAATTCTTGTTCAGTTTGACGGATCTTTTCACCTTCCTCTTCAGTTTATTGATTTTGTATAACTTTAAGCTTTGTTTTGTGTTAAAAAAATCATCTGTTCATCAAATTCTTTGATTATTTTTTTTCAATTTTGAACATTTTCATAGTTTGATTTCTTCTTCCTGTTTTGATCATTTTCATGCGTGTGTGTGTGTATTCTGTAAGTTTGACCTAATAGTAAAAAAAATTCATTTCTTTAATTTAGTGTGAAATTTTTGCTAATCATACCATGGACTCGAGACAAATTATGATGCCACCAGTAGAAGCAACAAAACCTGAGGCTCCAACTCCATCAAACTATCAATTGGCTCTAATGACTGATAACCAGACCCAAACCATGGGCCCACCACCACCGGGGTTTTCTCCGGCGACTGGCGGCAATGGCATGTCATCTTCTTTGGCAAAGAAGAAGAGGGGTAGACCAAGGAAATATGGCCCAGATGGGGTGGCTACCACCGCCAGTGGCGGTGGGAGTGTCCGGACATTGTCACCACTGCCACTCTCCTCCGCCTCTTCGCCTACCTCCGGTGGCTATTCTGATGTGAAGTTTGGTGAACCGGTGGGAAGTGGTGGCGAGTTTCAGACTGAGAAGAAGCAGAAGAAAAAGAGGATAAATTCTTCAGAGAAATTGAACATGAGTTTAGGTAAATACTAAATACCCAAATGGACTTGTTTTGATTTCTTTATTCTCTATATTCAAATTAATATGCTTTGTATTTTGGTCTATGTTGCATTAAATCCTATAAAATTTGAAAATGGTTGTATATAAATCTTGTTTTTTTTTTTTTTTTTTTTTCATGATAGGCGACCAAATTACATCTGGTGGAAGTTTTACCCCTCACATGGTCACTGTTAATCCCGGTGAGGTATGTTAATCCCATGTTTTTAAATGTTCCATTTTTCCTTCAACATCAACAATATTATATTCTCAAGATAAATACAATACATAGCAACATACTTTCACTTATTTGTGTATTATAGCATCCTATTTATTTCAATTTCTTTCTAGTACTAGTTGATATGAAAAACATAAACAAAGTTCACCATCTTTATTATATTTCAGGATGTTACATCTAAAATCATCTCATTGACAAAATACGGGCCCCGTGCAATATGCGTTCTTTCTGCACTTGGCATTATTTCACACGTCACTTTGCGCCAAGCAAGTTCATCCGGAGGCACCGTAACATATGAGGTACACAACTTTCTTCACAAAATGAAACCATTAAGGAGGACATTTACGTCTTTTGCACAATTGAGATATCAAGAGCAAGCCGTTTCCTAGACTCCCACCTTATTCCACCTTTTTGGGTCAGACAAAAAAATAAAAATTGTCCCATTGACATCAGTCCTTGTTCCGCCTTTTGGGTGGTGAACAGTTGTTTTTGTAGTTTTTGTCCCATTCACATTGGTCCTTGTCGCACCTTTTTGAATGGGACAAAAACTGCTTTTTCGGTGGGACAAAAACTAAAAACTGCAGTTTTTGTCCCCTCCTGTCCCAACTTGTTCCACCTTTTTAGGTGGTACAAAAAAGGGACAGGTTTTGTCTCATTGACATCAGTCCCAGTCCAATGCATGTCAAACACAGTATTAATAATATTGGATCTTTTTTTTTTTATAGGGACGATTTGAAATTCTTTCGTTGTCTGGATCTTTCACACCTGGCGAGGTTGAAGGACTATCATCAAGAGAAGGCGGTATGAGCATCGCTTTATCTAGCCCTGATGGCCGTGTTGTTGGCGGTCTTCTTGGAGGAATTCTCACTGCAGCTGGTCCTGTTCAGGTACCCTTTGACTTTTTCCGGTCAAACAATCAGATTTTAAATTCAAATTTTGATATTTATATTTTTGTTTAAAACTTCAAAAAAAGAAATCATTGATTATGTTAAATCTTTTTACAAATCACTGAAAGTACATTGCGATTTCTTGCATTTAATAAATTATGTTTCTGTCAGGTTGTTGTAGCCAGTTTTCTACCTGAGTTGGGAACTACCGTTGGGCCAAAACGGAAAAAACAAAAAAACATCATAATGGAAGACCCTATTAACAACAGCATGGAGCAGAACCTCAATGAAAAAAGCCAAGAGAGTCCCTTGGTAGGAAATGACGATTCTACCCTTACCCTATCCCCTGCCCCTAATAACTTCCAACATCACGAGAACCGAGCCTCAATGCCAACTGGGCATGTGCATGAATGGAACAGGACCTCAATGAACCTCAATGAACAAAGGCAAAGGCAAGAAAGTCCCATGGGAGAAAATGACGATTCTACCCCTACCCTTACACCTGACTTCCATCATGAGAAACGGACCTCAATGCCAACTGTGCATGACTGGAACAGGACCTCAATGAACCTCAATGAACAAAGGCAAAGGCAAGAAATCCCCATGGGTGAAAATGACGATTCTACCCCTACCCCTACATCTAACTTCCATCATGAGAAACGGACCTCAATGCCCACTGTGCATGACTGGAACAGGACCTCAATGAACCTCAATGAACAAAGGCAAAGGGAAAGGGATGAAAGTCATGTGGGAGGAAATGACGGTTCTACCCCTGCCCCTAACTTTCAGCATGAGAGGGCGAGTGTGCATGACTGGAGAAGGGCTGTCACGGACATGAATGTATCTTTCAGGGAAGATTGAACCCCACCTGCCTGGATTTTAGGATGATGGGTCACAAGGGCTTTTTGGTAATTTTGGGGTTAGAAAAAAATGTTGTACTTTTGTAGCTTGTGTTGTGACCTTGCTTGCTATTTGGGGTCTAATGTTTTATCAGGTTGATGTAAACTACTTCAGGGAGAAAAAAGTCAGATGTTAACTTAGGTAACTTATTGTTTTTATATTTTCTCTCCTTTCAAAAAATTATTGCAACGTTTTAATTTTTTTGAATGTAAGGTTATTATGTTTATTATGTTTGGGGTGCATTTCTTTTTTCAGTTTGCATTTGAGTGTAAGTTAGGATTCGATTAGCAGTCGTTCAAAAAAAAGTATAACTAATTAGGAGTGACACAATTAAAATGCATAAGAGCTTCCATTATGCTCAACGAAGCACACGTTCAAAAATTATATATAATTTTTTTTTTTTTAAAAATGGAACGATCCTTCAGCTTTATCACACTAATATTTCATAGCATCATCACACTAATATTTTTCAAACCACAACACCGACATATAAATCTCTAGCTTTTATAAACTTGTCTACACCGACATATAAATCTCTAGTCAAATCATGCAACGTTTTCTAAAAAAAGGCAAAAAGGTATTTCGCAATTTAAAATTGATGGTCATCTTCTTTTATAGTAATGTGGCCAAATTGTTAAATGAGAATTTCATCATTTAATAATTGTATCTTCATTTAAACGATATGCTTTTAAGTTCTAAGGCTAAGAGGAATGATTCAACATCAATGTCATATTATTTTTGTTTGTGTAGGACATCTACTTTTGTCACTCTTGAGGCACGCAACAAGATTTTTTTTTTTATAAAGCTAAAAATTTCATTACAAATGAAAGGGAAATTCCAATAATACCTAAACACTAGAAATTAAGACATAGGAATTAAAAATACAAAATATGAAACATATAAAAATGAAAACTACATATTTTATTTTTTTGCAAACTTGGATTTGACCTTTAACGCCAACTTTCGCTCCTCCTCATGATAGTGAGTCACATATTTCATTAGGAGTTTCGATATATATATATATATATATATATATATATATATATATATATATATATATATATATATATATATATATATATATATTTTGCAACGTTCAAGTATTTTTTTTCAAAGTAGATTGTAAGTTGTCGAGACCCACCATCATATTATATAGATCACTTGAACTACTTATCACCCCCTTTTCCTTTTCTTTTCGCTTGGTCTCTTCCCATGGTAATACTAGGTCTTGGAACCTCAATCGGGGCATCTTCGTTGAGGTCTAAACTGATATGTGCATCCAACGATTGACTATGAGTGATTTCGGATGTTTTGGTTCTTTTAGAACCACATGAGAATGAGTCCGAAGTTTTGACTTCATCCCATTTTCTGGACTTCTTCACAATATTCCAAAACTCTAAAATTTTGAAAGGCGTCCCCTTTTCAAGTCGGTAGACTTCTAGAGCTTTGTTTAATAATGTTGCATCATTTAGTCCACTTTGCCAATCACGCTTCAAGTTCATATATTGGGCGTTAAACTCTAATGCAACTTTGTTGATATTCCTCCACTTCGAGTACATTTGATCTTTTTTTTCCTGGTAGTCTACGCGCTTTATTTCGGAGAGAAAATGTCTAGTAACTTTTCTGTTAAAATGGACCGATTTTGGCCGTTACCGACTTTTAGGTCTTCCGAGATGCCAACCCATGCATGTACCAACACCCTCTCTTCCTCTGGGGTCCAAGCCATATTTGGTTCCTCGTGTTGAGAATCATATTTGGATATGATATGGGGTTGGTGTTGGGATTGCAATTGGGTTTGAGTTTGAGTTTGGAATTGAGATTGAGATTGGAATTAAAGTTGGGATTGAAATTAAAATTGGAATTGATTTTCTTGATCTGTCTCATCTCAAATGGATTGAGATTAGTTTTGGATTGGAATTGTGGTTGGGTAGGATATGGATTATAATATGTACCCAAAGAATGGAATGGAGGTAGTGAAAAAATATATCAATCCATTTGAGATCGGGAGAAGATGGGTGATGAAGAGTTTGAATTGTTTGTAGTTGGATTTTTTTTTTCTTGGAGTTTTTTGGTTTGATGGAGAGTTGGAAGAAGCCATCTTCAAAAATGGAGATTAAATGTTTGAAAGATGAAGGTTTTGTTGTGGTACAAAAGTTGATAGGTGTTGGTATTTATAAAAATGGAAAAAAAAAAAATTTCAACTTTTTTTTTTGTAAAATTCTCTCATATGCTAGCTATTACTCCGCATAGCCTAACAGCATAATAAAATCTAATCATTGTTACATAAATGAATCCCATGCCTTCCAATACAAAACAAATCTTCCAACAAACATATGCAGAAACCAAACTATCGATGATTAAAAAAAATTCACAGAAATAAAAATAAAAGTGATATCCAATGAAATAAAAACAACTTACAACCGGAGAATTTATTTGGAAATATATATAAACGGCTGAATTAAATATACATGTAGCTGTACAAAAAAAAAAATTCTTGAAGACTTTTAAGATCTAAATACGATGGAGTAGTTTGTGTGAAAACCTCTACTCATCTTCTCAAATGACTCCTTTCGATAGCAAATCATACAAACCGAATAGCCTGTAATCAAAGATCATATCCAATCAGCATTTTAAGATTATGAATAAATGACATTTCTTCTTTTTTCTAATTAAGTTTCGTTTAGATAAATGACATTTTGTTTACACATTTTCATCTTATTAAGGCGTTGTATTTTGTAAAATCTACCAATTATAGCAATGATAATTGCTTTGTAATTGGATAATATTTTCAAAGTACAATGCTCGAATAGGATGAAAATAAAGTATGATGCTATTACAAAAAATTTCAAGGAAATTACATTGCTAATTCTTGCATTTAATCCTATTATCCACAATGAACACATCTACTTACAGTCAAATTTACTCGATTGAGAGACCCGATTTCTTAATCTTCATCAACAATACTCCAAATCATCCTAAAAAACAGTACAAAAAAAAAGACGATTAATATGATTTTCAAGTGATTTAAAATTGGGTATTTTAACGAGTTTGAAATACGTACCAAAATATAGAGAAGAAAAGAAGGAAACCAAGATAACAAAGTTTAAATATTCGCTGTTTCTTTTGACTTGAAAGCTCATTAAAAACCTCTGTTGCATACACTACATGGCGTCCATGAATGTACCTAAAAATCAATTTATGTTAGAGGATAATAGGTTTTGTATCATGTTTAATATAAAATATGAAATAATATATAAATTTTGAGAACTTTAATAGGTGTGTTGCATTTTATAGAAAGTTTTGAACACATAAATATTGATAAATTCGCAACCAGAATCTAAGTAAATGTTAATATTTTATCTTTGTAAGTACAAGATTGGGCAAACTATAGAATAAAACAATTGTACTTTCACCTTTTTATCTAGTTAGCCACTTAACTATTTTCTGCAGTTAAATTTTTTTAACCCTTAAAAAAAATCATTTTTCCCGGTTACCCGATTTTTATATCAGAGAAAAACACATAAAAGCACAACATACTTTCACCATTTTATAAATTTAGTTATGAGACTATTGTTTTTTTATTGATATTAGCCACTAAACCATTATTAAAATTAATCATAAATAAATAACAATTCAATGGCTAAATCAAAAAATTATTAAAAGTACATTGTGCTTTTATGTATTTTTCGCCATGCTAAATCAATAAAAGGTTGTGCTTTTCTATATGTTTCCCTAAAAGATTTGACCAAAAAGCCATATCTTTAAAAATACTAAAAGGTGTAGATTAAGTAATTCAACGATCTAGGGGGTGTTTGGCTTAGCTTTTTAGATGCCAAAAGTCCTTTTAGGAAAAGATAGAAGAGAAAAGATGTTTGACAAATGCATTTTAAAAGCTACTTTTGGATTTGGATACAAGTAAAAATGAACTTTTTGGAAAAGTGAGGAAAACCTGAGTTTTTGTAACTTTTCCAAAAAGGAATTTTGCCCCCTAAAAAGCTAAGCCAAACACCCCCCTAATATATTAAATTGTAAGAAAAAAGATTAAGAAATGCACTTACAGATGAACATTATAACATAAATATGGAAGGCAAAATAGGAACATTATCCAATGCCTTGTGACAAGATGTAAAAAGCATAATCCTCCTTGAGTAATCATCTCAGGCAACATAATGTTGTTTATCTTAGTTGCTAACTCATATGGGTTTATATAATCAGTCTCTAAGTCCAAAAAGCACATTATCTGCAACAAAAAGATTGTAACTGTTAAATACCAAGAATACCCCTCATTGTTTAAATGTCAAGAATGCACTCAACAATCATAAAGTAGAGAAATTTTGTCAACCACATTGAATGTAATCAATATTTTAAAAAGATTACTAATGGGTATAGAAGTAAAAATCAGTCTTCTAGTGTTTCACATATCCGATTTTGATTTTGAATTCTAATCTTTTAGATGCAGAAAGAAAACTTCTTTTTCATTCGAACTAACCCTTTAACTTTAAGTACTTTTTTACTTAGCAAATATCCTTAAAGTTCACAAATTTATGCAAGAACAAATCTAGTGCAATTGCCTAATTACATATTCTCTATCTCTTTAAATCAATGGAAGAATGGGTATTTAGTTTGTAGAACTGGTGGTCGATTAACAAAAACATATATGCAAAAAGAAAAACTGAAACTTTCATAAAAAATCAGCAAAATTTATTGCAATTCATGGCAAATGTAACCAATAAACATGGAACCCGAAATCAGACAATTAAACAAATTAGGTTAAAAAATCAAATATTCTAGCAATTGTAAAACGTAATAGAAAATTGTGAAACACTAACGAACAAAGTCGAGGTGTAGTTGATGAATGCAGTCGAACATGAATTGAAAACCGAAGAAAAAAGGGTTGCAATTGAAAGAATGTGTGTGTGTGTGTGTGTGTTCTTGAAGTTACCTGGTAAAGAACAAGCGCTATGACTGCTAAGAGGATGAAGAAGGAGAACAGCCATGCGATTAGATCTAACATCTCTAAACCCCTAACTGTGTGTTTGAATGACAGCCGAAAAGGAAGACTCTTCAAGTCTTTGTATGGGGTTTGGAATCTTTGATGCTTTTGATGATCTAATCTCTTTAAAGTAACGCAGGCATATTTATACGAGTTTTTTTATATTATAATTATTTTAACCTATATACGTATAATCAAATGGTAAATATCATTTGACACGCATGTTATTTTTTCTGGATTTTTATATGTGTTTTTAATTATATTTTTTTGTATTTTTTATTTTCTTAAATTTAAAATTTATATTTATCTAGATTTATATATGTAAAATAGATTATTCTATTAAATTTTATAATAAATACTCTAAAATCTTTTTTTTTCCTTAGGGTTTAGAATAAATACTCTAAAATGACCTAGACCATATATATATATATATATATATATATATATATATATATATATATATATATATATAGAGAGAGAGAGAGAGAGTTTAGGTCATTTTTGATCACTTGACTCATTTTAAGTTTTAAAAGATCATCGAACTTTTGGTTTTGTGCTCATTTAGTCACCTAACTTTTGATTTGGTCACTGAACTTTTGGATTTGTGCTCATTTAGTACCCTAACTTTTAAAATTGTGTTTATTTAGTCACCTAACTTTTAAAATTGTGCTCATTTTTATAGTTTTATTTTAAAAGTTTAGTGACTAAATGAACACAAATCCAAAAGTTAAGTGACCAAACCAAAAGTTAAGTGACTAAATGAGCACAAAGCGAAAAGTTTGATGACCTTTTAAAACTTAAAAAGAGTTAAGTGACCAAATGAACACAAAACCAAAAGTTAAGTGACCAAAAATGACATAAACTTATATATATATATATATATATATATATATATATATATATATATATATATATATATTAGGTAAGTTTCGAGACCCGTGCTAAGCACGACTCAATAAAGGTCAGTATCCTGATAAACATAAATAAAAATGCAAGGTTGTAATAAGACGACCCACGAGTATAGTAAAAAGAGAGTTTAAGAATAGCCCTGAAATTGGGAGAAGTTTAATTACAATGTTATGAATGGATGGATTTTCATCGTACAATGCCTTAATAGAAAGAATAAAGTGGGATGTTATTACACAAATAGATTAAAGTAGCTTGCCATTTCTTGCATATAGTCAGAACTTCTTTCCATTCCCATTGGTATTTGGGTCCTCAGATTTGTCTCCTATCTTAGTATCACAAAGTAAAAAAATCAACATAATTAGGTATAAGTTACATGAAATCATTAAAAAGGTATAAATTATATAGCCTCTGTTTGACTGTTACCAAAGTTCTTGACAAAATTTTCTACGACAAAAAAAATCAGAAACATTCAGAAGAGGAATGCAAAATAGCTTTGAAGTAATGTTAATATTGGATATGGAGACACAAATGGAAACCAACTATATTGGCATGTGAATGCTACATATTTATTGTTTTTCACTCTATAGCAATAGAAAACACAAAAAGAAAAAAAATACAAAAAATAGAATTTACTAATTTAATTGAGATACCAGGGCATTCACTTTCTTCATAAGCATGTAATCCTCATTTTCTTTGAAATGAAGCCGAAGCATATAGAATATCAAAAAAAGGATCAAATTCTATTTTAAATGAAATCAATAAAAATATGGGAAAAAAATGTTGTATACTTCTGTAATTAGTGACAACAAAATATAACTACACCCCCCAACAATGGAAACGTGAGAGATGGAGAGATGGAGTCGTGAGAAGACGGGGAATAGGACATGTGCGTATAGAGATAGAATCAAAGAAAGTCTTATTTATAAAGACAACACGAAATTATTCTATGTTTCTTTTTTTAATGTCATGAAAGTAAGATACAAATAAGTTAATGATTTCGGTTCTTAGGTTATGCAAAAGTTAATCTCTTTTATTCTTGGCCTTTATAAAGATATATTATATGAATAATTATATATCTCATATTTAGATAAACATACGGATAAATATTCAATGGTAGAAAAAAAACATTAGAATAACATGGGTTTAACTATCTGATGTGTATGGAGTTTACATGTTGCATGTATCCAATCTCATCCAGTTATGATTTAAATATATTCCATTCATCTTTTACTCGTTACAATACATGCAACTTGATGCAAATGATCAGTAAATAAAATTTTCATGAAGTAATTGATGAACCTGGCACCTTTCTTCCATAAAGCCCCCGAGTGTTAACAAAAAGGCAAGCACAAAACTATAAGCCCTGATTATAGTCATATCTGATGCATTCAAATATAGGATTAAGATTACATATATTTCATAGATACATAATTATACAAAAATTTAAATAGACTAGAAGATATAGTGTTGCGAGGCCTTAAGACTAGAAGATATAGTGTTGCTTATGATTCTTTATGTACTAGCATGATTATATGTTATTGTTTGTATGTGCATAGTGGGCGGGGCCCAGAGACAGGCGGGGCCTGGGTGAAACTGTTGGATTAGGTGTCTAAGCTCATAACTATTTCGGTATGTACTTGACCCGATTATGATCATGGTCCTTTTGTGTTGCCTTCACCAGAGCAACTGATAGGATGAATTAAGGAGAAAGAGGATTAATTATGATTTATTAATATATTATATGAATAATATATTAAAAGAGAAATCATATTGTTTAATTAATATTGATCAATAATTAATTTAGAATTAATTTTGTGGTCAAAAGAGATTAATTAAACTTAGGGGACTGGAATTGCAATTATAAGATAATTGGTTTTGGACTGTAGATCCCTTAGGAATAAGATGGACGAATTCAAGGTGGAAGCCCACTTAGAAATCGTCCAGGCCTTGATTATGGAAGGATCCAAAGGGCTGCTTGGTGGCTAAGCAATCCAAATAGGGTTTTGACTGAAACCCTAGCAGCTCACATATAAAAGGAACCCTAAGGCTCCCAGAATTCGGCCCTATGCTTTCCAAGAGTGCCTTGGACGAATTTTGTGCCTCCTCTTCCCTCTCCTAAGTCATCTTCTTGCTAGTGGTGTTTGTGACTCCATTAGAGGTGCAACATTTGAGGCACTAGGCTTTCAGAAGTCAAGATCAAGGAGGTTTGTGATTGTTATTGCTACATAACAATCAAGGTAAACTTTCTAACCCTAATTAAGTGTGATTTTCGGATTTGTATGCTAGTCAATTAGGGTTTATTGCTTTGGTATTCAATGTTGTATGTTTACTTAGAAAAACCTAGATCAAAGTAATTAGGGTTGCATGTACACCATAGGATTGATGTTATGCTCATAACCCAACAGTGGTATCAAAGCCTAGGTCGTTTTTTTAGTGAATAGATGCAAAAGTGAATTGCCAAAGTTTAAGAAAATCGAATTTTTTGCCTTCTGACTGGCTGACTCGCCAATTCCATGTATGGACTCGACGAGCAGGTCCTACTCGACGAGTTCCATAGTGGACTCGACGAGTTCAAAGGTTTGGTGCTGGAAATTTCGATTTTCTTGCCAGATTTTGTTGAGGATTACTTCCAAAACTCGTTTTTCTTGCCTAAAATCGATTTTTATGTTTGGAATGGTTATCCTTATCAAAATTAATGGATTTGGTTAAATATGGATAATATAGGATTATTATGAGTCAAATATTTGACCTAGTAAGATTGAAAAGTTTCAATTTACACCCTTTAAGTTTTATAGTTTAAATTTGAACTTAAAAGTTTTAGTTTTTGAAATTTAAATAGTTAAACCCTAATATTTTGAAAGGTTTCAAAATTTGTCCTCAAGTTTTGGAATTTAAAATTTAATTAAAAGGTATTAGTTTTGAAATATTGAATTCTAAAACCCTAGTACTTTGAAAAGTTCAAATTACACCCTTATGGTTTTATTAAATTAATTAAGTGTGTAATTAAAAGAGAGTTACTAAATCCATAATGTAATGGTTTATATTTAATAAAATTAAAAGTATAATTTATCAGATTAAACCACCTAGTATTTTAAAAGTGTAAAATACAACCTTATACTATATAAAATTAAAAGTCTAATATATTATATATGTATAAGTAAAGAGTCAGTCTTACCGTTAGTAGGCCTCATTCACGAAGTTGGTCTATAAGGGGTGTTTAAGGAAATTGCCTATAAAATGACGATTGAATGGGTATCCACTCTTACCCACCGCACTCTTGACTAGTGGAGGGTCGTTAGCCGAACGGGTAGGATAGGACACAACCTTCCACTATAAGTATAATGAAACACGAAGTAACTAAACACTATTATAAATTCCCAAATTTTAGTTACTTTAGGAAAAATGTGGAGTTGGTGTTAATCCATGAAATTGCATATTGCACCTTGTTGGTTGTTAGTGGAGCGTGTGTGGTTAACCGGCACACTAATATCGGACCAATGAAGGATGACAATGGGTAGCTCGTAGATTATCATAGATCAATGGAGCGTGTGTGGTTAATCGGCACATTGATTAGGTGATAGACATATTCGAGAGTACCAAGCTAATTTGCATGGTTATCCACACCTTGTTTGTGATCCTCGACATTGATGGGTTTTGTATACTACAACATCCTATGGTGCACACACAACCCTAAATACCTTGGATCTATGTTTTCACTAATTATACATGCAAATGGTTTCCAAGGCATTAAACCTATAACTAGCATGCATTTGATATAAACCATACAAGATACTAGTTAGGGTAACATACCTTTTATGTAGCTTGAAGTCTTCATGTATTTGGCCTTAAGAGCTTAGCCCCAATAGTGTGGAAGCCTCAAATGAAGTCACAACACATCATGGACAAAGGTAGACATTTGAGAGAGAATCTTCATACACCAAAAACCATCCATATGAACTCCAAGAACATCAGTCACGTTTTTGGCTATGTACTCACCTATTTATATGTAGGATTCCAAGGGTCATGAGTATAACCCAAATCCATACCCATGGGTTTTATGATCCATGGTTCATGTGACCCAACTCTTTATATATCCATACATAAGCTTGGTCCAACATGGATCATATGTGACATCCCCAATTTCACGGCTAGAAAAGACCGATTTAATTTATGCTTTTAAAATAAAATCAGAGTAATCCTTTGATTAAAAGAATTGCGGAATTTGTTCCCAAAACAAAATATGATAAAAATTTATCAAAACATTTCTTTAAAGAAATGTATTTTCATTATATAACAAAATCTCGGGATGTCATGTTCCGATACAGACCAAAAGAATAAACGACACATTATAAGCCTTACAACAGTTATTTACAACTACTGGCCTATAATCCAAAATATCTTGATAAGTCATCCAACTTACGCTCTGGTGCCACTACCTGTAATACAAAGAAAAACTGAGTGGGTCAGGCTTGGGAGCTTGGTGAGCATATAGGAATTTCAACCCACAATAAATAATTATATTAATTTCATCAATCAACAATAACCCGATTATCCATTCCCGTTATCCTCACTTTACGTCCCTAAAACAACTATCACAAGGGACCTAGCCTAAGGATTTTTCATCGGGGCGACAACACTACTTTAGGGGTTTCCCAGAAATTTATGTCAAATAAGGCAACCATGTGGGGGATGTAGTACAACAATTGAACACCCAAGGTCAATAACACCTACAGGTGGCGAGCCTGCCAGCGTTCCACTGGACTGTCTAGAAGAGTCTGTGGTCGTCATCTAAACTCCGCTAGATGACTGAATCACCAACAACATCGAGGCCTCTCATCATTTTATTTAATCACACATCCACTATCTACCCATGTTTCACCCAACATAATTGCAGATAAAAATACATATACAGCTTAAAACCTGTATAAAACATTCATTCAACACTTATCTCAAATAAACAAATAATGTATATACACATAGCACGTATTTTATAGAGAATACTTCGTATCTATGTGTTAGAAGAAAATAAATATACACTCACATGATAAGACGATGCTCGGACAGCACTACGGATCTTAAAGTAATATTCTTCGATGAAACCGGGATATCTTCAAAAACCGGGCTTCTCGCGGGCAGAGTTTCGGCTCGAAAACTCTTTTTCTCGGGATCTTCGGAGCTTCGGGACTTGCTTCGGGTGTCGGGACGATACCGGTACTTCGGGGGTATTTCAATATGGCTAGGGAGGGTATAGAGAGTGAGAGAGATAGTGAATTAGCAACCATAATCGGCAGCCTTCAATTTCTATTTATAGGGTTGAATTCTGAGATTCACGTCGTGAACCACTAGTTCACGTCGTGAACTTAGTCGTCATCAGGTGCGTAGTCGCGACATCAGCTTGTCATACTCTGGGATATGTCCATCACTTGTTCACATCGTGAACTCTCTGTTCACGTCGTGAACTCTGACACAGGGGTTAAAGTTTGTGCCCCGAACTTCAGAAATTCATATCTTTCGCATACGAGCTCCGTTTTCGACGTTCTTTATATTCACGCGTAGGTGAGATTATGCTCTACAACTCTCGTTTAGACTTCGTCGGCTAATTTTGAATTTATTTTTTATTATATTATTTTTAGTAGGCCGGGACAGGAAAACTCTGTTAATAATTCATAACTCTTTCATCTGACGTCCGTTTTCGTCTGTCTTTCTACCGTTGCACTACTATCGACGAGATCTTTGATTCTCTTTTAGATTGTCTCGGCTAGAAATCACTCGATCTCATATTCGAACTTTGGGCTGCATACCGCTAAGTCGAAACTTAGAAAAATCATAACTTCCTCATACGAAGTCAGATTTAGACGTTCTTTTTATGCACGCTCTCGGTTTAATTCTACGACTTTCGTTTGGATCACTAAGGCTAAATATCGCTCTATCGTAAATTCACTATTTACGTCACGCAGTGTCGTACCGGTTCTGTCGCGAAACTTCGACATGTCATAACTTCTTCGTTATAACTCGGATTTCGACATTCTTTATATTTCCGGATCCTCGTTACGACCACTACTTCTTTATGTATAGATATCGGGCTTATCTAATATTTTATTTTAACGCTTATTTTTATCCTTAATTCATTTAAGTCACACAATAAAGCATAAAACACATAATACTCAAATAATACATTCTTATTATTTCAAAACGAGTTACAAAGGTTAACCTAGACTGTTACATCAACATTAATGCCTAGCCTAGAAACACGAGCGTTACAATTCTCTCCCCCTTAGGATGATTCCGTCCCCGGAATCACACATCAACAAACAAATGCGGATAACGACTCATCATGTCACTCTCTGTTTCCCAGGTGAGATTTAGCCCATTCGTATGTTTCCAACGGACAAGCACTAATTCAACCATCTTGTGTCGCAACCTCTTAGTCTTACGGTCAAAGATTGCCTCTGGTTCTTCAATTAACCTCTTGTTTTCATCAATCCTTAACTCAGAAATTGGAATTATGTCGGGAACTTCTCTCGTGAACTTCCTCAAATAACACACATGGAAAGTGTTATGAATACCATTCAGTTCTTCTGGTAGTTCTAGCTTGTAAGCTTGGTTCCCAATCCTTTGAAGAACTTTAAACGATCCAATAAATCTTGGACTTAACTTCCCCCTTTTACCAAATCTTATAAGTCTTCCACGGTGAGACTTTAAGCAAAGCCGAATCCCCAACTTCAAATGTCATCGGTCTTCGCTTTTTGTTAGCATAGCTCTTTTGACGATCCTGAGCCGCTAACATTCTCTCCTAATTATTTTCAGATTTTCAGCAGTCTAATGGACTATCTCGGGTCCCATAAACTGTTTTTCCCCAGCCTTAAGCCAACAAGATGGCGTACGACACTTATGTCCGTACAAAGCTTGATAAGGTGTCATCTTAATGCTCGAGTGGAAACTATTATTGTAGAAAAATTCTACTAAAGGTAAATGTTCATCCCAGTTACCTTGGAATTCCAGGGTACATGATCTCAGCATATCTTCAAGTGTTTGTATTGTTCGTTCGCTCTGACCATCAGTATGTGGATGGTAAGCTGTACTCAAACACAACTTGGTACCCAATTCCTCTTGTAGACTTTTCCAAAACTTTGAGGTGAAACGACTGTCACGATCCGATACAATCGTTAATGGAACACCGTGAAGCCTCACAATTTCCTTCACGCTACAATTCGCAAGCTTATCCATAGACCATTTTTCATTGGCTGCTATGAAGTGTGCACTCTTAGTGAAGCGATCCACGACCACCCAAATCATGTCGTGACCGTTCTTTGTTCTGGGCAGTTTAGTGACAAAATCCATAGCTATGTCTTCCCATTTACCCATAGGTACAAGTAATGGTTCTAAACTCCCATATGGTTTCTGATGTTGTGCCTTAACTCTAGCACATGTCACACACTCGTCCATATACTTTGCGATATCAAGATTCATCGTCGGCCACCAGTAGTAGGGTTTTAGGTCCCTATATATTTTAGTGCTGCCAGGATGAATTGAGTACATGGTTTTGTGAGCTTATTCAATCAGAAGATCTCTTATTCCTCCTGACTTAGGCACCCAAATTCGATCTTGGAATACCTTAAGTCTGTGACTGTTTATACCGAACAGTAACGTTTTGCCCAAACGTTCTTCCTTTCGGTCATTCTTCTCAGAAGCTTCTTCTTGAGCTTTCTTTATACTCTCCACAATTGTCGAGAAAACTTCTATTCTCAACGCTCTTGGCCTTTTTCTTTCAAGATTGACTTTCCGACTGAGAGCATCAGCAACAACATTGGCTTTACCGGGGTGGTAAAGTATCTCATAGTCGTAGTCCTTAAGTAACTCTAGCCAGCGTCTTGGCCTCATATTCAATTCCTTCTTATTAAAGAGATATTGGAGACTCTTATGATCAGTGAAAGGTTTGCACTTCGTGCCATAGAGGTAATGCCTCCATATATTTAGAGCAAATACTACCGCTTCCAACTCCAAATCATGAGTGGGGTAGTTCTTTTCATGCTCTTTCAGCTGTCGAGACGCATATGCTATCACTTTTTCTCTTTCGGTCAAAACACAACCCAACCCAACCCCAGACGCATCGATATAGACAGCGAAGTCCTCAACTCCATCGGGTAGATAAAGAATCGGTGCTTCACATAGCTTCTTCCTTAGCAACTCGAATGCTTCTTTATGCTTATCACTCCAAGTATAAGTAGTTCCTTTGTGGGTCAAAGCTGTCAATGGAGTAGCGATCGAAGAAAAGCCTTGGATAAACCTTCGGTAATATCCGACTAATCCCAGAAAGCTTCGGATCTCCGTGGTACTTTTCGGTTGTTCCCACTTCATCACAGCTTCAATCTTCGCTGGATCAACCATTATCCCTTCTTGGTTGACCACGTGACCCAAAAATTGGACTTCTCGAATCCAAAAATCATATTTGGAGAACTTGGCATACAACTTCTCCTTCTCCAAGACTTCCAACACTTCTCGCAAGTGTCTTCCATGCTCCTCTTGGATTTTCGAGTAAATCAGAATGTCATCTATGAACACTATCACAGATTTATCAAGGAACGGTTTACAAACTCTGTTCATCAAATCCATGAATGTTGTTGGAGCATTGGTTAGTCCAAACGACATAACCAAAAACTCGTAGTGTCTATATCGTGTTCTGAATGTAGTCTTCTCGATATCCTGCTCTCTCACCTATAGCTGATGATATCCTGACCTTGGGTCGATCTTTGAAAAATAGCTTGAACCTTGTAGTTGATCGAACAGGTCATCAATCCTTGGCAATGGATATCTATTCTTTATCGTTGCCTTATTAATCGCTCTGTAATCAATGCACATCCTCATACTCTCGTCCTTTTTCTTTACGAATAACACCGGAGCTCCCCAGGGTGATGAACTAGGTCTAATGAAACCTTTGTCCAATAACTCCTGAAGTTGCATCATCAGCTCCTTCATCTCCGTTGTTGCTAATCGGTACGGTGCTTTTGCTATTGGCGTGGTTCCTGGAAACAAGTCGATACGGAATTCTACTTGTCGATCAGGCGGTAATCCAGGAAGATCTTCGGGAAATACTTCTGAATAATCACACACCACAGGAATACTCTGCATCTCCTTTTTCTCCTTCTTTGCATCAATCACGAATGCCAAATATGATATACATCCTTTGGCCAAACACTTTCTGGCTTTCATTAGAGAAATAATCCCAGAATTTACTCCGCGTTTGTCCCCATACACCATAAATGACTCCTTCCCTGGCGGGTTTACTTTTACTATCTTCTTCCTGCACAATATTTCGGCATCATTGGCGCTAAGTTAATCCATTCCCAGCACGATGTCGAAACCATTTAGCTCAATAAGCAATAATTCCTCGTGGAACTTATTCCCATTCAAGTCGATGAAGATGTTTTTCATAAGATGGCTAACAGGTACAAACTTGCCACTAGCAACTTCAACTAATAAAGCATTATCTAGTCTATCGACAGACAAAGCTTGTTTTCTACCAAATTCATGGGAAATAAAGGAGTAGTTGGCTCCAGAATCAAATAAAATTTGGGCAGGCAATTTGTTTACGAGAAAGGCACCTGAAGCGACATCAGCTTCATCTTTCGCAGCTTCAAGTGTCATCTGAAAGGCTCTCGCCTTCGGTTTTGGTGGAATGTTGGGTTTTGCTGCTTCCTTCTTTTTCGGACAGTCTTTCAAAATGTGCCCTTCTTCGTTACATCCAAAGCATATCCTCTTGTTGGACGGACACTCGTTGGCATAATGCCCAGTTTTTCCACATTTATAGCAAGTCACCTCCTCACTACACTTCCCAGAGTGCTTTTTCTTGCACTTTTCACACCATTTCGCTTCGCCTCTTCCTCCTCCTCCAAACTTCTTCGAATTAGACTTCGAAATTTACTTTTCTTGTTGGAACCTTAAGTTCCTTCAAACTTTCTCTTTTCGCCAAGTTCAACCTTGCTGGCGGTCGTCCCCTTGATCATCTCCTCAACAGACTTGGCAGCCGAAATAGCTGCCTCCAGAGTAGGTGCCTGTCGTACTGGCACTGCGTACTCCCATGGGAGTCCCTTTGCGTACCGGTCAACTTTTGTCAGCTCGTCTAGGACGATGCGCAAAGCAAACTCCATTTTGTCTGTAAAGGCATTGGTGTATTCATCAACTGACATGTTGTCTTTCTTCAATGTCAGAAACTTGTTCTCCAACTCCAGCTGATTTTGGGCCGAGCAGAACTTGCGCTTGAATTGCACCAAGAACTCTGCCCAAGTCAGATGCAGTGGCTCGTTAGGTCTTAGGGTCTTCCCCAGAGTGTTCCACCAACGAACAGTGCCACCTCTGAACTGACGTACTGCATATATGGTTTGTAGTTTTCCCTTGCAACCACATGTCATGAAGGCCAACTCCATCTCCGAGATCCAATCCATAACTCCGATCGGATCTTCCTTTCCAGTGAAGGTCGATGGTTTGCAAGTCAGAAAATCTTTGTACTTGCATCCAAATCCATCATTTCCTTCCTCTTGGTTGTTTTGTCTAATTATCGGTGGGTTGACTTGACCAACAATCTCACTGAAGTTTCCTCCATCAGACTGCCCTTCATTGAATTCGGTCTGTTCAATCAGCATTGAAAGTTCTTCACGATTTTGCTGAAGCAGACGTCTAGTTTCTTCCATTTGACGATCCAACATTGTTTGAATCATCGCTTGTACACCAGCCATTGTCATTGGCTCAGGTGTTGCTGCTACAACAGGTGCTTGCTCAATTACAGGTGGTTGATTCCTATTTTCATTCGCGTTTCCAACTCCACTTCTAGTTCTTGCCATTCTTGATCTATACACCGAATAAGGTGAATTTAGATTGTCACAACTAGCATTTTAGCTAGGAAATTCTATTCTTGTGTAATCATTCAACCATTGTAAAACATATACTCTAAGTAAATATCACCCACTGCTCATTTAAATTCACCTCTCATGTTCAACAAAGAGTCTGAAAACCCTAGGAATCCCGGTTTAAGTCCATATTGGACTAGTATTTCCTTATTGGGCCTAATGGACCAATAAGCATTCAATTCAACTATTTTGGGCTTGGAAACACTATTTGGATTCTAAATGGACCCAATTCACAAATCTATAACATTTTGGACCATTTGGGCCTAGAATGATTCATTCTAACCCTAATGGGCCTTATTGGGCCATAGCTAATCCAATTAAACCTAGTAAGCCATAAATCCATTCTTTTATGCCATTTTGGGCCGTGAATTTCCCTAAAGGCCCAATAGGCCGAAAAGTAATTATTGGGCCTCATAATTTCGAGCCAAGGCTAGAAATAGGCCAAGCTAATCTACCTCCCTTCTCTTTAGCCCATTTTCGGTCCAAGTAAAATAAAAAAAATGGTTAATTAATCCAAACCATGACACATAATTTTTGTTTAAAGGTTAACAATGCAAAATGTTCAACATGTAACTAGGACTTCTCATGTTTCCATTCACACTCTCCTTACCCTCTCTCTTCTTTATCTCTCGGCCGAAGGTAAGCACACACACACACACACCAAACTCTCTCAAACACTCACAAGAACACTTCTTCCTTTCCTCTCTAATTTTCGAGATTTTGAGCATCATCAAGAAGGTTTTCACCACCAAAAATCATCATTTCTTGGTAAGTCTTTACATATCCAAGTGATATAACTTCATTCTCATGTTAGATCACTCCTTCTAAGCAAGTTTTTGGTGATCATACTCCTAGAAACCTCCTAGGTTCGAGATCCACTCAAGAAAGCTTGCTAGGACCAAAACTCTTCATCTCTTCTTCAAAACCGAAACATAAAAGCAAAGGTGAGTTCATACCCCCTTGTTTTCGGTTTTTACATGATTTTTTGGGAGAGAATACAAGTAAAATGTGTATGTCTATGTGTTATATGCATGTCTTGTGTGATTTCTTAGTTTATTTTGTAAAAATGTGTTAGATCTTAACAAATCTCGACATCTTAAGTAACATTGAGTAAAGATCCATGAACTAAGACACCTTATACATCATATTATCAAGTTAAAAGTGTTTATATGGTTAAGATATAAAATTTTAAGGCAAAAACCTTGTTAAGGGTCAAAATTGTCAAGAAAACAAAAGATAAGGGTAAAAAGTGACATTTATGTTTTTATAATGATCAAACAGGTTCTACTTGTATAAAAATGGATTTTTATGATAAACATGCTTTCCAAAGGGGCAAAAATGTAAATTTTAGCTTAATGGGACAAACATTTGGGCCTCAAGGTTTTGGGCCCAAATTTGCGAAAAATTGAAGGTTTTGGAATTAAAAATGTTATTTGACCAAAGTTTGAGTCATAAATGTAAATAAACCAAATTTAGGGGTGAAAATAACATTTATTTCTAAATTGGACCAAAAATGTAACTTTTATCAAAATTGAGCCGAAAGTGTCAAACTTTACAAATAAGGGGCTGAAAATGCACTTTTCTGCAAAACTGGGCCATAAATGTCAAAATATAAATTTTTTTGGACCAAAACCGTGAATTTCTAAACATTTGGGACGAAATTACAAATTTTTATAAGTTATGAACGAAAGTGTTATTTTTACAAAACTTTGGGCTTTAATTGAAAATTTGAGGCTTATTGCCCAAGAACATCGTTTTTACAAAAAGAGGACTTTTTATAATCAATTTGGCAAACTTTGAGCTAAAACAAACAACGAAACAATAACGAATGAACGAAATACGTCGATAACAATTTTATTGGGCCTAATATTCACATTACATGGCCAATGGGCCTTAAGGGCCCATTCAAGTGTATATTGAGCCCAATATTTTCCATGACATGTTTATTGGGCCTTGCGACCCATTTACATGTTAATTTGGGTCTGAGTTATGGGTCACATGTAGTTGGGCCTTGGTGGTCCAATTACATGCCTATTGGGCCCAAATTACCCTTTTACATGTTATTGGGCCTTTGTAGTCCATTTACATGCTAATTGGGCTTGGACTGAAATTCACATGCTTAGTAGATCGTAACTATACCTTTACATAATTATTGAACTTCGTATACTTATATATGTACCTTTGGATTTGATAACATACAACATACACGTAAACATTAAACATAGTACGAAAGGTTGAGAATCTAGTGAGACGTGTCGGTTGGCACCTTGAGTGTACAATCGTAGTCTGTAGTTATATCCAGAGTTTCCTGGAGGGAGAGCGGGAGTTTGTGTATAGATCTATACGGGGTGACCCCCTACGCCTTAGCTATTCGCTACAACTAGACTAGGCCAGTCTAGGGCAACAAAACCTTGAGCAAATATCGGCATTTGGAAAAATGCCAAGACAGGCAACCTAGTCATTATCATGTATGGTTATAACGGCTCATATAGAGATCCAATACCAATTTAACATTTCAGAGATTAACCCTTCGATTGTGTCAATACAAAACAACTTATTTAACGATACAAGAACCTTGACATTATTATAAATCAGAAAATATCGGATTTTCTGGGGAAATATTAATATTCAATTATCACTTACTTACAATACAAAGAAATCTAAACTACATTCATATATGTTACTACTATGAAATTCACACATGCATCTATACTTGATTTTCACATCATTTTCAGACATTTTACAGAAAATATCGGATTTTCTGGGTTTTTACGAAAGATACAAAGACTTTTATTCAAACATACTTATGAACTCACTAATATTATATATGTTGACCGTTTTCAAAATAACTTGTATTCTCAGGTAATCGTTAAGCAGGAAGATTTTCAAGTGTGTATGGTTTTATTTTATGTAACATCATTCATCGTACTATTAATACTTTGAACTTATGTAATTTATAACAATGTACTTGATGTGAACAATGTTGGTTGTTATATGTAATGTTGGTGATGAATGTGTTATGCTTCATGTATATTCATTGTGATGATAATTCAATTGTTAGTCACACGAGCCCCCAGACGTTTCCGCCGTCTGGTTCGGGGGTGTGACAGGTTGGTATCAGAGCAATGTTTATAGTGAACTAGCATATCTAACCATACATGATATGCAACTATAAACACAATGGGACTAAATAACTCTGAACAAAACAAAAAGTTCACACTTATGTGCGCATATTAGAATAATAACCTAACAATATTTAATAAAGCTTCTGAAGGAAATTAAACACTATGATTAAACCTGGGCAGTTATGTAGTCATATTAGGGATAAATATAGCCTGATCAACTATATTTATTTAGAATATGACCAACATGTGTTCGGGAGTAATCATAGCGGGAAATGAATCCAAAAGCCTACCTCACTCTCCAATAACTCTAGGGAACCCAAACGTAAATAATTAAAATATACTATAGGGATAATCAAAACGTGATTTATTTATGCACTCTCGTGCAGTCAGTATGGCTGGTTTCCACCTCCCCAGAGATCCTTATTTTCCCAATCAGGGAAATAATGGATGGCTAGAAGAATCTGAAGAGGAACCTGAAGAGGAATCTGAAGAGGACCCCGAGGAAGAGGAAGAATCGGAAGAAGAAATCGAAGAGGGACCTGCGGAACCTGTGGCAGATGTTGGAGAAGAAGAGACTGGGGACGACAGCAATGATGATTCGGACGCGGAGTCTGTAGTCATCAACCCACCGTACCCAGTGAGAGTGTCAGCTCACCGAATGGGCCCTAGTGGCCCTACACCTCCCTGGGGTATCGACATTTGGAGGTGGAGCAGACAACAGGGACAGCGACCCCTGTTTGGCATGGCTCGAGAGTTCTATGACTTGAGGGATGGAGGACCGGCTGATCGAGCACTTCCAGTCATGGTGAGACGATTGAGGGATACTGGCGATCTGGCTCAGAGCACCGCCGATCAGATGCACCAGATGCGAACTAGGGTTGTGAGGGCAGAGCAGGAAACGAGAGAGGTTATCCGGGAATTCCACATAAGGCAGGTGAGGTGGGAGGCTCGACTTCGAGACGCAGAGCGACAGGTGGCTCGCCTTCAGGAAGCATCCACTTCCTCAACACCACCCCCTGGCACATCCCACCATGACTAGGACCAGCCGTATCTTTCGTTAGTATTATGTTTATGTGATCTATGCTATGTACTATCGACTCTATGTTTAAGTGACCACACTACTCATAGGGTCGTCATGTTGTCGGATTTTATATTTCCCCAACAATTTATGTCAAATAAGGCAACCATGTGGGGGATGTAGTACAACAATTGAACACCCAAGTTCAATAACACCTACAGGTGGCGAGCCTGCCAGCGTTCCATTGGACTGTCTAGAAGAGTCTGTGGTCGTCATCTAAACTCCGCTAGATGACTGAATCACCAACAACATCGAGGCCTCTCATCATTTTATTTAATCACACATCCACTATCTACCCATGTTTCACCCAACATAATTGCAGATAAAAATACATATACAGCTTAAAACCTGTATAAAACATTCATTCAACACTTATCTCAAATAAACAAATAATGTATATACAGATAGCACGTATTTTATAGAGAATACTTCGTATCTATGTGTTAGAAGAAAATAAATATACACTCACATGATAAGACGATGCTCGGACAGCACTACGGCTCTTAAAGTAATATTCTTCGATGAAACCGGGATATCTTCAAAAACCGGGCTTCTCGCAGGCAGAGTTTCGGCTCGAAAACTCTTTTTCTCGGGATCTTCGGAGCTTCGGGACTTGCTTCGGGTGTCGGGATCTAGGGAGGGTATAGAGAGTGAGAGAGATAGTGAATTAGCAACCATAATCGGCAGCCTTCAATTTCTATTTATAGGGCTGAATTCTGAGATTCACGTCGTGAACCACTAGTTCACATCGTGAACTTGGTCGTCATCAGGTGCGTAGTCATGACATCAGCTTGTCATACTCTGGGATACGTCCATCACCTGTTCACGTCGTGAACTCTCTGTTCACGTCGTGACTCTGACACAGGGGTTAAAGTTCGTGCCCCGAACTTCATAAATTCATATCTTTCGCATACAAGCTCCGTTTTCGACGTTCTTTATATTCACACGTAGGTGAGATTATGCTCTACAACTCTCGTTTAGACTCCGTCGGCTAATTTTAAATTTATTTTTTATTATATTATTTTTAGTAGGCTGGGACAGGAAAACTCTGTTAATAATTCATAACTCCTTCATCTGACGTCCGTTTTCGTCTGTCTTTCTACCGTTGCACTACTATCGACGAGATCTTCGATTCTCTTTTAGATTGTCTCGGCTAGAAATCACTCGATCTCATATTTGAACTTTGGGCTGCATACCGCTAAGTCGAAACTTAGAAAAATCATAACTTCCTCATACGAAGTCAGATTTAGACGTTCTTTTTATGCACGCTCTCGGTTTAACGTATTCTACGACTTTCGTTTGGATCACTAAGGCTAAATATCGCTCTATCGTAAATTCACTATTTACGCCATGCAGTGTCGTACCGGTTCTGTCGCGAAACTTCGACAGGTCATAACTTCTTCGTTATAACTCGGATTTCGGCATTCTTTATATTTCCGGAATCCTCGTTACGACCACTACTTCTTTATGTATAGATATCGGGCTTATCTAATATTTTATTTTAACGCTTATTTTTATCCTTAATTCATTTAAGTCACACAATTAAGCATAAAACACATAATACTCAAATAATACATTCTTATTATTTCAAAACGAGTTACAAAGGTTAACCTAGACTGTTACATCAACATTAATGCCTAGCCTAGAAACACAGGCGTTACATCATAAGCCCAACACATATAAATATAACTAATTACCATAATTAGTCCCCATAGATTTAATTAGTCTCTTTTTATCACTAAATTAATTCCAAATTAATTCTTGATCAATACTAATTAAAACATATGATTTCATATTAATATATTAGAACTTATAATATATTAATAAATCATATATAACCTTCTCTCAAGAGTCTATCCTAACAAATTGTCATGATGATATGCAACTCAAATGGACCATGCTACTCTCGGGTCGAGTACATACCAATAATAGTTATGGGCTTAGACATCTAATCCGACAGTCTCCCACTTGGATAAGTCTAAAACTATTATTGCAAGTATGAGTCCAAAACTCGACTAGCAATTATAGCTCTTAAAAGCCGCTGTCGAACTCTGACCTAGTCAATGACTTGTCCATTAGATAAGGGATCATATATCCCTCCATTCTAGATATCATATGGACTGAGACATGGATTATAATCATTCTCTCTGTCCATCTGTTGTTTCCTAATTTCCGATTTATGATGACTGACTAATTGAACAAATCAAATCAGTCCAGGCCCGGCCGAGCACTTACGTTTGTCATCACTAAATCATCGATGGGCCCACAGATATCGCTTTTATCCCTCCAAGGATAAAAGGAATGGATAAACTTCGACTCATATGCTTGTACTAACTACTTGTTGAATCATACATAAAGGCACGTTTTATAACCTCAAGTTGCTGATGTGTTTTCTTACAATCAATCTACAACCAACTCATAGTCAAAAACTCATATCTCTAGGTTTGAAGACTTATATGATATTACCGTCTTATGATCACTTGTGATAAAATCCATGAAGTGATTCAAATGAGCGTGGGTTTAATCCAATACTCCAATCTTATTCCAAGAGCACTCATGAATGTTGCAGCAACTTTTACTATGTCTAAACACCTTAGACATCTATAAGCCCAATTCATGACAGTCTTGATTCATACCTACTTCCAAAGTATGATTGACTGTGGAGAGTTTGAATAACCTAGTTATTCGGGAAGTCAAAACATGCAAAGTGAAACACAAGAATAATCGAATCCAATATGGTCTCAGAACTTATGAATATAAATAAAACACCTTTTATTTATCACCATATTGATTACACATTATTCATTGTATAATGTTTCGATTTATCAACCTAATACTTGAATTAAAACAATAGCCATGCCATGCTCCAAGCATGCACACTATGTTTACCTATGGTCCTTTCTTTGTGGAATAGATCAATTGAAAACATTTCAATGATGCTCATATCACAATTCCAAATCCTTATGGTAAATGTAAGAATACCAAATTCTTACCATTTACCGAAATTTGTTAGATTTTAAACTTATATGCATTGATCTTCTTCTAATGACTATGCACAAAAGTCACAATCGACTTGGCAACAGACATTACAAAGCATTCCAATGGAGAGCAATTCCATGGAAACGAAGTCTCACATTCAAATTACATTCCTTTGAACATCCTTCCTGCATTAAGTTTTCTAATCTTACATAAATTTAATGAATAACTTCCACTTATGGAAACATTTCCATATTCCATTTTGACTATCACTTCTGAATAAGAGTTGTCTCCTTTCAGAATATGTCAATATGGTCCTTCCAAAATTTACAATATACTTCCAACTGTCCATGAGCAACCAATCTTTGGTAAGCCTCAGATTGTCCTCGACAATTGCTTAATCATTTTAGTCATATACAGTTCTGGTCCTTTTTCCCTCTTAATGCCCTAGGCATTTGGAAAATTCAGAACACATGGAAATATTATAGCATATGTAATCGATCTTATACCCGAAGCATGTGGGATACGATTCATAATGTCTCACATAAAGACATGATACTAGACAAGTCTTTTGCTATAATTTCTCTATTTGCCATGTTCTCACAATTCGGACTATGAAGAGGGATTCCGTAATCATAATCGAATTTTGAGAACGCAATTAACATTTCCATATATAGAATTTCCTTATGTTGAACCATTCCAACATAACATTCATATATATTTGACTAAATTTGATTAAAATCTCAATCTAAGCTTGTAGAATTGAAATGAAGTATGAACTCAGAACACATGGAAATATTATAGCATATGTAATCGATCCTATACCCGAAGCATGTGGGATACGATTCATAATGTCTCACATAAAGACATGATACTAGACCTGTCGTTTGCTATAATTTTTCTATTTGCCATGTTTTCACAATTCAGACTATGAAGAGGGATGCCGTAATCATAATCGAATTTTGAGAACGCAATTAACATTTCCATATATATAATTTCCTTATGTTGAACCATTCCAACATAACATTCATATATATTTGACTAAATTTGATTAAAATCTCAATCTAAGCTTGTATAATTGAAATGAAGTATGAATTCCTCTCCCTTAATTATAGCAAAACAACTTTTCAACTGTTGCAACTTTGCAAATTGAAACTTTTGTTTTCTATAATTAACATTGCTAACTTGCAAAACTTAAAATAATAATCATGCTCCCACTAACATGATAATTATTAGCATAACACTTATGCTCCCACTAGCTTTGACATGTATCCAAAATCATACACCTTTCCTCAGATAGCTCACATGTGTGTCTAAACAATTATGAAGAGAGATGTCGTAATCATAATGTTTAGACCTTTTGCCATTATCACTAGTCCATGTTAGTGTGCCGGTTAACCACACACGCTCCACTAACGACTATTAGAATGCAAATATCATAATTGCTATCTACTTAAAATCTACTTAGTGAAAGCGTTTCCTCACCATCATTTTCATGAATCGAAGAGAAACCTTATGACACTTATATTTCTATGGTGTATGTGTTTCTATCCATGTAAATTTGTCATAACCATAATCACAAGACAAGGTTAGTGACAAATCCAAACTCATATGGACTGAACTTGTTTAATCTTAGTTTTCTTGCCACCCGGCAGCACAAGGGCCTACCATTGCTTCCAGGTTGTTATGCAAACAATTGAGAACTCATAGAACTCATATGCATAGTCAAATTTAACTGGAATGGGCATAGAAGCAAGAATATGTCAACACGATAGGTTATAAATATCAAGTCATGTGCTAGTGATGAACAATAGGTTTTATTCTTGATTAGTTCTTGAAACTTTTTCAAGATCTTTAAGACTCCCACTGACCCCTTGACATATAAGATTCTCTTGTCAAGAACCATTCCTTGACAAAGCAAATATTCAAGAGTTGGTGCGGATTCTTATCAAGATAAACACTTCACTCAATCGGTCTTAGTTGGTATTTGTTTTATCCAAAACATCACAACTTACCAATTTCAAATGTACAAGAGTAAGAAAACATTTTACTCTGCATTTGACAAGTGTTTTAAACCTTTCTTAAGATTATGTCACTCGAGTTACAATATTGGAGTATTACTCTAAGACTCAATTTTGGAACGAAGTATGATTTATCTTTTTGATTTAACCATTTCAACAATTCACGATTCTTCTTCCTAGCCAAACAAATGCACTAAGATGTCCTTAGAGAATCAATTGTGATATGGTTTCATAATCACTAAGGTAATCATAAAACAAGATACTCAAGTACTCTCCCATCTTTTCAGATTGGAGAAAGTTTTATCTTTTTGCCTAATTTGATTTTTCTCATTCGTTCCGCCTTACATTGAAACTTTTCCAATGTTTCAGAATTACACTTAAACTTGTAAGCATAACCATATTCACTAAACTTTAGTAAATCATGACGAATAGCCTTATCGATCTTTGTGGTGGACCTGACCAGCGCATAACCAAGTGTACTCGATCCTATAGTCCTTCATTTGACTCACATATACATGTGAACAAGGAATTAGTCTTAATTTCCCAAAGATGAAAATTCTCATTCATCATACAATACAAGTTGCATGATTCCAAGTTTCTATCCAGCTGAAATTTGGGTGATGAGAATCTTTCCTTATTTGGTAAATTATGACACTGCCACAAACGAAAGAATCAAATCTATTTTCCAGTATTGCTTTCAATGGAATCATATAAACAACAATTTTTTCACAAATGCCATTGTAAAGAAATTTAAAAATAAATAAAATCAAAACTTTTATTTATTTATAAAATTTGCGGAAAAACTTTTCCTTACAATGCAATTACAAATGAAAAACATGTTGTTATCTATTCCTAAGCAATCTATCATAACTCTCAGCAGCAGCTCAAAATTCTGATCTTCGAGTCATGCGATTGAAATCCATCTTCGCGATCAGAATCAGCTTACTCTTTCTTTAAGCTTCCTTTCTTTTCTTCGATTCTACAAAACATAAAAAAGCGACCTAGTCACATCATGTAATAAGAATCTCCAAATAGGAACTTAATAGAGTTAGATAGTGGATTTTACCTGAAGTAGAGTCAAACACTTTGACTTTACCATCCTTATGATCTCTCAGGTAAATAGGGCAGCTTCGCAACTAATTCCCCTTCTCTTGGCAAAAGAAACATATGGACTCTTTGGGAATGGTACACGAGACTATCTCAGACTTAGCCTTTCTCTTTACCATTAGGTCAAATGACTTGACCATGGCTGATCCCTTTCCATTGGGAAGAGAAAGCTTTTCTGGACTTCTAATGCTACCATTGTCAATGTCCATGGAAGTTTAGGAAGTAGATCTTCTAATCAAATTTGCTTTACGAGTGCTCCAAATCATTGCTGATTCAGCAGCATCAAGCAAATAGGTAAGATCATTAAGGGTCATGTCATGATCCGTCACATAGTAGTCCTTAAAGAACTCACTATGTGACTCAGAAAGTGATTGAAGAATCTAGTCAACAACCAAACTTCCTCAAGACTTTGACACCCAACTCTCCCGGCCTGTCTATATATGACTTCATCTCCAAGATGTGAGCACACACAGACTTTGTTTGTCAATAGGGCTTAAGTGACCTTGAACTTGTGGGTTAGGGAGAATAATTGGAGGAGGTAGAGGAAGTGAAGTATGATTTTCAGTCCCATTAATACGCAACAAAGGGATTAATCTCTCACCTTGATCGCCATGTGGGATATCATCTTCATTAGGAAAGCTTTATCCAAAAGGACAAGGAAGACCATAGTTGTCTGAACTAGACATCTATGAGGTAGAAATTTCAAGTTTAGTTGACTTAGGTCCTTAATATAACACCCAATATGAAATATTAAGTCTAGGACCCAACACAATATTTTATAACTTGGAAGAGGGGTGTCGTAATCCAAGCTACAAAATATTTGAAGGTAGGTAAATGACGATTTACCAATTTCCACCACGAAAAATGAAAAGAATTTTAGGTCTTAAGTGAATTGAAACTCCTAGATCCTTTGAGATTCATTGAACTTTTCAATGGCATGTTTAAATCTCGATTGTGCCCTTCAAGTTTGTGATTGGGATGCCGAGGATCACAAACAAGGAGTGAATAAACATGCAAATTAGCTTGGTACGCCCAATGTTACAACCACCTAATCAATGTGCCGGTTAACCACACACGCTCCATTGATCTATGATTAACATCAAGCTATCCTTTGCCACACATTGTCAGTCCCAGATTAGTGTCTCGGTTAACCACACACGCTCCACTAACGACTTAACAAGGTGCAAAGTGCAATTTCATGGGTTAGCACCAAATTCACATTTTCCTAAAGTAACTAAGATTGGGAATTAATAAAGTTTAGTTACTTTAGATTTATCATTATACTTTTAATGAAGGGAGAATTAGAGGCATGTCCTACCCGTTCGGCTAACGACCCTCCACCAGTCAAGGAAGCGGTGGGTGATAGTGGACACCCATTAAACTGCCATTTTATAGGCAGTAACCTTACACCCCCTTATAGACCGACTTCGTGAATGAGACCTACTAACGGTAAGACTGACTTTGTTCTTATACATATATATAAATATTAACTATTAATATTATAATAGTATAAGGGTTGAATTTTAACTTTAAAATTCTAAGGGTTTAACTTGGAATTAAAGTATTCATGGAGGGAAACTTTACAAATTCCAAAACTTGAGGGCAAGTTTTGAACAATTTAAATACTTTTCAATTTCATAACATATGAGTTTAATATAGGCTTTTAAAGACTTTAATGAAGAGACTCTTGAACATCAATAACTTGAGGACAAGTTATGGAGTTCATAAAACTATTTTGTGAAAATGACTCTTCAAGTTGTGTAACATATGGCTTTAATGAAGATTTAACACAAAAACTTTTGGTTTTCCATAACTTGAGGACAATTTATGGAATCCATTAAAAAACATCAAGATCATCAATTCAACTAACAAGCATGTCAAGAAAACTATGATCTAGATTAAACTCATATGAACAAGACAATTCAAATCAAACAATTTTCATGTAATTAGCCTAACCATTAAACTAATAAAAAACATGAAACTTGACAATTATCTTTTGAATTGGATTAGCATGAACATTACCACATCAATGTTTTCACTAATTATACATGCAAATGGTTTCCAAGGCATTAAACCCTAAATACCTTGGATCTATGTTTTCACTAATTATACATGCAAATGGTTTCCAAGGCATTAAACCTATAACTAGCATGCATTTGATATAAACCATACAAGATACTAGTTAGGGTAACATACCTTTTATGTAGCTTTGAAGTCTTCATGTATTTGGCCTTAAGAGCTTAGCCCCAATAGTGTGGAAGCCTCAAATGAAGTCACAACACATCATGGACAAAGGTAGACATTTGAGAGAGAATCTTCATACACCAAAAACCATCCATATGAACTCCAAGAGCATCAGTCACGTTTTTGGCTATGTACTCAGCTATTTATATGTAGGATTCCAAGGGTCATGGGTATAACCCAAATCCATACCCATGGGTTTTATGATCCATGGTTCATGTGGCCCAACTATTTATATATCCATACATAAGTTTGGTCTAACATGGATCATAAGCCCAACACATATAAATATAACTAATTACCATAATTAGTCCCCATAGATTTAATTAGTCTCTTTTGATCACTAAATTAATTCCAAATCAATTCTTGATCAATACTACTTAAAACATATGATTTCATATTAATATATTAGAACTTATAATATATTAATAAATCATATATAACCTTCTCTCAAGAGTCTATCCTAACAAATTGTCCTGATGATATGCAACCCGAATGGACCATGCTACTCTCGGGTCGAGTACATACCAATAATAGTTATGGTCTTAGAGATCTAATCTAACAGGCATCCCAGTCACAAACTTGAAGGGCATAATCGAGATTAAACATGCCATTGAAAAGTTCAATGAATTTCAAAAGATCTAGGTTTTTCAATTCATCTAAAACCTAAATTCTTTTTCTTTTTTCGTGGTGGAAATTGGTAAATCATCATTTACCTACCTTCAAATGTTCTGCAGCCTGATTACGGCATCCCTCTTCCGAGTTGTAGAATATTGTGTTGGATCCTAGCCTTGATATTTCATTTGGGTGTTATATCAAGGATTCTTATCAACTAACTTGAATTTCTCCCGTTTTGTAGATGTCAAATTCTAACTATGGTCTTCCCGAACCCTTTGGAAAAAGCTTTCCACATGAAGATGATGTTCCAAGATTGGATTGTGGAAATGGAAATCAGCTTCACTTCCTCCACCTCCTCCAATAATTCTCCCTAACCCACGTGTTCGAAGACTTGAAAAGTTCAAGGTCACCCAAGCCCTATTGGCTAGCAAACACCAAGATGGAAAGTCTGTATGTGCTCATGTCTTGGATATGAAGTTGCATATTGATAAATTAGGAATGTTGGGTGTCGAAGTCTCAAGGAAGTTGGCTGTTGGATGGGTTCTTCAATCACTTCCTGACTCATATAGTGAGTTCATTAGAGAGTACTATATGATGGACCACGACATGATCCTCATTGATTTGACTTATTTGCTTATTGCTGCTGAATCAACGATGATTTGGTGCACTGGTTAAGCAAATCTGTCTGGTAAATCAATGTCCTAACTTCCATGGACATTAGCAATGACAACATTGGAAGTCTAGACAGGTTTTGTCTAGGAAAGAGAAAGGCTAAGTCTGAGATTGTCCCGTGTACCATTCCAAAAGAATCTATTTGTTTCTATTGCCAAGAGAAGGTGATGGGTTTTGAGCATTCTAACACTCCTATGGTGTACATGCAACCCTAGAAACCTTGGATCTATGTTTGACTATGATACATGCAAATAATTATTTTCCAAGGTTCTTATCCTATCTAGCATGGCATGGGGAACTTGAATCAAATAAAACTAGTAGAATTACTTACCTTGTAGTAGTAGTTGATTGCTTGGAGTTTGAGAGCCTAGCACTAATAATGTGGATGTCTCAAATGGAAGTCACAAATCACCACAAACTTGGAAACTTGAGAGAATAGTCACAAACTTCTTGAAATCGGCCCTCTTAGTTTTCTCACATCAACTAGTGTTATTTCAAGAACCAAAGCCTCCTTTATATAGTGTGGTGGATTAGGGTTACATCCATGTAAACCCTAATACCCATGTCTTTTCATTTCCATGAGATCCATGGGTTAAAGCTCCATGGAGTATCCATAAATTGTTCGGGTGAAGTGCAACCCAAATGGACCATGCCGGGTCGGGTCAAGTACATACCAAATATAGTTATGGACTTAGACACTATATCCAACAGTCTCCCACTTGGATAAGTCTAATAACTATAGTTGCAAGTATGACTTCAGGAACCGATCAGCAATTGTAGCTCTTTAAACTCTATTGAACTATGAAGCGCCATTTTAGATAAGTGATCATATAATCCTCTGTTCTAGATATCAGCCGGACAAATACATGGAACATGGTCTTGCTTATTGTCCAGCATTTGTTTCCCGATTTCCGATTTGTTTGACATAGAACTTAACTGAACACATCAATTTAGTTCTGACCGGGCCCGGTACATAGGTCAAAACAAAATCATCGAGGGGCCCAGATATCGCTTCTAATCCTAGAAGGAACAGATAAACTTCGACTCATATGTTTGCTCTACTACTTGTTGAATTACACACAAAAGCACGGTTTATAACATCGAGTTACCAATGCGTTTTCGTGCAATCAATGCATAACCAACTCATAGGCAACAAATCATATCTCTAGGTTTGAAGACTTATATGATATTACCGTCTCACGATCACTCGAGATAAATTCCATGAAGTGATACAAGTGAGCGTGGGTTGAATCCAATACTCAGAACTTATGGGCACTCATGAGTGTTGTAGCCCCGCTTTGTCTAACATCTTAGACCTCTACAAGCCAACCCATGACAGTCTTGATTCATATCTACTTCCAACATATGACCGACTGTGGAGAGTTTGAATAATATGATATAAACCATAACATAATTATTCTGGAAGTCAAAACATGCAAAAAGAAATAATAGTAAACGATTGACAAGAGATAGCAACACTTTACTCATAAATAATAGCTTTTATTTATCATCAAATGTCAATTACATTTTACAAATTTCAAGATTATCTAACTACTAAAACTAATATCATCCTTCAGCCCTATGCTCCGAGCATGCTGGAGATGCTTAGCCCGAGTCAGTCCCTTCGTGAGGGGATCTGTTGGGTTCTCATCCGATGATACCCTCTTTGCCACGAGGATTCCTTCTTCTATTCGATGTCTGATGAAGTGATATTTTCTGTCAATGTGTCTGGATCTCCCATGATCTCTTGGTTCCTTGGCTAAGGCAACCGCACTATTGCTGTCACAGAAAATCTCCATTGGCTCCTTTATAGCTGGTACAACTCCAAGGTCTCCGATGAAGTTCTTTAGCCATATAGCCTCCTTTGCTGCCTCGCTTGCTGCTATATACTCTGATTCACAAGTGGAATCAGCCACTGTCTCCTGCTTGGAACTTTTCCAAGTAATTGCCCCTCCGTTTAGAGTAAAGACCCAGCCCGACTGAGAGCGGAAATTATCCCTGTCAGTCTGAAAGCTAGCATCACTGTACCCTACAACTCCCAAGTCCTCACTGCCACCGAGGGTAAGGACCCAGTCCTTAGTCCTCCGTAGGTACTTGAGGATATTCTTTACCGCAGTCCAGTGTGCCTTGCCAGGGTTCCCCTGATGCCTGCTAACCATGCTCAAAGCAAAGGCTACATCAGGTCGAGTACACGTCATAGCATACATGATCGATCCTACAGCTGAAGCATAAGGTATTCGACTCATTTCTGCTATCTCAGCCTCAGTACTAGGGCTTTGTGTCTTACTCAATCTGGCGTTACTCTGGATGGGTAACTCTCCTTTCTTGGAGTTACGCATGTTGAACCTTTTCAACACTTTGTCCACATAGGTGCTTTGACTAAGTCCAATTAGTCTTTTACTCCTGTTTCTCAAAATCCTTATCCCTAGGATATAGGCAGCTTCTCCAAGGTCCTTCATAGCGAAACACTTCCCAAGCCAGGACTTTACTTCCTGCAGGGTTGGGATGTCATTTCCTATGAGTAGTATGTCATCCACATACAGTACCAAAAAGCTGACTACACTCCCACTAGCCTTGATATAGACACAAGATTCATCTTCACTCCTTGAAAAGCCAAATTCTTTGACTTTCTCATCAAAGCAAAGATTCCATCTGCGAGGTGCCTGTTTTAATCCATAAATGGATTTCTCGAGCTTACACACTCTACTGGGGTACTCTGTACTGACAAAACCCTCTGGCTGAACCATGTAAACATCTTCAGCCACGTTTCTATTAAGGAAAGCGGGTTTGACATCCATTTGCCATATTTCATAATCATGAAATGCAGCAATGGCTAATAGACTTAATCTTGGCCACTGGTGAAAAGGTCTCATCATAATCAACTCCCGGAGTTTGAGAATAACCCTTTGCAACCAGTCGTGCCTTATAAGTGTGTACATTACCATCCATGTCGGTCTTCTTCTTGAAGATCCATTTGCACCCAACTATCTTACGATCGGGTACATTGTCAACCAAGTTCCAAACTTTATTGTCATACATGGACTGTATCTCGCTATCCATAGCCTCTTTCCATTTAGCAGCCTCAGGGCCTGCCATGGCTTCCGTATAGCTGTTAGGCTCATCCAGATTTACCAGTGTGTTATCACTGATAAGTGTCTCACCTTCTGCAGTAATATGAAAACCATAATAATGCTCAGGTGCATTCCTAACTCTGGTGGAACGCCTCAGAGGTATAGATTCTTCAGTCGGCTCAACAGGAGTTTCCTGCTCAGGTTGAGGGCTAGGGTTTGAGGTTCCTTCACCACTTGACTCTTGAATTTCCTCAAGGTCAATTTGCCTCCCACTGTCTCCTTGGCTCATGAATTCTATCTCTCGAAAGAATCCTCTTCTTGCTACAAAGACCACATTATCACTGGGTCTGTAGAAGATGTAACCAAAGGATTTCTGTGGGTAGCCGATGAAAATACACCTTTCGGTTCGGGGTTCGAGCTTATCATGACTCTCGCATCTCACGAAAGCCTCGCAACCCCAAATCTTGATGTGGTCTAGATTGGGAACTTTTCCAGTCCACACCTCGTGAGGTGTTTTGGCAACCTTCTTTGTAGGGACTAGATTAAGGATATGGGCGGCAGTCTCTAAGGCATACCCCCAAAATGAGATTGGTAGCGAAGCTCGACTCATCATGGAACGAACCATGTCCAACAAGGTCCGATTGCGCCTCTCAGCTACACCATTCAACTGTGGTGTCCTAGGAGGTGTCAATTGTGAGACAATCCCACATTCCTTAAGATAGTCAATGAACTCAGTACTAAGATACTCACCACCACGATCGGATCGAAGCATCTTAATGTTCCTGCCCAACTGATTCTCCACTTCTTGCTTAAACTCTTTGAATTTCTCAAAGGTTTCTGACTTATGCTTGATTAGGTAGACATATCCATATCTACTAAAATCATCAGTAAAAGTCACATAGAACCGATTAGCATCTCTTGTGGCGGTTCTGAAGGGTCCACACACATCCGTGTGTATGAGGTCCAACAAACCTTCACCCCTAGCACAAGTGCCAGTAAAAGGTGACTTTGTCATTTTACCAAGCAAACAAGATTCACAACTATCATCCGACTTTAGGTCAAATGACTCCAAGACTCCATCCTTTTGGAGTTGGCCTATGCGTTTCTTGCTTACATGTCCAAGACGACAATGCCATAAGGATGCTTTATCTAAGCTAGTGGAATAGTTAATACATAATACATTATTTCCTAGATTATCTACAACAGATACAGTTTCATACACGCCATCACAAGGTAATGCTTTAAAATAAAAAACATTATTAAAGAAAGCGTCAATACTACCATTATTATTATCAAAATAAAAGGTAAAACCTTGTTTATACAATGCATGAAAGGAAATAACATTTCTTGCCATTTCTGGAGAATAATAACATTTATTCAAATCTAATGTAAACCCACTATTTAGCACTAAGGAATAAACTCCTATCTTGGTGACAGGTGAAGCTTTCCTGTTTCCCATGATCAAGTTTATCTTTCCCTGCTCCACATTCTCACTTCTTTTTAGTCCCTACAAATCACAACATATGTGAATACCACAACCTGTATCAAGGACCCAAGACTTAGAATGAGGTGAGTTATTAGACAATATAGTGTATATACCTGCATGGTTGGGTTTTACTTTCCCATCCTTCAAATCTTGCTGGTACTTTGGGAAGTTTCGCTTCCAGTGCGACTTTTCATGGCAATAGAAGCATTCAGCCTCATTAGGGTTAGCAGAAGGAGTAACAAAACCTTTCTTGGTTTTGCTTGAAGAGGAGCCTTCAAGGGTCTTACCCTTGGTACCCTTAGAAGGGTTCTTTCTCTTCTTCCCTTTGCCATGCCCGATTGCCAAGACATTGGACGCAGTTGGAGTAGGAGTAGGAGTAGTAACAACCGACTTACCCTATAGACCACTTTCGGCGGTCTTCAAGAGTCCTTGTAGTTTGCTGAGGGTGACTTCTTCCTTGTTCATGTGATATGTCATGCGGAATTGATCATATCACGATGGCAAGGAGTGCAAAATGATGTCTATTGCTAACTCCTCAGGGAAGTTCACATTCAGCTTCAGTAAACGGTCCACATACCTTTGCATTTTCTGTATGTGGCCCGTGATGGGTTCACCATCCTTCATTCGGGTTGTTATCATGGAGGAGATTATTTCATATCGCTCTTGACGAGCACTTTGATGGTAGCGGTCCATCAAGTCCTGGTGCATCTCAAAAGGATAATAGTCCTCATAGGACTTTTGGAGCTCGGCTGTCATGGTGGCCATCATGATGAATGCCACTTTTGTAGCATCTCTTTCATGTACCTCATATTCAGCAAGCTCTTCAGGAGTAGCAGTTGGCTCGGGTACCTTCAGCTCCTTGTCGAGAACATATTCTTTGTTCTCATACCGAGTGACCATCCTGATGTTTCTGATCCAATCTGTAAAGTTGGACCCATCAAAGATGACTCTCCCACAAAGATTCATGAGAGAGAAGGAGCTAGTAGGGTTTGAGCCAGAAGCATTGTTATTGGAAGACATCTGAAAAGAAGAGGGAATAGATTAGATTAGATATAGAGATAGTCCTTAACAAAACACCCAAATGTAATATTAAGGCTAGGACCCACCACAATATTTTATAACTTAGAAGAGGGATGCCGTAATCTAAGCTATAAGATATTTGAAGGTAGGTGAATGACGATTCACCAATTTCCACCATGAAAAACGAAATATTTAATTAGGTTTTAATTGATTTAGAAACTCCTAGATTCTTTGAGATTCATTGAACTTTCTTCAATGGCATGTTTCAATCTCGAGTGTGCCCTTCAAGTTTTGTGACTGTGATGTCGAGGATCACAAAACAAGGTGTGAAGTAACCATGCAAATTACTTGGTACCCTTAATGTATTACCCCTCAATCGATGTGCCGGTTAACCACACACGCTCCATCGATACTATGATAAACATTAAGTCACCCTTTACCTACCTTGTTAAGTTCAAGTTAGTGTGCCGGTTAACCACACACGCTCCACTAACGACTTAAACAAAGTGTAAAGTGTAATTTCATGGATTAGCACCTTATTCACATTTTCCTAAAATAACTAAGATTGGGAATTCAATAAAGTTTAGTTACTTTAGTATTATCATTATACTTTTAATGAGAATTTATAAGTCCTTGTCCTACCCGTTCGGCTAACGACCCTCCACCGATCAAGGAAGCGGTGGGTGAGAGTGGACACCCATTAAGTTGCCATTTTATAGGCAACAACCTTATACCCCCCTTATAGACCAACTTCGTGAATGAGGCATACTAGCGGTAAGACGACTTGATCTTATACATATATAAATATTATTAAACTTATAATATTATAAAGTATAAGGGTTGAATTTTAACTTTTAAAATTCTAGGGGTTGGAACTAAAGTTTTTAATATGACTTTACATGTTCCAAAACTTGAGGGCAAGTTTTGTAAACTTTCAAAACTTTTCATTTCTCATAACTTATGAGGTAATGGTTATTAAAAATGAAGACTCTTCATTTTTGTAACCTATGTGTTCTTTTAATGGTTATTTATAAATGTGACTTTTGGTTATCCATAACTTAAGAACTAGTTATGGACTCCATTAAAACACATAAAGATCAAGAATTAATCTAATCAATTATTAGCACATAATTTCTATGATCTTCTAAACTCATATGTTTATGAATGTTCATATCAAAAATTTCAAGAATCGTAAGTACATATACAAAACTTGAAATTTTGATACGAGCTTTTGAACAAAACTTCGATTTTTAAGTTTTTTTTTTTTTTTTTTTTTTTGCATCAAGTATCAAATAAACAAATCTGGCTCTGATACCACTGATGGGTTTTGAGCATTCTAACACTCCTATGGTGTACATGCAACCCTAGAAACCTTGGATCTATGTTTGACTATGATACATGCAAATAATTATTTTCCAAGGTTCTTATCCTATCTAGCATGGCATGGGGAACTTGAATCAAATAAAACTAGTAGAATTACTTACCTTGTAGTAGTAGTTGATTGCTTGGAGTTTGAGAGCCTAGCACCAATAATGTGGATGCCTCAAATGGAAGTCACAAATCACCACAAACTTGGAAACTTGAGAGAATAGTCACAAACTTCTTGAAATCGGCTCTCTTAGTTTTCTCACATCAACTAGTGTTATTTCAAGAACCAAAGCCTCCTTTATATAGTGTGGTGGATTAGGGTTACATCCATGTAAACCCTAATACCCATGTCTTTTCATTTCCATGAGATCCATGGGTTAAAGCTCCATGGAGTATCCATGGACTTTCCATGCAAGCCTAGTCCATTCCAAATAAGCATTAGCCCACATTATATAAATACAAGAGCCCATATTTAATTAGTCATACTTTTGATCTCTAAATTAATTCTAAATTAATTATAGATCAACACTAATTAAATAATATGATTTTATATTAATATATTAGAACTTATAATATATTAATAAATCATAACTTATACTATTCTCAAAAGATTATCCATAAATTATTCGGGTGAAGTGCAACCCAAATGGACCATGCCGGGTCGGGTCAAGTACATACCAAATATAGTTATGGACTTAGACACTATATCCAACAGAAGGGGCATTGGATGCGAAGCTGCCAGATTTACCTGAGAGATCGCGAAGATGGGAGAGTCAAGATGTATGACTCTGCTTTAGGATCGAAGAAAAGAAATGAAGCTTAAAAGAAGAAGTGAGCTGAGTCTGATCGTGAAGAAATGGATTTCGATCGCATGGTTCGATGATCGGAATTTTAAGCTGCTGCTTAGAGTTGTGATAGATTGCTTAGGAGTATGTAATAGCATAGTTTTCATTTGAATTTGTGTTGTAAGGACAAGTTTTCTGCACTTTTTTATAAATAAAATAAATTTTGAGTTTTGTCTTATTTATATCTCCTTGCAATGTCATTTGTGAAAATTGATGCTTGTGTGTTTCTATTATAAGCAATATTAAGTGGATGTGATTCTTAGTTATGTTATTTGTGGTAGTGTCGTAATTTTCAAAGTAAGGAAAGATTCTCATCGCCCAAGTTTCAATTGGACAGAAGCTTGCAATCATATGATTTGATTCATGTGATGTATGGAAGTCTTGGTACTTAGGAAATTAAGACTAATTCCTTGTTCACATAGGTATGTGAGTCTAGTGAAAGACTAGAAGATCTGGTACGCAATGTTGTGCACTGGTCAAGTCCACCACAAATAACAATAAGATTATTCGTCATGATTTACTAAAAGTCTAGTAAATGTGGTTATGCTTACAAGATTAAGTGTAATTTTGAATCATTGAAAAGTTTCAATGAATGGCAGAACGAATAAGAAGAATCAATTGGGCAGAAAGATAAAAGTTTCTCCAATCTGAAAAGATGGGAGAGTACTTTAGTATCATGTTTTATGATAGTCTCATTGATTATGAAACCATATCACAATTGATCCTCTAATTAAATCTTAGTGCACTAGTATGGCTAAGAAGAGGAATCATGGAATTGTTGAAGTGGTTAAATCAAAAGGTGAATCATACTTCGTTCCAATATCAAGTCTTAGAATCGTACTCCAAGATTGTGATATTGAGTGACACGTCTTCAGTAAGTTTAAAACACTCATTAAGTGTGGAGTAGGTAAGGTTTTTTTATTCTTGCACATTTGAAATTGGTAAGTTGTGATGTCTTGGATAAGACAAAGACCGACTAAGACCAATTATATGATGTGTTGTCTTGATAAGAATCCGCACTAACTCTTGAGTATTTGCTTGTCAAGAAATGTTTCTTGACAAGAGAATCTTATATGTCAAGAGGTCAGTGGGAGTCTTAATGGTCTTGAAAAGTTTCAAGAACTAATCAAGAACTGTTAAACACTAGCACAAGACTTGAGGTTTGTAACCTATCGTGTTGACATATTTTTATTTATGTGCCATTCCATTTAAGGTTGACTATGCATATGAGTTCTATGAGTTCTCATTTGATTGCATAAGGCAGAGCACCTTGATAAGTGAAAACTCATTGATCAGTAAGGGTGAGCTGGTCAACGACTTGGAAGACATGGTAGGCCCTTGTGCTGCCAAGTGGCAAGAAATTAAGATTGAACAAGTTCTATCCATATGAGTTGGATTTGTCACAAACATTGTCTTATGATTATGGTTATGACAAATTCACATGGATAGGAACATATACACCATAAAATCTAACTGTCATATGGTTTCTCTCCGTTTCATGAAAATGATTGTGAGGAAACGCTTTCACTAAGAAAGATTTTAAGAAGATATCAATTGTGATATTTGCGTTCTCAAATTCGATTATGACTACGTCATCACTCTTCATAGTTCGAATCGTGAGAAATGGAAAAAGAGTCTAAACATTTAGGACTTATTGCTATAATTTTTGAATTAGTTTAGACATACACATGAGTTATCTAAGGAAAGGTGTATGAGTTTGAGGAGCTTAGATAAAGGTTTATCGAAGCATCACGTATCAGAAATATGAACTTTGGTAAGAAAGTCAATAAGTATTGATTTCTAAAAGTCCAACTGTTTTCTGAATACGTGTCAAAGCTAGTGGGAGCATAAATGTTATGCTGGTATGGATATAATTATCATGTTAGTGGGAGCATGATTATTATAAGTATTGCAAGTTAGCAATATTAATTATAGAAAACAAAAGTTTCAATTCGCAAAGTTGTAGGGGTTGAAAAGTTGTTTTGCTATAATTAAGGGATAGAATATTATACTTCGTTTCAAATCTAAAAGCTTATATCGAGAAATTTTAATCTATATAGTCAAAAGACATATATGGATGTTATGTTGAAAAGATTCAACATAAGGGAATTCTATATATGGCAATATTATAGCAAGAGACTGGTAAAGTCTTTATGTAAGACATTATGAATCGTGTCCCATATGCTTCGGGCATAGGATCGATTACCTATGTTGTAATATTCGACCGTTCTAAATTTTCCAAATGCCTAGGGCATTTAGAGGGAAAAAGGACCAGAACTGGATATGACTAAATAATTAAACAGCTATCAAGGACGATCTATAGTTCGCCAAGGATTGGTCCCTTGTGGGCAGTTGGAAGTATAGTATTGGATGGACCATATCGACATTATCAATAGATAAGATTCTATTAATAATGAGTTGTCGTATGGCGAATATGGAAATGTTTCCATAAATGGGAGTTGGATATTAGGAATCTATGTAGATTGGAAACTTTTATGCAAGAAGGATGTTTAAAGGAATGTACTTTGAATGTGAGACTTCATATCTATGGAATTGACTTTTAACAATCTCCAACAGAGCACTTTGTAATATCATTGGCAAAGTCTTGGTGGCTTTGGTGCTGTGACATTACAAAAGGATCGTTGCATAAAATGTTAGAATCTAACATATTCTAATAGTGGCAAGAATTTGGTATTCTTACACTTATGATAAGGATTAGGAGTTGTGAAATGAGTATCATTGGAAATGTGTTCAATTGAACTATTTCACAAAGTAAGGACCATAGGTAAACATAGTGTGTATCCTTGGAGCATGGGACAACTGTTGTTATAATTCAAGTAATAAGTTGATTATCCGAAACATTATACAATGAATAATGTGTAATCGATATGGTGATTAAATAAAGATGTTTTATTTATACTCAAAAGTTTGAGACCATATTGGATTCGATTATTTTTGTGTTTCACTTCGCATGTTTTGACTTCCAAAATAATAAGATTATTTAAACTATCCACAGTCGATCATACTTTGGAAGTAGGTATGAAAGAAGACTGTCATGAATCCGATTGTAGATTGTCTGAAGCGTTTTAGACATAGCAAAGGTTTGTTGCAGTGTTCATGAGTGCTCCTAAAATAAGATTTGAGTATTGGATTAAACCCACACTCACTTGAATCACTTCATGGATTTTATCACGAGTGATTAGTGAGACGATAATATCTTATATTCTTGAAACTGAGACGTGTGAGTTGTAGTTTGCAAGTCAGTTGCACATTGACATATGTAAACGCACCAGTAACTTGGTGTTATAAAACATATTGTTGCATGTGATTTGATGAGTATGAACAAGCGAGCATTTGAGTCGAAGTTTATCCGTTACTTTTACCCTAAGTGGGATAAAAGCGATATATGTGGGCCCCTCGATGATTAAGTGATGACACCCTAAGCGCTTGGCCAAGCCGGGACTAAGTTGATGTGTTCAATTGTAGTCTATTGTCAGTTGTCATAAATCGGAAATCGGGAAACAACACTTTGACTGAGAGAATGATTATAATCCATGCCTCATGTCTATACGATATCTAGAATGGAGTATGTCACACCCCTCTAAAGCGGAAACACGAGGCGTGGCAGTATAAAGGGTTTCATAGCAAAAGTTAAAAGACAACACCAACCATAGTATTAAAAATCATTACAAATTTACAATGGGTTTGAACAACTTTTAAAAGAAATTACAATGAAATTTGGAATACAACACATGCGAATGCTCCTAACAGTGAAGTGTCCCTAAGTACCACTTACTCGATGATTCCTAAAAAAACATGTAAAACGAGCGTCAACTATAAAAATAGTTGGTGAGTACTCACAGATAAACAAAATAATATTGGTTCCATGAATTGAAATCAAAGTTTTGATAAACGTTTCCAATAATAAAAGTATATTGTTAAAATGAGTAAATAAGTTTGTAAAAAAATTTCTTTGTCATCATGAGAGATAAAGTATGTTGCCCAAATGAGATGCAACGTTCATATTCTCATGGAAGATAAAGTTCGTTACTCAAATGAGTAAACAAGTTTCATTGCTAAAATGAGCAATCAATTTCGTTGCTACAAGGAGCAAACAATTTCATTGCTAAAACATGTATATAAGTTTCCAGTAATAAAAGTTCGTTGTTATGATGAGATACAAAGTTTATTGCTATAATGAGAAACAAAGTTCATTGCTATAATTAATAAACAAGTTTATTGCCATAATAAATAACAAGTTTGTATGTGTATGAGCAAACAATGAGTTCCCAACCAAGCCTATGACTGATGCCCTATCAAGATCTATGCTTATCGTTCCATAGATTATATGGTATCATGCACTCAAGCAATCGGGCGAGTGAGGAGTTGTCAATTCCTAATAGCGCTATCCATAATGACCATTGGCTCAAAGAGTTAATGGTTGGATTAAAGTATAAAGGGAAGAGACTTAAGACGATAAGGCCTCATGTTTCGTGTTGCATAGACATACATAGAGAAATATAGCAAAATATAGCAATCAAGTTTGATACAAATCAATTTAAATACAACGAACAAATAATAGTTTTTCGTACATGCTTTTCCACCCCAAAACATTTAAAAACCAAAAATAGGGGAAGTCGTGAATACTCACTATGCATTGAGATGATGCAAATTGTGCCTTGAACTATGCTCCACTCGTACCACTATCGTTTTCCTACAACGATGTTACACACTAATGAGTCTCTAATAGAAAGCTAACACTACTATATTTGCTACTACAATAGAATTATGCCAATATTGTGTCAAAATTTAATATTGATAAGTTACAAACATTTTTCTGAAATGGTGAAGTTTTATAACTCATGTGATTAAGACAATTTTGGATATTACTTTTCCAGATTTTTGTAATACAATTGAGGGTATTTCAACACATTTAAATGTGTTTTAAGCTCTTAAAAAGCCAAAATATTATCAAACAGTTTCCAAAAATTCTCAAACTTTGTATTTTGATTCTAAACACAGTAGAGGTCTTCCATAAATTTTCCTTTGAATTTTTTATATGATTAACTGTTTTTCCAAAATTTTAAGCCTTCATAACAATATAAATTCATGAAAAATAGTATCCAAATGATAAAAATTCCCTAACTTTTTATGATACTGCCATTAGACATACTTAAGCTGCGAAAAATATAAAAATGGATTTCTAAACTGTTTAACCCACTTTTATAATTTTTGTGCATTTATTCTAATAAAAATTGAAATAAATACAAAACAGTTTCCAAAATTTCCCAAACTTTTTGTATTACTCTTATGAAACCTTATTAAGCTGGGAAAAATATGAAAATGGATTTCTAAACTGTTTACCCGAATTGTATGATTTTTGTTCATTTATTCTAATAAAAATTGAAATAAATAGAAAACGATTTCCAAAATTGCCCAAACTTTTTGTAACACTGTTATTATACATGTAGAAGCTGTGAAAAATAGAAAAGATCTTTTTCAATTAGTCTTTCTATTTTTCTTTGTTTTATCCTCTTAAATAATCATTAGTTGGAGAATAATTATTAAACAGATAAAGTAAATTACCAAAAATTTTGTAAACTTTATTTACAATGTAAATAATCTGGAAAAAATCCCAATGGTGATTTTTATATAGTGTAATCCGATTTTTTGGATTTAAGTGTATTTAATATTAGAAAATAGAAGAAAAATAGCATACTGAATATAAAAACCATCCAAATTTTTATTCAGAGTTCTAATATATTATAAGGTTTTCTGGTAAATTTTCATGAATTTTGGATGAGTAGAACTATTTTTCCTGTTTTTAGTCCATTATAAACACAAAAATCAGAAAAAATAGTAATGCATTATGAAAAATTCTGAAAATATTTTTCTGAGTCTTACACATAGGTTAGGAGCTGCGAAAATTATTAAATACCCTTTTCAAATTCTCTAAAGTGGTTTTGTGATTTATTGGGGCTAAACAAAAAGAAAACTCAAAACCACACTAAACAGTAACAAAAATCGGTGAAACTTAATGACATGTCATTATTTATCATAGGGGTCATCCACAAATTTACCTAGGATTTATAGACCTCAGAAAGTATTTTATATGATTTATTGCCCTATTTTATTGCAATAATTATAATAATTCGAGAAAAATGAATTATTTTCTGAACATTTGTAGAACATCTCATTTTGTTGGTGGAATATAGGGAAAAACCGTATTTGATCAGAAAAGTTGCTTTAGATATTTATTTGGGAATAAATCCTTTATAAACCTATTTGAAAGTTTTTTAACAACAAACTTTGATCATCAAGCATCTAAGCTTGAAGATCATCACATGCATGTTGGTTTGAAGACCATTCATGAGTTTGAAATGTTCAAAAATCGTTTTTGATAGAAAACTTTGGATGCATGTGGTGTTTTTCACCCAAAACTTGTAGAAAAAGTGCATTATGTTGATTTTGACTTAGGTTTTGGTCCTTGGATTTCACCATTTACAACATGCATGTTGTTTTTGGGTGAAATCCTACCACCATCATCATCAAAACCATGAGTTTGAGCAAGTGTTCATGATTTTACCATAGAATGGAGTAGAAGAAGGAAAAAGTGTAAGAAAACCCTTTAAAACTAGAAAGAAAACTGAAGGAATGTAAAGGATTTTCGTGTCTACCTTTAAGAATAACATCAAATGATGAAGATTTTGTGCTTGAGAAGTGTTCTTGGTTGTATAATTTTCGTGAGTTTAGAGAGAGATTTGAGAAAAATGAGTGGAGTGGGTGTTGGAGTGTGAGAGAGAGTGAAGAGGGGAAGATGGAGTGTGAGGGTGAAGTGAATGATTAAAATTTTTGGGAAGAGGGTGCCTAGGAAAGAGGGAGGACGAATTTTGATAAGGAGAGAGGTTCCCTCACTCTTCCATTTTTATAAAATTCCAATTATTTTATAAAAACACCAAATTTTTATAAAATATGCACCTTAATATAGTTTTTACTCATAAAATATTGATTTTTGACTTATAAATTAAGGGTAAATGTTAATAACTTAAAATTTTATTTTCCTTGATTATATTTCCTTACATTTAATTATTTTAAGATAATATTATAAGTTTCATAACTATTTTTATAAAATTATTGATGTTAAACTTTATAAAATTTAGGTTTTAGGGCTTTTAGGGTTTTGGAGTTTAATAAACTTTGAATATCAAAATAAATTGAATATTTGAGACTTCAAATTATCTTATGGTATTATAACTCTTTTATAGTTATAAATAATGTTTGTAATTTATTTTTATCGGTTTATTGGCATTCTATGTAGTGATTCCGAGATTCAAGCGAAATTGAGGAATCAAGTATACTAGTCCTAGTCTTCAACTTTGACTTAAGTTTCTATGAGACTTTGACCTAATTTCTACCACTAGATCAAGTGCATGATGTGTGTATATGATTCATGAAAAGGTGTTCGAGTCAAAGAGTGACCTAAATATGGATATTCACTACAATTAAGTAGTTGTAGAATTCACATATAAATGTGAAATCTAAGTATACTATCCATTGATTCTAATTGTTTTCAAGTTTCTAGTAGGTTATAACTTAGTTTCTAGTTACTTAGTCTAGTATGTGTCGTGTCTATACGTGAAACTAAATTTAGTCAAATCTAGAACCGACTCGAATTTTGACGGTTGTCACAGAGTAATATATGATCCCTTATCTAAAGGACGCGTTACTAATAAGATCAGAGTTGACAGCGGCTTTTAAAAGCTACGATTGCTGATAAGGTTCTGAAGTCGTACTTGCAAAATAGTTATTAGACTTATCCAAGTGGGAGACTGTTGGATTAGGTGTCTAAGCCCATAACTATTTTGGTATGTACTTGACCCGATTATGAGCATGGTCCTTTTGGGTTGCCTTCACCAGAGCAACTGATAGGATGAATTAAGGAGAAAGAGGATTAATTATCATTTATTAATATATTATATGAATAATATATTAAAAGAGAAATCATATTGTTTAATTAATATTGATCATGAATTAATTTAGAATTAATTTTGTGGTCAAAAGAGATTAATTAAACTTAGGGAACTGGAATTGCAATTATAAGATAATTGGTTTTGGGTTGTAGACCCCTTAGGAATAAGGTGGACGAATTCAAGGTGGAAGCCCACTTAGAAATCGTCCAGACCTTGATTATGGAAGGATCTAAAGGGCTGCTTGGTGGCTAAGCAATCCAATTAGGGTTTTGACTGAAACCTTAGCAGCTCACATATAAAAGGAGCCCTAAGGCTCCCAAAATTCGGCCCTATGCTTTCCAAGAGTGCCGTGGACGAATTTTGTGCCTCCTCCTCCCTCTCCTAAGTCATCTTGTTGCTAGTGGTATTTGTGACTCCATTAGAGGTGCAACATTTGAGGCACTAGGCATTCAGAAGTCATGATCAAGGAGGTTTGTGATTGTTATTGCTACATAACAATCAAGGTAAACTTTCTAACCCTAATTAAGTGTGATTTTCGGATTTGTTGCTAGTCAATTAGGGTTTATTGCTTTGGTATTCAATGTTGTATGTTTACTTAGAAAAACCTAGATCAAAGCAATTAAGGTTTCATGTACACCATAAGATTGATATTATGCTCATAACCCAACAGAAACATATATGTATACCAAGCAGGGCTCGATGCCAGGTAGGGCCTGATGTCAGGCGGGCCTGATGTTGGACTTGTCCGATGCCGGGTAGGGCCCGAGGAAGGGCGGGGGAACATTATGTGATCATGTGATTATGTGTATGGTATGTGGTAGTTTGGGGGGACTCACTAATCTTCGTGCTTATAGTTTTCAGTTTTGGTTTCAAGTACTTCCGGTAGCAAGGAGAAGAGCTCGGGATGATTGCAGTGCACACACCATTGGTTTAGCCTGGGATGTTTATAATCTGATGTTTATTTGACATATGTTATGATATTTTGAGATACACGACTTATGATTTTTATATGATGTTTTATAACTATGGTTTTCTTAATGATTAAAAAACGAAATTTTTGGACTGTATTTTTGGGATATTTCAGTTTTGCACCCTATATAACCTCCTTAAGTCCTTGAGGTTGATCTTTTATCAATCTCCAAACTCTCATTTCGGCCCTTGTGAACCCTAATCACCCTTCCCTCTCATTTAGTGAGCTAGTGTGGCATTTTTGGAGCAAAAGGAGAAGAAGTAAGAAGAAGGGGGCAATCATCTAGCAAGCAAGGCTCTCATCTTCTGTTTGGCACTCTTTTGGACCTTTGTAAGTGTCCAAGATCCGATTTTACTCCTTTATGTTGCTAGATCTTGAGTTTTGTCCCTTTTTCTCCTTATTCTTGGATGTTGCTATGGATGGATTTCATAAAGGTTGCAACTTTATGAATCTCCAGGTCAAGGTGACCTTATAGTGGTTTGGATCTGGTCTTTAGCCAAGTCTTGATGTCATGCATGGAGTTTAGGTCATATTTTCCCTTTTTGACCCATTTTGGGTTCAAGACATGCATTGGGCATGCATTTCTATAAAGCACCAACCTTTGGGACGTATTTGAGGCTAGAACCACTTCTGGAAAAGTCAGGATTCAGATCTCAAGGATTTTGGGCTTAATGGTTAAGCCCTTGAGTTTTCAAGCCTTGTGGTGAGGTTTTTGAGCTCTAGGAGTAGCCCCAAAGGATAAAGTTGGAAGCTTTATCCTTTTGGACAACATTTGAGTTTAGATCTGAGCCTTAAAGTATCTGGAATCGAAGAAATCAGCTGAATATGTTAAGTTGGGAAAACTTGGGGAGTTGACTAGGGTTTTCCCGACCTTCTGAGTACTGTAGAAACTCGAAGAGTTCATGGGTGCACTCGACGAGTTGGGTCAACATGGACTGTTGACCTTGGCCGTTGACTTTGACTTTGACCATGGTTGACCAAGTTGGACTTTTGAGGGCATTTTGGGTATGTTGGGATTTTGATGGGATTGGTCATGATGGTTGTAGGCATTGAGTCGGGAGCTGAGATTCAAAGTCAGACCTTATCAGTTATGCATTACTTGTGAGGTGAGTTTTCCTCACTGTACTTACGGGTCGAAGGCACCAAGGACGACCCTTTGGATTGTTATCCTGATTATCATATGATTGAGTACTGTAGTGATCTGTTAGATCTGAATCCTGGTAGATAGGATGATGTTATGCTTATTGATCTGTATGATCTGTGCTTGTCTGTTGATTGATTATATGTTTATGAGTTATGTATGTAACACCCCGTTTATTTAATAAACAAATAAACAAATTAATGAATGGATAGTAGCCCTAAAAATTTATAATTATATAGCAAGGTGTTGGTCTCGAGGAGTTAACCGTCATAATTTTAGAAGGCGGGGATTAAAGTGTAAAATCCTGACTAAATTTGTAAGTAATATTGAAGACATGGGCTGCTTGGTAACAATTAGGACTCAATATGAAAGGAATTATGGAAGCAAGGGATAAAATGTAAATTCTAGATTTATATTGTAAATATTTATGGAATCAGGGGTTTAAATGGTAAATTTTGGTCTACGTTTGAAAGAAAAAGGGAATGGAGGGACTGTTGTTGTCATTATGGAAAACTTTTATAATGGAGTCGGATATATAAGGTTCCGTAACCCTAACCCTAACAAAACATCACCTGCCGCCACCCTCCTTATACCCCCTTCGTCTCTGGCGCCGTCGCCACCATTCTCCATCCATGCTGATCAGCTAGTGGCCACCACGTGAAGCTCTCCTCCGCCACCCGCTATTTCGTCGCTGAAGCATCATCACCAGCCAAGAACCGCTGGGACAACGGAGTCGTCCTTGTTCCATTTCCGGTGGTGACGAAGACCACCAGCAGGATCCATCCCTCCGTCGTAACCTCCCCTTCTCCTGTCGCCCCGGTTACCGATAATGTTGCTGCTGCCGCCATGCTACCCTATTCTGCCGCCACGAACCACCGTGAAAGGTGGTTGTGGGTGTGTTGTGGTGTGTGGGTTTGTGTGTTGTGATGGTATAAGGCTGCAGGAACGTCTTTTGGCCGGAGATATGAAGAACACCCCACTGCCACCACCGTGAGGTGGTGGCTGCCATCCCAAATCCGCTGTTGTCACCGCCGTGAGCCACCAGGTGGGTGGCTGGAGTGTGTACTACTTTTTGAAGTGTGTGTTTGGGTGTTTTGTTTAGCCGGAGTTCGTGGAAAAGCCACTGCCACCACCGTGAGGTGGTGGCTGCGACCGTGTACCACCACCGGCCACCACAAGGGTGGCTGTGTGTGTGTGTGTGTGTGTGTTTATGTTTATATTAGTGTGTGTGTGTTATTGAGTTGTAAATTGTAAATGGTACCCGAAATAATAAAAAAAGAAAGCTCAAAACCACCACCGTATGGTGGTGGCTGCCGCCACCGGCCGCCGTGTTGGGTGGCGGTGTGCCTCGTTTGTATTATGACTCGTTTAGGATGTTTGGACGAAGGGACTAAAACCCTAATCGGCCTAATAAACCCTAGTGGGCCCAATGAAACCCTAATGGGCCCAATGAAGCCCTAATTGACCTAAAAGCTCATACGTGTGACTAATGGGCCTAGTGAAACCCTAATGGGCCTAATGAACCTTAATTGATCAAAAGACCTAACTATTGGGCCTATTGGGCTAAGATGGGGTTGGAAACCCTAATTAGGGTTTAGAAAACCCTAATATTGGATTTATGGGCTTGGACTTATCAGGACCCACGTTTGGGCCATTGGAATGGAATTGTGTATTAAGCCTAATCACACCATATGATTTATCTAGTAGAGTGAAGGACTTAATGGGTTAAGTGAGAAACACTTAACCCTAATTGTCATCTTATGTGAAACCCTAATTTCACTTGGCTTTATTGTTGGGCCTTGATGATTGGGTTATTGGTGGGCCATCCAAGAATAATCATATGGACTAAAATATTTAGATGGGCTTTAGGGTAAGGCCCATATGTGAGGGTTTGGGCCCAATTTGGAAAATTGGGCCATAGATGGGCCATAATTGGGCCTTCATGATTATGAGATGTTGGGCCATTAGCAATGCCAAATGTTTGGACTGGACTAGATGGTTGGGCCTTTGAATAAGACCATGTAAAGGTTTGGGCCCAATTTGGAAAATTGGGCCATATGTTGGGCTTTGACTCATAGTTGACTTTTGGGACTTTGAATTGGGCCTTGGGCTTGGCTAAAGCTAAGTTAAGGGAAAAGTAGTACTTACCCAAAGTATGTACTTATGGTTATAAGTTGGAACCCAATTATTAATTGGGTGATGTTTGATATTGACAGTTCAAGAATCTGTCATCCGGCAGCTGGGATTGTGTCTACGGGACTTCAGCAGTGTGAGGTGAGTTACCTTCCAGTAGAAGTGGGTCTAAGGCACCAAGGCCGGCTCAATAGTAGTTGATTATAGATGAGATGATTGTCTTTGTGACAATTATCTAGTTTGCTACTACCTGGTATGTTTATGTGCTAGCATGATATGTTATATGTGATAATGCTAGTAGGAGGTGAAATAGTCCCCGAGTTCGGTCGTTAGGACCGAAGGGTAGGTCGCGCATCCCAGATATGCCTGGCAGTATGATTATGTTATTATATGTGTGGTAGTAGTAGTAGGGGTGAAATAGTCCCCGGAGGTCGGTTGTTAAGACCGAAGGGTAGGTCAGCACCCCAGAACTGCTTGACATGGGTAGGTCAGCACCCCAGAACTGCTTGACATGGGTAGGTCGACACCCCAGAATGGCCGGACAGGGTATGTCGGGCACCCCAGAATTGCCCGGCAGTATGTATGTTATGTATTATGTGGTATGTGGTATGATGGGGGAACTCACTAAGCTTCGTGCTTACGGTTTTCAGTTTTGGTTTCAGGTACTTCATTTTCAAAGGAAAGGAGCCGGCGATCGCAGCGCATCACACTATGTTTTTCCGCACATGAGATCTTTGGGATTACACTCTGATATGGTTTTATGATAATATGATTTGATTATTGACACTTTGGTTTTGACATGGGATGTTTTATGGATGTTTTTATACTGTTGGTTTTATGAATTATTAAACTAAAAATGAAACTTTTGGTCTTAAATTTTGGGATGTTACAATGTATATGTTGACATTGTGTGCGGTTGGGTTGAGGCAGTCCTGATTTGTCCTGAAGGAAACAGACCCAGGGCATCCCGGATAGACTGAAGGCCTGCGACGCAGACTAGTCAGTCCGAAGGCCCGAAGAATGGTCCAGACAGGTTGAAGGCTCGGTGCGGCGGTCCAGACATGCTGAAGGTTCTGTATGCATGTTGTTGTTGTGATATTTATGATTATGTGTTGTTGTAGCACCTGGTTCCTGGTATGTATTTCATTTATGTAATTTTACATTTTTGGCCTGGGACTCGGCGAGTTGATGGCCCAACTCGCCGAGTAGAAGCGGGATAGAACGCGGGGTTTAAGTATGGGACTCGTCGAGTCGGATCCTGGACTCGACGAGTAGGCTCTGTCTGGACAAAAACCCTAATCTGAGGGTTTGCACCCTATTTAATCATCTCATTCCGCCCCTACTCGTCCCTATTGCTCCCAGAAACCCTCCCTAGCAAACCCTAAGTGTTTTGGTGCAAGATTCAAGGCTTTTGAGTGATTTTGTGGATTTTGATCACAAGGAAGAAGGAAGAGCATAGAAGAATCAAGAGGAGACTGAAGGATTCGAGTTTGGTGCATCATTTGTTGTTCTCAGAAGGTATAAAGTCTATACCTTGCTTGTTCTTTTGTTAGATCCCTTTTTGGGGAGATTTAGGGCTTTTATAAGCCATTCTTGGTAACCAACAATGATTGCAAGCATGGTTGGGGGTTGAAGCTTCGGATCTAGGTCCATGGAAGGGTCACAAGGCAGTTAGGGGTTGCTTTTGCACCCATGGAAGGTCCCATGCATCTTAAGAGCTCCTTTTTGGGCATTTTAGGCTCAAAGTCCCATGCATGCACGCAAAGTTTGTAACTTTACGTGCTAGATTGAGTTTAGGGACCTAGATCTATCATTTGGACAAGAGTTGCACTCCAGAAATCGAAGAAATAAGACTTGGACTACATCGACTCGGCGAGTCGTTCTTGGGACTCGGCGAGTCCAAGGTTAGACTCCCCTTTTTCTGTTATGGTTCATGGGAACCCGTTGAATGAAAGAAAGGTTTTAGAAAGTCCAAGCGAGTGACCCAAACGTATTGGGATAAGCCATAGTCCTGGAGTTCATAGGACTCGACGAGTGCACGAGCAGACTCGGCGAGTCCAAGGCAATCTCCCAACTCTTGAAGATGAACTCGACGAGTTGTTCATACAACTCGGCGAGTCGAGGACAGGACGTGTTCTTAGGATGAAGATGGACTCGACGAGTGTTCATACCGCTCGATGAGTAGGAAGAAGGTTCATCCGAGGTTGTGTTAGAAGGAGAACTCGTCGAGTCATTGCTAAACTCGACAAGTAGGGACGTGGATGAGGACAGTTAAAGAAATAGGGACTCGACAAGTTGACGACCCAACTCGGCGAGTCGGGTCAACTGGAAGTTGACTTTTACTTTGACTTGGACTTGGTCTGGGGTAAAATAGTCATTTTACCCTAAGGGGTAGATATGAGATTCTGATTAAGTGTTTTGTGGGGATTATTGTTGGATATAGTGTCTAAGTCCATAACTATATTTGGTATGTACTTGACCCGACCCGACATGGTCCATTTGGGTTGCACTTCACCCGAAGAATTTATGGATAATTGTTTGAGAATAGTATAAGTTATGATTTATTAATATATTATAAGTCCTAATATATTATTATAAAATCATATTATTTAATTAGTATTGATCTATAATTAATTTAGAATTAATTTAGAGATCAAAAGTATGACTAATTAAATATGGGCTCTTGTATTTATATAGTGTGGGCTAATGCTTATTTGGAATGGGCTAGGCTTGCATGGAAAGTCCATGGATACTCCATGGAGCTTTAACCCATGGATCTCATGGAAATGAAAAGACATGGGTATTAGGGTTTACATGGATGTAACCCTAATCCACCACATTATATAAAGGAGGCTTTGGTTCTTGAAATTGCACTAGTTGATGTGTGTAAACCAAGAGGGCCGGTTTCAAGAAGTTTGTGACTATTCTCTCAAGTTTCCAAGTTTGTGGTGATTTGTGACTTCCATTTGAGGCATCCACATTATTGGTGCTAGGCTCTCAAACTCCAAGCAATCAACTACTACTACAAGGTAAGTAATTCTACTAGTTTTATTTGATTCAAGTATCCCATGCCATGCTAGTTAGGATAAGAACCTTGGAAAATTAATTATTTGCATGTATCTTAGTCAAACATAGATCCAAGGTTTCTAGGGTTGCATGTACACCATAGGAGTGTTAGAATGCTCAAAACCCATCAGTGGTGTCAGAGCCTGGTTTGTTTATTTGATACTTGATGCAAAAAAAAAAAAAAAAAAAAAAAAAAAAAAAAAAAACTTGAAAATCGAAGTTTTGTTCAAAAGCTCGTATCAAAATTTCAAGTTTTGTATATGTACTTACGATTCTTGAAATTTTTGATATGAACATTCATAAACATATGAGTTTAGAAGATCATAGAAATTATGTGCTAATAATTGATTAGATTAATTTTTGATCTTTATGTGTTTTAGTGGAGTCCATAACTAGTTCTTAAGTTATGGATAACCAAAAGTCACATTTATAAATAACCATTAAAAGAACACATAGGTTACAAAAAATGAAGAGTCTTCATTTTTAATAACCATTAACTCATAAGTTATGAGAAATGAAAAGTTTTGAAAGTTTACAAAACTTGCCCTCAAGTTTTGGAACATGTAAAGTCATATTAAAAACTTTAGTCCCAACCCCTAGAATTTTAAAAGTTAAAATTCAACCCTTATACTTTATAATATTATAAGTTTAATAATATTTATATATGTATAAGATCAAGTCGTCTTACCGCTAGTACGCCTCATTCACGAAGCCGATCTATAAGGGGGGTATAAGGTTGTTGCCTATAAAATGGCAACTTAATGGGTGTCCACTCTCACCCACCGCTTCCTTGATCGGTGGAGCGTCGTTAGCCGAACGGGTAGGACAAGGACTTATAAATTCTCATTAAAAGTATAATGATAATACTAAAGTAACTAAACTTTATTGAATTCCCAATCTTAGTTATTTTAGGAAAATGTGAATACGGTGCTAATCCATGAAATTACACTTTACACTTTGTTTAAGTCGTTAGTGGAGCGTGTGTGGTTAACCGGCACACTAACTTGAACTTAACAAGGTAGGTAAAGGGTGACTTAATGTTTATCATAGTATCGATGGAGCGTGTGTGGTTAACCGGCACATCGATTGAAGGGTAATACATTAAGGGTACCAAGTAATTTGCATGGTTACTTCACACCTTGTTTTGTGATCCTCGGCATCCCAGTCACAAAACTTGAAGGGCACACTCGAGATTGAAACATGCCATTGTAGAAAGTTCAATGAATCTCAAAGAATCTAGGAGTTTCTAAACCGATTAAAACCTAATTAAATATTTTACTTTTCATGGTGGAAATTGGTGAATCGTCATTCACCTACCTTCAAATATCTTATAGCTTAGATTACGACATCCCTCTTCTAAGTTATAAAATATTGTGTTGGGTCCTAGCCTTAATATTACATTTGGGTGTTTTTGTTAAGGACTATCTCTATATCTAGTCTAACCTATTCCCTCTTCTTTTCAGATGTCTTCCAATAACAATGCTTCTGGCTCAAACCCTACTAGCGCCTTCTCTCTCATGAATCCTTATGGGAGAGTCATCTTTGATGGGTCCAACTTACAGATTGGATCAGAAACATCAGGATGGTCACTCGGTATGAGAACAAAGAATATGTTCTCGACAAGGAGCTGAAGGTACCCGAGCCAACTGCTACTCCTGAAGAGCTTGCTGAATATGAGGTACATGAAAGAGATGCTACAAAAATGACATGCATCATGATGGCCACCATGACAGCAAAGCTCCAAAAGTCCTATGAGGACTATTATCCTTTTGAGATGCACCAGGACTTGATGGACCGCTACCATCAAAGTGCTCGTCAAGAGCGATATGAAATAATCTCCTCCATGATAACAACCCGCATGAAGGATGGTGAGCCCATCACGGGCCACATGCAGAAAATGCAAAGGTATGTGGACCGTTTACTGAAGCTGAATGTGAACTTCCCTGAGGAGCTAGCAATAGACATCATTTTGCACTCCTTGCCATCGTGTTATGATCAATTCCGCATGACATATCACATGAACAAGGAAGAAGTCACCCTCAGCAAACTTCAAGGACTCTTGAAGACCGCCGAAAGTGGTCTAAAGGGTAAGTCGGTTGTTACTACTCCTACTCCTACTCCAACTACGACCAATGTCTTGGCAATCGGGCATGGCAAAGGGAAGAAGAGAAAGAACCCTTCTGAGGGTACCAAGGGTAAGACCCTTGAAGGCTCCTCTTCAAGCAAAACCAAGAAAGGTTTTGTCACTCCTTCTGCTAACCCTAATGAGGCTGAATGCTTCTATTGCCATGAAAAGTCGCACTGGAAGCGAAACTGCCCAAAGTACCAGCAAGATTTGAAGGATGGGAAAGTAAAACCCAACCATGCAGGTATATACACTATATTGTCTAATAACTCACCTCATTCTAAGTCTTGGGTCCTTGATACAGGTTGTGGTATTCACATATGTTGTGATTTGCAGGGACTAAAAAGAAGTGAGAATGTGGAGCAGGGAAAGATAAACTTGATCATGGGAAACAGGAAAGTTTCACCTGTCACCAAGATAGGAAGTTATTCCTTAGTGCTAAATAGTGGGTTTACATTAGATTTGAATAAATGTTATTATTCGCCAGAAATGGCAAGAAATGTTATTTCCTTTCATGCATTGTATAAACAAGGTTTTACCTTTTATTTTGATAATAATAATGGTAGTATTGATGCTTTCTTTAATAATGTTCTTTATTTTAAAGCATTACCTTGTGATGGCGTGTATGAAACTGTATCTGTTGTAGATAATCTAGGAAATAATGTATTGTGTATTAACTCTTCCACTAGCTTAGATAAAGCATCCTTATGGCATTGTCGTCTTGGACATGTAAGCAAGAAACGCACAGGCCAACTCCAAAAGGATGGAGTCTTGGAGTCATTTGACCTAAAGTCAGATGATAGTTGTGAATCTTGTTTGCTTGGTAAAATGACAAAGTCACCTTTTACTGGCACTTGTGCTAGGGGTGAAGGTTTGTTGGACCTCATACACACGGATGTGTGTGGACCCTTCAGAACCGCCACAAGAGATGCTAATCGGTTCTATTTGACTTTTACTGATGATTTTAGTAGATATGGATATGTCTACCTAATCAAGCATAAGTCATAAACCTTTGAGAAATTCAAAGAGTTTAAGCAAGAAGTGGAGAATCAGTTGGGCAGGAACATTAAGATGCTTCGATCCGATCGTGGTGGTGAGTATCTTAGTACTGAGTTCCTTGACTATCTTAAGGAATGTGGGATTGTCTCACAATTGACACCTCCTAGGACACCACAGTTGAATGGTGTAGCTGAGAGGCGCAATCGGACCTTGTTGGACATGGTTCGTTCCATGATGAGTCGAGCTTCACTACCAATCTCATTTTGGGGGTATGCCTTAGAGACTGCCGCCCATATCCTTAATCTAGTCCCTACAAAGAAGGTTGCCAAAACACCTCACGAGGTGTGGACTGGAAAAGTTCCCAATCTAGACCACATCAAGATTTGGGGTTGCGAGGCTTTCGTGAGACGCGAGACTCACGATAAGCTCGAACCCCGAAGCGAAAGGTGTATTTTCATCGGCTACCCACAGAAATCCTTTGGTTACATCTTCTACAGACCCAATGATAATGTGGTCTTTGTAGCAAGAAGAGGATTCTTTCGAGAGAGAGAGAATTCATGAGCCAAGGAGACAGTGGGAGGCAAATTGACCTTGAGGAAATTCAAGAATCAAGTGGTGAAGGAACCTTAAACCCTAGCCCTCAACCTGAGGAGGAAACTCCTGTTGAGCCGACTGAAGAATCTATACCTCTGAGGCGTTCCACCAGAGTTAGGAATGCACCTGAGCATTATTATGGTTTTCATATTACTGCAGAAGGTGAGACACTTATCAGTGATAACACACTGGTAAATCTGGATGAGCCTAACAGCTACACGGAAGCCATGGCAGGCCCTGAGGCTGCTAAATGGAAAGAGGCTATGGATAGCGAGATACAGTCCATGTATGACAATAAAGTTTGGAAGTTGGTTGACAATGTACCTTATCGTAAGATAGTTGGGTGCAAATGGATCTTCAAGAAAAAGACCGACATGGATGGTAATGTACACACTTATAAGGCACGACTGGTTACAAAGGATTATTCTCAAACTCCGGGAGTTGATTATGATGAGACATTTTCACCAGTGGCCAAGATTAAGTCTATTAGGGTTCTGTTAGCCATTGCTGCATTTCATGATTATGAAATATGGCAAATGGATGTCAAAACCGCTTTCCTTAATGGAAAGTTGGCTGAAGATGTTTACATGGTTCAGCCAGAGGGTTTTGTCAGTACAGAGTACCCCAGTAGAGTGTGTAAGCTCGAGAAATCCATTTATGGATTAAAACAGGCACCTCGCAGATGGAATCTTTGCTTTGATGAGAAAGTCAAAGAATTTGGCTTTTCAAGGAGTGAAGATGAATCTTGTGTCTATATCAAGGCTAGTGGGAGTATAGTCAGCTTTTTGGTACTGTATGTGGATGACATACTACTCATAGGAAATGACATCCCAACCCTGCAGGAAGTAAAGTCCTGGCTTGGGAAGTGTTTCGCTATGAAGGACCTTGGAGAAGCTGCCTATATCCTAGGGATAAGGATTTTGAGAAACATGAGTAAAAGACTAATTGGACTTAGTCAAAGCACCTATGTGGATAAAATGTTGAAAAGGTTCAACATGCATAACACCAAGAAAGGAGAGTTACCCATCCAGAGTAACGCCAGATTGAGTAAGACACAAAGCCCTAGTACTGAGGCTCAGATAGCAGAAATGAGTCGAATACCTTATGCTTCAGCTGTAGGATAGATCATGTATGCTATGACGTGTACTCAACCTGATGTAGCCTTTGCTTTGAGCATGGTTAGCAGGTATCAGGGGAACCCTGGCAAGGCACACTGGACTACGGTAAAGAATATCCTCAAGTACCTACGGAGGACTAAGGACTGGGTCCTTACCCTCGGTGGCAGTGAGGACTTGAGAGTTGTAGGGTACAGTGATGCTAGCTTTCAGACTGACAGGGATAATTTCCGCTCTCAGTCGGTCTGGGTCTTTACTCTAAACGGAGGGGCAATTACTTGGAAAAGTTCCAAGCAGGAGACAGTGGCTGATTCCACTTATGAATCAGAGTATATAGCAGCAAGCGAGGCAGCAAATGAGGCTATATGGCTAAAGAACTTCATCGGAGACCTTGGAGTTGTACCAGCTATAAAGGAGCCAATGGAGATTTTCTGTGACAGGAATAGTGCGGTTTCCTTAGCCAAGGAACCAAGAGATCATGGGAGATCCAGACACATTGACAGAAAATATCACTTCATCAGACATCGAATAGAAGAAGGAATCCTCGTGGCAAAGAGGGTATCATCGGATGAGAACCCAGCAGATCCCCTCACCAAGGGACTGACTCGGGCTAAGCATCTCCAGCATGCTCCGAGCATAGGGCTGAAGGATGATATTAGTTTTAGTAGTTAGATAATCTTGAAATTTGTAAAATGTAATTGACATTTGATGATAAATAAAAGCTGTTATTTATGAGTAAAGTGTTGCTATCTCTTGTCAATCGTTTACTATTATTTCTTTTTGCATGTTTTGACTTCCAGAATAATTATGTTATGGTTTTTATCATATTATTCAAACACTCCATAGTCGGTCATATGTTGGAAGTAGATATGAATCAAGACTGACATGGGTTGGCTTGTAGAGGTCTAAGATGTTAGACAAAGCGGGGCTACAGCACTCATGAGTGCTCATAAATTCTGAGTATTGGATTCAACCCACGCTCAATTGTATCACTTCATGGAATTTATCTCGAGTGATCGTGAGACGGTAATATCATATAAGTCTTCAAACCTAGAGATATGATTTGTTGCTTATGAGTTGGTTATGCATTGATTGCACGAAAACGCATTGGTAACTCGATTTTATAAACTGTGCCTTTGTGTGTAGTTCAACAAGTAGTAGAGCAAACATATAAGTCGAAGTTTATCTGTTCCTTCTAGGATTAGAAGCGATATCTGGGCCCCTCGATGATTTTGTTTTGACCTATGTACCGGGCCCGGTCAGAACTAAATTGATGTGTTCAGTTAAGTTCTATGTCAAACAAATCGGAAATCGGGAAACAAATGTTGGACAATAAGCAAGACCATGTTCCATGTATTTGTCCGGCTGATATCTAGAACAGAGGATTATATGATCACCTATCTAAAATGGCGCTTCATAGTTCAACGGAGTTTAAAGAGCTACGATTGCTGATCGGTTCCTGAAGTCATACTTGCAACTATAGTTATTAGACTTATCCAAGTGGGAGACTGTTGGATATAATGTCTAAGTCCATAACTATATTTGGTATGTACTTGACCCGACCCGGCATGGTCCATTTGGGTTGCACTTCACCCGAACAATTTATGGATAATCGTTTGAGAATAGTATAAGTTATGATTTATTAATATATTATAAGTCCTAATATATTAATATAAAATCATATTATTTAATTAGTATTGATCTATAATTAATTTAGAATCAATTTAGAGATCAAAAGTATGACTAATTAAATATGGGCTCTTGTATTTATATAGTGTGGGCTAATGCTTATTTGGAATGGGCTAGGCTTTCATGGAAAGTCCATGGATACTCCATGGAGCTTTAACCCATGGATCTCACGGAAATGAAAAGACATGGGTATTAGGGTTTACATGGATGTAACCCTAATCCACCACACTATATAAATGAGGCTTTGGTTCTTGAAATTGCACTAGTTGATGTGTGTAAACCAAGAGGGCCGGTTTCAAGAAGTTTGTGACTATTCTCTCAAGTTTCCAAGTTTGTGGTGATTTGTGACTTCCATTTGAGGCATCCACATTATTGGTGCTAGGCTCTCAAAATCCAAGCAATCAACTACTACTACAAGGTAAGTAATTCTACTAGTTTTACTTGATTCAAGTATCCCATGCCATGCTAGTTAGGATAAGAACCTTGGAAAATTAATTATTTGCATGTATCTTAGTCAAACATAGATCCAAGGTTTCTAGGGTTGCATGTACACCATAGGAGTGTTAGAATGCTCAAAACCCATCAATTATAGTCGGAGGATTTCTGGAGCAGCAGCAGTCAGGGATTCCCCGCACAGATTATCAGCAGCTACTCGTTTGAGGTGAGTTACCTTCCAGTAGCGGTGGGTCTACGGCCACAATGCCGGCCCACCAGTAGGAGTTGTATGATTGATGATTGTCTTTGTGATATTCATCTAGGTTTGCTGCTACCTGTTATGTTATGTGCTAGTATGATATGATGTTAGCAGTAGGGGAGATAGTCCCCAAGATTCCCGGTCGATAGGGCCGAAGGGGGTAGTCATACCCAGTCATGCTAGATGGAATATGATTATGTGTTACATGATATGTGGTAGTAGTGATGGGGTGAAATAGTCCCCAGTATCCGGTCGAGAGGACCGAAGGGGAGGCCAGCACCCAGATATGCTACGCAGTATCCGGTCGAGAGGACCGAAGGGGAGGCCAACACTCAGATATGCTAGGCAGTATCCGGTCGAGAGGACCGAAGGGGAGGCCAGCACCCGGATATGCTAGGCGGTATCCGGTCGAGAGGACCGAAGGGGTAGGTCGGGCACCCAGATATGCCTGACAGTATATGTATGTTAT